>NC_141935.1:5000000-6250000 GCF_057802395.1 Ceratotherium simum simum
GCGCGCACTTAACCCTTTGCGCCACCGGGCCGGCCCCTCTGTATATCACTTTTTTTTTTAATTAATTAATTAATTTTTCCCCCAAAGCCCCAGTAGATAGTTGTATGTCATAGCTGCACATCCTTCTAGTTGCTGTATGTGGGACGCGGCCTCAGCATGGCCGGAGAAGCAGTGCGTGGGTGCGCGCCCGGGATCCGAACCCGGGCCGCCAGTAGTGGAGCGCGTGCACTCAACCGCCAAGCCACGGGGCCAGCCCTGTATATCACTTTTGAATGACTTTTAAATAAAATCCCAGCGCCATCTTCGAATAACACTCTGAAACAACCTTGTTCCAATTCTGTGTGTCTCAGATACCTCAAGGCAGCTGTGTTGTAGCCAGTGGCCATTGGACTTGAGAGTCAGCGGTTTTGACTCCTGGACTGAATTCTGGAACTTAGGCTCGACTTCTTTATAAAATGAGAAAAATCATATCATTCTCACAGGTTTGTGGTATAGCCAAATGAGATGCCTGTAAAAGGACCTATCACAAATCCCTGGCACAGTGTGTACCCTCCATAAAGGCCAGGTGAGTTGAGTCAAGTGCTGCTTTTCAAACAGCACTTGACGTGAAAGGGGGGCAGGGCATTCCTTGCTGTAGCACCAGTACTCTGCCGTTGTACCCCTCTTAGGCCCAGCAGGTGCTACCCAGCCCTCTCCCGGCGCCAGGCCTGCCTCTGGTCTCTGGTGCAGTTATACAGCCGCTGCCTGTGCAAGCCTAGACGCTGAGCATGGCGCTAGGCCAGCTCCCAGAGTGCAGATGCTGCTGATTTTTAACATTTTAATTTAGATCAGAGAATATAGACTTTGTAGCACTTCAGTGCTTGAAAATGTAAAGATTTGCTTTATGGCTTATGATGTGGGCTGTCTTGGTGAATGTTCAGTGTGTGCTTAAATAGAGTATATATTCTGCAGTTGTTGCCTGTGTTGTTGTATAAATGCCAGTGAGCTAGAGTTGATTGATAACATTTTTCAAATCTTTTATATTCTTACTGGTTTTGGGGGGTCTCTTTCTTTCAGTTACGGGGAGAGGAGGGTTAACATCTCCAACAGTAATTATGGGTTTGTTGATTTTCCCCTTTTAGTTTGGTCAGTTTTTGCCTCATGTATTTTGAGGCTTTGTCATGAGATGCATACACATTTTTGATTGTCTTGCTTATGAACTAATCCTTTTAATGTATGGAATTTCTTTCTTTGTCTCTGGTAATGCTTTTTGTCTTTAAGTTTACATTGAGGAATAGAGCTGCTCTACCTTTCTCATGATAAGTGTTTGCATGAAATTCTTTTTCTATTCTTTTTTCTAAACTCTATATTTATATCTATATCTGTTACCATATCTAATATCTCTATATTTGGATTTTCTTTTTCTATCCAGTCTGACAATTGCTGCCTTTAATTACAGTGTTTAATACATTTAAATTCAATGTAATTATTGATATGTTTAAGTTTAAATCTATCATCTTATTTTCTAGTTGTACTATCAGGTTTTTAAAAAATTTTTGTTTCCTTCTTCTATATTAATGGATTTAAAAAAATATTTTATACCTTTCTCTTCTATTGGCTTTATTTTTAGTGGCTCTAAGGATTACATTATACATTAGCAAATTATCACAGTCTACCATAAATTAAAGTTACACCACTGTGAGAATAAGAACCTTCCAACAGTAAATTTATTTACTCCCTTCCTTTCTTTGTGCTATTCCTGTCGTACATGTTACTTCTACATAGGTTATAATCCCCACAGTGAATTGTTGTTATAGTTGTTTAAATAATCAATTACTTTTTAAAGAAATTAGAAAATATAAAAAATAGTCTTTGGTATTTACTTACATATTTATCATCTCTGGCACTCTTCTTTTATGTAGATTTGAATTTCTATCTGGTATCATTTTCTTTGAGCTTGAAAAACTTCTTTTAATGTTAATTGTAGGTCAGGTCTGCTGGTGAGAAATTCTCTCAGCTTTTGTTTATCTGAAAATGTCTTTATTATTTTAAAGGATAATTTATTTGGAAATAGACTTCTAGTTTGACAGTTTTTTCTTTCAGCATTTTAAAGATGTTCTGTTGTCTTCTGGCTTGCAAAGTTTTTGATGAGATCTCAGTAGAAAATTTTCATCATTATTCCTCTATATGAGAATGTATCTTTTTTTCCCTCTGGTTACTTTTAAGGTTTTCTCTTTTTATTCTGGTTTTCAGAAATGTGATCATCCTGTGCCTAGATTCAGTTTTGTTTGCATTTATCCTGCCTGGGGCTTTGTTGTGCTTCTTGGATATGTGTGTGTATGTGTGTATATTCAGATTCAGAAAATTATTGGTCATTATTTTTTCCAAACTGTTTTTCTGTTCACCCTCCTCTCCACTCTTTTTCCCTTGGGACTATAGTTCATGTATTTTAGATTATTTTGCTAATCACAGAAACTGTGTTTTTATTTCTCAGTATTTTCTCTCTGTGCTTTAGTTTATATAATTTCAATTATTGTGTATTCAGGTTCTCTAATCTTTTATTCTATAGTATCCAATCTGCTATTAAGCTCATACAGTGAATTTTTTCTTTCAAATAATTTATTTTTCAGTTCTAGATTTTTCCATTTGGTTCTTTTTAGTAGTTTCTATTTTTCCACTCAGATTCTTTCTCTGTTCACTCATTCTATCTTTTCCTTTAAATCCTTAGATATATTTTTAATAACTTGTATTAGTTTCTCATTGCTGCTGTATCAAATTACCACAAACATAGTGGTTTGAAATGTCGCAAATTTATTATCTTACAAACATAGTGGTTTGAAACGTCACAAATTTATTATCTTACAAACATAGTGGTTTGAAAATTCGCAAATTTATTATCTTACAGTCCTGGACGTCAGAAGTCTGAAAAGGGTCTCACTGAGCTAAAATCAAGGTGTCAGCAGGGCTGTGTTTCTTTCTGGAGGCTCTAGGAGATAACCTGTTTTCTTGCCTTTTTCGGCTTCTGTCTAGAGGCTGCCTGCATGCGTTGGCTCAAGGCCCCCTTTCATCTTCAAAGCTGGCAATGACCAATGGATCTTTCTCAAATTGTATCACTCTGTCACTGACACTTATGCTTCCCTCTTTCACATTTAAGGATTTTTGTGATTACATTGGGACTAACTGGGTAATCCAGGATACTCTCCCTATTTTAAGGTCAACTGATTAGCAACCTTAATTCCACTTGCAACCTTGATTTCCCTTTTCCATGTTACCTAACATATTGACAGATTCTAGGGATTAGGCCAGAGACGTCTTTGAGGGGTTGTCTGCCTTCTATGTAACGCTTTTAAAATTCTTGTCTGCTAATTCTAATATCTGGTTCATTTGGGAGTTTGTTTCTGTACACTGCCTCCCCCCCCCCCCCACCTGGTAATGGACTACATTTTATTGCACCTATGCATATCTGATAACTTTTGATTATATGCTGAATGTTTTGGATATCATACTATTGACAGTTTAAAATTTGCTACCTTGTTTTAGTAAATGTTGAGTTTTGTTTTTGTGGGCAGTCAATTTTTTGATGGATCAGCTTGATTCTTTCAAGATTCGTTTTTAATCTTTGCTGGGGAGGTCTGGAATATTTTACTTGCAAGGTATATGACCTGAACTAAGCAGGGTCTGAGATTTTACCCAATAAAATGCTAATTTGTTAGGCTGTTGTAGTTTCATGGATGCTATCAGATGACATGAGTTTCCTAGGTCAGAAACAAAGGACCTGATTGTGGCACATCAAGCAGCATGAGCATCTTCGTATTTGCATCAGTTTTCCTTGCCCCTAAGTTACACGAGGGTGGTGTAGATGGATCTAGATGGATGCCTGCAGATGGCAGTTGGTTGCGTTATAGGATAGAAATTCTGATCTTAGGGGACCCAAATAGTATATCATGTGCCAGTAAGCCTGGCTACCCTTTGCTCCTGGAGGGAGGTACTCTGTCTTCAAGGCTGTTAATTAATGTGTCCTTTGCTCTGGTTGGAAATAGTCCCTGTCTTCCAAGGCTGTTTGCTTTAATCACATTAGTATCATGTTAATAATTTAAAACTTCTGTAATGATTACTTGCCTTATTAATCAAACGTCCAGGAAAAGGTAGTCTGGAACAAAACCTAGTCAGTGCCTCTGTTCTCAAGAAGTGGAGAAAGATGAGAGACCCCTGGAATTGTCTGCTAACAATGGGACCTTTCTGGAGTAGTTGCAGTTGAATTTCTCATGTGTTCATTGTGGTTTTATCTGTGTGCTATGTCTCTCAGTACTGTGTGACCTCCAGAATCTCCATTCAGCTAGTCAGTGCCATGTTTTGTAGAGTGTCACCCTGCACATGTGCAACCTAGTGCTTGGCTAAAGACTTAATATGCATATTTCTGGAGCTCCTTGCATTTGATATCCTGTCCCTAAATTTTTCAGCATCCCCCAGCTTTATTCTCTTCTTCCTCTGCTCAGCAAGACTGCTGTTCTTTGCTTGTGTGCTGCAGGCTTGAAAATGCCTCCAAATAGAAAACCATGGAGGTTGTAGTGCTCATTTTCATTTATTTTCTTTTTCTTAGGGACCACAATCGTACTTTGCCTGTTGCTCAACATCCAAAACCATTTGGTTCAAATATTTTGTACAGTTTTATTTTCTTTTACATTGTTTATCGTGGGCTGGCTGATTTGTACCTGTTGTGTTGCCTCATGGCCAAAAGTGGAAGTCTCCTATCACTTTAATTGAATTATTTTTGCATATATAGTATTATGACATCCAGACTATGAGACTATTAAAGTCAGGGATCTTATCTTTTCTGCTTTGTTTATTCTTAAGACTATTATATAAGTAGGTGCTCAATAAATGTGTCATGTTCCACAAAACACACAGTAGAAATATGAGACTGAAGTACAAAGTCTGTATTGAAGTACAAAAATGTTGTCCCTTGATATTATTGTTCTGATGATGAGATAGAGAATGTTATATGACAGATTGGTTTATAGCTATTTACCTCTATGTAAACACATGCCTAAAGTTGATAACATAAAGCTTTTTATGAACTGTTGCTGAGGTTTTCAGAAGAAACAGAAATCACTGGAGAAATTAGTAAAAATTAGACTGCTGTGTTTGGACTTCTTTTTACTGAGACTAGAAATAGTGCCATTGTATTATATTTAATATTTCTCCATGTAATTTAAATTTGTGTAGTAATTTACAGGTCAAAAAGGAATTCTGCACACATTATCTGAAGTTATTCTTGAATTTCTCAACAACTCTCTCTATGTTAGATTCAACAGCCATCCCCATTTTACTGATGAGGAAATTAAAGCTGAGTGAAGTTTGTTCATACTTAAGGTTCCAGAGCTATGAAGTAGAAGATCTGGTACTGAAAACTGGGTCTCTAAGTAAAGTTTAGTGCTCTCTCTGCATGCCATTGTATGGGTCACCAAGCATGTATGTATGTGTGTATGTATGTATGCATTGATTGATTGAATGTGTGCTCTGATTTCTGTATGGGATCAAGGAACTGAAAATTTAAATTCTTAGTCTGATGAGATTGTGTAGGCACTAATGTTGTAAACTTTCTCTGTGTAATCGCTAAATTTGAAACTACTCTTAAAAGTTTTTACTAATAGTGAACTCTTTAGTAAAGGCATAAAAAGTGTGTTTTTATGTTATTTCAGTCTATAATTGTTTATTTTAAATTGTCAATTTGATAATTAGCTTTAAACTATTGTGTAAAAACTTAAGAATTTTATATTGGCCCATTCTTATATTAGGCTTGTTCTACTGTAGGTATTAGTATTCTAACATTAGAATCTACTTTAAATCATGTTAATAGTTGAAAACTGCTTTAATGATTATTTACTAATATGTATAAATCAAGATGACCTCATTGTAATCACCTTATATGCTTAATTTGGGTAATATATCGTTAGTTGGGTTGAGTTGGAAATGTTGACTATTTGAAATATATGGTTGAATTATGTTGGTTACTTCATTTCAGAATATTTCAGAAGTACCACTACTTCAGTGAGAGGACTTTCTGGCATGCAGTGTTATTGTCCACCAGCCAGTGGTGTTTGTACTTGATTTGGGAGAGGCTAGCTCTATCAACATGTAGGATAATGATTTACTTGCCTTATCCTTTTTCTTTGTAGCCTTGAGAAATTCCAGAAAACAGAGTCTCTTTGTTAGGGAGAAAATACAGTCTTTATATGAAAAGCTTTGAATGCTTTTCTTATCAAAATACAGAAGGCTCTGTATCTTTTGATCCATTGGATTTACTTATCAACATAGGTATCACCTTTGCTTTTCACTCCTTCCCTCAGAATTATAGGGCAAATCTTTGGGGCAGGCTGAGCAGCTGGTTTCTTTGGAAATCGTAACAGCAGGTGAATGTGACATACGTTTATCTCTTTTGCACAAGTGCTTTATAAATATAGTCTTTTCTTCAGCTTCATACGTTCATACCGTTGCTGTCCGGGACTTCGAATCCAAGAGAACTTATTTCTAGTTCTACTCGAACCAGTAACTAATTAGACAACCTTGCATAAATCATTCCCCCTTTCTTGGCTCAAATTCCTTTGGTTAAACAAAAGCTTTAGACTAACTATCCTAAAGCTCTTTGCAGTTTATACATTCTATTATTTTAAGTGTATTTGTGTTTTATCTCTTCTACTAGATTATCAACTCACCAAATACAAGGATTTTATCTTATTTCTCACAATATATAGCATGACACATTCGATGTAATAATAGGAATGTGTTCACAACCTCAATTCTCAAACCTCAGCTTTCCAAGAATCAGTTTTCCCAGGGGTGTCCTGTTCATGGTTCTCTTTTTTCCATCCCTCTGCCTTTTCAAATCATTCAAATAAAAACTAAAAACTTTCCAGGGACCTACCATGGCCCTATATAATTCTGATTCGAAACTCCTCTTTTTAATTTCTAGCCTCATCCTCTACCAGTCTTTCCTCCAGCACCCTCAACTATAGCCACATGGCTTCCTTGCTATGCCAGGAACACATCAAAAATGCTCCTTCAGGCTTGTGCACTGTTTGTTTACTCTGCCTCTGATGCTCTTTCCCAAGGTATCTGCATGACTAATTCCTTTACCTTCTTCAACTTTATGCTCATTTTCAATGAGACCCACTTTGACCAACTTAATGAAAATTGCATGTTCCTCTTCCTGGCACTCACGATTGTTATGTGCTCAGCCCTGAATCAAACATAAGTTCAGGGCTATAGTGATTGGCTTTGCTGATATAAAATGAAATTTGATAGTACAAAATTCCCCTAGAGTAATTGAGTGGAACTATTAACAATATCTTAGCACATTACACTTTCTAATTTAGAAGTAAAGGTCTGATTTCCTAGAAATTAGTAGAAGCATTTGAGAAATTATGTTCTGTTGGAGTGGACTCCGTTCCTGGAATTGGGAGTGATATTAACTTCCTTGGGACCACATGGTTCCCCAAATGGAAATCAGGGGCCTTTGGAAAGGGTGTTATGGATTCTGGCAAAGGAAATATATATGTCCTCATATCTCCATATGTATATGACAGTTAAGATATGCTCTTTCAGTCATGAAATTGGTATTAAATTTGAGGTGCTATTCACTTACTAAATGCCATAGTGGGGTGTGTATATATATACATACATATATATGTATATATTCATATTCTTCTTTGAGTTGCTGATATAAAATGAAATTTGATAGTACAAAATTCCTTAGGGTAATTGAATAGAATTATTAATATCTTAGCACATTACACATTCTCATTTACAAGTAAAGATCTGATTTCTTAGAAATTGGTGGTAACATTTTGGAGACTTAGTTATGTTCTATTAGAATGAATTCATGTGCTTATTTTCCATCTGTTTATCTTCTTTGGTGAAAAGTCTATTCAGATCTTTTCCTTATACTTTTCATAAATTTGGCTGTTGTTTTCTTATTATTGAGTTTGAAGAGTTTTCTTTATATGCAGGATACAACTTCTTTGTTGGATTTGCAAATTTTTTCTCCAAGACAAGAGAATTGCAATTTTTCTCCAAGTCTGTGTCTTGTCTTTTCATTCTTTTAACAGTGTCTTTCACGGAGAATGCTTAGTTTTGATCAAGTTCAGTTTATCAGTTTTCATTTTCATTTAGTTCATTATCTCTCTAGTTTGCCTTTTGATGTCTTCTTTGACCCATGGGTTATTTGGAAGTGTATTGTTTAGGTTTCAAGTACTTGGGGATTTTCCAATGATCTTTCTGTTGAGACTTGCTTTATGACCCAGAATATG
The DNA here is from genome assembly GCF_057802395.1 of Ceratotherium simum simum. NCBI lineage: Eukaryota > Metazoa > Chordata > Mammalia > Perissodactyla > Rhinocerotidae > Ceratotherium > Ceratotherium simum. The sequence continues at coordinate 5,008,289 of NC_141935.1, forward strand.
GTCTCTCTTATTAAAAGGCCTGTGTGCATTTGAATTTTTGTTTTAGGACACAGTTAAATTATTTGGAAATAGTTTGATCATTTGAGGCTTGCTTTTAAGCTTTATTAGGTGAGACAAAAGCCGCCTTCAGTCTAGTGCTGAATTTGCCCACTATTGAAGTACTACCCTCTGAGTACGATACCCTGTACCCTGTTTGTTATGAGGTTTTTCTAGTCTGATTGTATGGACATCAGCGGTTCCTGGTCCTGGGGTTTTTCTTTCTTCTTTTGGGTGGTCCTTTCCCCAGCCTCGGGTAGTTTCCTCATATGTGTCCACTGCTGAGCACTCCGCTGAGACTTGGGCAGGATGGGGGAGTCGGGAGTGGTGGTGAGCCCTCTGCAGATCTCTAGAGCTCTGGTGCTGTGCAGCTTTCTTCTCCAGTACTCTTTTCTGTGCATTCCAGCTGCCTTGGCCTCCCAACCTCCAGAATCCATCTCCTCATCTTGAGGAGACCACTAGGTTCTGCCTGGCCTCTTCCTCCTTGTGCTGCAAGCTGGAAACTCTCCAGACAGTGAGCTGGGGGCAATTGTAAGGCTTACCTTATTTGTTTTCTCTTTGTCAGGGATCACTGCCTGCACTGACTGATGTCTGAAAATTGTTTCATATTTTTTCCCAGGTTTTCACTATTTGTTAAAGAGTGGGGGTGAGGGGCCGGCTTGGTGGTGCAAGTGGTTAAGTGCACGCACTCTGCTGTGGCGGCCTGGGGTTCGCTGATTCGGATCCTGGACGTGCACTGACACACTGCTTGGCAAGCCATGCTGTGGCGGCGTCCCATATAAAGTGGAGGAAGATGGGCATGGATGTTAGCCCAGGGCCAGTCTTCCTCAGCAAAAAAAAAAAAGAGGAGGATTGGCAGATGTTAGCTCAGGGCCGATCTTCCTCACAATGAAAAAAAAAAGAGTGTGGGTGAATCCTGTCCTTGTTACTTTCTCTTACTAGAAGCATATGTCCAGTTTATAGATTGTAAAAGTGCTGCTTTAACATTCCATAGCTTTGGTTAGAGGAAAAGATGTGATAATTACATATATGGGATAAATAATTTTTGGAATAAGGTTACCACAGTTGTTCTAAGGATCTTCTGTCATCTTTCTGCCAGAAAGTGATTCTGCATCAGCATCTCCCATTTTGTGTATTACTCACTTCACAATCCAAATTCTTCTTTGAGAGAACCTGGCCCAGATTAGGTCATGTGTTTGGTTTGTTCAGCTCTGGCCTGGCGTCCGATTTATCAAGTATGGATGTGGCTTCTGGGACCCCACCCTGGGTATAGGCTGCAGCTCCCAGCAAAGAGGGAATTGTTTTGACTTGGACTGTCACTCCCTTTGTGGATTTAATGTTGTGATTTTTGGTTTTGAAAGGGAAAGCTTTGTAAGTCCAAATGAGAAAAATAGCACCTTAAACTCAAAATTTGGCATTGTTTCAAAATAATTTGTCATGAAAGCTTCTTCTCCCACTGTAGTTATATTAGATACTCCTCTTTGTCCTCTTATATAAGAATGCTTGCTAATGCATACTGGATCAGAGAAAAGAGTAAATGTAATAAACAGGCATCAGAGAAATTAGTGTAAAAGCAGTTGAAGAGGCGTGTAAGTAGAGAAAATAAATTATAGGAAATTAGAGATGTAATCAGATCCTGCTGGAAGAGAATGAGCTGGATTAGTGCTCTCCAGGTAAGTATCCATACATCATCTCTTTCCTTTCTAATGCTATTTCAGCATAGGACTGGGAATTTTGCCATTAGAACTAAGTAATGCCTTATTTCTTCAAAGACTAGGTGATTGGAAAACACAACTCTACCTAGACTAAAGGGAGGTGTGTAATTGAATGAAGGGAGAAAGCCAGACCTTTTTTTTGAAGGTGAATTCTAAATATTTATTTGAAATTTACCAGTTTTTACACAATTAAAATCTTGAGGCTTCACAACCTTTAGTAAATTACATTCTTATTATCTATGACAATGTCTTTCTTGTCTAGCTAAGGAAAGGCCTAAAAACTAATAAGGATCATGGCTGTACTCTCATTGTAATAATGATTAAGTATAATCTCGTATAATACTTGGCAGTAGATAGAGGCAAACAAGTCAGATTGCAAACATCTCCTTATTTTGGGGGGCCTCTTGGGTTTTGTCATGCATCCCAGGTAGAATGTTGCTAGATGGATGTCCACAGATTTTTTTGTGCATGTGTGTGTGTGTGAGGAAGATCACCCCTGAGCTAACATCTGCCAATCCTCCTCTTTCTGCTGAGGAAGATTGGCCCTGGTCTAACATCTGTGCCCACCTTCCTCTACTTTATATGGGACGCCACCACAGCGTGGCTTGCCAGGCAGTGCGTCAGTGCGCGCCCGGGATCCGAACCCTGGGCAGCCGCAGCGGAGCGCACGCACTTAACCGCTACACCACCGGGCTGGACCCTGTCCACAGATTTTTAAGAAGAGTTGCTATTCAATGTTTGTCAGCATGTGTTTTGGAGCTATTGATTGGTTGATTGATTGATTGAGAAATCAGGTTCCTTGGGCACACTTTAGATTATTTTTTGGGGAGGAGGGAGGTAGGAGTGGAATCTGCGTTTTTGAAGAAGTTTCCTGGGTGATTGTTATGCATCTGAAAGTTTGAAGTCTTTGTCTAAAGTGGTGGTGCATAGATCCAGCTACTTGGACGTGGGACAGATGACTAAATCCAAATCCCACTACTCTGTGGGAGAGGTTGTAGGTATATTGGTATGCTGCTGGAGAGCTGGTTGCGGGAGAGGGGCATTGTCTCTTATAGTCTTCTATGTATGCAGTTAGAACAACTGGGATATGGTTGTGGAGGGACAGGGGCTGAGAGTGGCTAATAGTTATGGAACACAAAAGACTACGGATGATTTGGACTGATAATAGGCCTTTGAGTTTATAAGTAGGCAGTTGGGTTATTTTCAAGAGAGATGGCAACAGATTTTTTGATGTCTTGTGTGAATACTATTGTTGAGAAATCTCATTTGTGAAATAAGTCTCAAAGAGATATTCAAAGGAATAGAGGCTTGGGTGTGTACTCAGCAGTTACAAAAAAGAGGAAGCTGTTTTCAGAATGAGTGATACAACAAAAATATGGAAAGCAGTCAGAAGAGACAAGTATACATGATCAGTAGATTGTTGAAGGTAATGAATAGACCTTCCCCTAAACAGGCGTGGAATATGGGCATTTGCAGAGAAAGGTTACAGTAATAGATTTATCATCTCAGGGATAATTTCTATGACAAATATAGAATTTATCACTTCAATTTAAAAATCTAAGAATTGGACAAACCATTTAATCTCTTTGAGTCTCAAAATGAGTGGATTAGGGGGGCCGGCCCCGTGGCTTAGCAGTTAAGTGCGAACGCTCTGCTGCTGGTGGCCCGGGTTCGGATCCTGGGCGCGCACCGATGCACGGCTTCTCCGGCCATGCTGGGGTGACGTCCCACATACAGCAACTAGAAAGATGTGCAGGGCCGGCCCCGTGGCTTAGCGGTTAAGTGCGAACGCTCCGCTGCTGGCGGCCCGGGTTCGGATCCTGGGCACGCACCGACCCACGGCTTCTCCGGCGGTGCTGAGGTGGCGTCCCACATACAGCAACTAGAAAGATGTGCAGGGCCGGCCCCGTGGCTTAGCGGTTAAGTGCGAACGCTCCGCTGCTGGTGGCCCGGGTTCGGATCCCGGGCGCACACCGACGCACTGGTTCTCCGGCCATGCCGAGGCCGCGTCCCACATACAGCAACTAGCAGGATGTGCAGCTATAACATACAACTATCTACTGGGGCTTTGGAGGAAAAATAATAAATAAAATTAAAAAAAAAAAAGGAAGATGTGCAACTGTGACATACAACTATCTACTGGGGCTTTGGGGAGAAAAGGGGGAAAAAAAAAGGAGGAGGATTGGCAGTAGATGTTAGCTCAGGGCCGATCTTCCTCAGCAGAAAGAGGAGGATTGGCATGGATGTTAGCTCAGGGCTGATCTTCCTCACACACACAAAAAAAATGAGTGGATTAGATTAGATAATATATTCAGTTTCCTCTAACTCAAAATTTTTACAATTCAAATTCAATAAAAGTTTTAATTTGTAGCTGATGAACTCTAGAGAGAGGGTTGTCTTATAGTTATTCTAACATATTTTCTAATAATATATTTTTTAATTAATAAAAGTCTAAATACCCATTGTGGTGAATGTTGTATAGCTCATACAAAAGTGACCATAAACTCTTGAGCAAAACTCTGATCACTCTCCTGGCCAAGATGTGCTCATGAGCCCATGAGAAAGCCTCAGAGTGATGATTTTTTTTTTTAATATGATGGATGAAGATAATGCTCAGCCTGGATTTTTTAATTTCAATTTGTATCTTCTTGGCAGAAGCCAGGGTATTTTATGAAACCCTTCCTGTGGAGTTGAGTAGCATTCTCAAGCAATATAAAATACGTGAAGCAGGTATATTTTGCAGAGGACATATTAAAATAGAGGCACTCTTCCTCCAACATTTCGTTGGATGTACTTGATTCTGTCATCAGGGAGAAACAAATCAGGACCTAGACATGTAGAGATAATTTAAGATACCACACCTTGAATTTTGAACTTTGAGCAAGTACAGACAAGAAAGAAGAATTTTCCTCATCTGTCAACTTTGATTTAAAGAAGTAGCTTGTCCATTTTGAATCAATATGGATTTTTATGCCATTCAAAAAAGAACCATTTACACCTATCTTGCTCATTTTCTCTCCTGTTAAAAGAACTGTCCCTTTTCTCATTGAGACCTGTCCACTCATTCATTCATTCAGTCATTCAACAAACATTAATTGGCTGTCTACTTTGTTCTGAGCACAGTACTAGGTGCTAGAGATTTGAGTTTTTGAATCGAAGTTGTGCTAGATTCCAGGTTAATCTTTATGTCTCTTATTTTTTTCTGGTCTTTTTTTTTTCCTCCTGTGAGTTCTGGCATAATCCCTAAAGCTGTTCTCTAAATCAGTTATTCCTCTTTCAGAGCCATCCAGTTCTGTTGTTTAGTGCTCTATTTTAAATAATAAAAGCCAATCTGCTGTTAGGAAAAAAAAAGACTTCGAAATACAGAGGCTTAAGTAATATAGAAGTTTAGAAGCAGGTGGTCTGGCTGGAGGGCACTGTTCTGTGAAGTTATTCAGGAATCCATGTTTATTACGTCTTGTTCTGCTATTTTCTAGGCTGTTTTTCTCATCTGCAGAGTCAAAGCTAGGTCAGTACTGTGTCCAAGTTCAAGGCCACAGGATGGGCAAGAGAAATAGGTCAGGTGAGAAACTTCTTCTAGGGCAAGGCAGGGGAAAATTTGATACATCACTTTCCTTGTAAAAACTTAGTCACGTGGCAATACTTGGCTGTAAGGGAGGCTGGAAAATGTGGTTCCTAGCTTTATGGTTAAGTGCTGAGGAAGAAGGAGAAACAGGATTTAAGGAAGTCAGCTAGCAGTTGGCCACTTGTGCCCATACTGAATTGGCATCTCTTATGATTTCAGGAGCTTACCCCAGTCCAAGGAGCTTGTGAGGAATGAACAACACATTATAGGTCCAAACTTGTTTTCTCTTCTTTCTTTTGTCCTTCATCCCTCACCTCCAGTGTCAGCACTGCTTTCCCCATCTGATTTCTAAACAAGCTGCTCTGCAGATCAGTGGATGTGAAGAAATACCAGGGAAGGAGCGGTGGGAATGCAGTCGCTCTTTCTGCTAATTACGTGGATACTAGCTAGCTCAGCTGGCAAAAATGTCCAGTTATGTTTATAGCGGAAAAGTATTTGAAACTATGAACAAGCATTGTAAAAGTGCCAAATCTTAGCTATAATACATAATTTGTATTCTTTCTTACAATAAAAACCTGGACTGGTCACCATCATGACATTGCATTATTTTTTGTGGCCTTCTTTCACCTTTCTCCCTTATTTCCTTTTCCCATCTTCTTTTTCTCTCCTCCCTTTCTGCTTCATTTATCCACAGAGTGATTTATTTCTAACATTAAGCTTTCTTTAATTTTGAAAAGCTGGAATATTAATATATTTTTATCCTAAACCTGGTCAAAATTAAATTTTTTTTAGTCTTTTTTTTTATTAAAGATTTTATTTAATTATTTATTTTCCCCCCAAAGCCCCAGTAGATAGTTGTATGTCACAGGTGCACATCCTTCTAGTTGCTGTATGTGGGACGTGGCCTCAGCATGGCCAGAGAAGCGGCGCGTCGGTGCGCGCCCGGGATCCGAACCCGGGCCGCCAGCAGCGGAGTGCGTGTGCTTAACCACTAAGCCACGGGGCCGGCCCAAAATTAAATTTTTAAAGGAAACATTGAGTGAAATTCTTATTTAGGATTTTCATATGTTGGAAGGTGACTATGACATATAGAAATACTTTAAAATGAGTGTTTTGTTGTAAAGTATTCTTTTCAAAGTCAAGATACTCTATAAAGTAGCTTTTCTTTTATATTAATTTTGATATTAGTCTAATACTGATATATAAATATATATATTGTATATATATGAATATGTCTATATGCATACTTATTGATGGAAATTTGGAAAATAAAGAAATGTGTGTATCAGAAAATATAAATCACTCATAATACCATATTCTAGAAATTACCATTGTGAACATTTTTAGGTATTTCCCTTGTGTCTTTAATATACATGTGATACTGATTTTTAAGAGGCATGGTCAGTTGGTTGTCTTTTTTCTTCATCATTTTACTGTGGCATAATTCATAAATAAAAAAATATTTAATGAAAGACATGATAGACCCATTTAGTCTTGAATTTTGTATTTTTTTATCAAATGTTCTTTTTAAGTTTTTTGTGCATTTTTTCTTACAGAAGTCAGAATGAAATATTTAGCATCTCCTGCCAGTTATTGCCTATGTACTTTGTTCCAGAATCTTCAATTTAAATATTTTCCTTTGCCAAGCTTAGATTTTCGTATCACTTTAAAAGAATAAGGACATACTCCTCCAAGCCAGACATCTGTTATGCATAAGTGTTGATCCCCCGCACCCCCAGAATAAATGTATTTCTTTTGTTAAGCTTGTTGGTCATGACCTCTTGAAGTTATCAGGCTAATCATCATTATAGGTTTAAAAACACATTTATAGTTCTCCTAAAATTTGGGAAATCAGTTTGTATTGCTCTATGGGTTATCTAACAGAAATTATTTATTCCTTAATTCTGAATACTTGACACAGGGTTGCACACCTATCTCTCATTAGTCACTATCCATTTGTAGTCTTTCGAATTATTCTGATTATTCTGCATTCTTCTTTTTTTAAAATTATTAATGTAGTATGTTATTGACAATTTTGAAAAAAGTAGATTCTTTTTCATACCAGTAACATAAAAACGTCTATTTTTGTGCATTCCCTTTCAGATTTCAATATGAGCTTACTTAATGTGGTTGTAATCATATAATATAGTTTTTACTTAATAATTTTCCATATTGGTTGCTGCCATGGATGTGAACTGTAAGATTATGTGTATTTTAAAAACTGCAATCCTCCCCACCGCCATTGTAAATATTCATGAACTTACTCGTAACTTAACATGCTTAAGGGAATTCTTCTTTTATTGCCGTGATATGACCAAATATAAATTTGTCTCATGTGTTTAATATTTACAGGTTTAAAAAAATTTACAAATGGTTTTTATAAGTATAGTTTGGTTCAAGTACCGTTATACTTCCATTTCTAAATTTTAATCATATACATACTTTGTGGCTTACTATTTCTCCTTTGTTCAACATTTAAACACTTGTAAAATAAATAAATATTATGAAATGTGAAAAGATATGTTTTCTTTTGACTTCCGCATTTTGAGTTTTACACAGTTCCTTCAGTGATAGATACAGAAGTAAAATTTCTAATGAGAAATAGCTAATATAAAAATTACAAGTAAAAAAATAATCTATTGTAATTTTTCAAATGTATCTTTTGGTTAGGCAGATTTTTAAATGCAAGAGATTAGCATGTCATAAATAAGCCAGTGTATTATTTTAAGAGACTGTGTAGAGGAAGGGGTTGTATGTTAGTAAAATACATTTACTGACCCATGTGTGAATTGGTGACCAAGATTGTTAAAGCATTGAGTTCTAAAAGTTTTTCTCTTATCTTTATGTTAAACAATGGAAAGTTTTACCGTATGGTCAAATAACATCTTCATCAGGTTCTCAACAGGATACCTTAGTTCGTTTTCAGCTGAGTGCTTGACAGGATTTTCTCTTCGGCTAGCTGGTTGGATGAGAGTCTAGACACTGAGAGGCCAGGCTTTCGTGGGGCCTCACAATATTGTTATTGTGCATGTTGAGTAGGAGCAGCTTCCTCTGATGTAGGGGCTCCATGCCCAAACCACGAAGACAAAGACCCAGCTTTTGTTCTCGAGGAGAGTGGCTAATCCAACTGCTGCACACTGTGAAAAACCTTTTATGAGAGAGGAAAAAAAACTTTCCTGGAAGGTGAAGGGTTAGCAGTTTAACCTCTGACCGTAAAATAAAAAGCCAGTAAGGGGGAAAAAGTGTTGGGAGGAGGGTAAGGTAGAAGAATAAGAGGAGAAACATTCGTTGAGGTCCGATTGCTGTGTTTATGAAACAAGTCAAGCAGATGACTGTGAGAGATGGATCCTTGAGTTCTAATGATAGGTGCATATTTCCAAATGTGTCCTTTGACTTAATATTCTTAAACATAGGTATTTAACTTTTTTGTTTGAAGATTGAAGCTTACAGACCACAATATAAATGCAGGAAACAATAGGAATGTAATATTTTTCTTTTGCTCTTTCCTCTTAAATTAAGAAGCTCCATTACAGACTTTTGCCAAGTTCTAAATATTTATTTTCTTGCTATATGAGGATAAGAGCCTGTTCATCCTTTTTTCTTGATTGTTTTCTCCCAGTTTCCTTATTAATATAAACATGGATCTTTACAGACACAGAGAAGTAGGATAGTGCACATCTCTGGTACATGTTAAGACTCCCTTCCATTTGATCTGTGGCATTTTGGTACCTGTTATGTTAATGTACATGTGTTTGGGTGGTCAGTGTTGTTATACAACTCCAGGGAGGAGGTGGTTGTAATCCTAGTGTAAAAAGCACCTGGAGACTTCTGTCTTCCAGTATTATCAATACTGGGAATTTAGTTACAACCCAATTAGAACTGATGAAAGTTAAGTTGTTAATTAATCATTGAATCACCTGCCATCTTGGGTTTACCGCTTTGGACTATCTGCTTCCCCTTCTCCTGTCAATCAGATATCGATCTTGGATAATAATTAAGGTTTTATGCATTTGGGTTCCTTGCTTGGCTGTACTAATGTAGTAACTTACTCCCTAAAGTAACCATGTGTAAATATGAGTAAAACAACTGCTTAAATTGTGTTAACGTGGGACATATTCTAAAGCTCAGTCTGCCATGGTGTCGTCTTTTAATCAACTTGATATTTCTTCTGTTATTCGGATTTTCTTTGGTAACAATAGACACTTCTTCCTGCAGTTACCCAGTTTCACTTTTACCCTGACAGAAAAAAGCGGAGAGGAGAGAGAGTATTGGCTAGACAGTGATAATGAGGTAGGGAGAAGAGAGAAGGGTAGAAAGTAGAAGCTGAGAGTGAGTTGATGGAAGGAGAAAGGAGGTGATGCATATAAAATGGAAAGGTCGGTAGGAATGGGTGGTAAACTGTAGTGTAGTGCTCTAAGTTTTTAACTAATAAATAGTTGAAGACCATGAATATAAAAATTTGATAGGAATTATTCCTTGAGACAAAAGTATAGAAGGATGGCATTATAAAACCAGTAACCAGACTCAGGAAGGTCTTGGATGAGGGGAGCTAGATTTATGGGAAGACAAAGAAATAGCTATTAGTAACTTATCATTTTGGCTAATGCATTACCTTCATTCACCATGGCCACATTTCTGCATCTCTATCTCAGTGTTTTTCCCTCTTGCCATACAATAATGAATACTACGGATATCTAATACTGGTCTAGGACTTCCTATGTGTTAGGCGCTGTAAGCAATGTATGTATTTATGTATATGTGTATATATGTAATCTCCACTCATCCTAACAACATCCCACAAAGTGGGTACTATTATTATCACTGCTTTACTGAGGAGAAAATTGAGGCACAGAGCTTTAAGTATCTTGGGAAAGATCACGCATAGCTCTTGAGAGCAGTGCGTGGCATGTCTATGTGAAGTCTGCCTTCAGAACTTGGCCACCTGGCCTCTTAACTGCTATGCTGTGTTTCTCTAAAGATCCGCTGAATGTGTAGTTGTATACTGCCTAAAGTTTTAAACGTCAAATGACAGTCCCGCAACTCTTTTATTGTTTTACTTCCTTAGTACTTCTTGTAGAATAACCTCAATAGGAATCAGTTGCTCACTTTCTTAGAGGAAAACCTGGTGTTAAAATACACAAATAAATATAAGGATACTTTTGGCCTGTATGTTATGGATTTCACATTCATTTTTTTCTTCTAGTTTGTCTTTTCTTCCTAATATAGTTTCTGTTAATTATTTTTCTAAATGTGTAATTCTGTTTGTTGTTTCATGTAACATAATTCTTCTCTTTCTGGTTCCTTTATTAATCTGTTTTAATCCTTTGGCTGCCCCGTTTTGTCATTATTTCTTCCAAGTTGTGACGTGAATACTCTCAAGAAGTTACCAGAATAAAGTTATATCCACTACTATTCTTTAAAACTCTCCAGTGATATCTTTGAGATTTCAGTTGTCCTTTATGTTGAAGCATGGAGTTGTCATATGATACTGTCAATGTTTATGAGCTCTAGTCAGCTACTTTTTAGAGTGGTAAACTCTATTCTATTTTGAGACTGTGTTTTCTTTTGATAGTTTGCCTATAAAATTCAGACATCTCACAAACATTAAAATTTCTATAATGTGTATATGTATCAATTATGATTAAACAACCTGTATTTGACTTGTTTTAAAAAAAAGTGTGGTTCTTAAGTTCAAGGAAACTGGTTTGTTAATATTATCCATTTTCATTTTATTTTAAAATATTACCTCAGAATCAGCAAAATCAGGAGAGATTCTTGTGCATTTAGTGTGGCTCATTTAAATGAACTTAGCTAAATAAGAACCATCTTGATTCTAAGCACCACCAGAACAGATAAAAAAATTTCCAAGTAATGGTTTACTTTAAACATCTGATCAACCTTAAAGAATTTTTTTTTCCTTTTCTAGTTTAAATCATCATACCATAGTACAGAGGTTAAAAAATAATGGCCCCCGACACACCTTATTTGGCTCACACAGTATTTATGAAATGTTTCATTATTTTTCCCAGTTTAAAAATTTGGTAATTTTTTTTCATGAAAATTCTGGCTTCTCTTGAAAAACCAAGAGTATCTGTCAACATTAGGCACACATTCCACATGGCTGGAGCTGAATAATGGCTGCCTTCTGGAGAAGAGGCATGGGGTCTGTCTTTTATTGTCTCCTATAGGCTCACACTACTCATTTGTGTTACCTCTATATCCCCTGTAGACATCTAACCTTGAAATTTCATTTTTCCCTTTTCTATCCATAAAGAGGAAATATATTTGTGTAATGAATAAATATACTTTGACTTTTTTGCAAATTTTTAAGAAAATTTTAATTTTTTTTAGCTTTATGCCACATTTAAACATTGTTTGGCACAGATACTTGATTCATTATATTACCTTTCAATCAAAATTATTCAGATTTATGGTAGAGTAGGCTGGCTACTTCTCAAAATAAGCAAACTAAAATAAACAAATTCATGAAATTTACTCTGAAGAAATTGATATGCTGGGGAAGAATTTTATATGCATTATATATTTCATTGAATGGAGAGAATGAAAAATAAATTTAGTGAAAAGTTGAAAAAGCTACTTTTATGCAGTATACATTAAGAATATAAAACATGATTTCTGCCTTCAAGAGCTTTATTTAAATGAGGAGACACAAATAAAATAGTTAAGTAGTAGAGTAAAGCAGTATATTTCAGAATAACTGATTCAGATGATATGTGTTGCCTGGAGTGAGACAGTCTGTATGGTTGCAGTGTTTTGGGAAGGCCTCATAGCCTAGGTCTAGAATAATGCATAGAATTTGGAAAGATGGAGAAAAGAGAACATAGGATTTCTAGAAAGGGGTATAGCAAGTGTTGGTGCATGAATAAATGCTTGAAATTGGGAATGAACTTGATTTATGTGAAGGACAGGAGGCCTGGAATGAGTAGAAAATTTGTATTGGAGTGTGGTGGGAAATACACTTAGGATGTAATCAGATATGAAGTGCAGAATTTTGCTACACTGAATAGTCTTAATATATGGAGTTATTTATTATGTTAAAATTGGAATATTTTATTTGAGGCATAAAATGTATGTAGCTTGAAGGTTGTGTTTTGTTAGTGTAAGCAGTGGGGAGCCACTGAACATTTTTCTGTGAAGGGAGGCATAATAAAAACAGTCTTTCAAGAAGATTAATTTAGTGGCAGTGGGTTGAGAAGAGCCGAGTGGCAAGAAGACTAGTTTGGTAGTAAGGATTTACAGTAGCGGGGATAAGGAAGAGGAGAGGTGGATGAGAGCTACATTTCAGAGCAAGAACTAACATGATTAGGAGGTTGATTAGATATAGAGGATGAAGAAGGCATGTAAAGGCTGATTCTGAGATTTTAAAAAAGCTTTGGTGCCTGGGTTCTATTAATAGAGTGAGATGGATAGGATTCAGTTTTTAGATACTAGTTTAAGGTATTGGTGTAATGAAGTCATTGGAAAAATTGGGCATGAGATACAGAATTTTGCTTTATTGATGTTTATGAGCAACTCTATAAAGCACTTATGTTATATATATGGCATTATATATTATATTCTAATTTTGAGTCCAGTGTTTGAAACTTGAAAAAGGCTGCATGTTTTTAAAAGGCTTAAGAAAAAATTGTCTTTACAGACAGATTGAGACAGTGATTCTCAGCCCAGGCTGCACATTAGAATCACTTGGGGAGTTTTAGAAACTTGCAGACATCTAGTATGGTCTGGATGTGGCCAAGGGGTCACTTTTTTTTTTTTGGTTGATATTCCTTAGGTAATTCTAGTGAGGAAAAAGGTTTGAGAACCACTACATTTAGAGGAAACAATTTTGGTGGATAGGAAATAGAGTTTCAGTAATAGTTTTTGAGGTTTTTGTTTTGTTTTAAATTATATGTGGGGATGATCCCTTTTTTCCCAGCTTTTCAGCAAGAGAGAAAAGACTTAAATTCTCTTATGAGAGATTTAGTTGGATATTGGGCAGAACTTTCAACCATTAGGCTTATTGGACACTGACATTTGGAGCAGTCCCCATGTATGTACAGAATATAAATAGATACACCTGTTTTAGTGGAACATAAAGGAGCCTGACATTCAGGGAGGAAACAATGCCTCTTGAGACCCCCCTAGCCTATGACCTACAGTATGTGGTTATTTTCATCTCTGATAAAGAACCACATCTTCTGTACATGTTTATCTGTAATCTCACCTGACAAGTTATTCTTATGAAATTGTGTTTGCTCCTGCAGTCTACTTCGTAGAATCCAGCCCAGTTGGCCCCTAAACTAGAACACTGTTTTCTATTTGAAATACACAGCAAAGTCTTTTTAATATAATCCCCAATAACTTGTTAATTATATGTTTTAAGGAAAATGGGTGAAAATTACTCTATGACTTAATTATTTGCAAGCAAGTTCAGACTAATAGCTTTCTGCTCCTTTCAGGAAATGTTTCTTGTTGCCAGTATCAGTGTTATATTTACCAATCATAATATTGACCTCAAAGGTTAATGATATATATCCATTATTAGTTCAAGGAAATTCTGTATACCATCAGGGAAGACTTTAGAAATAAAACAGCATAATTCAGTTAGAAACAGAATGAAATGTTTATTCTCATCTCTGCTTCTTTTGTTTGTTCTTTCATAGCATATTAAGAAAGATCTACAAGTTTATCTCTTTTAATTGAGAACTAAAATGTAATATCTAGGTTATGCCCATTTTGCTTATCATTACACTTTTTCATTAACAAGTTTCTTACTTTTTACTATAGACATTTTAAAGGTGTCACCCAGAAGTCCTTAGGTTTCTCTAGCTTGAGAGTACAGATGACATCACCTTGATATTTAGACTCAAATGTTGACTGCTGGATAACCCCTATCTGAGTACCTTCCAGGTCTCTGTCCTGTTTTGAAGTATTCATTCTTGGTTTTTTTTTTTAATTTTTTTTTGTGTGTGTGAGGAAGATCGGCCCTGAGCTAACATCTGCCAGTCCTCCTCTTTCTGCTGAGGAAGACTGGCCCTGGCCTAACATCCGTGCCCATCTCCCTCCACTGTATATGGGACGCCACCACAGCACGGCTTAACAAGTGGTGTGTCGGTGCGCGCCCGGGATCCGAACTGGCAAACCCCGGGCTGCCGCAGCAGAGCGCATGCACTTAACCGCTTGTGCCACGGGGCTGGTCCCAGGTATTTATTCTTTTAAAATATTTCTATGGATCCCCCAGAGGTATCTCACAAGTGGTGAGGAATTGCTTGTCTATCTCACCTGCTGTGCTTCATGCCTTTGCTCTTGATGTCTCACCGCAGCCATTTCCACATCACTGATGCAGTCATTTCTCTAGACCTTCTTTTAGTGCTCCACCTAGGATGATGATGGTCATTATAATGATTGATGCTGATAGTGACCCTTGCTTTCACCCTGGGCTGCTGGTTTCACTATTGCTGTTCTTGGTCCCTGGACTGCCATTCATGATAATGTTGCCAGTCACAGCCCTTTGCCATTTCAGTATCACTTGATCCTTCACAGCCTGGATCACCCCACAGTTCTGCAAAGTAGGTAAGAAGGTAGGTGGCTCCTCATTATCAGTGTTAAAGGAGTTCTGCAGAACCAGAGTTCATTTCAGTTTTACAAAGCACTGTTCTTTCCTTCCCACAGTATCCACATCCTACCAAGATCACTGGGTGAGGCCAGATTCCTGAAATGTCTACTATAATCTATAGGGGGAGTTTCCCATTGACTCTTAGGCCCTACGGCAGTCTATTTCTGGAGGGTGGATCATCTTGCAAGTTTAATCTGCTTCCTTCTGTTCTCTTTTACCACAGATTGTCCATATATGTCTGAATCCCAATCCCAATAAATGTCTGAATCCCAATCCCAATAAATGTCTGAATCCCAATCCCAATAATATATCACTTCTAAGTTCTTTTACCAGGAGATTCATTTTTCTATATTATCTGAATTATTGCAGTAGCCCTATGACTGACTTCATTATTTTGTCGTCTTTCAGTGTATGCTCAATAGAGCAGCCAGGGGATCCTGTTAAAATACGTCAGAGCGTGCCACTTATCTACTCAAACTCTCGTGTGGTTCCCTTTCATAGAGTGCAAGCTAAGTTCCTTTTTATGACTTATAAGGCTCTCATGTTCTACCTGCTCCCCTTTTCATTCTGACCTCATCTTTCCTTCTTGTTTTTATTTAACACTGTTTCAGAGATTTTTTTTCATATGAACAAATAGAAAATTTTTTAAGGCTTTAATCTTTTTCAAGGATATATAGTATTTCATAGAATAATAATGATATAACCATTTCCATACTATTGGGCATATAGGTTATTTCCAGGACTTTGTTAGTTGCAAGCAATACTTCAGTAAATATTGTTGTGTATATGTATCTGGGTACATGAAATGTATTATTTCTTGCATTTCACACTTTCTTTTTGGAGAATTATCTTTTTTTCCCTCGTGCTACAATTGTTAGACGTTCCTTTAGCAAGGGTCTGTTTTTGGTAAATCTCTCAGTTTTGTATTTCTAAAAATATCTTTATTTTTCCCAGATTCCTGTTTATACAGTTCTCAAAAGTCAAACATACTTTTTCAAAAGTTTTGAATATATTATTCCACTGTCTTCTGGATTCCATTGATGCTATTGAGAAGTCTGCTGTCAGTGTAATAATATATATATATTTAGAGATTTAGAGTTATCTCTTTTCCTCTGGGATGCTTTTTAAAGATATCTATGTCTTTTTGTATTATGTAATTTCATTATAATGCCTCTGGATGTGCCTTTCTTGAGATCTTGCTTGGATTTGTTGTGATTTCTAATTCTGAAGATTTATGTCTTTTAGCACTTTAGGAAAATTCAGTCATTATTTCTTCTGATATTATCTCTATCCTTCTCTTGTTTTATACACCCTAGTCTCTGAGGTCTTTTAGATCTTTTAGAACTCTAAATAGACTTATATTATCATTCGAATCTCCATTTTTCTGAACCTCCTTTATATTTCTCATTTTTTAGGTCTCTCTGTGCCTCATTCTGTTTAATAACTCTTGTGTGTGATTCAGTTTACTCTTTCTCTCTTCAGAGAGAAACTATTTATTCCATCTATTGAGCTTTTAATTTCATAGACTATATTTTTTCATCTTTTAAAGTTCTAGTTATTTTCAAAATTTGCCTTTAAAAAAATAATCTCTCATTGTATGCTCATGTTTTGAATCCTTATTTTATTCTTTAACCATTTTAAACATCCTTATTATGTATGCTGTTTCAGATAATTTTAATATCTTAAGCTTTTGAGGGGTAGGGGTTTTAATTATGTTGTTTGTTTCTGATTTCTTATAGATTTTCTGTAGCAATCATGTTTGGCAAGACGTGGGTTGAGTGTTTCTCCTTCTAGAGGGCATGTGCTTGCCTCTGTCATGTGCCTGAGGATGCTATCTTTCTCGGATCACAGGATCCATTTCTAGGCTCTATAAATACAAAGATAAATGAGATAAGCACTTATTACATTTTCACTAAGTTTCTTAGTGAATTTATTTGTTAGAGTCTTAAATTACATTTCTTCTACATTTAATTTGATTCTGACTTAAAAGGATTCTGAAAAAACTGAGATGCATGGTTTAATTTGGTTCTTCAATGTTTTGTTTTGTAGTTCTATTTTTTAATTTTAAAATTAGTTTTTAAGTGGTTTTTGGTAGTTTTTCTTAATATGGCTCACACAGATTTTCATTCAGTAAACTTTGTCATTTTTATAGTTAGTACAGTCTAGTGATCAACTTTGGCAAATTTCCAGATGATTGAAACTGTGTCTGTTATATCCAAGAGTGCCAGGAGTCTGCCGTACTTCAAATTATTCATCAAATGGGAAAAACTGACTCAGTTTGTACTTCTGCTTGCAGTCTTTTTTTTGGCGTAATATGAAAATTATTTTAAATAAATAAAATGAAACTGCTTTATGAGGTTCAATTAATTTTATATTTCTGAGGTTTCATGTTGATGTATTTCTTGAAAATCTATTTTAGTTCAAAGAGTTAAATATAATGAGTACTGTAGATATAAACACGTCTCCTTTTTATTTAGTCATATACTTGCAGGAAGCATGTATAAAAAACAAGTCTCAAATGCTAGTCTGAGAGCTAACTTAAAGCGTGACCTCTTGTCTATTCTCCTCTTTAAGGGAATCATAATAAAAGCTAATGCTTCAGGATATGATGAACATCTCAGCTAACTAAAGGGTATTTCAGATTTTGTATCAAAGATCATCCTTCTATAAGCAACCTATTAACTTTTTTCCCCTGTGTTCTTATAAATACTTTTGTGTTGGCTCTTAATGATTGGTATCTGAAAAACGTCAAAACATTGATTCTCAGTTGTAAGTTCCTTGTCATAGATTAATCAAGATTGAACATCTGTGGTACAGCATTTTTTTTCTCTTTTTTGTTGTTGATTTTTTCTTTTAACTCTCATGAAGGGCCCTTGGGACAGACGGTCCCTCACTGTTGATGGTTCGATTACCATGATCACCCACAGCTTCAGAAGAGTGCGAAGAAAAGAAATTGCTTTCTTTGTCAAGGTGTTTTCAATTCAATTCTCACCCATTAGCCCTGTTTGGTTAAGTTTGGAATTACTCTATCAGGTGATTGATGAGGGTTTTCATTTTATTATAATAGGTCTTGTTTAAAAGGAATGGAAGTAGCAAATTGATATATCTAATGTGCTATGGATTATATTTTCTTAAGGTTCTTTGAAGTTCCATTTTCATTACTTTAGCTAGAATTTGCATATATATGAACAAAAAAAGCTTCATCTTTTTGAGTTGTGAGACTAATTTTAGATTATTCTGGGAATAAACATTTAGGAAGTCTAAAATTATCCATTAAATTGCTTCTGTGGTTTGAGTTTCAAAAGCACCAAAATAGTTTTACAGTAAGAGTTGTTTGTTTATTCAGAATAAAGATAATCACAGTGGGATCATTATATTAGATGGTTTTGCACCACTGCTTATGTACATTTTTAAGAGGGTGAACAAGCTGACAAATTTCCAAAATTGCATGCTTTTAATTTTAAATATGTACATTATGTAAAACAATAAATAGAGGTGTGATCTCTGCCATTTTTGCAAAAGGTTATAAAATATCTTGAAATAATATTTTCATTTCCTCAAGGTTTTTGTATATGTAAGTCAAACTCAAATGATTAAGAATTATTTTAGTTTTAGAATGAGAGGGTATTGATTTGAGTCTATTAGTAGTTAATATGCTTTTCTAGGTTTCTTCACATACAAATTTCCAAGTATGTTCAGAAGTCTATAGGGGATAGGCCATTATTTTATAAAAAATGTAAATGCTTGGTTTGCTGAAAATATCCTTCTGTAGGTAATAAGGAAAATTTCTAAACTTGCGAATATGCCTTAAATCACTGTCTACCCAATGAATAATAAAATCAGAGATCAACAAAGTAGAGCAAATTGGGCTTATTTGTAGTGTAGCTACAAAAGCTACAGCTCTGGGAGAGCTCTGGAGTCTACTTAAGAAACTTCAGCAACCCACTGGAACAAAAAACTAGAGAATAACTGTACTGGAGAAGGAAGGACAGCTTCATTTTGCCTGCATCATCCCACCCCCTAAGCTGGCACTGCTCAGTGCCAAGAGGGAACTCTCCAGCTAGAAAGAGTTCCCCTCACAGAGAAAGGAAGAGTGGGTGAGTGACCAGCTTCCCCAGCTTTTTGGGGCACCACACAAGTCCTGCTGCAGTTTCACCTCACCTAGAGATGGGCAAAGCTGAGACATATAGAGACAGCTATGAATAAGGAAGAAAGGCGGGCTACCAATAGCAGCCATGCAGTGGGAGCAACCACAGTTCCCAGTGACCTGCTCTCGGGATGACCCCAGCTGGCCTGAACCCCCTGTGGATTTCACTGGCTTTCACCTCACCTGAATCCCTCTTCTGTCCCCTCGCTGTCTGCCACATTTGCCCCTGCTGGAGCCTGGGACCCACAGAGACAGCCAGCCCAGGCTTCTACAGCAATGTGAGTGCAAGACACCAGCCTGGACCCCCCATGGCTGATCCCACTGCTGTATAAGCGCTTAGGGCTAGCTCCTCCGGCTGTGCACTTGCATGCTGCCAGCCTGATGCCCGTCACTGGCCTTCACTGCCATGTGCATGTCTGGGGAAAGACTGTGTAGCCATGGGAGAGCATGCTGACAGCCTGGGCCCCTGCAGCTGCTTGTGGGCCCAGATTGGGCCCTGTATTCTGTCACTGCACTGCACCACTACGCTCACCTGTAGCTAGCCCCCCAGCTGTGCACCTGCATGCTCTCAACCTGACCCCCAATATCAGCCTCCACTGCCATGCACTCATGGTACAACCCAGCAGCCACAGTAGTACATGCCAATACCACATCACTGGCACTGGCTGCTACTGCTGCTTGCCCTGGTCCCTCGCTGCTGGGCCTGGAGGCACTGTTGAGGACCCTCACAGCCCTTGCAACTTCAGTGGATCTCCTGCAGCACTTACCAAAGACCACATGGTTGTAGATGCTGTGGACCCCAATGGCCTGAGCTGATGAGCTACCACATTCCCCTACGTGTCTGCCACACGTCCCTGCCCTTGGTGCCCTGCACCACTAGATCCAGGGTTACAGCATGGTTCAGCATGCACCCACCTGCAGGTGAAAGTCTTCTCTTACTGAAGTCAGTCTGTAACTTCTGGAAGAAGTGACTGCATCCTCAAATGTGCAGATGCCCATTTAAGGCTACGGGGATCATGAAGAATCAGGAAAACATGACTCCACCAAGGAGTACAGTAAATCTCTAGTAACTGGCCCCAAAGAAATGGAGATCCAGGAATTGCCTGACAAAGAATCAAAATAATTGTTCTGAAGATGCTTAGAGAGCTACAAGATAACATAGAGAAACTACTTAAATATATCAGGCAAACAATACAAGAACAAAATGAGAAGTTCAACAACGAGATAGAAAACATAAAAAGAACCAAACAAATTTTGGAGCTGAAGAATACAATGACTGAACTGAATAAATTGATAGAGAGCTTCAACATCAGACCAGACCAAGCAGAAGAAAGAATCTGTGAGTTCAAAGACAGATCATTTGAAATTAACCCCTCAAAGGAACAAAAAGAAGAAAGAATGAAAGGGAATGATGAAAGCCCGTAAGTCTTATGAGACACCATTAAAACAATCTACATACTGTTGGAGTCCCAGAAGGAGAAGAGAGGAAGTAAGGGGTAGAAAGCTTGTTTAAAGAAATAATAGCTGAGAACTTCTCTTTGCTGTGGAGAGATTTGGACATCCAGTTCATGAAGTTAATAGATCACCCCCACATTTCAATCCAAAATGATCTTCTCCAAGACACATTATAATAAAACTATCTAAAATCAAAGACAAAGAGAGAATTTTAAAAGTAGCAAGAGAAAAAGTTTCTCTTGTGAAAGGAACTCTCCCCATAAGGCTAATAGCACATTTCTCTGCAGAGACTTTACAGGCCAGGAGAGAATGGGATGATATATTCAAAATGTTGAAAGAAACAGACTGCCAACCAAGAGTACTTTACCCAGCAAAGTTGTCCTTCAGAAATGAAGATTAGATAAAGACTGTCTCAGATAAACAAAAGCTGAGGTAGTTCATCACCACTAGACCTGCCTCCTAAGAAATGCTGGAAGGAGTTCTTCAAGCTGAAATGAAAGGATGCTAACTAGTAACATGAAAACATATGAAAAGAAACAACACACTGGTAAAGGCAAGTATATAGTCAAATTCAGCATGCTCTAATACTGTAATATGATGGTGTGTTAACTGCTCTAGTATAAAGATTGAAGGACAAAAGTATTAAAAATGTTATAACTACAATAATTTGTTAATGAATTTACGATATGAAAAGACATAAGGTATAACATCAAAAACATAAAATATGTGTGTGGGGAATAAAAGGGTAGAGTTTCTATATGCAATTGAAATTAAGTGTTGTCAGGTTAAAATAGACTGTTATATCTATAAGATTTTTCAAGTGAGCCTCAGGGTAACCACAAAACAAAAATCTATAGTAGATACAGGATAAAGAGAAGGTAATTAAAGTATACCACTACAGAAAATCGTCAGTTCACAAAGCAAGAGAGGAAGAAAGGAACTACAAAACAGCCAGAAAACAGTGAAAAAGGTGGCAATAGTATGTCCTTATCTATAAAAAATTACTTTAAATGTAAATGGACTAAATTCTCCAATCAAAAGGCATTGAGTGGCTGAATGGATAAAAAAACAAGACGTAACTACATACTACCTGTAAGAGACTTCAGCCTCAGAGATGCACATAGGCTCAAAGTGAAGCAATGGAAAAAGATATTACACGCAAATAGAAACTAAAAGAGAGCAGAGGTAGCTATATTTATATCAGACAAAATAGACAGTCAAAAACTGTCATAAGAGACAAGGTCATTATATAATGATAAAGGGGTCACTTCATCAGGAGGATATAACAATTGTAAATATATATGCATCGTACATCAGAACACCTAAATATATCAAGCACTGCTAACAGATCTGAATGGAGTATTAGACAACAGTACAATAATAGAGGACTTTAATACCCTGCTTTCAACAATGCATAAATCATTCAGGCAAAAAATAAATAAGGAAACATTGGACTTGAACCATACTTTAGATCAAATAGACCCAACAGACATATATAGAACATTCATCCAGCAGCACACATGGAACATTCTTCAGGATAGAGCATATGTTAGGTCACAAAATAAGTCTCGGTAAATTTAAAAAGATTGAAATTATACCACGTATCTTTTCCAATCACAATGGTATGAAACTAGAAATTAATAACAGGAGGAAAACTGGAAAATTCACAAATATGTGTAAATTAAACAGCACATTCCTGAATAACCAGTGAGTCAAAGATTAAGTCAAAAGAGAAATATATTGAAACAAACAAAAATGGAAACATAACATACTAAAACTTATGGGATGCAGCAAAAGCAGTGCGAAGAGGGAAATTTGTAGTGATAAATGCCTGCATTAATAAAAAAGAAAGATCTCAAACAACCTAACTTTACACCTCAAGGAACTAGAAAAAGGACAGACTAAACCTAAAGTTGGCAGAAGGAAGGAGATAACAGATTAGAGCAGAAATAAATGAAATGAGAATGAAAAAACAATAGAAAAGATCAACAAAACTAAGGGTTGGCTTTTTAAAAAGACAAACAAAATCTTTAGCTAGACTTACCAAAAAAAAAGAGAGAGAGAGAGGACTCATATAAATAAAATTATAAATGAAAAAGGAGACATTACAGCTGATACCACAGAAATACAAAGGATCATAAGAGACTGCTATGAACAACTATATGCAAACAAATTGGAGAACTCAGAAGAAATGGATAAATTCCTAGGAACATACAACCTACTATGTCTGAATCATGAGGAAGTAGAAAATTTGAACAGCCCAATAATAAGTAAGGAGATTGAATCAGTAATCAAAAGCCTTCCAACAAAGAAAGCCTAAGACCAGATAGCTTCGCAAGTGAGTTCTACCAAACAGTTAAAGAAGAATTAACAGCAATTCTTATTTAACTCTTCCAAAAAATTGAAGAGGAGAGAACACTCCCAAACTGATTTTATAAGGCCAGCATTACCCTGATACCAAAGCCAGATGAGGATACTAAAAATAAAGAATACTATAGGCCAATATCCCTGATGAATATGGGTGCAAAAATTCTCAGCAAAATACTGGCAAACTGAATTCAACAGCACATTAAAAGGATCATACCCTATTATCAAGTGAGATTTGCCCCTGGGATTCAAGAATGGTTCAACATATGCAAATCAATAAATGTGATACATCACATTAATAGAATTAAAGATAAAAATCATATGATCATCTCAATAGATCAGAAAAAGCATCCTTTTGTGATTAAAACTCGCAACAAATTGGTTATAGAAGGAACATACCTCAACATAATAAGGGCCATATATGACGACGTTATAGCTAATACCATACTCAACAGTGAAATGTTGAAAGCTTTCCCTCTAAGGTCAGCAAGACAAGGATGCCCACTCTCACCATTCTTATTCAGCATAGTACTGGAAGTCCTAGGCAGAGCAATTAGGCAAGAAAAAGAAGTAAGACATCCAAATAGGGAAGAAAGAAGTAAAATTGTCTGTTTTTTGATGACATGATCTTATATGTAGAAAATCCTAAAGAATCAACCAAAAATCTATTAGAACTAATAAACAGTCACGTTTCAGTATACAAAATCAACATACAAAAATCAGTTGCATTTCTATACACTAACAGTGAACTATCTGAAAGAGAAATAAAGAAAACAATCCCATTTACAACAGCGTCAAAAACAACACTTAGGAATAAATTTAACCAAGGAAGTGAAAGATCTATACACTGAAAACTGTAAGATATTGATGAAAGAAATTGAAGAAGACACAAATAAATGGAAAGATACCCATGTTCATGGATTGGAAGAATTAATGTTGTTAAGATGTGCCTGCTACTGAAAGCCATCTATAGATTCAATATAATACTTACCAAATTCCAGTGTCATTTTTCACAGAAATAGAAAAAACAATTCCAAAATTCATATGGAACTACAAAAGGCCATGAATAGCCAAAGCAGTAATGAGAAAGAACAAACCTGGAGGCATCACACCTACGATTTCAAACTATATTAAAAAATATAGTAATCAAAACAGTGGGGTACTGGCATAAAACCAGATGCGTAGACCAGTGGAACAGAATCCAGAGCCTAGAAATAAATCCACACGTATATGGTCGACTAATATTTGACAAGGGAACCAAGAGTACTCATTGTGGAAAGGACAGTCTCTTCAATAAAGGGTATTGGGAAAACTGGGTATCCACATGCAAATCAATCAAACGAATGAAAGTTGGACCGTGTTGCCAATCACAAAAATTAACTGGAAATGGATTAAAGACTTAAACGTAAGAACTGAAACCATAAAACTTCTAGAAGAAAACATAGGCAGTAAGCTCCTTGACATCAGTCTTAGCAATGATTTTTTGGATAATGACACCAAAAGCACAAGCAACAAAAACAAAAATTAGCAAGTGAGGCTACATCAAACTAAAAAGCTTCTGCACAGCAAAAGAAACCATCAAGAAAATGAAAAGGCAACCTATGGAATGGGAGAAAATATTTGCAAACCATATATCTGATAAGGAGTTAATATCCAAAACATATAAGGAACTCACACAGCTCATACAATAGCAAAAAAAAAAAAACAAATAATTTGATTAAAAAATGGGCAGAGGACTTGAATAGACATTTTTCAGAAGAAGACGTATTGGCCAACGATACATGAAAAGGTACTCAACATCACTAATTATCATGGAAATGCAAATCAAAATCATAGTGAGATGTTATCTCACATCTATTAAAATGACTATTATACGACAAGAGAAAATAAATGCTGGCAAGGATGTGGAGAAAAGGGAACCCTGGTTCACTGTTGGTGGGAATGCAAATGGATACAGCCACTATGAAAAACAGTATGGAGGTTCTTCAAAAAATTAAAAATAGAAGTACCATATGAGCCAGAAATTTCACTTCTGGGTTTGTATCTGAAGAAGATGAAATCAGTATCGCAAAGAGATATCTGCACTCTTATGTTCATTGCAGCATTATTTACAGTAGTCAAAATATGGAAACAACCAAAATGTCCATCAATGAATGAATGGATAAAGAAAATGTGGTATGTATATACGATGGAATATTATTTAGCCATTAAAAAAAGGATATCTTGCCATTTGCAACAACATGGATGGACTTCAAGGGCATTATGCTAAGTGAAATAAGTCAGAGAAAGACATACTGTATGATCTCAATCATATGTGGCGTCTAAAACCGTTGAACTCAGAGAAACAGAGTAAAATGGTGATTGCTAGGGGCTGAAGGTTAGGGGGAAATGGAGGGGTTGATCCAAGAGTACAAACTTTCAGTTATAAGATGGAAAGTTCCAGGGATCTAATGTACAGCATGATGACTATAGTTAACAGTACTGTATGGTGTACTTTAAAGTTGTTACAAGAGTAGAGCTTTAGTGTTCTCACCGTAACAAGAACAAATTAGTAATTATGTGAGGTAAAGGATATCTTAACTAACTAATCTTATTGTGGTAAACATTTCACAATATATATGTTTATCAAATCATCACATTGTACACCTTAAACTTACACAATGTTATATGTCAATTATATCTCAATAAACTGGAAAAATTATAGTTTTAACTGTAGTTATCTAATTCCATGCTTTTCAATCTTTTTCACATAATAGCATATGTAGAAAATGATGTTTATATGGTATACTTGGGTAAACAGATGAGCCTGTTCTTTCAGATCATCCTAGAGAGAAGGGGGAAGGCCTGGGAGATAGGAGGAGAGGAGGGAAACTGATTTTCTGTTTTTCAACACCAGCCTCTGATCACAGACAGAAAGCATTGTTATTCACAGATACAAGACAAGAACTTCAGCTGCCTAATTTCATAATTACAAATGCTTCCATTTATTTATTTTACCATATTTCTCATTCCTACAGTCTTCAGATATGTGTAGTAGATTTTCTACTGAAAATATACCATTTTAAAATGCATATCTATGATTTGATATAATATTTAATAGTAATGGGTTTCACAGGAAAAAATGACTTCCCTTTTTATTAGCTTTAGATTAGCAACACGTATCCATAACCACTCTTCTCTTTAAATTCTCTTTCCATCCGCACTTGGCTGCCAGAACCCTCAACCCTGACTGAAACTACCAATTATCTCTCGCACCTAGACTGTTGGATGATGATGGGGAAATACCACATTGTTGCCATTAAACACCAGGTTGGACACCTGCCAAATTAAGTACTCAACAGTGCCTGAAACAGTTATTTCACTCCAACAACTTCTCTCTTAGCAGAGAGCTTTGCTCTTGCTACACAGAAAATTAGCAGTTTTTACGCAAAACTCTTATCTTTGCATCACAAATTCTAAAGTCTACTTGGATTTGTGTTTTCTCTGCTCTTTTCTTTTTCCTGTAACAGAGGAAGTTATGCTCCAGCTTCTGTCCAATGCTCATCTCACTCTCTTCATCAGGATCCCCCTCTTCCTGCCTTTTCAGGGGTATTGTATCCCTCCTTTTCTGGCTCTCTGCTGGCTCATTAATTCCCATCCGCATTTAAACATGTTCAAGTCTGCACCAGTCTCAAAGAAAAAAACGAACAAACATCTATCTAGCTTCATTTCTCACGCCTCCTGCCTTTACTTTCTTCTTCCTTATGCAGTCTTTATTAAATAAGTTGCCTCCATATACACTGCCCCTCTTTCGTCATACTCCATATTCTTCTTAAATGTGTTTTCTGCTTCCTATCCTTCCACTGACACTCATTTTGCTGTGGCTTTATACTTTAAATATAGTTGTCATTCTTTAATCATCACCTTGCTTAATGTTTTGCCACATTTGTTTGAGAATTTTTTAGATATGCTCTCTTCCTGTGACTTTCATAACAATATATACACTTTAGCTGTATTCTTTGTACATTTCTAGTTGTTCTTTCTCATTTGGTTTATGTCACCATCTGCTTTAGTGGCTTCCGGTGATACCTAGGATACATTTTAAACTCTGTAGTCTGGCACCGGACTCTCCAGCTTCATCCCTTGACATTCTGTCTCTCCTACTCTACATTTTAGATATGTTACATTTTTCTTTTTCAGTTTCTAAAATGTATTCTGCTTTTTTTTTAGCCTCCAAAACTTCATGCATATTGTTTCTCCAGTCTGGAATATTCTTCCCTGCCCACTTTATAGCCCAAATCATCCTTTGCTTGTCTAACTTAAGTGTTAGTTTACATGTATTTTCCCTCTGAAGTGCTTCTATGACTCTAAATTAGATTAGATTTCCTTATCTTGTCCTGTGGCATCCTGGCCTTTCAGTAAGACACTCATTAAATTTTATTGCATTATGTGTTTAGAGGTCCTTCTTTTCTACAGGTTGTAGAGATCCTATTTTGTTTAGTTCACTATTATATCTCCATAGGTAAAAGAATAAAAATTACACATTTTGTGTACTGATTCTTGCTCGTTTACATTCAACGGACATCATCATTCCTTCATTAGTAACCGTATTTGAAATTATCAAGCCAGTGAATTTTTAAGTTGAGTTAAAGTGTTCCTACAGGATACCGGTTTAAAACAATACTTTGCACAAAAACTAGATAGCTCTTTGACATTTTTCTCCATGTATGCTGTAGGGCTTTGGAGGGCAGGGACTTCTCCTGTTTCTCTAGCACTGCACAGGTTTTTGAATGAAATAAATTGAACTTAAGTTAAATAGGACAGAGAAATGTATTGATTATGGAAGTTATTTAAAATAGCTGCTTTTTAGATCTTAACTGAGAAAGTTCTAGTCTCTGACATTAACTAGCTGTATGACTAAGACAAACTCCTCATTGTTTTGGCATCAATTTCCTTATTTATAAAATTTTGATTCTACAGTGTAGGTAAATAAGCACTGAAAGCTATAATCAAGAAAAATACTTACTAATATATATTCTACCTTTTCAAAAGCATATAGTCTCTGAACCGTGGTTTTACAAATGCATAATTTTGAAGATATTTATCTGTGAATTCCACAGAATTAAGTAAATATTATTCATTTATGCAAATTGGAAAGTTTTCCCTGCATTTTTTTTATAGTGTAGTTGAATCACACTAGTATTTTAAGTTATTTTAATTTTTGTTTTCAATTAAAGGCCAGAAAACGTGAAAGATCTATTACAAAGGAAAATAAAATATTACTGAATTTATCTCACTTTACATTTTAAAAGAGCCTTAATTGTAAATTTGGAATACTTGTGATGGCGATACAAAAATACTTTAAATATTCACCTTCCGAATTTACTGATTTAATAAAACTTTGTATATTTTTCTTGCTACACTGTAACATTATCTCATTAAAATAAAAGATGAACTGTATTTATGTAAAAGTCAAGTTATGTATTCTCCCTTTTATATTTATTTGGTTTCTAGATTGTTGGTGGCAAAGTTTCTTTTTAAATTAAGGTATGGAGTGTCCTTTGAATTAATAGTAGACATTGGGAAGAAGAGAAACACAGTGTGTATCAGTCATCTCTGGCAGCGATGACTCCTGCCAGCAGTTCCCATCGTTTCATCCCTAAAATCAGCATAAAATGGACCCTAACATTGCTAGGTCAGATCTGGTATCTGGAAAGTAATCCTCAGGGAACAGAAAATTCAGTCTTGGTGCATAAATTTGTAGAATCCGATTATTATTATTTTTTTCGGAGCCCTTTTGTTTCTTCCTTTGCAGTACTTGTGGAAAGTTGACCTGACAACATAGGCAGTAGCTAAGTTGATCTATTTCAAAATATGGATGCACATGATTATAATAAAGTTCTGAGTGCTGAAGTGTAAAATTTATTTAATTAAAAGAAAAGAAATAGGACGTTTTCCAGTAAATGATTAAACCAATAGATGCTGTTTTCCTGTATTCACTTGTGCGTACTCTGTGGAAGAAAACGGATGATACAGAAAAAAACACTGTAGTCGGGGGTGAGAGAAGTGAGGTAGCAACGTACTTAGGTAAATGCTGCAAACAATGGGGGCAGACTGTGAGGGCTAGACAACAACGTAAATGTCCTGCTTTTAAGACGCAGTTGGAAGAAATTTGTCACACACATTTTCTTACTGTGTCACACACACAGTAACTATAAAATTGAGGTTGTTGAAAAGGGATATTTTAAATGTTCACATTGAAACTCTTTAACTCCATTAGTTATAAGAAAGGACTATTCTATGTTTCTGCATGATGATTTGTTTATATGGCCATTAGTTATTGTATTAATTTATCAAGATAATACCTTTGATTAATATTTCTTGAAAATTCCATCACACACTTTTGTTTTATGAGATTCAAAACTTAATAACTACCATTTTGGTAAAAGTGCCACATAAAGACACACACACACACATATATATATTTTTCCAACATAATCTTCCACAGGACATTAATGGCTGAGTATTTGTAGATGATCTGTATTTGTAATACATGTCACATTCACTTTAGAAATGTGTACATATTGTTTTACGTGAGGGAAAAATCATTTAATATTACTGTCATAAATTTATAATGCATTATTATTATATAAGATGTTTTAAATAATTTCTTATTTAGATTCATTTATGTAGAAACTTTTTATTCCTTAATAAATAAAAAGGTTAATTGTAGAAAGCATGCTTTCTTTTCTAAGTTAAAATATTTGAAAAAAATTCTTTTGAACTTAAGTAACACAACGAGAGGAGCCAGCTCATGCTAAAAATGTTGCTAAGTAACTATTGAGTTTTTGCATTAAAAACTTGAAATTATACATCCTTAGACTATATTTTTAAAAAAAGCTATATGCAATAGTGGAAATAATGGAATAGAGGTATAATTTTTTAGTGACTGGGTACATAAAGTGATATCTTTGATCTACCAAATCTTTTTTACTTGGAGTGGAATCTAAATCCTCCCATATTGGTGATACTTGTTACTTATATTATCTTGGGCTTTCAAAGGCTTTTTCAGAAGTAATATTATCTATTGTACATTACCTTTTTAAAGCATGTTTACAGTTTTCAGAAGTTTGTTTTTGACAGAATTAAAAAATAAGTATGTGACCAAAATATTTATTAGTGATATGATAATTAAAAGGACTTCTTTTTATTATATTAAGTAGAAGAGAGATGTGAGAAATAATGAAAATGAAAAACCAGTGTGAATATTTATAAAACATTGATTTGTATATATAAGTAACTAGATATAACATATTAGAAAAATTTCTCTGAAGTGCCCTGCAAATATCAATTGTATTTTAACTAAGCTTGCTCCATTGTAATTACCAACTTATCCATTATTTTTAAAAGTGCTTTACAGAGTTGCAGACATGGGATTTCAAAACTGAACTTTGATGTACACCTGAAACTAATATAATATTATATGTCAACTATACTTCAATAAAAAAAAAGTTGGAAAAAACTGAACTTTGATATAAAGCAAACATTATTACGATTTTCATAAATTTTTATTTAGAATTTTAAGTGGAAATTTAAGGTGATGTATTTTGGTCTAGTCTCTAAGGGCTATAATATATTTGAGTACCTATTTACCACATTTATATTTTTCTTTTCAATTAAAATAAATATGTAAAGTATAGTTGAATCTGAAAATTTATATTTCAAAATCTTAAAATCTCAAGTATATAAATAAAAAAGTGAGCTGCTAAAAGAAATAATGATTTTTAATAATCTGTTATTTCATTTGTTCCTGTTCCGAAGGTCATTAAAACCCTTAAAAGTTCAAAATATTTAATTTTGACCTCATCAACTATAAATGTTTAAAGAAAAATTTAATAATTATGAAAAACGTAGCTCTGACAATTTTAAGAGTATTTTAACAAGACCGTTGCTTTAAATGTGTTCGTTTGCCTCTGTTTAATGCCATGTGTCAATTATTTACAGATCCAGTGGTATTGTGGAAATTCCCAGAGGACTTTGGAGATCAGGTTGGAACCACATAATTTTTAAAAAACATTTAAAATTGGAGTATTATGATTATTCCTACTGTTACTGCTGCTACTGCTACTACACATGAATTGCTATAATTATTTTCTCTTGATCAACTGTGAGGAAAAAAAGCCGTGTGTGCAGAATATATATGGGAAGAATCTTTTAAAGTAACCAAGTGGTTGGGTGATGAAGAAGCTCTTATATTGAAACTAAGGGGAACTGAATGTTTACAGTTTCAGCATATTTTTACACTCAATTCTATGGAATATATATTTGGAAACATTTAAAAATTTCCTCATCAAAAAAACTTGGCAATACTAAACGTTGATACCCTCTGATTATTTCTGTCTACTTAGAAGTCAGTAGTAACTGCTGTAAATAAGTGATCAATTTTCTCCTTGTTAAAGTGCTATCTGAATCATTTACATATGTAAGTTGAATTGACAATATTTTCTTATTTTTAAGTAATTCTAACTATAGCTTTATTTTCTTAAAAGAAAATGGGAGACTTCAGGATGAATTTATTCCATTTGTATTTTATATTGTAGTCTTCTGTAGTGCCTTAAGTATTTAGTATGAACAAAATGATGAATTATTTTGATATGATGTATTTAAATAGAAAAATCTTTAAAAATTTATATTACAAATTTATCATTTTGAAGTGAATTTTGTAATATATGGCTAACAATACAAATTTAAATTTTGATAGAAATAACTACTTTTTCTGAAAATTGAATGAACAGGTTCCTTTTTTTTGTCTGCAAAGAAATGGGATAAAATAGCCGTGTCACTGTTAAAATCATAAAATTATAATACTATAAGTTTAACCATAATTTAAGTGCACAGATATGATTCTCATAATTTACAAAAATGAAAGCTGATAAAAGTATTCATTTAAAGCAATTCATTCTGAAATAAGTATACAGATATATGATTTCTATATATGTGGAAGAATAATTTTCTTCTTGTGAAAATCAATATATAAGACTAGGAAATTACACTGAAAAAGTCAGTTAAGTGGGCATGTTAAATATTTAGAGCTAGTGCAATCCTTGACTGTTGTTTCACGTAAAAAGAAAGTATGCACTTTGAATTTGTTTTTAGCTCTTTAGAGAAAGAATAGATTTATGTCTTAAGTGCGTAAAAGAAGTCCCTACAGTGAAGACATGATTTGGGAATACGAAGCTTAGTTGGGTTTGTTCCCAAGTAATGTATAGTTAGGTTAGAGCCTTACTGACTCATTTTACCATTCTGAAATACTCTTCTCTTGATCTTCTCAATTCTCTCTTGTCCGCTGACGGAAGAACAAACCTCCTGTCCAGGATTGCTTTTTTGTTTTTGTAATTTTTACCTCTTAAACTCTGCCTGAGAATTCGTAGGGGACCTGAAGGTTCCTAACTTTGAGTTCACATAAGGCTGATAGTGTGCTTGTCAAGTTCAGCTACAGTAAAATTTTTAGTGAGACTAGCTATTGCTGTTCCTCTTTGTGACTGATAAACTGGTGATTGGAATTTTTTAGTTGGGGCTGAATTGTTGTTTTGTTTCTCAAATTCATGAGGTCAATGGAACATTAATAAGCCCTCACATACTTAGTAAAATACAAAAGCAATTAACCATGTAATGGTGGGGATGAACATTCATAACCCACAGCCAGGATTCCAGTTCACAGCAGTTGTTACAGACTTTTTGAAGGTTAGAGCTGAAAGGAGCTTTAGATAACATTTTGTCTATTTCACTTTCTATCTAAAGAAACCAAACTTTATATGGGAATCTACCCTAGAGCCTTGAAGAATGGTTTTTCTATATGCTTATTGGTGAATGTTTTGAATACTACAGATGACACAAGTACTCTGTGTATGTTTCTCATCCTTCTTACCTTTTACTACTTTCCTATACTGTCTGCTTCTTCCTAACCAGCCTTTTCACTGGGTGACTGCTACAGTAATAATTCTTAAGAAGCTCTTTATTTAGCTCTTACCATGTACTGGACACTATACTAGGTGCTTTCTGTGCGTAATTCATTTTATCTGCAAATCCTTCCAGCAACTGCTAGGTGATGGTATCATCTTTGAAACTTAAGTGAGGCTTAAGTAAGAAACTTGCCTGAGATCACACTGCTTATAAAAGGCGTAGCTAAGATTTGAGGGCAAGTTTGTCTGACTCAAAAGCATGTACTATAACAATTAAGCTCTATTGTTCTTTCTGCTTGGAATGCTGACCCAAACCCTACTCATTTATTTTAGCTCTTTTTAAAAAAGTTTATCATGGCTTTTTTTCTAAGTATGTTTATAATTTGAAAGCAGTGTGTTATTTAATGCAGAGAAATAATATCAATTCATTACCCCTTTGGTTCTGCTACATGGAGTTGTTGGTCTGTCACACGCATTGGCTTATTATATATTCTTTGAGTGTGTTTTCCTTCTTTTGACAATAGAAGAACCAATGCGACAACCCAAATTACATTTCAGGAGCTGTAATTATATATATATTTTTGGCACAGTGGATAATTTTGTATAGGGGAGTAGGAGATGAAAGTATAAATGTATATTGGGCTGGGTTTTGGCAAAAATTAAAGGCCTTGCTAAAGAATTAGACCTTAAAATGAACTTGTGGAGTGTATGATTTAACAAAATATGTTAGGAAGGTTAATCTGGAAGAGATTTCAGTATGAATTGGTTGTGGGAGAAACTGGAGGCAAGGATATTAGTTGGCTATTATAGTAGTTCAGCCGAGGAGTAAGATGATCTGAAAGAGTTGATTACATTAGGAATGAAAAAGAAGATGATTGTAAGGGCGGGGTGGGGGGCGGGAAAGATTGCATGCATGCAAAGGTGTTTTGGGGTGGATAGGATGGAGAAGAGTAATGAAGAGAGGATGAGTTTGATTTTTGTCACTTCAAGAAACGTTGAATTCTTTTCTGTGCAAGTGATGGGAGGGACTTTGGAGATTTGAGAAGAGTGGAGAATGTTTGCAACCTCAGGAAATACAGAGGTGTGAATGAGTTTGAGGATTACCAAACAAATTTAGTTGATGCCACACTTAGGTTTTGCAAATACACTGAGGGCTGTGGCTGAGAAGATTAATGCACAACAAATCTTCCATCCATGTACTACTATTTGCCATACCTCCTCTTACATTTGTGAGAGGTTCACTGCTTCTGTAAGAAATGAGTACTTTTGTTTCTTTTTGCTGCTATCAAGCTAATGTCTCCATTGCCCGTATTTCCCTGTTGTTCACATTTATACTTCATGGCTTGAGGCCATTTTTCAGAATACTTAATTTTTTTCTCCTACTCTCTGCTTGTCATTTTCATGGTTCACTTTTCTGTAGCCTTGCTGCTTGCAAGTACTGTTGACCTCTTAGGGTCATAGTTTGTGTTTTTTGAGTGAGAGGAGTCAGTGTTGGTGAGAGAAATACATTTTTAGAGAGGGGTCAAAAATAATGCTGGAATCAAACAGATTTGTGTGTGAATCTTAGCTCTGTATTTACAGATTGTGTGAAGTGTTGCTTTGGGCAAGGGACTTAATCTCTCTTGATTCCTCCTTTGCAAGATGGGGCTGATTTTACCGATCTGACAAAATTATGATAAGAATGAAATGATCTAAAGTCTGTAGAGCACTCAGCATAGGCCTGGCACATAGAAAACACTCCATAAATGTGAACCACTCGTTTTATTAGGATAGTGCAAGGCCATGCATGTTTATTAATGATGAGGACTAGATAAAACTGCTTTATGTGGAGTATAGTTTTTATAGTTGAATAACAAGTTTGAGAATTATACTGCTTTATAGACTTTCGGGAAGATTTATAATTTAATAGCATAAGAGGTACTAACGTGAAAATTCTGTTCTAATGTTTGCTTTCTGACTTTCTTAATTTGTTTCTGTACCGTTAGTTGATGACTACAGTGGATTTATGCTGTTTAATTGACAAAACTTTGTTGCAGCTTTTAGTTAGCTATTTTTGATGAAAATCTTATGCTGTGTTTAGAGTTTCCTTTTTTCAGGATGGCTCCCAATCTTTTAGTAATGGCCAAGAAGACATCAGACATTGTGAAGACTATTTGCTCAGTTTTTAGGTAGGAATAATAAGATTATGAAGAGGTGCCTCCAAGTCGCACTTCTAACCCTTCAGTCTCTCAGTTCTTTTCCTATTTTCACACTGACTACAGGCCTTTCATGCTTCTGGGCCATTTCATATGCCTCAGATGCCCTTTTCCCATTTTTCTGATGTACTTCCTCCATAATGCAATTGAATTGTTTTATCTGCTGTGGTATAATGAGGCATTTCTCTTTTTGTGTTCCATACTCATGTTTGTATTACTGTGCCTGCTGCAGTCTCTGACACGGAATAGTTGTTCTTGTGTCTTATTTCCAAGAACATTCCCGCTTAAGCTTCTTTCCCAAGCCAGGGTCTTTATATATTTCTTTTGACTTATCTTTCCCCCACTCAACTGCTGTAACCAATCTGTCGTCAAATCCTATTGTTTGTGCCTCTTTTATGTCTTGTAAATCTATCTGTGTCTCTCTGTTTCTAGAGTCCTTTGCTTAATTCACATCCTCCTAACTCTTCACGTTTATTTTTGTCCCTATTTAATTTATTCTCCAGGGTGTAACTAGAATGATCTAAAAGACAATGGAAGGATCTCTCTAAAAGACAAATACTGCTACTGATATCCCTACTGTCACTGGTTCCTTACCATGTGCTAGGCAGTCTTCTAAGTACTTTACCTGAATTAGCCCATTTAATCCTCATAAAACCCCTATGAGCTAAGGGACTACTGTAATTCTGATTTTACGGATGAAGAAATAGAACTGCAGAGTACTTAATTTACATGGCGGAAGTCCTCAACCAGTAGGTAGAGCCTTCTTCCGAGCCAGGCAGTATGACTCCAGAGCCCCCAGTCCTAAAGACTTGCTTAAACTCAGGACTCCCCACTGATGCTTTCAAGATAAAGTCAACCTTCTTAATATTATCAAGTCCCTTGTTTAAAGTCCCTTGTTTACATTTGAGCCTCATATTTCTGTATCTCCGTTTCCTTTCTCTATTAAAAAAAAATGGTCTGTACGTCATAATAAACCTTGGTTTCTCTTATGTACCATTCATATACATTCTCTCTCTGATCATAGGAGTCTTTCTGTCTGAAATGCTAGCCTCCTGTGTGCACTCCGCTTTGCCTACCTTTCTTTCTCTTGGCTTAGAGCTCATTTCCTCTAAGAAGCCATTTTATGTCACAGGTCCAGATTATGTCTCCTGGCATTCCCCCGCCATTTTACGTTTCCCACGTTATGGCACTTATTAGATCTGTCATCTCTTCACTTTATGTTTACCTCATTAGATTAAATGTCCCTGAGACTAGTTTTAAAGAATAATTTTTAAAAGAAGATATAATCCTGAATTTAATACAAATATAAGATTTTATTTTTGTTGAAGTTTCTTTTTAACTCATTAATTGATGAAGGTACCAGTAAAATGTTACAGCCTATTCAAAAGAGAGTTGAAAGTATAGCAATTTTATATAGATAAATCAGAAATGCTGTGATAAATTTACAAATAGAAGTAAAAGTGGCTTTTTTTACATGGGGAGTGAGGGAGGAGTGAAATCAGTTGTCCCTCCATCAGACATGTCTGTGGACAAATATCATTTGCATTGCTATCATTTATCCACAATTTACAGAGTTGTAAAATAGCTTAAAGACAATGAAAGGCACAGAGCCCTAGAAGAGTGTGTTAGGCAATGGCTTGTTTTCCATTGAAGACAACTAGTAATCTTTTGGTCCATTTCAGTCTTTCACCATTTTTCCCTGTAGTCTTTCTCTCCCTCTTGCAAGCATAGTAATATCAAAGAAAGATTATTCTAGAGAACAAAATAAGACACGTCCTGTTTGGTTTGGCCTGATTGTTTACGTTGGTGCAGCAAGAGTGTTAATTTAGCCTATAAGCCTCCATGAATCTACTTTACATATCTAGAGCCATACAGTGTAGTACAATTACGACATCTACAAAATTAACTTCATTCTGGAACTTTTCATAAGGAATTTCAGATTGGACTTTTAAAGCCTTTGTTATTTGCTATCCCAAAGCTAGGAAACCAAGTCCCAGAAAATATCTTTCCCATATTTTACATGTACTGCCTATAACTTTGGTAAATTCTTCTCTTCTCCAGGTCCACAAAATTTGCTAAGATTCCTAATCTATGGGGAAGGGAGCTTCTTTAACACCTGTAAGGCTGGACCTTGTCAGCCAGGCATCAGGCTGCTTTTCCTGGGAGAACTTTGTAGGCTTCATAAGTATAGCTAACCTTTGTTCCTTTAAAGTCCCTTGATGTGGCTGATTAAAGAAACATCTTTCTCAAATATGACACTTTAAGTAAGAACTTGGTTGTCTAATGTTTTTCCAGTTATATTCTGTTAAAATGAGACAGATTTTTATTGAACTTATGCAAATAACAATATTGCCATGAAAAGTAAAGGGACTTTTCTGAATTTGGGGAGGGAGGGAATCATTGAGAATCAGATATAATCTAAAAATTATATTTCAGTTTACAGAAGCAGAGTTTACTAAATTGTTGTGGCTTACAGACAGCTTAGGAAGAGGAGAAAGGGCTTCATTATATGTCCAGAAAATAGAACATTAAAATAGCATCAACAATATTTCAAACAATAAAATTTCTCTCATTAGTTTATTCAATAAAATGCAGTTAATTATTGTTCTGCTAGATCTCGGCTTAACAGTTTTGGGAAACTTTCTGCTTCTTGACTAAAAGAGTCTTGGCAGTCCTGACTCAGTCTACTGGAATGGCCTAAAAGTTGTCTAAGTGATGTCAGTTTAAAGGCCTATACTCAAGAGTCTGTTCTTTGAAGTGTCAATAGTTTGAAATACCTGATGCAACCCGTTTTTGCAAGGCTCTGAGACTGACCTACGTTGTGGAAAACAAAAACTCTACCCTGTAGCTTTTATAGCAGAGTCTTCAGGCAAGTGTCAGAAACAAAACTAAACTCTCTGTAGATGACAGAGACTTAATGGCTATTGTTAATTTATTAGTGATAATTTTCAAATGTGAAAGATCTGGTGACGGTTCGTAATAAAAATAAAGTACGGAAAAGGAAATTTGGTTGTTTCTGATGTATGCAAAATGAAGGGAATAAAGCCATTCAAAAAAGTTTTAGACAAAATGGCTCTAAGAACAATGAGTAAGCCTATTTTTTAAGGAGTCAGAGTTATATCTGATTTATAAAAATGGGTGAACAAAATTTGTGTAGAGGAAAAATTTTGAGATATAACATACAATAATCCTGAGACATAATATAGCAAGAATATACCAAGAATATCAAATAAAGACATTTAGTGTATCTGGAGTAGGGCCTTTGTTGTTAGTGCCCTCGAGTGGCTTTTGACTCGTAATGACCCTGTGGGCAGCAGAGCGGATCCCTGCCCAGTCTTTTTATGCCATCTTCTCACCTTCTGGTGCTCTATCAGGCAATGCTCCACTGCTGTTCACAGGGTTTTCATGGCCAAGTTTTAGAAATGGGTGGCCATGTGCTTCTTCCTAGTCTGTCTTAGTCTGGAAGCTCTTCTGAAACCTGTCCACCATGGGTGACCCTGCTGGTATTTGAAATCTGGGTGGCAGAGCTCTCAGCATCACAGCACAGCCACACACAGTCCCCACAGGGTGAAAACTGACAGACAGGTGGTGTGGTTCCCTGACCAGAACGCGAACCCAGGCTGCAGTGGGTCTTAACCCACTCATTAAGACCTAGTGGGTCATAACCACTAGGCCATCAGGACTGGCATAGTAGGGCCTAGACAAATGTATTTTTGTAAAACCTCATGGGTAAGTCTGATGTATGTACTGATATGAGAACCACTGGCCTAGAAGATGCCAGGGATTTAAAATAAAGAAGTAAGGTTATGACTAAATAAACGTTTTAAATTATAACTAGCAGTTTTATATTAATGTTGCCTGCTTTCATCAGGCAAAGCACTACCAGGACTTGGATCCAAGTTTGGGAAAACTCCGACTTTTTTCATAAGAGTTTGGTCATTGTTTTCCTGGAGAGTAAAACATATTATGGATAGCAAGGGCATTGGCATACCTCTAGGAATGTCCCATAAAGCATGTGATTTCTGAAATATTCATATCATAAAATTTACATATACAGGTTTAACCTAGAGCAAGCTGGCCTCTCTTCTGATTTGCCAGCTTTTTGCATGCAACTCTTATAATAACATATCGAACAAACCAAATTATTTCTAGCATCTCATTTTACAAGAGAACACATCTCTGTAATTTTCAGTGATCCTCTAGGAAATGTCTGAGATAGTTTTGGTTATAAAACATATCCTGGAAGTTTTTGATTTTTTTCTGTATTCGGAGTCTGAGTTTGGGAAGGCAAAATTGGAAACGTTGTTAGAAGATGTGGATGTTTGATTAAGATGGGATCCATAGGTGCCGAAGAAGCAACACTTGGTTATGTGTTTAATCAGAATGACAATAAAATATTTAAAAATAAATATAGACAGTAACACAATTGAATAGTTTTGTCATAAATGAGGAACTTGTGTGCTTTTTTCCTCCCTTAAGTAATAAAAGACACAGAATTCTGTTAAGACACAAAATTTTGCCTCTCTAGGAAGCACACAGAGGTAAGAATAACCTTTCATATTGTAGACAAAAGCATGAATCAGTAATCCACAGAAGCAAGCCCATCAAGATTGAGTGAACTTGAACAATTTTCAAGCTTCTTTTCAGAGTCAGGTGAAATAAGACAATATAAATAAGACAAATAAAGTCACGTTTTAAGTTTTATTCCATTGTGCTCTCTCATAGTCGAGAACAGACTGACACTTTAAGACATATATCAGAGATCTGCAAGGTCAAACTAATTTCATCATCATCATCACCATCATATTTATGTTATTTGTGTTAACATGCAATGCATCCATGATTATCATCAAATGAATTCATTTATCTTTTTTTTTGTAGTCTATGCAGAAATAGAAGTATAATGATGTACACCTGAAATTTATACAGTTATAAACCAATGTTACTGCAATAAACAAAAAATTAAAAAAAATAAAAAAATAAGAAGCAGCTAACTAAAAAAAAAATGAATTCATCTTTAAAAAATGTATCTGTTTTAATTTCTAATACAATAAATTTCAATAGTATTATATAAACAGTAGCTCTTCACCATCCTCAATAAGTCTCAAGAAGATAGAAGTAAAAAAAAAAAAAATAAGCCCATGAGGCTGGCCCGGTGGTGCAGCAGTTAAGTGCGTGCACGCACTCCGCTTCGGCGGCCCGGGATTCGCAGGTTCGGATCCCAGGCGTGCACCGACGCACCGCTTGTCAAGCCATGCTGTGGCGGCATCCCATGTAAAGTAGAGGAAGATGGGCGTGGATGTTAGCCAAGGGCCAATCTTCCTCAGCAAAAAAAAAAAAAAAAAGGGAGGAGTGGCATTGGATGTTAGCTCAGGGGCTGATCTTCTTTGCACACACACACAAAAAAGCCCAAGAATCACTGTTTTAGGATAAAACTATTCTTTGAAAGCACAAGCATATACACAATTGTATTTATCTGACACTATCGTTCCTAGCGAGGTCTTATCCACTAATATTTAATTATAATTTTTAAACTAAGTAACTAACTTCTGTTTCACAGAAAAAGGAAAAAAAAAAAAAACCCTGAGGGATAGATAACTGAGAACTTGGTCATGCATAAGCATTTTAACAGACTACCAGACCTCA
The DNA here is from genome assembly GCF_057802395.1 of Ceratotherium simum simum. Taxonomy (NCBI): domain Eukaryota; kingdom Metazoa; phylum Chordata; class Mammalia; order Perissodactyla; family Rhinocerotidae; genus Ceratotherium; species Ceratotherium simum. The sequence continues at coordinate 5,048,972 of NC_141935.1, forward strand.
TGAATACCCGTAATCATAATACAGCTTTCTAAAGCCACGCACATCCCATTTCATCTTTGTGAAGTGGGGGAAATGAACATGTTCGTTAGCATGACCCAAAGGTATAGCCTTTATAAAGCATACAGGAATAAGAAGTATATAGACTTAAATTATGCTTAATAATCAATGTTTTAGTATTCTGTCTTAGAAATTAGGTATCCAATGATTATACATTAGTTAATTCAATTTAGTGTCAGCTCAATATTTTGGTTACCTAAAGATTTGGGAAATTATCGGATCCCAGATGCGCATCGAGGCACCACTTCTCTGTCCATCCTGAGGCCGAGTCCCACATACAGCAACTAGAAGGGTGTGCAGCTATGGCATACAACTATCTACTGGGGCTTTGGGGGCAAAAAATAAAATAAATAAAATCTTTAAAAAAAAAAAAAAAAAAGATTTGGGAAATTATGTTTAAGTGGATGTATTACAAAATATAATTACTGTTGAAATAAAGTTTAGCAGAAAAATGATTCAATTTAGTTGAATAAAAATTTACATTTTTTATAGCCTTAAACATTATGTCATGTTAGCTTATATGTTCAGTAAACCTGTATAAGTTTAGGAAAAACAAACTCAAGTAGAATAAATGTATGCTTGTATTATACTTAACATTGATAAATCAGAGAAAACACAGCTATATTTATTAAGCCAAAATGATAAAACTAGGTGAGTTTGCCAAAGATTTACCTTAATTATGTGAATTTGAATTTTCTAAGAATTTTTTTTGAAATCTAGCCCATTTGAAGTATTAGAAGTTCAATTTCCTTATTTTGTAAGATGTTTAGGAATATGCAATTTATGTACATTTCTCTCTATAAGTCAATCAGAACAGAGCTCCTTTAATTTATTTAAAAAACTTTTTTTAAAGAGTTTATTTTTTAGAGCAGTTTAAAATTCACAGCAAAATTGAGAGGAATATACAGAGATTTCCTATATACCCCCAACCCTACACGTGAAGAGCCTCCCCCTTTATCAGCATCACTTACGAGAATGATGCATTCTTTACCAAGGATGAACCTACACTGACACGTCATAATGACCTAAAGTCTCTAGTTTACCTTAGGGTTCACTTTTGGTGTTGTACATTCTCTGGGTTTGGACAAATGTATAATGACATGTATCCATCATTATAGTATCATACAGATGTTTCCATTGCCCTAAAAATTCTTTGTGCTCTGTCTGTTCATCCCTGCCTGCCATCCTCACCCCTAGCAACTACTCATCTTTTTATTGTCTCTATATTTTTGCCTTTTCCAGAAGGTCGTATAGTTGGAATCATATAATATGTAGCCTTTTCAGATTGGCTTCTTTCACTTAGTAATGTGCATTTAAGGTTCCTCCATGTCTTTTCATAGCTTGATAACTCAGTTCTTTTTAGTGCAATATTCCATTGTCTGGATGTACCATAGTTCATTTATGCATTCACCTACTGAAGGACATCTTGGTTGCCTCCAGGTTTTGGCAGTTAGGAATAGAGCTGTTGTAAACATCCATGTGCAGGAGTTTCTTTAATTTATGAGACTTTACAATCTAGTTTATTGATGCTTTCCAGAGATAGGGAACCATTTCACACTAAGTCAATAAGAACAAAGGCCTTTCTGAGTTGTAGACATATAAACTCACAGACACTGAAAATTTTGGTGATATTTTTAGATACGCTATATACAGTGAACAGATAATATATATGCAGGAAGTTGAAAGATACATTGTTAGGAGTAATGCTGTATTTCGCAAGACCTTTTTAGTTATGTTTTTGGTTGTTACTCTAATGATATTAGAGGTGAAAAATTTTGCCAAATATTGAACAAATGAACTTAACCTAGGCTATTAGCATGTAGCTAAAATTGTCTTAAAATTATTCATAGAATACTTTTTTGGAAGTTGCTGGTGTGGCAACATAAAGCTATAAACAAAAAGGCATATGATCCTTGCTTTTCAGGAGTCTTATTAGGAGAAAGAAGATTGAACTGGGATTCAAAAGTGAACTATAGTTCTGTCTCTACTTCTACCTTGAGTGTATGACTTTAAGGAGATCATTTTTTCTCTCTGAATTGCAGTTTTCTCCTCTGTAAATGGAAGATGCAGGAGCAAATGGCTCCGTATTGGTTTTACAGTATTTGCTTCTACATGTAATTCCAACAGAAGGCCAGGTGTAGTAAGTGCCATGCAAGTTACTAATAATGTAATGTAGAAGTTCTGGGAAGGAAGACATCACAAATTTAAACAAGCTAAGAGATAAGTGGTTAGTGCGAGGAAGAGGAGGTAGTAAGTTTATATTAATTTTCCTGGTGGTGGCAATATTTCATGTACTTTTGGTAGCTTCTAGGATTAAAAGGCTTGAGGAAGGAAGACCAAATATATATAGAATAACAAGAAGCCACTTTAAAAGGAAAGATTGAAGATACTAGAAGTTGATAATTTATATAACAAGAATGAGCAGAGATGGCAAGATGACAGATATTACTTGAGTACCTACTATGCATTATTTTTTCTCATATTAGATGAATAAAGATAAATATAAAAAGTTCCCAGCTCAGAAGGGCCTCATAGTCCAGTAAGGGAAATGAAATTAAATTAACCATAATATAATACTGTATGTGCTGTACTACTAACGTACAGACTGTAATCGTGGTTCGGATGAGATTGCATGAGGACTGTGAGTGGAAGGTTTAGTTAGTTTTGGACAGCAGTGGGAAGGTGTGCTTCCCTCTTTAAGCTGGGCAGAAAGAAGGAGGAACAGATGGCAGGGGCTTGGCTAATAAAAGATAATATTCTGGGAAAACTCAGTTTCAGGGATGTTGAAAGTACCTTTGTTTCCTATATCTTCTTGATTGTTATTCTTACACTGACATGACTTGAGAAAAAGTGAGTAATGAGATGTGAGAGAGCAAAGTGTGTCCTACACATTCTGCATAGGTCCTGTCTGCATTATTGTCTCTTGCTTCCCCATGAATTATTGTTATTTGGTACATTTGGAACAATGACAGTTGAACTGGTGTCCTGGAAGGGTGTGAATCTTCATTGATTATTTCTGGCGTTGAGGGTTATCAGAGACCAGCGTTGAGGTTACCACTGAGGAGAAAGTGGTTTACAGGTCTCTCATCTAGCATTAGAAAGAGATTTAGGAAGAAAATGTAGGTGTAGTTGCATGCTTTGATTGCATTCTGAGATTCCTGTGGAGATGCTAGTGGTTAGGAGGAATGCATGGAAGGTGATTCTTAAGCCTTATTCCTCGACCACTGAGTATTTTTCATAAGTTGGTCCTTTTTTAGGGTGAGAGTGGAGGACACTACCATATATAGTTAGGGGAACTGAGTATGACACCTTATTGTATTGAAAAGACAGAATGGTGAAATTATTTCGTGATGTGAAATTAAAGGAGAGTGATACCTAGAGACTTTAGAATTTTATTTCTTCCATTAATTAGAAGACTTACATATTTTTTGGGTAGTATAGATTAGAGTTTGAATTCTGTCAGTTATATGCTTTGTTCCATCAAACAAGTATCCTGTGGGGGCTGGCCCAGGTGTGTAGTGGTTAAGTTAGCACCCTCCACTTCGGCGGCCCAGGGTTCGCGGGTTCAGATCCTGGGCATGGACCTATGCACCGCTCATCAGAACATGCTGTGGTAGAGTCCCATATACAAAAAATGGAGGAAGATTGTCACAGATGTTAGCTCAGGGCCACTCTTCCTCAAGCAAAAAGAGGAAGATTGGCAACAGATTTTAGCTCAGGGACACTCTTCTTCACCAGGGAAAACAAACAAATATCCTCTGTGATGAATGACATTTAATGGTTACTTCACAGGATTCATGGTAGGAATGAAAGTCTGTATGAAGCACCGGGGTAGGCGTTCAACAAGTCAGTGAGTGTGGTCAGATTTGCTTCAGACCCTGTCCCTGTCATTTCCCAGGTCCCGTTCCTTTTTTTGTGGCATTTTTGTTTTTACTGCCCATTTCCATTCTTCTTTTTTTGTGGTCCAGTTCTAGTTATTCTTCAACCTTACCTTGAAAATTAATCCTTTTTTGAGGGCTTCCCTGACCTCCAAGGTAGCCTGTCTATACTTCCATAGTCTCTCAGGTATACCTCAGTAATCTACGGTTATATTAGTTACATTTCCTTTTTTTTTTGAATGTCTCTATCTGCCCTACTCTGTATGTGTGAAGGAAAAGGGGCAGAATCTTCTCATTTTTCAGTCCCCACATCTAGCACGGTGGTTGGTACGTAGTAAGATCTGAATAAATGTGTTTTTAATGACTAGATGAATGATCAAAGAAAATTGAATAAATTCATGATAGATTATCTTAACCTTCTTGGAAAAATAGGAGCAAAATAATCTACTAAGAGGAATGGATGTAAGAGTGATGTGGAATATTAAATTTAGAAAGATTTGAAATTGGTGTTATGACAGGTATAATAGGGATTCATCAAAATATGAATTAAAAGATGTGGCTTAGCAGAGGAATTAAGCAACATGAAGATTTAGTGGGTCCGTGATTGTTCATGATAAGTACCTGACTTTTGTGTTCCTTCTCTCTCTCACCCATTTCTATAGAAGGTTAAAAAAATTAAAATTTAGTATATATTGACAGCCTAGTATGTGCTCCCATGCTAGATGATCAAATGCATTTAGAAATGCTTTTAGAAAAGTGCACATTACTTAAAATTCCATTAATTAGGCAAATCTTGGTAGAAATTATCTGGAAACAGTTTGAATTACAATTCTGAGTGAATAGTAGTAAGAAACTATGTATTATACAATAATAGAAGAACATTTTAAATCTTACCCTTCAGCTGTATCTTTATAGGTCTTTTATAACTACAGGTAGCCAGCTAGTTAGCTGATTCCAAAACAAATATACTGTATACAGTTTTCTTTTCAAGTTCAACTGTGTCTAATGGTTGGTTTGCATGGTTTAGAAGGAATGCCTGTTCCTTATTTAAGAAAACTTTTTACACTTCCATCATTTCAAAAAATGTTTCGGTGTTTAATGATTTTAAAAGGGATTTGGTCAAAATGATTAAATTCTTCCGTGATTTGACATTGAGGTGGGTTGATAGGTGGACGTTTTATAATTTTGCGTCTTGCATCAGTCATGAAGATCTAAATTATTTGGAAATAATTTGTTAAATCTTAATACTTTAAAAATAAATATGTAAATGATTGTGGATATTTAAAAAACTGAATTTTTTTTGCTTGTTTGGACTTGATTCTGTCATTTTTAACCGCAATTCGATCACATCAGACACAGAAAAAAAAATGATTTAATTGCCTTCTATACCAACTATTGTTTTCCAAATGGGAAGAATGTAGTGTCTTGAACCAATTTTTATGGGTGATGATTAATTTTTATTTCATTACCCCATGAGCATATACATTATATATGAGCATATATTTCTAAGACAAATTGATTTCTTAATTTTTAATAAGATAAAATTTTGTAAAGAGAGATGATAGTATGAGAATTATAATTGTATCATGACTGTGTACTTTGTTTCATATTCTAAACATTTTATCAGTGATCTATCTTAAAAACCCTATAATATCAATTATTTCTTATCAGTTTGCTTTGTAGATACATATAGTGTTATCTTTTTGTATATTCTTGTGTCTAAAAAAGAAGAATCAGAATAAAGCATTGTAAGTGGCAGACATGTGGGAAAGTGCTTAAAATTAAATCTAAAATCATGATCATAGTTATATCTTTCTCTCTGTCCATCTTTCTTTAGATAGATGAGATTTGTTTCTTTTGTAGATGCAGTGTTAGAGAGCTCCAAGCAAAATGGGATCACATTTTTATTTTACCTGCATGCCTGTCTTATATTTTCTAATGTTAAAATTTAAAAATTTTATTGCAAACAGGGAAAGTAATTTGGAAAAACAGTGATATTTTAGAAATTTTGCTTTATAGGTTGGACTGTGCAATCTAGCAAACTCCTATTGAAAAGAATATTTTTGCATACATTTTAGATGATAAAATTCGAAAGCCTCGGAAAAGAATGACCTTATTTTTCTGCTAAAGGGTGAACAGGTTAATGAGCTCTTAGAGGTGAGGTTTTTATATTTATTTTTATGGCAGTGAAATTATTATATTCTAACTATACAAATGATTCAGACCAATCCTGGAAGGTCTGGCATTACTCAGCAACCTACAGAAGTTAAATAATAACAGATGATGCAGATTGAAAGAGATAAATGTGATTTCACAAAAACTCACTCTTTATTTGGCAGTAAACCTTTGTCAAAAGTAAATTTGGAATTTAGTTCTATAAAAGGTTCTGAATCTTTGAGAGAAACAGAGTTAAAAAATAATTTTTTGAGGGTGAAATAACATAGGCCGACAGATCAGAAGCAATTCTCCTGAAGTCAGGAGAAAAAATTTTTTTAAATATAATACAGGGGCATGAAAGTCTCTCTGCCAGTTCAAAATGTTATATTTCAAATTTTTCTTTATTTTTAGTTTAAAAAGAAGTTAAAATTAGTGAACTGTGAAACAAAGGATGGGAACAAGAGTTACATATTTTCAGATGTTACTTGATGGAAACATTAAAATCTTTCAAAACTGGCATAAGGTCAATATTAATTCACATGGAATATGTTGCTTTGAAATAGTCTTGCTTATTATAACTGTGTACTGCTTTTAAAAATGGCTTTTAGGGAAATTTCTTTTTTAGGAATCTAGGTGTTGAGTGAGGCTTGTGGTTACAAGAATCGGTAACTAACCATAATTTGCCACCTTACCTTTTTGTTCGGTTACTTCCATTTCCCCTAACCCTTTTAGTACATTATTAGTAGATAAGCTCTTTTAAAGTAATATTGCTAGATTGTTTACTAATGTTTAAAATTTAAGCCTGAAATACAGTTAGGGAGAATAAGTAGATATGAAGGCCCTTCACTATTAAAATTTTGAAGTTTAAAAAATATTCTCTATTAGCTGAAAATGTTGAACTTGATCAACATATGGTACCAGCTAGCCTTGTCCCCACCAGTTCTTTTGTTATCTTGTTATTGTTATAAGGCTTAATGACAGTTGTAAGCCATAGTTCTGGATGTGGGGGTTAGTCCACCCTGGGGAGAAGAGGAGGAAACAGCAGTGTGGATTATGGAAATATGGAGTGATCTAAAAAGAGACTTCTTGTAAAAGAATGGAGCTCAAAGAAAAGCTAGGAAAAACTGATGAAAAGATGATGGAATATGATGTGAAAATGATCATCTGAAATCTTTCCTTTTATTCCCAGCTGCTATGTTTTGGAGAAAAGGAATGCATTTGTATGTTAAGGGAGAGCTAAAAGAGGCCAGATGAATAGTATTATTTATTAGATATATTTTCATTTTTAGGTAGATAAATTATGTGCATTTTAATAGACTTTGCACATGTTAGACTTTTTAAATCTTAAAGACATAATGTTAGGTATGATATTTCATAGAAATGTTTCAAGTAGTATACAACATTTGATTAACGTTTGGACTTTAAATACACCTAATTTCAAAAATTGACTTCATGGTTGTTATATATTAAGTATTTTAACTAATTGTGATGGTAAATATTATATTTAAAATATGAGTTAGTTTCTAGTACCTTTATTACTTAGTTATTCAAATACATAGTTACATGTTTATTCATATGTATTTTTCTAGACAAATGATAACATTGCAGCTTATCTTGGTAAGCTAGTACCAAATGGTAACATATATGTATCTTTATCCTTATCCTATTTGACCAGAAAAGACAATAATGTGGTCTAGTGGTCATTTTTGTGAAGACAGACGCAAGGTTCGTGTGAGTTTAACTAGTTTCTGATGTGCTTGTGTGCAATGAAAGAAAAGTTGTCGCCTGCTTCTAAAGTTGGGAAGAAGTTAGCATGAGAGCATAGAAATAAGGCGTTCGTGGGGAGGATCGTATTTTGAAGGAAGATGATGTTTTCAATTTTAGATATGCTAGATATCCTGGTAGAATATCTTCTAAGTATTAGGAAACCTCTGACTAGAGTTCAGGAGAGGATGATGGTATGGTTTCACACAGCTGTTAAGTAGCTGAACTGGGTTCTGAACCACACATTCTGGCTGGAGAGCCCAGACTTTCATGCATTGTGTGTTTAAGTGAGATTAGATTCCCGGTGCAGAGGTGAGGGCTGAAGACAGAAGCCTGGGGAACACTAGTAGAGAGGGCTTATGGAGAAGGAGTCATGAAGTAGCCCAAAAAATGGCAAAGATAGGAGAAGAACTAGATAAAATGGGCACAGACATCTAGGGAAGATATGTGTAAGCAGGGGACGATTAGTCAGAAACCTTGGCTTCCTCAGATCAAGGGGCAGATCACTTTCATCTTTTAATCTCAAGTGTTTCATACATGGTAGATATTGAATAACACATGTTAAATGAATGAGTAAAGTGTTACACGAGGCAGAAAAGTCAAATATGATAACGACTAGAAAAAAGGCTCTTAAATGTAGAAATTAGAGATCGCTGGTGGCAGCTGGCTGGGACGACTCAGCAGCAAGAAGTGATAGAGACTTGCTGAGTGTCCATCCTACTTTTAAGAGAATTGTTCAGTGAAAGGAAGAACTGTTTTAGTTCTACTTTTTAGCTGACCAAAGGTTGAATCTAACTTTACAGAATTTACCTTAGTCTGCTTTTACAAATATATCACTCTTGTTTTTTTAATTACTCCTTATTTTCCCTGTATTCCAAACAATAATATATTGTAAAGAAAAAATAGAAGGTATGAGATAATTTAGTCAAGAGAATTAATTCTTAATTGAGAAAGTTTATCAAATAACTATATATATACTTTCTAGTTTATTGAGTAAAATCCTTTACAAGAGACTCAGGAAATTGTGTTTTCTCTTTAAGATTATCTGTGCCCAAGTGGACTAGACTGGGAGTGATCAAAACTCATTGCTATTTGGTGAGGCCTGTTTGGTGGCTTTCTGTATGTGAAAAGAACCAGTGTTCACGGTTCAGTTTCTCATGGAAAGAGTTCTGCATTACGAGAACTAAGACCAAAATTGGCACCTTTACTTATAATCTCAGCAAGAGGCCAAGATTACATCAGCAGGGAGTGTGAACTAAATTTTTATTTCAAGAGGTAGATCTTCTATAATGGGTGGGGCAGAATAAGTTTGCAAAATAATAGCTCACAATATTTCTATTTAATATTTTAAGAAACACTCATTAAAAAAACTTACGAATTCAAATTTAATTGTAGTTTGATACATTAAAAGTTATGGGCATGTCCATTTTTTTATGCAAGAAAAATCTTGTGTAATTTAAGATAACTTAAAAATACAAAAATAAAAAAATCAAGAGTTCCTGGATTCTTGATTTTTAGTCCTGTTTGCTGACTGTATCTGAATAAGGTTTTATTTTAGTTACTAACTGTTTAGTTCCTGCTTTAAATTGACAGGGATAAAAATGTCTAGCAAGCTTCATTGAATCAAATTGCTAACGATATAACTGACCCCAGGGTGTTTACCATCTGAGCTGCAGTTTTCCATGTCTTTATCTGACCACCATATATACAAAGCTTTGACGTATCTACAAAGTCCCGCTCTTGAGCCTAAGGTAAATACTCTCTTAACCCTAAGTCCCTCTATTATCATTAACCTTGTTTAACCTCATCCTGCCTGTGTTCTTCTAGTACTATTTACTTGTTCTGGGATGATCCTTGTTCTGATACCTGACATGTGATTTTGTTTCAGAGTTTAAATAATATGCTTCAAATTTAATTATTTGGTATTTTGCTCATCTGTGAGAAAGAATCAACTTAAGCCCTTATTTCTTAGTCTGCTATTTGAAAGGAGTTAGATTTATGTTTTTACTGTAAATCTAATATTCTCAGTAGTAATAAACAAGCATAGACATAATCAGCATTGTCTTTTTGCCTCAGGACTAAATTTCTAGGGGAATGGAACAGCCTAGGACAGGTAAGACTCACATTTGTGATTGCATGTTATCTCATCTCTCCTCGTGATTCCTTCACATCCTGGCCCCCTTTATTTTTCTGTGTGCCAGGTTGAACTTTAGTTCTGAAGTATTAATTGTATAATTTTAGCTCTTTATGTATATGGACACTATCTACCATATAGAGACCAAGTAGGCATCAGATTTAGGCATCTGCTGATTATATATTGGAACCTTATGAAAACAAAGTGAAAAAGAATACATGGGGTGGGGAATAATGGTTAGAAACTTTTTCCTGTGATTTCAAATCCTTACTCTGACATTTGTCAGCTGTGTGACTTGGGACAAATTACTTAGTCTCTTTGACCTCTAATTTTTTTCCCCCACATACGAAAGGGAATAAAACGTGCGTTGTTGTAAGGATTAAATGAGATAATATATGTAAAGTGCTTAGGTCAGAACCTGGCTCAGGGTAAGCAAATTTTTTTATTATCATATCTTTATTTAGGAAGATAATGAAAAAGAAAGCATGCAGACGCTTAAATCACATTTCCTTGAACTGTCGACCAAGGCAAGTTGATTATGATGGTGCTAAAACTATCGTTTCACATGAGTTCATTACAGTTTTTTCAGAGCATGAGTGGTATGCCAGGCACTGGTGAGGCATTAGGGGAACTCCAAAGTTGAATAAGCCCTCAAAGATTTTGGAGATTCATTTGTTCCAATTGATCATGCCAGTTGTAACAACTAGGACTTTCTTGTTCTCCACTAACTTCGTTGATCTCTGGTTACTGACTAATGACATATTGTGATTATAATACCAGAAGTGGTTGAAGACTCTATAACCTGTCTCTTGATACAGATCATTAGGAAAATAAAGGTATGATATGTTTTCATCATTGTATGAGAAAATATAGTGATTTCATGACTTTGGAAGTTATACTAAAGTTGCTTGTTGAGGAGAGTATAAAAATATGAAGAATAATATTGATCCTCCACAGCAATGGAGAATAAAACAGTTATATCTCCTATTGCTTCCGTGTCTTTTAATCAGTGCCATCCCCTTCTCTGTCTTGATATAGGCCAGAGTCTCTCTCTAGAGCCTCAGACATTTTATCCAACAACCTCCTGGATGTCTCCATTTTCACTCCTATATGCGTCTTAATTTTGTGCCATTCTCTGCATTCCTGCTGCAACTGTCTTACTTCAGGCCAACACCACTCACCTCGATTATTACAAACACCTTCTATCTGATTTCCCAGCCTTCAGTCTTGTCCTTTTAAATCCACTCTACACAATGTAGCCAGAGTGATCTGTCCAGAATTGAAGCCCAATCATGTCTCTCCCTTGTTTTAAACCCTTCAAAACTTCCCTATTTCTCTTAGGTAGGGTGACCATGATTTATTGTCCAAACTGAGATACACCTATGTAACCCACATTCCTTTAAATATACAGACTATCTCTATCACTCCAGAAAGTGCCCTCTTGGGGCTTCCTGGTTACTCCCTGTTCTCCCTACCCGGCCCCCATAGCCCCGGGCTACCACTGTTCTGATTTCTGTTATAATAGATTATATCTTGGACTCTTTTGAGAGTAAAAAGGAGTGCTTTTGATAATTATGCTGAGAAGATACATGTAAAGTGTTCTGGGCAAACCAGGAGGAATGGTTTCCCTGCTCTTTGCCTCAAATCCAAACTTCTTAATTGGCTTAAAGGCCTTATGGAATCAGTCCTCTGCTTATTTCTCAAGCCACATTCTCTCATCACTCTTCCAAACTTGTGCTTGTTCTTTCTCATCTCTAGACCTTTCTTTGTATGTATTCTTTCCTGTGATGGGAAGACCACCCTTACCTCCCTCTCCTCATGCTATACCTGGCCAACTTCTCATTCTCCCTTCATTTCTCCATTTAGATAAGATTTCTTCCCTGGGGACTTTGACTACACTCGCAGAAGCACCCCTCCTAAATTTGGTTTACATGTCTGCTGCACACCATTGTTTTTTTCACTTTTCCCACCAATGCTCGTATTACATTATATTGTGATTGCCTGTGATCGCTATTCACACATTAAATATTTCCTAAATGAGCCACATAAACATATTAATTATTTATACAAATAAGTTCACATTGAGTTTGTAAATATATGAGTTAATACTGATTAGACTTTATACCTTTTTAATAGTCATCATAGAACAGTCTATATTTCATAATTGTCTAGTTGTAATTTAATTCTTCTAGATAAATAAATAGATTCTTCTAGACTAAATAGATTTGTTTGTTTAGTCCAAATAGCTAAATAGATTTGTCTGTTTAGTCCAAATAGCTAAATAGACAATCAATTATGATTTTTTCCAAACTTTTAAAATACACCATGATTCTCATTTCTACTAGGTGATCTTGCAGACTCCAGGGTCCTTCAAGGAATAGAGAAATAATTAGTAAATATACCGTTGCTCCCAGAATCTAATAGCCATCTAAAGATATATTTTTCAAAAACCTTAAAGTATAGGGTCCCTAATTTATGCTCTAAAACTAGAGGTTCTGTTGTTTCTTAAAGCATCAGACAAACGACAGGATTCCCATCTGGTTTATCACAGGATTCACTATCTAGGGAAAATTAAGCAGTTTAGGCATAGTTCTGAACTAGGTTCAAGGCAGGACCAGAAAAAAAGGGTAATTGTAATTTACTGCCCTGGAACATATCATCTCTCTCTTTGTCATCCATAACACAAAAATCAGTTCTCTAATGTGTGATCTGTGCATTGAATGGGGAATATTTGCATGAATATCATGACAGAAAGATCTGCACATGGCCTAGGTGTGAAGAATAAGAGAAATAATATGAATCAGGATCTGGCAGTCTATAAGTCTGGAGAAAAATATAAAATAAAGATTAACAAAGAACAAAGAGAGACTGCCTCAAAATTAGGGAAAATAGAAAACATAATTCTCTCATAGAGGCCAGTGGTAGAAAGAGGATATGTGTTCCAGCGGTACGTTTAACAATATCTTAGCCGGGGCAGTTGAAGGAAAGGCCTAATTTGAGCTTGTAGAAGAGAGCAAGAAATAACTTCCATTCCTCAATTTGGCGAGTGCCTTACATGGAGGTGGTAATTAATCTTTATTAAGTGGATTGATAAATAAGTACATGAAAAAAGAATTTTATTAATAAACCCTCCCTTAAATGCAAAATGTTTGTTGGCATGACTCTTTGAAGATATTTTTAACTCAAAAGAAGTAGCCAGTGTGATAGCCCAAAGTAAACTCCTATACATATTGAAAACATCAGATATATACATTGTATGACCTTGCAGTGTGAATAGAGTTTGCCTCTATTGGGTTTGGTTAAATAGAAATAATAGAATATATTCAAATCTATGTCTATACATGTATCTATATCCATATGCACCTATATTAAATATATTAAAAGTCTTCAAAGGAGGCAAATAAATTATTTAGTATAATACTTGTCATTTTATATCTCAGTATGTTAATATTTTGGCATAGGTCGTTGGACACAGGACTTTAAATGTTGTAGTTATTCAGTAAATATTTGTTGAATAAATATATATCTTCTTCATTTGAATTCATATGACATTTAAGAGTTCTTAAAACAAGTAACTAATTAATGAAGGAGCACCAGTTGTTAGGGGGTTTCTATATTCCTGACGTCGTCTAATCATTTTATGTGGATTTTTATTTAATTCTCACTTAATCCTCATATAAATTCCCAAATGAATCCTCACTTAATCCTACGAGACAGCTAATTGTTGCCCATTTTCTGGTTGAGGTGGCTGAAGCACATAGGCAATAGCTTGCAGAGCCGGAACTGGAATGTTAACTGCTTGACTCCAGACATGGTGCGCTTGAGCACTGTGATTGCCACATTCTCTGCGTGCCTGTGTGCTTGTGTGCCTATGGGCATATGTGCATGCGCTTGTTTTCTAATGATCTAGTCTTCAGTATCCCTAGTTCTGAAAATCAGAAATCGTATTTCTTTACCCTTCACGGCATCTAACTGTGGGTTGGAGTCATGGTAGCTGATCAATAGACAGACGTAAACCTTGTTTCTTTGTAAGAAGTGAAGCGTTTTCCTACTTATTTCTGCTTATCTTGATTTAAATGATTGATATTCATTTTTAAATACATTAGTACCTATAAATGCAAATAAATATTATAGGCAGTGTTCTATTTTATTATATATTTCTGTTGATCTAGAAAATGTTACTAGGTAAAATAGAGGTGCATGAGGCAAAGAGTAGATATAGTTAGTCTGAAAGAAGTGGGAGGTTATATGGTTGTTAGGGAAAAGAAAGGGAGTCTTCCTGAATGGCTTTTTCTTAGAGTTGGATAATGTTATTCAGATCCTTGATTAAAAGTTAATGTTAACCTAGGAATAAAAATCTTAAAGCAGTTTGTAATAGAATTTTTGACAAAAAAAACTTTGGGAACTTATTTCCATATATATGTATATCCACATCCTTTCCTTTCATGCCTTTTAAATGCTTCTCTTTATCTTAAATTAAAGAGGGAAATGTATTATGCCTTTTATTTGCCAAGCAAACCATCTGTCTAGTTGTAAATATACATATTTTTGTAACATCAGTGTCCTGCTTCGAGTCTAGGCTTTTCATTGCATTACATTAAACTCGGGTGGTTGTAGACTGAAGAGCTCTCAGCACCGAAGACTGATACACACTAGAACCCAAGTCCTTGAAATTCGTATTTCAGTAGCAGTTCTTTTTATAGCAGAATGAAGTTGCTTCATGGCAGTTATTGAAATCTTCCAGCAATAAAATTTCATTTTTAATTTTTGATAGTGAAAAATACCTTGATCAGAGTTAATCTAAATGGTTTTAGTGTCAGAATTCACAGACTTACAGTGCTTTCCCTAATTTAAGGAGGAGGGTTGAAAGGAAACTTTACTTCTAATTGGAAGAGTACATAAAAGTAAAGAGAAAAATCCCACAGTGGGCTCAGTTATTCTGATAGTTATTCCTTGCTTCTAAGTTTAAAATAGATTCTCTAAGCTTAAAAAACTTGAAAAAAATGAGAAAATTTAAAGAGGCTGTAAGTGTAATTTACCATATTAGTGTAATTCTGCCTTTTAATAAAACGCATTCTCATTTAATCACTCTGCTAGTATTGCTATGTTTCCCTTGAAACTTGGAAACAACTTGCAGCGCCCCTGTGAGTTTGCTGTGGTGCTCCAGAACATCTTAGTGTATGGTTTGGGAATTTCTGTTCTGCACTGTGCAACCTGCCTGTGACTAAGTAGCTCATGCAGGTTTCTTTTGAGGAAAAAAAGTTTGTTCTCCCGTGTAGAGCACAAACAGATTGAATGAAAACTTGTTTGTTGTAGGGGGATAATATTCAAAATTAAGTAATTATCTTTTTAGAAATCTGTGGTTTTTGTGAAAAATTAGATTAAAATTGACAGATATCCTCCTTGTTGTTGTAAAATGATTCTGAAAGTGTTACTCAAATGAATAAAATTATGGATATTTGAAAATTGTTCTTACATAATACTGTTATATTTTCCTTGACAACTTTAGTATAAATCTAATTCTTATCTGATTAAAATTATTGTGAGGAGTCTTAAGAAAGAAAATACGATTCTTCACTCAAGCTTCTTTATAATTACATGTGTCGTGGTTAGCGGAAAGTGAATGGGTTTGAATTCTGACTTTTCCTCTAACTAATCTGACGATAGATAACTATTTCCCTTGCCATCGATTAGTTTAGGAGTGGCTGTGACCCTCTGGCTAATTAGATATAATGAGAAAGTCAGCTGGTGGGGCTTCTGGGAAAGGTTTCCTCACTGATAAAAGAGAGACTCACAGAAAGAGATGCTTTTTTCACTGGATACTGCTATGTCTTCATGTGTTGTGCTGAACTCTGGCAGCTCATTTTGTGACCATGCGTACAAGTAGCTGAGGGCAAAGCTAACAAAGTCGGGGCAGCAGAGCAGAAGGACGGAGGACTCCTGAGCCCCCTCGAGAAGGATGATATTAAATTAATCAGTCCTGAACAAGTCTACCTTATCACTTCTTTCATGGAGAGAATAACTATTCCTTTTTTAATTATTTATTTATTTGAACAGTTTTATTTATTTATTTAATTTTTTTGTGAGGAAGATCAGCCCTGAGCTAACATCCATGCTAATCCTCCTCTTTATGCTGAGGAAGACTGGCCCTGAGCTAACATCTATTGCCAATCCGCCTCCTTTTTTTTCCCTTTTTCTCCCCAAAGCCCCAGTGGATAGTTGTATGTCATAGTTGCACATACTTCTAGTTGCTGTATGTGAGATACGGCCTCAGCATAGCCAGAGAAGCGGTGCGTCGGTGTGCGCCCGGGATCTGAACCCGGGCCGCCATTAGCGGAGCGCGAGCACTTAACCACTACGCCACGAGACCAGCCCAACTGTTCCTTTTATACATTAAGCACCCTTAACTGATATAGTTAGTCTTCTTCCTTAATTATAAATGCTATTTATACTAAGTTAAAGAGTCAAGACCCTCATGGGTCTGTAATGTAGGCAATCAAACATGTTTTGAAAAACCCTCCCAAGTGATTCTTATACCATCTTACCTTTCTTCTAATTCTTTCTTCCCTCCCATTGAGAACCTCTGGAGCAAGATAGTTATGAAATTGAATTGAAAGTGCTTGATGAATGATTGATTATATGTGTAGGTCAGGGAAAGGGAGAGGTCTAGACAACTACTGTGGTTTGGGTTTGGGTAATTGGGTGGATGGTGCTGTCATTCTGGGTGATAAGGACCATAACTAAAAGAATGACTTCAGTTTTGTACATTCTGAATTTGAGGTGTCTGGGAAACATTTGGAAATTGATACCAGAAAGTAGTTAGATGTATAATCCTGGAGTTCACAGAGATCTCTTAAGCTATAAGACTATGAGATTTGGTAGTTGTAGTTGAAACTGGGAGTGTAGAGATTGCCTAGGCAGATATACCTTATTGAGAATGGTAGAGAGGAATATATGGAGCCTCAGAAAACATCAATATTTCAGTGTAGGCTAGGAGAAGAAGTGGTTGAAGAGGAAAAGGAATTCCTGATACCAACAATGACATATCTCATTTCATCTTATATTTTTCTCAGAGAAATTCTAAGATCCTTGCAGTTATCAAACTTTAATCAGGAGGTAAACGTTACATATTTTAACTTTTTTTTAAAAAAAAGTAGATTCTTAAATGCTTGTTTCCCCTTGTGTTTGATTAATTTATAATGCTAAATGGTAATCTCATGGGATAAAGAGTTAATATACCACTGTAATACTGGCAGTTTACTCTCTCCTCTCTCACAGGATCAATTTGATCATGATGCTAGTACAGATATAGGATAAGGGACCAAAAAACCCAATGTATAAATTTCCATCAGTCCTTGTTTCCAGTCCTTTGTATGATAGCAGATGTATTGTTTTTAGGGCATATACACATATATGTTGTTGCCCCTTGTATTTTGCTGTTCATAATTTTGTATTCTACTTTTATCTTTTTGTTACTTCTATTTTTAGCATTTGACATGTTAGTCAATGTACTCTTTTTGTATAAAAATAAAATATTTTAGAGAATTAAGAGAATTTTGAAAACCCAAATAATTTTTCTTGCTAAGGAAATTAGGTATTTCATATAAACAGAAACCTGTAGGAAAGGGGGAAACATAACTTTTGAAGAGTATTATCTTAAACCTTTCAGATAGTCTGTGGGTGCCAACCTAGAATTGTGTGTGTTTCTGTGCATGTGTGTGTCATGTCAAAAACACTGTGTGGTGGGAATATCAGACTTTATGAACACTTCCAATAAATAAAAAAGTACAATTTTCAATCAACATTATTGCTAAAAGGATCCAAAAAATCTATTTGCATGTTTCTTATTTGTCCCTCCAACTCTCTCTCTCTCTTTTCTTTTTTAACTTCAGTTTGAATAGCACCTATAATTAAGGAAGAAAACCGAGCCCTGGGAGCTAGGTAGTACTTCCAGCTATTGATCTGTGTAAACCCAGCTTATACTGTCAGGGGAGAAACAGTCAACTGCTGAGCTGCTTTGTCGCTGACATAAGCTGAGAGAGGATTTTTTTGTCTATACTGTTTATACACTAGTCTATAGACCTGCTGGCTGGTTGAATTTTAAAGAGTGCGGAGGTTTAAAGACTTGTCCCCTGAGGGATGCTTCTGCCAGTTGGGCAGCGAGCTGAGGGCTGTTCTGCAGAAGTGTGTGCATGTGCGTTGCTTGTGGAAGAAGTCCGGGGGGCTGGGGGGTGGAGTGTGAAAGATGGAGCCACTAAGTGGGAAGCAGTCTTCTTAATTTGAGTCTTAAAATTGATGTGAAATATATTACTAATTTGTATTAAATATATTTAGAGGCAGACAATGAATTTTGAATATATATCTTGTTACAGAAATTATATAAACAATTTTGCAGGAGGGATAAATAGTGTTCATATGTGTAGTAAATATGGTAAATGGCTTCAATTTATGCAGCACAAGATAAGGATTAGCAATGGTCAAATGAACTGTTCTCATTTGTAATGAACTCTTTTCAGTTTAAGTAATTTAAGTTATATCAAGTTTAGTGGCTTTTTAAATTAAATTTAACAAAACGTTGTCAGTAGTAAAACAGTTAGCTTTTTCTAAATATGGGGTCAGTGTTCATGCTTTTAAAGGTGCATGTTCATAAGCAAACCAAGGTACCCTGCTCTGAAGATAGAAGGTTACTTTTTCATATGATGCTTTTCTTTCTGCTTCAGTGGCTTCAGGCTGTTGAAGCATTCTTGGGTATTGGCATTGGAATTTTCCAGTGTTTTATTTTTAATTGATACTTTACTGCAGTCTACATTTTAAAAGAGCATGAGAATTTTTACTTTAAAACTATATATATATTAAATATATAGGGTTTAAATATTGAGATATTGATGATTTCTCTGGATGTAAGTTTTATTGGTAAAGAGGTAGTAGGTAAGCTATTTTTTGAGGGGGGTGACTGCTACATTAAGATGTTTGTTCTCTTTTCTTTTTAATAGGAAACATCCTCATAAATCTCTGCTCTGTCTTGTAAAATCGCCTGGCTTTGAACTTGTATGATGTTATCTTCAATTCTAAAGTTTAACTTTAGAATCAGAGTTAATTTTAAGTTGTTTTTCATATATAACAAAATAAGATTTTTTTCTATTTTTTGCCAGATGGCTGACAATTATTTGCATTTTTTTATAATTGTTAATGTGAATGATTTTTAGTAGTTTTTAAATTTATTTTATAATGACTATAAAATCACTGCCGGTTTCAAAATCAATACAGTTATTTTCTATTAGTAATTAAAACATTGATTTTCATATTAGGCTATTCTTAAATGCCAAGTGCACAAATTAGAAGCTATGTTGTTTTAAATTTAAAGGCTTGTTTTTAGATACATATTTCTTTAAGAATGGTATTTGAGATAAAACTTAATGTTACTGTTGTTGAATTTACCTAGAGTTGAAACATATAATGTGTTTCTTTAGCTATAGAAAGTCTTTTTTTCCAACCGTTTTACTCTGGGACATGTAGAGTTGTTATACCTCTAGTAATTCATTCAGCTGCCAACTTCATTCCCTTTTCTCTGCCTGCATTTTAATTGAAACAACATTTATATTTTTGAGCCAGGATCTGTCAGAAGTCCCTGTGGCTAGTCTGTGGTACAAGTAGCAGCAGACGTAGCTTACCCATATGGTGCGGTGCTTCTTGTAAAATCCATATGGCCTTGTTGAAGGGAATCCCAGCGGGGATGTGAAGGGTGTTAATACCCTTCAGGCCGGGCCTTTCCCTCCTGGGGCTTCCATGGCATTGTCAGTGCAATCTGCCAAAGCAGAAACTTAATTCCTTTTTAATAATCAATTATTTTAGTCTATGAACCTGTGCTATTTTTCTTCAGAAAAAAACAAACTTTTTTCCCCTAGAAAAAGTCTCAAAAAAAGTTTTAATTGCATCTTTAAAAATATTCTAAAGCTTTTTTCTTTTTGATTTGCATTTGCAGGAAGTACTACAGAGTGTGCCAAAGTTCTGTTTCCCCTTTGACGTTGAAAGGTACAGTGTGTGTCATCATTTAAGTAATAACTTTAGCCCATCTAAGTGAGCACTTTAAAATTATTACATGTGTTTTTTAAATAAAGTGAAATGTACTGCACTGCTTCCAGCAAAAACACTAGAGGTTCAAAATTAAATAATATTTGGAATGAAGAAGGCTTTAAATCGTTATATCTTTTGTTTTCTCCACTGTGGCCAGTTAGGAGAAGTCTTAAGGTTCCATTTCTTCCTTTTGTTCTTCAGGTACATATTGTTAAGTACTAGCAGGAAAAAAATATTAATGTGCCCTTGGTCAGAGCCTTAGAATTGTGTCTTTTAAAATTAGATGTATATATCCTGGTTTCTATCTCACTTCACCCTAATTGAAAAGACCATCTGTATGATATTGTAAAACTCATGGCTAGTTGTCTCCCAAGAATAGCTTGATAGAAATAGCGCAATACTAGCGCTATTTCTAAGGCTACGGGGAAACCTTCCCAGCAGTTTTGAAAATCTCATTATGTTTGTATTTTTCTGAAGAAATACTGAATGAATAGAGTACTACCTGTGTGTAGTAGGAATTTCACAGAATATGTAGCCCTTTGAGTGTAATAACAGATCACATTGTTTTTCATGTGTTTTTCACACCCTATTATCAGTTTTTTTTAAGAGTATGGTATGAGGGGATTTTAAAAGAACATTTATTTTAGGAAAATATTTTGCTAAAGTGAAGATTAGTGAAAATCTAAAATTTTACAATATTAAAGATAGATGATGGGTTAATTGATACTAATAAGTATTGCTGATAAATGATGCCCCGTTTTACCTCCTTTCTGGGGAATCAGTTATGCTGCTAAAGTAGCAATTTTCAAATTAATAGCAAGGATAAAATAAAGGAAGAAAAGCTATGCAAGCATATTGTGAACATTGGGCACTAGAGGGCACATTAGGCAAAGGAGGTTGTTTTTGAAGTTTGTAAAAATTTTTAAAAAACTGTCCACTTAAAAGTATATTTGTTAAATGTTCAGCATTTGAAATGCAGTATTTCCTGACAATTGAAAACAGTTTTTAGTACTTGCACACTAGTAGTAAAGTAGCTTATTTCCTTGTACGTAATTCCTATGGCTATTTCAAAACCAAAATTTAGGTGTCATTGATATTTTATTTCAGGACAAAGAAGCAGATGTTCAGTTATGGTTGCCTAATGGCAAGATTATAGCCAGTAACAGGAAATATATATTTTAAATAGTAATAAAGATTCAGTCTAATGATTTATATTACACCTTACACTGCACTGTGACACATACTATGGTAGTATGATACTTAGTTCAAAATTAGCTAAAATCCTTTGTAATAAGCTCTTTTGTAGAAATTGTATTCTTATTTTGTAGAAATCAAATTCTTGGAAATTTATTCTCAGTATACAGGTAGCTCTAGAAAAGAATGCTGAAAAAAAAATGCCAATAGCATTTTGTATGGTACTTTATTGGGTGAGAATGTCAACAGAAGAAGCGATTAAACAGAGTTGGTAGTGGCTGCCCTTAGATTCTAAAGCAACGCAATTTGCTATCTGAGCAGTCTTAGAATAATCGGAAAGGGAGAGGCTAGAGTTGAGCAGACTCAGTCATTATGTGTAGCGTCTCACGTCCACAGTTTCAGTAATCATCTTTTCAGAATTTATGAAATATTTCACAAGTACTTTTAGGCATGTGAAAACTTATGGTAAAATACCTAATGATTCCGTGGTAAGGGATTAGTATATGCTGAGTTGCTTGGTCCATGAGGTATTACAGTTTATTTTGATGTTTGATTCATGATTTAGTTTACACATTTCACACTCATTTCAGTTTTAGAGCATAGTTCTAGCTTCAAGAACCAACTGATTGGAAAGGTGAAACCTATGCCACATATAAATATATTCTTGCTTTTGCTTTTCCTTAAGAAAATTCTCACACAAGGCTTAATGTTTTATAATATTACTGTATTTTAGAGTGTCTCAAAATCAAGTTGGACAGCACTTTACCTTTGTACTGACAGACATTGAGAGTAAGCAGAGATTTGGATTTTGCAGACTCACATCAGGAGGCAAAATTTGCTTATGCATCCTTAGGTGAGTATTTGTAGTAAAACAACAAAAAATTGGATGCACAGTAGATTAACTGTCTTTCTTTTGTACTTTGTTATGCTTAGAATGATTAAAAATATGCTTATAATTTTTTTTCTTATCTGTTTTCTCCAAATCCAAGTAAGTTGAAAAATAATTTTATTTCCTTTCTATATGTAGCATCAATTAGGTTTAAAGATTTCCCAGTAACAGTAGAATTTTTCTTGAAAGAATTGGCTCTTTTAAAGATTAGTTTTTTGCGGTTTATTTTTGAAAAACTAAATATTAAAATATGAGTTCAAATAATATGTTTCACATATTAAATAGGATGCAAAAAATTCAATTAAATTAATATGTGCTGTTTTCTATCACTGATGCAGAATTTGGATTTTTGAAACTGAGTTGCTGCTTTAAGGCAAAGGTTGCAAACTGGTGATTTTAGGCAGAAGTGTTTAGAGGTGTTTTATTTGGCCACATGATGTTTAAAATATTTTAAAAGATGTTTCTAATTTTGTAAATTTTAGTGCAATTTTGCATAAAATTCATGTTTCTGATTCCTTTTGCTAGATGGGATTATTTGCTAATTCTGGTCTTGCACTCCACAATAGCAGCAGTAAACTGGAACTAAGCCACGGGTTTTTAATTGTGTCATGAATTTGCTGGTTGGCCACAAGTCCTCCCTGTCCGATTCAATTGCTTACATTATCTGCCTTGACTCAGTAGATAAAGTGTGTGTCTCCTGTCTGTAGACTTAGGATTTGAATTGCTGGCTGTTGAGAAGGAAGGGTCCTAAAGGTTAGCTTTTCTTTAATATGTCCTGATGAATCGGAAATCTAGATGTATTCTATAAAGATAGGACTCTATACTGTGATTATAATATGGATATTGGTCAAGTTAGATTCTATAGAAATGTTTATAGGAAAAGAAATAATGTTTAATTTAATAATGAAAATATTGCAAAGAAAACTTTGGTGTAACGTTGATGTCTACTCTGTTCATTTGCTATTTAGCTACATTGATATTATTCTTGAGGGTTAGGTTATAAATTTACTCAGAACATTTGTTAGAGTTGGAGAATTGTTTTTAATCTTGCCCCGTGGCTTAGCGGTTGAGTGCGTGCGCTCCGCTGCTGGAGGCCCGGGTTTGGATCCCGGGCGCGCACCGATGCGCTGCTTCTCCGGCCATGCTGAGGCCACGTCCCACATACAGCAACTAGAAGGATGTGCAGCTATGACATGCAACTATCTACTGGGGCTTTGGGGGAAAATAAATAAATAAATAAAAAATTACAAAAAGGTAGCCAAAGATATTAAAAAAAAAAAAAAGTAAATGCTTAACTGCTTTGTAAGTAATTGAATGTGGGTGTGCCTCCATTCTTTTCTTTAGGCACAACTTTTTCATCATGATAACAATTGATTTAAAACTAATGTTTATCCAGAAGAGTATTACGCTTCAAACTGTAGGTTGATTCTTCTAGTTTGAGTCCAGTTGGTTGGACAGCGGGGTGGAGTGACCATGTGGAAAATGGTGGGGAGGGCTCCTTTCATCACTGTGTTTCATGATGACAGTTCAAAAGCTGCGGTTTAAAGGGAGTAGAACCTTGTGACTCTTTTGCTCCAATAGAAAGACCAAAGCTATATGTGCTTTCTCATTTCTATGAATTTTTAAATCTTTTCATTAAAAACATCAAATTTAAAGAAAAGTTTCAAGAATAGTACAATGAACTCTTGTGTACACACATCACCAAATTCACAATTGTTAACATGCTTGTCTCTCTCTCCCTGCTCTCCTCCCCCTCAGTGTACACACACATACATACAAATTCTCTTTGTCTCTCTTTTTCTCTTATTATGTTGTTGTTTTTGCTGACCCATTTGAGAGTAAGTCGTAGGCGTCATTTTTCTGTAATATTTGTTTATAGCTTACCACAGTGCCTCCAAAGTGAGTTCCTGATATTCATAATTAAAGAGTCTGAACCTTTCTCTTTGTTTTTAACTCTTAAAATATTTTGAATATGCTGAACCTATTAATAATTAGCAAATAGTTATTAAATGTTCACAATAGTCCCTACAAATATCCTTGTAGAATAAACATTCTTAGAAATTTCTGTTTAAATTTAGGAAAGCTGTCACTACTTTGAAATATTTACACAAAATATGAACTACAGCTATTTGTTAAATGACTGAAAGATTAGTATAGTGTCCATATCTCCCAGCCAGTTGTCATTAATTTGTAGGAAATAGATTCTAAAGCAGTTACAATAATCAAGTTATTTCTTTCTGAGGTTTTCAAACTTGTATATGTAGGAGAACACCTGCATGTTATAGTACTCTTTGAATTAGGAACAGTTTTACCTGAGAAAATATGGTTATATTATGTAAGTGTAATAAAAAGCAGAAGTAAAATCATGTATGCCAATCAAGAAAAGCTTTCACAATAAGCATTATTGGTTATTTTATCTTTTTTTTTTTTAAAAATATTATTCCTTTTATACTTGGAAGGATAAAACTCTAAATGTACTAGAAGAAAAATTGTGATTTTTTTTTTTTTTTAAATTACTGTAGCCATGAGAGCCTTTATATGCCTAACCTTGAATCCTGAAACCAAAAATGTTGGAATCTGACTACATAATGATGAAAACTTTTTGTTTGGTGACAAATATAAGAAGATTTAAAATACCAAGAATAAACTGGTAGGGAATATATTTACAACCACTGTAACAGAGAGTTGATGGCCACAATACTTAATAAGCACCTAGAAGTTAATAAGAGAAAGAAAAAGAACCCAGCAGAAAAAGAAGTAAAGCATCTGAATAAAATATTCACAGAGGAAATGTAAATAGCATGTATACCTATGAATGATGCTGAGCTTTACTGAAGGTAAAAGAAGTGGACATATTAAGTTTGGCAGAAATGAAATTTTTTTTTGGAAAATACGCATGAAGGGAAACAGACACTTGATGTGCTATTTGTAGGGCTATAAAATGACATAACCTTTTGAAGGGAAATTTAATAATATCTATCAGAATTTTAAAAATCTCATATGCCTTGATTCAATTAATTCCAATTCTAGGAATTTAAATCTCAAAAATATTCCCAATGGTGAGCAGTAAAGTGTGAACAAAGTTATTTATAACAATATGGTTTATAATAGCAAAAAAATTGGACATAAATGTCCCTCAGTAGGAATTATTAGGTTTATTATGGTACCTTCCCCAATCCCCCCTTTCTGTGCCTGCTCCCTCCCAGAATATTGTCTGTTTTGTTCACTGATGTATTGTATTCCCAGTGCCTACAGTAGTGCCTGGCACATAATGAACTTTTAATAGATATTTGTTGAATAAATAGATTAGGGAATGAATGACTAATACAGTGGAATATTATTTAGCTATTAGGAAAAATTATACACACATACAGGCTCTGATTTGGAGAAATGTTTATGATACATTGTGAAATGATGAAAAGTTTCAAAGTAATATTTTGTAGTATGTTCTTATGTTTGTAAAGAACCAGTTATATGTTTATGTAAGTGTATATATTTCAAGAAGTAGTTAATAACAAAGATTTATATATTAATATCTGATTGTATATACTTATAAAAAAGTCTAGAAGGATAGACCTCTAATTTTTTTACTTTATACACTTCAGCATTCATCCATGTTTTGCAACGAGTGAAAGTCATTTTAATCAGTTTTTCCCTGCTCTAAAATTCTGAGATGTTAGGACTGTAAATAGCATATTAAAAATTAGTGGGAATTTAACCAGATCATCTTTTGTCAGGTAAGATATCTAGTGTGTTTGCAGGATAGGAAGTTATCTCACTGCCGTGTCTTAGCATCGGCACTCCAAAGGCAGTCAGCTGATCATTGTGGTACAGCAAAATTAAGATGGGCAGGGACAGGGTGACTCTGTGCCCTTGAAGTTTGGAATCACTGGGAAAGAGTGACCCTTGGAAGAGAAAAAACCAAGACTTCGAATTTAACTAGTAATTTTTTGAAGGCAGTGGGGAAGGAAGGTAGAATTATCTAATGAACTATTCATAGAATTGGTTGGGGCAATCAGGTCTCTTCATTTAAAGGCTAGTTTTTCTTTGTTTTCTTTTTAGTAACATACTGATCCAGAGGCTATATGAGAGAAGATCACTCATGCTAGTCTTCTGAGTCTTTACTGGTGGCTCACCAAAGCATCAGAGTAATGTTTGCATTTAGTTTTGTGGGAGTGTCCTGGTCTTCTTAGAATTCAGCCTTAATTCTAAGTCCTAAATTCTAAGAAGCCTTAGAATTTAACCTAATAGGACTAAAACTTATTGAAAAAAATCACAAAATACATCTATGAGCAAGACACAGAAATATGTCTTTAACCATGTTTTTATAATAACAAAAGTAATATATTTTACTATAGAAAATTTGGAAGATCCAGAGAAGTTAAAAAAAGAAAATAAAGGTTGTATTTGCAACACAACCATTACTTAGATTTTGCTATTTCATTTTGGTCTCATTTCCATAAGACTTGTTAAGATAGATTTACAGGTCTTTCTATTGGATAGCAAACTAAATAATTTACTGTAGTCTTTATTCACAGTTTTTAAAATGAATGAATGTTTATAAAGCAGTTTGTAAGTTGAAAAAGCTGCTATGGCTTTCATATTATCCCCCATAAGTGCTGAGAATTTTTTCACATGCTGAATCTGACAATTGGTCATTTCACTTTTTTCTTTCCTTAAAAGTTGAGATTTAGCACAAAATGATTTCCTTTCTGGTTATAGTTTTTAAAATTAGTTACTTATATCTTAACCTGGAATATATTATAACTTTAGAATATGAAAAATTTTAATACCTTGTCTTTGTAGCTGTCTTTTGTGCAAAACTAGTGCATTTATATTGAAACATACTACATTTTTAGGTATTCCATTATGAGATAATACTGGATTGATTTTCAGGGGTCATTCTTAGTATCAAATGATTTAAGATGTTTAGATTAAAATTATTATTTCTCCTGTTATCTTTATGATATCCTGTTAAACACTTTAAATTTTTTTATCGTGATCAAATAAATATATCTTCACAAAACATCTTTTCATTTGTCTTACCTTCTAATGTTTGAATTTATGTTTTAATGACCTAAATTTTAAAATAATATTTATATGTCTTTTGAGTTTTTGTTGATACTGAACAGTTTAAAATATTTTACGTCCTTAAAGAGTAGTCATAATGAAAGTGAGATACATTTAAGGATGTTTAAAATTTTTAAATACAAAGTAAAATTAAGTACAAATTGGTAATACATTTTCATTAGGAAAGCAAAAAATAACTCTGTGTGTTGGATTTCTTGAATAGCAGAGATTTTTAGCTTAGAGACAACAACGATGATACTAATAATAACAATAAATTAAAAGCAACCTCGTTAGTGTTTGTTTACCATAAGCCATGTACTCTGCTAAGTGATTTATATACACTATTAATAAAAAACTACTCTATTCTTAGAGTTCTGAGCTCAAAAATTTGCACGTAATACTTTAAAGCTACTTTTCTCCATTCCTGGATGACATTAGTATAAGACTAGAAAGTAAGTTAGATTTACCTTAGAGTTCTAAGCTAGAAAATTTGAACACCATGCTATAAAAACTATGTGTTCTTTTTCTCCTTATAAGATTTAAAAGTGGGTATATTTGATATCTATTTGTTTTGTTCACTTTTTAGAAGAAATATTAGAACTTAGATTTATTTAATATAAAAGTTGGTATTTAATTTTGAATTTTCAGTCACAGTTGTATGCTTTAGCTCTTTCTATGACACGTTTATCCTAGTTTAACAAGATTTCAAAAATATCCTGAGATGTTACTAATTTAAATCTTGCCATTGTTTGTATTTAGAATTGCTTTCATATGCTAGCAGAAATGAAAGAAATAACTTTTTTCCTAATTTGATTAATATAATTTTACAACTATAAAATTGTTGCCAAGGTTTCAAAATGAAATTCCCTAATAAGGAGGACAGGTTGATGTGTAGGGCCTTTGTAGTCCCCCCTCCCCCGCCCCCTTTAACTCATACCAAGCTGGAAGCTTTCACACTCTTCCTTTGGGCAAATCCCTTAGAAGCAGAATGTTTCAATTTTACACATTTTGTGTCAATTTTCCAGACAGAAAAACAGCCTCTAGACATTAGACGTTTTTCTACGGAAAGGCAGTTTCCTTAGTTTTATTTGATTACTATAAGTTAGGTTCCTGCTGATCACTTAGACTGTTAGTGGTTACCTGACTATTTGACAAAAAACATTTCCTTTCCTTTATTTAACCTTTGACTTTAGAATGTAAAAGTTTTATCAGCTCTGTAGTGGAAGCACAAGTGTGGGGGAAGTCTTCTTACTGCCTCAAATGGACTCATGACTTTATATATACATTTGCCTTTTGCCTTATGTCTTTACAAAAAATTAAGGAAACAATCTTATAACTAACCTTTGAAGAATCTCATGCTTTTGTTTTAAAATAATTGGTCCTAACGTATTTGTTTCACATTTGTATATGTTTACAAGACTATGAGAGTCGACGTTATTCTTTGTTAAAGAAATTACATTTTCAGTTTTATGTAATTCAAGTAAAATATCTTATTTAGTCATTATAATACATTGAATACATCTTTTAAACTTTCTAGGATTTTTGTGGTTGGTTGTAAGAAAAGAGATTTTGACTGTCTTTGGGACTGTAAAATTTAGTGAAAAATTATTTTAACTTATAATCAGTTTAAGAGCTTATACATTAGTTAAAAATTAATTGCTTTGCACATATATTGTTTGAAAATTATCTAAGAAACCACAAAAATAAAAACATGAGAGTAACATTTCTTACCTGGACGAGGTAAGCTTATATAATTTATAATATTTATTATGTATATGTTATTTTTGCCACGTATTTTGTCTTTAAAGTTTGCAGTAGAATCGTGTTAAAATTTTTGAATTATTGACTACTTTGTGTACCCTGGACCATTTCCTAGACATACAAAAGTGAGCTGACTTCCTGTTGAGTAGTTGCTCCATATCAGGAGTTGTGAATTCAGTTACCTCCAGGGACCAGGTAGGGGACTCAAATGAGATAAGCAGATTAGGTGTCTGACAATAGGAAGTTGGGGTGAGTATGGTGATCCAAATAGCACGCCCGCCATCCAAAGACAAGCCATTCACAGCTCTAGGTATTTGTTGCAAAGTGAAAAATGTGTGACCAGTAGTGCCAGTTCTTTTGATTTTTAACAGGAGCAAGAAATCCAGATTTTTAAATGAATTACTCAGATTTAGAAGTTGGCAGCTTATTCAGTTAAATAACAATGATGTGATGACTAAACAAAATATGTCCATGGGCTAGATACAGTCTGGAAGTAGCCAGTTTGTACCCTCTGCCCTACATCCTGTTGTTTTTTTGTAACAGAAAATGTCTCGACTTCCTTGACATTTCCAGGAGCATTGACTAGATTACAGAGTAGTTCCACTTTGATACGTGATGTTTTTATTAAAAAAATGTGAATGATATGCACTCTTAAAAAGGAACTAGTTATCCCCGAGAACCAGTACATGTTCACAAAGAGCACATTGTGTGTAACTGCGGTTCTTTATGGTGATAGTACTTAATGGTGTATCAGGCAGTGCTGTTGTAGAAATTTGAAAGAGTCTGTTCCACTGTTGGCTCATGAACAAATTATATGTGGAGGAAAATGTTGGCTAGATAATGCAGTTATGAGTCTTCTTATTGGTTAAAATATCACACTTACATTGTTGAGAAATAGATTTATGTTATTTTGGGAGGGATCTTGTACTATGTTGCAGGCCATGTCCTTTTCAAAATTTTTATCCACAGTGATGAACATAGAAACAGTACTAAAGTCTGCAATTGGAAGGAATTACCAATATGTTAGATGAAAGAATCAAATCATACAGATCTTTGTCTACTGAGAAATTTGCGCACGTGAACAAGATATAATTTAAAAGGCATGAAGATAATGCTCTGGACATTAGTTAAACAAATTTTGGAAGATAGAATTTGCTTCAGTGGATAGAAATTATATGTAGACTGATTTAAGATTAAAGCAAAATGAATTTTATCACAATTTGGTTAGCTGCTTGAAAATTTCTGGTCATTGGACATGTTTATTCAAAGGCTGGATACTATAGAAATAAAAATAAATGCCTATGTTGGGTGATGGACTGTCTGTGGTGGACCCCTGAGTGTATGTTGCTCAGTCAGGTTGATCAGAGATGTAATGACCAGGCTTGCCATTTGGTAACTTTGTGACCCTGGATAAATTGCTTTACCTTAGTTTAGTCAAATATATATACATCGTAGCATTTTTATAAGAATTAAATGACATAACACATATAAAGTACCTGGTTAGTGCTTAAGAAATTTTGTTTACTGTACTTCCAATTATTTTAACATATGTAGTCTCTGATTCTTAAATTCTACTCTCTACTCCCTAGATGGGCGTAGAACTGACTAGTCAGTTATACTGCCCACATAGAAATAACCAAGCATGATGAGGCCTTCAAGATGACTATGAGAAATATCCCATAAGTGTAAACTTTGTTATAATATATTTTTTTAAAGTAATGCTAGTCTGATTTATAGATGAAGTCATATTAGAGGTTATAAAACAACACAGTGTCCAGCAGTGCTTTAACTGTAATAGAGTTGTGTTGAATTTGTTAATCAGGAGGATGAAGGTGAGCGCAAAATCCAGCATACCCTGTATAAAGAACAAACATAGCCTGGTACCAGGACAAAATTCAGTAAAAGTTAGTATTCTTGGAGATTATAAAAAATAGTAATAATTATATAGATACCAAAATACCTAGCACAAATAAAAGCTGTTAAATTTTGAAAAGTAACTTAAATATTAATTATTTATTAATGCAGTTTGTTTCATTTTCTAAAACAAGTAAGTAATCTTGCAGATAAATTGTATTTATGTGTATAAATTAGCTTCTTAATGAAAAATTGGGTTCCAGTTCATCTTCACAATTTGAAAGCAAATTGAAAGGGGAAGGATAACCAATGAAAAGTAATAATGTAAAGACGAGAGGGCCGGCCCGGTGGCTTAGCGGTTAAGTGCGCGTGCTCCGCTGCTGGCGGCCCGGGTTCGGATCCCGGGCGTGCACTGACGCACCGCTTCTCCAGCCATGCTGAGGCCGCGTCCCACATACAGCAACTAGAAGGATGTGCAGCTATGACATACAACTATCTACCAGGGCTTTGGGGGAAAAAATAAATAAATAAAATCTTTAAAAAAAATAAAAATAAAAAAAATAAAGATGAGAAAGCCAGAACATTTAGGAGTTTTAAGGTATTTGGTCAAGAAAAAACAGATTATCTCACTTTGTAATAATTTATAATTATGAGATACTTATTATATTTTTTATTTTTATAGCAGACCAGGAAAGATGAGTTAAGGTTCAATAAGGTTTCACATTATTTGAATAAGGTTAAAATGACAATGTATGAATTAACAGGTAGACATGCAACCACCTAAAATCAATAAATTTTGCTTTATCTAAAGATTCTTGAAACCAGGATAGAAACAGACCAGCATGTTCCTTGAAATAGATTAGGTTTCATCTTATGTGAACATGTAGATCAGAACTACACGACACATTGAAATTTTCTTGAAATAGCAATTTCTTCTGGCCATTAAAAGTTGAAATGTGAATATGAAGTGACTACAGATGAAAGAAATTGCCCTCCATCCAAGGAACTCTAGTGTATCTTGGTAGAAGGACCATTCCCCATGAAAATTATTTTGTCGAGTTATAGTGAGTATAGAAAATATAATGTAATTTGCATCATATTGAGTTGATAATTTAAAAACAATATTAGTAATTTTTAAAGGTTTTTTTAATAAGTGAAAGATATAGTAGAACAGCCATCTAAGCCCTAGAGTTTAAAGAGCTGAATAATTTAAATTTGAAAATTGCGATTACCAATATTAACTTCTGATTTTCAGATTTCCCAAAAGCTGTCAAAAATTTGTCACATACCTATCCAGATTTTTCCAGCCTCCCACATGAAGAAGTTGTCAACATGCTTGTTGTAACCACGCTGCCAGCATCTCCCTCCCGTTGCCCTCATGCCTGTTTCAGTCTGGACTGATTGCTCTCAGCCTTTGCACAATTTATTCTTAGACTTATTCCTCCTTTTTGCTTCACTCCCTCATTTTGTTGAAGTCACCCTTTAGTACCTTCCCAAAAATGGTACGGAGTAACAGTAAATTGAGAAATAGTAAATTTTTGAGTCCTAACATGACTGAAAATGCTTCTAGTCTATCCCCGTACTTGATTGATAGCTTCACTGGACAAAGAATTCTAGGTTGCAGAGGATTTAGCCTCTGTATTTTGAAGGCACTGTAACTTGCCGGGATTGCTGTTGTGAAGCTTAGTGACATTACAAATTTGAGTTGTTTGTATGTTTCCTGTTTTGTCTCTTTGGAAATTCTTAGGTGCTTTTCTGTCCCCTGTTCTGGAATTTCACTGTGATACTCTGGTTTGGCTCATTTATTTTGTAATTCACCCAGTAGCACTTTAAATCTGGAGACTCATGCCTAACGTTCTGGGAATTTTTCCAGTAATTTTTAAAAAGAAATTTTCTTTCCTTGTTTCCCTCTTTTCTTTCTTTTTGGAACTACTGTTAGTCAACTACATGATTGTCGAGATTGATGCCCTAATATTTTAATATTTGCTCTCTCATCATCCCTCAGTTTGTTTCTTTATTCTAGTTCCTAGGAGATATTCTTGATTTAGTTTCTAACCTTTCTATTGATTTTAATTTTTTTCAGATTTTATATTTTGAATTTCTGAGAACTCTTTCTTGTCGTCTACTAATCCTTTTTACCACTTCTTTCTTCGTCTTCTTTAGATGTCTTTTTGTAGTAGCATCCCGAGCTTTACTCAGCTCCCGAAGATGTTAATGGTAACTTGCTGAAGTTCTCGTCTGCTGTTCGTATTATTTGGGTTTACTTGAGGTTCCTGTATTTATGTTTGTAGTGATGTTTGTATTTCCTCAAATATCTGAGGGTTGGACTGTTAATTTATATTTAAGATAGGGGCAGTAAACTGAATTAGAAACGTTGTACGTGCAGTGGTGGGTTTCACTCCAAGGAAGTAGGACCTTTGAGGTGTTTTTTCCTTTGCGAGATTCCCAAGTCAGTGTTTGAGGGGTCTGTGGGGACAAATCTACTCGCTACTGGTTATTTTCCTTCTGTTCTCTCTTCTGCTGGGTCAGTTATCAGTCTTAGTTTCCTTTCCATCTTTACAGAACCATTCACTTGTGTTGCTCTCTATTACCTTTTTCTCCATTCTCTTTCTCTCCGATACCCTTTTTATTCATTTACTGTCATTTTAGTGGCATTTCCAAAGGGCACGGAGATAAATGTGTGTATTCAATATGCTAGATTTAACCAGAAGTTGGTAGATAGCATCTCTTATACCATTACTTAGTATTTTTTTTTTTTTGAAGCAGCTTCTTTTTTTTTTCCCCCTTTTTCTCCCCAAAGCCCCAGTAGATAGTTGTATGTCATAGTTGCACATCCTTCTAGTTGCTGTATGTGAGACGCCGCCTCAGCATGGCCTGACAAGCAGTGTGTCGGTGCACGCCCGGGATCCGAACCCGGGCCGCCAGTGGCGGGGCTCGAGCACTTAACTGCTAAGCCACGGGGCTGGCCCATTACTTAGTATTTTTAATTATCATTTTAAAGAATTCTATAGCATTCTGCTGAGTGAAGATACTATAGTTTATCTAACTGTTCTTCTGTTATGACTTTGGGTTACTCCTGATCCCAAAAGCATCATTCATAGTCACTAATAAATCAGGCGTTATATGAAAAAATGCAGATAGAATGCTGTTTTTCTAAGCTCTATTCATTGATTTTTCTATTTTAAATCTGTTTTATGTATGTGTACTCCTGTCAGTATACAGTTATGTAGTAGAAGTATCACACTATTTTCTCTTAAAAAAGTAGCCTGTTGTAGTAATTCTTTGAAGAAAAATGAGTATGTGTTAATTGATAATTAACTACACTGGTGTGTTTTGTGATTTAGTATTCTATGTGGAAAGCATACATTTTAATTAACAATTAAAAACTTTGGATAGATTTTAAATATACTAATACCTCACTTTGTTAATAAAGAGTACAGATTTTATTTTGTACAATTGATTTTTGGATTTGGTGCTTTGCTTTCATAAAAATGAATTCTATTTGTATCAAGCAAAATGAATCAAAATGAATTTTGAATTATATTTGTTTTTGATATCTAAAAGTTGTTTACAATGTTTATAGTTTTTGAAGTAGACTTTCTGTTATTTGTATTGGTATTTATTTTGAAATTTACCATCTTACTAAAAATCAATTTCTGAAGAATTGATTAATTAAGCACATAATTCTCTTGTATTATATACTCAATTCAGTAATATTTAAAAAGAAATGATTGTATCTTTGTTTTAAAAGCTTTTTAAAATTAGTTTTTATTTTATATATTATTACAGTGGTTAGTTTTTGTCCTTTGAGTGCTTTTGATGTACTCATACCATGCAATAGAATTAATAATTTTCAATTCTGCTGACATAAAATAGAAGTGTGTAATGAATAACTTTTATAGTAGAACTTTGGATTCTGATTATCTTATGAAAACTAATAATAGAAAATATGTAAAATTTCACTGTAACAGTAAAGAAAACATGGGTATAGTTCTTTTCTTCCCTCCAGGATCAAGGTGTTTGAAATAATATAAGTTTAATGTTTTTTTTGTCATCTTGTTTCTTGATTCTAAACGATATATACATTTGTTAAGTAATTTTTTTTTCTTCAGTTACCTGCCATGGTTCGAAGTATATTACAAGCTTCTAAATACTCTGGCAGATTACTTGGCTAAGGAACTGGTAAGCTATGTTTTTTTTCCCCATTTTTTTTTATTGTGGTAAAATACACATTACATAAAATTTACCATTTTAATTATCAGAGTGTACAGTTCTGTGTCGTTAAGTACATTCACGTTTTTCTGCAGCCTCAACACCATCATCTCTAGAATGTTTTTATCTTCCCAACTGAAACTCTGTGCCCATTAAACTATAACTTCCTGTTTCCCCTCCCCCAAGTCCCTGGCAGCAACCATTGTACTTCCTGTATGAATTTGACTATGTACCTCTTATAAGTAGAATCAGACAATATTTGTTCTTCTGTGATGGGCTTATTTCACTTAGTATGTTTTCAGGGTTCATTCATGTTATAGCATGTGTCAGAATTTCCTTTTTAAGGCTGAGTAATATTGCATTGTATGTACACGTCACATTTTGTTGATCCATTCATCTCTAGATGAGCACTTGGGTTGCTTTCACCTCAGTGCTGCTCTGAACATGGGTGTACAGATATCTGTTTGAGTCCCTGCATTCATTTCTTTTGAATATATACCCAGAAGTAGAATTCCTGAATAATGTGATAATTCTATGTTTAATTTTTTTGAAGAACCACTGTAACATTTTCTGCAGTGATTGTACCATTTTACATTCCCACCAGCAGTGCACAGGGTTCCAGTTTCCCCACATCCTCCTCAACACTTGTTATTTTCTGTTTTTGTTTTGTTTTTATAAAGCTATCCTAATGGGTGTGAAGTGGTATATGATTATGATTTTGATTTGCATTTCCCTAATGATTAGTGATGTAGAGCTTTTTCATGTGCTTTTTGGTCATTTGTACATGTTGTTTGGAGAGATATCTATTGAAGTCCTTTGCCCAGTTTTTAGTCGTGCTTTGTTGTTGTTGAGTAGTAAGTTCTTTGTATATTCAGATGTTAATCCCTTATCAGATGTATGATTTGCAGATATTTTCTTCCATTTTGTGGGTTGCCCTTTTACTTTGTTGATAGTGTCCTTTGAGGCACCGAAGTTTTTAATTTTGAAGTCCAATTTATCTATTTTTCTTTTGTTGCGTGTGCTTTTGGTGTCATGTCAATAAATCATTTCCAAATCCAATGTCATGTAGCTTTTCCTGTATGTTTTCTTCTAAGAATTTTATAGTTTTAGCTCTTTCATTTAGGTCTTTATCTTTGTATCTTAAAAATAAAACAAAAACCGGTTTGCGTTTGAATTAATGAACTTCTTTGGGATGATAATTTGTAAATTGTTCCCCTTAATCATTCTTTGATGTTTTTAGCGAGGACTAATTGACTAAGGTATTAGCTGTGCTATTTGATGCAGTTTATTTCAGATAAAAAGTTTTTTTTTTTTTAATCTTTAATGATTGACTGTTGTTGCGTTCTAATTTTCAAATTCATGATATATTTTTCATCCTCTGGTTATCTGTTTAAATTCTCATATGATACTCCCTCACTCTCGAGATTGTATTTTTCTTGGTTGTCCTGACATTGTTTCTTGTTTTTAGCTGTGTCCTCAGTCTTTGTTTGACCTTTTTCGTTTATCTGCACCTAAAATTTTGGTGTTCTTATGTTCTTAGTTTTATTTTCTCTTCTCTCTCTGTATTATTTACAGTCATTTTATACACACTCTTAGCTGTTAGTACCACCATGTTCTTGTCTTTAAGAATGATCTCTCTGAAACCTGATTAGATCATTCCACTGCTTACTATCCTCCTGACAGCTCCCTGTTTTTTCTTAGAATAAAATCTAAACTTGTGTGCATCCTGACAAGTAAGAAGCTTCATGATCTGACTTCTTCATTCATTCCTGGCTAATCTACTCCCACTTTGGTATACATAGTGTACCATCCAGTTATTTTGAGCTACTTAAATTTCCCAGAACATAACTCTGCATAGTTGTCTTTCAAAATTATGTAGGTCACTCACTTAGGAGTACTGGTAGAACACTCATCTTTTAAGATTCAATATAAATATCTTTAAAAAGAAACCTAATTTCAGCCCAAATACTGCTCCAAATATTTTTTATTAAATAGAATTTAAATGTATTATTAATAAATTAAGACATTCCTTTTACTCTTCTAGTGAGCAGTCTCCTAATTTGGCAATCAAATTTTATTTTTATAATATAATAGCAAGTTTTTAGTGTTTGTCAAAAGTCCAGGTATTTGTGAATGTGTGTGTATGCATGTGTGTGTAAATATTTCTGGCTCTACACTTGATATGCTTAATTCTGTGCAATATTCATTAGAAAGTCATTTTACACTTGAACAATTTTATGTTGAAGCTGTACAGTCATTCATTTTCCTAAGAAAATACTTGGAAATAAAAGTAATTATTGTAGTGAAAACTCAAAACCAGACTTCTACTTCATGATAATTTCTGGTTCTTTGTTTTTGTGAGTATACATGTGGAACCAACATTATTTGTTTTAGATGTCCAAATTTTGAATACTTTGCTTTTAGAAACTCTTATATTGATAAATTAATATTTATATATCTATTATATTTCATATTCTCCCCAAGACCATCAGTAATACTGGAATATATAAAAGAAAATACTATTGGGCAAATCCGTATGATTTTGATTTTCAGAGAAGAGGAAATAAGGGAGACTACATTTGTGTTCCCAATTAGAGGAAAAAATATTATAAGTTCACTATATTAATTAAATAGCCAGAAGTAAATCTATAATTGTAATATTTTTTTTCTTTTCATTTGTAATCCAGTGCCACAGATTATTTAGATTGCTATTTAGGTTTTGTAATTCAAGTTATCCTTACCTGATCAACATCAGGCAAGTACAAAGGATTTTTAAAAGCTAGACTTTTAAAAAAATTATGTAGCCATAGGAATTTTGTATAGACAGAGCATCAGTATCATCCAGAATGTTCTGTGGTATATTTCATTGTTTAAATGGTCAAGAGATAAGTTCTTTAAAGTCTTTCTTTTTAGTCGTTCTAAAGAGTATTTCAAATAGGCAGTTGTTAGTGCCCACTTATGCAAGCATTTTTAGAGATCTGAATTATTAAGTTTTGACAGTCAAGTTATAAGAGAAATTGTGAGAAATCGTGTTTTTCATATCCAAATCTCTTAAAATTATTACTTTCCTTGAATAATTGCCTTTTCCTTTGGTTTATTCTCCCAACATAAACATTTTAAGAGACAATAAAAATAACTATGTATATAAAAAGCTGCCTTCATATATTTATTACTGGATTTGTAGGTATAATTCAGAAGAAGTGAGTGTGCATATCAAGGTACATTATTATTGCACAATTCCTATAAAGTAGATGTGTTACATATTTTATTTTATCCCATTTATTACGGGTCAAGTAGTGACCAGTAGCTACTTAGAATAGAAATATTTAGAATAACCTCTTTGTTGCATGTTAGTACAATAATCTTGCTTAAATTGTATCTATTCCTTAAAAATTAGCTTTGAGATTTTAAAATTAAAATGGACAGTGAAAGCATTCAGTGAACTGATAAAAAAGTTGTATTGCTATTTTTACTCAATCTCGTTCTTGGATTTAATGATTTCCTTCTATAGGTGTCATCAGTGCATTTTATAGTAATTAAGTTTTGCAAAATACATATTTATAGTAAGTAGAAATAATGCTATTATTCTTTCTGGGTAAAGAGATTTGAATATCTTTTCCATATTTATTAGATTTAAATATTTCATTTTCAACTATTTGAAACATTTCTGTGGAAAACAGTTATGTAAAACATGTCTAATATGAGAAGGCACAGTGCATGATTTTATCAAGTAGTTTTAGCTGTATTTGCTTAGTATTTATCTGATTTATAAAATGTACTTGTTTTTTTTTTTTACTCTAGGAAAATGATTTGAATGAAACTCTCAAATCACTCTATAACCATCCAGTACCAAAGGCAAACACTCCTGTCAATTTGAGTGTGGTAAGTATTCAATCAGGAACTGAGTTTTTGGAGCCATAGCCATTTCTCATTTAGGAACATATGCACCTTCAAGAAACTCTAAGTCACCTCTGCTCCCAGGAAAACTTGGAATCTGTGAGAATATTTTGATTGTGAGGAACATTGATTTTCAGCTGAAATCGATCCATAATAAGGAAATACACACACACACACACACACGCGCACGCGCGCACATATACAACCCCCCCCACACACAAAATATCCCTCATAAAATGAAAACAGTACATGGTAAGAATTGAAAATAGAGCATATAGCATATAACTAACCATATGATAAAAATTCTGGGTGAAAAGTTTCTTCTTCTTTTTCTCATACTTCAGTACAGCTTCTAGTATAATCACCAAACACTGGAAATATGATTGAAGTGTCAAAACAGTAAGCCTGTGTTGATATAGATTATTAATTATTGAAACTTTTAAGAACTGTACCATTTATATCTAAAAACACACTACTATTTTGGGTTTTGTAAAGGTTCGAAGTTAATGATCACAAAATATGGCTGTTTTCATTAATATTCTTCATTAATTTGGTGTACCAAATAGAATGTTAAAATTTGTAATAAACTGTCCCAATAAAGAAGAGAAATATATAACGATGCAAGAGAAATTGAAAGAAAAAGTAACTTGAAATGTATGTAATAGTGTTAGTAGATCTTCTGCTTTTTTGCAAGATAAGGAAATTGTTATTCTTATTATATGTTTTATTTGGTAATAACTTTCTTCTTGCCTAAATTTCCTCCCATAATTTCATTTAATAATAGTGTTCTCTTACATTATTATGTTCTTATATTCCTGCTGCCAGCACCCTAGTTCAGGTGCTCAGCACTTCACAGAGTCCTTAGTCCAGAGTCTTCCTTCTAGTTATTTCTACAAAACACTGTCAGATTAAACTTCCTTAACTATGTAAAGTTCCCTGCAGAAAATCTTTAATAGCTCCCTATTTTCTATAGAATTTGTCCAAACTTTTGGTCAGGCTTTCAGGACCACCCACTTCTTAGCCTCAATCCAGCTTTTCATTTTTCTGTCTCACTTGTTTTCCTAAGTTGATTCTCTAGTCTAGTCACCTTGTTCTGTTCATCTTCTTGAATGAA
Source organism: Ceratotherium simum simum (assembly GCF_057802395.1). NCBI lineage: Eukaryota > Metazoa > Chordata > Mammalia > Perissodactyla > Rhinocerotidae > Ceratotherium > Ceratotherium simum. The sequence continues at coordinate 5,089,027 of NC_141935.1, forward strand.
CAAACACTGTGCTTTCTCACTTGTACACCTTCCTTTTTCGCTAAAGCCTCTTTGTATACTATGCATCTTTAGTCTGGAACTAGCTCAAGTCCCACCTTTGTGAAACTTTCTCTTGTTATAACAGCTTAAAGTCTTCTTTTTTCCCTGTGATCTCTGCACCTTTATGTCTGCATCCTCTTTTGTTGCATACTACCCAAGTGGAAATGTTCAGTAGTCATTTGGAGATTGCGGGCTGGAAAGCTAAGGATAAGCTGAAATTTTTAACCCAAATATGGGAGTCATCTGCAGACAGTTGTAGGAATAATTGAGCCATTTAAAGGCCAGAATACAGAGAAGATAGAGCAGAGGCTGAGGTCTAATTACTCAAATAGACTCTATGGTAGAAAAAAGCAGATGGAGTGAAAGAATTAGAGAAAGGAGCAGTTAAAGAGAAACTCTGATTTCTGGGTCATTGAAGCCGAAAGAATGCAAAGTTTGTGGTTAGTGGCAATGAAGTAGAAAGGCCAAGGAAAAATGTCAAATAGAACGAAGAAATGCTCTGGATTTTCAAAAAATGTGTCTTTTTTTTTTGAAAGAGTTGTGTCTTTAAAGTGACTCTAACACTTTGTTAAAGGGTCAAGGAAATATGGAGGCTAAGATAATAGAATCAGCTATTGTAGAGTATTAACGAGAAATAAAATATATTCTCTCTTTAAATATGAGTATCATATTTGTTCAAGAGTAAATAAATTCCTTATAAAAATGCATTTCAAAAACACTGGATGTTGAGATGCTTCGCTTTTGTTAATAAGAACCATAAGTCAAAGACTTCTAGGCCTCCTAATACTAAGACTAGAAGATTTTGGTTTAAGTCACAGTCACTAAGTGTGTGGTGTTGGCAAAACAGTTAATCTCTTTTGGTGATCCCTTTTCTCCATTTGAGAAATAGAGTGAGTTAATTTTTGAGAGTAGTCGGGGGAATTACTTGAAATGATATATCTAGAAATACCATGAAAAACTATTCAAATATTAATTGTTAGTGAATAGAAGTTTCATTTCATATGGAGAAGATATTTTTTATTGTAGCAGAAATAATCTTAAGGGAATTTGAGTGTTCTATTTCTATGTATGGTAGTTATTTCTGTAATTTAAGCCTTATTACTTCTTGTAAGCTTTTGAATCAGTAGTCTGTGATAGCTTTCAAATCTTGTACACCTATTCTCAATACAGTATCTTAAGTGTTGGTAAATTCAGCTGGTTGATAAAATATTGCCTTAATTTTGTATCAAGTCCATTTAGTAATTTCATGTGATTTCAACAACAGATTGATAATGTAATGTGCCCAGTTCTGTGCTATTAATGAGTGGTACAGTTGGGATTAAAACACTCTTCTTCAACTACTAGTAGAGGTTTTAGTTTTATGATGCCAGATTAAAATTGATGATCATGGAAATTTTTGTTTCTCCACAAGTGCAAAAAAATTTTTTTGTCTGTTTGCAGAATTTCTATTAAAAAAACATGACAAGTCTTGAGAAACTACTATGATTTTCTTACAAGTTCATATTTCATGAATACTCCAGCACATGAATTTGTCAAGACTTGATGTTATAACCACTAGAATATCACAGAGATTTTATGAAAAGTTAATATCTAATATAAATGCTTATTTTGAAACTATATTTCAAAATTATTAAATATCCACAGCATTCTCTACTCTGTCGAGAATGAAAATATTTTATGATTTTTCTAACATAAAATTAGCAAGTTAGCATTGAAAATAACATTTATAATTAATGTTATTCAAATATTTTCAGTGGATAATGTGGCTACATAGGTTTGTCTCAAATACACAGCAAATTGTTGTGTAAACTTCCCCCATCAAAGTAAAACATTCATTTTTTCTCTCACATATTATAAGAACCAAGAGATATTTATTGCCAGTGAGCGAGTTCTGAAAGATCAGCCCTCTCTAGTACCGGTGAGTTAAAGGGACATTGGCTTCTGAAAATCACTATTAAATTGGGAAGATAATTACTTCTTTCACTGTGTTTTTAACATTCACTCCAATCCTTTGGGAAAGAGTAAATTTGACTCTTTTAAGAAAATTAATCATTTGGAGTATATTTTCTGTTTATACTATCTTTTAAAGCGTAGTTTTATAAAATACAACACTATTAAAAACCCCTCCAAATAAAAGTAGCTAATAGAGACCAAAATTGTGCATATTCTCCATTGTCAGTAGTAGTAATGTTAAAGTGCATTCACAGCGTGAGATTTCTGTCACATTTTTTGTCACAAGGTCTCAGGAGACCTTGTGATTTATTTCATATTGTTCTTCTACCCTGGAAAATTACACATTATGACTGTGTTAACTAGCCTTGTTCTGATGAGTTCCACTGTGCTCTGTATTGGCTAGAATATTTCTTTTCCAGTCTTTAATTATAAGACAGTATTAAATATGTCCTTAGGTGATTAAGATAGTAAAATAATTTTGGTGATTAATATAAACAGAAAATAAAACAATTTGGGTGATTTAGTTGTACTCTGATTCTGGATGGTAAAATTTGGGAACATTACTGGAAATATGAACACAGTATGCTTTTTATAAAAGTATATCTATGAACTGTTGTATTGCTTTGAATATTATAGAAGCTAATTAATAGTTGTTTAGTGGGTGTATGAGGGTCATATTTTGGGATGAGTAATTAAATTTTTAAGAAGTTTTAAATATTTAAAAATTATGTTTTATTGCTGCTTTCTAAATGATATAGTGGCCGATATGTACAAGAGAAATTTGTTGTGACTTAGCATAGAAACTCAGGAATCTTAACAGATTTTGATATATTCTTGGATAAGCAAGCCTTATTTTTCCAGTCTCTCTAAACTGTGTTTAAATAAATATATTTATATGCCTTTCATATAGATATATTTTTATAAACCTTTCAGTAATATACTTTTTTGTCTTAAACTTTTTCTAGAATTATTTCAATTTTAAAATTAAATATTTTTAATCAACACTTAACACTTTATATGAGAAAGTTATTGTTAAATCTCATATAAACCTGCTATCTAATTTAAGAATCTTTTAAAACATTTTTTTATTGAAGTATAATTGACATACAGTATTATATTAGTTTCAGGTATACAACATAGTGATTCGATATGTTTGTACATTATGAAATGATCATGATATGTCTAGTTACCATCTGTCACCATACAAAGTTATTACAATATTATTGTAGAATCTCTCAAGTTCAACAAATCCTGCTTGTCAGTCCTTGGTATTTATTAATTTAGTTGATATATTTTTTCTTATTTTTATCTCAAATTATATGTAATGCTACCAAATTTTAATTCTCCTTTTCTTATGTGATTTATTTCTATTAATTAGCATTCCTACTTCATTGCCCCTGATGTAACTGGACTCCCAACAATACCTGAGAGTGTAAGTTTTCTGTTTTCTATGTTTTTTATTCTCAAGTGATGAATTTTATTTATTTTGGTCTCACTGTTTAAGGATTCCTGTATAGAGAAATAGAATACATTGTAAATATGTTTGTAAGAAATGATGAAGAACTAGGAATAATGATATCTCTTTTTCTTCTTTATATATCTGCCACTTTACCGCCTTCTTAATATCTGCTTGTAGATAAGGAGAATTATATGAGAAAAACTATTTCTACCATTTGGGGTAGTTGAGTAGGATCATATGTATTCAATTAGGTCCTGAACTCCCCTGGATCAGGTGGAGGCGATCTGTGGAGAGATGACTTCTGCTGGTAGGGAATGAATATGGCAATGGGAAATATTTCCACACATAATGAAAATCACACATAAGAGTGACTTTAATAAACTGACCATAGTATTTTAGATTGCTTGTATATATCTCTGTTCAAATCTTAGATGTCGTGTACTTGATACCCTGATCTTAATTTAAGCAATACATATTTAGTAAGGCTTGAGTGGTACTAGAAGGAATTATAAAAATTGCTGAATTTTGCATTTTATTTGGAGTCCTAATTATAGACATACTAGAAATATTTTCAGTGTTTTAATAGTTATTACAAATTGATATTCTGTAGAAAAGTTTTACATGAATAAGTAGAAGTGACAGATATGCAAAAGCTGTCTGAAAAGGAAATATTCCCTTACATAATTCTTTTCAGCTTCTGTTGGAAAAATAAAATGAATTGGTAGAAATGATTCGATCAAAAGTGAAGGAAACGTCAACAGGAAAAAATATTTCCAGGAATACTTATCATTTTCCTCAGAACTCTACAGTTCTTCCAGAAATGTTTTCAAACTTAATAACTGTTTGGTTTCCAAAAGCACATGGGTTATGAAGGAAGGAAGTCCAAGGAGAAAATTGTAAATTTTCTAATGTCAAACCAAGACTATCAGTGGTGCTTTTAGTACAGGTGAGTCCAGATAACTCCTGTGAGAAGACTGCAGGAAGCTGCTCTTAATGTGGGCCTGAGAGAGACCTTAAAACTCTCAGGTCACTTTCTAGGCCCTGCGGTCTTGTGCGCTGTACACTGTGGGCCTGGTACCCCCTGTGATGTTTTCCTTGTGGCTGATTGACCATGCCTTGACTTATATGGCTCTGGTCCCTTCACTTCAGAGTTTTTAATGCAAAGTCAAAGTTACTTCCTTCCACTCTCTCCTCTATTGACCTTTCTTACATTTGCTAATAAACAGCTAATAGTTTGATTTAAAAAACCTTATGTTTTTTTAGAGGCTATTACTTTGAAAGTTTTAAAGAATCATTCTGAGGAAAAACTGCCACTGAGAATATACATTTTTACCTTTCCATTAAGGTATTTTATTTCCAAAAAGTCCTGTTTGGGGGGGGGAAAAAGCAAACAAGGACATAAACATAAGACAGCATTCCTTGTTGAGAAATAATTCCTCACCTAGAAATTATCTTTCTTCGAGATTATAGGAAAAAAAATGAACATTCAGTGCCATAAAAGTAATTTCGTACATGAAGAGTCGAATTGGAAAGTGAGGTGGGTTTCAAATAGAGAAAACATGAAATGAGTCTCTCCTCACTAAATTCAACATCACTTACTGATATTTATAGGCTCTATTTATATGCCCTGCCATCATTACTGGTTTGTCCTGGTAAAGTTTCTACCGTTTGGAAATTGAAGAAATGACTGGATTTCTTGCTTTCTTGCCCAGCTAAAATTTTTAGCCTCCTAGGTCATAGTTCACCTGGTAGTACAGTTTCAGTTTATTATCATATCTTATTCAGTCTCTTCATTACTTTGTTGCTTTCTGCTGTACTTAAGTTTGAGTAAAGAAAATTAAAAATAAGAGGCAGAGGATCTAAAAGTCAAGTTAATGTAGCTTATCCCAATTTTGTTCTTAGGTGGGGAAAATAATTTAAAGTGTTAAATCAAGGAATCAAATTAGACTAACACCAAATTTTATTTGGTTATAGTAGTATAAAGCAGGCCTGACATAGGATATAAACAAGAGATTTTCCTTAATAAAGAACCAAAGATCTGCCTTATAAATCTATCACATTCTTTGGTTGTCTTGTATATAGTACGTAGTATCAGACAATGATGTTGCCTGCTGAGTGATTGACAAATGTAAAAAGTCTCAAATGTATTTTCTGGAGTAGCAGTTCCCAAAGATCAGTGTGTATAAGATTCACCAGGAGTATTTGCTTAGAAAACAGATTCTTGGGGCCATATTCTGAAGGTTACAATTCAGCAGGTCTAGATTGGGGCCCAGGAAATCCGCTTCTTTTAAGGTACCTAGGGAGGGAGAGTGGGAAATATGTGACCCTCTGAGAAACATTCTCCTAGAGTAGGATTATATTTCAAAGAGTAATAGAATGTTACGTGCTTCATGTGGCAGCAGAATAGTATTAATTTAATTATTTTAATGAATACAGTTTTTAATAATAACATCCTTTGAACTTTAAGACTTTTTGATAAATGTTTTATAAAATGTTTTTATTCGTAATCACCATGAGCTATAACTTACCCAGTTGTTTTTCACTTGTGCAGAGAAATCTTACAGAATATTTTGTTGCCGTGGATGTGAACAATATGCTGCAACTGTATGCCAGTATGCTGCACGAAAGGCGTATCGTTATTACCTCTAGCAAATTAAGCACTGTAAGTACTTCACACGTCTCCTTTTGAGTAGAAGGTATTGAGCATTTCACAAAAAGACCTACAAACCTCTGCAGATTTAGAAATGTTCTATGTGTACTTATAAGACAATATCTACATACTTTTTTGATATGTGGTTTTAAGCTGGCTCTTGAAGTACAAAAGTCTGATTTATAGAAGGGCCCTCTCAGATGCATTAAGCCAGGTTAATTATTTTTTCTTATCAGGAGATGAGAGTTGTTTTTTTTTTTTTTTTTCTTTTTAACTCTCTGGAGTTCATTTTAGTGCCTTCTACCGTATAAAGAATTCTTAAGAGCTATTATGAGATCTTTATTATTCACTTGTGGTTTTTTCCATTGGAGCTACTTGAAAGAAATCAAGGGGCCATGATAATAGTTGCTATCCTAACCAGGTAATAGGTAGATTCATCTTTGTTGCCAAGTAGTGGTTAGAAAGTAGATTCTATAATAGTTCTGGTTTGGAGGAGCTCTTCAGATTGATAACAACTTAAAAGTCAAAGTAGCATTTTTTTTTAATCACAGGTTTTATGCTACTCACTAAAATGTTCTTTTGGAAGGTCTTCCTTACTGTGGTAAAGGCAGCAAGAATGGAGGGAGTTTTCTTGGGTCATAGAAAAATCTTCAAAAGTATTTTGCTAGATTTCCTAATTTTTTCTGTGTTATGCATTAAAATTCTAATTTTTTTTTTTTTGTGAGGAAGATCAGCCCTGAGCTAACATCCATGCTAATCCTTCTCTTTTTGCTGAGGAAGACCAGCTCTGAGCTAACATCTATTGCCAATCCTCCTTCCCCCCCCCCCCCCCAAAGCCCCAGTAGATAGTTGTATGTCATAGTTGCACATCCTTCCAGTTGCTGTATGTGGGATGCCACCTCAGCATGGCCTGACAAGCAGTGCGTTGGTGCGCACCCAGGATCCAAACCCGGGCCACCAGTAGCGGAGCGCGCACACTTAACCGCTAAGCCACGGGGCTGGCTCAAAATTCTAATATTTTTGACTTAAAAATTTTTACTATAAATCTAAATATAGTTCTGTGTAATATATGAGATATTTATTAAAAACCATTATTTAATATTGCATGAATTTGCTTCCTTACAAATTTGGTTAATTGATAAAAATAAGATAATATTTTTATGTTTTGTTCTATAGTAGAAATGAAAATGTCATTCTATGAAATTTTAGTATTTTAGAGTAGAGGGAGTTACAGGATTTCTCTAGCTTGTCTATTTAGTATCTATTTAGGTTAAATATTTAGTATTTAGGTTATCTATCAATGAGAAAGGTGTTTTCAGAGAGGTTAAATGACCACCCCAAGGCCAAATAGCTAATTGGAGACAGGCAATGTGAAATTGGGTCTCCTGATTCTAATTTTTTGGGTTATTTCCATTACTCTGCAATTGAAAAAAATAAAGTTTCGATATTTTGAGTTACAATATTGATATGCCCACTTTTCCAAAAAGATTGAAAAAATATTATTTTACATATTGAAAAACACATTATATGTGTTTCTATATGAGTGTGTGTGCAGCATAAAAGGTGAGGGGCAGGTTTCAGTTTTATATGGGGCATCATGGAAGGCCTTTCTAATGAGGTAGTATTTGAGCAGAGATCTGAAGAAAGAGCAGGAGTGAGCTATGTGAATGAATGTATAAGCTGCTTTATTTAGGAAAACATTAGAAATAAATCTGAGCAAATTTTTTTTGTAAAATATTGGTGTTTCTCTTGGCTGTAATTTATAAATACCTCTTAATGGCTGGGTAACTTCTCTTTGACTCAGTTTCTTCACATGTAAACTGGGAGAATGGGAGTAACAGTTTTAATCTCATAGGGTTGCTCTAAAGATTAAGGATATATATTTAGATAAATATACACACAGACACATATATATGTATATGTATACACACATAATATATATACATGTATGAAGTGCTTAGAATTATATCTGCGTAAGATTCAATGATTATTCAGTGATTATTAGCTATAATTTTATAATAGAATAGATCTTCAATTTAGAATAAAAATTAACATGCCTACCCTTTAACTTTAATTGAATTAAAAAATAAATTATTTAATAAAGGCTTGATATTATTAAGGGAGTTGTTTCCTATCTTTGAGGTAAACTTAATACCAATTGTTTATGCCAGTTTGTGAATACTTGATGTTGATGTCACCTCTAAGCTACCAGCTTTGTTTTGGTTGACTCGGGGCCAGTAGGACTGATAAACATAATTCAACTTCGCTCTCATGTTCTCCTTACCTTTCTTATGTAGGGGAAGCTGCTTTACTTGAATCTATCTTGAAAATTCATATATCTGTATCTGTATATCTATATCTATATATCTATATCTGCTATAAATTCTGCACGTAGTAACGTTTAAGGTTAAAGACTAGTACCTTAACATAAATTAGAAATAAACTATTTTTTAGAAAGAGTTTAGTGAAATCTCTGAAACATCCAAGGAAGGAATAGTTAAGGTATCAATGAATTGACTTGCTTTTAAGCTTTTTAAATTCTTATGTTTATACCATAAAGACGCTAATGTACTTCATGTTAGTGCAAGAAATTGTGTTTTAGCCATTTTTTATTTTTTAAATCTACAGCCAAAATTTTAATTATTGGAAGAATATGTATAAGTTAAAGTGTCTTTACATTCATAATTTTATTATAGTTTCAGGAATTTTGTTTGGGTTTACTCTTTGATATTAATTAATTTTATTAGAATCATATTTGTCAACGTTCTAGCTTGCTGGGGTTTTAGTGATGATACGCTGGTAGACAATGAGCTTACTTGAGGGTCTGTTTCTTTAGGTGCTATTTGTAGTTAAAGTTACAAATTGTAATTATCTTTATAGAGATAAACTTTAAAATACAAAAGATTTAGTTTTGAGATATGTTAGCAAAAATAACAAGAATATTATGTTTTTAAAATTTTAATGGGTTTTTCCCTCGTATATTAAACTGTAGTATTTTGTTAGGACCGATTATTATATTTTTATGTGTTTGAGTTTAATGAATTGGGACATAGTCGATTTTGTGTTTATTCTATTGATATATACATTATCAGGTACACACAGAAGGATTCCTGGTAATCCTGAACAAGAACATTGATTTTATACATGCTGTAGGCAGGCCCTAGATGTTTAAGCCCCAAGTGAATCTCAGGTAGACTAGCAGAACATCATCCCAGAAACTCATGTATTCAAAGCAAAGGAATAAATCATGATATACAAGAGTATATCAGTTAACTTATTGCTGTTTTGTGACCAGAGGTAAGGAAGATTGCTGTTTAAAGCCATGTCATCGGTTCTCAAATCAGTCAGGCGTGATGTCTTGTCATATGCTTCCATAATTGTACCTCACCAGACTTTCTCTAACTAGTCAGCTGGGGCCGTGCATTTTGTCTCAAACACCCGGCTGGCCAGCGTCTGACAGGAGCCTTCTCATCATCCTGTCAGTAATATGTTAACTAGAATGTATCTCTGTGGCCTGTAGAAGCAGGTGGAAGAGATGCTTCTCTTTAAAGCAGATGTCTGAATGCTAGCTACTATTTTGACCAATATTTACTTGGTAAATATCACCCTCTTAAAGTCTATAAGCACATTAGTTACAGAGATTTGATTGTGTGGTGCATGTTCTTTCTGGACTATTTAGAGCAGGCAGTGTGCTGTGAGTGCTGGAATTGTGTTAATAAACTGTAGTTTCTTCCTTTGTCACAGTTGCCCTCAGGCATTTAGCATATGCTTTTCTCTCCTTCTCTCATTATTTCCATCAAGGGCATATGCAAAAAGAAATCTTGTGATCTCCGGAAAATCAGCTATTAAAATGTAGATTTTGTGGGTTTAGTTAGACTGAAGGGGAATCCAGAGGATTTTAACCTCACCATCTGGATTTTTACATATTCTTGATTTGTCTCTTAATGGTGCCACCTGTATCAGCATTTAATCTGAAACCTGAAGCACAGAGAATCTTTCTGGAGATTAAGAATTGAACAGTTGGTGAGAGAACACAGATTACCCGGGTCTACTTCCTAGTTAAGATTATTGAAGTGTATTTTTGCCCCTTTTGTTTTTAAAGCTGCAGCAGAGGGGTGCAGTTAAAAAATGTTATCAAGACCTCTCAGGGAGAGCGATTCTAGGAACAAATTTTAGATTTTTAGTTCCTCCCAAAGCCCATTAGCAACCAATTATGTCAGCTGATATTGTAGGTAATAATTCTACTTACCGCTGTATTATTTGACATGTATGCTGCTCTGCTGAACATTGTATTTTCATTCAGTGCTAAGTGAATGTGTCTTGAGTGTGAAAATAGGACTGTTGAGGGCCTCATGTAACACATTGTTGGAAGATATGTATGGAGGGTAGTCAAAGGAAACTTCTAAGACAGGAAAACTGGAGGTGTTTGTGTCTTTCAGCTCTTGTGGTGATAAGAGCTGTTTTTCATAGAAATGAGCACGTATTTCTGTTTTATGGTTTAGTCCATTTATCTTCTAAAAGTAAACAGTTGGCTTTTAATTTAGAGAACAAAATTTTTAATATAACAATTGTGGAATTTTCTAAGGGGTATGTTAAGTTTTCATTCACTAGGTTCTATAAGGTTTGTTCCTGTAACTACTCTGATCTCCACAATTGCTTCAGAAGATTTCAGTTTACTATGGAATTTTCTATATAGAATGACTTAATTTTGTGCTGTTAGTGATTATCAATGTTAAATATAAGAAAAATTATATGTATTGTTTCTGTTTCTTTAGAAAAACTACTGTTGAGAGCAGTGTGTTTATTTTAAAATGTACCTTTTATATTTATATGTTTTTACACAGTACAAATTTTTTTCATTTTGCAGTTAGACAAATTTTTCTCTTCTGATGAGCTTTCCTAGGTTATATGCTGCAATTTAACTCATTGTGGATATTTCACTCAACATTTCCTGAATGGAACTTATCATCTTTCCCCCATAATCTCCTCATCTTACTGTAGGACTGATTTGGTGATGGACATCTCCTTCTCCTCTGTCTTCCCCACCTGTGTCCTTTAGATCCTTAGATCCTACCTTTTTACTCCTTTTTTCTCTGATCGCTGTCTTGTTACAAGCAAGTGCATGTTTATACTCTGCCCCAGTATAGTACCCTTCCCCTTAAAGAGTTTCTAATCACTTGTACTGAAGGGACTTGTCTTCCTTGTCTTTGAAAGTCTAGTCAGTTATCCTCAAAATCTCTCATTTGTCCTTTTCTCCCATTTTTAATGCTACGTTCTGTTTGGACCTGCCACTTTCCTATCCTCTGTGTTCGTTCCATATACAGTTACTCAGTCCTTCAGAATCAAAAAGAGCTATTGGTGATTACTCATTGCTTATAAAACTCCTTAATCTGGCATTACAAGCTGTCCATTATCTGGCCCCAAACTTTCTTCCTAAATTTTTTCTCTACTTACTTGTCCACTCAGGTTTCTCGACAATAAACTCCTCAGGGCAGAGATCTTATCTGATTCAGTCACTACATTAAACCTAGGTCTTAGGACAGTGCTAATGTGTAGTAGGCTTTTAGCAATAATTTTTTGAGTCAATGCATGAAATCGCACTTTTTGCTCTTCTTCAGATGTATTTTGAATGCTCCCGTCTCCATGCGCCTGAATGTTTTCCAAAATTTGGTTTGCGTTTCAGAGGCCACGTTTCTGTCAGCAACTCCTGTTGTACCTTTCATCCCTGAACTACGATAGCACTTACAACACGTCCTTTCTCTCAAGTTACAATTGTTAGTGAATTCGCTGAGCTCTGGTATTAGATATTAATCTCTTTAAAGGTTAGAACCATGGTTTCTGTATGTGTATACGTGTGTATATGTATGTATGTGTGTGTGTATTTTTTTTTACATTTTTTTATTGATGTCATAATAGTTTATAACATTGTGAGATTCCAGTTGTACATTATTATTTGTCAGTCACCATGTAAATGCACCCCTTCACCCCTTGTGCCCAACCCCCAACTCACTTCCCCCTGGTAACCACCAAACTGTTCTCTCTGCCTGTGTGTTATATTGAACATATGAGAGAGGTCATACAGTATTTGTCTCTCTCTGTCTGGCTTATTTCACTTAACATAATACCCTCCAGGTCCATCCATGTTGTTGCAAATGGGACAATTTTGTCTTTTTTTATGGCTGAGTAGTATTCCATTGTATAGATATACCACATCTTCTTTATCCAATCATCTGTTGATAGATACTTGGGTTGCTTCCACATCTTGGCTATACTGAATAATGCTGCAGTGAACATAGGGGTGCATAAGCCTCTTTGGATTGTTGATTTCAGGTTCTTTGGATAAATACCCAGAAGTGGGATAGCTGGATCATAAGGTATTTCTATTTTTAATTTTTTGAGATATCTCTATACTGTTTTCCATAGAGGCTGTACCAGTTTGCATTTCCACCAGCAGTGAATGAGAGTTCGCATTTCTCCACAGCCTCTCCAACATTTGTTATTTTTTGTCTTGGTGTTTACAGCCATTCTCACGGCTGTAAGGTGATATCTTAGTGTAGTTTTGATTTGCATTTCCCTGATGATTAGTGATGTTGAGCATCTTTTCATGTGCCTATTGGCCATCTGTATATCTTCCTTGGAAAAATGTCTGTTCTTATTCTGTGCCCATTTTTTGATTGGGTTATTTGTTTTTTTGTTGTTCAGATGTGTGAGTTCTTTATATATTATGGAGATTAACCCTTTGTTGGATATATGGTTTGCAGATATTTTCTGCCAGCTGGTGGGTTGTCTCTCCATTTTGATCCTGGTTTCGTTTGCCTTGCAGAAGCTCTTTAGTCTGATGAAGTCCCACTTGTTAATTTTTCTTTTGTTTCCCTTGTCTTAGTAGACATGGAATTCGAGAAGATCCCTTTATGACCAGTGACGAATAGTGTACTGCCTACATTTTCTTCCAGGAGTTTTATAGTTTCAGGTCTCACCTTCAGGTCTTTGATCCATTTTGAGTTAATTTTTGTGTATGGCGAAAGCAGATGGTCTACTTTCATTCTTTTACAAGTGGCTGCCCAGTTTTCCCAGCACCATTTATTGAAGAGACTTTCCTTTCTCCATTGTATGTTCTTTGCTCTTTTGTCGAAGATTAGCTGCACATAGATGTGAGGTTTTGTTTCTGGGGTTTCAGTGCTGTTCCATTGATGTATGTGTGTATTTAAGAATAAATTTAGTCTTTTAAATTGTGGATATCAGAGAGAAAACTTTTTAAAATAAAATTTTTATTAATTATATTTTAGTATGAAATATGAAATATTCATCTGATACTGAAAATACAAGAATAAAAACTTATCTCTTTGACAATAAAAATGTGTCTTTTTGATTGTCCCACTGACAGTTGTCTCTTTAAATAATAATGATAATAATAAAGATTTGTTTGTAAATTCTGGAGTTTATAAGTTAGAGGCTAATTTCCTTGTAGGTTTTGTCTTAAAAAAAAAAAAGCATTTGTTTAGTCATTTTCTACTAGAGAATTTTAATTTTTTAAAAAATCTATGCCAAAATTGTGATTCCTTGGGGAAAAAGTTATCAATACATCTTGAACTCTTTTCAGCTTCGTGAATTTCTATTGCTGTATTAACTCTTGTTTAGCCTATACAGGAACTTGGTTTGGTATCTTTTGGACTTCATGTGGTCCTAAGTGGAAAACATACTGCTTTCTCCCTATGAAAATTGTTTATTTGTTCATTCATTCAATCATTCCTCATTTATGGAGCACTTAACTCATGCCGGGCAGTGTTCTATAGGCAAGATAATGAGTATCTTATCAGTCTGTATCAGTCTGGGTCCCATCAGGAGAAAGAAACTATGCAGTAATTTGAACAAGGAAAGCTTAATATCAAGAATTTAAAACTGTAACATAGGATTGGAGTAACAAGGAATGGGCTAGTGAGAAGTGAAGAAAACTCTAAAGAATATAGGCATAGCAGATATAAAGCAGCTCCTGACCTTAGGGCCAAGATAGAGCACCCAAGGAGGAAGCCCCACCTGGGCCTGAGACCAAGACCCTGTTGGAGAGGGCACAGCCAGGGCTCACTGGATGGCAGAGAAGTTGCTGTGGTGCCACACTGGCAGAATTTGCCGCATCCTGCCCTTTGGGGTGCCTGGGAAAGCTGCCCACAGAGAGACACATCCCTTCAAAGTAGCTGAAAAGCCACGCTAGGGGTGCTGGGGAATCTGTTCACAGAGAGGTGCCTCACTGGCAGCACACTGCTATGAAGCCACCTGAGGGAAAGTAATTTATTGGGGTTTCCTGACTGGAGGCACTCCCTGAAAAACCAGCTGAGGGAAAGATGGCACCAAGGGAAACTACTGGCCACTTGGTACCACTGACAGTGTACACTGCAATAGTCAGGTGCAAGAGCAGCCTCTTGTGCTGCAGGAGCCAAGCACTGGAAAGACTGCAAATACTGCGAGAGCCAGAGGCCCTCCTGCTGCACAGCTGCCTGTGGTGGGAGGGGTGGGGGGCCCTTTGGCCACTGTAATTTGCAGGAACCAGGCACTGCAGAAGCTGCCTATTACAGAGGAGCTTCGTAGCCACCTTTGCTACAGGAACTGGGCCCTGGGGAAGCCAGGCCCTTCTAAAGGCACAGGCTTTGCAGGAGCCTGCCGAGTGAGTACACTGGAACTGGGAAACAAAACTTGTTCTTTCTGAAATGTCTCTTCAGTGTCCTCTCCTGACAAAGCTTAACATCCTGCCACCTGGTAAAAGGAAAAAATATCTAAAGGGCACAGATCCATTTTCACAGATCAGGCAGTGAGGAGTAAATTTGGAGCTGAGAGGCAATAAATTGATAACTGGTACAGTCCACCTGATTGGATACTCAGCTTGCATTTATACCCTTTACACACATTTGCACATCTTGTTAAACAACAAAACAAATCTGTATGTCTACCTAGTAAGATAGAGCTATCCTTTTTGCAAATGTAGACATTCTCATCCTTTCCCCAAAATGAGGAGAAGCACAGTCCTAAGAGTCATTGAATCCATCTCTTCAAATTCAATTACAATCACAGTTAATTTTCTGTTAGTTACTAACAACGTGTATATAAAATAAAAATGAGAAGTAGAGAGAAGAAAAAATGGTTAGCGGATAAAAATAAACACACATATGAAGGCAAATAAAAAAATGCAGTGCTACTACAGCCTTGTTTCTGTAACTGATCATGAGACCATAATTGATATTTATGGCTTCCTTCTTTTACTACCCTTTCTGTATTTCCCTGCCTTCAGCCAGAACTCAGCTAGTAGTTGGGTTCTTTACCTGGTATAATGACACAAACTTTCATTCTCAAAAGGTCTGAATCCTCAATAGTTCTGCTCTTTTTTGATTGCTATAGTTGCCCATTAACCTTTAGGTGAGGAAGTCCCAACAGGAGCCCCAGAGAATCCCCTGGTTCCAGGCGCAGTCCTCCTTGCCTCCATTGTTTAGAAGCAACCCAGTTTCCCTTTGGTTATTGAGATCAGTCACTCCAGTTAGTAGATTAACCCCTTTTAACCTGTTGGTTCAGTGGCATAAGAGACCCAAAATGGCCAGGCGGCAGTCTCATCTTCCAATTCAAGTGATAGCATTCCCCTGTTGGGTAAGATCTCCAAACCAGAAGAGCTCTGCACTGCTGGGACAGGAAGTAGAACTTCTGCAAGTGGGTTATTAAGTGCAATAATGAGAGGGCCACTCACACTTCCACCCCTTGATTCCTGGTCCCACATAATCTGGCTATGGCAGAAACAGCACCAAAAAAGGTTTCTGATTCAGAGCACATCCTGCATCATGTAAAACAGAACTCCTCCCTTTGCGGGTGTTATTTCCCCACTGGCATCATAACTGAGTCTTCAGTAAGCCATTCCATCTTTCAGTTAGGCCGGTTGCTTCTAGGTTAGACGTATAGGTAAGGCTAGTTAATATTATGGGTATGAGCCCATTGCTTTACTTACTTTTCTGTTAAAGGAATACTTTAATGAGATTTAGTGCTGTGGAATGCCATGCTGATGGATATGTTACTCTGTGAGTCTAATAATGGTGGTACTGGCAGAAGCATTATGGGCAGAGAAGACAAATCCTTATCCAGAATATTTATTCCAGTGAGGATGACCGCTGTCTCCTCCTTGATGGAAGAGGTCCAATGTAATTAACCTGCCAGCCAGGTAGCTAGCTGATTGCCGTGGGGAGATACCTCACCAGAAGCATGCTCCTACAAAACTACCTGAAGAAGGTGCCAGGTGTTCTGCTGGGTGTTACTGGCCACTGGGTACTGCAAGAGCCAGGCCCTGGAGGAGCACAGGCTCTGCAGGAGCCCACCTGAGAGCGCACTGGGAGCCAGGAAGCAAAAATCCTTTCCTCCTGCAACGTATCTCCAGTGTCCTCTAGTGACATTAGGCCATCTGGTAAAAGACAGATATTTCAAAGGTCCAGATCCATTATCACAGATAGGTATCAAAGAGTGAATTTGGAGCTGAGAGGCAGTAAATTGAAGGCACAGCTTCCATGAATCTGGTATTTTATTGTGATTTACTGCAGTGATAAAGTAGTATTATGGAAAGAGTAAAAAATAGTTAACTACCTGAGAAGTAAAGAAAGACCTTTATTTTGAAGGAAATGGTTGATGTTGGTAGAGTTTTCCAAAGATAGAGTATAAGGGTATTGATTCATCCATTTGTGTATTGATAAATAATATTATTTTCCAGGTATTCTGTACTAGGAATTTCAAAGTTATTAATGTATGTCTATAGAATTATATTAATAAATGTAAATAAAATAATAAATCATATAGTGTCAGTGAATCAAGGCCAGTCAATGTGATAAGAACTTTAATATGGGATATGTAGGAGGAAGAGCGGTAGATTGAAGAGTTGACTTCAGTGTAACACCTGGTTCTTGAAAGGAATTTATGTCTTGTCTAGGAAATTCTTGCTTGTCTAATGTGTCATTGTGTGTGTGTATGTGTGTGTGTGAGAAGAGAGAGAGAGAGAAGTTGTGCTACAGAATCTAGTTGGAGAAGTAAGCAGTGCCCAGATTGTGAAGAATCATGTTGGCTAAATTAAAGGGTTTGGATTTTATCCAACAGATTGTGGGGAGGCAAATGAGGTACATTATATGACCAGGTTTATTTTGGGGAAGATAACACTGGTGGCATTATAAAAGAAAAAATAGAGTAGGGAAATTCTGACTGGCCGGAGTCTAATTAAGAGGCTTTTGCAGTAATAAAAGCAAGAGATGACTAGCTCCTGAGCTAGGACAGTGACCATAAGAGGTAGATGAAGTTGGGGTTTAGAAACATTTCTAAGGAAATGTCTATTGGATATAGAGTCTGCTTGAAAGTAGGTAAGGAAGGAGAAGTATAGAATGACACACGAAGGACAGATCTTCACCAAGTATTTATTTAGTATCTGCCGTATAGTGGGGCAGGGCTTGGTGTCATTTACTACTAGTAAATTGTAACCTTATGAGTGTGTGTGCATGTGTATACATATATAGATATACATACTCGTAGATGCTTATATACAGATGTATATATTTACATATATTTGTGCATGCTAAATGTACATATATGTATGTTTGGTGTATATAAGGGAATATATACAATTTTAATATTATATGTATAATTATTTATTCTCATTTAATTATATGTAAGTTACAAATTGAGTAACTCCGCTTATAATGATTTAGAAGTTGTTTTGTGATTGCTTTGCAATTTTGATTGTCTCTTTTCAGTTGCTAATGGTTTGTGATCAGTTTTATTTTGTTTTTGGTGAGAGATATTTTAAATTATGATTTTCAAAGATGCCTAATAGTTAAAGTAGTTTTAGCCAATTGAATTTTATTTATTGATTATTTGACATATTGTCCCCAGATATGGTAGTAGTGTGATTACATCAATAATATCTTGTAAAATTAAAGATTTGTGTTTCAGTCCTGACTACTCAACCAAAAAATTGAATGACTTCATATAAGCCATTTAATTTCTTTTACCCTGAAGTTTCTTATCTAAAAAATGAGAGAATTGAGCAAGAATGATCTCTAAGGTCTTTTCTAGTTCTTAAATGCAGTGATTCTTTAATTGTACTGTTTATTTCTTAAATAATTGCCTAAATTATGTAGTCTTTATATAATTCGCATAAACATCCTAACCCATAGTCTCTAGAATCCAGAGTCTGGAAGTTTGGGAGGAGAAGGATGGCTAAATACATTGAGCAGTGTGGTAGTACTAGACTCCTTAATTTTGGTGGAAGTGTAGATAGGCCTTTTCCAGGAAAAGCAAAACTGCTATTGAATTGACTTTGAGAATGAGAACTAGAAAGCAGTAAGTTTAGTAATAGGGAAAGGTCTTGTAGGGGAATGTGTTTTAAAACATTGACATTGATGTGTAACATGACAGCTACAGAAATCCAGAGTTGAGGGGAGGTTAGTATGAGAGTCTTGGTGATGTGTAGACAGGACATGGAACGTAAGCTCCTGGAGGGCAGAGATTCTGGACTCTCTTGTCTGGTACTGGATCCCTGGTACCAGTTATATTGTCTGGCATGTGTGGTGTCCCACTCACTAGTTGTGTGATCTTGGGCAGTTGGTTTCACTTTGCCTCAGTTTCCCCATCTGTAAAATGAATGAAAGAATGAATATATGAAAGAAGCCTGCAAGCAAAAAAAATTTAGACTCATTTGGCTAGGAAAAGCTAATAAACCAGTGACCAAATGTGAGATGATTAGAACTCTCCAGAAGACTTGAGTGTGATGGAAAGAGGTTAGGATGAAGAAAGAGAATGAAATATAAAGTAATATTTTAGTATAAAAAAGCGTTAAAAACTGCACAACCAAATACTGTCTCTTTTCATTATATAAAGTTGCTATTTATCCAAACATTTCCTTACAACTATAACTTAATTTGAATATTAGAATTTTGCTCAAGTTAGAGTATTTTATAGTTGCGATAACTTGGTGGTTTTCAAATACCTTTCTGCTACCGTTTTTGGCCTAAACTTTTAAATGTGAATGTAAATTAAACATGTTTAAACAGATGGTTTCTTTATGCTTTCCACTAATTTTTTTTTCATTCCTTGAGGAGCTTATCACATTCCCATCTCTGCAGCAATTTATTCTGTATACCTATAGTTATTTATAGTGCTTAAATTTCTGAACTAAATATTGATTCAGTTAAAAATCAAATGAAGCCTCTAATCTGTAGTTCTTGGATTTTGTCATAAATACATTCTTAGGGGACATAAATCTGCCCCTCAGTAAATCATATAGAACTCTAGTTGAAGTGAGAAGGATTTCTATGTAAGAATGAGGCACAATCTGTGTGAAAGATACAGAGACTGGAATAATGGGAGTGGCGATGGTCAATATGAGATCTTTACTTATAAATCGTGTGAATTAAAATTGTGCTGTTTTTCATTGTGGTCATCATTCTAGATGGATTGTTTTTCTGCTGTCTCCTTGGGAATCTGTTAAGGCATTTTTTTCCCCTCAAAATACATGTCTATTTAATTGCTTAAAACATAGCTTAGTTTTATTAGTAGGCTGATTTCCTCTGGTAAATATACTTGAAGAACAAGGAATAAATGAGATTTCCTATCACAAAGGGAAAGAGCTTTAGTTTAGCTTCCAGCTAAATGTACTTGCAGATGCAGATTGAGATGATAACTTGTAGAATTGTTATCAATTATTTTATCTTTTTAACATTTTCTGAGAGAATTTGTTCTGTTGGTTTTCTGCTGAAGTTGTAGACTGATGCCTGAGGAAAGTTTTATAAGTTGGATCTCTATCATAGACCCTAAATTTTTCTTATAAAGGTCAACTATTCTTGTTTGTTCAGTCCAAAGACTCATTCTCCACTATATAATTAGGATAAAATATTTTCAGCCAGTAGATATTACTCAAAGCCTCATAAAGATGGGAAGTTTGAATCCGTTTATATCAAAAGGCAGTTTAAAATGATGGCTATTGTACTGTGGAGCCTGCTTGGGTTGGTTTCCTGGCTTTGCCACTTACTAGCTGTGTGATCTTGGGCAATTGGTTTAACTTTGCCGTGGTGTCATGATTTGTAAAATGGGAATACAGTCATGCGCCACAAAACAACATTTTGGTTAACAATGAATCACATGTACAATGGTGGTCCCATAAGATTATTAGTATATAGCCTAGGTGTGTAGTAGGCTATACATACCATCTAGGTTTGTGTAAGTATACTCTATGATGTTTGCACAACAACAAAATTGTGTAACAGCACATTTCTCAGAGTATATCCCTCTCGTTAAGTGACACGTGACTGTAATGATAATAGTACCTATTTCATAAGGTTGTTGTGTGAATTAAATCTGAGTACATCACGTACTCAGAATAGTGCCTGGTACATAGTAAGCATTATATAAATGTTTGCTATTATTATTATTATCAGTGACAGAATCTGCATTAGACTTGGTGGCCTGGAACTGGAAGTCAAGTGCCTTTATTTTATGATGAAGTTCACTATTGCCAACCTTTGTTGTCAGGTTTCTTTCTCTGATTTCACAGGCCCCAGTTTTTGTGTCTTCACATGGTTTCCATATATACTTATTTTATAATTGTGGTGCATGGGAAATAAATATTCCCAATGATTTTATTTTGCATTAGTCAGTACTTCGGGACTGTATCATTTCAATATATCCAGTATGCTTTGTGAAATTATATGTGCATTAAATATGTCATTAAACAAAGATGATAAGGAATTTTTTTTCTTAAACCTTTATTTGGTAAATTTGTTTTTTTGGCAAGTTATAGCAATGCATTATTCCTTCAGTTTCCAGGGTATAATGCCAGGGATACGCTCTAACGCAAATGTTGAACCCTTTCTCCCACCCTCTTTGCTTTCCCAAAGGACAATATGGTATTAAAGCAGCAGCTGACGGAGTATTAGAAAGGCAGTGTGGAGTTGCAGCCCTCTCCTGAACCAGACGTAGAATCCTGAGTAATTCTAATCCAAAGAAATATGATTGTCATTTCCCTTAAGCTGAACAATTCAGTATATCATAGATAACGTATATAATTATCAGTTGATCTCATAGTACTTTATTCTGCAAACCAAACTTCTGAAGTATGTAGCTGATTTCCCTTAATTTGCGTGGTTCTCAAAATGTTCTAGGTAAATCATTTGTTGTGACAGTTAGCACTCTCTTCAGAGGTACGGACACGTATTGTCCAGAACAAAATGTAGAGTCTTTGCCATGCCCCAGAGGGCTCTCAGCCTTGATGCTGCTTGCCTGTCTGACCTCATGCCCTGCTGTTCTCCCACCTCCTCCAGTCTGATCACCTGACCTCCCTACTGCTCTGTGAAGATGCCAAGCCTGTTCACATCTCGGGATCTTTGAGTGCATTGTTTCATCTGCCTGGAGTGCTCTTATTTCACTTGGGTCTCAGTTCAAATGTCACCACATCAGAGTTTGTTCCTAATCCTCCTCTCTAAAAGAGCCCTTCCATCATTCTCTCGCTTCTTACCCTGCTCTGGGTTTCTTCATAGAACTCACCTCTAACTGTCTTCATAGCTACTTTACTTATTTATTGTTTGCTTTCCCCACTAATATGCAAGCTCCATGAAAACGGGGACTTTGTTCTGTTCAGAACTGGGTCCCTGTTGCCTAGTAGAGGTTTATGATAGCACATAGTAGGCACGCAAAAACTTTGTTGAATTAAGCAAGTAAATTATTATAATACTTCCAGTTGCTCAGTTACCAAATGTGCTTTAAAGCTTTTAGAGATGGTCTTTAGATATATTTTGAAGGTGGTTCTGAATTATAGTGCAGTTAAAGTGTTCTGTTAACCACCTGTATGGAAAAAAAGATCCCTAGCTGTTACTAAGAATATGAAATGTTAGAATTGATCTGCTCTAAGAATAAAGAATGTTAGATCTGTCAGAGACAATGGTTACAGATCACCATAGACTTCTTATTTTATAGATTAGGAAACTGAGATCTCGTTATATTTGCAGATGTGCCAGAGGCCATACAGCTTCTTAGTGGCAGAGCTCTGACTTGGTCTATGATACACTTCATTGTTATTATCTTATACAACTTACATATAACTGTGTCTAATTTCCTAGTAAATATATTTTTTTCTTAATGGTGTTTTTTTGCTTATAACTTTATTATCCCCTCTACAAATTATGCTATAACAGTATTTTCTCTGTTTTTTAATCACATAGTTATTACCTGCTGCTAGATGGGTATGGGGGATCCATCTTCTTTGGTATGCTTCTGCCTTCTTTGGAAATCTCCATTTGGATGTCTCACAGTTAACAGAATCAGTATTTGCAAAAGCAAATTCCTTATAGTTCCACCCACACCTGACACTGTTGCTATATTACTTTAAATAATTCATTCTAGTTGCTTAGGCCAGAAACTGGGGTTAGGGAGGGGTAGTTGCCAGATTCTGTAGAGCTTCCTTCTTTCCTGGAAGATCTTGATTAGCAGAGATAACTCTCTGCCAAATGCTAGCCATTGCAGAAATTTTGTGATTCTTCTTATCATCACAGAAATCATCCTCTAAGAAACCAATCACATTCATCAGATAATATTGTGCCTTATTAGTGAATAATTCATAACTTCATTTAAGGATGACCATTAAGGGCATGGGGGAAGTATTTATATAACATTTAATAGAGTGCTTTGGACTCTGGGTGTGCCCAGTAAAATAAGTTACCTATATTATAATTCCTCATTTTGAGAATGTGTTTTTTCCTCTTGTTACACTGTTAATTATTTTCTCAACAATAAAAAAGGATCATTTGGGGGCCGGCCCGGTGGCACAATCAGTTAAGTGCGCGAGCTCCACTACGGAGGCCCGGGGTTAGCCGGTTTGGATCCTGGGCGCGCACCGACGCACCACTTGTCAAGCCATGCTGTGGCGGTGTCCCATATAGAGTGGAGGAAGATGGGCACGGATGTTAGCCCAGGGCCAGTGTTCCTCAGCAAAAAAATGAGGAGGATTGGCAGATGTTAGCACAGGACTGATCTACCTCACAAAAAAAAAAAAAAGGAACATTTTCCTCTTTTTTTTTTAAGGTTTTAAATGAGCTGTTTTAGAAGTCATCTATGTGCGAATGGAGAAACTGAGTAAATTAGCTGCCTTTCAAAGCTACATAGCTCTTTTAACCCATTGGGCTACACTGAAGGGATGGAAAGAGTTAATGCAGCTTTAAAGATGCCTAATTTACAACCAAGGAGTACTTGAAAGCTCTCTGAGAATCTGACACGAGTTAGATCAACCCCATTTTCATTTCCTTCTAGTTCAGAAATGTAAGATAAATAAATTCATGGTCTATGATTGTTAAATAGAAGTATTTGAATGCCTCCTAGTGGTATATTGTATGCTTTAATTAAGGAATTTTAAAAATAATATTTATTGAAGGAATACTGTAGGTAAGCTATTAAAGCTTGTTAAGTGCAAAGTACTAAAACCCTTTAATGATAGCATCCTAAATTGAATCAAAATACATTGTTTGCCATATAAAATTGATTAAGAATCTAAATGTAAAGATTATATAATACATTTGATGAAATGAGTATATTTTTAATCAAATTTTTATGTTTTTGGTTCAGATTAGATTATTTTAATTGATTTTTTTATTTAGTGGAACTATTTTACACTTAAATATAGTCAAATGTTGCTATTAAGATTGAATTGCTTTGTATACATTTATCCTTTTAAATTAATTTCATTGCTATATGTACATTTTAATTTCTTTGTGTAATGAAATAGAAATAATGATTTATAGAAAGTCTGTGGTTCATTTTCAGTTGGTTTTATTTTTAAACTCTAATATTCAAGTTGAATAAAATGATTTAGTTAGTAACCTTGAAATGCAGACTAAAGCAAAACCTTGAAATGAAGAATGTTTTAATTATTGCTTTAAACACTAAAAAATGACTTAACATTTAAAGAAATATAATTGAAAATGTAAAGAAAATCACAGTAAGGAATTCTGATGAAGGTCAGTAGGAGGGAGGGGAAAAAAGTGATATCCCTTTGTTAGCATTAAAAAATATTTAATTAACTGCTTGCCAAAACAAAACAATTAAAATGGCAATTACCTTTAAAATAGCATCAATGTATTTGCAGCTGTTGTGATATAAAGCTAGGAAACAAAATGTTAATCTGAAATGAACAGTTTAAATATGAAATTATGATATACTTGGCTTCCTGTAGTACAGCTGTCAAGCTTGGGCAGTTCGCTGGTCAATAGTGACATTCTATGTGTCAGTGAACAGAGTCTCTTGATACCATAACCCGCAGTTCACACATTACTGAAGCTCCAACTGTCGAACATTCAAGTCCCCTGGTATTATGGCAGCTTCCAGACTCTCCTGACTGGCTCATGTTTCATTCTTTGGCAATTTGCCCTAATGATATCCCTCAGGAGCTTTCAGCCTCTCTTCCTTTCCATATTTAATCATGGTATATTAATCTGAATGATACGCGAACGGTGCTGCACAAATTGTAATTTCCTACAGTTTCTTCTGAGATGCTCACCTAATTTTTCAGTTTTACTTTTATTTATGTTCTAAGCTTCAACCCCAAGCACTATATTTTCAGATAGTTATAACTGTCTACATAAGATGCCCAAGAAGCTACTTGTGCTGTTTATGTATTTTTCAGAGGGACTTCTGAAATATAAGACTTTTTACACACAGAATGATAAAGGTAATGTAATTTAGGCCGTTAAATAAATTGTTTGATGATTATCATTAATCTTTGATAACTTGAGCATGCCTTTTGTTTAGAGGGTTAGCAGCTACTTATTGTTGTTATCCTTTACAAATTTTAGTTAACTGCCTGTCTCCATGGATCAGTTGCTCTGCTCTACCCAATGTACTGGCAGCACATTTACATCCCAGTGCTTCCTCCACACCTGCTGGACTACTGCTGGTAAGGCGACATGCCAGACTCCTTTAAATCCAGGTTTCATGATTAGAAAAACATCTGTTTATTTGTAGATTAGGTAAGCTTGGTGTATATATACATGAGTGAAATCTCTGAAACTTGACTTAAGGATTAGTAACAAGTATTAAGAGGTGCTTTTATGAACGGCAGAGTAGTTCTTTCCAAAGGTAGCAAAAATGTATACTTGGCAAACATAAAATTCTTTAGATTTTGTGAGTTTCTTCTGCGGTTATTAGTGGTTCATTTAGATAATTAAATGCATAAATAGAAACTAATACAATCTTAGTTGTGGTTAGGAAAATTGTAGAGAAGTTATAGTATCACTTAGAGAACTCAGTATCTTAAGTGTCAGAATTTGTCTGCAGAGTCCGTCAGAAAACAAACTGTGTCAGCCCACAGTCTCCTTCCCTTTACTTCAGGACACCTTCCTTCACTCCTCTTCCCTCCCTAGCACACCAAATACCAAATACCAGCAAAGGGGTTGCCTCTAATACGGGGATTCCCTGGGTTTCTGGTTTAGATCAAAGTCTCAGCCTTAAGCCACTATGAAAAGAATGTGGAAAGTGTTGAGAATAATTCTGAAAAGCTTCCTGGCATTAGAAACAACTCCCAGTGATCTCACCCAATCTGAATTCAACTGCACCTCTAGAACTTACCTGTTCTCTTCCCCAGAAGAGTCTGCATACTTAGAGTGAAGCTAGACTTATAGTGAAGTACACTCCCACACAGCAGCCTGGGGACCTTCTCCTGGACTGTAGGGTAGAGTGTTCTCTTCACTGCATAATCATCTTCTGCAGGCATAGCTTAATTCTTAAGAAATCAGATGAGATTTTTTCCTCTAAAACATGCACATACACACATGCACAGAAGGAAATAATTTTGACCATAATGTGTTTCTTTATATCACAACAAATGTTATTAAAAAACAAAGCTCTTTTAGAATTAAAATATCTATTTAACTTTCTCATTTCATGAAAAGCAGATCACTTTGAAGATTTAAGGATTAAAATGATTTAAGTCCATCCATAGAGGTTTTCTATTCAGTTTTTATGACTAGTCCTCTTCAGAGCAAGTGATTGTAATGAAAACACATATATTTGGCTACATATTGATTATACCAATATATTGTGTGTTTTCATAGCATGGTCATATTATTAGTATTGATAATGCTATGAAGTAGGTTCCCAATGATCTACCACTGCCATTCTGCCCTTTAAGTACTGGAAAGAAGAAACAGTTTGGCAGGAGACTATAGGTATGCAGTTTAATTGTATTGTGAAGTGTCACACACACACAAGCTAAGAGTAAAGCTAGATCTATAGATAGGCTCTTTTGGTATTTATTTTAGAGTTTTTTCTGTGACCAACTTACCTAGAATATATTAGCCTCCTTGAAGGCAGGAACTGCAATTTATTGACGTTGACGTATGCAATAGACTTGCCGCATTAAAGTACTCTTTTTTTGGTAGTAAGAACATAGTGTTCAGTAATTAAAACTTTTTTCAAATTTTTTACAAAAGTATTTGAAAATATGTTATGATTTTTAAAAATATGTGTGAAGTTAGTGGTTTAAGAACTAACTCTTCTAATTATGAGGTTTAGAATTATATTTTATCATAATAAACTTTGTACCATTGTAATTTCTCTCTTAAAATGTTCTGACCTGATAGAAGGTAACATCCTTTTAAGTTCAATTCTCTGTAATGATTACACATTTAAAACTTATAAAATATTGTTGTTTGGAAACTCTTTTATGAGGTAGGTAGGTTTGTGCCAATTCTTTCCAGAGATATCTTCCTGATACTTTCTGACCCTGCCTTCAAGTCCTTCTTTTTCTACTGCTTCCACTGTAATGAAGGAAGCTTATTTCATATTTCAGTCCCTGGAATTTTCTTACTAGTTTCTAACCTCTGAAATAGCCTTTAGGACAAGTTCTAGCAGCTTCCATGCCAGACACTTCCCTGGTTCAGAGATTGCAGCAGTGATAATCAAACAAGGAGTTATCTGAAACTTCCTGAACCTTAAGGTCACAATGATAGGCTCAGCTTCTATTGTAGGAACTGGGCAATATAATAGAATTTTTTAGAAATAGCCATCTAAGACTCTAGAATTCTGTCAGAAAATTCTATGGACTAAACTATTTCCTAGGGAAAATGGTTTTCTTCTTTTTGTATCCTTGCAAATGATCCTAGAATCATGCTGATCTGTATGTGAAAGGGAGAAAAATATTAGAGATTATCCCTTCAATCTCATGGGTTTTGAACAAAGAAATTTTTATATTCTATTTCAAAAATAGCACCAGGAATGTTTGATAGGGGTAAATGTATATTTGCCAACTCTTCAAGATGATTGGAACTTTCCAAATCCTGAGGTACTTCTAGCTCCTGGAAGTATTTTTGTTTTTGCGTCTGGTATCTCTGGTGTGGCATAGACTGGAGAGCCATAATGCCATCTTGTGACCATGGATGAATATCGCATCTTGCTCTGCTGACAAGGCTTGCTAATTTGTTGGCTCATTCATTCATTCATCCATCCATTTGTATATCAAACATTTAGTGCCCACCTGTTTGCCAAGCTTTGAGTGTGTAATGTAATGAATAAGACTTAGGTTTTGTTCCTGAGGGGTCCACAGGTAGGAAGAAATTCACACGTACATACACATGTGCATATGCACTGAGTGCACACACACACATGTGCTCACACACAAGCACAGAGTAATACTGCAATACTGTAAGGTTTATATCAGAGGCATATAAAAGAAATATGGCTGGGAAGACCTAGGAAGAAGAGGCCTACACTGCCTGGTAGGATAGGGCAGGCTCCTGGGAGGAAGTGCCACCATCTGCATTTTTCCCTTAATCTACTAGTATAAGGGGAAAATGAGGAGTTTCTATTTAGTGGGTATAAGGTTTCAGTTATACAAGATGTTTAAGTTCTAGAGATTTGCTGTACAGCATTGTGCCTATAGTTAACAATACTGTATTGTAGACTTAAAAATTTGTTAAGAGGGCAGATCTCATGTTAGATGTTCTTAACTACAAAAAAAAAAAAAGAGTACTTTAATGTGGCAAGTCTGTGATGTTACCATTCACTCTTATGTGAATTCTTAAACACCTAGGAGGTGGTGTGACTCTAGTACCAGTAAAATTATAATCCTTCATTATTTGTTCAAGAATAGTTGTCACTTTTTTATTTGGGCTGTCTGATTCTTCTTTCCATGAAAGGAGCAGATTTAGCTTCTAAGAAAATAATTTAAAAAAAAATAAATGGAAAATTAGGTTGTTTAGACTACCCTAAGTTAATAGACTGTTGTTACAGTCTAACCCATGGGTGGTCTGTGTAAGAAAACCTAAAAAGAAAAAAAGGCTATTACATAGTAATTATTTTTGAGTAAAGATTAATTGCTACCAAAAAGAAGAAGCAGTCGTAATAGAGCCTTCTGTATTCTATCTTTGTGAAATAACTTCATTGACAGAAAGATCTAGGACAGTTTTGCACATGGATGATAAAACATCTCTGTTGCCAAGGATCTCTTCCTGACTTATTAACACCCTAATCTAATTAGGAGATTTCAGCTAGGGTTGCAAAATTACTTTTCATGAGATTTGGCTGACTTAATATTAGGATGTACACAATCAAGTTTTCATGGGAAAGAAACAACTATTCAATTAAATCTATATTCTGCAAAACATCATAATTATTTTAGGAAATTATGCTCTAAATTAAAAATGTTGGCAGTTTTAACATCTGTATGTTATGAATTTTGTTAGAAATTAGTGAGATAAAAACACATAGAGATACCCAGTGATCCCATAGAAAAAGTTTCAAGTTACTTTATTATTAAGTTCTGCATAGGAAATCTGTATTGAATTTTTATTCTAAGCAATTTCTAAACAGTATAAACAGTTTATATTTCAAGAGATAACTAGTTTTCATCAAGTTTTGAAAGTGTTATCTTAGATGTGTTTCATAGGACTTTAATAGGTTTGTTAGTACTTTTGGCTCTGATTTTTTTGAAATCTGATCCACTCAGTCTTCCTCCAACATCTGTAAAATGGACATAATAATTATTTTTAGAAGGCTTAAATATTTTGATTAACACTCATTTTATTAAAATGTGCTTTGAAATTTGAGATTCCATGGACTTTCTATATTATACATCTGGTGGGTAGCATAACCTAACCTGGGGCGAATTGGAAGTTTGCACAGTAACTTTAATAATTTTATACTATTTTGGATGTGGCTTGATAAATTTAAAATCTTGGGATTTGCCTACCCTGTTTTATGAAAGTTGCCTGAACCCAGTCATGGGAGCCCAGAATAGTTAGTGACATATATTTTATGTCTTCTATGGAGTCTCAGAAGGGATTCCAGAGATGAGAACTTAAACTAGGGAAGTAACCAGCCTTCCCTTATTTAAGCAAAAGTGAAACAGTCCACGTTTATTCCTCCTGTTTCCTTTTGAAGGCAGAAAATGTTAGGTCTTAAGGATATCAAGGCCTATAAATAGTTCTCAACTTTCAGTCAAATGAAGTATCCAGAATATCAATCAGTTCCAGATGGTCTGTTGCATAAAAATAAAATAAAAAATAAAAAGGAACAAAGCTACAAAAGGCAAAGCCAACTGGGCATTAGAATCTAGTACAGTAGGAGGTAATGAACAGGCTAATGAGGAGTAAAATAAGAACTTCAACCGTTCTTATTTTTTTGTGAATTCTAGATATATATGTTAGTGGTTAGCCATCTTTAAATGAGTTTGAAACCATATGAGGTGACTTTGAGCACTGTGATCTGTCAAGGTGCCTGCTAGTTGTATCCATGACTGGTTCTCAGTAACAAAGTAGATTCACAGGAGCTTGGACAGCTCTGTTCCAATAATGACAATGATGTTTGGAAAATTATGCAAACCCTTTGAGAAAGATTATCTGTTTTCATTATGAGAAAAGGTTTGTGTTAAATATAACACAAAGATGTCTATAAAAGAAATGTCAAAAAAGTTTTATTTTTAAATAGCTATTTATTTGCATATCTTCTCTCACCTTTGTAGACATCTGTCCATTCTCATGGTTTCTTGTTAAATAATATTTTAATTTTGAAATGTCAAGTTGAATAATTTTCTTCTTGTATTTCATGAGAAATTTTTGAAATTACTAGTAAGTCTGATTTTATGTATTACAGAAACTGTTTAATATCTATGTTCTCTACTAGATTATAAAATCCACAAGGGAATTTATTCTACCGTGTTTATTATTGTACCCAATCCTCTAGCCCAGGTCCTGGCACCTGGTATGCTCCAGATATTATGTGTTAAATTAATTGATTCAATATTGTTCTTAAACTTATTTGAATATTTTTAAATTTATTAAAATTACTTTATTAATAAAAGTTAAAGTGGGATAAATATGAATGTATAAAATTTAAAGAAGGGACAAGGTACATGAGCAGAAGGATAGCACAGAAACAGAATGATCACAAAGGGAGGAACTTTGAAGCTCTAGTGCCCAAACAGCACCTGGCGCATAGTGTGTCTCAGTAAATATTTGGTGACTTGCTGAATCAAAAAATGTTGGTGACATAGTAGATATGAAACAATGATGATATATTAAGGAAATCACAGAAATAAGAATCTAATTGCAATAAAAAAGGTGTGCAAAAGAAATGTGAATAAATTTGATGATTATTTAGGTTATATTTGATATGAAGTATATGGAAAAGATTCAACTCAGACTATGGCCTAGACCCTAATAGTCTTCTTAAATAAAAACAAGTTTTTTTTTAGACATTACAACTTTTGATTTAATTATAAACGGTTTTGTGAGTTTTATATAAATCACCCTTGATT
This sequence comes from Ceratotherium simum simum, assembly GCF_057802395.1. Classification (NCBI taxonomy): domain Eukaryota; kingdom Metazoa; phylum Chordata; class Mammalia; order Perissodactyla; family Rhinocerotidae; genus Ceratotherium; species Ceratotherium simum. The sequence continues at coordinate 5,119,927 of NC_141935.1, forward strand.
TGAGTATATTAGTAGCCTCTAAGATTAAATTTGAGTTTTATATATTGAATAATTTTAAATATCTATAATGCTATGTTAGAACTGCACATTTAATAAATTTAATTTTTTAAGCAGTCTGAATTACTTATATTATTGTTTCAGTTTTAATGAACTGTATGAATATGTACATATATATTTTTAATTTAGTGCCCCAATGCCATACCTGATTGGAATACACTCCAGCCTCATAGAGGTGAGTATCTTTCAGACATGAGATAATGATAAATTTATTCATGAAAATAACAAACAGTTGTGTTTAGTACAAGGCGGTGACTAATTTCATGTTTAGAGTATACTTACATGATCATTTTCAAAAAGGTACTGTTGAGATAATTTCATTTTAATTAGTCTGCTAAATGACCATCTTCAATGGCATGAAACCCATGAAAATAGGTTATATTGGTCGAAATTATATGGTAAGTTTTAAATACTAAAGACTCTAGTCCTTCACGAACCACTTTCTTTACGGCACTTGGGATCTTTTATACCTATTTCTTTTTCAGACCTGTATTTTGAAAGTTAGAATTTATGTAATTATGAGTCATAAAGGGAAAATGTTTTTATTTTGCAAAGTTCATTATGATCCAGTTTATCAGTGTGCTTTTTCAAAATGTGGTTTTAATACACTATTCATGAACTTTTAAATTAGAATATAGCTTAAAATTTTTTTTTTTAATTTTCAGTCCTATTGGGGATTTAAAATGTAGTAATGTTTTGCACTGTCATCACCTCATTCCAAAATGATTTTTGTCTCTAGAATCATCACTATAGTCAAAAATCTTGAACTTTAGACACATTGAACTTGAAATCGGTGAGATTTCCAGAGAGGACTTCTTATAAGATTAGCTCCTAAAAAAATAAAGAAAAGGCTGGGATCAAAACAAAAGACTTACATCAGTTGCATGGCATCATTATGCTGGCTGATTTCAGTCTTATTCAAATAAATTTCTATTTTTGCTGGTTGTGAATATTGTACTTTAATCTGGTTTCCAATGAGCAACCTAAATGTTAGATTTGGTTTTCTTTTCTTTCTTTCTTTCTTTTTTTTTGTTTTTTTGTGAGGAAGATTGGCCCTGAGCTAACATCTGTTGCCAGTCTTCCTGTATTTTGTATGTGGGATGCTGCCACAGCATGGCTTGATGGGTAGTGCCTAGGTCCACGCCTAGGATTCGAACCTGCAAATCCCAGGCTGCCAAAGCAGAGCTTGAGAACCTAACCACTATACCACTGGGCTGGCCCCCTAGATTTGGTTTTCTCATTAGTTATTGTCACTGTATATACCATCAGTCCTCACTGTGCTGATCAAGGAAGATCCTGTTGATTATTTTAAAACTCCTGAGGATCATGTATGGAGAGAGTCAGGCTCTTATAGGAATCCTGAATTATGGAATTCTGCATGTGCTCTGGTTTTGGTCATTTTTTCTTTTTGCAGAATGCTAGGGCAACATTTTTTATTTAACCATTAATAAAGGATACATTTTAATGAATTTCTTTAGTAGGTTTCATTTGTTTGTAATTTTGAAGTCTGGGTTGAATAACATTATGACCCTTTTTTTATTTTTTTTTGTTTTTGGTGAGGAAGATCAGCCCTGAGCTAACATCCATGCCAATCCTCCTCTTTTTGCTGAGGAAGACTGGCCCTGAGCTAACATCTATTACCAATCCTCGTCCTTTTTTTTTTCCCCTTTTTCCTCCCCAAAGCCCCAGTAGATAGTTGTATGTCATAGTTGCACATCCTTCTCATTGCTGTATGTGGGACGCCGCCTCAGCGTGGCCGGACAAGTGTGCCAGTGCGCGCCCGGGATCCGAACCTGGGCCGCCAGTAGTGGAGTGCGCGCACTTAACCGATAAGCCACGGGGCTGGCCCCTGACCCTTTATATTTTGTTAATTTTTAGAAAACTTGTTCTTATGTGCCAGGGTACTTGGAGTGAAAGGACAAATTGTATAACATAAAACGTGGATGAATAGGTGTTTAATCTGTTATTAGATTGTGGAATGTGTGACTGGCATTTTATTCATGAGTAGTTTGACTTTATACAAGATCTAACCATGGTTGATTGGTATGGTTTCAAAAAAAGTCATCAAATTTACTTTTGATATTAGTGCACGTGTCTCTCCTTATTTAATGTATCTAATAGAATATGTAATTTTTACAATGTATTTATTTAACAGATGAAAAATATTTAAAGTTGTTGATTGTACCTGTTGATGTTATATTGTTTTTTTGTGTAATGATTCTGTATCAACTTTTAAAACAAATGATTTAGCTTTTGCAAAATATTGTAGAAGGAAAACACATGTTTTATATATTCAATTAAATTTGTCATGTATTTATTGGACACTTATAGAGAAAATCAGTACTTTTGTAAAGGAGCAAATTTAAGAATTATTAACTCCTTAAAGTATTGTCTTAGAGAAACAGTCCATTCTAACTTTAAATTGGCTCTTATCATTAAATGAAAATGTTTAGAGTATGATTAGATTAGCTGAAATCTCTGTGCCTTTTATACTCTGGACTTATCAAACTGTCTTAATAGTCAGCTTTATTTGGTGTAATAGTGAATGAGAAAGTATAGTAGGAAATTCAGGAATGTCTTTAAACCAGTTGGGTACCATTTAGTAGCTTTCTCCTTAATCTATTACAAGATGATACACATCCTGCAATTCCATTCTTGTTATGTCGTTATTAGGTAGATTTTTTCACTAAAATTTTGACCTTTGTACTTTTTAATTTTATATAAATGATATTATAATTAAAATATAGCTATATCTATTTACATATTCTATATGTGAGACTGCACTGAGTAATTTCTTACATTTTGTTTGGCTGCGATTACAACTACCTTTTTTTTTTAACAAAGAATCAAAATATTCTCTTATTCTCTCTCATTCAAGGTAGTTTCAACTCATTTTATCAGTTTTACAAATACTTCTAAACATAATTGTTCAAAGACATGAAATAAATGTCCTTTTAAATCTTTCTTTTAATTATTTTTATGTAATCATGAGTAGAAGATGCCTAGCGGTCTCTTTTTAAAATGAAAATTTGCTTCCAAAATAAAGGATAACGATATTTCATTCTACCTGAAAACTAGACTTTAGGGATGAACTCAAAGCAGACTAAAGCCTGTAGATGATTAGGAATAAATTAGTAGAGACTACAAATGTGAGGCTTATATTATTTGTTTTAATATACAGAGAATTCTAAATAAAACGTTGACTCAGTTTCACAAGCTCATGTGATTGCTGCCCTTGTGTCATTTCCTTGCATCAGTGTTCACGACGTACATTTGTAGTCGGGTTGCATGGAAGGTCTATGTGTAGAGGATGTGAGAGAGACTCAGCACCTTTAACACCTTACAGTTGGGCTTAATAAGACTGTCAGTCCGTGTCCTAATATTATTTTCTTAGTTTTGGAGAAAAAGGCAAATTCTCTTTTCATATTTTCTCTTTCCCCATCCTAACCAGTTTATGAATTTTATGAGATATAAAAATATGAGGCAGAGAAAGTGGTACCATTTTATATGCCATATGACTTTCCACTCTTATTTAGAAAAAAAAAAATAGCTAAAGCCTGATTCAGAGAGAAAACATAGATAAAATACTGACATTAATCCAAATTTTTAAAAAAAGATTTAAATTACATACTATTTTTTCCCTTTTTGCTTTTGTAGAATGTTGTCATTTTAGGGTATCTCAGCGTATTGTTTTATTGAAATGACTACATTCTCCATTCTTATTGAGTGGCCCCTTGAACAAAATTTAATATTAGCTATTATCAGACTTTTTAAAACTAACAGCAACTTTGAAAAAAGTGTACATTCATATTAATATGAATTACCTTCGTTCAGAGTTTAGTGTTAGTGTCATCACAAAACATTTTGGGGTCACATAGCCATTATCCTAGGCTATTTAGATGAACTCATTTTATTCCATAAAAAATACTTGAGGTTTCTCAATTATCTTTACAGTTTCTGTTAAAAGTACAACTTAGAGTTGAAGATGGAAATAAAATTGTCATACTTTTTCCACACAAATGCCATTAATATAAATATATTTTTGCTTACAAAATAGGTTATTTTTATAGCTGTGCTATAGTTAATTCATAGATAACCACTTATTTATGTATGTAAACCTTTTTTACATATATATATACACATGGAAAGGAAAGGAAATAAGTTTATTTATAAATGTTTTGGCAGTAGTATCACTGTTTTAAGTGATTCTCTCTTCATTTCTTAGAAACAGCCATCTTCTGAGTCTTACTTTAGAATAATTATGTCTTTTACAAGATTTTTAGAGTCATGTGTCCCCCTGAGAATCCGTATTCCACATAGACATTATGGCCTTCCTAACACATAAAAACTCCCTACTCTAGATTACCATTTCTTATGTTCCACTTTATATGCAGAGATTTGAAATTCTAAATGAATCAGAGAAATTTCAGTCTTGATCAACTTGAAACAAAAAATTGGTTTGGCTAATTTAAAATTTAAGGTATTTAATTCTCAAAAATGGCTGTTATTCTACAATGTCACTTTAAAAATACTACACTGAAATTAATTGATCTATTGCTAGTTGACCTATGTGGGTATGGAATTCTGAGTGGATTGATATATTTCATTAGTGAGCACCTTATTAGCATTAAGGAATAATACTATTTGCTGTCATTTAAATAAAACTAATAGAATTATATGATTTGTTTAAGGATACATATTAATTTAAATAGGAACCATAAGCCACAATTATTTCCTTTCTTTATGGATGAAAAGTTTGATGAAATTCTAATTTATCATTTGTTCACATATTGAGATAATTTGACCATTTCACTAAGCTATCAAACAAATAAGACCAATAAGTCAAATAGTTAATCTGATAGGCTGTTAAATTTGATCTTTATATAGAAATTCATGTGATAAATATTACTAGCAATGAATTCCATATTACTGCCCTCTCTGTCATTTTTCCTTATTCAACTTTGTCTTCATCATCAGTTTACACCAAATTGATATTGAAATATAGAGAAAATATTTATTAATTTAAAACTTAATTTACTACTGTAGTCATAGTTATTGGTTTATGTTAGCCCTGCAATATGATTTATGCTAAAAACAGGTATAGAACTGACCACAAGTTCCTTTATCATAGGATTGAAATATAATAGATAAAATTTAAAGGATATCAGTTTTTACAGTTGAATGTAGCTGTGCCTGTTTTGTGAGTCTCTGTTGTAATATCTCTTTGGTAGTAAAATTATATTCAGTATCTCCAAACTAAATCATTATGTTTAGATTAGCAAACATTCTATTTTAAGCATTTTTACCCAATCTTTTTGAACAGTTGTAAATTAATTTTCTTTTTCATAGGGCAAAGTTGTTTATATTCTTTTATAATGTAGCATTTTCCTTTTTTCTTTGCCCAAGGCTAATGCATTAAGATAATTTTCTCTACATTTCTAAGCTCATTGTAATTTTGGAAGGAAAATATACTAAGACATTTATTTATAATTGTGTTTTTTAAACAGAGAGTGAAAAATAAATCATTGGAAGATGTGGTTATGTTAAATGTTGACACAAACACTTTAGAATCACCATTTAATGACTTGAACAACCTACCGAGTGATGTGGTAAGTCTGAAGGATATTTTGTGGTGAACATATATATGTGTGTGTGTGTGTGTGTATATATATATATATATACATATATATATATATATATGTTTTCTCCTGGACCCTTAAATTACCAAGAGTTATTTTTCCCACTTTTTCTATCTGAAATAAAAGGGTTGAATATGTGCATGGGGTGCGAAAGGAATCAATGGAGATTCTATATTTAATATTTTTATCTTTTGGCAGTTGAGGAGATGTGGAATGGAACGTCATATTCCTTATCGTAAAAGTAGGATCATAATTAAAATGCTAGATGCATTCATTAGGCAGAGTTTCTTTAAACGTAAGTCTCTTCATCTCATCTTAATCATTATATTACAAAGTAGGCATTTCTGTCTGCCTGGTGGCATGTCTTGCAAAAGAATGAGAGAGTTTTTGAAGGCAAGAAGAAGAAGGGGGCCAATTATCGGCTTTTGCTTCCTTGCCACCTGCCAGCGCTTTTCCTTTTAATTAATGATCTGATGGCACTGGTCAATATAATAAGAAATGCTTGTACAGTTGGGGTCAGAAAATTCTGGCTTTGATCTCCCACAACTTTCTGAAACATTTATTTGTTTTCTCTAAATTATTTCAGTTTTATTTTAATCTTTTCTATCCTGCTGAGGGCTGCAAGAATGAAAACCTACACTGTTTGTCACTGGCTTTGGCAGAGCAAAGACTGCTTACTTAGAATTCTATTTGTAAATTAAACTGCAAACCCAGTTTGTCATAAAAGACATCTGATTCTTTTGAAATGACGAAAACTGTCTTTTGTCTGTAAAGGCTGATAAATTAAGTGCCAGTTCTCTTCTGGTCTTTGATCTTGCAGAGGGTTTGTGTGTGTGTGTGCTTGTGTGTGTCTGCAGCTTATAATAGGATATATTCTGTATTTCATGTTAAACAGTCTCCAAAAGTGCATTTTTTGGCCTTCGTGTTCCTTAGAACAGGGCAAAAATGTAGACTAGTACTATTTCTGTATATATTTTAATGGCTATTTAAAAATATCTTGATAATATAGTTCTAAGTTAAATAACTTCCCTTTAAAAAAATGCATTTTTTTTCAGGGATGTTAAAATATGGGAATAAAAAGCCTTCAGAATATATTTTTCTGTAATATTGCAAGTACTTTAAAATTATTATTAGGGAGTTTGAAAAAGTGAATTTAAAAATCTCAAACTCGAAAAATGTGGTAATACTAGCCTTGATTGTTTTTATGACTAGTGATAGAAAAAATATGATTTTAAAGTCAGAGTCAGATTATTTATGCCTATAAATAAACTAAACTACTTGCTGACCTTGAAGCAAATTGAATCGAACTACTTTATCTTACTGTGGTAAAATTTATGCTATGTATGAACGAATCCAAAGCCAGGCCAGTGAAGAATTATATTATCTTTTTAGCTCATTATAACCAGATTGCCTCATTATAAAAATTTTGCAGAAGCTGCTAGAAATGATTAGAATTATTCATATAGAAATCCATCAAAGTATTCTTTATTGGATAGAGAAATAATTATGAAAATAAAGTCCAAACTTTTAAAAATATTCTCCTTATGTGCATATATTTCCGCTGTTAATACCCTAAGGAGAGAGCATTGTTTATTTAAAAAAAAGAGGAAGAAAACAGAGAAAGAAATTAGCTTTTTTGTGTCATACTAAAATTTTTATAGTCAGCTTCAATGATAGCAGACTCTTTCTTTAAGAAAAACGATCTTTAATAGTAATTTTTTTGATGGGTGATTCTTTTTTAAATTGAGGAATATTACTTTCCTAGTAGAATTAGTATGATATTAAAACATTTATTTATAAATATATGAAGAAGTTAGTATTTACAAAATATAAATGCCTAAATATATAAAATGACAAGGAGGGACTATCTTACTATTTACTTATAAGCAACAGTTAACTGAACATAACTGAAATAGTAAAAAATATTCATAAAAAGGAAGACTGCAGGGTGGTGTAGATATAACTATACATATGCTTGAAATTAAGGGACACAGACTTTAGACAAATTTGAAACATGAATAAATGTAAATAGCTCTGAGCTGGAGCTACGACTATTGAAGTGTGAGATGTAAAGTGTGAGTCATTTTCTAAAAATATTTGAGGTGGTTGCTTGTTTAACTCATCTCTAATAAATTTAGCTTTTTCATCATTCTATAATTGTAGATGTTTTAAATAAGACGTTAAAATCACAAATAATCTTACTGAATTTTTTTATGATTTGAATTAATAAAATATATTTGAAGCCTGAAAAATATTTCTATTGGTATTGTTTTATTATTTAATAAATTAACTGATATTTAAGTGGGGGCCTCTTAAAATCATGCACCGAAGCATTTAAATTACACATACAGGCTACAGGACTTTTTGTGCATGTGCACTCTATTACTGTGTCAGCTTGACCAGTGGTCTTGGCTGTTCAGAGGTCAGTGGTCACAGTTGTCCTGAATTACTAGTTCTTTTTTCCTGTGGACCCTCTGCTGTGTTGCATGCTGTAATCTTCTTAATGGCTTCATTCCAATATTCACACATAATATTTTAGATTTATTGACTGTTAGAAATACTACCATGCCAGTAGCAGTTCCGCTACTCTTAAGGTATTTAAAATTGGAAAAATAAATCAGGGCAAAGCTTTCAGGAATCCTTTGTTTTCCTTAAGGGAGGGGGAAAAACTCTCTTCCTGTCTTCTGACAAGAACACTTGTTTTTCGATTCCATCATTTCACTATAGATTTGGATCATAAAAAGAAAAAAACACAAATTTTATTGGGAGTGATTTTAACAATATTGATTATTACGTGGAATAACTTTTAAAAGCAGTAGATCCGTTAAAATACACTTTTGTAGTTTTTGTCTATGAATACATTGTGATTTTATTTTTTAAGTGGCTATGCCAAATACAGAAACCTTCAAACATATGTAGTTGTAGTGTTTTAAAGTAAGAAAGTAAGTTTTAGGGCTATGTACCAACATCAGTTGAAGTTAGTTTTATTGCAATATGTTTTTAACTGTGAGGAAAACAGAACCAGTTGGATTAAATATGATATTTGAAATTTCAAATACATTCATTTTAAGAAAACACACTATTGAGAGCCTCCCATTTCAAATGTATACACAAATTTAGTTTCAATTATATAGTAATTTAAAATGTTGTATTTCTAAGATATTGCTGCTCATTTTAATTTTTATCAACTTTAAAAGTAATTTGGAGAATTGTTGCTATTTAAAAAATAAATAGAATAGCCCACTTGTTGGAAAATTAAGCTCATTATAATTAGAATGAGATTTAGGAGATCTGGCTTCATTTGAATACTGTTAAAACAATTATAAACTAACTCTTATAGATGAAAGCAGGTTGGAATTGACATCTGAAAAAGTTGCGTGCGTTAGAATATATTCGTTACTAGGAAAGTGAACTTTGGCCTATATTGCTTAACTGTCTTTAAATAATTTTAACTCATTAGATTGTAAGAAATAATATCCTCTGAGACAGGTTAATATACTTATCCCTCTTTTAGATAAGAAGGTGAAGGCACAGAAAATTTACTGTTCATGGTGTTTCTAAAGCTTTAACTCCTGTGGGTTGATCCTCAGATTTATGCCCCAAACACTAGACCACAGTCCCTCTGTAAACATGATACGCAGTGTAGTGAGTTACTCTCCATTCTGCTCTTGTAAAGAAATATCAGTATGACCAATTTGATTTAAGTTAGGATTGGCAGTACTGTTTTAAAAACTGATTTTCATCTTATGTGTAATACTATTGAAAAATGATTTTCTATTATGATAGTGTGTAGAAAATATGTACACTTAAGAGTTATTCTCCAATTCACTGTAGACTACTACGGTATGTTATAGGATAGCTACATTTGGTACGAAGCATATTGAATTACTAAAACATTGAAAAGACCTTATTATAAAATGGAGTCATCTAAAATACCGTGTATCTTACAGCGAGGCTTTCAAGTATCACACGAAGGAATAAGTTAATGGTTTTATTGTGATATGAAAAGAAAAGACAACTTGCTCCAAATCACCAATAATCATTAAAAGCACAAAGAACTAGAGAAAACCTCCCAAAACTCTGACTTGAAATAAAATTTTGAGATATCTACATTCAAGTGAATTAATTTAGAAACAAGTTTGGAAAAGAATTAGCTTTTTTAGAGAATTTTTTGTCAGTTTTTTTTTAAATTAAGTATATAAACAAATTTAACTCTCACAACTGTGCAGAGAGTCAATAGATATATTTAATTCATTGGCTGTTTTCTCTAATCTAACATGAAGGTTTAATATGTTAAATTGTCATAATATATGTTATAAAGGAAAAAAAAGGCCCCAGAGAATATTATATTCGTTCCAGGTTTGCCACAGTTCTGCTGTAATCCTTATCCTATTTATCAATAAATGAAGTTCCCAGCAAATTTCTAGAGTGGCCAGGTTAGGAAGATAACACAATTTCATTCAGGTTCTAGAGTAATTTGGTGAATATTTTTTTGGTTTACTTGAGTAGACTTAAGGAGACAAACACTGCTTTCAGTGTGCCCCTGGAGAGATGGAGCTGTGCTCCCTCCCTCAGTCTCTAGCTGTTAGAATTCAGGCATCTAGGTGCGCGTTGCCCCCGCCACGCAGCCTTGCTGCAGTGCTTCGTAAATAGTAGGCCTTCAGTGAATGATTGAAGGGAAATATAATTGCATTTCTTTTATCTTTTGTAATAGATGTTGCTTTTAAAGTCCCTGTTTAGAGTTACTCTCTAGAATATTTTATAAGGATATTTTCATAGTAATGAAAGAAAGAAACTGGAAGCATGTTTAATATATACTTTTTTGGCTATGAATGCAGCTTTTTGTTTCCTCTCTGGAAAAGGAGACCATATTGTGATGGCATCTGCGTGCTGCTTTGGGTGTCAGAGGAAACTCACCCTTCTTTTAAACAGTTATTTTCAGAGGTGTGATTGTTTATAAAAAGTTTTTTTGTTTGTAAGTAAACTATTAAAGATTTTTCTATTTTTCCTATTTTCTTGATGTGTATTTTTTAATATAAACTTTAAATACAAAAGCAAAATAAAACAAAAACCAAAACAGAAAACCTTAGTTAACTGGGCTTGCAAACATTTAAAAGATCTTTGTTATTTTCTCTCAACAGAATAAGAGAATCTGCCCTTCCCACTGCAGTGACCCAGGCTTTGGCACTTGCCCTCTTCATATCTCGGTGCTTTTGCCATTTTAAAGTGGATTTATAGTTTGTTCCTATTGGTGCTTTTACGTGCTCATGAAGTTCCTTGGCTTTCTCATGGCTTTTCATTTCCAACTAAATTAGCTAGCTTTTCTCCTAATGTCTTTTTTTTTTTCTGTATCATCTTAATAACATGCTTCTCTCTCTTCTTAACTGCTAATATGTATATATATTTTTTGAAATGTAAAGACCTTGATTTTGGCTTTAAAAATTATGTACAATTTGTTTCTAGTCCTTTAAGTTCTTGACTTTTCCATATTCAAGAGACTTCTTGTGTGTATGATATTGTGAGCCCTGTCACAATAACAGTTCCCAAATCTTGCTGGTATCATGATGACTTGGTGAACTTTTAAGTGAATTATGTTCCTGGGCCCCATCACAGATATGCTGATACAATTAACTAGAGAAATTAATGTAAAAGTGTTCCTGGGGCAGGTTGTTAATTTGTTTATTCATTCATTCATTGAATCATTCATTCATTCAACAAATATTTATCGAACACCTGCTGTATGCCCGCACTGTGCTAGGAGCTGAGTGAACAGGATGACATATATGCTGCCCTCCTGGGACTCACATTCCATTTGTCTGAACCCAACCACATGGCCACACCAAGTCACAAGGGATGTTCAGAAGTAGCTGGATTAACCCAGCTGGATTAACCAAGCACCAGTCAAAACTTAGAATTTCTATTACCAAAGAAAGGGAGAGTGGATGTTGGTGGACTGACAGCCATCTCTCCCATAAGTGAGCTGAAGTGAAAATAATTGTAGCCAAGCTGACATGCCATTCTTACCAGTCTGCAAACTCAGGTCAGCCTTTTGTGGTCCAGCCAAGCTCAATGTGTCAAAACATTTGTTTGCAGAGTTCGCCCAAATGATGAGTCTGAATAAGCCAAGCAAAGTGGGAGGAGGAAGAATAGGATGTACAAAGTTTCTGCTATGGGGAAGAGGTTGGCACATTCAAGAAATGGAAAGAAGGCCTGTATAGCTGTAGTAAGATGAACAAAAGAGGAAGTTATGCAAAATGAGGTTCTAGAGAGAGGCAGGAGTGAGATCATGAAAGACCTGTAGTTCTTGTTAAGGACCTTTGGACTTTACTCGAAATTCATTGGAGGCTTTTAGCAGAGGTATGATGATCCACTTTGACTTCTAAAAATATCATCTTGAGTTCTGGGTCCTGAAGATTACTGGATATAAGAAATGAAGCAGAAAGATCAGTTAAGACCACTTGCAGTAGTCTAGGTAAGAGGTGATGGTTGCTTGGACTTGATAGTGGCAAGGATTTAGAGAAAAGTGGACAGCTTTGAAATCTCTATCAGAGGTCGAACTGACAGGGCTTGGTGATTGATGTATTGCCTGTGGGAACTGAGAAAGAGTGAAGAGTGGAAGAGGACCCTCAAGGTTCCTTTTTGAGCAACTGGATGAATGGAAGTGATAATATTGGTATTAGAGATACTGGCATGACATTGGGCTTGAAGTGGGGATAAGAGGAGTTTTGGTTGTCTTAATTTTAAGATGCCTCTGAAAGGAAAACAGTTGTAGATGACAGAAAATTAGTGAGGTTTTGGTAGGTAATTTAAGCATACAGAGAAACAATGTAATGATGCCCTCCGCAAGTATATCCTATGCTTTTCATTTAGTAAATGTTAACAGTTAACTGTTTTAATCCTTAAATAGAAGCTTGTTACAAAATTATCTTAAGAGAGAAGGGTTAATTTTGTATCTTAAAAAACTGAACATTAGAAGGATTAAAGAAGTATAGGGATGTAGTATCTGATTCATATGATAACTGTAACATGTTTGATAGGAGAATAAAAGATTTTAACTTTGTAACTTTTTTCTAAAGCAGATGATTATTTGGAGCGTTAACTTTTCTAAATGTATGTAGTTTCTGGAGTACAGTTTAGTTACGTAAAAGGAGATATTTAAAAACATCATAGGGTGTTTTAGGTTGTGTAGTTATCTAAATATTATTTCTGAACATTTATTTTTATCATCTGTTCTTTACCCTGATGTTTTCTCTCCTAAAAAGTAAAATTAAAAATTCTGGGTAGAGTGGTTAATTTATTTTTCCTGAAAATACACATCTAAAAGTCAAGTAAGAGGAAAATCTGTTACTTCTGTTACTTCTCTGACAAACTCAGCTCCTGTATATGCTCTCCCTTCCTGACTCCCAGTTGGCATAATTACTTCATTACTCAGACTGTGCATGTGGCTTGCACTCTTTTAATTTGTACCTGTTTGCTATGTTTACTCATGTAATTCCCTCTTTTTATTCATAGTCACTTTAGTGCTCAGAGGGTAAAAGTGGCAAGTTGGTGGTAATATTATTCATGTTGTAGTGAACTCCCACTGTGCTCAAACCCAGGTTGTAACTCTCTCCTGGATGGCTGCTTGGAGGCTCGAATTCTCACTGTATGAAAGGAATTTAAACATTCTATGAGAGCAATGGAATGATACTTGTTTCTGAAGTTCTTTTCACTGTTTTAACTTTTTTTGGTCTAGTAGAATACTTCCTTAGACTTAAAAAATAATTCATTTAGAGACTAAAAAATGTCATAATAAAATAAAATGTCAGTTTTGAAGTAATCTTTAGCTATTGGAGATTGAGGCTGGCCTACTTTTTTAAGAATAAGAAGAGAAAACAATTGATACCTTTTCAGTATCAATTGATACTTTTTCAGTATCAGATAATAGGATTGTGTGATAATAGCCGAGTCACTAAGGTTCCAAATGCTTTTCTGAATTGAGAATTACATGTGAGTATGAACTTTAGGATTTTATGGGCAGATGTACATTTATTTTGTAACTAAACTTAGAAGTTTGGAAATTAAAGCAGAAAATGCTATTTCCCAGACCAAGTATTGAAAATGTACAGAAGAGACATCACAGTTTTTTATAGATAAAAGCTGCTAAAAGCTAATTAGCACTGCAAAGGGCAATAGTAACTGGTGATAATTTACTCCAGTGATCTAAGGACAGGAAAACAGCAAGGTTGACACAATCATTTTATATTAGAGTAACATCCTTATAGCTGAAAGTGACTTTTAAAAACAATTTCATTTTTACAGGCTATTTTTGAGCATTCGTTTGTACATACAGAAACACTTAGCTGCCCATCTGCTTTCTGAAAAACAGGAACAACCTGAGATCTACTGACAGTCGAAGCCCACCTAGAGTAGGTGAAGGAAAAACTCTTTTTATGCAGTTTGTAAAGGTTGAAATAAAGTAGAAATAGGCAAAGGAACAATGTAACCATATTTCTTGCTAGGCAATTTTTCAGTCTCACATGTCTGTATGAAATGAGATAGGATGCTCATGTAAAATAGCACTGTCCAACAGAAGTAAAATATGAACCATGTATGCAATTTAAAAATTTCTCGTAGCTGTGTTAAAAAGTAAAAAGAAATAAGTGAAGTTAATTTTTAGTAATATTTTTAATCCAATATATTAAAAGTATTATTGTTTCATCATGTAATCAATATAAAAATTATTAATGAGCTATTTTACCTTTTTATGGGTGCTAAGTCTTCAAAATCCAGTGTATATTTTACACTAAGAACAAATCTAGTTCGGACTAGTCACATTTCAAGTGCTTGTGTGTCTAGTGTACTGAATTGGACAGCACAGTTGTAGAACAAGTATTTTACTTTTCTCTCCTATTTTCTACAGAGCTCCTCAGGGAGCTCAGGAACTGTCACTGACTGATTTTGGAAGTGAAGGCCACATATTTATGATTTGGTTAGGAAGGGATTGTGGCCTTAATATCCTAGATAACTTAAGTATTCAAGGACTTGGGATAACAAAGGCTAAGGAAGGGTTTGACTTGCCTCCATTCTCTGTGAGCATATGTGTTATGATTGTCCTAAGAATACTTGATTTGTGGAGAACTGAATTGTTAATATCATATTTTGTAGAAAAATATACCTTGAGGAGTTTTCTTTTGCAAAAATATAAGGCATGACATTTTTAAATATGTTTTTTATTTTCTAAAGTAGAAATTTAAAAATAGCCCAACAATTTACTTTTCATAATACTTTGAAAGACTAGAATCATATTCCTTCCATCATAAACTTTTTTTGGGCGGGCAATAATTAAATATGTGTATTGGTATTCATTCCTATTATTTTTTATTTAAAGGCATTTGAAACTTAAAAAAAAAACATTATTACAAACTTCAGAATAAAAGACATTAAGATTTGTTTTTATGTCCTTCAGCTGTATTTATTGTTTGAATATGTGGATTACCTGGAAATGTACATTTATTGAGGTTAGATTTTAATAATAAAAACTTCCTCTTAAATGAATTCTGGTTTATGCACTTTGTGGGCTAAATGAATTAGGCTCTAAACTTTTATCTGAATGTGTGGAGCTTGGATAGAAATTGAAAAGATCACAGCTATGGGGAGAAGACGTATCTGCAAAGGCCTTTCTGCATAGATTATGAACATCATAACAATAATTTTTTCAAAACTATGGTTATAATTGGACCCAATGGGGGTCTCTTCCTTTGATCAGATCACAGTAACTGTGACTTTACACTGGAAAATGTCACTACTGTGAAGGTTTATCACCTGTAGAGCTGGTCTTTCCTCTGATGCTGTGTTCATTTCTCATTAGCATTATTCAAAGTTTCGTTGTTAATTAGGTTGACACTTCAATTACAATCATCATCTACAAGAGTAGTCAGGACTGCTTGCATAAAGAAATAAAAATATTCCTTCTTGCATATATGTGTAAAGGAGAAGTAACATTACTTTGTTATCTTTAGTTGTGTAAGAATAAGAACATGCTCTGTTAAGGAAGCAGTCCAATCCGAATTTGTCCCATCAGTTTTTTTCCTCAAGAAAACAGATTGTTTACACCACTTTGTGTTCCCATGTAAAGCATTGATGAGGAATGTATATGAGCATCAATATTTTTTAAATGTACAGGGTGTAGTTTTTTATTATGTGTAAAAGGAATTGAGTCAAGTGAGTTGGATGCATAGGAACATACTACATCACTGCCCCCTTAAAAGATAAGAATATACATTAGGAGTATGATTGCACTTACCAAATATTCATCTAAGTAAGGGCTGCTCATAAGTAATGTGCATTTTCTAAAATGTACCGAACCTGAAATTAAGGGATGGAAATGTATGAAAAATTGTAACAAATACAGGTGCTTTTTAAAATTACATAGATTTCTAGATAACAAGTTTTTCTTTGATTTAAGAACATTAATATTTTAATTTGATTACTGGTTCATAAGGCAATGACATTGAACTTAAACCCAGCATGTGGTGGTAGAGAAAACTGGACAGAACTGGGTTTAAATGTCAGTTTTAATAGCCACTTATTAGCTATATGGGGGGGCAGATAGATTCATGTCTTTGAGCCTCTCTTTCTTCTACTATTCGTGAATGGTAATATGAAGGCCTTTCTTAGAAGACTGTGTCAATTAAAAGAGACAGTGTATAACATTTGCATAACATAATTCTCTACTCATAGTAGGTTCTCAATAACTTTAACTTCTCTCCCGTCTTTTTATCTAATAATGGTGAAAACTATATATTCAACAAATGACTGGAAAATTACATATGCAAATAAGGCTTCCAAAAATAAAATTAAATGGTAAATGATCCTGGAGGACCTGTAACAAATAACCTTACATAGCAGAAAAAAACGATACCCAACCGGCTTCATCTCAAAACAAGTAGACACATATTGTAATTGCTAAAAATCTGCAGAAAAGTGGCTCACAAGCAGTTTACTGTAAAATAATTAAAGCTTATTTATGTCAAGAGGCCTTGGGGAAAAAAAGAGAGCATAAACCAATTTGCATTAGCACGTTACTATCTCCTGCTTTCGTTTCAATTAACAGACCAGCAGGTGCTCTCTGCAGTTAAAAAGATAAGCTATCAGGAGGAGGATGAATTTTTGGCTGACCTGCAGGCACTGTGGTTTGCCTGCTGATTGGGTTCGTACCTCGCTGTACCAATTTCTGAGGTGTTAATTTAACTATTCCTCTCTCTCATGCAGGTCTCGGCCCTGAAAAGTAAGCTGAAGAAGCAGTCTACAGCTACAGGGGACGGAGTAGCTAGGGCCTTCCTTAGGGCACAGGCTGCTTTGTTTGGATCCTACAGAGATGCACTGAGATACAAACCTGTAAGCGTTTTATTTCATCACTATTTTAATTTGTTTTTTTATGGTTCTTTGGAATGGGGCAGAAAAAAGAAACATTTTAATATCATACCTTAAAAAAATTCTCATAAAGGTCTTTTAAAATCCAAAATAATACGCTTTAAAACATTAGTTCTGTCTCCAATTTCTTGACTTTTTGGTTTTAGTTCTTTTAGTATTTAGGTAATATTTCCCACATTCTTTTGCTTATCACCTTATTTATTGTTCTAAAATTGAAATACTTACCTCTTAACTAATTAGTGAATTGTGCTAATGCATTTTAAAGTAACTACTTGATCTTGTTAAGATCATTAAGAAATTAACCAGACAATTGGGTTCATTAAATTAGTGAGTTTAGAAATCACAAGTACAAAGTGGAAATTTAAAAATATTACAACTTGAAAACTTTGCAATATTTAGAAATTTATTTTCCTAATTCATAACACTTTCCTAAGTGGGCTTTTCTATTTAACATATCCTAGCTCATTTTGCCATTTCTTTTTTGGTTTAATACCCTAAAAATGATTATTATGTGGAATCGTAGCCAAGTTTTTAGATGGCCTAAAAAGGTACAAATCAAAATATATTTGTTTCTGTCTCTGAATTATTGGTTAAGTATGTTAGTCTGATTTTGTGAAAATTATTACACTGCCCTTCCACGACCAGATGAATAAGTTGTAATGGGTAAAAACCATTGAGGTAGTAATAAGTAATAACACCTGCTGTCTAATAGAAATTCCACCATTATTAAGCTGTATAACCTTGACCTATTTCCTTAGTCTCTCAAGACTTTAATCTTATTTGTAAAATGAGAATTCTTATACCTTCCCTGTCTACCTTTCAGGATTCGTGTGTAAACCCTATCATAAACCACAAACCACTAAACAAATGTGAATAGGTTATATCCTTTCTAAACTGACTTCCAAATTAGTAGTTCCCACCCCATGTCTCTTATACCTCTGAGGAGTTATTGAGTTATGGGAAGGAGTCCTTAAATGTATAGCAGATCAGCTGCTGTGTCGAGTTAAGTACATGTGTCTAATTTGCACACTGATCTCTTTGAAATATGTGTATAGTTTTTAAAGCATTATAGAACTCATAGTACTATACACAGTATGCATATCTCACATGGGGGAGTCTTCAAAAATTATTGACAGTTATAGAGTCTAATGGAAACCAGTCATCCATACCACAATAGAACATACTCATATTCAAATTACTGAACATCAATTAAAACATAAAAATGAGTTTGAAAGACAAAATTAGTGATTAATTTTAGTTGTCAAATTTTTTTAAAGAGGGATTGATTTCAAGTTACAATACAGAAGGAAAAGTTACAAGTATCGCTTTGCTTGAATTTTGCCACATTTAAATACTTATTAATCTTTATAAGCTAAATTTTTCATTTTCCTTTTTGAATTTCTCATAGGCTTCAGATTTGAGGAAAGCAAATCGAAGAGAAAGTTTTCTTAAATGATTTAAATTATCAATGTGTTAGGTGCTGGTTGAAATTATAAAAATATCCCATCTTTAATATTAATTACTGTAGTTTTTATAGCTTAGTATTCCCCCCCTTTGAGCTTAATTGAGCAGATAGGGGTACAAGATTTTAATAACTTGGACTTTTTTAAAAAAAAAATCTTGAAAGCCAAATTCTCAGTATCCGTGGGAAAATATATAATTTCATCATAGAATATCTTTTCTGTTTGTTGATCACATCTTGTTATAAATTTATTTGTTAATTTATCTATAGTTTTTCTTTCTATGTGTATTTTCTCC
The DNA here is from genome assembly GCF_057802395.1 of Ceratotherium simum simum. NCBI lineage: Eukaryota > Metazoa > Chordata > Mammalia > Perissodactyla > Rhinocerotidae > Ceratotherium > Ceratotherium simum. The sequence continues at coordinate 5,138,796 of NC_141935.1, forward strand.
TTCCTTTTTTACTGCTAGTTCTTTCCAGAAGTTGGGGGATAGTATTTTCATTTTCATTCCTTATGCCTTTACATTTCTTTTGACTTAATCTGTGAATGAAAGCTTAAATTTTAGAGTATACTGAATGTATTCAGACAGTTTTTTCTATTTATTTTAAAAAAAATCGTTTTTTAAGGAAAATGATATATTGTGTATAAAATACTTTTTATTGTTGTTTTAGGCATTATCTTGACAAATTACCCTGTGTTCTAATTTATTAAAAGTGCATTTATTTTTATTTTATGAAGTCTTTTTGGATTCATGTAATAGGCATATATCTTTGATATATTTTCTGATTGATGTAAAGAAAAAAGAGCCAAGTTTAGAAGTTACAATTATTTCATAGTTTTGTCTCTTTTCATAAACATATTTCAGTAGTATTCTCTAGCTCTTAGAGTACAACTGGAAAGGGAAAAATTGCTAAATAGCTTTAAATGGATATTAATTCTTTAATTAGGTATCAGATTTCAAAATTTCCTGATTGTTGATATACATATAGAAATGAAGCAGTATTTCCCTTACATTTGACACAATTAAACCTGCAGATTAGGCCTGTGACTGCCCGGGCCTCAGGGTCCTTCCCTGCCCCTTGCATTCAGGGTCCTCGTGGTGGGCAGGTGGTCTGTGTCTGCCTTTCCTTTCCTCCTAAGCTCTGGCCTCAATTCAGAGAACTGCACCTGAGGCTCCAGATGGCCCAGGCTCCTCCAGGTTCCAGTCCTGTATTTATAATGTCCTTTCTTCCTGACAGCGCTTGTATCTTTCTCGCTTTTAATGGCCATCTAGTTCCTTCCTGGTCCTTGAAGCTGTAGTTCGTACTGACCCTTTCTTTCTATGAACTGACTATACTTCCTTTCTTTAACACATTTCTTCTCCCTTTTAAATATATTACTTATTGTAGTTCTTGTTATTTTTACTGATATGAATAATTTTTAATTGCTATTAATACAATAACTGACCATTGAGCACCCACTGGGTGCCAGGTATTGATAGGCCCTTTGGATAAACTCTTCGAAATATTACCCTTTTTGTTTTAGAGATGAGGAAAATGATATTCATAGAGTTTAAATACCCTCACTATGGTTCCTCAGCTAGTAGTGGGACCTGAATTTGAATCTACACTTTCCACAGTCCCACTGTTGCTTCAGTGTGGCATGTTTCTCTTCTATCTGGACTCCATTATTATGTCCTGCGTGCCTGGAGATAAATCTTCGGAACTTACAGTTCTAAGTGAAGATGCATGGCAGGCATTCAGTATACACTTAAGGAAAGACTGAATGAATGATAGAAAGTCTTAGGAATTTACCTAAAAGGAACAGATGGTATAGGCGTCTCATAGTGTATACATAAGTGGGGGAAATAATCTGTGATTCATGCCACCTATTTCCGTTTATGGTTTTGTCCACCCGAAGTAAATGCCACTGGTCAGACTGCCTCTTCCTCTTCCCTACAGTCTTTGATCCTGGGGACTACTGGGGCACCAGTGGATGTGGACTGGGAGGGAAGGCACTCCAGGGTGATTTAAATATTCGTTTTCAAATGCAGATACTAAACATATATGCTGTATACTGCCAAAGAGTAATTTATTTTATAAAATATGCATTTAGAATGTCTGACAACTCTAAATACGTTGTTACTTTTCACATAATGCCTTATTTACACTCTCTAAATGACACACTGGCATGATTGACAAATAAATTGTACCTGTTCTTAATTACAGAGAAAAATATAAAACTCCTTAAAGTTGTTTGAAAGTGACTTAAATAAAATAATGGCTATTTTGCTTTTTTTGGATTTTAGCCAGCAGCAAGTTAACTACGTTTTAAGAATTCAAAAATGTGAGATCAAATTGATGTGCTAAATAAATTGAAGAAAAGTGATGAGAACACAGACTCTAGAACCAGACGGCCTGGGCTTGAGCCCTCATTATGGCACTAACTAGTTATATGACTTGGGGCAGATTAACTGCTCAGTGCTCTAGTTTCCTCATGTGAAAAAAAAAAAAGGTAATACTACTTCTTGGGTTGTTTAGAGGAGGATAACGTGAGTTCATGCATGTAAGTTAATTAGAACAGTGCCTGGCATATAGTCAGTGCTATATGCATATATATATGCATATACATGTATATACATGTATATATTATATGCACATACATGTATATACGTCTATATAGTATATATGCACATACATGTATATACATGTATATATTATATATATATTTATATAATCTTATATATATATAATATATATATAATATATATGCATATATATAATGTATATAATATATATGCATATATGTGTGTGTGTGTGTGTATATATATATATATATATAAGCTGTTATTATTAAGAATGACATTTTAAAAGTAGTAAATTTGGTAAGGAAAATCCCTTAACACAACTAAAATAAAGTACCCTCTTCTGATCCCCAAAAAGAAAAACGTTATAAATGTGAGAATACTTTTAAATGATGGCATTAAATAACTAATAAAGGGTCATCAGGGGTCAACTAATAAAGTGTACCTCTGTGTATCATTTATGTCACAAGCTATTAAAAATAAAAGTCAAATTTTTGACCAACAGCTAATGCTAAAGAAATGTTTGCCTCAGTAAAACATTGCTTAGTATATCCAAAGGCATATACTTGATTATCCTGTCTAGGAGCGTAGAAGTAACACTCAAATCTTTCCTTTGAATATGTAGGGTGCTGTCATTTGTTTCAATCACTCAGGCTTTTCTGGGCTGCTGTGAGCCCTGCTAATGGATAAAAAGTAAAATTCCTTTTAAAATAAGGATTGGTTAGTAATCTGGGGCTCTTTTCAGCAAGTTGGAAGAGTTGTCCTTCATTTTTTTGGATTATATTCCTTTAAAATATTATCAGTAGGGAGTGTTGTATTTTGTGATTAAGCTAAATCAATTTAAGCACAGGATTGGCATCCATAATTTAAGTGGCCATTCACTAAATCTTTGCCTTAAAGCTTCCATTTAACAAATTTGTAACTGTCACCTTGTTAGAGATTTAAAAATCCAAGTTGTAAAGCACCTTTTACTCACTCCTCACAGTTCATGGTTACTAAAACATGTTAGGCAGCCACTCTTCTCGTTACCCAAGCTCAAGTATGGACCCTTGACTTTAGAGATGGTTGCCACCAATGAAATAAGTGTGCGTATTTGCCTTTCTGATGGAATATGGTTGCTTTTATGGAACTTCCTTTTCTTTCTTTTTATTATTATTATTATTATTATTATTAGAGGGGGAATTTTGCTTAATTGCTTTAGCAAAAATGTAAAAGTACTGCACAACTCCTGTGGGACAGGTAGAACTAGGCTTTGATAGTAAAAGTTCCAAGTCACTGTAATATGTTTCATGAAACAGGGTGTTTTTCCCTAAATTGTGGGGAAGAAAAATGTACTTTTTTCATAGCATGTATAAAATTAATATATAAACCTATTAATCTTTTTAATTGTTCAAATTTAACCAAAGTGCTAGAAATGGCTGTGTCTAGTTTAGAAAAAAATTAATTTTTTTCCATCTTAACTTTCTGAATCATAGGCAAATGGAACATCAATAGCTGTATTTTTTCAAGACAGATATAATAACTTTAGGATAAACTCATATAATAATATGTACAAAGAGAAGATTTTGCTGCTACTGATGATTAAAGTTTATGATTTGAATGTGAGACTTTTTCATCCATAAGTTTTAGCAATAGAAGAAAGTATTGTTTTCATGGTTAATAAACTCTGAGAGTAGACTTGTGGTAACTTACATAATAGCATTGGAACACTTGGAAGAAAAATGCTATATAACTTGAAAAATCCTTTGTTACTATTTTGTGTGGGAACCTGAATATATTTGAATATTTTCGTGAGAAAACTGATAGCAGAGTCTTTCAGAGATTTAAAAATTTAAATATACTGTCATTGTGGAGACATTTTTGCTTAGTTTATTTCTACTCCTTAGGTAACAGTGACATTACATATGTAGTCCAAGTATTTTAAAGAACTGAGTAAGTATTATGTTGATGCTTTGGATTGTATTTCACATTTTTGTACAGTTCATTCTTCCTGACACCTTAATTTTGTTTCAATATGAATTCTTACTAAGTCATACACATCCTAGTGTATGTTTTAAGTATTTTCTTGTTTTTGCTAAGTTTCCTACTCCAGAGGACAATGTAGAACTGGAAAGATACCCATTGTTAAAAACAAACAAAAATATTATATTAAGTCAATATTGATAATCGCTCTGAAGCTGAGCATAATATTAGGGCAGGACAAACAGCCCATCTCATCCATGTCTTACTTAATTATCCTATAGAAATAATTCCGATAGTAACTAGTGGATATTTATTGAACACTCAAAATGCAAGGGTACTATGTTCGGTATGATAGAGAATGCAAAGATGAATACGGATTTATTCCTAACTTCAAGAATTCACAGATAAGATTTATAAAAATAGCTTTTAATACAAGACAGAAAATAAGTGCTAAAAGCAAGACACAAAAGGCTCTGGATATTCAGAGGTGGGAGAATTTACTTCTTTCTGTTGAAGGTAATTCGAGACTTTGTGAGGTAGATCATGTGGTCCATGTGGACCAGATTTATGCCACTGGAGGACAGGTCTAAGTCATTTTTCTGGCACAACCAGTTGTTGGGTCTTATTTAAAATACTGTCAGGTAGGAGTGACATGCAGTTCCTAGCACACCGACTTCAATGGTACCTTTTTCTTTCCCACTTATTAGTCTCTATATAAGTGACTGAGTGTGACATCATTCTATGGGTAATCTTGCATCTGATTTATATGTTTTAAAAAGTATATCAAGTATGAACTTTGGTATTTTTACTATTATTAGTAACAAACTGCCAGGTGAGCCTCATCATAGAGTGCCTGATACGTTGTTGATTCATTCTTAGTATATATTTGTTGACTGACATGATACTTAAATGTAACGGCAAGTAATGTTGGTACTTCCTTTCTGGAAAGCGTGGTTCTCTTCTCTGTAATATGGACTTCATTCCTATTCTGGTACAAATTATATTTTCCTAACATCCTTCCATGTCCCTTGTGTAATATTCCATTGAAGTGATTTTGGTTTTGATTCCTTTCTGTTGCCTCATCACTGTTCCATGTTCCATGGATAAAAGATTTCAGTTTCTTTTTCATCACATCAGAATTTTCCCATGAAGAGTTTTTCTTTTCCACCTTTTTATGTTTCTACCTGATTATTCTGTGTCTCCACAGAATCATATATTATTTACTTACTTTTTCTGTCAATTAACAATATAACTTTTAAAAATAGATTATAGATGAATATTTCTCAGTTGCATAAATCTTTTTCCCTGAGTAGGGTGATCAGCTTAACTTTAATACTTAGCTCTATGCAGATAATTCCTAAATATCTATTTAACAACACATTTTCCACACCTGAGTTTCTAGCTTTGTGCTACATATCTCTATGTGCCCCCTTCAAGCACCCTGCTTGCCCTACCATGCTGTAGTGGATACTGTTGTTGCCCTGCCCAGATCCTCTCTACTGGCTGGTGCCCTTTTCAAAGAAAAATTGCCCTTGACTAAATGGGAAGTGCGTCACCAGGCACCCCCATTCTTCTTTCCGCCTCCTCCCACCAGGGAAGACCAAGTCCAATGTCTGACTGATAGAGGGTGTAAGAGACTGGCCCCCTTGCCTCAAGGTGGGATCACCTCTGCTCTACAATTACTGCTTTTCCATGGATTCAGGCAAAAGCTGATCTCCAACTGAGACTACATACTTGCTTGGCTTTTTTTCCCCTGCACCATCCTGTTTCCCTTAATAGCTATTTCCTGAGAGTTCTCCACCAGCAAATCTCTTGAACAAGAATCCCTGTCTCAGGCTCGGCTTAGAATCTGACCTCAGAGAGACACATGCCAAAATTGAGTTTATCAGCTTCTTCTTAAACCTAGTTTTCTTTCTGTAGTTCTAGTCTTTAATAAAGGTATCATCTTCTGATTCTCAAGCTAGAAATCTGGAAGTCATCTTTGACCTCTGCTTGTATTGTTCCTGTATATCAATGGTTCTTAAACTTTTTGTCTCCGGACGTCTTTACACTCTTAAAAATTATCAAGGATATCAAAGACCTTTTGTTTATGTGGGGTAATATCTATCACTATTTACCATATTAGAAATTAAAACGGAAAATATTTTAAATATTTATTAATTTATTTTAAGACAATACAAACCCGCTACAGATAAACATGGAACATTTTACTGAAAAATAACTATTTCTAAACAAAAAATTTAGTCAGAAGAATGGCATTGTTTTAACATTTTTTCAAATCTCTTTAATATCTGGCTTAAAAGAAGTTGGCTGGATTCTCATATTTGATTCTGCTTTCGGTCTGTTGCAGTATTGAAAATCATGTAGCCTCTGGTAAACTCCACTGGATCTCATGAGAAAATGAAAGTGAAAGGGGCATAAAACATCTTAGCATTAATATGAAAATAGTTTTGATGTTGCAGACCCTGTGAAAAGGGCTGAGCCCCTGCACCACACTTTGAGAACCACTGTTGAACATCAGTTGATGAACAAGCCTGTTAATTTTGCCGTGAAATGTTTAGCAACGTAGTCAACCATATGAACTTGAAACTCTCACAACCTGGCTTAAGCTACTTAAAGTGTCTGAGCCTCAGTTTCCTCATCTATAAAATGGAATCATAATCCTCACAGGCCCTTATACTTTTACAGATTACATGATACAGAATGAATAAAACATTTCACATAATCTTCGATACTCAGAAGTGGGATGATTTGGAGGTTGAGAACATAGACTGAGTCTGAATCCTGCCTCTACCACTTACATGCTGTGCAATCTTGAGCAAGTTACTTAGGCCTTTTCTACGTTTTAGTTTATTTGTGTGTAAAGTAAGATAATAATAAGCTTGAGGTCTATATGAGTTAGTATGTGTCAAGTGCTCACAACAGTGCATGGCACATAAGTGTCATGTAAGCATTAGCTATTGTCATTCCTGTTCGTAGTAGTAGTAAGTGCCCTATAAGTGTTAACTAATGATAGTCGTTACTATTTCTTCCTTTCTACGACCTCGTTTATCTTTTCTTGCCTGATTTATATTGTACTATTAATTTATCTCCCTATTTCCATTATTTCCTCTTGCCTATTAACTCTCCATTCTGAAACACAGATATAATTTTATCACTTCATTGAGTAGATACTTCTGTGAGCTTCTTGATGACTTCAAAAAAATAACTAACATCTTAGAATATCACATAGGGCCTTTTCCAATATGGCTCAACCTACCTTTTACCTACCTCTCATACTTTCTGTAGTTCATATCCATTAGCCACTAGGCCTCAACCAACCTTTTATTATCTCCCTCAGGTGCTTTCTCTAGTTCATACCCACTCCACACACACTACCCTCTTTTTGTCCATGACTGTTCTTTCTCAAGACTATCTTTTCCGTCTTTGTTTCGTAAAGCTTCCACTAGTTTTCAAAACCAGCTCATATTTCCTCTGTGAAGCCACATGCCCCCAAATGAAATCTTTCATGCCACAGGCTTAAATTGGGAACTTGCTGGACGTGTAGTTACCCCACTTGGAACAAGAAAGTTTTTGAAAAACCACTCAATCCTAATCCTGATTTTTAATCAGATCATGAATAAATCAGAAGTTCCTAATCAGAGTTCCTTCTTATCATGCCATTCAACTTGACTTGGATTTAAAAGAACTCGAACTGGGGAGTCATTTGTAATGTTTCGTAGCATACACCCCAAGGACAATATGACAATAATTGGGGCTTCTGTGTATTAATATATAAAACTTCAGAGCATTGTTAATCAAGACATTTTTTCTTTCCCTTGAGAGAAAATTCTAATATGTGTCAGGGCTTTGTATTTGTTATTATCAGAGATTCTTAGTAAACAAACTGTGTCGATCAGTTAAGTTTCAGTTCAAATCTCAAACTGTGATTGGTGTTATCAAAAATGGATGGACAGCAAATCTGAACTTTCTCTTGAAAGATTGAAAGCAATTGCTAAAAGATTAATGAGGACAGAGTTCTTCCAGCATAATTTGCGTTGGCTAATGACTAAATTATACCCAACTCTTAAGCATAGGTAGACTTTGCTCTCATCCATTTTCCCTCACCTTGAGATTTTCCATCCCCCTGCCCTCCACTCCCTCTGATCAAAAGAAATGCTTGCTTGTAATGTAGGAAGTGTAAACCTTTCAGTTGGAGATAGAACTTTATATTTGAATTGAAGAGTATTCTGCAATGTTAATGACAACTTTTAGAGAGATCATTGATATTAATAAAATACATCTCCCATGTTTGGGGAAAAAAATCTGTCAAATGAAAACTAAAATTATCAATAGGTACTGATCACTTTGTAATAGCAGTGATGTAGTTGGAACTGCCATTGAGGCAATTATTTTATTTATTTTTAAAATTTGTATTTACTTTTGAAAAGATAATATGTCATATGGAGCAAAGCTTAGGTCACTAGCTATTTCATTTATTCATTTATAAAGCATTTATTGTGCTCCCATGTAACTAGATATGATGATAATACTAGGGATACAAAAACAATAGATCTTTATCTTTAATGGGATTGCCTGTTGTTTTTTTCCCCCTCCATTAGATTGTAAGTTCTATGATAGTGGCAAATACAGTGTATTTTGATTATCCAAAATATATTTATGTAAATTAATCCAATTTTTAAGATATATAATTTAAAAATCATTCTATAGCACTTAAGAATGGCAACAATCAGTATAAAAATTTATAATGGAAGTTTTATTATGGATCATTGGCTGGTGGCTGGTGGTAGATGACAATAATTGATAGATTATTGAATTATCTTCTCTAATAATTTGTTTGAATTTTATTTTCTTTCTTCTATAGCAGTGCCGTCCAAGAAGACTTTTTGTGATAAAGGAAGTGTTCTATATCTGTGCTAATACAGTAGCCACTAGACACTTCTGGCTACTGGGCATTTCAAATGTGGCTAGTGCAACTGAGGAACTGAATTTTTAGTGTTATTTAATTTTAATAAATTTAAATGTAAATAGCCTCATGTTAGCTAATGGCTACTATATTGAACAGTGCAGTTTTATAGTGTCATTAGTTTCTGTCAAACAGTGGTAACAGTTGAATTACACAGATTGTTAGTCTCATTATTTTATTCATGCAAGAACCAGTTTTCAGAACTTTACTTACAGATACCTATAATCAAGGCATTGAGTCTTACTTAAAATTAAATTATAATTAATATTTTTTCAAAGTTCTATTAGAAGGTTGACAAGCTCACTTTTTCCCTTTTTACTGCAGCATTAAGATTGCTAGAAGATTCATTATAATGAATGAATCATTGTCACTAATTTCTGTTTTCATTTTGGTCATGAAGTTCAGTCACTTATCTTCATATGCATTGAATGGGTAAGGGGACCGTTCAGGCTGATGAGGGTAGCAGCAGGTGGTAGGGATCAGCCAGTGAGTGACGATTTTCTGAGGTCATGCATGGGAGTAAATGTAACAAGTGGAATCTGTATTCAGAGTTTAAATCCTTGCTGATTTGGAGGAGGAGCATCTAATGGAGCATAAGCTACCACAAGACACATGCAAAGTTATGATTACTTAGCAAATAAGATAAATTAAGGCAGATCCCAAGTGGGACTTATCCTAGAAGGTGTCCAATCAGAATTATATTTGCAATCACGAAGAGAATGTGATTGTAAGAGCTTTTAATTAATTTAAAAAGAAATTAATAATCGTAATATAAATGGCAAAAATCATGCAGCAATGTTTATAGTAAGAATGTTTTCTAATCAAGATGAAAATATAATTGTTGGACTTTTTCAGATATGCATGCGGTTTTTAATACTCATAATTCGCTCTAATGGTATTAAATCTTTGTTTTTAGAGGATTTGATCTTACTTAGAGAGTGAAATTGAGCAACTTTAAGAGCCCAAGAGATCCTTGATTAGGAAGCTGTGGTGGAGGCACATTTCTGCTAGCCTGAAATCCAGCCATTACATAGAAGAGTCTAACTCCCTTTAGGCTTTAAGCACCTTAAAGCTGATTTGTGTCTGACACTTCCTCTGTGACTCTCCATGTGCCTCTTTAGAGAGACTGCTTCTCTCTGACTCACTTTCTGTTGACACCCTGAAATTCTGTATTTCTCTCCAGGGTGAGCCTGTCACTTTCTGTGAGGAGAGTTTTGTGAAGCATCGCTCAAGTCTGATGAAACAGTTCTTGGAAACTGCAGTTAACCTCCAACTTTTTAAGCAGGTAAGAGTGGATCTCCACATTATCTTCTGTAACAGAAAGTTACAGAAATGGAGCAGAAATGTGTAACACATTTTTATCACTATAAAATTATGTCTAAACCTTGAGTAATATCTTTTATAGAATTTCAAGAAATTTTTCATCCTTTTGTAACTTTATTGCTATTTATGGCATGGTGCCACAGAAATATTATGTAATAATAACTTTCCTATTAAAAAATTCCTCATCGAAAGTGCTAAACTGATGCTCTCACTACGGAACAGTAACCATGTTTGTAAAAAAGCAACATGACTAGTTTTATGTCAGTCATCTTAGAAGGAGTTATTTTGGTATGGTAGGTTGATACAGTAAACAAACTGTATTTTTTATATAGCAGTCCTTGTGTAATCCAGTTTATAAAAATAATTCACGTGTATGTTAACTTTTTAAGCTTTGTGAGACTTTTCATAATCATAAATTCAAAATTCAGAAAAAATTCACAGTCATACTGTGTTTCTTGATTTTTGGCTCAGAAAATTTAATTGCCTTTTCAAAAAGCAGTTGCTTCATGTCAGTAGCTTCACATTAGAAAGTTGAGATGCCCTGCTTCTTTCATTGCACTGTGTGATCATAGCAAGTCTCCTAATTCAGGCTTGTCATAGTTTCTGTTTACATAATTTAAATTAAGTTCTTAACACTTGCTTTTCTTATCCCACATGACAATTTTAAGTTAAAGTTAGCTATGGGAATTCAGCATTTACTGAAGACCTACAGTGTATTGTAAACTGTGCTCAGGGCCAAGATACAAACATGAATAAAAACTCAGTAATGCCCTTGAGAAGCTGACAATCTAACAGAAATTCCTTTGGACTCTTAGGAGAAAAGATACCGTGTAACTTGAAATAAGCTTCAAATTAGTTAAGTAAAGAAATTAGCATGGCGACAAATCCAATACTATTATCTATATTCTGAAGAAGTTTTAAAAAATAATCTTGAGTTAGAATATACTCTGAGGGGGATATAACTGTCTTCCCATATGTGAAGGTTTACCTTAAAGAAAGGATTAAATTTATCTAATACACAGCCTTAAGGAGCAGAACAACGTTTGATAGGTTTCAGGATCAAAGATGTCTTGTGAATTTCCAGAGATGGTATGGGTTACTTTTGGAGCTCTTGTCCCTAGAGAGCTCCAGTATGGACTGAATACTTACAAGGGTTGTAACAAGGATCAAGTGATAGTCTTTATAAATGCTGAAGTATATAGCACAGTGCATCCCAAACTAGTCAACCAATGCATGCTTGTTGAGTTAAATATTAGTACCCTTTTTGTATTTTTATCCGTCAAGAAGAGATAGTACTACCTCCTATTGTCAAAACTGAGTTGTGAAAATCAGATTATATGGGAATGAAAGATTGAATGGGTGGGTAGAATATCTGACTTATTACTTCCCTTTGACCATGAGATTCTGTAACTAGAGTCTTACTATTGGATAAAGTTCAGACACAGTAAACTTTTTTTATGTAGTTACAAAAAGCATATAGTTTTTAGGAGTCAGGTAGAGTTGAGTTAAATCTTGGCTTTATCACTCAATAGCTGCTCGTTCATAAGTACCTGTTTCTTTTTCCTTAAAATAGAAATATCACCACCTACCTCACAGGGTTGTGATAAACTGTGTGAATTAATACATGTACACTCTCAGCACAGTGCACGACACTTTGTAGAAGCTCAATAAATTTTAGTGTCTGCCTCATTCTTAGAGCAATTACATTAACAAAATACGAATCTGTACAGGATTTTTAAAAAATGTAACTTGGTCAAAAAGGCTAAATGTAAAATATGAAAATGGTCAATCAAAGTAGAACCCATTATATGGACAACTTGGATTGTTTTACATGTACCAATTGACCGTGTTCTCAAACTTGATATCACTTTATGATCCTTAAGAAAGTAATACTTGAAGATAGTCCTGAAAAGGACTTAAAAGTCCTTAAAAGATTCTTGTTTTCAGAGTTTCACAAACTTCTAAAGATGAGTAAGTTCTAGAGATCTGCTGTACAACATAGTGCCTATAGTTAACAATAGACTATTGTGCACTTAAACATCTGTTAAAAGGGTGGATCTCATGTTGATGTTCTTACCACAAACAAACAAACAAAAACACAAAGGGACACAATGAAACTTTTGGAGATTATGTAATGTTTATTACTTTGATTGTGTTAATGCTAACAGTAGTGTCTCCATATGTCCAAACTCATTAAATTGTCTACAGTTAATTATATGCAATTCTTTGTATACCAGTTATATGTCACAAAAGCTTGGAGGAAAAAAGGAGAAAAAAAATAAAAACAGGAATCAGTTGGTAAAAAATTATCAATATAGATGAATACTCAAAAGATCAAAATATTGATCTTTCTGAAATAATATAAAAATATTTATTGGGTACAAATAATTAATATTCATTACTATGAATTTGTGATCCATTATAAGTCAAGAAGTACTCAGGTTCTCTCTTTATTTGGCAAGGCTTATGCATCAAAATTGAGACAGCATGGACCCAGAAGAGCAGCATATATTTTTAAGCTAAGAGTTAAGGGGAACTGTTATTCCTGATAATATGACAGGGAAGGATCCAGCGATAACTTATGTACTGAAAAAATTTAATTCGCAGGATTTAAAAAACTTCTTGTGATGAGGAGGCACAGGAGACAAAGCCCAGTGCTTACTTTCCAAGATGAGAAGTGTAATAGGAGACCCTACTCCCATAAATCTGGGTTGACTTAGTGTGAAAGTAAACAAGAAGTAATGGTGCCCCTTCCCTTAACCCATTTCCTGGGGGCTGTACATCTGCAGCACTGGTACTGACTGGAGAGAAGAAAAAGTGCCGCTGAGGAGTAACCACACACCAGCCTGTGCAGGAATTTGAAGCCTGAATTAATAATTTCTGATTTGGTCTGACAAACTTAAGCCAACTTTAAAGTGACCCTAAACTGTTAGTGTCCTCAGGCCCCAGGCAGAGGCAAACACTCATCCTCTCTTGAGGACTCCACCTTCATCCAGGTGTCAAAGAATTCTCCCAGCTAAAATGCCAATGAAATTTCCCTGTGAAAAATCATTAAATATACAAGGAAACAAATCATGAATAAAAACTAGTAGAAGCAGCTGACAGAAACTGACTTGCAAAGACTTCAAATATGATAATTATTAGAAATAGAATATAAGATAGCTATGTTTAAGGTGTTCAGAGAAATAAAAGACAAGCTTTAAAAATGTTCAGGGCCTAAAAACTTGAAAGAATGTGAAGCCAGTTTTAAGAATGTATCGGGGCCAGCCCTGTGGCTTAGCGGTTAAGTGCGCGCTCTCCGCTACTGGCGGCCTGGGTTCGGATCCCGGGCGCGCACCGACACACTGCTTCTCCGGCCATGCTGAGGCTGCGCCCCACATACAGCAACTAGAAGGATGTGCAGCTATGACATACAACTATCTACTGGGGCTTTGGGGAGAAAAAAGAGGAGGATTGGCAATAGATGTTACCTCAGGGCCAGTCTTCCTCAGCAAAAAGAGGAGGATTAGCATGGATGTTAGCTCAGGGCTGATCTTCCTCACAAAAAAAAAAAAAAAGGAATGTATCAAACTTTTGTTAAGGAAGCATGTCATTTAAATTAAAGGAAATTGATGGATTTAACAGCTCATCAGATCTAACTGAAGAGAGATTTGCTAAACTGGAAGATATGTCTGAAAAAGAAATTATCCAGAATATGGTACAGAGAGATGACAAAGTAGAAAATACGAGAAGTTAATAGACGTAAATGGTGGGGTGAAAATGTGTAAAATCCATATAATCAGTTCCAAAAGGAGGGGACAGAAAATGGAGGAGAGACAGTAATTGAAAGGATAGTCCTGGAACCAATGAATACACATTTTAGAAATTTAAGAAGTCCAACATATCCAAACTGAATAAATAAAAAGAAATCTACACCCAAACAGTATATTAAGCTCTGAAACATTAAATAAAATAAAGAGGGAAAATTTAAAGACCAACAAGAGAGAAAAGACAGATTACTTTCAAAGGAACAACCTACTGACAGCTGATTTCATATCAGCAACAATGGAATCTAGAAGATACTGCCGTATCTTCAGTGTGTTGAGAAAAAATACCTAGAATTCTATGCCAGCTATAATACCTCTTAATTATAAGAGTGACATGGAAACGTTTCCCAGCAAAACCTGAGCTGGCTCCTTGTGTTGGCTTTGTGGATGTGTCTGCTTGGCTAGGCTACAGTCCCAAGTTATTCAATGAAATGCTAATCTAGGTGTTCCTGTAAAGGTATTTTTACATATACAATGAAAGCCTCTAATCATTTGACTTTAAATAAGGAAGGTTATCCTAGATGATCTGAGTAGGCCTGTCTGAATCAGTTGGAAGGCCTTAAAAACAGGACTGAGGTTTCCCTGAGAGAGAAAAGAAATCCCACCTGTGAATGACAGCTTCGTCCTCTGCCTGTGGGTTTGGCCTGCCCATGATTTTTCCTAGCTTGCTGCCCATTGTATGAATTTCTGACTTGCTTTTCCAACCGCATAATCATGTAAGCCAATTCCTTAGAAAAATCTCATATGTATATATGTACCTGTTTGTCTGTCTGTCTGTCAAATCTCCTACTTGTTCTGCATCTCTGGTTGAACCCTGACTACTACACCAACAGCAGAAAGAAATCCTTAAGGAAGTACTTTAAGAAAGTACTTCAAGGAGAAAGAAAGTTTTCTCAGATCTAAAGATGGAAGGTCTGAGATACAAGAAGGAAGGAAGAACAAAATAAATAGTAAATATGTGGATTAAATTTAAACAGTATTTACTATATAAGACAGGCAAGTTCTTCCACATGTTCAAGAGTCAAATGGTTCCAATTCAAATTCCAGAGAATTCCTGTTTTGATTATAGCAAAAAAGAGACACTCTTCAAGTTATTTTGTAAGGCTAAGATACTCTTGATTCCAAAACCTAAGACTGCATGAGAAGAGAACATTATAGGCCAGTGTCACTCATGACTACAGATGCAAAACTTTAAACAAAATATTTGCAACCAATTCTAGCAATGCATAAAAAGGATGCTATTTCATGAGCAGGTGACATTTATTGCAGACACTAAATGGCATTAGCAAATATATGAATGTGATTCACTACATTAACTGATTGTAGGAGAAAAATCATTAGACCATCTCAAAACAGATGCAAAAAGTTTTCGTAAAATTCATGATAAAAACTAAAAAAAACGACATGATTAAAGATATTTTCAACAAACGGCATACTTAACACTGAAACAATGAAAGTTTCCTTCTAAGAAAGGTGCTACCTATTACCACGGGAACTCCTAGCTTATACAATTTAGCTCCTCCTGCCAAAAATGTCTAAAGATTTAGAAAGGAAGACACGAAACTGACATTATTTTTATTACTTTGAGGATAGAGAGAACTTTTTTAAGACATAAAGGAATAGCTTAATAAATTTGACTTCATTGAAATTAAGAACTTTTGGTCATTAGAAGACACTATTTTGCAATATATATGAACCACCCAAGGATTTAGAATCTAGGATATAAAAAAAAAAAAAAACTCCTGCATGTCAGTAAAAAACATATTCAATATAATTTTGCAAAAGACTTGAATAAGCACATGCAAGTGAAAAACCTGAATGGCTAATAAAGACATGCATGATACTCAACCCCATTTGTGATCAGAGAACATCCAATAAAAAACACGATGAAATATCACCTCATACTCACCAGATTGGCCCACTTTTAAAAACCTGAAAATCTCAAATTTTGGCAGACATGGAGCAAGGGACCAAGTTTTAACTGTTTTGGGGAGTATAAATTTGCACAACTTGTTTAGAAAACACTTTGGCACTACCACTTAAAGTTAAACTTGCAAATTTCTTATCACCCAGCAATTTCACTCTGAATTGTGCATCAAAGTCATTTACCAAAATTGCTCATAACAGCAAAATGCTGATAGTAATGTAGATATTCATCAGTATTAAAACGAATGAATTGTTACATTCATACAATAGAACAGTATACAGCAGGGAAATGAATGAGCTGCAGCAAAACTGAATATGAATGAATTAAATGAAATAAACAAGTCACTGAAGAATTAATATGATGAGTCCTTTTATGTAATGTTCAACAGCAATAAAAATTAAGTAATATATTATTTAGGGAAACATTTATGTGATGAAACTATAAAGAAAGACAAGGAGAGGATAAGCTGAAAGGATTGTGGTCTTTTCTGTGGAGAAGGAGGGGCACACAAGGAGGGACCTTCTAAGGAAGGGAATGTTCTGGTAGTTTGCTTTATCATTATTATTTAAACTCTTAATTATTTAAGTTATTATTTAAATTATTAAGTACTGTATAAAAACATATTTTTTAATGTTTCCAGATTAGCCAGTAATAAGCTGTTTTCATTGACAGTTGACTTCCTAACCTCTTTGGGCCTCAGTTTCTGCATTTGTAACCTGAGTTAGACTGAAAGGTCATTGAGTTTGAGATACCTTTCGGCTCTAACATTCCATGATGTCATGAAATAAACATAGTGTAGACGGGTGATAGCAGGCTCCATTTGGATAAATTTCTCTGGAGATAATGGATTTGGAAGGAATCCCAGAAGCAGCTTCTTAAATCCACAACTTTGACATCACCACTTTCTTTAGCTAGCCGCTTTACAAAGATTTAAGCCATCGTTTTTAGGTCTCTTACCTTTATCTCCTATTACACTAACACAATAAAGGAAATTATTTTTGTGTGTATATGTATTGCTTGTCGTTAAGGCCACTGGAACTGAAGTTTTTTCTGCTCATTTTATTATGAACTTCCCATGGCTAAGGACCATGATTGAATTTAGTGTGTCCCTCCAAGAGCCTAGACTAGAACAACAAACTTATGAGATCTCCATGAATATAGGCCCCCTTTTAGCCGGCAACCTAGATTACTGTTAAGAAATGTGTATAGTAGTGAAGGAGTTCAAATGTATTATAATAGATACATTTTTTCCCAAAATAATTCTGCTTGTACATATTCTAACTTTGTCAGAGAGGAAAATGATAGGGAAGATTCAAATCAGAAAAACTTCTTTTAGTATTCCTCCAAAACCTTTTCCTACCTTTCACAAGCTAATATAAATGTGTCTTTCTCAAACTTTTCCATCCAACAAAGTGCTCCTCATGGTAGAAGAGAACATGTTTTTAAAAAGAATGGGGGTGTGGCTCTAGGAGCCCACTGAAAAGCACAACCTTTCATGAAGCCTTCTGTATTTTTCTAAAACATTCATACACATTGTGAATTCTGTACCACAATGTAGCTGTGTCTATTTTAAAGTGAAAATATTTTAGATAAATTACCCTCCTCCAGCCCCCTTCATCTTCAAGTAAAATTAAGTTTTCAGTTAAATACACCATATTCATCCTTTGGCTTTGAGTTCCTGGTCTCACCACTATGTGCCACTAGGGGCACGCCTATCCCATTGTTAATAGCATTGGCTCGGAATCCAACAGACCTGGGTTTGTATCCTGCTTCTGCCACTTTCTCAGAGTACACAATGTAAGGTGCTCAGTGTCTCTCTGGGCTTCAAATCCTTGCCCAGTTTCTTATAACTAATGCAACGTCCAAATACATTGAATATTCCTTCAAACACACCTTTCACAGAGTAAAATTTTGCATATGCTGTACCATACCACCAGTATCAGTATGCGCCCTGTCATTTTTCCATAGCCTGCTCAAATGTCAACCCTTATGCCAGTCAACCCTTAACCCTTACATCCTCTCTGTTCCCTTAGAACTTTGTTCATACCTGAGTTACAGCATTTATCCTGTTAAATTTATCTCTTTTTATATCTTCCTTCCCCTCTCTAAAGTCTTCTCTGATTTTCCTCCCCCTCGCTAGGTCTGCACTCCTTACTCTGTGCCTGTGTTACTTTGAAGACATTGTGGTTGCTCATCCACTCTGACAATTACATACTGAGCTTTTGTTTTGTGTCAGGTAGTGCTGCTCCGAGCACTTGAGATTCAGAGCTGTGTAACCTGCTTTCGTGGAGTTGGTATGTCTAGTGAAGGGAATGGGTTAACGAACAAATAGATAATATCAGCACGTGATAAGTTCAGAGGGTCTGAGATATTGACTGCATGGCTGATTTAGATTGGATGATTAGAAGAGGCATTACTGAAAGGATGATATTTAAGTTAAGTCTAATGAAGGAATCAGTTTTGAGACTATCAAAGGAGGAACCTCATTTCAGGTAGAGGGGATTGCCATTGCAAAGACCTACAGAGGGAAAGAACTTGGCTTTTCCTAGGATCAGAATTAAAAATCAAGTGTGGACAAGGAAGAGAGTTGCATTAGATGAGGTTAGAAGGGCAGAAAGGGAACGGATCATGCATGGCTTTGAAGGCATGCGTTTTCATTTTATTCTAAATGAAACAGTATGCTATCGGGAAGTTTTAGGTGAAGTGTGACTGGATTTTTCTTACATTTTATAAAGATTGCCCAGATGACTCTGTGAAAATGGACTAGAGGAGAGAGAGGTGGCCAGAGTCCAGTTCTGAGGCTGTTGCAGTGGTCCAGGACAGAATCAATGGTAGCTTGGACGAGGGTGGTGGTAGAAGAGATGGAGAGAAACAGAGCAGATGGAATTTGGCATGTTTGGGAGGTAGGATTGCCAGCTCTTGCTGATGGGTTAGAGAGAGAAGAGGGAAATATGAAATCAAAGATAATGCCCATGTCTGTATTTTTATATTGGCACTTCTAATAATTCTTTTTAATTTACATATCAAATTTTCTCAGTAGATTATGAGCTTTTCCAGTAATAGGACCATATGCGATTCAATTCTGTGTACCTGGTTTCTTACATAGGATCTTGTCAATGCTGGGTGCTAAATAAATTTTAGTAAAATTTCTCTGTAACGTGTTTTATATTACTACCTATAAAAAGTAATTTTGAATACTAAAGTATTTTTATACTACAGTGATAACAGCCTTAAATTATATATAAGGACTCTGAGATTAGGGAGATGTATTTCTGTTTCATAAAAGTAAACTTTTCATTATGACCACAGAAGAATATGATAACAAGAGTACCTTTACTAAAGAACATATAAATAACATTAGGGTAAAAATCCTCAAAATCAATAAAGTGAAATCCCTATTCCATTTTGTAAACATGTTGCCAATTCATCAAATTTTCATTATATAAAGAACATACTTCTGTGGATATAAGTAGACAAATCTTATTCCAGTTTCTTAAGAGAATACTTACCAGGAAATTGAATTAAAATTCATTTTAGTTTTCTGATGGAACTTGAAGAACTACTGTGTCTAACACAACTATTGTGAGGGAATACCTGAAAATTTATGATTTGATAAAATATATCCTGTGTAGTTTTAGAAAGGGAGGGGGTCATACTTAGCTAATCTTCAGTAGTTCTTTGAAGATATACTGCCATGATGCATAAGGAAGATTCAGTGGCTATGATATAGCTTGATATTTTTTTTTCCTAAAGGCATTTGACAAAGTGCCACATCAAAGATTAATCACTAGACTGCAGTCTTTGAATATGAGGCAAAACAGGGTGATGTTTAAAGTGCCAATCTGGGCCCATAAAAATAACTTTCTGATATGTTCAGTACTTTATTTTAGATCCTAATTCATAAAATATATTTCAAAATGCATTGTATCATAATCCTAAAAACCTAAATTGGAGATTATCAGATAATAGTAAAACACTGTAGATGGTAGTGTGGTTATCTGTTTATTTATTAAACAAACATTTATTTGGTACCTACTGTGTGAAAGTCCACTTGCTAAGTGATGATTGTTTTCATATTTGTCATAGATTTTTAAAAGCTTGATATATTTCCCTAAAATATTAATTGTAAACAGAAAAATTTTAGCTTTATAATGGAGAAACCCAGCAGACACCACCTTGACTAGGTGATCAAGGTTGTCATCCCCAGTAGAAGTAAGACAAATTGACATCATGTACCCCCTGAGGAGATTTACTGAGAATAGGGCACAGTCACCCCTTGGGTATTCTTGCCCAAAATACATAACGTCAATCTAATGATGAGAATACATCAGACAAACCTAAACTGAAGGGCATTCTACAGTACTCTCCCAAAGTGTATAGATCATGGAAAGCAAGGACAGACTGATGAACCACAGATGGAAAAGACTGGATTAGATGCCGAATAAAAACAAGAGATTAGTAGAAAAACTGGTGTAACATGAATGTAGTCTGTAGATTATTCACTAGTATTATACTGGTGTTAATTTCTTGCTTTTGATAAATGCACCATGGTTATATAAGGTGTCATCATTAGGAGAAGTTGGATGAAACTTATGTGGGAACACTCTGTTGTATTTTTGCAACATTTCTGTAAATCTAAAATGATTTCAAAATAAAAGTTTGAACAAATTGCCAAAAAAAAATACCAATAGAACATTCACATTAAGGGATCTTAATGTCTTCTTGCTAGAGTCTCTTCATGCCACCATTATTATACTTTCTGCATTGTTATCCTATTATCTATGGTTTCTCCTGAGAGGAAAGCTTTTGTTTTTACAGGTATAATGAATAGGAAAAGAATCCTTGCTTTATTCTTCTTAAATATACCTTTCTTATAGACTTATTTATTCCCATATTGACTACTGATACTTCTTATAATACCCTTGTGTCTTTTCATCTGTAAGATAACTTTCTAACTTTTTCCTCCTGTTTCTCTAGGCAATTCCTTCAGTGTCCTTTGTAGTTATGCTTACCTTCCACCTGTTCCCTACCTGTTGCAGTTCTCTTGGCTTTATCCTCAGACCTCTACTTCTCTAACTCATACCATCTCACTGGGTTTTCTCTTGTAAGACCATAACTGCATTAATTACCTATACATGATGAGTCCCAAACGTATCTTTAGCCTAGACCCATATAAATGTAAGTGTGTGTGTATATGTATCCTTATACATACACACCCCCATACATATGCAGTCGTTGCCTGTGTACATACATGCATCTGGACACATATACATATACTGGACCCTCCTGCACCATTCTTTTGGGAACTAGTGCTACCCTGTTGTCTAAACCAGAAAATTAAAAGTCATCTTTTCTCATGCCATCACTACCGACCTTTCTTGCACCCACTTTCCAGTTGTTTACTATGTTCTGTTGACTCTGCTTTCTAAATACTACTTAGATTTACCTATTTTGTTCTCTCCAATTTCAGTGTCAATGACTTAGGTTTGATAACCTAACTTAGGTTGGATAGGTTTTATGTTCTTTCATTTAGCCCCCCTTTCAAGCCATACTCCATTCTGCTTTGGGAGTGTTCTTTCTGAAAAGCAAATCTTATATCTTTCCCATCATATTTAGGATGAAGTTCAACTCCCAGCCTGGCACACAAATTCCTTCATCTTCTGGCTTCTCTCTCTCTAATCTTTTCTCTGATACTTCTCCAAATACACTTGCTACAGCCATTCTGAACGATTTGCTGTTAGGTCTCTGAAAATGGTTTCATGTCTTTATGCTTCTGAACTTGGATTGTAATAGATGCTTAATAAATAGAGAATGAATGACAGTAATTATGAATAAATAAAAATAATCTTTCTTGAATACTGAATTATGCTGGGTACTGTTTGAATGCTTTATCTAATCTAGTTTAACCTTCACAATAACCATGTCATTACATACTTTATTACTGCCACTTTGCAGGTTATAAACCTAAATTATAGGGGGGTTAAATAACTTGCTGAGAGTTTACACAGTAGCTAGTATGTGGTAGAGCCAGGATGTGGATCCAGGGAGCCGTTAATATTTACTGTCCCTCCAGGAATAAATGAATGAATAAATGCAGGTATGCTTGTTTTCTTCCTACCTCCTCTGGTTTGAATACTCTTTCTCCATTTTACATTACCAAACTCAGTCATTCAAGACTCAGTTCAGATGTCCCTTTTCCAGGTTCTTGACCTCCCAACCATCTATAAATTCCTTTCCTTTCAGCATTTTGGATTTGCACCATATAATATTTCTTGGTTTATTTAGCTCCTTCTTGAGTTGTACGCTCTGTAAAGACAAGGATCATTTTTTAAGTGTTTTTGTATCCTAATATCTAATGTTTAATAGGCACATAGTATTGTTAAATAAATTTATTATTTATTATTAATAAAATTCTGAGTGACTCCCTATTATGAGGAATAGGCATGAAAATGTTTTGCCAGTTCTGATAAAATGCTTATAAAATTGAATATAATGGAACTCATTTAGTGATAATCCAGAAATTGTAGGAGTCAAGTGGTACTCAGTTTTAAATTGAGTAGTGTGTATAATTTTAAACCTAGATTCACATAATGGTGTAGTGTGCAGAAGTGAAAATTCTGTGAGATCCTGAGCTCTCTCTATATTTTGTTCTATGACCCACTTTCTCTGACTTAATAAGATATTGGATAAAAGGAGTGGGTCAAAAACCACATGTTTTCCTTTTATGTTAGCTAGAGATTTTGGAAGATTTTAGAAAACTTGTAACAAATTTCTACATTTTCCCATTAATCTTTTTAAAAAGAAGCATAATAGTTATTTATGGTATGTAATCTGTAGCTAAGATCAACACATGCTTTACTAGTACTAAAAATTCAACAGTTTTGGAATATTAGGAAACATTTGACATATGAATAGATGGAAGATGGTAATTGTATCAAGCATATATTTGATAACATGAAAAAGAAATAAAAATAAAATGTGACATAGGGAAGATATGGAGCCTTACTGGCAGAAGGAAGGAATGCACAGGGGAGATAGCTTCTCAGGACAAGGAGTACATTTTTTTCAGCATCCTTTGTTAACTAATTTCAAGTAGTATCCTAAACAGTGTTTCTCTAAGTGTGGTCTCAAACCACCTGCATCAGATTTACCTGGAAAGTCTATTAAAGATGCATATTCTTGAGTCGCACCTTCAGAATTTCTAATTCAGGAGGCCTGGATTAAAACCCAGGAATCTACATTATTAATGAAATACCATAAAATATATGCACATGAAAGTTTTAGAAACACTCATCTAAGTATTCTTTATTCATTCTCTCACTCAGCAGTATGATTTGAGTGTCTGCTATATACTGGGCAGTGTTCTGGATGCTGGGATACATCAGAGAACAAAGCAGAAAAGAATTTATGACTTTGTGAATCTTTTATTTCTAGTGGGAGAGAGACAGACAATAGATTAAATATGTTATGTACAATGTTCAAAGATGGAAAGTACTATGGAAAAGTAAATAGAACAGGTCGGCGGACTACCTGGGGTCAGGGTGGAATTGCAATTTGAAATAGTGTAGTCAGTGTAGATTTCATGGGGAATGTGGCATTTGAGCAGACTCTTGTAAGGTGGTCAAAGATGGAAGCAGAGGGAAAAAAGATTTAGAAGGCTACTGCTGTAATCTGGGTGAGAAGTGATTGTGGTTTGGAACTGGTTGGTAGAAGATCTGATGAGAACTGGTCAGAGTATGGATCTATTGTGAAGATAAAATATGTGGATGTTCTGAAAGATTTAATATGAAGTGTGAGAGAAAGGAGTCACAGGTGATTCCACAATTTCTTTTCTTTTTTTTTTTTGAGTAAGATTGGCCCCGAGCTAACATCTATTGCCAATCTTCCTCTTTTTCTTTTTTCTCCCCAAAGCCCCAGTACATAGTTGTATATCCTAGCTGTGGGTCTTTCTGGTTCTTCTATGTTGGACGCCGCCTCAGCATGGCTTGATGAATGGTGAATAGGTCCGCGCCCAGGATTCAAACCGGAGAACCCTGGGCCATGAAACAGAGTGCAAGAACTTAACTGCTATGCCACTGGGCTGGCCTCCAGATTCCACAATTTCTCATCTGAGAAACTGGTAGGATGTAGTTGTCATTTTATTTAAATGGGAAAGATTGTGCACAGGAAAGATTTTGGTGAGAACAGGAGTTCACTTTTGGACATGTTAAGTTTGAGATGTCTATTAGACGTCTATTTCCATTGGTTAAGCAAATGGATAAATGAGGCAGAGGAGAAAATTAGACTGGAGATATAAATTTGGGAGTCATTAGCATATAGATAGTATTTAAAGCCATTAGACTGGAGACCAAGTGAAATTACTGAAGGAGTGAGGATAAATAGAAATGACAAGAGGTCCAGAGACTGGACAATAGCAGAGGGCAACAGCAAAGGAGGCCAAGAAAGAGTGAGTGACCAGGGAGGTAGGAGAAAATTCAGGGCAGTAAGTTATCTTGGCAGCCAAGTAGAGAAAGAATACCAACGAGGAAGGAATCAACCCTTTCAAATGCTCATTACAAATTAATTAAAACAAAGACTTGAAACTGACCACTGGATTTAGTAATGTAGAGATAGGATGACCTCAGCAAGAGCTATTTTGCTGAAGTGACGAGGAAGAAATTGTGATTGAAGCATGGAAGGAGAGTCATGGAGACAAAAGTACTGACAGCTCTTTTGAGTCTTTCTGTCAAGAGGAACAAGAAACAGACATAGCTAGAGAAGTGAGTGGAGTCAAGAGGAGAAATAACACATTTGTAGGCTGTTGGGAAGATCTAGTAGAGAAAGAAAACTATACTAGAAGAGAAAGGAGGAAAAATTGTAGAGGAGTTGGTCTTTGTGAGGAGCACAGATACTTCATGCATAACAGGAGAAGGCACAGTCTATGGGAGGAGGAGGAGATGGAGGAAGCAGGTAAATGGGATGCTTCGAGCTTGCAGCTTGCAGAATTTCTCTTTTAATTGCTTCAGTTTTTTTTTTTTTTCCCCCAATGAAATTAGGAAGCAAGGTTATCAGCTGAGAGAGAATGGGGGAGGTGGTTGGACATTTAAGGAGAGAGAAGATATGAAACAGATGGGAGAGTGAATGGACTAGAGAGAAAGTAGAATAGTTTGGCATCATTCTGAGGCGTTTGCGATTGCAGATTATGAATTTAACATGAGAACAATCCTCACGGTTCATTAGTTTTTCTCTAGACACCTGGAGCTTTGTACAGGCCTCCTGAGTACGTGCGTGCTCCTGCTTCAGCACATTCTGTGTGCTGTCGGTTCCCTTTTCCTGGAATCCTCTTGTCCCGTTAACCAGTTGGCCTACTTCCTTAAGCCTTGGCTCACATGTCGTCTTCATCATATCTATCCTGACCGCACTATTTCAAATTGAAAGTTTCCTGCCCCACACTCCCCAACCTCCCTTATGCACTTCTATTTTCCAACACTCGTCATTTTCTAACATACTACATAATTTATTACATTTCTTATCTCCTGCTATTACTCCTCCCCTCCCCCACCAGATCTTTAAGCATCATGAGGGCTTGAATTTTTGTCTGTTTCATTCATTTCTATTTTTCAGGCATCTAGAAATGTGCCTGGCATATAGTAAACACTCAATTAAATATTTATTGAATGATTGAATTAATTAATTCTTTGATCTGGTGGTCATGAAGTTCAACAGACCCAATTCTGATGCAAATTATTTAATGTCTGTCTGTTGGTATGTCCTTGAAGGTCCTATTGTCGAGTTAATGTTGTTTTAAGGTATTAGTTCTAATAATAAATTGCACTGAATAGGCTTTTTATACTCTTCAAAATATTTTCCTGTTCCTTATACCATGGAAGTCTAATTTAGTATACTTACAGTCATATGATTACCTAATCTTTGAAATGGAATAAAAACAAAAATTTATTCCTATTCCTTCACATACTTAATTCTCTTGGTTAAGCTCTAAACTGACCTACCTTATTCCCACTTGTGGTAGCAGTTTCTGTTTATATATAGCTACTAACGGAATGTCTTGCATTTAGCAGGTGTCTATAAATAACCGTTGATTTAATTTATTGTAACACTTGAGTGGAGTTTTCACTAACCTGTCAAGGTTTACCAAGCATTTATAAGAAGAAATATTTAAATTAGACTACTTATTTTTTTAGCCCAAAGCATTATGTAGAAGGTAAATTTTAAAGATCCATAAGAAATTAATATATTTTAAAAGTAATTTTTTTACAGTATTTAAATTTTTTCTTTAAATTGCTCAAGATTCTGATTCATTAAAAAATGTATTTTTCGGGCTGGCCCGGTGGCTTAGCGGTTAAGTGCGCGAGCTCCGATACTGGTGGCCCGGGTTCGGATCCCGGGCGCGCACTGACGCACTGCTTCTCCAGCCATGCTGAGGCCGCGTCCCACATACAGCAACTAGAAGGATGTGCAACTATGACATGCAACTATCTACTGGGGCTTTGGGGAAAAATAAAAAAAGGAGGAGGACTGACAATAGATGTTAGCTCAGAGCTGGTCTTCCTCAGCAAAAAGAGGAGGATTAGCACGGATGTTAGCTCAAGGCTGATCTCCCTCACACACACACACAAAAAATGTATTTTTCTCTAGCTCTCAAGACTTTAATTTTATTAGATTAGCTATCTTATCTTTGTGCCCAAGAAGGATTTCTAACAGGAAATAAACTTTTGAGATATGGTAATTTTTCCTCCGGGCTGAAAAAGGAATTTGGGGTGTAGATTTGTTTATTGTGTTGCTCCTGTGTCTCTGCTGCTTTGCTTCAGTAACAAGATTGTCACGTTAGCACCAAAAACAGCACTCCATCTTCCCTCTTTCCCCGCTTGGTAAAGAATTGCACCAGTGACCCTCTTTCCCCAGAAAAATCTTTTTTATGAACTTTTTTAAAAAATCAAATATTTCTTTAAAAATTATATAAGAATCTTAAAATTTAATTATTGTCATCCTCTGAGTTTGGATAGATTGATTGCAATTAAATATTTATATAACATATGTCTAGACCACTAAAGGCACTTAGAATGCTAATTAATAGGATAACTTATTTTAGATTTTTAGATTAAATGCCAGAAATGCACTGACTGGTGAAGAATTAAAGAACTGTGAAAAGCATACAATTTATCTCTTAGTGGAATGATACATTGCTACCAGTCTACTGGCTATATATTCAGATTTAATCTGTGACTTGATCAGAACACACTCTTTATAGTTTGTGTAAAGAAGCTTGCTGTCAAGTCTATTCTTTATATTTTATTGCATTTTTTAAAACATCCATTTTGTAGTTAATTGTATTTTAAAAATTGAGGTGGTGAATGTTCATTTTCGTATAACAACATTGCTTACTAAAGTGCATTTAAAATAACAGATAATTTCTTTGAATTGATTCCTTTTCCCATTAAGACGGTTATTTGAAGATAAAAATGCTTTGAAAAACCTTAATGATATCAATATCAAAAAGAGTAGCAGGAAGCACTTTTGCTGCTTCAAAACATTTATCTTATAACCTGTTTTCACACTACTTTAAGATTGTGGCATAAGGATTAACAAAATCCAGTTCTTAAAATTATTGATGGTTTAGAGGGAATAATATTACTGATCTTGAGGATTATATATATTCTTATTTAAATCAATTTTATTTGTAATTTGTAGTAAAATTATGGAATCCATACTATGGAATTATGTCTGTGAATTTTTTTGAGATTTTCAATTACGTTATTTATGTTTTGATGTGATTATTTAGGGTGTTTAGTTCCAGGTTCCAATTTTCATTTCTGGAATAAAAAGCAAAATATTAAGATTTATGTAAAAAGCATCATCTTAAAGCAAGCTTTTCAATTTCTTTAAAAATCTGCCTATAACCTGATTTTATGTTATGTCTGTTATGTTATGTCTTCATTGTTAACAGTTATTCATCATTATTTGTCATTACTTGCAATACCAAAGTAATTCTTCCAAAACGTATGTCTTCCAATTAGCTAAATATACATGTTTACTAAATGATATGGGTAACTGTTAATGAAGCAACAGTTTACAGCGCATAGTAAAATCATAGCTTTTCCAACGTATAATATTTTTGAGTTTGAAATTATTTCTATGCAACAGTAGCTAAAAATGATCTTATCTTTTTCACTTACTACGAAATGCTCCCGAGTTATTAGAGTGGTGTGGCCATGAACCACCTCCACTTGGGGAGAAACCTGTTATTGAATCAAAAATAGAGAAAGGAGCTTAGAGAACTGGTACCTTCAGCATTCCTCTCCATTAATACATGTTTCAGTTTATTCCTGGGTGTCTATATTTGTATATGTGCGTATATATAATATGTGTATGTGTGTACAGAAAATCAATCTTTCATTTTAAGAACATTTTCATTATGTATATTGATAAGTGATTGTCACTGACAGGACTGTTTGCAAAGTCAGTGATAACACGTGGCATCTTACCAAGTGATTAATTTCTCTTGGCTCAAATCACTAGTTTAGTACACAAAGTAGTTACTCATGCTCAAAAACACATCATCAGTAAATAGTTTTGGGATTTATCTCTTTTTAGACTTGAACTGTTCCACTCAGACTAAAATGGATGGATTATTTCCAGTAAACACAAAAATGAAAACCTTTTAAAAAGTCTTGTAGTCTTAATCTTTTAAAGCAAATTAAGTCCTTTAAAAGGATGTCTTAGTTCTTTCCATTTGTCAGTAATGTATTACTTTAAATTTATCATTTTGCTTCACCTTATTTTTTTTTGAAAATGATGCTTAGTCCATCAAATTAGATCACTTTAGTTTGATTTATAATGCTGTGTTGAAAATGTGTGCAAGTCAAACTTTGCAAGCATTTTAAGCTGCTTTCTTTTCAAATTAACCATTTATTGTATGTAGCAAAGACACTAACATTATAAGTTACTACCTTTTATCTCAAGATAGATGAAATGAGTAATTCCATACATTATAATTATTTAACTTTTAAACCATGTAAAGTATATGACCTTTAGCATTGTTGCAGTATACTTCAGTCTTTCAGCAAACATTTATTCATTTCAAACTAGATGTTAGGCATTTTGCCAGGTCTTGAAGATGCATACATGAGAAAGACAGTCATCCTTCCCTCACAAAGCTCAGAAATTGATAGAGATGGAAAAGGTGGTGGTAGTGGGAAAAGTGGACTTTATTATTTAACCTTTATTCTATGCCTACAATATGGGAACTTCATATTATTTTAATTAACTCTCACAAAACCCCATAAGGTATTTATTATTATTCCATGTTACAGAAGGGGAAACAGTCTCAGAGATAGCAAGTTGCCCAAGATCATAAAGCTGATAAGTGGCTGAGTTGTGATGCAGACCTTTCATACTCCATGTTTATTTTTGTTTATACTATCAGAAACTTCTTGCATGCCAAGCATAATGAAGATATAAAAATAGGTAATCTATGGTCCCTGCCCTCAAAGAGTTCTAATTTTTATGAGAGCAACTCATACTCTAAAAAAAAGCCACAACTGTATCCTTTTAGTCTGTGTCTGTTTATACCCATCTTACCACACTTTTGGTCAAAACCATTCTGTGGTAATAAAAAGGTAGAGAAACCACATTTGGAAGAGGAATCCATTGGTTCATCTGCCGTTCTTTCTTAATTTTGATATGCAAGAGATTTATATCTCAAAGTCTTATAACTTATGTAACTTACTGCTATCAATTATCTTAAGTTGCTGCTTGAGGAATACTGAATTGCCCTATACAACTCCTCTCAATTAGTTTTGCCCGTTGACTATTTAAATAGAAAACTAGGGCAGAGTGTGAGAATTTTTTAAAAGGCAAGCTACTTTATTTTTAATTTTTTTAATTTTTATTTTTTTTGGTGAGGAAGATTAGCCCTGAGCTGACATCTGTTGCCATCTCTCCTCTTTTTGCTGGGGAAGGTTGGCCCTGGGCTAAAATCCGTGCCCATCTTCCTCCACTTTATATGTGGGATGCCTGTCACAGCATGGCGTGATAGGCAGTGTGTAGGTCTGTGCCCAGGATCTGAACCTGTGAACCCTGGGCCGCCAAAGCGGAGTGTGCAAACTTAACCACTACACCACTGGGCCAGTCCCAGGCTACTTTATTTTAATTTAGCTGAATTTTAAATTTCTAGGATGAAAAATTGTGGCTAGACTTAATTAATTCCAGGATGAAAATAAACATTTTTTGTTAATCTTCAAATCTGCCCTTCAAACATCATTTAAATCATTCTTGTGTTATCCTCTGCCTCTTATGCAAGGGAGCCTTAAAGATACTTCACCTTCATTATGAATGGAGAAACCTCAAAACATAAGATTTTTCATAATCCAAGAGATACAAATTTCAGATGCCACAGATCAACAAAATAAAAAGTAACCAAGTGCCAATAATACATATGTATGCAAAATATATCATTGGTATACACCTGGGGTTGGTCAGCAAAATAATCACCTAGGGATATTTTTCAAAATGCAGTTTCAATACTCCCAAGATTCTGATATGCTGTTAATGTAGGAAGAAGGTGGAGACGGGGTGGAACAGACGGTAGAAGATACTCGGCCGGGTGTCTGCATTGTGAAAAGGATCTCCAGGTGCTTTTGATAGTGCCTCTTTCCCACTCCAATCTCTTCTTTCAGAATGCTGAAAACGTTGTTTAAAACAACATTATACAAATCAAGCCAATATGTGTTTACCTGAACTATATTTAAATGCATAATCATAGTTCTGACCATTCAATAAGTGTGTACGCCAGAAATTATGAAAATTGTATGTGTTTTATTGTTAAATGGTTAGAATTATCTGGTGCTATATTATGCTTTAGAACATAAAAGTTTAGATGAGGAATGTTTTATTTTGCTGGGTGAAGTTAATATTAATCTCAAAAACAGTAATATCTGACATTTCTTGGACACTTACTGTGTCAGAGACTGTGCTGGGCACATTACCTAGGTTAATTTAATTTGTTTGCAGCAGTGATATGAGGTAGATACTGAGAAAACCGAGGCCTGGTGAGGGAGGACACAGCCTTGTGGGCAAAAGGCTGGGCTTGGCAGCAGTCCTTGTGCAAATCCCTCTGCAGAGGTTGTGCACTGAACAACCTGTCCAGAGCCTGTGATCTCTACTACTGCTCTTTCCATTTCTTGTTAATGAAGTTAGAGTCTGTGCTCTACATTTGTGATTTAACTAATTAGCTGCTGAGCACTGAGCACCTGCTATTTCAACTGAGAATTTTCTTGTCAGGTATATGTGTATGTGTGTATCTGCATATATATGCGTAATTTATATGAGTGTCCACTGTTAATATTTTTGATATAAGTAGAATTTTAATCTTATGAAGTAAATGAAAGTTAACACATTGGACACTTTTTAATTTCAGTTTATCGATGGTCGACTGGCAAAACTGAATGCGGGAAGGGGTTTCTCTGATGTATTTGAAGAGGAGATCACTTCAGGTGGCTTTTGTGGAGGTAAAGACTAGTTCCACTGTAACTATCCATTTTCTGAATAGCAGTTATCTTGATTTTTCCACTTGTGTATGATGTAATCTACTTCATAAACAACTATTTTCTCCTAAACATATAATGTCTTAGATACATTTTTTCATCTTATAAGAGCTATGGTCTTAACTTATTTTGCCAGATATCTGTTTTTCAGAGCTTTAAGAGGGTCTCATGAATTGGTAGTTGTTTGCTTGGATAATCTCTTAGTAAATATCACAGAAATGCAATTAGTTTATATCTTCCTGCTTTTCCCTCTGCCTTGTTTTCTCTGCTAGAAAACTACTAGTGGTGGCCACTACTAGGTAAGAATTAAAGAACTGGGATTATAGTTGAAAATAGTACATTGTAATATAATCCAGAGAGAAAGGTTTGAATACCGCAACTGCTTCTACATTTTTAACTAAGTGTATTATTATAGAAGTCTTGACACTTTTTGCTTTGCAGACCGCTGCACCATTAGGAAAAGACTTTTCGCTTTACCATCCCATATGCTTACACTTGTCGTTGTGGAAAGCCCTCACTTAAAGCAATGGAAGGAGTCATATTATTTTTATGTGTGAAACATCAGTTAGGTGATATCCCATTTTTATTTAGTACAATTAACTTTAATATAATTAAACAATTACATTGTTTGACATGTAAATATTCAATGTTATAATTATCTAGGCAATTAATGACTTATGAACTGATACTTTGTACATGATTGCTCTGGTATATAGTCCTGACTCTGCAGAGAATTTTGCTTGAGACCTTGAAATGCCCTATTCATTCCTTCAGCCAGCATTTGCTGAGTGTTTCCTATGTAATAGGCACTGTTCTGGTTACAGGGTGAACTAACAAACAAAAATCCTGGGGTGTTCATCTTCACCTGATATAATAGTAATTTTTTCAACTTATCTATAGGTTAAATTTGGAAAAAAAGTCTGTGTGTGACTAAATAAATGCTAGAATTGAGAAATAAAACATGAAGAGACGAATAGTAATAAGTACTCATTTACAAATTTTCCAAAATTTAATTTTATTCTTAAATAAGATTTATCTTTGCACCATAGAAATATAAAAACTTGAGATAATTCGTTTGTTAAAAGAGGTACAAATGAACTAAGCAGTTGTGGACCTTTATCTGATGTAAGCACAGCACTTTATTGAAAGCACTAGCTTTGGGGAAAACTTAGTTTACTTGACTCAGCAAGTAAGCTGAATGTGGAATCATTCAGCTCCTTGCTTTCCCCCAGCTCATGGGTAAAAATTTAGCTTCAGTGGAACTTTTGTTAAAATACTGCTTTTTACTTTTCAACTCAGACAAGCAAAATATTGTCAGCTCATGGACAAATTGCTTGAAGCATATAGTTAGTATTTACATAACTGCTGTCTCATTATCTTTATGACCCGTGGGGCTAGTATCTTATATGGAATTGAAGATGACATCTTTTGACAGTAAGGGGGTAGAACTATGATCCTTTTGTAGAGTTAAATTCTGTAGTCTTAACCATTTGTCCAGATACCTCTGTAATAGAGGGTAGGTGGCTTTTCTGGTGGGAGGATGGTCACTAAAATTTTTTCACTAAAAGTCTTATTGTTTAAGAAAGAATGGGAGAATATTGATCACCACGTAGCATCTGACTTAGAGACTCTGCATTTTCAGTACAATCTAATGAGAACCACTTTGTTCTTTCTTAAAGTGAAAAAGGTTTTGAACTCTTAAATCTTAAGTTGGGGGAGCCAGTACTGATCCGAAAGGAAAGCATAGTTCAACAAGTATTAATTTCAGGAGGTACAGTAAGAAAGTACTTTGAAAAATCATGCCTGGCTGTCAAGTGTTTTTTGTTTTTTTTTTTAAAGTATTAACTCTATTTCCAGTATTTTCTTTTTCTTTTCTTTTCCTTTTTTTGGAAGAAGATTGGCCCTTAGCTAACTTCTGTTGCCAATTTTCCTCCTTTTTTTTTTTTTTCCCTTT
The DNA here is from genome assembly GCF_057802395.1 of Ceratotherium simum simum. Classification (NCBI taxonomy): domain Eukaryota; kingdom Metazoa; phylum Chordata; class Mammalia; order Perissodactyla; family Rhinocerotidae; genus Ceratotherium; species Ceratotherium simum. Next base: position 5,172,388 of record NC_141935.1, read on the forward strand.
TTTCTCCCCAAGGGCCCAGTAGATAGTTGTATGTCATAGTTGTACATCCTTCTAGTTGCTCTGTGTGAGACACTGCCTCAGCATGGCTTGATGAGTGGTGCGTAGGTCGGTGCCCAGGATCCGAACTAGTGAACCCCATGCTGCTGAAGCGGAGTGCGTGAACCCAACCACTACGCCACAGGGCTGGCCCCTCAAGTGTTATTTTTTAATTGTTATATTTTAGGTTATTATCTTAGAGATACATACAGATTATTCTTAGAAGAAAATAAAGCAAATTCATTAGGATTTAAAATAAAAAGATAAATAATCTAATAAAAATTAGTAATGTTCTTACTAATGAGGGTATATATATATACTGTTTTGGAACCATATATAAATAGAGGTCCTAGAGGTCAGTTCCTAGAGGTCAGCTCCAAGCGTTTGTCATCTAGACTACATTTGTGAGAAAGAATATGTCTATGTCATGATGTTGAACTGTTCTTCAAGGAAGTAAACTGTTATAACTGTCATTTCTCTCATAGTAATAATTATTATAGTTGTTCATACTTATTGAATATACGTGTGTAGCGGAAGCACTTGTAAGACCTCTACAGATATTATCTCATTTAATCCTCACAGCACCCTATGAGGTACTTTGATTACCCCCGCTTGTATGAGGGCGTTCATCTCAATAATTTGCTCAAGGTCACACAGCTGGTGGTGGCGGAGTCTGAACTCAATATGTGTCTGCCTGCCTTCAAAGCTCTGGCTTTAATAAGTATAATATATTGCTTTCCTGTGATAAGAGATCTTCTTAATTAGAAGACATTCAGTAAACAAGATCGGTACTCAAGCCCCCTCTACTCTGATTGGATAAAAGCAAAATTCCTGTCTCTTTTGAATATCTTTTGAAGATTTTTTACACATAAAACCCTCAGAAAGATCACTGTAGGAGAAATCAACATTCACTGATACTGAAGAAAAAATTGTGTTCCTTTAAGCAAAAATAATAAGGAAATTTCAGAGAAGCATCTAATTTCTCCCCTTTCTGTCATTGCAGTGGCAGTTTATATACTGTTTTTGTTGCTAATATGCATGGTTATAAAATGAATATGAATATGGTGGAGCTTTATCATTGTTGTGGCTCTGATTAAAAGTGTACAGTGCAGGACAGTCATATATACAACATCTAGATTCACAGTGAATCTAGAACTATGGTCAAAGACTCTGTGAATGCATGCAGATTTTCAAAACTGCTTTCTGTCCTGAGAGTCCCCATGGTCAGGACTATTAAGGAAATCTCTGTTACTCCTGATTCCTTTCATAAGAAAATTCAACCTTAAGGTGAGAGGAAAGCAGTGAGAATGTCAGGAAATATGTAAAGGGAAGACTAATCATAGAGGTTTAAAGGTAATGAAAGAGGACATGAGTAGGACAAAGGATGCGGTTAAACACAAATATTGGAATATGGAAAAGCAGCTAAGAACTGTTGAGTAGTTAAGAACATGTTTTTTCCCCCATTTAAAATAAAACTAGTTCTTAAATCCACAACCAATTATTTAAACTTTAAAAAGGAGACACATTTTCAGATTGATTTTTATACAGAAGTGTGTGGTTACTCTCCATCAATAGCATTTATTTCTTCATTAGTTTCCTGATGTAATCTGAGTAGTCTTATATTTATTTAATTTTCTTTCTTCTTTTACCGATTAAGGTACCAAAGGAATTTGAAGGGGTGGTAGGTAATCATCAGTTTTAGTGGCAGTTTTCTGGCCTCACTGAACAATTTAGACCAATTTACATTTTTTGATAAGTAACTGCAAATTACTGGAATTTAAACAAATACATTGGAAGAGAAAGTCTTTGCACGAGATATTTTGTCCTTGAGTGTGAGAAAATCACTTGTTTAACAAGAACAATGTTAAGAATTTCCTCAATAATGCTTATTATTTCCGTAATCCAGTTACTTTAAAAGGAGGACTCTGAAGGATTCTTGTGGCAGATTCATTTTTAAGAAGAAAAACAGCCTTTTTTAAAAAAAACATTATCAAAGAATAATGTGCTTGTCTCATAAATTTTGTGGAAATAGGAGCCTTCAATCTTAAAAGCACTAAAATTTAAAGAGACAATTAGCTTTAAAAATTTTTTTTAACAGGAATCTACCTAATTTGTACCACATGTTTCCCTATCATCTTAAGCAGTTTATTTAGGGACTTCCTATACCACAAGAGTCCAGATTAGTATTGGTGATTCTCACTATCAGCTGTTTCTTCTCAAGGTATTAGCTTTGGGCAGCTTCTTTTCTTTCTAATGTAGTTGCTTTGAAGTGATAGAGGAATCTCTATATGACTTAAGTTTCATCATATTTTATTCAGCAATCTTAAGAGGTGGCATTTCAGAGTTGAAGAATTAATGAACCAAGCATTAAAACACCTCGATTCCTACTCTTTCTCAATTGCTGTCTTTGTGAACTTGGGCAAGTAATATATCGCCTCAGAACCTCAGTTTTCTCAGTTGGCAAGTTACTGAGAATAATAGCTAACATTTACGGTGTGCTTGGATGTGCTAGGTACCATACAGTACACGTTGTGGCAGCCAGGTTAAGGACCTAGTCCCACGTCACATAGTACACGAAGGTAGAGTGGGCCTGAACGCGCAGGTCCCACTTCCTTCTCACTGAACTGCACTGCCTGTGACACTGCCTGCTTTGCCTATTTTAGAGGAGAAAAATAGAACTCACATATTTGATGTAGGTAAAAACAGTTTGTCACCTGTAAAGAGCTGAAGAGGAGCTATTTTTATTCCTCACAACTCTAAATAAGACGCTGACTTTTCTATAACTGCTGTGAAGTTTTATGATAGCTGTTTTCTTTGTGGTTCAGAGGTTTAAAAATAATTGTTTTCTGGAATGACAAGTGTTCCAGAATGCTAAATAGTTATCATATAGAAGTTGGTGTTTCTCTTTTTGCTTTCATAAGTTCATTTTGGGAAAAGAATGAAAATAAAACACTTTTCAGAATACTATGAATAATAACCAAGTCTTAAATGTGTGATTTCGCCTCAACCATTTTTAATAGAGAAGTAAAAGTATATGAACAATCTGAATAAAGACAGTTTATTTTTTTGTTAATAAAATCTCCTTGAGAAATAAGTTGATAGAATAACTTGGATTTTTTTCTTTATTTTACAAAGGAAATATAATTAAAAAAAATTTTGGTCAGGCCAAATACCCACAGAAGCTCACGCCTTTTACACAGTGCAGTTTATTTTTACATAGGCTGTTTTAGGTAGATGCATTTTGCTGTAATCATTTCACAAGATTAGAAAAAATATTTCCCCCCTATTTCTTCTTCCAGAAGAGATACAGTGTGGTGCTGAGAGACATCTTTCAGAATGAGAGTTGTTTCTTGGTATTTTAGGGAAAGACTTTAAGTACAGGAGTGAAGGCAGAGCCAGACACATTTCCCCGATGTTGGTTAGGGATGCAAAGTAACAGCTGGAAAGAAATTCTTGGGCTGGGATCGTTGTGCCTCTATTTTGTAACAGCAAGCTGATGCGTTTGTTAAAGAGCCACAACCACACAAGAGGATGACACCGTCTGCTTCAGGGATTCCTTGTACTGGATAGTCTCTGAGTAGCTGTTGGGACTTTGTTTTTTATCATGGGAATATCTAAACATTTCAACAACCAAGAAGGTAGACGAAATCTAACTAAAGTCAGTTGATATAAAACATTAGATTAGTTGTGTGGCTTTTGTTTTTTTTGCCTTTCATATCATCTTATTGACTAAATTATCATATTTGGAGCCAAATATATGATTACTAGTTTTATTAGAACTGGTTTTGTCAGCATTTGAGCTTTCTAATAACCATGATGCTCTGTGTCTAAAAGCTACATTTGCTTCATATTTCCTGGGGTAATATCTTTTAAATTTATATTTACAACTAGAGAATATTTTCAGAACTGTAACTGCAATTTAATTGCATTAAAATAAAATTTGCTGTCCATTAATGTTAATATTTAGCACCCATAGAAGATTCTTCTTTTTGTCCTCAAGGTTCTTTGCATTTCTGAATTCCCTTCTAATTTTTTTCTTTCCCTGTTCTCTTGAAATATTGTTTTAAAATGAACGTAATTGTGCAAAAGAGCCAAATTTTTACAAAACAACGTAGACATAAATATTGAAAAATCAGTTTAAAGGACATAGGAATTTTGGATTTCTAAAGAGAAGTTATATTTTCCCTTCTGAAGATAATATTAAAATGAAAGAACCTAGAATACTTTAACATATTAGCTTCAAATGTGAGTAAAGAAATCCGTTCTTAAAAATGCGAATTACTGTGTTCCTAAGAATTAAAGCAATTTATTCTTACGATGTGATTGCTTCTTTCACAACATTGCAAATAAATAAAACTTGTTTGCTAAATTCCTGGAAATACTAGGTCTTGATGAATTTTGGTTTATTTTTGATCAAACATTTCTGACGTCTTATTTTCATGTATTCCAGGGAACCCGAGGTCATATCAACAGTGGGTGCATACAGTCAAGGTAATAATAAGCCTTCAAAGTTTCTTCATTTTTCTTGCATTCTAATATATATGGAGAAATGTTCAGTTCAAGTATACTGTTTATACTCATGCTGTTTATTGACAATATTTTAAATGTTTGTATATTTTCTTACATTTTAAATGTTTATTTTATATTTATAGTTTGTTGATATTCATAAAGAAAATTGTAAAATGGAAAACTTTTTTTTTTTTTTTTGCTATTTACTATTTTAATGTTACTATTTTTAAACTTTTAAATTTTGAAATAAATGTACATTCACAGGAACTTTCAGGAAAATGTACAAGGGCTCGTGTATCTTTCACCCAGTTTAAAATGGAAAACTTTTATCCAGAGATAAATGGCTTGTTTTGAAAAGCAAGATTTCACTGTCACCTTATATTATATTCTAGAACAAGGAATTAGGTGGAGTGGTAGCATTTGATGGGAGTTTTATCATTTCTGGTAATGTGCTTTTGTTAATATGATTTTCTTAATATAAAACACTCTTCCACAGATTGAGACTTTATTGCCCAACGTTAAAAGAGTTGATAAACAGTTGATTATTTCATTTTTATTCAGCTTTAAATATATACCTGTTACTGGTCATATTGCCCAAGTCTGCCTAAACTGCAAAGGTGAAAGGATTTTTAAATGATGTATTACACCAACTAAAAGAACAGAGTACCATTTTGTGTGAAATTTACTATAGTATATAAAAGCTTGAAAACACTAAGCATAAAATAATTTTTGTAGGACTTTGTTTAACTTGTGAGGAAAGCTCTTTTTCTATACTATTAATAATGCTTTGTTTTCAGGACAGTCTGGTCAAAAATTTTTGATATTACGTGTCTGGTTTTTTTTTTGCAGAAAGGAGGTGCACTATTCAACACCGCAATGACCAAAGCAACTCCTGCTGTTCGGACAGCATATAAATTTGTAAGTTTTCTTTTGATATTTAAAAATTCTATTAATAAAACTTTATGTTTTCCTAGATGATAGACATGGAGATGTAGAATATTTTCTATTTTTCTTTTCTTTTCGTTTCTTTTTTTTGTGAGGAAGATCAGACCTGAGCTAACATCCGTGCCAATCCTCCTGTTTCTGCTGAGGAAGACCGGCTCTGAGCTAACATCTATTGCCAGTCCTCCTCCTTTTTTCCCCCAAAGCCCCAGTAGATAGTTGTATGTCATAGCTGCACATCCTTCTAGTTGCTGTATGTGGGACGCCTCCTCGGCATGGCCGGAGAAGCAGTGTGTTGGTGTGTGCCCAGGATCTGAACCCGGGCCACCAGTAGTGGAGCACACACACTTAACTGCTAGGCCACGGGGCCGGCCCCTTCTATTTTTCTTTTAAATAAGCTTTTTAAAAAAATTTAGAGTTAATATTGACCCAATTCAGTTATTAAAACTGTATCCTTGTATAGAGAGGATGTTTCCTTTATATGATCTAAAAACAGTTCTTCATTTTATTTCAAAGCTATCAGCAAAAATTGTGCACTCAGATTGAAACAGTCCATGACGAAGTGCCATTTTTAAAGATTTGATTATTTCATTTAAGACCATATTTTAAAGTTTCATTTTGTACTTGAGGCTCAAGCAGAAAAAATAGAAAAATATGGCGAGTTCTCTTCCCTCAAAGGTGCTTTGACTCTCCATGATTAAAATTCTTCAGTGATTCTTCATGGCTTATAGTAAAATAATAATAACAATACCAATACCAATGACAATAAATAAATAATTAATAAAATAAAAATCGCTTTAATGTGACAACTGAGACCCTTCAAGACCTGCCCCTCCTGTGTCCTGATTCATTTCCCCCGTCCCCTGAGCCTGCCTGTCTCTAAAGATACTGAGTGCTCCTCATTTCATGAGTTCAGGACGTTCTCTTCTGCCTCTCTATCCTTACACAAGCTGTTCCTGCTACTTGGAACTTCTATTTCTTGGCTTTTATCTGTCTAGTAAACACCAATTCATCCTATAAGACTTAGTTTAGACATCAGTTCCCCTGAGAAAATTCTCCCAATCCCACACAAAAAGAGTTAATATACCTTCTTCTGTGTTCCCATAGGACCATAGACATGCCTGTTTCAGCCCTTGTTTTGTCTGTGTACATCTGTATCTCTAATGTCAGATTAGTAGCTTCTCGAGGGAGGAGCTAATGAGTTGGTATTCAGTAAGGTTTTTTTCAACTTAGTAGGTCATATATATTCTATATTTCTAAAAATATTCAGGGCGGTAGTTTTGACTTTATAAGAGTTTATCTTCAAATGCTTTCTCAGAAATGAATTGATATGATTGAATTAATAATAGAATAATATATTTTAATATGTTTAGAAATATGTTCTTTTCTTGACTTACAATTTTCATATGTATGGAGCCACCATTTCTGTTTTATTTATTTTTTCCCCCAAAGCCCCAGTAGACAGTTGTATGTCATAGTTGTACATCCTTCTAGTTGCTGTATGTGGGACGCAGCCTCAGCATGGCCGGAGAAGTGGTGCCTCGGTGCGCTCCCGGGATCCGAACCCGGGCCGCCAGCAGCTAAGCCACGGGGCCGGCCCCACCATTTCTGTTTAAAAAATCTTGTTTCAAGATTGCATTTTATAGTAGGGAAGGTAATCTACAGAGTGGATTAAAAAATACAGTGCCGTGGGGCCGGCCCAGTGGCGCAAGTGGTTAAATGTGTGCGCTCTGCTGCGGCTGCCTGGGATTCGCCGGTTCGGAACCCTGGGCGCATACTGAAGCACCGCTTGTCAGGCCACGCTGTGGCGACGTCCCATATAAAGTGGAGGAAGATGGGCATGGATGTTAGCTCAGCAAAAAAGAGGAGGATTGGCAGATGTTAGCTCAGGGCCTATCTTCCTCACCAAAAAAAAACACAGTGCCAAAATTCTGAACTTTTGGAGCCTTCTCATAAAGTAAAAGTTAGGAGAGGCAATCATTTTGCCTTGGAAACATCAGCCTCTGCCTTTTGGTTGTTCCATGGCTTTGCTAGGAACCTCCCTGAGTAGACCACTATCTCCCTGTAATACTGCTGGTTTGATTTATATACGGTTTTTGAGGAGATTTTAATTTTTCACAATGAAATAGCACATAGCTGCCATGTGAAAATCAAACTAACATTGAGCCTTGTTCCTCACGTTCAAGATTCTAAAAAAGGTTTCACAGTCAAGTGCCCTTCATTTTGTTCCTTGAGCAAGTACTTGAAGTTTTCCTTCAAGCTTAGAAAAGTTCTGTTATATTGTTTTGCTAAATGTGTGTTTTTCTCCTTAATTTCACTCATATCGTCCATAGAAGCACAGAAATAAAGCAAACGTGTTTAAAACCTCACTAGTTATTTAAATTTTTATCCTTTAAATCTGTAGAGTATTTTATGTTGAACCCTTCTCTGCAGAGCAGTAAAATGTTTCCACATGAAAAATTCTGCTCCTTGGAAGATTATTCCCTCAATTAATTTCAGGCAAATTAAGGTCTTCAGAATATACTTAATCACTTTTATCATTTATCTTGTGATCATGTCGTACATGAATCAAGACATTGGGGGCAAGTAGAAAAGTCAGTTTGTGACCTTCATAGTTATACCTAGAACCCCTCTTTCTAGATTGCTCATATTCTGAAATTCCTCCTTTGACCACAAATTGCTATGAACAAAACACCTAATTTTTCTTGTGTGGGTATAACAGAATTTATTAACCTTGATTTTCTATAGATAGTAAATTTTTTAAAACTAGGAACCATGTTTTTAACTGTTTCATTCATTCAACAAATTATTTGAGTACCGCTCCTGAGCTAGCCTTGTATGGTTGTTCCATTAGAGCAATGAGCACGGCAGGTGCTGTGCGTAAGACAGTTGCTGGCCCTGCTTTTATATTTGTGTCGCTGTCATTTTGCTTTGTTCTTTGGACATGCTACAGAAGTATTGAGTATGTATTTGTTGAGGAAATAATGATTTTGTCTTATATTTAGAATATTTTTTCTATGCTTTCTATGCCAGTGTTTTCCTATGCTTATAGGAGCTGTAAAGAAAACTAGAGTTGACATACATACTCTTATAAATCTAAAAATAACAGCAGTGTGAACAGATATGTGATTTGGCTAACAGATTTTCTAAGTCAACTTTCTTGTTAGGTCTTTGCATTTTAAATTATTAGCCAAAGCCAAAAGCAAATAATTGCTTTTCTGTAGAGAATACTTATTTATTGGTAAGTTTCAGCTTGGTAAATTGAAAAGGACAGAAAGAACCTGTACCCTATCTTCCAGACACTCTGAAAGAGGTCAATGGAGGAGGTAGGGCAGCAGACATTTAAATGAGTCAGTACGTGAATTACAGAACCATGACTGACACTAGGGTCAACTGTATACACTAAAGAGCATCTGAAAAGATAAGTGTGAATCAGGTGGCTTTTGAAAGAATAGAGGACGTTTAGGTAAACTAGAATATAGTCCAAATATGAATAAAGATGGGTACAAATTCTTGGAGATGGGAACAGGAACTTATTTTTGGTAATTATGCATTTTTACTTAATAGGAATGTAGGGATTAATATAAGATCCTTTAAATAGATTCAATGGCTTTACCACTAAAATAATGAATGTGAAAATGCTTTATTGATTCTAAAGAACCGTGGAAATATAGGCTAGTATTATTTGGCTTTTTTGGTTATCTTTTACTGGATCTAATATGTTTTGGTTTTGCCTCATTTACAATAAGGAAATAATTGTTTAATTCAGTTCAAAACATTTCTTGAGCAGTTACTACATGCCAAATACTCTACTGGGCGTTGCAGATATTAACAGGAAGGAAATAAGATCCTTCCCCTCAGTGAATGTGGGAAGACGTGTGTTTACTCTTCCTAGAAGTGACTTGAGAAAGCGGGATGGTGTGATAAATGGAGCAAGGACTTTGCAGTTGGAAAGTCTTCAGTCCACATGACCTTAGTTTCCAAGTCTGTAGAATGAGACTCATAATGCCTTTTCTTTCCCGAGACTTAGATTCAGCGGATGTATTTTTAAAACCTTAGTTCCTCCTTCTCCTTTGAGATGGGAAGAAGTTGGACTTAGGAATTAAATGACCCTCTGAGTCACTTCCCTTATTTGTAAAATGTCATAACGATAGTACAAATTTCACGGAGTCCTTGTGATGATTAAATGAGATAATGCATGCTAGGTACCCAGCACACAGTCACATACTGAGGGAACACAAAGTAAATGTGAATTTCTTTTCTCTTCGTTTCACTCTGGCCACCGTGAGTGGGAATTTCCAGTGGAACAGAGGCTAAGGCTGTTGTGAAAGCCCCCAGTTGCCTTTAGTTAAATTATACCCCACAGGGATCACAGCACGACCTGAGAGGCTCGAGTGCTGGAGCCAGACTCCCTATGGAACATGAGGATAGCCTTTAAATTGTTAAATCACTTTTAATTTTTGCCAGAAAAACTGTATATGAAATAGCCATAACAGTAGGGTAGCTCTGCTAGTAACAACTTGTGTCTGCCTGTAAAAGCACTTTGTTATAGTTTTGTGAAGTTGCCTGATTTTTTTCAATCCAAACATTTGCCCAGATAACCTGCTGCTGTGATGTGCTTTCTCTTTCTCTGCCCCAGTTAGTCACGATTTCAAATTAAGACTGGGCATTAGTAATCTGGTTGACTCTTTTGTATTTCTTATAGTTTCGAAGGCAAGATAGGCTGAATGTTAGCCTTTGTATGATATTTGTATGCAAATAGAGACTAATCATGCTTTCACCAACTTATTTAGGTCTAATAAGTGGTATTGTGTCCCTGAAAATAGTTTTAGATTATAATTTTTTTTCTAAATAATATGAGTAGTTAGCAATTTTCGTTAAATGAGATCTCATGTTCTTATTCTTTAAGTGGTAATAGAACTATACAGATACTTATATTATTTTCTAGGCAAAAAACCACGCAAAGCAGGGAATCAAGGAAGTGAAGAGTAAGCTCAAACACAAGGTGCGTCGGCTTCTCCTTCTACCTTGACTTGCGTTAATGTGAAGCTTATACTTTACGAATCACAAGAGATTTATGTTTTTAATGACTTTTGAAATATGCTTAGTCCTTTGTTCACGAATGTATTTTTCATAAGAAGCCCTCTGGCAACTACCTGCCGTTGTATATGCATCCACTGAATAATCTCTTTATTGTTTGCGTATTTTATCACAGAACGACGGAGATCTTCAAAGATGCTTTAACAGGATGTATGTTTTCATAAAGTTGATTGCTTTGATATCACAATTGAAATTCTTGCTTCAAGCTGAGAAAGTTTTTAAAAAGATCATCTTTGGTGCCAAATTAAATCAGGAATGCCATCATTTGGTTTTATAGGATGTTTCCAATAGTAGCTACTTTAAATTGAAGCATGTTCTTAATTTACAAAAGATTGCATTTTGAAGATGTGTATTTGAATTTTTGAATATTGCATATATATGAATATTTATGTGTATGTATGTATATGTGTGTGTTTGATTTGATTACATATCACATCTTTGCAGATTTTATCAGTTGTTATATTTTGAATTTCTACCTTTGGAGAAAAAGTACTACTTAAAACTTCCATTGTAGTGATGGAGAGTAAATGATCTTCATATAAATTTTATTCGAATTATTCAAAATAGTCACATTATTTTGGAAATTATTAATTCATAATATAGAAAAATGCATTTTCTTCCTGAATAGGTTCTTTAAACTTTTACCTGAAGTGTTATTTTGTTATTGCATCTGTATCAGATACTTTGTCTATTAATCAAATAACTTTAGTAATACAAGCAGTATTTTAAAATAATTACTTGTATATTTCTTCATGTGTAGGAAAACGAGGAAGATTATGGGACCTGTTCTGGTTCTGTACAATATACACCAGTTTACACATTATACAGTGAAAAGGGAAGAAACCTAGAAAAGCGTAAGCTTGCCCAGGTAAGGTTCTTTACCCTCGTGTCTCCAAATTCTAAAATTATGTGATTCCAGTGAATTCTTTAGGAACAGCTTTGGACCCATTAATTTGTATCATATGATAACAAAACCTGCAGTTATGGTCAAGGAGATGAATAGGTGGCGTTGGGGAAGGCTATAAGGGCCAATCCCCTTGGGGATTGTCAGTCTCTGCATACTTTATCACAGAGCTCGTACTCCGGGAGGGGGAGAGAGAGACAGGTGATTGCCATGGAGTGTGAGTAGTTTGGTGATGAGTGGGAAGTCACAGATTTCCTTGACTACAAAAATAAAATGAAACTGTACGTGAGAATTTGACCATTAAAATCATCTATAGAAATTAGAATATGAAATAATTTGTCTATCTTTTTCTAAAGTTAGATATTTTATTTGCTATAAGTATTTAGAGTTTCTGCTTATATCCAGATGCTGCTTAAAATATTGTCCTAAAGTGAGAAAGTGTTCAGAATCATAGCTATATGTGTTTCTGATTTTGCATCAGAAATATTTTCCTAATGGTTTTAACAAAGCAAAATTTGTATACACCAAGTCATATTTTAAGAGGCCTGAGAAAACTAGCTCTTAAAAAGAATTTTGAGTGGCTTATAGTTACAAAATTATAGAACTGCAAGCAGCTGCAAAGCTTCATTTATTACAGTCACCAAAGTTTACTGATGAGGAAATTGATAGCCAGAATGATCGTGTCGCTTGTCTTCAGTCTCATAACCAGTTAGTGGCAGAGCGGGACGAGAACACATCTCTAATGCTCAGTTGGCTTTCCTGGATGTGTAGACACTGCAGGAGTAGAGATGACCCTAAAGTATTTCCATGTGTCTTTAGGAATGGGGAGAGAGCCAGTGAGGCTATACTAAAACCCTAGCCTTTCTAAAGAAAACCCATTAATTCAATCATTCAGCACCTACTATGCACCAGGTACTATTCTAGGTCTTCTAGGAAAAACAAAGAAAATCTCTGCCTTCATGGACTGTTTTTACAACACACTAAGTCCCTTCTCTATGATTTGTCCATTTGTTAAGCTTATATTTTCATATGTTAGTATTGTTTAATTGCAGCATATTGGTGTGAATGCTTCAATGTATGACCTAAAATAAGCTTTTCAAGAAAATAATTATTCTGCAAATGTAGAAACCTTTTCTGGTTACTAAAGTTAACTGGAAAACAGTTATTAACTTGTAAACTAATGGTGGATTTGCAATTGATTTCTCAGTTTTTCTCCCATCAGTAGAATGTTCAATTCATGTCTATTTGTTCTCAAGCTTTAACACCTTAAAAACTTTTGAACAATGTTTACAGCCTTAATATTGGAACATTTAGGTTATATTTACCATGGTGAATAGATTTTTATGTGAAAACGTGGGATCTTTGTTACCTATTGGATGCTTTAAGATGAAAAGAAAATACTTAAATTGGAGATACACATATTCTAAATGTCAGTTTTAGTTAACAAAACTATTTTCAGCTCCTCATATTTATATTTTTAAATCTTCCTTTCTTTTAACATGACATAGTATTTATATGATAATTTAATTATAAAATATATTACTGATTTCTGTTTTTGTTTGTTTTCTTGTTAATTCCTAGAGACACAATATCTGATAGAGAAAATTGTATTAGGTTATAGAAAACCTTACAGTAGGATAGTAGCTAACATTCATTGCATACTTATCTTGAATCCTTATGGCTATCATTTATTATAATATCATTAATTCAATTATTTGCGTTCATTAATTAGCATTTTGTGGTTTTCAGGTGGACATGACAAATGATGACTCTAATAAGAATTAAGAGAAGTAGAGCTTATTCTTTTAAGAATTATAATATGATTTTCCTACTTGGTGTATAGGAATTTGTTAAACCAATATATGTAGATTTATTATGTAGATGCTGATAATGTCTGAATAACAGTCTTTACTTTTCAAGTGATAAATATCTGAGTTTCAGTCGTAGTATATGTTTCTTTGTATACATGTGTCTCATTATATAAATAGGTGTATACATCTGTGTATATGTATTTTAACAGCTAAATTTTTCAAGAGTTCATATTTCCAATCATTTGTGACCCAATAATATCATAATTTAATGTTTTGCTTTTGCTTGTATTTTTTGTATAATTGAAATTTGATTGTTTAGTTTTAGATTCACATATACACTTAGAAAAGAGGTAAATTTTTGGCCCTTTGGCAATTTTTTTCTTTGCTACACTCCACCTTTATTTTTGTTTTTCCTGAAGCTAGCAGAATACATGTTTTCTTGCAGTAGTAACTTTCCTTCTTTGAGCTGATGGTTCCAGTGCTCTGAAGTGATAGCCGACTTGTGGTCAGCAGCTTGTTTATAAAAGGAGACCATGGTGCCTTCAAGTTGAAATTGTCGTCTAATCCCTGATTTGAATTATTTCATTAATTTCGTAGTGTTGGCAAACACGCACAAATGAAATAAGACAATACCAGGGCCTTTGTTATAAGGATATAGGTGTTCCAAGTGCGGGAATGTATGTGGCTTCTGGTAGGGTTGGAACTAGAAGATGGAAAAAGCCGTCAAGGAAGAAGACCACCCCTCTGCCCCATCTTTTCTCTGTCTCTCTCCCCTGGCCTGTTCTTCTCTCTGTGTGTTTGTTCATGTGCATTCTGCCAACTGGCCCCTCAGCTTCTCTGTGCCCCTGACACTCAGCTTGCAGGCCCGCAGTGCAAACAGCTGCTAGAAATGGACCGCAATTCCCAAGTCCAGTTTCTTGCGGAAGAATGTAATCAGGTCACTTGGATCAGGCATTAATCCTAGGTTCACTCAACTCCAACCAGAGGCAGGGAGAGTACCATGTTACCAAGGACACTGGGGGATAGTAGGGGTCAACAGGGAAAGCAAGTCTCAGAGAAGGGCTTTTAAGGACTGTGACAATATCACTAAAGATTTCTACTATTTCTAATTGCTTTATAATGCTGTTTGGCAAAAAGTCATCATTGCCAAAAAAAAAAAAATTTCTATATTTTTAAGTACTTAGAGGCTAGATCTTTGTACCACAAATCTGAAGCTTGGCAAGTTTAAGGTCAGCCTCTCCTAATGGGTTGCTGTTGCCTCTGTTCTCACATGAGAGTTGAGCCACTTAAACAAATAAACAAAAAGACTACAGCAAAGGTAAGCTTTTGTGTTTGGGGCAGAGAACTCAAGAGGGAACAGGCATAGTCTACTGCCTTTTCTTTGTGGTCTGATATCGCAGAGGCTTCCTTGGTTCGCTTTTTGGAGATAATCCAATCTCATTGATTTAATCGAAATAGGATCCAGTATATTGTGGAAGAAACAGAAAGCTGATGCTAGAACCACAAACATATTGTTTTGTAATGATTTCCAAATCAGTAAGTTCTCTTACTCCTAGCTCTCCAAGTATAATAATATTAGGATCTGAACACATTAAGATTTTCAATTAAATATATAAGCATTTCTAGGAATAGTTAGATGTGATTAAAGGCAGATTCTAGATATCAATAAATATATCAGAGACACTAATGTTTATTTTTATATTCATTTATATTCTACCTATTTCCAAAGATAAATTGATACCTTACAAAGAATCATAGACTAAAAGATTAAAATTCATTTAATTTAGATAAGATTCAAGGCAGAGAGAAAGTAAATGTAGTGAGAAGCTAAGGCCCATTCCATTGCTTAGTAGCCAAAATGAAGAGAAAAACACAGCTACCATGATTCGTAAATCATAAAGATTAAAAAAAAAGTTCAGCTGGTGCACAATCGTCCCAGGAAATGGGGCTGGATACTGTGGATCCACAAATGAATTCAGTGTCCCGAGAGCTCCCGGTCTGGTGCAAGTTCCTGGTAAAGGAAAGGGTCACATTTCAGGAGACAGACATTTGGTTTTCCTTATTTGGTCTCTTCTGTGCAGTCTCTATTATGTGAAATGCTCAGGTCATTAATACCTCTCTCGAAGACAGCTTAGTTTCTTAGCTGTTGCCATAACTTTCACATGAGAGTTGAACTGCTTTAAAAAAATAAAGGCCACAAGCAGAAACAAACATAGAATACACCCTTTTCTCTTCTGTAAGGCTCATTGAGCCAGGAGAGTGGTGTCACTGTCTCATGTTGGCATTGGCCTTTCAGTAAGGAAGCATGCTCTGTGCCCCATCTCAGATTTGATTATTCAGATAACCAGATTCTCTTAAAAGACTTGCCATGTGGTAAATTCAGTTACCTAAAAGCAAGATTCTTTAGGTACCTATGGGATTTGGTGATCCAGATGTTTCGATGTTCTTACTACTATTTTCTAAACCTCAATTTTTGTAGAGTTGAAATATTACCAGAGTAGAGTAGAGCAGCCTTGGAAAACATGAGGAAGAAAGACAGTTCCTTGCTTAACAGTGAGGCTGTCTGTAAGTTTGTGTTTATTACATGATTAATTTAAAATTCCTGACAATCCAAGCAGAGTGGGAGCTATTATCCCCATTTTTCAGATTTAGAAACAGGGGAGCAGAGGGATTAAGAAATGTTCCCAAAGTTCTACAGGTAATAAACAGCTGAGTAGGGATTGAAAAGTAAACAGATTGATTCTGGAGCTTAAGTACCTAACCACTACTGTCATGACTTTGCGTTGAGTGAGTGCTTGTGGAGGAGAGGCAGTTAGAGACAAGTTTAGACCCAGAAAGACTTGACTTGAAAAAGGTACTAGCATTTAGCATTGAGCAAAACACAACATCCCTAAGCCTTACTTTCTACATTTGTAAAATGTTAATAACAATACGTGTCATTTTCCTAGGATGCTGTAGGCATTATAGGTAATGTATATACAGTATCTGCCACATAATAGGCACTCAGAAATTGGCGGCTATCCATTTATATGTATACACATATCTTGAGCTTCAGGTCTTCTATAGCAATGGCACCATCTGACTTTTTTCTCTCTTGGTAGTTACTTTCCAGGGTCACTAACAATCCGCTAGTCACCAGGGCAGTGGGGACCCTAAAATTGTCTGTCTTCATTCTAAATAGGGATGACTTTAGATCCCAGTTTATGGTTTGAAAAGAAATTTACAGCTGTTGTATCGAGAAATCTCTTGGTTTATAAGCTTATAAGTCCTCAAGCATGTCATTTTATTGTCAGTAAAATTATCTAAATAAAGAATACGGACTTAACCCATCTCATTCCTAGCTCATTTGCTTAACCATTTGAAAAGTCGATCTCAGCTATATAAAGCACTTTACAGTTCCAGTTTCCAGCTAGACTTGTGTGAATGAAACACTTTATTTTCATCTGTTTCTCAAAAGATGAAAATGAGATTTTGGTAATTTAAATTCCAAGAATGTATTTTAAAGTGAAAAAATACAGTTTCATAATGTGGGTTCTGTAGAAAAGAACAAAAATCACAATGTATGTTGTTTTAAGCCTATGTTCCATTACTTAGCTTATCTTTGGGATAGATTGTGAATCTACATCTTCCCCCCAACAAATAGTACTTTGTTTGTTGGTCTGCTAATTAATATGGTTATTTCCTGTTTTGTTGATGAGGCTTAAATAAATGTCAAGGGTACAGCCGTGAACCTCTCCCAATTAGGCTTCACATTTGTAAAACCCACCCTTTTCCCTTTTGTGTAAAGATGACAGTTCCTACAGCAGCCCCAGCCTAACAGGACTCCAGGGAAAGGATCCTCCTCTGGTTTTATTGAAAACAGGGCCAGTTGGGTCCAGTGAGAATACTGCCATGGTGCAGAATTCTGGTCATGGTGCAGAACAGTTTTAATGTGACTGCATACTTACATTCTTTCATCAATTTTATTTTAGAACAAAATATGTAGACTTAGTGAACAATGTTTAGACTAAATGTCATCTAAAATTATGTTTTAATATAGTTACCTGTAAAAATTTATTGGAATTCTCTAAGAATGAGAAATTCCTTTAAATAATGTGCAAAATTTATACAGATCTAAGATACTGCTCCTTTTTTAATAATATTAGCCATTCTTAACTTAATTCTAGTAATTGTAATGTGTATGTATCTATGTGTCTACGTCACACAGACACACATGTGTACTAGTGAACTGCAAACAGGAGCTTAGCTGTATTACTAGTCAGCATTAACAGATGGATGGCCCTAAGCAAGCAAAAACCATGCAGCAAAATTCAGTGAAAGTGCAGGATGAAAGCTTTTTGTTGTTAAGCCCTATTAAAACCCTGGCACACACATCAGTCTTAACTGTTTCATGTCTGGGACAAATAGCAATCCGCTCAGATTTGTTTCCAACCTAGCCAATTAATTATGTAAAAGCTGCATGAAAAAATATGAATGGAAGGTTATTTTTCCATTTGTAATATGATATAAAGCAGTGTTCCTGTTGATAAATACCCACACTTGGAATGTAGTCAAGACTCTAACCCAAATACAGTGTTTACAAATAGAAACATGTTTAATAGTCATAATTTCTGCTGAGACCAAGTACTATTAAACTAGTGGTCATTTATTCTGTTTTTAAAATATGTTCACATACAGACTAATAATTTGAGATATGAATAGTTATCTTTTGATACATAAATAAGGAAGATGTTTACACCATAAAATATGATCTATGTGATTTTCCATTTTTTACCCATTATACAAGTTGATATGCATACTTCGAATGAAACTTTGCTATCTTTTTGAGTCTTTATATATTTATTGGTTTATAAATCATCCTAATGGATTTGTGGACTATAGCACAACAGCAGTGAGCTCATTTTATAATTGATGAGTAATGTAATTTCATCTTTAAAGAATGTACTTAGAAGTTATATATGCCTTTTTGATATGTAGAGACTCTAAAGTAAGGCATTTCAAAGCCACATTTGGTTGAATGGGGACTTAAAAGAAATTCCAGTATGTAAACATGTCTTAGAAAATATGAGCAATCAGGTAGTTTACATTTTATAGGTAATAAATCTAGTATTTTAAATGCCACAAATGAAATTAAGTTGCTGTGAAATTTATAAGAAAAGAAAAAAACTTATCTTCTCTAAATTAGTTCCTCAGCATAATGAATGATGGGATAGTCATACCTAGTAGGGTATGGTTTACAGTATTGTGTTTATGACACACTTTTCTTCATTGGAATTCAGTGGACTCTGGGAATAAAGTGAATATAAGTAAAGGTAGTGTTTCTTACTCAGGGGACATAATAGTTTTCAGAAAATGCACACTTGTTGGGATCTTTGAAAAAATACAGTCCATTGAATAGCTTTGCTTTATTGGTCAAGAAAGAAATCGCACAGTCATTGGTTTGCAGAGGGAAGTAGCCTCTTGCTTATTCTGACAAGAAAAAAGTGATTGTAAAGCACAATGAGAAAGATAATTGTGACCTGGGGGGAGGGGGCAGAAATGTGTGTGTGGAGGAGGAGGCCCAGATACATAGTTGGAAAGAATACTTAATGTAAATTTTACAAAATAATAAAAATAAGTTTAGCCAAATCATGATAAGCAAAAAGACCCTTAATTTTTTATTTTTAGCACTTCTAATTTGGCTCAGTATTGAGACTACTATTACTATGATCAAGCTAAAATGTTGCCTTAGAGTGATAAGGAAATCTATTAGAAAGTTTCAAATGATAAAAAAATTTTTGAAATAAGTTAAGTGGATGTGTTTGTATTAAAAGGTGCCCACGAAAAATACTGCCTAAGTGAAACACATTTTAGGAATCTCCGTCCCAAAGTCACTCTTTCATGTAGCATATATTCAGTCTAATTTATACTAATGTCACTAATTTATGAAATTGATCTTTTAAGTCCAGTTTGAAAATATGGGTACCATATTGTTAATTTTAAAGAAAGTTCTTTTTTCCTCTTTTGTTTTTCTGTTGAAATAAGAATTTCTAACACGTCAAATTTGACTATAGTTAAATCTGTGCCCCGTCACCCCCCGCCCCCAAAATTCAGTTATGGATTACAAGGGTGCCCTCTAGTGGGCATTATGTAATATTTTCTTTCCTTGAAAGAAGATAGTTATACAAGACAAAATTTATAATTATAAAATTTGCCTCAGAGTAGTCTCTTAGAAATGCAATAGAATACACATTGGGACATTTATATTGTCATAAAATTGTTCAAGAACGTTATTCTTCCAAAGAAATAATTTAAAACCAACTCCTCCTTTCAGTAACTGGCTGGGACCTCATTTTTAAAATGTTTAGCTCTGCTGAGCAATACCTAGTGTATTAAGAAGACATAATGGAAGATAATCTCACGTATATGAATGGGTTCAGTATATATTATGAGATATTTTTAGGTTGAAATGTATTTTTTTTAATGAAAAAAAAATACTTACTTTTACTCTTTCAATTTATTGCCATGAATGGCTGTCATTTATTACAAAGTCTTGAAACAAAAACAAAGGTACTCGATTTTTCCATTTAGTAAATATAATGAATATTACCATTTAGACTTTACATCAGTAATCACGTCACTATTATTTTTCCTCACTATTTTCTGTTCTGTTTCACCTCGTGAGAGTTTCCCCCGGTACCTCTTTAATTAATTTAAGGGCTTTTGGTGAAATTAACAACAGCTCTCTATTCCAAAAGTACCCAGTTTTTATAGACAAATTCTTATTTTCTCCCAGGCATCCTGGATACAGAAATGATGATTTCCTTCTTGTTTTGTGTATAGAACTTCTTTTAAGGTTGGTCAGAGATCAGTGTTAGTGTTGATGAAAGGAAAAGCCAGTCTTTTCTTTGTAGCGGTTACTGCTGCTGCCTATTAGAGCCCCTCAAGAGAGAGAAATTGCCAGGAATGTCAATAGATATGTAACTACAAGAGTACAATAGAATCTTATTATAATTGAAGGATTTATATCTACTACACAGTGTTATATTTCCTCATATAGAACAATGTAAAACATTTGAATAATACGTACATATCTTAACAAGTTAGCCTGTACCCCCAAACCAATTACAAAATAGGAGTGCTATGTGTGCAGCCTTCTCTGGAAGTTCTTTATGGTTTTTCTAATATTTGAATGTACTACTGGTCATTTTGCAGAAGTTTATTCCTTCTTTGCCTTTATCAGTGTCTGATAGTAGTAAGATAACACTTTTGAAACCAAAATATAATTACAATTTCTAAGATTTTTGCTACATTCAATAAAAAACCATTTTAAGACTATCTCCGCACATACACATAGATTTATGCTTATTTTATATTGATATGGTAATCTGAAAAATAAAATCCAGCTGTTTAGTTTACATATCAGATATTTTAATCCTTATTTATATACATTTTGCAAACGTAGTTTATTAAGGTGATTGGGAATAATATGGCTCTGTTACTCAATGCTGACTTTTTAATTGTTTATCCCAGCTAGAAAAATCATCTTCACGTCAATTAGTGAAAAGAACCAAATTCTGTGTTTTATTGAAAATACAGTGGACTATTGAAAATACAGTGGACTTGTGTATTAAGGAACCTTTTTAAATATTGAAATACTGACAGCAAAAGTGAAAGTGCAAATAGTTTGCCATTTATCAAAAGACTATTTATTTTGATTTGAGAATAATATTATAATAGTCTTATACAACTTCTTGTATTTATGCTGATCAATAATCTTTCAGTGCTGAAAACTTACTGCAAGAGCTTTGTTAAAATTTGCATTTTCAAGTATTAAAGAAAAAATATTTATAGTTAACATAATTATTTGGCATATGAACAGTCCTTAAAAGTTAGCTGAAAAATATTAACTGAATTCAAAGCCATATTGCATATAAACACAGGTGAATAATGAGACCTCCTGTGAATACATGGCCTTCTTTCCACCCATTAACACACTTCAGTGAGAGAGTTTTTAGAATGGCTGGTACAGTGGTGCCATTGGGTAGGTTTTTATATAGTCTCTAATCAACAATGGAGAAGTGAATTCTAAAGTACTGTGTTTCTAGGATGATTTTGATACAGTATTTTGCCAAACTAAACTTACTAAAGTAGTAGTCAAAACTACCTAAAGGAAACTTTCTGACATCAGTAAAAGGACTCTGTAAAGCGATCAGTTCTGATTTCAAATGGTCTATCTCTAAAATCTAATACAGAGATAATTTTAGTCTAATTCTAGAATAGTCCCCAACTTAATATTAATATTAATTAAAATAAGCTTCCGTTAATGTAACTAGTGGTGCAGCGTAGACCAAATGGACAGCAGCGTGGTGGAAAGTCTAGTCCATCTAATTCAATCAGAAGAACCACCTGCGTCTCTACCGTGTGCTCGTTCATAGCTTTCAAGGTCGTGTACCTCCTCTGAGCACCAGTGTGATCACTTACTTCCTCTTACCTTACTAAGGACCATCATTTACAAATTCAGACTTTCCTTCATCGACCTTTGTATTTACTCCTCCTTTTCTCTTCTTAGCATCACCCTCCTCACTAAATAGAAAGACCCCATGTGAGAGTGTAAGGATCTTAGCCTTTGGAGCATGACAGACCTGGATTCGAGTACCAGCTGGGCTACTGACATGGTATTTGAACTTGAGCAACTTCCTAACCTCTCTGAGCCTCTTAGCCTTCAGATCTATAAAATGATGATAGTTATGTCCACACCATAGAGTTATTGTAGAGATTAGAGTTGGTGTAGGGATAGGATTTGTTCTTCCAACACTCACTGAAAGTTTAATAAATAAATATTAGGTATTATTGTTTCTATCCTATCAACTGCAACAACAACCTCCACAAAAATTTAATGAATGCCTACATGTGCTGGGAGCAGAATGAGTTAGACCAGTTGATCGTATCCCTCAGCTCTTGGATGCTCTGTTCTCTTTTTTCCTGGTTTTTTCTTTTTTTGGCTCTTTTTTCTCTTTGTCTTTCAGTTTGGATAATTTCTTTTTTTTTTTATTTGATACACATATATATTGTGAAATGTTTACCACGATAAGTTTAGTTAACACATCCTTCACCTCACATAATTACCATTTATTTGTTGCTGTTATAGTGAGAACATTTAAGATTTACTCTCTTAGCAACTTTCAAGTATACAATACAGTATTGTTAACTACAGTTACCAGGCCGTACACTAGGTCCCTAGAGCGTATTCATCTTATAATTGGGAGCTTGTACCCTTTGACCGACATCTCCTCATTTTCACCAACCTCCATCTCCTGGCAACCACCAGTCTACTTTCTGTTTCTATGAGTTTTGCATTTCTAGATTCCACATATGAGTGAGATCATACACTATTTGTCTTGCTTTGTCTGACTTATTTCGCTTAGCATAATGCTTTCAAGGTTCATCCACATTGTTGCAAATGGCAGGATTTTCTTTCTCTTTTTATGGCTGAATAATATTCCATTGTGTGTGTGTGTATGTGTATGTATATATGTGTGTGTATATATATGTATTTATATATATGCCACATTTTCTTTCTTTATCCGTTGATAGACATTTACGTTGTTTCCATATCTTGGCTATTGTGTATAGTGCTGCAGTGAACACAGGGTACAGATATCCCATCAAGATAATGATTCATTTCCTTCTGATAAATCCTCAGAAGTGGGATTGCTGGAATTTAATTTCAGCAGTTAAATTGAGATTGCTAATTTAATTTTTGAAGAACCTCCATACCGTTTTCCTTAGTGGCTGCGCCAGTTTGCATTCCCACCAGTAGTGCACAAGGATTTCTTTTTTCCACATCCTTGCCAGCGTTTGTTATCTCTTGTCTTTTTGATAATAGCCATTCTAACAAGTGTGAGGTGATATGTCATTGTGGTTTTGATTGTCATTTCCCTGATTATTAGTGATGTTGAGCTCCTTTTCATGTACAGTTGGCCCTCGGTATATATGGGGAGTTGGTTCCAGGACCCCTGCAGATATGAAAATCCACAGATGCTTAAGTTCCTTAGATAAAATGGTGTAGTATTTGCATGTAACCTGTACATATCCTCGTATAGACTTTAAATAAATCATCTCGAGATTAGTCATAATATAGTGTAAAGGCTTTGTAAATAGTTGTTACAGGCATACCTGGGAGAAATGGAAGGCTTGGTTCCAGACCACTGCAAAAGAGTGAATATTGCAATGAAGTGAGTCACATGGATGTTTTGGTTTACCAGTGCATATAAAAGTTATGTCTACACTGTAGTCTACTAAGTGTGCAATAGCACTATGTCTAAAAAACAATATACATACCTTAATTGAAAAATGCTTTATTGCTAAAAAATGCTAACCATCATCTGAGCCTTCAGCGAGTCATAATCTTTTGGCTGGCGGAGGGTCTTGTATAAAATGCAGTATCTGTGAAGGATAATAAAGTGAAGTACAGTAAAATGAGGTATGCATGTATACTGTATTGTTTAGGGAATAATGACCATAAAAACAGTCTGTACATCTTCAGTAGAGACGCAGCCATTGTAGGCCTTTCAATCCACGGTTGGTTGAATCCGTGGATGCAGAGCCCACAGATATGGAGGGCCGACAGGACTTGATGGCTATTTGTACGTCTTCTTTAGAAAAATGTCTGTTCAAGTCCGCTGTTCAATCCATTTTTTAATCGGATTATTTGTTTTTTTTGCTATTATATGAGTTCCTTATGTATTTTGTATATTAACCCCTTATTAGATATATGATTTGCAGATATTTTCTCCCATTCTATGAAATTGGGAGAAATTTTAATCTTGTTGAACGTTTTCATTTTTTTTTTGTGAGGAAGATCAGCACTGAGCTAACATCTGTTGCCAATCCTCCTCTTTTTTGCTGAGGAGTACTGGCGCTGAGCTAACATCCATGCCCATCTTCCTCTACTTTATATGGGATGCCGCCACAGCATGGCTCTACAAGCGGTGCGTCGGTGCGCACCTGGGATCCGAACCGGCGAACCCTGGGCCACTGCAGCAGAGTGTGCGCACTTAACTGCTTGCGCCACCGGGCCGGCCCCATGTTTTCATTTTCTTGATCATTTCTCTTGCTGTACGGAAGCTTTTAGTTTGAGGTAGTCCCACTTGTTGGTTTTTGCTTTTGTTGCTTGTGCTTTTGGTGTTATAGCCAAAAAATCGTTACCAACAATGACAAGGAGCTTTTTCCCTATGTTTTCTTCTAGGAATTTTCCAGTTTCAGGCCTTACATTTAAGTCCTTAACCTATTTTGAGTTAATTTTTGTAGTGGTATAAGATGAAATTCGTGCGGTTTCATCCTTTTGCATACGATCATCCAGTTTTCCCAGCGCTGTTTATTGAGGAGACTGTCCTTTCACCATTGAGTATTCTTGGCTCCCTTGTCAAATGTTAGTTGACCTTATATGCTTGGGTTTATTGGGCTTTCGATTCTGTTCCATTGGTCCATGTGTCTGTTTTTATGCCAGTACCATACTGTTTTGATTACTATAGCTTTGTTAGTATAGTTTGAAATCAGGAAGTATGATGCTCCAGTTTTGTTCTTTCTCCAGATAGGTTTAGCTATTTGGGGTCTTTTGTGGTTCCATATGAGTGTTAGATTGTTTTTCCTATTTCTATGAAAAATGCCATTGGAATTTTGATAGGGATTACGTTGAATCTATAAATGGCTCTGCGTAGTATGGACATTTTAACAGTATTAACTTTTCTAATCTGTGAACACAGGATATCTTTCCATTTATTTGTGTCTTCTTCAGTTTCTTTCATTAATGTCTTAAATTTTCTGTTGTATAAATCTTTCACTTCCTTGGTTAAATTTATTCCTAAGTATTTTATCGTTTCTGATGCTATTGTAAATGGGACTTACAATATTAAATCTTTATTCCTTTCTCAGACAGTTCATTGTTAGTGTATAGAAATGCCAGTTTGGATAATTTCTATTGACCTTTTTTAAAGTTCACCAATTCTTTCTTTGGTCTGCTGATGAGCCCATCAAAAAAATTCTTCATGTCTTGTGTTTTTTTAAAAACTTCCATAATTCAACTTGACTCTTTTTTACAGGTTCCATCTCTGCTATCATCCCGTCTGCTTATGCATATTGTCCATCTTTTACTTTTTTTCTTTTTTATGTCTGGTAGTTCTTGAGTGCTGGTCCCCATGTGTAAAAAAGCAGTAGAGAATAACTTACACCCAGATACGGGCAAGGCTCTTCTTCTGTAATGGTGTTAGTACAAGAGGTTGAGTCCATCACAAGTTGAAACTGGTTTGGATTGTGTTGTTGATATCAGTACCTGCAGTGGGCTGCTACTGTCTTGTGCTTAGAGTAGAGTACTTCCAGGGTTGGTACTGGAAGATTTTTCTTAGTGTTCCTCCTTCACCCTCAGCTATTAGAGACATCCTTGTACCCCTGAGCCACATAAGGGGTCTCTCTCAATGTTTTTGCTCCTCCTCCAGCAGTTAACTTCTGTTGCTAGTTACTTGGTCCCAGCCTTACGGGTTTTGTGTGCTCTGGTCCAGCTTCAGCCTTAGTGGGCCATTGTGCCTGTATGCCTCAGGTGTGAGGCTTTCTCAGCATCCCTACACTTCCTTCCCATGGCAGATAAACTTCCTTCTATCTATGGTTGGTCTTGGACAGTTTGAGGGCTGCCTGCCCGTCCACAGTGGTGGAAGACTTCTGCTTGGTATCAGTGTAGGATCCTGTGCCTAAAAGGGTTTCCTGCTCCTCCCTAGGGTATAGAGTTTTTGCTTCTGCACCTCCCCCAGTGATCTTGGGATTGAGTTTGCTGACCGTCCGTCAGCAGCTTAAGGCTTTTGTTATATATGAATGAACGTTCTTCAAAAGTAAGTGAGGCTCATGCCTGTCCCCCTCCGGCAGCCTGTCCCCTCCCGCAGGCCTGTACCACCACGGGAGCTCTTTTCAGTCTCCTGTCTTGCCCCCAGTTTTTCTCTGCAGCATGGGGTGGTAGGGTTGCCTGATTTAGCAAATAAAATTACGGGATTTTATCTGTGGAAAAGAGCGTGTGAGTGCAAACTCCCCTTGTCTCTGAGACTCCCAGCTCTTCCACACTGACATGTTAGCCAATACTTGGTCTTCAGAACTATTCAATGTGAACGGATTTCTCCTTCCCTGCTTGCGTGCCAGCTGCCTGTCTCCTTGTGCTTGGCCAAGGATGACACTGATCCTCTTATCTCTATGTATGGAATTCAGTTTACTTGGTTGCCTTACAACTCAGCTTTCTGATGGGCTCAAGAAATTTTTTTAGATTATCCAGCTTTTTCTCATTGTTAGGATGGGAGTCAACATTCTTTTGCTCCTTTTTGCATTCTAAATGGAAGTGGAATTAGAAGTAAAATGAATTAAAAGATATGATTCTTGGTCTTGAGGACTTAAGACAGTAATGTACTTAAAGTGAAACACTGCCTTTATAAGAGAGCATGTATCAGGTGACACTGAGTGGTAGAGAGTAAAGTGAACAAGCTGACAAAGAAGACCAGATCTCTGGACTGGGAGAGTTGGATGTGTCTGGACCACTTCGAAGTCTTCCCTCCTGCACGAGTCTCACATAGCGCTCACCTGCTCAGAAATATAATTTTGGTGCTTCTATAAAATCTTGTTTCCTTAGCCTAATAATAATAGCCCTTCATCAACTTAATTCATTAGACTTGACCAATCATGTATCTTGTTAATCCTACCAATTTACTCTTTTGCCCTGACAGGAATATCTGTTTTCGGTATCTTTGGAAAAGTGGTAATCTCTTGTCTCTTCACTTCCATTTCACCTGCTGGAACATTAGCACTCTTGATTCTCCTGTGACTACCACCTGCTTTAAAAATGAGGTTAAAACTTGCCGTTTTAAGAAAGTCTTTCTCAGGTTAATTCTCAGACATTTATTTCTCCTGAGTCTCTCGGGACTTACTTATCTACTGTAATTATAATGAAAAGAGTTCTGTTCAGGGATCAGGAGACCTGGGCTGGAGTCTAGGTTCTGTCATTGATTGTCTAATCTTGTCCAAGACACTTTATTTCATTAAGCTTTTGATTCCCTAATATGTAATAGGGAAAATGTTCACCGAAATTTGGGGTAAAGTCGATATTTAATGAATTAAAGTATAGTATATAAAACATCGAACACACTGAAGCAGATCAGTCATGGGTAAGTCACTTAACTGTGCTTCAGTTATTACCTATAAAAATTACAACATGTGTTTTTAAAGCACTTTTCAAATTGTAAACTGCCATGCATTTTTAAGGTATTGCCATTATAATTCTGTATAGTAGAGTTTGTTTAATTTTTTCTCATATCATGTAAGTTTTTTTGTCTTAGGCTGAAAAATGCATGAGCTCAGGGGTTTGCTGTGGACTTTGGGTAAACAAGATAACACTTCTGGACCTCAGATACCTCAACTCTAAAATGGGGACAGTAGCAGAGAATACTTACTTTTTAAAAATTCATGTATTACAAGCATTTTAATTTTATGAAGTCCAAAAAGTTGTATTTTCCCATTCATCTGTCTTTATCTCTTATTTCTCCGCCACCCCCTAACCCCCTATGAATTTAAATTCACTCAGCATTTTGCCGTATTAGTGTTTGTCTGCCATCTAGTGACAGAAATGGTAACTGCAAGATAAACAGGCTCCTTGTGCATTGGGAAATGGTTCTCATCATTCTATTGTCTGATGTACTTTCTGGAAATCACTGCAGTGAAAAGAAAGGACACATTGATCTTGCTTGTTGTAGCTAAACCAAACTTACTTCTTGAGGGCTCTTCAAACATTAAGTTTGATGGTTTTGTAGCTTGGGTGGGCCTCTGCCTCTGTCACTCTCTGTACGTTACTTACGGTTTTTCGTCATAGGAAATGCTTTTCCCTCCCATCTTCACCAGTGCATTTCTTTATTTCATTCAATGTCTAGCTGTGGTTGAGCTTCTCTGGTAGGATATCTTCGCTAATAAATTTCATTTCCATGCTGATAGCCTTTCCTTTGCATTAATTTGGTATTTTTTCGCATTTTTAGTAAGCATCCCTTTTTATACAAGTAGTGACTTCCAAAATTATACGGATTTTTACATATACTAGATGTGTACTTTACATTTACAGTTCCACGTGAGCCAAGTTTTATTTTACAATTACCTGTGTTTAGAACCTAGTAGGAGTCTGATCCAGGACGTGTGACATCCAGTTCCCCATCTTGTTTTTGATCCTTCGTATCAGAGTAATGTAAATTCTGCTTTTGTTTTCTTATGGTGTCTTTTTGCATCCCCAAAATGTATCCTTTTTTTATGTAGTACTGGCTCCCAAGAGAGTTGCAAATGCTAATCGTTATTTGATGATTTGCACAGCCTCTAGGTTACTAGTGAAATGACCATTGCTAATGATATAGCTGCACCAAGTCTGTACAATTCAGAAACTTCTAAATCTCCTTATTTGATTCCAGAACTTACCACTATTTATAGTATGTAATTCCAGTTCTATGTTGTTAATATTATTAGTCTGCTGAATGAACCTACTTATTAGGAATATTACAATTTGACATTGATCATGATCAGCATTAATGGTCATTTATGTAGGTTTTCATCTGTGATCAGAAAGTTTGAGTTCAGTTGTATTCACACAGTGCAGAATACGTTTATATATATACCTTCTTTATTATATTCAGTATTTTGGCATTTTCACCATGTATTTTCTTTAAACCTTGAGAGAAGGGAACATCTTGTCCTTTTCTTTTGTATGCCTCACAGCATGGGAGACAGTAGCATGCATATAGTAGGTGCTTAATGGATGTTGTGGAATGAAGAGATGCTAAGAATTAAAAGAAAAATGAGATGTGGCTACTACCTTCTTTTAAGGAACACAGCTTTCAATAGGTTCTCAAATATTTGTTGAAGGGGGAAAAAAACCAATAAATGGCTTTCTGTTACTTTCCATTATTAGGGCCTGCAAGTCCAGGGTCTGTCCCCTGCCTACATCCCTCCTACTATGTTCTCATCTCCCACTCTTTCCAGCTCAATCTCTAATCTTCCCCCACTTCCTTATAACCCTCCATAAATTTAAATTTGTCCAGCCTTTTGCCTTCTTAGTATATATCTGCCATCTAGTGATCAGAGGGGTAACTGCAAGATTAATGGAGCCTTAAAGAACCCTGTGCACCAACACAGGCTCTAACCGCAGTGCACTAGTGGTCATCTTTCATTCCATTAGACTTCCCTGATCGTCCCACCACAGGACCTTTGCACGTTTTGTTCCCTCTTATCATCATCTGCTTTATACCTTTCAGAGCTCAACTCAAATATCTTTCAAGGAAAGGCTTCGCTTGACCTCCCTAACTAGGTCACATTCCTCATAGCAATCAAAGTTTAGTACAAGTTATTGCAGTCGTAATATTATGCTTATTTTATGATTATTCCATTTAATTCATGTTTCATTTACTGGAATTTAATCTCCATGAGGGCAAGGAGCCCTGCTCTTGGTCTCATTGTATTCTAGCATACAGGCCAATATCTGGCACAGAGAAGGAATTTCTTTAATCTTTGTTGAATGAATGAATGAATCAATGTTCTTCTGTGCCTTGTGGACACTGAAAATGCTTATGTCAATCAGTTGGTATAGTATTGTCTCCTTTTTTTTTTTTTTGGTGAGGAAGAGTGACCCTGAGCTAACAGCTGTTACCAATCTTTCTCTTTTTGCTTGAGGAAGATCGTCCCTGAGCTAACATCTGTGCCAGTCTTCCTCTGTATGTGGGATGCCGCTGTAGCATGGCTTGATGAGCAGTGTGTAGGTCCATGCCCAGGATCTGAATCCACGAGCCCTGGGCCACCAAAGCAGAACACGCAACCTTACTACTACGCCACTGGGCCAGCCCCATCTTATCAGTTTTTTAATTCATTTAAGTACTCAATGGAAACTACCTACTATGTATGGAGGTGTTCATTTATTCAGGAAACATTAACTGCCTACTTTAAAGAATAATGTTATATTAAAGGGCAAAATTATAATTCTGTTATTTTGTTTGGCTCATTAGCTAGCGGGGGAGCCAGTAAGATGTGAAAAACTGATACAAAGGATAATTCAAAGAACAGACACCTAGACGGTCAGGAATGCTGAAGTGTATGTGCTAACAGTTAGTTCCCAAGACCATCCGTGTCCACATCATCATAATTACATCTCCACGGGACCAAATTTACTCGCATCTCTGGTGACAAGGAGCATTACCATCAGTCCTCCACAAGTTAACTTCTCTCTCTCCACGATTATAAACCGTCATGTCTGTGAATGGTGCAGACTTCTGTAGTATCAGGTAATCCTGGAAGGGAATGCTAGACAATACCCAACATTTCTTTGAAAGGACGCCAGTAATTTTTTGCCCATTTCAAAGTCTTTTACAATTCTCCTGACAGTCTCCTCACTTGTGATCATAAGGATCTTAAAGATTATTCTTTTTTGGTCTTACATTCTTATATTTGCTATATATGTGCAGATCTCTTTTATGTACAGTAATTGGTTCTATCAAATAATCATACCAAGGCATTCTTTTGGTAGTCTTCCCCCAAATAGATTCAGGTAAAATTAGATATTTGCATTCTTCATGGACTATCAAAACTTGAGACTTCATTATTGATTTCAGTTTTAAGGCCATACACACAATTCAAAATATACATAAACTGCGTTCGGCGATAAAAGTGGGCTGAAAGAAACAACAGGATTTAGAACAAGTAAACTGTGTCTTTTGCTTGCATTTGCAAGCAGCAAGTGTTGTGTGAATCTCATGGCTAGCTGTTTTTTTGTAGGGCGAGGGGCTTCTGAATATCTAGGTGATTGCGCGGTGGGTGGGTAGACGGCTGATGGGACTTGCTGGAGGCTTCACCACAGGCTCATTTCTTCTCCACCTTTCCTTTCTTGGGTTCTTGTTTCAGTTTGTAATCAGCCGTGGCGGCCTTGATTGCATCTTCAGCCAGCATGGAGTAGTGCAGTTTCACAGGAGGAAGGCAGAGGTCATTGGCAATGTCTGTGTTTTTGATGGTCAAGGCTTCCTCCCTTTGTTTTTCCATTTACCCTTTCAGTGGCTAACAGGCTGAAGGCAATTGCAGAACCACAGGCAAATATTTTAAACCTGCCATCTACAGTCTTCCCCTTTTCATCTCCTTGAATCTGAAATTTCATTACATCACCGCATGCTGAAGCCCCCACCAGTAAAGCTCCAACATTTTTAGATGTCTTGTCAAGGGACCTCACATTTCTAGGATTTTCATAATGATCAACAGCCCTCTTGTGACAGAGCCGGGCCAGAGCTGACAGCTCCTGAGTGGGCAGGCCTGGGCTCTGGAGCAGCAGGGCTGATGCTGCCCACCTCAGACAGCCCATGCCAGCCGCCGTGATCTTGCAGGCTTGTGCCTGCCTCAAAGATTATTCTTGATCACGAAAAGAAGGCTGTGCTCATTAGGTTTGGCCTGATTATTTACATGGGAGCAACAAGAATGTTAATTAACCATATAAGCCTCCCTGAGTTTGCTTTGTGAATCTAGAGCCTTGCAGTATTGACTAGCTGAGGCCACCGAATATACTTCTCTCTGGAAGTTTTCATAAGAAAGCTCAGATTGGGTGTATAAAAGTCTCTGTTATTTGTTATCTTGAGGCTAGGAAACTAGGCCCAAGAAAACTTTCTACCATGGGTTTTACTGGAAATACCTGTAAATTAGGGTGAATTGCTTTTGAGGTTCTCTAGATTTGCTGAGGTTCCTGGCCTGCTGGGAGAGGCACCTGCAAGGCTGCACTGTCAGGCAGGCGCCAGCAGGTTTTCCTGACACAGCTTTGTAGGCATTGGCTCCATACATAGAGTCAACCTTTGTTCCACAGTAGTGGCTTGTATAACCACTGCTTCAGATAAGGCTGAGGCTGCACGATTTGTCCGGTTGTATCCTGGCAAAGTAGTTAAGACAGTGAAAGATGCAGAGCACTGTAGAATCAGATAACCCCACAAAGTCTTCTAAACAACATCCAGAATTCCAGTGATAAGACACTCCATAATCTTTTGCTCCTTTTAGAGTCTTTTACAGTTTTCCTGACAGTAATATGTACCACACACTGTGCATGGTCCTGAGGGTATGAGAGAGAAATTAGCAAGGTGCCTCCCTCAAGAATCTACTATACAGCAGGGAAGAGAGAATTTAACCATGACCACAGTACTGTGGGTAAGTCCCGTGACGAGTGTGTTCAAGTGCTCTAGGAACACGAGAGGTGGAACCTAAATTGATTGATGAGAGAGAACTATTTCCCAAAAGGGAAACATTTGAACCAAGGCACAAAGGATAACTAGAAAAAAGAGGGAAAAGCCCAGGAGAGGGAAGTTCTGGTGGACACATCAACACGTGTGGGCCTGAGGCAGAAGACATCGGGAAGCATGAGAAAGGAAGATGGTTTGCTGGTGCTGGAGCAAACATCTGTGTGGCAGATGAAGCCTTCAGAGAAGCTGGCTCAGCCAGATCCCTCTGGGCGAAAGTAACGAGTATGAAATTCATCCTGAAAACAGTAAGGAACCACTGAAGGATTTGTAGGAGTATAACATTGTTATATTTGCCTTTAAAAAGATCCATCAGCAATTTAGAGACTGTAGCATTCTACAAGAATAGAGGCTCAGATAAGGGGTAGGCAGTTACTCCAGATTTTCTAATGAGTGTAGATGTGTACAGACAGAGACAGTGGGGATACAAAGAGGGGATAAATGTAAGAGAGGAATCAGGTAGAGGAATCAACATATGCAAAGGTCCTGTGGTGGAACAGATCACGGCAAATAAGAAGGGGGGATTGAAAGAAGACCATGATGATGCCTTGTGGGTTAGAACAGAGTGAACCAGGGAGCAAGGCAGGCAGGGGACAGAGCCCAGACTTGCAAGACCTGATAAATGAAGAGCAACAGAAAGTCATTTATTCTTTTTTCTTTTTCTTCGACAAATATTTATTGAAAACCTGCTACAAGCAGCTACTCTGCACCCCCTGAAAGTAAGGCTGCAGCTACATCTCATGCTCCTCTGAATTATTAGCATCTGTTATTCTACAAACATTCATTAAGCACCTATTACGTGCATACCGCTGCTCTCCACGCTGGGAAGGCACACACAGGGCACAAAGCAGTGTGAGCTGCAGCCCCACTTACAGAGCGCTCAGCGTGTCGTGGTGCAGGCAGACACGTGCACAGGCAGACAGTGCGATCCGTAGGACTTTGGCCAGGTGTCTGCCAAGTATGTGGCTACACAGAGGACAGGGTCCCTGATAAAGAGTAGGCTTTACAGAGGTCACATTTGAGTCAGACACTGAAGGATTAGTGAGATGTTTCCAGTAAAGAAGAAAGAGGAGGAAAATTCTGACAAAGGGTGCCTTGTGTGGTATGACAGTGAATTCTGTATGGGAACTAACAAGTCACTTGCTATGGCTAAAGTCACTGGTGGTGGCCAGCTGGACATGGGGAGAAGAACAAGAAATCCAAGCCAAAGGATAGATCTTGACCATGTTTGGATGGGAGTTTCCTTAATGATGGGAAGTTTGACCTTTATCTTGAAGGAAATTAATGCTTTTAATCAATCAAGGGAGTAAAATTACCAGATATGAGGTTTTGAAAAAGTAACATATTGAGGCATATTCTGAAAAATGTATATCTAGGTTTTAAAAATAAAATTGTATGATGATGATTTGAAGGATGGAGAGAGATCCTCTTGATTAATTTTAGGTTTTTTTTTTCCATGTATATTGTAAGATATTTTGATGGTTGAAATGGTTGCATTTCATTTGAATGCAGAAACAGCATGTGTGCATTTTAATGAGAATATTATTTATCTAAATAAGGTGTTACTGAAGTGCATTTGTTAATCTCTAAGTTAGATTTGATTACTAGTGCCAATATCCATTAAACAAATAACAGACCACAGGGTTTTTCCTGAGATTGTAAAAATCATTGTGATACCAAGGACTAAAATATGTATGATCTACCTTTTTTTCTTTTCTGTGACTTAGTTGTTAACAATAATACCTTCATTTCCTAAAATGTTGATCATGTTAAAATATCAGAACCTGAAAAACTTGAATTTTATCATTAAAAGAGGCTGATTGGTAACTTTTTGGACACTCAGAAAATGTCATCACTGTCTGTTAATGCTTCCTAAAGATGAGAGGTAGCAAAAAGCAGTGTTTACAATTTTATTTCTTGTGCCAATAAATTATAGAAGCCTGGCTATGATTAGTCAGGAAGAAAAGAAAATTTTTCATAAAATTTATGGGAAAAGCTACACACATTTCAAAATACAGAAAAGAGAAAAACTTAAATAACAGCAATAGCAGCCACGCAGGTGGTGAGAGGCTTACCTGTGATGTCAGCTGGTTTTCCAGGTGTGTGCACCTGCTCACATCACATAGCAGAACTTTGAAAACATATTTATAGGATTGTGTTGTTTTTCCATGGAAATCAACTTACTTTTTCTTCTCAATTTTTTCACCACGTTGACTGCTTGTAGCTCTATCTCTTCATCTGTTTCATAATCACTCTTAAAAAAAGCCTCTCAGGGCCAGCCTGGTGGTGTATTGGTTAAGTTCGCACGTTCTGCTTCAGTGGCCCGGGGTTCACACGTTCGGATCCCACCTGCAGACCTACACACCGCTCATCAAGCCATGCTGTGGCAGGCTTGATAAGTATAAATTATAAAGTAGAGAAAGATGGGCACGGATGTTAGCCCAGGGCCAATCTTCCTCAGCAGAAAGAGGAGGATTGGCAACAGATGTTAGCTCAGGGCTCATCTTCCTCACCAAAAAAAAAAAAAGCCTCTCTTCCCAAATATAGGCCATACTATGACCATGTTGGTGTTTATCAGGGAGTTCTAGATAACAGTTTATGAGGAAAGTGTTTATTGACCCTGGGAAACTTTCCTGTTGTCCACTTACTACTGTGAGATTTCTATCCAGGTCTGAAATAGAATCGTATTTTTCTCTGAATATGTGCAGTATACAAAATTCATTCCACTGGCATCTGCATCTGTTTACTTAGAAGAATAAAGAAGATGTGCATTCCTTCTCAAAAGCTGTAGTCAGTTGCATTTAAAAATGTATATGTTGTGAATTTTTATTGTGTGTATTGAGATTGTATTTCTCTTTCTTAGTCATTTCTGTTTTGGTTTGTGTAGTTTAATGTGCAGGTTTCCAATAGTGATATATCTGCTTTGTGAATCCAGATCAAGATGTGCCGTTATTGGCTGTGTGTTACCACTCTGAAGAACGCACAATGTATTTTCTGCTGTCTAAGCTTCTTTGCTACTAATTACCCATAAAAGACTTCTATGTATAAAGCTATGACCGGGGCTCTTTGCCCTGTGTTATGTGTTCTGGGCATGGTGGAAACAATCCTTTATGTCCCCTGAAAGCTCTGTACCTGAGTCCCAGTCCACCAGAAACAGGGATGTGGAGAGAATCTGGGTTCATACAAGCTAAGAAGCTGCTGATGCTTTTGTTAAATAAGCTGTTATTTTTCTCTGCCTTGAATGTTGATCAAACTGTAATTATTTTTCTCCTTTTTTTTTTTTTTTTGTGACCTTAATTATGTAATTTGAAATCATCAAGCAATTGATACATTCACCATGTGTTTGGAGATTTGGTACTTCATATACAGAGTGCAGTTTCTAATGCTTGATACATGTTCAATAACTATCAGAAGCTTATTTCAGATAGCCAAATAACTTGTAAATATATGTATTATGAGTATAGGTAGCACAAAGCTTAACACCCAAAGAAAGGAATACATTATATTAGTCACTGTTACTTCTGATTCTAATTCTAATTCTGTTGTGAAAATTCATTGTAAGTTACACTATTTAACATCCCTATCTAGATATTGATAGACCCCTGGCCTAGCTAAGAAATATAAAACTAAATTCAAATGTGCTTGTGAAGCTCTATCATGACTTAGATTGTGGAAAAAATAGTAGCTTTGTAAAAAAAAAGTTGTAGTTAAAAAAATTGAGACTCTATGGTTTATGCATGCGGATGTAGAATATAAACGTAACTTATGGAAGAAAATGAGTGAGGGACTGGCAACACACCAGAGAAAGACATCGGTTCTGTTTTCTGGTTCCTGTTCTCGATAAGGTTGTGACCTTAGGCAGATCGTGGAGCTTCTCTGGTGTGCCTCCAGATTTACTGTGTGCTTAATGGCAGAGATGCAACCTCACTCCACTCTGTATTCCCAGAACCCAGTCCTGAGTGCGGGCGGCGGCGGGGTTGCTTTGCAAAGTACTCTACAAACATAAATATTAAGTTATGTATTTATTGTCTTCTTAGATTAATTCTTAATAGTGAGTAATGAGTTTTTAAATAACAGCATAAAATCTCAGCTCCCTCGTAGTTTTGTTTATTTGGTTTTTGTTTTGATTTGTTTTGTTTTTAAGCAACAAAATTAAATGCAAGAGCCCTAGCTGGCATAATGCTAAGCATATATGGAATTCAATGTAATAATAATGGCATGTCTTTAGAAACCAAGGATTATATTATATTTTGTGAGTTTCGGAGAGGGTGGGTGAAATGTATTTTTCCCACAGAAATTATGTTGTAAGTGGTAGTCATGTTCCGAGGTCATTCCCCAAATTTCTATTTAGCTCATCTACCTTAAACTTACAGTTGTAAAGTGATTATTACGATTATAGGTCCCAGATACATTGCTAAACACCAAGCTTATGGAGAAACTCACTATACATTCCAAGCAGAGGTTATAAGAACATATTTCTCCATTCCTTCCTTCCTTTCTGCCATCACCAGCAGTGCATAGAGGAGGTGGACAAGTAGGGATCAATTCCTATAGGTTCCAGAAATTTGCTTACTCTTTATGACTGTAATAAAAGAAAACAGTTATGTGTATTGGGGACTTAAAATCAGAAGAAAGTTATTCCTCTACTGGTATCTTGGTTGAAGTCTCCAAATTCAGTTGTGCTGCTGCCCTTTCAAAAGAATGCTTTGCAGCCATGAGCACCCATAGCACCCAGATGCTGGTCTTTAATGCCATTTCCCACTTAAGGTAACCAAAGCTGGTAGAGGAAGTGGCTGATTCCAGGTCTGATGCAGAAAATGTGTAAAGTGAACGAGACATCATGTTGTGCCAAAAGCACGAAGCTTACTTCTGAGGCCATGTCTAAAGGATAGAAGAACCAACCTGAAAGGACTACCACTGTTCAAAGATGGGACGGTTTTTTTTTTTTTTTATTGTGGAAAGAATGCTTAACATGATTCAAACATGCAAAAGCAAAGAGAAGCTTAAAAGAATTCCCAGATACCTTCATACAGCTTCAACAATTATCAACTTATGGCCAGTCTTATTTCAGTGCCAGCCCTACCCATGGTCCCTCTCCACCACTGGATTATTTTAAGTAAATACCCGATAGCACATCATTTAACCTGCAAATGTTTCAAGATATATCTCTAAAAGATAAGAACTATTTTAAAAACATAATCATGGTATAATTCAAAGATGGGACAGATTAAACATCAAGAATAATAATAACTGTGATGGGTTGAGCCGCATCAAATATATACAAATGATAATATTTTAAAAGCCTTCATGGCTCACCTTTAGAGATTGTTAGGGCATTAGCTCATTACTTGTTAAATAAAAGGAAAGAATCAAGGATTTATCCTGCCTTTTTAGTATACATTGTATTTCAGGATAGCTAAATAGTTAATAAGACAAAGTTCTTTATAGAATGCCAACAAATAAATATAGAAAAAATGCTTTTGAAAAGCATAATTTTGAAGCCCCTAATGAAATAATGGATTTAGCCAATGATCGTCATAGGATGCTAATACCATTGAATGAAAGGCTGGTATGAAAATTTATAATGGATGGATCAGCCAGCCGCACCTGAAGTCATTAATCTTAGTACCACCCAAAGCGAGACATCTCAACATTATGTGCCTCCTGAGGTGATGCAATAAAAAAGATGTATCAACACCCATGGCCTCTTCTTGCCCAGAACAGAAACTAAATCTAACCAAGCTTCCAGATGTAATGCCAGTTTATAGGAAATGAGGATCAAACATGTTAAAGGACGCAGATGGCATAAAAGAGGGGAGGTGGGGCTGATAGTCCTCTGAGGGGACCTGAGAGCCTGTCAACCAAATACAGTGCTAACCTCATTGAGATTCTGGTCCGCATAAACCAACTAAAATATTTTTGGGGTAATAAGGGAATATAAATATGGCCTGAGAATGGAAGATATTAAAGAATAATTGTTCATTTGTTAGGTATTATAATGATATTTTGGTTCTGTGAAAAAAATATCTTTATCTATTAAAGATACTTAATGAAGTATTTACAGGTGAAATGATAGGTTGTGTAGGATTGGCTTCAAAACCCTGCTGTTCCGTGTGTGACCTCCAGATCCAGCAGCACTAACCTCACCTAAGAGCTTGTTAGAAATGCAGAAACTCGGGCCCCATCCTCAGAACCACTGTAGAATCAGAATCTGCATTTTCACCAAGATCTCCAAGAGAAGTATATGCACTTTGAGGATGGAGAGGGGCTGCTTTAAAATACTGGTGAGGGAGTCTGTGGGTAAGGGATGAAAGAGACAAGATTGGCAAATACTGATGATTATTGAAACCAGGGGATAAGTGCATGGGGATATGATTGATCGTAAGTCAAGTGTTTCTAAAGCAGGGACTGACAGACTGGGTGATTGTGCAATTGTTTATATATATTCAACCCAGTGATTTGATTTTTATTAGTTTGAGGTGGAAGTAAATGTTGAGATAAATATTGCCTGATTCCCTCCCTTTCTGCCTGCCCAGCCTGTCAGGTTATTGGGTAATATTCAAAAACCCTGAATGTATATTTCTTTTAAAAGTGTTCCTTATCAAATCAAAGTATTCCTTTAAAATTTCTGCAAGAGACTTATTTTAGCTACTAATGCGAGTCAGTCAATTCCTCTCCCTAGGCACGCTTAAAAAGGCCTCTGAAGAGCCTTGATGGTGCTCTGTATGATGATGACGACGATGACATCGAAAGTGCAAGCAAGTAAGTGATGGATTTGGGTGGCCTATTAAGCAGTGTAGCTTAATGGCACAAGTTTCAGGTTACAAAAGATATGTCAAAGAATGTGCACTCATAGAGATCAGAGTTTGCTCTCTTAGTGTTCTTCTGCAAAAGGAACCAGTGCTCGTTGGAGTCTCATGGGGGATAAATCTTGAGAAGGGAATGCAAGATAGACCTGAAATACCTTGTTCTTGGAAAGCAATAATGCCTACAGAAATATCTGAGATGGTGTTAAAGGAGAAATGGAACTCCAGCTAAGTCAGACTGCTACCCTCCTACTGAAGAGGGGCAGGTAGTTATCAGAAACGGTGAGAATAGTCAGTTGAAACAGGGGGAGTGGGAGGGACTTAAGTCTATGGTGATATCAGAAGAGGAAAATTTCATACAAAGTGTTAAAATTAATTTTAATATAAAATAAGGGAAATAATAATAGTATATGTTTAACTTTTTAACAATTTTAACATATGGGAGATGACAAAATGGACATTCTTTTTTCTCCATTTAGTATATCTTTGTCTATATAAAGGAGTATGCATTCTTCTCTAAAATGTGAATAAATAAGTAAAAAGAAAACCATATAAAAATATTGAAAGTGAACTTAGGCTATAGCAAACTCTCCGAGTATTCAGTCTGATATTTCTAAGTCTAATGTCCCAAATCACACAGGATTAGACTGTGTGAAAAGCCTTGCTTCTGCTTCCAGATTGATAAGGTACCGTAAACTACTTAAAATTTCCACTATTTGAATCGGTATATACATCACTATGAAGAACTGGGCTGTGAACCAATTATCCATTTTGTTGTTGTTTCACTGAAACATCACTTTGGTTTTAAAACTCTCATTCCTTGAATGTAATTGGTGAGACGTTGCTGATATGCAGCATATGTAGTTGTGTAACTACTAGTGCATGGTTTATTCTTCTTAGGTTATCTTCTGAAGATGGTGAAGAAACCTCTGCTTATTTTTATGAAAGTGATGACTCTGTTGAAACAAGAGTAAAGACTCCGTACTCAGGTGAAATGGACTTATTAGGAGAGATCCTCGACACATTGAGCACACACAGCTCAGATCAAGGAAAGCTGGCAGCAGCAAAGAGCTTGGATTTCTTTAGATCAATGGATGATATTGATTACAAACCTACGGTTAGTTGATTTTTCAACTTATAAAGTTAAATGAAAACACCTTACCCTTGCTGTGATTGCCTGATGTTATAATCTTAGTTGTTAGAAGGGTTTAACCTCTAATGGATGTGTCAAAACTTCAAAAATGTAAAATTTAATCATTAAGAATTATTTCTAGTAACAAAATTCCAGTATTTTTCCTTTTATTTATCCAATTCTGGTGGTTATTGTCATTAATTGAAATTCTTTTGTCAAGTAATATTTTCTTTCTAATTTTATAGTTGTCTTTTCTGGGGAATTTTTTTAACATGAAATGTTCCCACTTTTTCCCTGTATTTCTTGGATCTTCAAGAAATTTTTAATAAATGTATTAATTCAAGTAATTTTTCATTTTATTGCTTCAAAAATGAACAATGCTTTAAACAAATTGAACTGAGTGCTTTAAAAACAGGAGAGATTGAAGTGTAAGTCATGGCAACCCTGTTCTGATTGTACGTAAATCCAGAATGTGGCATTGATTATGTAATCTACTATGTCTATTTGTTTTTTATTTTGGAGTTGTTTTTTTTTTTTGCAAATCCTTTTTATTTTATTTTTTAGCTTTATTGAAGTATAATTGACAAATAAAAATTGTATGTATTTAAGGTGTACAACTTGATGTTTTCATATATGTATACATTGTGAAGTGATTATGATTACCACAATCAAGTGACTGAACATATCCATCACCTCACATTTTCTTTTTTTTTTGAGAGCACTTAAGATCCACCCTCTTAGCACATTTCAAGTAAACAATACATTGTTGTTAACTGTAATCACCGTGCTGTACATTAGATCTCCAGAACCAATTCTACTTGCATAACTGAAACTTTGTACTCTTTAACCAACATCTCCCCAGTCCCTTCCCCAACCCCACCCCAACCCCTGGTAACCATCATTCTACTCTCTACTTCTATGACTCTGGCTGTTTCTGAGTCCTCATATAAGTAAGATTGTGTAGTGTTTGCCTTTCTATATCTGGCTTATTTCAATTAGCATGTCTTCCAGGTCCATCCATGTTGTCACAAATGACAGGCTTTCCTTCTTTTTTAAGGCTGAATAATATTCCATTGTATATGTACACCACATCTTCTTCGTTCATTTATCCGTCAATGGACATTTAGGTTGTTTTCATATCTTCGCTATTGTGAATAATGCTGCAGTGAACATGTGGTGCAGCTATATCTTCAAGGTAGTGGTTTCATTTCCTTTGGATAAATACCCAGAAATGGAATTGCTGGATCATATAGTAGTTCTATTTTTAATTTTTTTGAGGAACCTCCATACTGTTTTCCATAGTGGCTGCACCAATTTGCATTCTTACCAACAGTGCACAAGGGTTCCCTTTTCTCCACATCCTTGCCAATACTTATAATCTAGTTTGAATTTTATTGGTGACAGTCTCAAGGACATGGAAACCAATGTCCAGCTCCTTTCAGTGCTATTAATAGAGCGATTTGGAGGTATTCAGAATTAACTATCAATGATATAGTTCCTCTGGGAGGAACTTCAAGTTCCCAGCCTTGAAAGATATTAATACTGATTGCAAAATGGAAACAAAAAATTGCTAAAGTAATGCTATAATTTTATTTAAAATTTTCTGAATTTGTTTCTTCTTTCAGAATAAATCCAATGCGCCTAGTGAGAATAACCTAGCCCTACTCTGCAGCGGTTCTGGTGATCAAGCGGAGTGGCATCTCGGGCAGGATGACAGCGCCCTCCATGGCAGACAGCTCCCTCCATCCCCCAGGAAGCGGGTTTCCTCTGTGGGCCTGGCAGATTCTCTCTTTATCCTGAAAGAGGAAACCAGTGAAAAGCACCTCAGTGGTGTCAGCGTGAGTGGGCCTCCCACAGTGGAGGAGCCAGCGTCTGCGTCAGGACTGGGTTTCCAGCCAGCTGCGCCTAAAGTTTCCCAAACTGAAGAAGGAAGAACGGAACAGAAGGAAACACTAAGCCAGACTTCAGATGATCTGCTTACACCCAGCCTTGGGCGACGCGCATCTACTTTTGTTCCTTGGGAGAAGAAAGGGAAAGAAGCCAAAGAGACTTCAGAAGACACTGGACTGCTTCATGAAGTGGTGTCATTATGTCGCATAACATCTGCCTTCCAACAGGACTTAAACATTTCAGAAGAGAACACAAGTGGAAACCAAGCTTAAATCAACAATTTCAGTCTCTTGCATCCAAACTTCTATGGAGACATTTTGGGATTCCATGTGATAGATATAGTAAACAATTATTTATAGGAATGACAGCTCTTACTACTGTCTGAAAATTATTTTTCATTTGGAACATGCATTTCCCCCATTCGTTCATCTCATGGGTGTATATTATCCATTGATTTTTAAATGTAAAGCTAATTCTTCTACTGTGCTGTTAAATCAGGTACTAGTTTGTATGTATGTTGAAAGTAGATATTGATGATTTCCCAGTATTTGGTGCTTAATGCCATTCATTTTATTTAAACTAAATATGCATATATAACCCTTGCATATAACCAGTAGCAACTATACTAATCTGGTTGAGCATGAACTGATCAAGATATCAAAACTTAACAGAACTAGCCTGAAACTGCTGAAACTGTTGACCCACTAATTGCCTT
Source organism: Ceratotherium simum simum (assembly GCF_057802395.1). Lineage (NCBI taxonomy): Eukaryota > Metazoa > Chordata > Mammalia > Perissodactyla > Rhinocerotidae > Ceratotherium > Ceratotherium simum. The sequence goes on from NC_141935.1 coordinate 5,215,531, forward strand.
AATCTTAAGCCTATTTTAAGCATACTTAAATAATTTGTAGAATTACATGTAAATTTTGAAAGATAAGTTGTGTGTGTTCTGCAGAGCAATATTGCCTTTTTCTACTCACTGAATCAAGGACAAAATTCATTTTTTCAAAGTTAAAAAGCTCTCTTGTGGATACTGCAGCCACGTTTTCCAAAAAAGTATAAAGGTACACATTTACCTGTCACTCAGTGAAATATATGAAGTACTGAATTACAATGTGAAACATTGTAAAATTACAATGACTTCTGTTTACAAATGAGACACTTTAAAAAATTGTTACTGTCTCTCTGTATGCCTTTGTGTATATCCAGATCCCACCCCTAGAAAGCCAAATGCAACATGAACTGCCCTGATAAAAAATGGTCTTTTTTCTCTTAACTAATAATTCTCTATCAGAATGCTTCATGTCATCTCAAATTTACTGTTTAAAATAATTGACTTTATATTTTAGAAGTTTTAGATTTATAGAAAAATTGTGAAGAAAGTACAGAGAGTTCCCACATAACTCTGCACACCATTTCCCCTGTTACCAGCATCTTACATTAGTATGGTACGTTCCCCACAGTTAACGAACCGGTATTGATAGTCAGTCCAGGCTTTATTCAGGTTGCCTTAGTTTTTTCCTGATGTCCTTTTTCTGTTCCAGGATCCCACGCAGGACACCACATTACATTGGGTTGTCATGTCTCCTTAGATGCCTCTTGGCTGTGACAGTTTCTCAGGCTTTCCTTGTTTTCGATGACCTTGACAGTTTTGAAGAATACTGGTCAGATATATTGCAGGATGCCCCTCTATTGGAATTTGTCCGATGTTTTTCTCATGATTACGCTGGGATTATGGGTTTTGGGGGAGGAAGATTACAGAAGTAAAGTGCCATTTTTATCACATCATAGCAAGGGTGCATACTGTCCATATAATTTGTGAATGTTGCTGTTGACCTTGATGACCTCGCTGAGGCCGTGTTTGTCCGGTTTCTCCACTGTAAAGTTACTCCTTTCTCTCCCTTTCCACACTGTAGTCTTTGGAAGGAAGTCAATAGGTACAGCCCACACTTAAGGAGTAGGGGCTTATGCTTCCTCCTCTTTGAGGCAGAGTATCTACATAAATTATTTGGAATTCTTCTCCGTGGGAGAGTTGTCTCTTCTGCCTCAAATTCACTGTTAAGCTTTGAAATTCATCTGCGAAGGAGCCGTGCGTTGACTACTTCCTGATAGGCCGGATTAACAGGTATAATCAGAAGAAAAAACAATGATGTTATGGTTCATTTGTTATCAGTATGTTCAATAGATATACTCTAAACATCCCCAATCATGATTATTTTTTAGAAATTGTCGTTTTAAAAAAGGTGTTTCAGAAACCATTCAAGAACCCATCAGGACTGCACTCTAAAATATTTACTGAAAGAATGTAATTTTCAGTTTAAAAAAAGCCCTGGAAGGGGGTTTGTTAAAAACCTTGCTTAAAAATATTTATCTAGGTCAGTCTTTAAATAATTCAAAGAAAATGACCAAGTTTTTTTCTTTTTTAAACTGCATTCCAAAATCTAAATGGATATGTTTTATTTGGAACGATTATTCATGTTTATAAAGGAAGACAAATCTTGTTTTCTTTATAAGGATGGACTCTGTATATATTAAGGAAAAAAGTGTTTAATCCTTATTTTTTTAACACAAAAGTAAGACTCAAGGTTCTTATCAAATTTTGCCTTTTTATACTCATTACAAAATTCCATTTTACTTTATTGACACATAATAAAAGAAGTCCATTGATCAGCAGAGCTGTTCTAAATGAGAAAGAGAAAAGGTCACTCTGGTTGTTATTCTGCTCGGCAGATATTCCCTCATAATTTTTTAAAAGAATGTAAAGCAGCCTTTTAATATGGATATTGGAAGGAGGTATTTTTTTCTTTCAGAATTCGTAGTCTGCAGGATGAGATAATCGTGAGTGTAGCATAGGCAAAATTTGGGTTTTAGTGCATTTGCTTAATAAACATCACGGCCTCAGAATTTTCTGTCTTTCAGTCACCTCACAAGATGCTTGACTATAATGCTGTGTTATTTTAAGGATATTTAGCCACTCACAAGTAACATTTGCATCAAGGTATTTTAAGCTGGATTTGTGCCTTATTTTAACATAATAATCAGCTGTTATATTCCACGTTAGAAACAAAAGCAAAAGCAAAAACTCTACATGTTATTCTCAGAAAATCCAAAAGACTCATAGTATTAGTATTTCAAACCATTCAATTTTTGAGTATTCAAAGTCTGCTCTTAAACTAGACTTCCCAGTATTATGATGGCTGTATGGAGAAGGAAGTGAAATTAAGGTGAGTTCTGAAATACAAGTATTATCTTATTTTCTTCTAGGTTCATATTTTCTGTTATAACTAAACCAAATATTTGTAACCTCCCCTGCTGTTTGAATTTTCTTTTTCAAAGAGAAGTGACACATGTTCTACAACAGAATTGTGTAAACCAGTAAGACTCATGGCCTTGGGATGTGGTCTTCCTGTGGCCCCCAGACAGTGGCGATCCTCCCGCAGGCCGATCCGGCTTTTCTCCTTTTGCCCTTAGACGTCACGTCCGAGGTACTTCAGGGAGAGAAGAGGAGTATGTGAATTTAGGAACTATGGTTTTGTCAAGTGAAAGTGTTGTTAAGGGGTACATTTTCATGGTTACCTACTTTAGCATATTTTTAGAAAGGCATCAAAATATAGCATGATTCTTTTTCTGATTAAAAATTAATAACATCCGTTTAGGAAATATTTATTGACTCTTTGTACTGGTCATATGCAAGGTACAGTAACTGAGGAGGTAGGGAAATAATTGACCTGCTCTGCAGGAACCAATTAAAAGGAAAAGGAATTGCAAATCTCTGTTGTTAATAATAATAATAATAATAATAGTAATAATAATATATTTTGCTTAGACGTTATTAGCCCAAGATTCTAACACCAAAAAAAAAGGATCTTTTAAAGCTGCTTAGTCTAAAATATGCTCTAAGTAAAGAACTGTAGTACTGTTTCTAATTTCATTAATTTACTTTCTCTATTATACAAAGTATAATAATGCTGCTATCTAAGATATCTACTTTTAAAGGACAAATTCAGAGACTCTTAGAAACTAAGTGTCCCTGTTTATCTGATTCTCTATCACCACGATGCCTAGTCTTTTCACCAGGCAGCATAGGGCTCTCTATGATGGAATGAGGCTCCTTTGCAATACTTAAGGCCACTTTACTCAGTTTAGGATTAGCTGAGGGTGTGGATGCATGTCGATGGGAATCTAGTTTTTACTGTCTTTATCTTGATAACAGCTTTCTGTAGAAATAGTACCACCCCTTTTAAATTTAAACTATATGTGACAGTGCTGTTAGGATTATAGGATCCAGGAATGCTAATAAATTAGTTGTTTCTTAAATAAGGTGAAGAAGTAGACTCTTGATCAAGAAGAGAAAACCGTGCATATTCTTATAATCAGTAGATCTTCCTTCTCTTCTAGAAAATCTGGATTTTCAGGAAAAGATTATTTTCAACTATAAATTTTCTAATGCAGATTCCATTTTGTTTCAACTATAAATTTTCTAATGCAGATTCCATAAAAGACCCTGATTCTGGATAAATATTAGTAAATCAGAATATAATTGTAAAATGAAAACCCGTATCTAATTCCCCCAAGCACTTCTTAATATAGGAAATCGTTTTTACAGACTCTCGGTCAGTACCGACATCTATCCTATGTCGAGCCCGGAAATTTGTTAGTGTCTGTTTCTTAAAGCTTATTTAAGAGGCAGAGTTGTTTTGGGCAAACCAGTTAACATTTTGATTTGGTCAAGGTAGAGAATTACGTGTATTTAGAAAGAAGCATGTTTTATTTTGAAAATAATAGGATTTTGTGCAATATTTTTTCCTGCATACTTTAGTTCATATAAATATGCACATCTGCTTTTCCAGCAGATGCCTTAGGTCATGTTTTTCAGTATTTGTGTAAAACTGTATGTAGCAATGTTCTATGTGATTTTGGAGAAAAATATTCTTTATCATGTTGCCAGAAGAAATGTTTTTGTTTATTTAAAATAATTATGGATATTGCATTATTGTATCATAACTAACTGCCTCAGCAACAATAAATATGCAATAAGAAAATCCTGAACCTTAGTTTAGTATTAACAATATTGTTACTTTAAAAGAAATGTATATAGTGCAAAATGCTGATTCTACGTGTGTACATTTAACGAATGCTCAGTCTGTACCACATAAATCTAAACGGCCTTTGTATGGTGATGACCGCATGTGCAGATTGTAATACCCTTTGTGACGAACCTTTGGTAAGATTTATAAAGGGCATTGCCAATACTTTTTGACTGTCTGTAAACTAAGTTAATTTTTGTATAATGTACAGTTTGTTTAACCTTAGAGCTTCTATAGATTTCTACTTTGATTATACTTGAATGAGGCAGAAAAGCACTGTGGAAACTCTGTAGCTCTGGATGCGATATGCAAATATACCAAAAAAAGAAACCAAGGTACTGAACAGCACTGTTAACTGGATGATTTATATCCAGAAAGCTGTGCTTTTTAAAACCATAATTTAGTTAAGTAATTTAAAATCTTTTATCTTAAAAAGTTGCAAAGTCACAAATGATTACCTCTTTGATATGATAAACCTCTAAGTCTCTTCGTCTCTGTGATTTCATTTCTCAGATGAGAGCCGTGTTGAGGTACATTAACAAAATCCACCCTCTAGTTGATTACGTGATGTTTAGGACAGGATAGAATTAGAACTCTGTGCATGCTAAATGCACCACATGTGTCAAGTCACTATCCTTCAGATAGTATAACTTCCATATGGTGGTTTTGAGAACCACTTAATAATTATATACCAAAAATGAGATTTCTTGAATCTGTTATGATTTAGTACTTAATAGCAATGCCTAAAACAGCTGACAAGTAACAAAATTCGTGAAGCCTACAATTTAAAATGTATAAAGCTTTTTTACATAAAAGGTACATGAAAGGTTCAAAGTTGAACTTTTCCAAAGCATATTTCTTTTGCTTTAAAAAGACTGAAAATCTTGAGTTTTTTGCTAGACATGGTGACAGATATCTGTAAAAACCTACCCGCATTGAGATTTGCTTAACTATTCTTGCATCCTTGAGGCTACAGTATAAATCATCTCTGAAGTTGACTACTGTTGGGAGGACATTGTGTCTAAAAATATTGTTTTGGGAATTTAAAAAAATATGCAAAAATAAATAATAGGTGAACTACACATTACCATGAAGTGCCCAACAATGAAGTTATAAAATAAAATTGGTCATAATCAAAACTTTGCACAGTGGCGACTCTTCTTTTGCAGTTGGCCAGTCATCCGCCCGTGGTCTAGGTGAACTGCTGTAGGGCCTCTGTCTCCATCTCTGAGCTTTCTAACTGCTCGGTGTAAATTCTAACTGCTCGGTGTAAATTCGAGCCCAAATCTTCCTGACAGGTCTGCTTGAGAGGTGTCCATCCTTTCATGTAAGGTCAACTAGTTCTATTAGGCTCCAAAGTCATAGGATAGGTGAGTGGAGTGTCACTAAGTGTGTCAGAGCAGGACCATCCAAGCCTAACAACTGTGTCTATTGACCTTCATGTTAAGAGTTGAGGACGGAGATGAAACAGCAAAGTGTAGGAATAGGGCTCCAGAGACCAGAAGGGTGAATTCTCATCTGAGAGCTACGATGGTTCCACCTAGAGCAAAAGTCAAATTTGAAATAAACACAAAGCTTCCCTTTGGGTGCAGAATTTTGGGGAATAATATGCTGAACTTTTGTTGTTTCCATAGAAGGAGCAAAAGCCTTGACAATAAGCAAAAAGAGATTATCCTTGTCAGCCTAAGGGTTGGCTAACGCTTACTGGTTTAGATTGTTAACACTGCTGCCACCCCCACAGGGATTAGTCTCAGTCCCCTCGGTGTCTATGTATGAGAAGGGTGGTCGTATCTTAATTTTATAGATGCAGAAATAGAAAACCCAGTTGGATTTTCCTTACATATAAATGAAAGAAAATATCCTTTTTGGAGTATTAATATGTAGTGAGTCGGAGAATTTTCTTGCCGAGAAGTAACAGACTGAATTACAGGATACATAAAAATTTGTACATAAATGGAAAATATAATATTAATAGCATATAAATGAAATGGTGTACTGTGGAAGTTTCCAGGTGAATTAAAACCTTTCCCAAGTTCTGCCGTTGATTTGGACCTTACTTAATTTCCCTGAAGCTTTATTTCTATTTAAAATAGAAGTCTGTTCTTAGAGTGAATTATTAATATTTATTGAGAAACATTTGTGTACATAGCAGCTGCCGTATAATTTGAGGGAGAGAAAATATTCTGAAGTATCCAATTTTGTTTGAATTCATGGCTGTTTGGAGTATAAAACCATAAAATATAACTATAAAAATGTTAGATTTTATCTAATCCAGTGGCTCTCAAACCAAGCTTTTCATTAGAATCAGCTGTACAGCTTAAAAAAGAAGAAAAAAATGCTTGGACCATGCTCCTAGAGTTGCTGGAAACTAGTGCTTTGTAGACATGGAGAAACTGTAACTAGTCCTTTGTAGACATGGAGAAGCTGAGGAACAAAATAGATGAGTGGTACCCTTAAAGCCCCGTAGCAACAAATGGCCAAGCTGGGGTAGGGACCTGGCGGTCTGGCTTCAGCCTCCACGCTCTCAGGCAGAAACGTGGCCAGAAATTAAATGGCGTACCTAACGTGCATTTCCCGATCTGATTCTCTTTTCTCTTATCAAGTTTCTCCTGTAGGTTTTGGACAAGCCTTTTCTGACGAGATGCACTATGTAGGTTTTTAAGTACTGAATTTCCTGATACCTTTTTGGGAGATGGTATTAATATTCAGATTCTTCTTTTTTTCTTTTTTCTTTCCCCCCACCCCCATGCTCCCCAGCTCAGTTAATGCAATCTCAGGTAATCTTTGTTAAGTACATGGTTCGCTGTGGTATTTTTTCCCTTCCTCTTAATTTTATGTGCATGTCCTGGAGAGCGGATGGGGAGCGCTACCTTGACTGTGCATGATAACTGTATGGGAAGGCTTGGTGATGTATAAATTTGGAGGAAAAGGAAAGGCATAACCTGAATTTTTTAATGTGGAATCATTATTGACATAGAAATCTGTTGAGAGCATCTAAATGTGCTTTTCAGAATCTCCACAGATGTTACCACTACTTTTTAATTTTTCTCATGTTCAAGAACCAGCATTCGAGACAAAATTATTACTCTTCAGTTTTGTTATTTTAGAATCAAACCTATTTTAAATATGGAGTCTGTTTCATACTTACGGTGTTTTGTAGTAGCACCATTTAAACACTGCTTTAGTTTAAAGCAACGTATTTAAAATTTACAAATTACGTTTTATAACTGCAGTTTCTAACTTGAGGACTCACTTTGGGATATCAAAATACACTGATGGTGTTCATGTAGTGTTTTATTCAGTTTCTCCCAAAATTTAAACTTAATAATTTTAAGTAAGAGCTAAGATTTCAGAAATTTAATAAAGGTCCAAATTGGATATAAGCCCATTAGGCAAAAATCCCAACTTGTGAAATAGATGTTAGGAAGAAATGCTCTGTTTTATATTACAGGCTTCCTGCATAAGGGACGTGTTTATTGACAAACTGTTAGAAAAACCATTTGAATTTCTAAGCAAATGACGATTGATTGACACTTGAAATGTCTTTTTAAAAAACTTTCTGCTAGAGAAATTGCAGCAATTATTTCTCAGGAATAATTATATTTAAAACAGGTGCTCATACACATACAGCAAAAGGACATACTGTATAAAAATAGAGGAATGCTATCTTGGGGGGTCGTTATGGAGTATTAATATTGATTTTTGACCTGCATCTGTAAGGTGAACTAAAAGTCCTTGGGTGTCTTGATTTAAAGGTTCTGAAAGGATCTTCAAGTTGCTTTACTAACCCTCTTCTAGTATATGCTATAGGTAAGTCTGTTGAAAATTTAAAGACTACTATTGCTTTATGTAAAAATTCTTTTCCTTTTGAGGTACATCTTTCACATTTTTTTCAAATCAGCTTTATTGAGGTAAAATTTATATCCAACAAAGTCCACCCATTTTAAGAGTATAACAAGTTTTGGCAAATGTGTACAGTCATGTAACCTCCTCAAGATTTAGAACATTTTGTCACCCAAAAAACTGCTTTGTGCTCTTTTGCCACTGTCGCTCCCTCTTGATACTGGCTCCTGGCCACCCCTACATGTTTTCACTACAGATTTACCTTTTCAAGAATTTTGAATAAATGGAACCATACAACATGTAGCCTGCTGTGTCTGGCTTCTCTCGGTAGCATAGCCTATTGAGATGTATCCATGGTGTTCCACGTACCAATAGTTCCTTCATTTTTATTGCTGAGAAGTATTTCATTGTATTGATATGAAACAATGTATTTATTCATTCACTTACTGAAGCACGTTTGATTCTTCTCAATTTGGGGGTCATTCTGAATGAAGCTGCTCTGTACATTTGAGTACATGTTGTTGTGAGGAAAAGTGGTTTCATTTCCTTGAATTAATACCTAGGCGTGGGATTTCTGGGTTATGTGGTAACAACCATTAGGATGTGGGAGAGTTCCAGTTGCTCCACATTCTTGTCAACACATGTTACTGTCAATCATTTTAATTTTAGTCTTTCTGGTGGGTATTTAGTAGAATCTCATTTTGGTTTTAATTGTGTTTTTCTTATGACAAGATTTTGAGAATCTTTTTATATACTTATTGGCAATTCATATATCTTCGTTGAAGAAATCTTTTTATCTATATTTGTATTGAGTTGTTTCTCTTGCTACTGACTTGTAAGAGTGTTTTATATATTCTGGGTAAAATTTCCTTATGAGATATATGTTTTGCAAATCTTTTCTCTCAGTCTGTGGCTTGCCTTTTCATTTTCTTAATAATGTCTTTCAAACAAAGTTTTTAATTTTAAGGCAGTCCAAAATTATCAATTTTATCTTTCATGATTTATGCTTTTTTGTGTCCTAAGAAATTCTTTCCTAACCAGACTGTCATAAGAATTTTCTTCTAGAAGGTTTGTAGCTTTAGTGCTTGTATTTAGATGTCTGATTCATCTTGAGTTAATTTTTTTTATATTGTGTGCGGTAAGGACCAAGATTCATTTTATTTTCCGTAGTCTCGAGCACCACTTATTGAATAGACTATCCTTTCCCACCTTGAATATACAATATATTTCAAATCAACTGAGCATTTTGTGTGGGTTGAGGTCTGGACGATCCATTCTGATTGATTGATCTCTTCATCCATCCTTACAGCAATGCCACCACTATGTTGATGACTCTAGCTTTATGGTAAGTCTTGACATTCCATAGTATGAGCCCTACAACTTTGTTATTCTTCAATTTTATGTTCAATATTCTACGTCTTTTGCCTTTCCATTTTATGAACTTCAGAATATGATTTTCCTTACTACAAAATAGCTTACTAGAATTTAGGTTGGGGTTGGGTTGAATCTATAAATCAAGTTGGGAAAAATTAACATCTTACCAATATTGAGTCTTCCAGTTAATGAACATAGTATAGCACTCCAATTACTTACATCTTTAATTTTTCTCAGTAATGTTTTGTAATGTTCATTATGTCATATTTTATTAAATTTATCCCTGATCATTTCGTGTTTTTTGATGTGATTGTAAGTAGTTTCTTCCTGAAGTATCAATTTCCAACTATTCATTTTTAATATTTGGACATAAAAATTGTCCCTGAAGCTTTGCTAACAGAGTTTTAATTCTTCATTTCAAATCTCTCTCTATATATTTCTTTCCTTGCCTTATTACGCTGGCTAAGACCTACAGTACAATGTTTAATAGAAGTGAACATCTTTACCTTGTTCCCGATCTTAGGTGGAACACCTTCCCACTGATGATGATTTAGAAAAAGGAATCAAATGGGGAAATTTGCTCCTTGAAAACTTGAAGAATTAAAGCATTTGAGGTTGACTATACAGCTAACATATTTAAAGACTAAAGAACAAAATTGTCATAATTTACACAAGATACAAATTCAAGAAGACAGTGTGGATAAGCAAGCAGTTTTCCTGTATATACTGAGTTGAATGAAGCTACAACTCTGCATACTGTAAGTTCACTTTATCTCCCACCTTCTTAGTAAATAAACAATTTCTATGGTCACAGCTACCCCATTGGTTTGTGACTGTTCAGTTATTTACCCCCTTTCCTCGATCAAGTCTCTCAAGCAGCTCAAACAACATTTAATTTGTGTCTATCGCTCCTAGCTGCTCTCTGAGGAATCAAAGGACAAAAATTAAGTAAACAACTAATTTTCATGTACGTGAATTAATTCGATTTCCACATTGAAATGCCCAGACTACCCTCTTGTAACTCAAGTCTACCCTCCCTTGAAAGCACAAATCTTGTTCGTCTTTGAATCTCGAGATCTTAGCATGACATAAGGCCCACAGTAGATGCCTGATAGCCTTATGTTGAGTAAAACTGAATAGACTATCACTAGTTCAAGATGGCAGGATTTTGGAAAGATCTTACACCTCTCTGTTACCTCTCACATGAGTGTGATAAATAAACTATCCCTTCCTTTGGAAACGGCCTACCACTAAATATTCCCATCAGACACGCAAAACCAAAAATAAAAGGAATGGTGTTGAACTTAATTAAAATTAACAGTCTCAAGCTAACCCTGAGGTTATGATGGAAGTGTGAGGGAAAGAAGCACAAACAAGCAATCAGGACCTTCTTTCTAAAGCTCGAAACCCAGGAGGAAATTAATCCCATAGCCATTTCTGCATGAATTATGGGTAAAGGCTCTCAAATGAGAGTATAGGGAGGTGTTAATGTGTACGTTTAAAGGATGCACAAGGCAAAGGATAATTTAAATATTTGTCTGGCCCTCCTGATTTATTGGATGAGTAAATGTGAAACTTGTTCCCAAGCATCATCTCTTTCTTTTCCTATCGTCCATCAATGAAGCGTAGTGTTAACAGTAGAGACCATTATGTATTTCAAGGTTTAAACTGAATAATATCCAAGCAACTGCCATTTGGTTTGTTCCAGTGATTGCTCCGCCCAGTTATTTAATGATTTTGAAAATGTTAGCATAGCAGGAAAGAATTTAGAGGTCATTTAAATCTTCTTTGTATTTAAATTATTTGATAGAATCCTGGCCAGATTTGACCCTTGGCACATTATAAAGCAGGTCATGATCTCATTTTGATATCGTGGCTTCTTTGATGACATCGTCAGCAATGTCAGAATTTCAACCTAATTAGTTGCATCTTATTTTGTGATTTGTCTTAGGTGCCCTTGCTTGCAGGCTGAATTATTTTTTTTAGCCTTTCTCAACTTGTCACATTTTAAATGTCACCAGACCAGTATTAATATAATTGGCTTCTTCCTTCTCTCTTTTGCATCCATTGCTCCCTCCCTCTGCACAAGAATGTTCCTTTTGGAGCTCTGCTGCTCTTTTGCCCTGGACAGTAAAACAATCTCCTTTCAGAATAATCGACCGCTTCAGAAATTTCTGTTCTGTGTTTTGTGCAATCTTTACCACCACCATTCCTCCTCCCAGGTAAGATTTCAGATGATATGTTTGATTTCAATTAATTATGTTGTACTTGGCACCAAATGCAAGACATTTGGTGATTTTTTTTTTCATTAAACGAGTGAACTGAATAATTCTGTTTAAAATGAATGTGAAGGAAGTATTATTACATGTACTGGTTTGAAATCAGATTACATGTTCCAGATATGTTTGAAGGATTCAAAAAACATGCCTTTTCAACAACCTCTTGTGGGTTGGGGAATGCTAAAAGGTTTGCAGGTCTGGGCATCCTTGAAACTGTCAGAATGCCTCAGGGAGTGGGGCATGAGGAGGAGACCCTTCAGAGAGCATCACGTCCTTCATTACTTTAACTTCAGTGATCCGACACAGAGAGGGAAAGCTGTGGAATTTGGAGGAGACGCCCAGGAGTCACAGAGGGCTCAGTTTGCTTCCTTGTTGTTTTTTTTTTTTTTGAGACGAAGATCAGCCCTGAGCTAACATCCATGCCAATCCTCTTTTTGCTGAGGAAGACTGGCCCTGAGCTAACATCTGTGCCCATCTTCCTCCACTTTGTGTGGGACGCCTCCATAGGCCTCCATAGGTGCATCCGTGCGCGCCCAGAATCCAAACCCCCGCCGCCAGCAGCGGAGCGCAAGCACTTAACTGCTGCGCCACGGCGCCGGCCCCTGCTTCCTTGTTTCAGGTGGAAGAGGTGGCAAGAAAATGAGCAAGGAGTGGACTTGAAACTCAGAACAAATAAATCTGTGCTGAAAAGTAAATAATACCAAGCAAGAAACAGATCATATTTCCTCTCGCGGATCACAAAGGGCAATTATGCTGACGAATGAGAAAGTGAAGTGGGGCCCAGCACTGAGGGGGAACAATAGCTAAATCCGCCCAGGGATGTTCACGCCAACATGGACGGATTGTCACCAGCCACGTGCCTACCCAGCTCATCAATCAGAGTTATGTGTGCGTGTCTGTCTCGGGGAGCCCTGGGGTAGCAAGGCCCTCCTCCGTGTGTCCTAAGCCTGGGCCCCCTTAGGAGCAGGTGGAGGGCTTTGCCCGAGCTTCAGTGTGCTTGGGAAGGGTGGTCTAGAACAGAGCAAAGGACTCTGAAGAGAGCTGAGTGTGACAACAGGACAGGCCTAATCTAATGAACTTGAGAACACTACAAATTTCTGGAAAGCTCGGAGCGTTGCAGGAGCTGTGTTCCTCTGTAATTGTTACCTGACAACTCAGCTCCAGGTCGAGTTAAGGGAGCAATGCTGGTCTGTGCAGCCACTGCTGGCCCAGGGACGTTCATAGGACGCAGGAGAAGACCCCGAGCGCCCTTCTCTGACAGTGACTTCTGGAAGTCAGGCCCACAGGGGCGGGGACGATGGAAGCTGCCACAGCCACTCTGTAGCCTGCTGAGCCTCTGGTGATGCCACTCCTGAGAGAACGGGACGCCTGCGACGCCAACACATCATGGGGACTAGGGAGACTTCAATATTTTAACGTTTTCACCCTTTTTTACTCTCTGAGTCACCCTTGAGGGAGAAGAGGGTGGTGCCCTTTATCTTGTCACAAAAGGGGAGAGTCAAGACGGCTAACTGATATTTCTCAGTAAGATAAGAAAAAGCCACTTCGGACCAAGAACACTGCAGGGATCGGAGCTTCAGAGGTTCTCAATGGGGCTTTGAGTTCAGGAGTCTGTAAATAAATAATAAACTAATAAACAGCAGGAGAATGTAACCTGGAAAAGAGGGTGACACTCAGCAATTTAGTGGGAAACAGAAGTTATAACACACAGTTGGATTAAACACAGTTGGTCAGAAAGTTCACCTTTCTGACAAATGCTCTATTTCTTCAATTATTGCTTCAAATATTTAATGATCAAAAATACCTGTTTTTTTTTTTTTTTGTGAGGAAGATCAGCCCTGAGCTAACATCCATGCTAATTCTCCTCTTTTTGCTGAGGAAGACCGGCTCTGAGCTAACATCTATTACCAATCCTCCTCCTTTTTTCTCCCCAAAGCCCCAGTAGATAGCTGTATGTCATAGTCGCACATCCTTCCAGTTGCTGTATGTGGGACGCAGCCTCAGCATGGCCAGAGAAGCGGTGCGTCGGTGCGCGCCCGTGATCTGAACCTGGGCCGCCAGCAGCAGAGCGCGTGCACTTAACCGCTAAGCCACGGGGCTGGCCCCAAAATACCTGTTTTTAATAAAGAGAGCTGTTTCTGGGGAGAAATGATACTGGATTACGTCTTATCCACACCTGTGGACAGAGACTCTCTGACTACTATACACATCCTGACCGGCATCGGATAGCAGCAAAAAGAAATTTTTATGGTTTTAGGGAGAAAATAAAGTGACTTTAAAAACTGATTTTTTTTTATAGCTAACTTGTAACAGTGATGAAAATACCACAGCATCCCAAAAATCTGTTTTTTGCTTTGTCTGTATATTGATGAAAGAATGTGAAGTCTGTCTGTTTAGTTTCTTGTCTACACTGGCTTTCGTGCAAGGTGACGGTTTTTGACCAAATTTGTTCCTAAACACTATTAGGTTCTACCTTGAATTTTGGCCTATGAATTGATCTGCCCTCTTGATTTATTTTTCACCTACCTTGATCATCTTTGGTTTTAATGTCTTGATCAAAGGCCACAGAAAGAAATATCTTCTGAGAAGAGGCCTATTCATCCTCTTTAAAATAAATTGAGATTATTTATCAAACAAGTTTTAACATTAGCCTTGCATGGCAACAATGTGTTTATTTTTGTGACACTTCTTGTACAATTGTCTCATTCACTCTTGTGGGTGGATGTTAGATCTACTGAAATGCTTTCGACAGGCCAAAACAATATTCATGTCAGTTCCGGAACTCCATTAAATCTAAATAAATGTAATTTTATCACATCCATGTGTGTGGCCAGTTTCTGCAAGACAGAGGTATTGGAATTAATTTGTATTTTGTTTCAAAAGATTGTTCAAAAGATTTACAGTGGCCTCTATCAATTCAGATGACAATATATTTATTTTCTAATTGTAAGCAATGTTTTCTTCATTTTTTATTTCCCACGACAAGGCCTCCCATTCTACCAAAGTAATAGCATTCTACCAAATGCTAAATAAGCCGACATAATTGGAATCTCCCCTAATCAGCGATTCTGGCTTCCCTTCTGTCTATCAGAGAATTAAATACCAATGCATTAGAAAAATAACAAAGACGTTGAGGAAAATTTGAGCCTGGGTTCGTGTGGGGATGTCTATATTCTGGACTTCAGAAACCTATGAATTTTGGAAACCCCATAAAAGAAACCTTAGGAGTTAGGCTTAACTAAATTTTTCCATATGACAAAATATTTTCAAATTAAACCTATTCTTGGTGGTTACTGTTTAGTTTATGTTCTTGCAAAATTAAACATCCCCAAATTATTCAAAGGGAGAGAAATTTCTTTTTTTAACGAACAGGACTGGCCTAGCAAAATAAGGTTTCTGAATTCTCTCTGTTAGGAGGAAGCTAACCTATAAGTTGTCTTGCAGATAACTGCCCCATGCAGTAGAAGGCTTTTGGATATTAGCACGTCACTGAATGAATTGACCTATGGCACGTCCAAGTCCGTGACATGAAGGGCTGTGTCGCAGCAGGGTTCTGAGCACCTATACTTTGGGGACTTTTAACAACATATATACTTGTTGCCATTTGGGGTTTGCTTTATTTCAGCCCTAAATGAGCTCCAATTTTGGAGCCTCAAGTTACAATTTGGGAGCACCTCTTAGCACTGGAAGATGTAGTTTGGGGAGCAGTTTCCAAGGGGAGATTGTCACCCCACAGATGAGGAGAGCCTGTAACTGGTTCTTCAAGCAGCCGTCCTCAGGCAGGTACGGCCAAATATATTTGATGGATGTTGTTCCCAGGCTTCTGGAACCACGTAAAGCAGGGCCTGGGTACCAAATCAGAGAAGGATGGGCTTACGTTGGAAACATGCATTTTTGTCATCACTCTTCAGTACAAGGCACAGCAGTAAAAGTCCCACTTTTGCTGGAAGCCAGTTGAAATGTGAAAGGTCACACTGACCCCAGAATTGAGACAAGTTTCATGATTTGAATCAGGCCCTCGTAGAGCATAAAACCAGGTGAAGCTGGCGGCTAATCATCATCAAAAGAGGGACTGAAACCAAGATGCACGGGTCGATCTTTCTTGCTGCTGCTGAGGGTAGACGACTGTGATTCCTTAGCAAAAGAGGTTTAGGGAGGGATCCTAAAAGGCTGGCAAAAGAAAAAAAAGTCATTTCTGTAAAGCAAAACTTTTAAAAAAAATTCTTATTGTTAGTTGTTTGGGAGACTGAGAGACCTGAAACCTTTTGATTTATTTCCTGACAATTTTATTGAGAACACACAAGAGGCATGTATGGTTCATGTTAGTTCTACAGATGAAGTGATTTCTTCAGGTGGGTGGTTCTGCCATCACAGGGGACATTCGGAGGCACGGGAATGACATGAAGAAACAGTCTTTCTCTGCACAAAACCTGCTCATTTTCCAAATACATCATATGATGGATGGGAAGGAGGCTAGGAGGAGTGGTTACCGACTTGGTGTGTTTGGCAGATAGGGTGGGAGGTGGAGGAAATGTTGCCTCTGCTGCCACCCCTCCCCCTGAGGCTCCACTTTATCCCATTGATAACAATAGGTGCTATGAGTTGAGTGCTTACTTGCAGTTAAGCATTTCACACTGATAATTATCATAAGATGCTTCTGAGATAGACATATGATTCCATTTTTCAGCCTAAGTTGATGTCACCTGCATGGGGCAGATCAGAAATTTAAACCTGTGTTTCTTTGTCTCCAGACGCTCTTATAATGAGGATAAAAGTTCCTCTTTCAAGGAGCTGTTGTAAAGTTTACATGAGTTATCACGCACGTACTGTAGCAAGACCTCCCTAAAGGATCCCTCATGGTCATGATCATGATCAAAATTATCGTTACAATGATGCCTTCTAGTTCTAAGATTACTCCTCACTTACCACCACTAATACTAATTGGTAATAATAATAATTTTGGCTGCCCAGGGCTGATTCTGGGCCGTACCCCTCTCAGCCTCAGATGAGAGCACCTGTTGAATGGAGGTAATTCTAGGAAGAAAAGTAGGGACAGCTTCGACAGCTGATTTAAGTTAGACTCACTTGTCATTTCCTGCCTCTCTTTGCAGTCACTGGGGCTCCAGAAGCCACGTGAGAGGCCACTCTAAGGTGCCTCCTGTCATTCCTTGTAAACACACACCAGATGTGCCTTTCCATTGGTGCCCTTGGCCGGGATTCACCCGGACAGGAAGAAGGGAGGCTGTGTCCCCTTCACAACTGTGCCCCAAGGCCTGCCAACAGCTGCCCTGGGAGGGCGGTGGCCCCCGGCGCCACCCAGGGCCGTGTTTGGATTTAGTGGATCTTCACTCTTATTTCCCACTCTGAGAAATCAGGCATACGTTTGTCATATTTTATTAATAATGTACTAATTATTGTTACTATGCAGATGAATACTGCATAGTCCACTAGTCCCCAGAGCAGCAGTTTTGGAGGCAAAGAAATTAGAATCAGAGCCACATGTACATTGCCGTGTCCCTCAGGTTGCCTCATGGCTGTGAATGACATGTCTCAGTTATGGACTGCTGTGTAACACACGGCCCCAAACCTGTGTGGCTTCAAACACTGATTCATTATTTCTCTGCGACTCTGTGGGCTGATTGTGGGTTGTCCTCTGCTGGTCTCATGTGGGTCACACGTGGACGCATCCAGCAGGCAGGGTGGCTGGAACTGGCCCAGCTGGGCCTCCTTCTCCACGTGGTGTTTTCACTCCAGGCTCCTTCACAGCATGGCAGCCTCAGGGCCGCCATCTAAGGGAGGGGAAAAAGCTGTGAGCCTCCTGTGCCCAGCGTCATTTCCAGGACATTCTGTGGATCGAAGCAAGTTGCAGGCCAGACATGACTCGAGGGAAAGCAAACCGATTCTGCCTCTCGATGGAAGGCGTGGCACCCTTGCAATGCAAACAGGCAGCAGAGGTTCAGCTTACTGGGCCAGTCTGTAAGGAACTTGATGTGTTTGGAGCGTCCACATGGAGTCATTCATTTATTCAGCCTGCATGCATTCATTCATGCATATATTGGAGCATGCATTCCTATGCAAAGCCCTAAACTAGCCCCGGGAAGAGGGTGAAGAGCCAGATTAACTAGACATCTTCTCTAAACTGAAGGTATCACCATTGACAATTATCTTTTTCTTCTTACTTGTGCTAATCCCAATGGCACCAACTTCTCCTCTGTGATTTTTTCAGTTTGTAATTTTTTAAACTCAGCTACTTATTTTTTTCCTCTGAGCTTTTTCTGTCTTTTTCGTATAAACTTTTATTGAGAAGTTGTAACTCTGATGGGACGCAACAGTAAAGAAAATGTCCCATGGCATACTCCACATGGAGACACCCGGAGACATCCATTTTCTTGAACTAACACGTAAAGGAATATTAGAACTTGAGGAAAAGCCAGAGATTAAGACATTAGGGTACAGAGCTATGACAGTTGAATAGCCAAAGCACCCAATGGGATTTTGGTCACTTTGGGATTTTGCTGGTGGCAGGCACAAATTTGAGCAATAGTCATTCATTATTTGTCCATTTATGCAGAAAATATTTATTGTGCTCTATGGGTTAGTCTGGTGGAGAACATTGTAGCGAAAGAACAAAACAAAGTTCTTGTCCTCATGTAACTCAAATTCTAGTCAAGGAAACGAATGGCAAAACATGTCATTTGTCAAGGAGTGATAAACGGCATGGAAGAAAATAAAGCAAAGTCAAGGAGATTAGAGGAAAACAGCAAAAGAGATAGAGAGGGGTGGACAGTGAGGTCAGAGGAAAATCAAGATGGAATGGTGTCCCGTTGGACGGAAAGTATTTCAAGAAAGGAATGACAATTTTTCAAAGGCTGCTGAGTGGTCAGGTAAGCTGAGGACTGAGGACGGGCCATTGCGTTTGGCAATGTAGAGGTCATCGGTGACACTGACCTGAGCTATTTCATGGAGTGATGCAGAGAAAAGCCAAATTAATTTGAACTCAAGAGAGAATGGAAGGAGCGGAAGGAGAGACGGCGAATACAGAAAACTCATTTGCGGATATTTTGCTGAAGGGGGTGCTGAGGAATGGTCTGGTAATTGGAGGGAGATGTGGGCCGCAGGAGAGAATTTTATATGATAGGAAATATGGCAGCCTCTTGGGTGCTATTGGATGTGATCCAGTACAGTGGGAAAACTGATGATGTGGGGGAGAGAGGGTCAATTTCTGGAATGATGTCCTTGAATAGTTGAGAAGGATAGATTGCTCTAGAACAGATTTAAGATTTCATGCCATGACACTTTTTGAGCATATATCCAAAATATATAGGCACATATTTTAAGTTTTTCCTTATATGCTACTTTGATAGCATGTTATATGCATTTCAAAGCATATATAAAATTCTAACCAAATCTTTGGAGAAAAAATATGTGCATAGAAGGCCCAGTATTTTCTCTCCATACCCTATAGATAGTCTTACACTCATACCCCTTGACGTGCATAAGGGTTCTGTCACTGTTTGACACTGACTTATCAAAAAGCTGTTGGAAGGAAAGAGCTTGGTCTTTTATATTTGAGAATCTGAGTTTTCCTTTTATCTTGTTTTCTGTCTAGGGAAGTGTCTTGACCTCAAGCAACCCCTTATAAAGAGCAATGACTTTAAATGTAACGCTTGAGATGATTTAGTTAAAAAACCTAATTCATAAGAAGGTTTTTCAAATGCTCCTAGAGGTTACTTTTGTCACATGTAATGACACAAAATGCAAAAAATACTCAGAAGGGAGAACTACCACATTTCAATTTTTATTTGTTCACCTTGGGTTGCCTTTTAGCCATAAGTAATTCCTTTGGCTTTCTCAAATCCATGACTGAAGGACAAACGTGTACATCTCATCATAGGTATACAACTAAAACCTTCCACACGTGATAGGAAGAGTGAGAAATGTATTCTATTTTTTTTTCCTGTAGTTTCTGTGTAAAAAAAACGCAGTTGCCAGCTAATGGGCAAACTAAAACAATGTTCCCAAGTTGCAGAGAGTAAAGAGTATAAATGACAGGACTGGAGCTTCTCCCAGAAGACACTGTCCCCGGGAAGATATTTTTGCTAATTACCAGGCTGAAATTACTGGCACAAAAACATTCTTCTGTGATTGTCTAACATAGCACAATAAAACAATGGTGTCGAGTTGAACCACTATGGAAGTCTTTAAGAAGGTCAAAGGGGTCCTTCCCACAGTGTAAATATAATCCCAGCTGTAAACTGATATCTCCAGGTATGTCAGAAAAACACTGGAGGACAGTCCTCACGTTCTCAGAGTGTGGATCTCCTTCTCAGAGAGACAGAACGCTCCTAAATCAGCCTCTCCATCGCAGGGGGTGGCATCGTGCTCCACATCTCCACTCGAGAGCCCTCCTTCTCCTGCTGGCTCGGGCTGTAGGTTCCCTGAGTTGCCCTTTTGTTGGAGGCGACAACGGAAGCAGCAACCGCCAGAAAGAGGATCAACAACAAGGCTAACGTCACCAAGCCGATGGAGGTGAAAATGTTCGAGATCAAGTCACCTGCCAACTGGAAGGAATGAAATAATTGTGATGTGAATCATAGAACAAAGGACAATGGAACTCCCCTAGAATGAAAACCAACCAGACAATGGAGAAAGGAAAGTTTCTTTAATAAATGGTGTTGGGAAAACTGGACAGCCACATGCAAAAGAATGAAAGTAGACCATTATCTTACACTATACACAAAAATTAACTCACACTGAGTTAAAGACTTGAATGTAAGAGCTGAAACCATAAAACTCCTAGAAGAAAATATAGGCAGGACAGTCTTTGGCATCAGTCTTAGCAGCATCTTTTCGAATATCACGTTTCCTCAGGCAAGGGAAACAAAAGAAAAAATAAACAAATGGGACTACATCAGACTAAAGAGCTTCTGCAAGGCAAAAGAAGCCATGAATAAAATGAAAAGACAACCCATCAACTAGGAGAAAATATTTACAAATCATATATCCGACAAGGGGTTAATTTCTAAAATATATAAAGAACTCGTACAACTCAATAACAAAGAAACAAACAACCCAATCAAAAAATGGGCAGAGGCTATGAACAAACATTTTTCCGAAGAAGATATACAGATGGCCAACAGGCACATGAAAAGATGTTCAACATCACTAATTATTAGGGAAATGCAAATCAAAACTATAATGAGATATCACCTTATACCTGTCAGAATGGCTATATTTAACAAGACAAAAAAACAACAAATGTTGGAGAGGATATGGAGAAAAGGGAACCCTCATACACTGCTGGTGGGAATGCAAACTGGTGCAGCCACTATGGAAAACAGTATGGAAATTTCTCAAAAAATTAGAAATACCATATGATCCAGCTATCCCACTACCGGATATTTATCCAAAGATCTTAAAATCAGCAATCCAAAGAGATTTATGCACTCCTACATTCATTGCAGCAATATTGACAAGAGCCAAGATGTGGAAGCAACCCAAGTGCCCTTCAACTGATGAATGGATAAAGAAGATGTGGTATATATATACAACGGACTACTTCTCAGCCATGAAAAAAGACAAAATCGTCCCATTTGCAACAACATGGATAGACCTTGAAGGTGTGATATTAATTGAAATAAGCCAGACAGAGAAAGACAAACACTGCAAGATTTCACTCATATGTGGAAGATAAACAAACACACGGATAAAGAGAACAGATTAGTGGTTACCGGACGGGAAGGGGGTTGGGGGAGGGTGAAAGGGGTATAGGGGCACATATGTCTGGTGACGGATAAAAATTAGACTTGGTGGTGAGCACAATGCAGTCTATACAGAAACTGATGAATAATAATGTACAGTTGAAATTACACAGTGTTATAAACCATTATGACCTCAATAAAATAATTGGAAAAAAAAGTAAAAGATAAACAAATTGGGAAAAATATTTGGAAAATATGATAAAAAAAAAGAAAAGAAAACCAACCAGAGCACTGGTGCTACTTGGGACTGTAAAAAGAGCGAGGTCTTAAAAGAAATCCCATATCATGTGGAAATGACTATGTATCTAGCATCTCAGGTCTAGAGTCAGGAGATGTGGCTTGAAATATCTCCTGTGTTTACTCTGTGTCTTAATTTCAGTGACTGAGGTCATTCGTGTGACATCAAGGGCAGAGGATGAACCCACAACGTATATTTATAAAATAGTTCTACATCTATAGAAACATTCACAATCTCTTGCCTCCTTTGCCAAAAGTTCTGATTTTAGACTGAAAGAATGGTTGTTTTACAGGAGAATTTTGTTTTACAAAAATATGGTGTTTTCTTGGGAAAGGAAGCAAATTGAATTAGTTAGGTCTCGTGGGAAAGCTCCCAGGGCAGAGGACGCTCAGCTATGTGCTGGTCTCACAGGCGGTTTCCATAATCATCACTTGGATTTGGATTCGATGTGACAATTGAATGGCTGTAAGCACCCAAGAGCTCGATGCCGAACCAAACATCTAGAAACAGAAAACTGCAGGTAGAGGCCTGTCAGGAGGAGCTGGATCCAGGACGCTCAGGGGTGTTATACACAGTGGTTTGTTTAATGTTGATTCCAACGTGTTTGCCAAGCACTTTTTAGCAATGAATAACGTGAAGCTGTGATTTAGTTGCACAGAAATATTAAAGACGGGAAGAAGCACCACTTGAATTTTTAACTGGTTTTCAGAGAAATATTTCTGTCAGAGTAAAAGCAGCACTGAGGTAGTTTAGTTGTCATGTAGCTTTCTCTGTGACCCGTCGCCCATTACCTAGCCCATCTACTGTCACACACGGAATCTTTGCTTAACATCCCAGGGGATTTTAAACATCTTCACTCTGCTTACAGGTTTGTTTTTTCTGTTCACTGTACCTTAATTTAAACCATTATATAATTAATATTATACTGTCTCTTTTCACAGTGTTGTCTTGGATGTACTCACTATAAGCCGTGTTCAAATGTGGTTCATTAAAGGAATCCTGAGAAAAAAGAACAAAGCTGGAGGTATCACACTCCCTGATTTCAAACTATACTACAAAGCTCTAGTAACCAAAACAGCATGGTACTGGCACAAAAACAGACACACAGATCAATGGAATAGAATCGAAAGCCCAGAAATAAACCCACACGTCTATGGACAGCTAATCTTTGACAAAGGAGCCAAGAATATACAATGGGGAAAAGAAAGTCTCTTCAACAAATGGTGTTGGGAAAACTGGATAGCCACATGCAAAGAAATGAAAGTAGACCCTTACCTTACACCATACACAAAAATTAACTCCAAATGGATTAAAGACTTGAATGTAAGACCTGAAACTATGAAACTTCTAGAAGAAAACATAGGCAGTACGCTCTTCCACATCGGTCTTAGCAACATCTTTTCAAGCACCACATCTGACTGGGCAAGAGAAACAATAGAAAAAATAAACAAATGGGACTACATCAAACTAAAAAGCTTCTGCACAGCAAAGGAAACCATCAACAAAACGAAAAGACAACCTAACAATTGGGAGAAGATATTTGCAAACCATACATCTGATAAGGGCTTAATCTCCAAAATACATAAAGAACTCATGCATCTCAACAACAAAAAAACTACCAACCCAATTAAAAAATGGGCAAAAGACCTGAACAGACATTTCTCCAAAGAAGATATACAGATGGCCAACAGACACATGAAAAGATATTCAAAATCACTAACTATCAGGGAAATGCAAATCAAAACTACAATGAGATATCACCTCACGCCCGTCAGAATGGCTATAATTAACAAGACAGGAAACAACATGTGTTGGAGAGGACGTGGAGAAAAGGGAACTCTCATACACTGCTGGTGGGAGTGCAAACTGGTGCAGCCACTATGGAAAACAGTATGGAGATTCCTCAAAAAATCAAGGATAGAACTACCATATGATCCAGCTATTCCACTGTTGGGTATTTATCCAAAGAACTTGAAAACACCAATTTGCAAAGGTACATGCACCCCTGTGTTCATTGCAGCGTTATTCACAATAGCCAAGACTTGGAAGCAACCTAAGTGCCCATCAAGGGACGAATGGATAAAGAAGCTGTGGTATATATACACAATGGAATACTACTCAGCCATAAGAAACGATGAAATCCAGGCATTTGTGACAACATGGATGGACATTGTGGGTATAATGCAAAGTGAAATAAGTCAGAGGGAGAAGGTCAAACACCATATGATTTCCTTCATTAAGTAGTAGATAATAACAACAATAAACAAACACATAGGGACAGAGATTGGATTGGTGTTTAGCAGAGGGGAAGGGGGGAGGGAGGAGGGTGAAAGGGATAATTCGGTACACGTGTGTGGTGATGGGTTGTAATTAGTATTTTGGTGGTGAACATGATGTAGTCCATGCAGAAATAGAAGTACAATGATGTACACCTGAAATTTTTACAATGTTATAAACCAATGTTAGTGCAATAAACAAAAAATTAAAAAAAAAAAACCATTATATAATTAATATTATACTGTCTCTTTTCACAATGTTGTCTTGGATGTACTCACTATAAGCCGTGTTCAAATGTGGTTCATTAGTGTGTTCGTTCATTCAACAATACTTATTGACTATCTCCTATGGACATTTACTGAGCTAGGAAATAAAAATACAAAGATAAATCAAAGTTTGAAATCTGGAGCTCAGATTCTGGGGAAGGGAAAAGAGGAGAACACACACACATACACATACACACACACAAATAATCACACTACATTATAAATGCATGTTATGATAGTGTCATAAATGAACTGTAATGGGGTGTAGGTGAAGTAATATTGGAATGAGGCATGTGATGGCTCTTTGAAGGATGAGTGGACATTCAGATATTTCAAGCAGGAAATTCTATTTGGATGAAACAATTTAAAATAAAAAGGGCCAGGGGATATAAAAGTTCTTAGAGTTTGGGGAAATAGTAAGACATTCAGTGTGACCAAAGGTATGGTCCATGAATGTGTAAGTTTGAATTGGGAAAAGATTTTAAAAGTTAGTAAAATATAGAACTATAAAGTAGATTAATCTTGACAAGAAATTGGAAAGCCACACAAAATTCAGACTTCGTCCTGTAGTCAGTGGGGAGTCCCCGAAAGAGTTGAAGCAAGAGCATCATGTGATCAGATCTGTGTTTTATTAATTTGGTAACATGATGGAGGATGGGTGACAGTGAAGGTGGGGAACAAGCTGGAGGTAGAGAAAATAGGAGTTCATTTTATTAGTCATGATAAGAGTTGACCTAGGTCTAAATTTACCAATGTGGTGAGGATTGAAGGAAAAAATGGTTGAGAGAGATTTCTGAGGTAGAGTCACTCCATGTCAGATTGTGTGAGGTTGGGGAGGAGCAGAGGAAAGATAAGGGTGGTTGATGATTCCACATTAGGTGACCGTGTGGACTGGGATATCATTAATTAGGATAGGGTGCATAGAAGGAGAAACAGGTTTGTGTAGGAGGACTACGAGTTCAGTCTGGGAAAAAAGCTAGTTTCAGTGTCTGGAAAACATTCACATATATGGTGCTAGTAGATAGAACTAATTACTCCCCCCTCTCCACTTTCAGTCAGCTGTGAAAAATTCTGGGTCACAACTTTTCATCCTCCAGCTGTTGGAGCTTTAGGCGTAAAGCATATCGAGTTTCGTAGACTTCAGTAGTTTTTGAGAAAAAGAGTTTACCTCAACTAGAGGGCAAGTTCTCCAGCCATAATATGTGGCCATCCTTTTGTGAGTAATTTCATCTTTTATCTGCAAAGATAACTGTGGGCTGGGAAAAATGAATAGAGCCATAGACTTGGCCTTGAAGGGTCAAAAGTCTGGGACTCAGAAGGGCAGGTGGAATCTGACCAGCAAAAACCCTTGGTATCCTCTAGAGGCCTTTAGATAATGTCCACTCTGGTTCCTAGATGTTGACTTAATCTGTCCAGTAAATTGTGTCGTCTTCAGGAGGAATGGCTGTTCTCCTGGATGAGTGAGTTGGGAGTGTCCACATCCACAGAGAGAATTGAGAAATCACTTTCTTTGCTGTTTTCTGAACTTTCCTGGGCTCTTCTCATCTGGCCTGAGAATGAATACTGGAGAAGCTAAAGCAATTAGACTCTCTCATCTGCTACCTTGTAACTAGAACGGGAGAGGGAACCGTGGGTGTAGGCTCTGAGTCCTAGTTAGAGCCACAAGCAGAACCAGAGAGCTGATCTGCTTCACATATCTTGTGACCTGTGAGGAACCAAGACTTCTGTCTACAGAGGCTTCGCTGTTCTCAGAAATGTGGTAAGAAGGAAAGAGCAGATTCAAGGCCTGAGAGGCAGCCCCTCGGGCTGTGTGATGAAGTGGTTAAGGCTCAGCCGATGGAGGCAGAGTCCTGGGTTTGATTCACAGCTCTGCCACTCACGTGTGTGAACACTAGCAAGTGACTTCCCCTCTCACAGACTCATTTTCATCACCTATAAAACTGGATATTAATATATGCTTCAAAGGATGGAAGTTATGAAACACAATGACTGCAAAATACACAAAGCATGGCCTAACGTAAGTTCTCAACACACAAAAATATTGGTAGCCATTAATATGCCATTTATCATTATCCCTAAATCTATTTAGTTACAAAAGATAAACCAGAACTCCCTCAATACCTTGCAATATGACCAAGGGAGCCAACCTACAAAACTGATATTGCAATTCCAAGCTTCAGATAAAGTTTTTGATGAAGCAGTTCCCCGAACCATATCAAATGGGTCATGTTGTTAAGCTTTGGAGTAAGGCTGAATGAGTTGGGTTTTGAAGTCGCCTCTTGAGGGCCCTTTGCTTTTGAATTCCCAAGGTTGAAAGGCATTTTTTGCTCTGCTATTCTTCAACTGTGCTTAAAATACCCAGCACTGGAATGGATCTTTTGATAATGGAAACTGCTGTGACACATGAACTGATGGAGGCCTCCAAGGGTGGGACTGTCCTGAAAAGCAGCAGGGATTTGAGGCCAGACCCGTTTGGACAGGTTGTGCTTCTAACACCGCACTTCTGAGTAACCTTTTTCTGAAAAGATGTACCCCCCGATTAATTAAAAATTGCATGTAAAATTATTTTTTTTAAATGGCTTATACTGCAATCTGTATTGTTATTATGTTCACATCTTTTTTAAAAGTACATTTTATACATGATTAAAAACTAAGATTACTTTGACCTCTATATCTACAGAATAAAATCAATAGGTGTTTCATTTTTTTTTCCCCAAAGAAGACTCATTCTGAAACATTGACTGGTTATGTCCTATGTAAGAGCCAAGGCAAAGTTACACTCTGGCCTTCTGAGGTGAAACTGTCAAAACTTATTTTGAACCTTCTTACTTGAGAGGATGCTGCAATGTGCTGGAACCATACATTAGCTTTGTTTCCTTAAATTCCAGAAAAGGAATTTGTTTGTGTTTCTTCTGAAGGGAGACTGAAAAGAGTATACACTTGCTAAACACACAGAAATGGATTTGAATCCATTTTTGCCAGTGGTGTAGTGTACTAAGCTTAAATATGGGGATTTAATAATTCCCATCAAATGGGGATAATACTTCCCATATCTCGGAATTGTTCTGAGAATTGCGGAGTACACAGAGCTTCTCATGATGTGTAGGTGCAGGATGGGAACTCAGTCCTTGCTGTGCCTCTTGTTTATTCTCATGCAGTGCCCTGTCCCTGGCTGATTTCCCTGTCCTGCTTGGGTTTTGTCACTCCTACCACCCACAGCCTGCCCTTGTGAAATGCCAGCGCTCAGAGCCGAGCTTGGGGACCGTGAGGCGCAGCCCTTATCACCCTCACCGTGCCGAGGTGGCGCCGGCAGAAGGTTGTGCAATCCGGCCCCTCAGGATCAGCCGTTCCCTCACTAACTGATTGCTGAACAGTTCTTCTAATTTTGAAAACACAAAATGAGCTGGCTTCTCTGGAAAGAAAAAGAAATGAGACCATTTCTGTCCTCAGCATCAGGATCTGCCTGTCACAATATTTAGGGCCGATGACAGCATTTGGGGGAACACGAAAACAATAAACACATCAGAAGGAGCCTGGGAAAAATATCAAGAACTACAAGATTTCTTGGGAAACTTGACCTCACATTTCCACGTGGAAGGAAGTGAAAATGTGAAAGCTTTGACTTAAAGTGAGGAAATTCAAGGACGGATGCTCCAGGTACCACCTTAGGTTCTTCTTTCTCTCATGCCTGGGTCTTATAAAGTCAGCAGGAGTATGTTTGTCGTTAAAAATGGCGGCAATGTTGGGGTGTAAGATTGGCTCCTGTGAATTACTTCAAATGCTTCTTAGTATTCGGTTGTATCAGTTATGTAGAAATATGTGGAGACAGTTTAAGATGAGAAGTTACAATGTTTGAATGTGCCAGTTAATTGCAAGTTACATTCCAGCTTCAATATGTGAGTTTCTGAAACTAGTTGGGGAATGTGTGTGTATATTTAATGTTAACACAAGTAGCTAAGTAAGACCATTAAGTACTATTATAAGAATTAGTGATTGATGGAAACTTTAAAGATGTGTTTTTAAAAAGCCAGTTAGAATACTTATCTTCCATCTATATCTAAAGCAAAATGAGGACATCTCTTTAACTCTCATCCCACAAATAAAAAAAAAAAAAAAAAGAGAAAGGAATATTCCATATCTAAGACTGAGGAGAGCGGTTCTTGTGAATTACTGTTGTAACGAGTAGGTCTTCAGTTTGGTGGATGGTAAAAACCTCCCACACAGACCTGAATCCTTGAACTCTATCTTATCAGTGAACTGCTAGAAACAGCCGTTTCCATAGTAATACTGAATATGTACCAGAACTCTGTTTTTAAAATTAATATTGCTACGGCAGCCAATATTCAACCATAAATACACTGTCCACTTTACAGTTATTCAGGGGAAAATAGCGTCCTGAAAAGCCAAAACAGAGGACGTGGGTGGTGTCCTGGCACATGAGGGGTGATTCAGCGAGATGCTCCTTTTACTGAATCAAAGGCTTAGTGATGTGAAGACCTTGAGGGTGTCACAGAGCCCCTGCACCTGTCCCTCAGAGTAGCAGCCCGCCGGCAGGCAGCAGAGGAGAGAGGGCGTGTCTGAGCTGCAGGCTGAGGAGCATTTTCTCCTTGGCATTGCCCCGTCTCTTCATCCGCTGCTCTGCTTCTCCCAGAAGAGAGCCAGGCTCTCGCTGGGATGGCTGAGAACCAAACAATGGTGGGCCCCAGCCCCTCCCAGGGCTGCATAAGACTGCACTTAGCAACCTTTGAAGTCCCTCACTGGAAAAAGAAGGAATCCGACTTAAAGTCTTCCACATTAATTCTCACCAAGCAATTACGATTTCTTAGAACTATACCAACTGGAGGTGGTCACCATAGCTAGGGATGGAAAAACTGGGCTCAAATGCGACAGTTCAGGGACCACAGCCCTAGATGGTGCTGTCTTGGGACCCTTCCCCTACAATTTCCACATCAGGCCCTGTTGAAGGGGCTGGAATAGCTACTGCGGAAATTTGGTGTGGAAACATGGGAGATAAATGAGAAAGAGGGCCTGGATTCAGCATCAGCCTACGCATTTGGAATTCTAGCTCTAGTTGAAACCATCATCCTCTTTTATACATCAGCCCAAGCATGACATGCGTCCCCTTGTGGACCTTCAGGGAAAGAGCTCAATTATCTTGAGATTTGAGAGGTGCCGTGACAATGGTCACAAAGGGACACATTTATTCCTGCATTCGACGAATAATGACTTAACACGCACTCTGCAAGCACAATGCTGGGTAGAAATACGGAGGCGAGCGAAACCGCCCCTGTCCCTGCTGGTCCAGGCGTTGGCTCTGTGATTCTCACCCTGATGTCTCACAATCTCTTTCCCACTCAGGATGCCAGGTTTTAGGCCGGAGCGTGGATACAGCCAGAAGTGTGGAGACACTGCTTTCATATTTTTCTCTCCTTAAGCAGGTGGTGTTAAGTGATATAATTATTTTCCTTGGAACACAAGGTCTTACGAATAAAAATTATCTCTCCCTGTGTCTCATACAAGAACAAAATCCCAGCAGCCCAAACTCAAGATTTTGTTATGTTTTTGTAAATTTATCATTTAGAGATAATAGCTACTATTTCTGCTGACCCTGGGTTGAGGGTTTCCCAGATGTTGTACACACAGAAACCATTTTAATTCGCCTAACAACCCAGCTAGGCAGAGATGATCATTTCCTGACAGCTTCTCAGGGAGGCCTTCCCAATGCCCCTCTTCAATTGCAATCAGTTTTCTGTCTCCCCAGCACGTAGCGCCATGCAAAGTCTATGTAGTCCACGCGTGTCTCTCCACTGTTGTGGAAACTCCATCAAGGTGCAGGTGTTTGTCCTCCTTGCTCCTGGCTGTCTCCCTAGTACATGGAACCGCGCGCATCCCACAGAGACACTGCAACGACCGCCATTTGACAGCAGGCACTTAGAAGCGAAAGAGCTTTGTCCAGCAGCACGCAATGAAGAACACACTCGATGCACACAGAGCTTCTCCCTCCCGAGATTCTTACAGAATGCAAACCTCAGCCTGTGGCAGAGGAGCTGAAGCAGCCTGCTCTGCTTCCTGACGAAGGTGGGCGCCATGTCTGAGGTGCTGCTGGCAACCGCTGGTGGGCAGATAAGGAACGACCTGATCGAGGAGGCAAGTGGGCACGAAGACAGTTGGACATTGTTCCTTTTTGTGACATTAGCCACAATGTCTATTCTTACCTTTCCCTGCCCCTTATAGCCAGGATGGGAAGGTCATCAGGTGACAGAAGCAGGAGCTGCTAGAGATGATTAAAAACAATACAAGCAGCAGCCAGGTACTGTTTTCCACACGGGAAACGTTATTTTGTCTCTCTTAGGTGAACCACTGGACGTTATCTTGGCCCATTTTGGTCTCAGACAAACTGGGTGCACAGTCCTACTTCCTTCCCCTTTCCTCTCCTTCTCTTTTTCATTCCACAAAACAGTAGTTGCTGGCTAAAGACTCAGAGTGTAAATCACACGGCACTGTGAGCCGCCAACACCTGTTGTTTGTCAGACCTGACGCCCTCTCCCTCGTCATTGCTCTGCACGCGGATCCGTTCATAACCAAGTCCCTGCCTTTCTGCTCAGAGCTCTCCCTTCTGCATGCCCACAGCCTCAACCCGGTTAAGACACTAACCATCTATTACCTGTGTAATTAAACTGCCCTCTAGCCATTCTCTCTTCCCGTAGAATCTACATCATCCAGTCAGCCCCACAGAAAAAAAATGACCTTGCTGACCTGGCTTGGAAGCCCGTGGAAACTAACTATACCAAACCTACCCATATCAAACCTAAATTGCTAAGTTTCAAGTCAAGCCTTTTATTATATTAATGCGCCTCCACTTCCTTGTGAAAGTTATCGTCAGTTGCAGCGTAACGAGCACCCCGCATTCCAGCACAGCAGCTGTCTTCACCTGCCCCTTCTCAAACAGGAATCATCTGCTCCTGCCAGCACCCTTTCTCCATGTTGAAACAGGCCATCGACTCAGTCAAGCCCCATGTGACTCCACGCCCAGTGTCTCTTCTATGGCAATGCCCCGGGCTCCTGCACAGCAGGTAGTGTGCACTTGAATGTGCTGCTCTCGCTTGTTGCGGGTTGCGCCAAAATCTACTCCTCCCCCTAGGATTGTATCTCTTTCCTCTGGAACTTTCCAGTAATACAAAGTGCAGTGCTCTGCACAAAAGGGTTGATCAATTGTTATTGACTCACACCCTTGTAATGCTCATGGCTCTGTTTAACACATTAGTAAATTGTTCTCAGCTGTTAGAAAGTTCTGTATAGCCCGGAAAGTTTACTAGTGGTGAAATTCATTCACTCATTTGTTCATGCATTCATTCACTGACTCAGTAAATTTTTACTGAGTACCTTCAAAGTTTCAGACAGCATATGAGGTCCTGGGCATATGGAATTCAAGGGCATAGTCATTGTCTTTAAAAAATTCACTGTATTGTGCTGGTGCCTGGGGATTGGTAGTATAAACACCCACAGTCCCATGAGAGAGGTGCTATGTTAGAGGTGAGTGCAAAAGAAGGAGAAGGAGGAAGGCGGGTGGACTTTATGACATCCCTTACGTTTCTCTAAGGAAGTGGCTGGGAGAAGGACGTCAAGAAGGGTGTTGAAGGCAGAAGGAAACACCGTGATCCAGTGGCAGGAGAACAAGAAGCATGACTGGTGCTGGGACACTTCCGGCCTGCCGGGGGAGTTTTCTGGAGGGGTAAGTGCTTCTGTAGAGTCACAACTGGAGAATGGAGAATGTGGAGTAGCAGCTCATTTGTCGGGAAAGCGTTTACCCAACCTGGGCATGTAACGCCCCTAGACTCCACGCCAGGAAGCTTGATTTCCTCTCCCTGCCATAAGCAGTCACGTGAGCAAGTTCCAGCACATTCTCTGCTGGTTCTTTCCTAGCACATATGACCTATACCCCTTATTAGAAACATATCAGCTTCAAATTTTTAGTTCTCTTTCTATTAATATGTCGAGTCCTCTACCAACCTGGGTTTTGTAGGGCAGAAAAGGATTTGAATTTCTTTATACCCCATTGCTGTCATAGTCTATAGATTTTAGAAGGTGATTGATAAATATGTCGATTGATTTTACACATAATTTCAAAAGCAAGAGAATATTCAGCAAATGAGTTAAAAAGGCAGTGGGACTTTTGAGATTCAAAGATATTAAAAAGACATGACAGCCAACAATTAAATGCAATTGATTGTATCCTGGATCAAAAAAATCTATAAAGGACATTATTGGGACAATTGGAGAAATCTGAACAAGGGATGATGATAAATTTCTTGAATATGATACTAGTGTTGTGGATGTAGAAGGAGGTCCTTTTTCTTAGGAGACACTTGCTGAAATATTTAGTCATAAAATGTTATACTGTCTGTAAACCACTTTCTAAAGACACAGCAAAAAATGTATATATGTAGATAGAAATAAGCAAAGGTAGCAAAATGTTAAAAAATTGGTGAGGCTGGGTAAGAGCACACATGTTCATTGTACTATTTTTTAAAATTTTCTTTAGGTTACCATTTTTTCCAAAAAAAAAAATCTTGGAAAAGTAATATTTTTAAAAATGATTTTTACAATGAAAGTAATTCCTCTAAACCCCAAATTTTCAGATCTTTCTTCTTCCATTATCCCTTCCTCTGTGAGTCCAGATCTTGCTGATTTCTCTCTCTTCTATAATTTTATTGTCCAGTAAATCTTGTTCCCATGGTCTTATCTCCCCTACTAGACACTAAGATATTCATGGATCACGTCAAATGTTCGTTTCCTCATATATTTGGTCCTAACTCCACCTGCTAGTGCCTCGCACACTGCCAGGTGCACAGTGGGTGTTCATGGACGTTCTCGTAATCTACTGGCATCATCATGCTTGACCTGAGAGCTATACCCTGGCTCTTTTCTCACTCAGATTTTCTTCTTTCCAACTTTCTTCAGTTGGTCAAAAGCTGCTATTAATTCATTCTCACATTATGCAGGAAAAAGAATGCCGAATACCCGACATCCTTATGGCTTATCACATAGCCTTTGGGCAAAGGTAATCTAGTCTGTGTCATTGTATTTATTGCCCCCAAATCAAAACCAGTTGCCAAAGTAATGAAGGTCTATTGGTTTGTGTTGACTTAATCCATGTCAGAGGAGCTTTAGGGGCATATAAGGATAATTTGACCAGCAAAAGGAAAGCCATAAAAATGATCAAAAAGCCAATAGATATGCTGAGAACACCAAGCTTATTTTACTGAGGATTTATGGCCAACTTATCAGAAAATTATTTGGTCCAAGTCTACATTCAAATAAGTCCCTCAGTAATTCAGCAGAGATTCCAGCCTCTGAAAAAAACAGCCTCCTATAATGAGATACCCCAGTAACCCCTAACTTGCAGCACATGTAGTTTAATTTTCAACAGTTGTGGGACTGCAGTAAATCCAGCTTTTGAATAACTAGTTCCACTCTTACCTCAGACCTGCCTTAAATTCCCAGAGCACGAAGGGCCCACTGCATCTTCGCTTCTGACATACCTGCATGGGTGTTTCTCAATCACATCGTGCTTCAATATCCGACACACCCCAGATGGCAGCAGTGCCAGCTCTGCCGTGTCCCGGCAGAAGAGAATGCCGTGTCACCAGGCTCCGCCACGCTACGTCAGTTGTGCCCCAACTCTGGTGGTTGTATTTTATTGACCAGACTCAAATTGGCTTCCCCTCGTGTAAGTGATAAAGTGTGGCGTCAAGTCACCCACGTAAAAATATATTACTTTAACTTTGACAGCTTGTCATTGAAGCCCTTGTTTATATAATCTATTGTGCCATTTACTCGATTCTTATTTTAAAAAGCCAACGTAGAAATTAAAACTCTTTCTCCCAGTGTTTTATTGATGAATGTCTATACCCTGCACCGTCTCTTAAATAATCTCAGAAGTAGCTATTTCTATTGTCACTGTCAGTTTACATCAAATTATTAGACTTTATTTTCAAATTCTGCCTCGTGGAAGATGAAAGACGCATAGCTGGCTTTAATGGGAATCCTATTTCTCTCTTCAAAATAGCTTGAGACTTGCTTTGTCTAAACAGAGAAGGATCCTGCAATGCTGAGGTTGGTCAGATCTCAAGTGGACGTCACTAAAATCTACAAGCTTGTCGCAACTGAAAACACCAAGGTATCTTACACCCAGCAAAGAGAGAAACCTTCATATCGTGGGGATTTATTAAATAGTATTTAGTTTTAGAACTAAAGGGTTCTTTCAGAAGTCAGGCTTTGAAATTCCAAATAAGCCATTTAGTAAAAGTCTATAGGTTTTAAAGTTGGCAAGATTGAAAAAACAAAACAAAAACCTTATGTTTGACTTTGCTAACTGCCCACCTTAATGTCCACAAACACTCCTAGGGAAAAGGACATATTTACATTAGTATGGAGGAATGTAAAGACTTCCTTCTTGGAGGGACAAAAATAAAGGCTAACAGCATTTTCCTATTAGTTTAAAAATACTGCTGGACTAAAATTGCCCTATCTATATGTATAAATTTAGCATAGAATTTAACAGCCTATTATAAAATTAGATCAGACAATATAGCTGAGATGGCTATTTTATACTTTTGGACCTCTAAGTCTATGTATACAGTAATTACGATATTTTCAATGTCTGCATTGCCTTTCGAAATAATAGTGTAGGAGATCCTTGCCCAAGAAAATACAAGACTTAGAAGTGCCAGGAACTCTGTTCCTTCCCTATAAAAGGGTCAAAGGATGAATGGCATGAAGACTCCTCTTCTCTGTTCGCTACTGACTAACTTTTAGTGACTGTTTAAATAAAATAAAGATCAGATTCTGTTCCCCACCCAGTTCAGAGACCGATTTAAGAAATGAGATAACCCACCTAATGTGTTTAATTATATTTTAGTTCTATAATTTGCTATTAATATTCTCAAAAGGCAAGTTTTTTCTCTGGCTAATCTTTGTTGATTGCTGCATTTTCTCATATTCTGTGTCATGTTGACATATGAATTATTTATATTCTTTTTTTTCCTGAATTTTGAAGTAATCGCTAAAAGACTATTCCCCTTACTAACTTAAATAATCTGAAACACAGGGAAATTTTGTTTCCTAAACTCCCACAGAGACTTGGAACTGAGAATTCAAACTATAAACTAAGCCTCTTCGATGTTGTCGAGCAGAAAAATTTCTTTTTCCCATACCCCAGAATAACATTTCTCTCTCCCCCTCTTTAAAAAAACATTTCCCTTGGGTCTATAACTTTTCTATTCAATATCTCCATTTAGATTACTTGTCCTCAGGGATACGGCTGTGCTAAGAGCCTCAGGAAGAAAACCGCGATTAGTCACTAGGCTTGCAGAATCCTCCCCAATTCTGTTTACAAGGATGGATGCCAACTCTCCCAACGTGCTCAGTGCTCGTGTTGTTTTCAGGGTCATTCTGCTTGCACAGCACAGATTAAACACACAGCCTCGGTATTTTCAGTGTTGTGAGGAGAAGCATTTACATTCCACTGACAGCGTGGGGTGTAAAAAGAAGCCATCTGTTGCAATTTAACAACACGAGGGTCAGCTACAACTTCGAGAAGAGACGAGGAGCCGCAACATAGCTTGGCTCAGTCCCAGCGCTCCTCCTTGTGTGGAAGACCCGGCGAGAAATCACCTCCACGTTAAAATGCATTTTTATTCTTAAGCGTTCTTAGAAGCTGGTCCCCTGGCCAATGGTTTCTTTGTTCCCTTTTATTAAAATTTCTTCACTACTATTTTTAGGGCTCTTTTCCTAGTCTCAGGAACTTGGAATAAATATCTTATTTCTACTACAAGGGTGACAACTAGGTCTTTGATTATTTGTGCATCTCCCCAGGCAATTAATCTTTTCGATATTTAGTTCATTGTCTACAATGAGATTATCTGTAAAATACTTTGAAACTAAAAGGTGGTACATAGGGAGAAAGAAAAAGTAATTAAAATCTGAAGGTTTAATGTGGTCCTGGCATTCTATGTGCCATCCCATTTTAATCTTCACGACAATCTAATGATACAGAGATTATTGCCCTTATTGAAAAGATGAATTTAGCAATTTGTCCAAAATCACACAGCCAGGAAGCAACAGACCTGGTACCCAAATTGTCAGAGCTTGTTCAGTTATGCGCAGATGCATCTGCGGTAGAGCATCATATGGAGGTAACCCCAAATCCACCCTTAGCTCCAGCTATGTTACCCTTATTTGACATATTTACACACTGAGAGATGTGAGTAACAATGGTTATTTTATATTTCAGGTCTCCTGCTACGTACAGTGCTTATATAACCAGCCAGGCTTCCCTGCTTATCGATGGTTGTTTAATTTTTTTTAGGACTTTGCATGTGAGAATAAGCTTCAATACAGTAGGCTGATGGGTGGGGGAGTTTTGTCTGTGGGTTCTAGGAAGGTGCCTAGCACACAGTAGGCGTCTGGGAGGTAGGCTGTCTCTATAAACAGTGCCGGCATAGACGCTGAAAAACTCAGCGGGAGAACAAAGAAAATGACCCATAATTCACAACTTTCAGTCCTATGCTTTTAACAGCCCAGCATGTCTATCAAGAAATAAAACAACTAAACAGCGCAGAAAATCTCCCAGGGTTGTTGCTTGCATAAAACAGCCATGTGCTACCCTCCAGTCTTAACACGCCGTTAAGGCGACAATTAAGCAGGTAGCTGTTTCAGGGCTTCACAGTGTCAGGAAACAAGGTATCAAGCCCAGCGACTCCCTTCTCAGGTGCAGCACTTCGATTGCAGCCACGTATTGCTTCCAACTGTAAATATTAACGGTGAGGAAAAGAGAGAGCTCTTTATTGGCTCCGGGCTGCCTGAGCTCAGCATATTACATGACACTCGGGCATTATTTGCTGAGATGTAGATAATTGTACCTCTTGTTAACAAGTTTCCATGTAGTTTTTACTCCATCAGCAGGTTCTTGAATCAATGCCTAGATTAGGTTTGACTAACATCAGCACAGTTTGACTTTGATGGAAAGTTTGAAATTTATAGTTAAAAATTGTACATCCATTTGCTAATTTCCAAGTACAAGTAGCTAATTCTTTTGGATGCCATAGCCTTTATGCCTGGTTCCCAAACTACATTGATTCCTTTGCCTCTGACTGAATGAGGGAGACTATAGTGTTTTTTAGGACACTGGGGAACATTTAGGGGCGAATAAGGAGGCCTTTCCCATTTCACCCATTGCCCAAGGATTTCAGGTTTCCCTGAGCATAGGAGAACTGCAGAATTGTTTTTATACTCCTTTTGAGACACTAAGTTTCAAAACCATTATATAGGAACTCCTATTTTCTTGTAGATGTAAGGAAAAAAAATGGCCTCAATATTATTTATGTGAAAACGCGTGCACATATTTCACTCTATATAAGGTAGATAAGTATTATTTATAGTGCCTGAATTTCATAAATGCCAGTTGATGAGGATGGTGACACGGTAGTCCCTAACACGCACTTAAGGTGTCTCATTGCAATGGCACATTACTACCTATAAAAAGTCGGATGCAAAAAGGTTGTCTGGCACCACCACCCAGGAAATCAAATAGACAGCATTACATATGTATAAAATCTTACACAGTCTTACTATTGTTATTTATAAGAACATGCTTGTAATTTGTGTAGCAAAGATGCTAATTGGCATATTCTCAGCCATGGACTCCCACAATTCATGGCATGCTATACTTCTGTCTTAATGTATGATTTCAAGATCCTTTATATGTGTATTTCAAGATCCTGTTCTACATTTGGAAAGCTGTAGTCAAACAGAATATACTATCTTTTTCTTTTCTTTCAACTTCAGAGTTCATGACACATCGTAGGTGCTCAAGTTTTTTTGAACTGAATTGACAAAGTAGACGGCATTGTAAAACCAATGCAAAAAGAAACTTCTTGACATAAATGATGAGTAGCTCCTGATATATCCAGGTGAGACTTGGCATATTTGTCAGGAGGAGAGGAAGGCTCTATAGATTTGTGCATCAAGCCCAATCTGGGCCTCTCTTTTAACTAAGAACTTAGTAGGAGCTTGTAATTCTGATCTCAGTCTGTGATCATTGGAACGATTCAATCAGTGAACAAATCCTTAAAAGGGAATTGAACCAAGGATGGTGTCCTCGTTATACCCCGCTCTAGCTAACAGTGTTATGTGAGTGAATATGCGGGACACAGCCTACTCTTCCCTCACAGCATTTGCCCTTATGTAAATGAACATCACTTCATGGATCTCATAATGCGCCCCAGGCTCTTTACATCCCAGAATGTCTCTACAAAGGTGCACATTTTCCTCCTCAACAGAGCAATGGCCTGTACTTCCCAACCATGGTGACAGTCCTGCAAAATACTCCACCATTTCTGTTTCAAGGCAGAAGACTAATTATATGCATCACACAGAACCTGTGTGTCTTCAGTGCCCCCTACAAGGCGAATGTGAAGCTCAAAGTCATTACTTAGGGTTCTGCAAACAAATTTTTAAATCGGGTTGCGTATATTGGTTTCTATAATTCAAGAGCATTTATATTGGTAATTAAGTGGCAATAGAGTTATACCAGCCCAAATGCACACAACCTTTAACCACAAGAAGCTGCAAATTAGGATAATTTACATACTGCCAGCTGTGAACATCTTTAGCATTCACAGGACTTAATGGTAAAAATAAATAGATACCAGATCCCATTAGGTCCATAGAGCATATTTTACAATCTCTTTCCCATTTACATTCTTCATTTGCTCCCTGGAACTGTTCTTCAAAAAATTCCACAGAGTTCCCTGGCTATAGTTTGTCTCATAAAAAACTTGTGTTTTTGTAAACTACATGGAATGGTACCTATATTTTTTTTTAATTTTTTTTTTGATTTATTTATTTCTTTCCCCCAAAGCCCCAGTAGATAGTTGTATGTCATAGCTGCACATCCTTCTAGTTGCTGTATGTGGGACACGGCCTCAGCATGGCCGGAGAAACCGTGCGTCAGTGTGCGCCCGGGATCCGAATCCGGGCCACCAGCAGCGGAGCGCGCGCACTTAACTGCTAAGCCACGGGGCCGGCCCGGAATGGTACCTATTTTAAACAACCATTTTATAATTAAGAAGTGTTAACATTTCTAAAATTTTCAGTCTGCTTAAAAACAATCTCCAAGTGTCGCATTTTACAAATTAGGAAATGGAAACCTCAGATTGTATATTGGAGGAAAAAACAAGGATTTGAGGTTAGATGAACTCATGACTCTAAGTCACTTAACTTGTTTGGGCCTTAGTTTTTGCATCTGTAAAGTGGAAATGGCAGTACTACTGATGGTTAGGATGAAGTGAGGTACCGCATGGCGGGCGCTTTTGGTCATTAGGTGGATATAGCTCGATATCAGAGAAGGCACGGCTGTTGGCAGAAGAGGCACCATGAGAATCCTGGTCATCTGAGGCCTGACCAGTGGGGTTTCTTGTGCATCGGCTCTGACTCCTCGTGGCCAGTTAATGGTCCACTCTCAGAACCTTCTGGCTTCCTTAGCTCTGAAGATAGATTGCACTAACCACAGAAATGTTCCAACCACTCCTGCGTGGTATGGGGTACATTTATATTGATCTGTGCAACTGAGACCTTTATTAAAATGAGCAAATATATTTGTTAATTTTATGTGCTTTAAGATGACGAACAAGAACAGCATCAGTCTACTGCCTCAAAGACTCTTTTTCAGTGGTGCTGCTCCAGGGAATTTGCTCAATTTTGTAGTGAAAGGAGACTTAATCTGATTATACTTGAACCTCCTCAGACCAAAACTTGTCTTTGGTCCTTTGAGAAAAAAGAGAGAGCATCAGAGGCCTGAAAATCCTCAATTAATGAATAAGAACTTTAGAAAGATTCAAATTAAGTAAGAAAAATGCTTACAGCAAGACTTAGTAATAAAACTATGCCTAGAGAAAACTCTTAATTAGAGAAATCAAAAATTGGGTTAAAGAATATGTGCTCTTAATAAGCTAGTTAAACGCCCTGCCCCCAAATCTACTCAACAGAAGCTTCCTGCCTGCGCGGCATTATAAAAAAAGAATTTCTGAAACAAGGAACAGTTTGTATCGATTTGGGTTCCAATAGGAAAGAATAAGACTAAGAACATCAATTGGGGAGTTTTCATTAATCAAATAAAACCATCATTAAAGAAAGATGCTACCATCTTTGGTATAAGGTCCCTTTTAGTCAGAAAGGGAGTGGCAGCCCACATATAATAACAACATATAGGAATTAGTTTAGAGGAAAACATGGCACAGGCCGAAATCACGGAATCATGGAACCACTAGTCCTTCTCTGGCTGGATTTTATCAGAAGATTGGGCAATTTACTCCATCATCTAGCCCTACCTGTAATTTATCCAATTTTATATCCCATTATTCCCCAGCATTCTTTGCCTGTTCCAGTCATCCACTCTCTGTACTTCATGTCATCCAAACGTTTTCCCATTCTCACATCTTTACTTATGACCTTTTTTCTCTCTTGAATGCTCTCCCATTTTCTGTCCTCTAAACAATCTTGCTCATGTTTCATGGTCCAGTTTAACTCACACATCCTCTGTGAAAATTTCCCCTCTCGTGATAGCTCATGGTGACCACACTTTTGTGAATGCATACTGTGCTTTTACTCAGTAACATAAATTAGGGGGTAATTGTTTTCAATGTGTCTTATAGTTTCCTTTTTTTCTCTAAAATGAGATTGTAGTTTTCTTGAAATTATTATAGTAGGGAGTTTCACAGATTCCCTGCTCCTTCCTCTCTCTCTATGTCCTACCCACTGTCAGACATGTGGAAACAAATGCATGGATGGAATGGTCACTTTGGGAAGACAGGCTTGCTCTTTTGGGTGCAGGGGATAGCTCTCTGCACTGTCGCGGGACTTATGAAAGGACAGACACTGGGTTTCCTGCTGAGAGGCCCGGAATGTCAGCTCACCCCACAGGGAGCAGTCACTGCAGACCAAGGTGGCTCGGAGGGAGGATGAATTGGCAGCGACGAGGTGGGAGTGGACAGCACAATCCTCCAGGCTAGTTGAATTTGGAAAGGGGAGAACATTTAGAAACTTCTTTGCAAGGCTTTTCTGACAGCCGGTTTTGTGAAGAATGATAAGCTTTGGTCTTGTTAATGGTGCTCTTGGGGCAAATCCAGGAATTTCCATCCATGTCCCTGAGGTCCCGTGGCTGCTGTAGGGCTCTTCCCCCTTATGAAGTCTTCTAGCTCTTTCCTGGATCCCCCATTGCTTCTGGCACCACGTATTTTCCCTCAGCATATTTTTCTCTCTCGTTGTGTAGGGCTTCGTCAACAATCTGTCTGATGTTTGTTATATTTTTGGGCCAGTGCCATGAATTTCCTTCCTTCTCTCACATTCCAAGCCTTGTTCAGTGATCCCTACGGAAGTCTATGGCTCTGATGGTTGTTTTCCAGGTTTTCCTTTCTCCAACCCTTATAAATATCAAAATGCAGGTATACGAGGAAGGACTAATAATCAACCAAGGCAACAGATCATTATAAACAAAATGTGGCACTTATACTATGAATAAGAACTTGGGCATTCTGAGCTCTCTTTGCTAACAGGCACACGACTTTATTGGTGACTTAATTTCTTTAGGGAAAAACAATTTAATTAACACTTTGGTAACAAACAAACAAAACAAAACAACACAACATGTCAGGGGAAAATGTGCTTTTTGTTTTGCTAAGAAAATTCCTGCTCGTTCTATAAGACCTAGATCAAATATCCGCTGGGTGAAACTTTTCCTGCCCTCCCCACCTCTGCAAACATCATAGCTTCCTCCTCTGTGCACATCACAGGCCATTCATTCATCCATTCGTTTATTCCTTCAGTAAAGACAGAAGCACCTACTCTGTCGGGCACAACTGCTAGGCGCTGAAGTTACAAAGTCAAACGAGACATTTTGTCTCCCTTCCGGTAGCTCACAGGATGGAGGACAAGGCAACAAACAAAGGCTGTTGCAGCACTGCTCGTCGGTAAGAGGTGCACACACCCCAAGGTCTGAATGCTTGCTCATGCTGCAACCTCTGAGCTGGATATCCTTGGTAAAGGCACTTAACCTCTCTCTGACTTTGTGTTCTCATCA
This sequence comes from Ceratotherium simum simum, assembly GCF_057802395.1. Taxonomy (NCBI): domain Eukaryota; kingdom Metazoa; phylum Chordata; class Mammalia; order Perissodactyla; family Rhinocerotidae; genus Ceratotherium; species Ceratotherium simum. The sequence continues at coordinate 5,257,924 of NC_141935.1, forward strand.
GCAAAATGAGAAAATAATATCACCTAAGTCTTGGGACTTTTGTGAATAATAAGTAAGATAATGTGTGTAATGACCTTAGCATTGTGCCTGGCTCAGAGTGAGCGCGCCACAAATATTAGCCATTATGAGCGTTGTTATCATGAAAGGTTATGACAGAGGTGTATTTAGGACGGTGTGGGAACAGGAAGACGCTCCTGATGATGATTGGGTAGGGGAGAGGAGCAAGGAAGGTTTCACTGGCAAGTTTTGAGAACATATTTATTTGACCAGGAAGGAAGAATGAAATGAGGATTTAAGGCTCAAAGAGCAATGAGCAACATGTCCTTTAAAACATCTTTTTCCAAGGTTGTGACAGTGGTCAGCTCTCACTGGCCTTGGAGGAGGTGGATTAAAAGGACATGGATTTTAACAATTTGACCATACTTATCTTTGAATAGAAGTTATGCTTCCCTAATCACTAAGATTTTGAGGGGCCTTGTCCACCTGATATAATGTAAGGCTTTTCTAAAAGCAAAGAGGACATCAAATCAAACATATCCTGGAGGGCTGCTCAGAGAGTGTCCTTGGGTGTCCCCGTGATTATGTCACAGGTGAGAGAGAGACTACGTCTTCATGGATCTAAGTGTCCTCCGAGACTGGTTCAGGAAAGAGCCAATTTATATCAAATCCCACTTCACATGAATAACAGAGTTTCTGTGCATTTGGTTGTTGGGTGGACATGTTTCCCTGATGGAGAGTGTGGCTCACTTATCCTTAAGGGTAATACTATCATCAACAACGTGTTTACTAATCACCAAGCCTTGCCTTTTTCATTCTGCGAATTTGGTAGCGAAAATGGGCCAACTCTCTGTACTTAACGTGTACTATCATTTTCATCTTCATTTCAATAACTATGGGGCAGGTTAAACATACACACACACACACACACACACACACGATTCTCAAAATTAGAAACTGCCACTTTGACCTTCCCTCAAAAACACTTCATTCATTATATCAGTAAGTTATTTAATATTTATTATCTACTATATACACGACATGATGCTGGCTATTGAAAAATTTCAAGGAACATATTAGTTTTAAAATGTAATTTTTCCTTGAGTTTTAGGTATCAACTAGAGTGATTTCAGTCATTTATCAGGGATTAATATGTACTTTGCCACTTTGAATAACAAATATACTGGTACCTCAGTTTTCCTTTACAACATAATCTTGCCATCACCATAGGATTATCCATGAAATAGTAGGGGAAACAGGTGGAAATAAAGTGTATTCAGAGTCATGTGTGGAACTAAATGAAAATGAACTCAGGTAGACAATGGGACAAACATGAATATGCTTTCCAAACGATCAAATGTAGTTTCCTGCAATAGCCTATTTATTCTGGGCTGAGTTATATTTAATATGTTGCTTCCTTTCTGCAGACAGTTGGTCTCCAATAGATTTCTATAGTTTGCATGAAACAATCTGTAATTCAGTATTTACAACTGTGAGAAAAAGATAATAGCTATGGTCTTTATGCCCTTTCAGAAAGAAAGAATTCTTATTTTTATGAAGGTTAGGAAAATAATATACATATAATCCATAAGAATATATTATGAGTCATGAAAGTTTTAAGCAGAAATAATATTAAAACAATCATCAATTTCAAGTTAGTGATCTTGATATTTAAATTTGTCCAAATATTAAATTCTCTTTGTACCCAGTTTTCCACATGTCATTCCATTTGCTCTCACAAAAAAGATCAGCAATGGATTCAATGAGCTGTGGCTTCACTTCCTAAAGGCAATATAGTCATTCAAGAAGAAAATCCATATCATATAAGAATCCATACACTCCATTCTTGAAAATTAATAATTAGGAGAAAATAAATTCATGTCCTGTTAAGTTAGACAACAGCATGATATTCGACTGCATACTAGCAGTTTTCAGTTTGGTTGATCACAACTCTATTTTTTTTTGTGAGGAAGATCAGCCCTGAGCTAACATCCATGCCAATCCTCCTCTTTTTGCAGAGGAAGATTGGCCCTGGGCTAACATCTGTGCCTATCTTCCTCCTCACAACTCTATTTTTAATAGATGAAACCAATGCCAGAAGTTCTTGAGTAAAAAATGAGGGAAACAATTCAAGAAAATGATAACTAACAATTTGCAATCAACTTCATTGTTTCCTTTGAGTCATTTGGTCAATTAATTGGCTTGTAACGTGTAGACCTAGTTTCTGAAATGATCTGTAATAGACGTCAATTACATTTTGAAGAGAATGGAAATGTATCAGGTGAAATATAATGTGTTCTCCAGGAGGGTAATAACTAGGATACATCTCAGTTTGCCCAGAATAATATCAGCTTAGGCTGTTCCCAGCATAATTATTAATAGTGCCCCCTTGAACCCTGAAAGTACTCCAGTAGAACAATAATTAATATGGTCACCCTTGTCATAACCAACATATGTCATCATGAGCATATTTTAGATATCCTCATGATTTACAAAATTGAAGAACCATGTGGGTGGGGCTATACATGGAAGTCTCCCAGTTCTCTTGCATAAGCTCTTTGAGAGCAGGAGCACGTCCTCTGTGGATATTTTTTCTGCTCACCATGCTTGGCTCAGGGCCTTGCCTATAGCAGACCTTCGATAAACGGTGGATGAATGGATAAATACATTATTTTAAAAGCCAGTTTCCACAAAGTCCAATATTGTAGCAATGCAATGATCACTTCAGGGAGATGTTAAAAGATGATGAGATTAATTTGACAGCTAACTGAAAAGCTGTTTGATTTGGTTAGTTAGTCAACTCAGTGGCAAACTTCGACCTGGTTATTTCCCACAGTTGTCTGTGGCTTAACACCAACCAATTCAGTTACATCTACAATCCAGGAGCCCCACTGTCTATCGCCTGTTCTTGTTCTATTTTGGACACACAAAGAAATGTGTTCTGAAGGCGAAAGTCTACACTACATGATTTCTGTGAAGCTGGTGGCAATGATCTCACATTAAGAAATGAAGAGCATTAATTATACTTGGTGAAGCAGAAATCTTAATAAAGTGTGAAAAGATTAAAGGAAAACAGATTAGTGAACTGAATCAGACCTGATTTCAGTGATTGAAATACATCAAAATAACCTATAAGAACCGTTTCTTAAATTAGTGCTATTATTTACCCCTTCTTCAAGGCTAATTAGTGGAAACTCAGTGATAAGTGACAGTGCTTTTGAAAATTCTAATTTGAAGAGAATGTCCTTCTGGATGCCTCTTTCCTGAAGGCCAAATTGAGAGAAGAGAAGGATTGTCATACAGAGGAAGACTCCTGTGCCATTGGCCAGTGATCTGTTAACAGAAGCCCAAAGATGTGGGCCAGTCGGCATCATCCTTGACATCAGCCTTTATGATGAAGCACAACTCTCACCCTCTCAGAAACCATTTATGACTCTGTCATTCACAAATGACTCCAAGTCCTTGCTGAGTTTATTTTATTTTTCTGCTTTACTCTCTTAGTTTAATGAATTCTATAATCTATAAGACTAGCGTGAAGCAGAATTTCCTATCACTTGCTAGACTTGCTAGGTCTCAATGAATGCTACCCATGCTGGAATTCTGAGACTTTCTGAACAGGTCCCCTCAATTAGGCCATGCATTAATTTACATGTATGTTCAGACTCTTCATTTAACCAAGATAAAGAGTAACTTTGTTATGGGACATGTCTGCCCACTCCTCAAATCCCCTATCTTCTGTGATTCTAGTTACCCTCCTCTATATCATCTCTACTTGTGTCACCTCCTTCTAGAGATGTGGCAACCAGCCATAGGCACCAAACTTTTAGGGCTGAATTGGAAAGGAATTCCTGTTTGGTTTTCTAAACCATCCTTGATGATGGCTCACATTTTTTCTTGGCCAGTTTGGACCACAGTAACAAGGGAACTCCTGCTAGTTACCCAAAGATCCCTTTCCTGGATCCTAACTAATAGATATCAAATCTTTAGCATTAGATTTGGAAATTGAAGACTTGGATGAACCTTAGCTCTGATGCTTCCTGGACATTTGGGCTTGAACAATTCAGGTAACCTCATTAAGTCTCTATTCATCTTCAAAATAAAGATAATAATGCCTTTCAGAGTTGTTGTGAGGGGAAAACAACTGGACTTATACATATGAGAACCTCTCTTAAATTGAAGGCAGTGATAGTATAGATGTGCATATTATTTATTCTCAATTTCAATAGCGTCATTTATTCCTTTTCTACCTTTTCACAACAAATATTTTGGTGGTAGAAAATAACTTTTGGTGATAATTTTTAACCTCTGAACAAAGAAAAGCCCAGAACCAGGTGGCTACGCTGGTAAATTCTACTAAACATTTAAAGAAGAATTAACTTTAATCCTTCTCAAACTTATCAAAAAAATTGAAGAGGAGGGAACATATCCAAACTCATTTTATAAGGTAAACGTCACCCTGATACCAAAGCCAGACAAAGACACTGCAAGAAAAGAAAACTGTGGGCCAATATCCTTGATGAATATAAATGTAAAAATCTCAACAGAATACTAGAAAACCAAATTCAACAGCATAGTAAAAGGATTATACACCATGACCAAGTGGGATTTATCCCTGGGGTGCAAGGAGGGTTCAACATATGAAAATTAATCAATGTAATACATCACATCAACAGAATGAAGGATAAAAATCACACGATCATCTCAATTGATGCAGAAAAAGCATTTGACAAAATTCAATACCATTTCACAACAAAAAAAACACTCAACAAACTATGAATAGAAGGAAATTACTTCAACATAATAAAGGCCATATATGAAAAGCCCACAGGTAACATCATATTCATTGGTGAAAGACTGAAAGCTTTCCCTGTAAAACCTGGAAAAGGGCAAGGATGCCCACTCTCATCACTTCAATTCAACGGAGCAATGGAAGTCCTAGCCAGAGCTACTAGGCAAGAAAAAGATACAAAAGTCATCCAAAGAGGAAAGAAGTAAAATTTGTCTGTTTGTAGATGACATCTTATATGTAGAACACCCTGGAGACTCCTCAAAAAACTTTTAGAACTAATAAACAAATTCAGCAAAGTAGGAGGATACCAAATCAACACGCAAAAATCAGTTGAATTTCTAGACACTAACAATGAACAATAGGAAAAGGAAATTATGAAAACAATCGCATTTATGATAGCATCAAAAAGAATAAAATACTTAGAAATAAACTTAACCAAGGAGGTGAAAGACTTGTACACTAAAAACTACAAAACCTTGATGAAAAAAATTAAAGAAGAGACAAATTAGTGGAAAGATATGCTGTGTTCATGGATTGGAAGAATTAATATTGTTAAAATGTCCATACCACTCAAAGCTATCTACAGATTCAATATAATTCGTATCAAACTCCCAATGGTACTTTTTGCAGAAATAAAGAATGCTAAAATTCATACAGAATCTCAAAGGACTCTAGGTAGCCAAAACAATCCTGAGAAAGAGGAATAAAGCTGAAGGCCTCAAACTTTCTCATTTCAAAATATATGACAAAGCTGCAGTAATCGAAAAAGTATGATACTGGAATAAAGACAGACATATAGACCAATGAAACAGAATGGAGAGCCCAGAAATAAACCCATGCATGTACAATCAACTGATCTTCAAGAAGGGAGCCAAGAATGCACAATGGAAGGATGGCCTCTTCAACAAATGGTGTTGGGAAAACTGGATATCCACATGCAAAAGACTGAAATTGGACTCTATCTTACACCATACGCAAAAATCAACTCAAAATGGACTAATGGCCTAAACATAAGACCTGAAATTATAAAACTACTAGAAGAAAACATAAGGAAAAAGCTTTATGGCATTGGTCTTGGCAATGATTTCATGGCTATGACATCAAAAGCACAGGCAACAAAAGCAAAAATAGACAAATAGGACTACATCAAACTTAAAAACTTCTGCACAGCAAAGGAAACAATCAATGCAGTGAAAAGAAGCCTATGGAATGAGAGAAAATATTTGCAAACCATATATTGGACAGAGGGTTAATATCCATAATATATAAGGAACTCCCACAACTCAATAGAAAAGACTAATAACCCAATTAAAAATGGGGAAAGGGCTTGAATAGACATTAAGTAGAACATACCCTCTCTGAGCTTTAGCTTCTTCATCTTTTATACAAATAAGTGGTACTATATGATTTATGAGATCTTTTCTGGCTCTTTGATTCTCTATTCTGCATTAATTATCCAAAATTTAGGAGAAGCATCCTGGCATATATCAGCCACTACTTATGTGGTGGTTAAACCATATAAAATTGTCATTTTTGTAGATCCCAAATGTCAAATATATGCAATTTCCTATGGTTCAGTCTAATATTTCAGTGTCATGTATGCCAGTGTAATGGTTGAAAGAGAATTAACTTAATCTGTCTATAGACGACAGCTTACAATTTATAATGGAATATTTTTATAACATCATTTTACCGTAAGATTAAAAAAAAAAGCTCCAGTAGCACCACTAGACTTTCCCAAAGGCTCTACCTTTTTCTGGCTATTGCCTTGATTCTGTTGCATGACTGATTGTGGAGCAACGCAGACCCCCAGCTTTGCTCAGAGATGCTTGTGTGTGCATGTGAAGCACATGACTAGCATCTAGGCCCAGCCAATCCTTGCTCTGGATGATAAAGAACGATGCCTTTCAGATGGCAAATGGGGAAGACTTGATGGTGTTAGGTTTTCAGTTTCACAGGAAGCAGTATAATAAATTATTGTATATAAAAATCCATTCTTAGGGAGATTTGTCATTCTCAAAAATTTCTTCACTGTAACGAGCCCCAATGTGCTAATGATCTAAAACACTCAGAAGTATCCTTTCCAATCCGCACTTTCTCCAAAGTAGTCTTGGTCAGTTATTTAGCCCTCTCCACCACAATTTCCTCCACTAAAAAATGCAAACATCATTTCTAAACCTAGCCTACAATTCTGCTATCTTGAGTAATATAGGCAATGATCTTGAGAAACTTTATATATACGAAGTGCATTAGTTGTACTTAATCAGCTAATCATAGAAGCTTAAAAATGGCCAGGTCCGTGCATCTGTCTCAATCAGAGACAAATATTTTCTGCAATATTTATGAAATACGATCATTTAGATTGTATTTGAATGCTTCCAGGGATGGGTGCAACTCAATGCATTACATACTGAATATTTCTAATGTTAAATTGTTTTCCCTTAGGCTGACTTGGAATTTTTCCTATAAATGCTACTCCTTTATCTTATTTCTGCTCTCTGTATTGATATAGAACAAATCTACTTTTTCCTTTTCATAACAACCATTCAAACATCTGAAGGCAGCTTCATGCTTTCCTTAAGTCTTCTCTTTCCAGAGACAACATCACCTTATCCTTATACTGTTTCTAAATTGCCTTTGTCTAGGCCCTGGAAGTCATCAATGTTTTCCTTTGAACGTGGTGCCCAGAAGTAAAACCTGCTCTTCCTAAGTGACCTGGTCAGTGTAGAAGTCAGAAGGAAAACAACATCTCTTGTTCTGGTACCAAATACTAATGTTAGTACAGTTTAAGATGATCTACTTAAAATTATAGCTTCTATTTCTGGTAATAACAATGCAGCTCCTATTAGACCAACCCTTCAGCAGACAACAACTATCAACTCTGGATGAAATGGCAAAAACAACAATGTGAGGGCACTGGTGAGTGACCAAAAGTAGGCATAAACTGTAGGGGAATCGAAAGTTAGAAGAGTGGAGGGTACTGGGTGATTTTCATTTTTTTCCAGCTTTTTTTGTGGATGCAGGACCCAATAGACACCATTTTGACTGATTAAAACTAGGAGACAAATTTGCCGTCTTTCTGGCTTGAAGAACCAGAGAAAAGAGTTACCGTCTACCACAGCAGCTGGAAAGTCAAGTGGAAATTCTGGAAAGGAGAGAGCTACAGAGGTAGAGTCTCAAATTCTGCAGCAGTCTAGCTAAAGATAAAAGAACCGAGCAGACATTTCAACTGCGGCCCACCACAGTAGGCACTGCCACAGGCTTGAGAGTTTGGTTTAGCTAATTAGCTACCCACTAAAACAAAATAATCAATGTCTTTTGGAAGAATATAAAAGAATCCATAGTCTCTACAATACATATTTTACAACGCCCAGAGCATAATCCAAAGTTACTAGACAAAGGAACAGGAAAATGAGACCAAACAATCCTAAAATTTATGTGGAACCACAAAACACTCTGAACAGCCAAAGCAATCCTGAGAAAGAAGAGGAAGCTGGAGGCACCACACTCCCTGATTTCAAGCTATAACACAAAGCTACAGTAACCAAAACAGTATGGTTTCGGCATGAAAACAGATGCATAGGCAAATGGAACAGGATCGAGAGCCCAGAAATAAACTCATCCATATATGGCCAATCAATGTATGACAAAGGAGCAAAAAATAAGGATAGTCTCTTCAATAAATGGTATTTGGAAAACTGGAGAGCCATGTGCGAAGGAATAAAACTGGACTCGCATCTTACACTATACACGAAAATCAACTCAAAATGGATTAAAGATTTGAATGTAAGACTTGAAACCTTAAAACTCCTAGAAGAAAACATATGGTACAGCTCCTTGACTTGGTGATGATTTTTTGGCTTTGACATCAAAGGCAAAAGCAACGAAGGCAAAAATAAACAAGTGGGACTAAAGCAAACCCAAAACCTTCTGCTCTGCAAGGGAAACCATCAACACAATGAAAAGGTAACCTATGGAATGGGAGAAAATATTTGCAAATCATATATCTGACAAGGAGCTACTATCCAAAATATATAAAGAACTCATACTGCTCAATAGCAAAACCCCAAACAATTTGATTAAATAATGGGCAGAGGAACTGAATAGACATTTTTCCAGAGAATATATACAATGGCCAACAGACACAAAAAGATGTTCAACATCACTAATTATCAGAGAAATGTAAATCAAAACCACAATGAGATATCACCTCACATCTGTTAGAATGGCTATTATCAAAAAGACAAGAAATAATAAGTGTTGGCAAGGATGTGGAGTAAAGGGAACCCTTGTGCACTGTTGGTGGGAAGGTAAGTAGGTGCAGCCACTATGGAAAACTGTATGGAAGCTCCTCAAGAAACTGAAAATAGAACTACCATATGATCCAGCAAGTCCATTTCTGGAAATATATCCAAAGGAAATGAAAACAGAATCTCAAAGACATATATGCACTCTCATGTTTATTGCAGCAATATTCACAATAGCCAAGACATGGAAACAACCTAAGTGTCCACTGATGGATGAATGGATTAAAAAAATGTGATATATATATATATATATATCACAGTAGAATATTATTCTTCCATGAGAAAGAAGGAAATTCTGCCATTCGCAACAGCATGGACGGATCTTGAGGGCATTATGCTAAGTGAAATAAGTCAGACAGAGAAAGAAAAATAGTATATGATCTCATCCATACGTATAACATAAAAACATGAAAGAAAATATAGAAACAGAGAGTAGAATGGTGGTAGCTAGGGGCTGAGGGATGGGGGAAACGGAGAGATGCTGGTCAAAGGTACAAACTCTCAGTTATAAGATGAATAAGTTCCAGGAATCTAATGTACAGCATGGTGTCTATAGTTAACAATACTGTATTGTGTACCTGAAAGTTGCCAGCAGAGTAAAGTTTCTCACCACAAAAAGAAATAGTAATTATGTGACAAGATGGAAGTGTTAGCTAAGGCTATGGTGAAAAACATTTTGCAATATATAAGTGTATCAAATCAACAAGTTGCACACCTTAAACTTACACGTTATATGTCAATGATATCTCAATAAAGCTGAAAAAAAATACTAAGAAAAAATACAAATGGGTTATAGATCTGGAGAATAGAATACAAAAGGTCAATAGATCTATATCATGACTTCCAAATTCATAGACCCTTCTCAGCTTTGTCTCTTGAACTTCAGACTGGAATATTCACGCTAATTAATAACTGTACTTGGATATCCCGCTGAACCTTACACTTATTTGCTTGTGCAATGAACAAATATTTTAAAAATAATATTCACCAAATTTAATTTTTCTTCCCCTCAGATCTACACCTTCTCCAAGCAATCACGAGGTCTTATTGCCTCAAACTTTGTTTATCTATCCTCTTCTCTACCTCTCCTTTGACTATTTAAGGTGGTGCAGAATGTCCTTTCCTTTTGTCTGTATCACTGCAACAGCCTCCTCAATGGGTCTTTCTGGGTCCAGTCTTGCATTTCTTTTAGTCCATCCTCTATGTAGAAGCCCAGGTGATGTTTCTAAAGTCCAAGTGTGATCAGGTCACTTTTCTGTTTGAACCCCTTCAAAGCCTGCCTGTTGCTCTAGGATGAAACACCAAGGTCATGACTTGTCTTACAGGGACTCACTTCTGCTCCTTCTACAGCCTCAGGCTTACAGTGCTCCAACCCACTTCATGCCCCGGCCACACTGCACAACCTCTGCAGCCCCTTCTGCCTGAAACACTCTCTACCTTTCATCCCTCCGGCCACAGCCTAACACCTGTTAACCTTTGCATCTCAGCTTAGCCTTTGGGACTGCCCTTGGCCTTCCCCGTCCACCTGTAAGATTGGGCAAATGCTCCTCCTCTGAGCTCCCTTACAGCTGGCGCTAAGTTCTGTCCCAACGCTGGTCCAGAGACTGTCCTTCTCTGTCTGTTTACCTTCATCCTCCGCGAGACCTTCAACCTGTGAGCAAGCATTGTGCCTAATTTGTAGCTCTGTTCTCAGCACCTAGTCCAGGGCATCATGGCACATAGTAGGTATTCATTAAGTATTTGTTGAATAAATCAAAAAAGTAAAGCAGAGAAGTGAAATAGTCCACGTTAGCAATAATTTTGGTGGTTGAAAAAGGTAGATTTCTCTTCTTCACTGGTTTCCTACCTAAATCACTAAACTCAAACTTTATGTATCACCATTTCCAGAAAAGGCTCCACTTTAATTTTATGAAATTAAAGCTGAATAACTTCTATTTTAAAACTCAGAAAGGGCAAAAGGATCTTTAGACACAATTTAGTGAAGAATTTGGAAAGTGAGCGACTTTGGTTCCCCCTATATTTAAAAAATTATATATTTAAAAATGGCTCATCACAGTCTCTGGCACAGAGAAGGTTCTCAATAGTGTTACTGGAATTTAATTGTTTCTTCATGCTGCCAAAATACTAATTCCTCCAAACCTCCCTATTTTCTCTACTTCCTTGTTCTCCAAAAAGGAGGGTGATGAAAACTACTCTCCATGCACACACACAAAGGAGGAGGAGGCATGGCCCAAAACGGAGACATAGCCTTATTTTATTCAAATGTAAAATCTTAAAAATGAGCAAAATGAATTTTTTTTTTTTTAGTGAGGAAAAGTGGCCCTGAGATAACATCTGTGCCCATCTTCTTCTATTTATATGTGGAACGCCGCCACAGAATGGCTTGATGAGCGGTGCATAGGTCCATGCCCGGGATCTGAACCCGCGAACCCCTGGCCGCCAAAGCGGGGTGTGTGAACTTAACCACTATGCCATGGGGTCAGCCCCTGAAATTATTTTTTTATTCAACTAAATGCAGGTTATGTTTCAGAAGCTGTGTGAATTTCCGTCATTTAGGCGGGCTGGCCCCTCCTTGGAGCCAGGTGGAACTATGGCTAGATTGGGCAGGGACGATGTAAACCAAGAGCAAGAACAATCAGGGATGTAGTCAATTCTAGAATGCTAACTAGAGGAGTACTTGCCAGAGAGGGGAAGTACACGGGACCCTGACTTTGATGGCACAGATGTTTACCTGCAGTGACACATCTGTATAAAGAGACCACAATTCAGGAAGATCATCCCTGGTGCTTCTGTGTTCATTATGTGGTGTGCGTGTGTGTGTGTGTGCGTGCACACATGCATGTGTGTCTGGCTTGTGGACATCTTACCATGCAGGACACAGTCAAAGCAAATGAAGACAGTTATCAGAGGATGGGAAGTAAAGATACAGAAACAAAAGTTTTATTTTTCTGTGCAAATGTGTAAAAGCCATGGTCACAAACAGTGCAATCGAAAATACAGAAGAATAAAGAGAAAAGGGACATTACTTTTGTTTGAAGTCAGATATCTCATGACAAGATATTTGGAAAACAGAAAAGCAATTGACAATTACAGTGACAAGAGAGGCATCAGAAGTGTACAGAGAAAGAGATGGTGAGTGATTCTTAAATATATTTGGAAGATAACATACGACATTTGGAATGGCCTGTAAGTATATAATTACGGATGTGTCCAAAAGGGAGTAAATGTACATAAGGTTTTTGGCTATAATCTATTTTACGCTTACATCAAATATTTGGGAAAGCAAATACCGATGAGAAGGTTTCTCCCAAGTCTCTTGTCACAAAATCTAACTTTGGAATGGATCATCTGAGATCACAGTGTGGCACATGCCATGGAAATAGATGCACACAAAGGAAAGACTTCAAAATTAGTTGCTTCCAGTTTGAAATGACTGCCAGTATTCCACAGGATATGAATTAGCTGCGTAAAATCTTCTATTACTATTGAAAAATAAAATTAAATATATTTCCTTTGCTTTTATAGTATAGTATTTTGTCCCTTTGTTTTGAATGGTAATTTAGGTTTACCTTGGTCATTTCCACAGACAAACAACTTTCTTAAAACAATTGAGACTAAATGAGTATTGGATATAACCCAATCGATAAATTACCCTTACATTTTCAAACTAGCTCCTAAAAACATAGACACATTTACAAAATGACATTTGGCTGGCTATTGTTATTGTAGTTGCTTTCTAAATTAATCCATAGGATCAAATTATTTTCCCTTTAAATGAACATGAATAATGCCTCCTTTGTAAGGGTACATCGACGCAAAGATATTTAGCACAGATGCTAACATGCCAGTGAAAGCAATTAAAAATATTATCAAATAAAGTTTTTTTCTAATTATTATTTTATATACTCTACTAAAGGTAAACAAGAACATATAAATTTTTTCATATCTTATTAATTAATTTACTTTGTAGATCCATAATTTCAGGTATATATTTATTAAAAGAATCATACTGCCAAATATATTTTGATTATGATAGGTTCTATGCTTCTATGATTTTTTTCAGAAAGATATTTGAAGATGATAAATTTACTTGCAAATTTAAAAAAATATGCCTCCGAGAAATTCAAGTTTCATAATATATATTTTTTGGTGTATGCATATACAACAGTACTTATTTTTTATTAAGTACTCATTGAAAACCAATTGAAATAGTCCATTTGATAGAAATGTCAACAAGCTCATAAATTGATAAGCAATTAACCAAAAGTTATTCTATTTGGATAGAAAGTATTGCAGGAAAAAGAAACAGAGAAAGAGTTCATCTGTTGCCTTGTTGGAGGAGAGAAGTTTGCGTGGAATCATAAATTATACTGGTGAGGCATAATTCAAGCATTGATACCAATTATATCAGAAAATTTTCTTTCTACATGTTTAGGGACTTTGTGTAATTCCCTGCTTTCGCTTTGTATCTTTTTTAACTTACCAGAGAACTGGCAACACTTCATTTGAATAGCTATCTATAAAAACATAGATGGATATAAAAAGTTTAATCAGTAACTTTTAAAGGTCACGTCATGAATACTAGATGGGAATGAAAGAACATTAAATGACTTAGGATCAGGATGAATGAGGGAAACTTACATTACTGAGTCCACACAAAAACCAAGTGGAGGAGAAAATGGCTTCTTACTGCAGTGGTCATTCAACTACGGAAGCGCTGAGAATGATGTGTTTGTGCTAAATACACTCAATGATGAGATGTTTCTTGTTATATTAAGAAGACTATTTTTTTTTTTACATTTAAAGCTAGAATAGGCAAATATTTGATATACTCATAAAATGATTGACTTTATTTTAATTTTCAAGATGGTTTTTATTTTCTTTTTTAGAGAGCTAAAATGAGTCAAGGCGTCTCTCGAAAGTCAATGGCTTTTAAGTGTGGGAATGTTCCAATGTGTATTAGTAATCTTCCTGTTCACCCCACTCAACAACCGGCTCATCATTCATGCGCAGAATGAGGTAGGAAAGGAGCTGGAAGAGATTCTGCCAGAGCAGGAGAGACACATAGAAGGGGAGGCCGCTTACGTCTATCTCGCAGCGCTCGCCAGCAAAGGCCACGTCGCAGAGGCACTGGAATTTGTTGAGCGAGTCCTGGCAGAGGCCTCCGTTCAGGCACGGATTGGAGGCACACTCATCAATGTCCTTTTCACACCTTGAAAACAAACAGAAACAGCAGAAACCTGGGTCCCTGTTGAAAAAATTGGCTGTGAAATGAGGAAAGAAAACATTTGCCTTCTCTCCCTAGAACAGTACGGTCTAATTTACCAATCCCCACACAATTTACATATTCTCGACAATGAGGGAGATGGTCTTTAAAATTCCTTTAACAAATTTTGGTTTTAATGGAAATAATTTGTACAGACACACACACACACACACACACACACACACACACACACACACACACACACGAACAGTTAATTAGAATGAGAAAACGGATGCAAATATTTAGAAACCAAGAGAAAACTGGGCCATGAAGAAGGGCCAGTTTCTCCCTCAAGAGTGTGGATGTCTTCACCACCTTGTGAAAGTTCAATTTACTGGGAGCACCTAGGAACCGTGAGACGGAGGCTGCATTTTGCCAACTGGAGTCTGCAGGGCAGACCCACACTTACAGTTTGAGATTCTAATGCATCGGCACCCTCCGGCTAAGGGGAAAGCCGATCAAAGACAGAAGAAAGAATTTGGTTTATTCTGGGAGATTTTGGATTATTTTCCTTTGGAATACCATTTTTTAAACAAAAGCAAAAGTAGATAATCAGAAGTTTTCACTTGCCAATAAATCTGTTTCATAGCTAAGCATAATTTTTGAGTATTCAGATAGAGTGACTTTCAAAGGCCAATTTTTCCAAAACAAGTGATATCAATTCTAAGGTAAATTGAAATTTTCCTTTTCTCTGGGAGGAAACTATTTTTCACTTAATTTTCCACCAACAACTTGTTTTTCTGTATATTTTCTGATTAATTCTCTCATCAGTCATTCGAGTCATTCGGTAGATATTTATTTAGCACTAGCCATGTGCAAACACTCTGCCAGGCCCTGGGACAGAGCAGTAACTACAGCATCTCTTTTTCTTTGGGAAATTCATATAAAATCTTAGCTTCAAGAATCTTACAGAGCAGCTTACAATGTTGAAGTCTAATGTAAACAATTTTTCATTCCCCGCCTCCCCAAAGCTCGAACTTGCATGCGTGGAGCATCCACTGATCACTAGGCTCAAAATGAAAGCAGATGAGGTGGTGGGCGGGGCAGGGCTAACCCAAGGGATAAAGGGAAAAAAGATTCTTTCCCAGAAAAACATCTCCTTATCCCGTTGGATACCAAGCATAGCTGAGACGTTTTGTTTTCCTTTTTTGGCTTAGGCTTCTGGGCTGGAAGACTTCTCTGATTAGATCTGAGCCAAACTTGACAACCCTCGGGAGCCTGCCAAGCACTCTCTGTCCTGGGTGGGCCAGAGCATTCACACCATCCATCATTTACAACTTGCCAGGATGACACTCCCAAGTTGGAGGTTTAACCAGACAGAAGAGAAGGCAATTTGCAAGAAGACAGCTTTTCAGTATCTTTGGATGTTATGGAAGTCACGTGCCCCTCGGCCTTGGGAGATTGCCCGGTATTTTCTAGTCTCCCTCTAGCTATTCTTTCTCGATTTTTTATATATTTCTTTTCTGAGCTAAACAGTGCACAACACATACACATTCATTATAAACATTATTGGAGCTTTCATGAGAGGTTAATTAATAGAAGGAAAATCAAAATAAATCAATCCATTGGCATCGATGAATTAACAATTGATGGTTAAGGACTCTGACAGTACAGAATCTATGGAACACGTGTTCACCATTTTAGAAATTCCTTTGCAGCAGAGAAGTTTATCCAGATGAAAAGATTCTTGGGAGAGGAAGGAAAACCTTGAACTTCCTTTTCTTACCACATTTCAAATCAATAATTTGAATTTAAATGCCATATATATATATTTTTAAGAAATAAATGTTGGAGGAAAGGGAAACGTTTGTTGTGAACAGTGACAACGTGTGAGTAGCAGAGAAAAATAATCCAAGGCTTTACATGAGTTCTCTGCATGTGACATTAAGCATCAATGTGACATTAAGCATTAAGCTGTGACACTGAGGCAGGACAACCAGAACTTAAATATAGTTAAAGAGTTGTTCAAAATTTAGGACAAGGAAATATTTGCAACATTTTGGAGATATATAGAATCGGAGGCCAACTGAATGGTCTCTGGGTTAATAATATGTTGCATGATAAAATTGGTGCAATGAAAAGCAGAATATGACTCAAGGCTATATCCTTCCATGCACATATATGCTTGGCCTGGCTTTGCCACTTGGAGCCAACCTCTGACAGCAGGCTGTAAGAGCAAGAACTAGATTAAATGACATTGAATGTTGGAGGTGAAATGCAGGTGTATCCTAGATAACCTGTTTTGTGAAAATGGCACAAGAGCTGTATCTGTGTGATGCCAAAAGAACCAGCTGAAAAAGAGAAAATTCAAATTAATCCAAACTGTAATTGTCGTGGAGTACAAGTATACCCATTATTTTATTAACTACCCTTTTGGAAAAAATTAATTCAGTCAAAATCTCTTTGCCAAAAGTCTTAGACTTTAGCTTATCTAATTTGTTCAATGTAGGAAGTTTGATCAGAGATCAATATATCTTGCCCTGGATGGTACGTGAGAGGGAGGAGCATTTTTATTATTTTCTTTTAATTGTTGCAAGCAAAGATTTCTTGATACATTTACACTAGCACATCCAATGGATGAGCAGAAGCTTTGAAGGCAGCTCAGCCTTGCTGAAGCATATATCTGGATTGGCACATTCCACTTAACCTCTCAGCCTTAGTTTACACAAATGCAAAATGGAAATAATAACAATTACAGATAATATTTGTAAGGTGCATGGCATAGTGCTCAGCAAGTGGTTAACTATTATATGCTTCCATAGTATCTATAGCATATAGAGCCCTGGTTTGTAATCATTTTGGGGACATTGATTCCTTTTGAGAATCTGATAATAGCTGTGGGGTATGAACCCTTTTTACCCTTGACCTCATCTTCAGCCAGTTAGATGCATATCCAAATTTGCCTACATTTTCAGCAGGTCACAGACTGTCTGAAGCCATTGACCAATTCTATATCAACAATCATGCATTAGGGTTGAAGGGTTGAAGGCTTTCTCTGGGACAAGTGGACTCACATAGATAAGGCGTATATACTTTTAGGGGGCTAGGTAATTCTGTGAGGCAATCTTTTAGGTTTATTTTATTTTACTTCAACAACAACTATATTTGCATCATGTGTTACAGTTAATGGGAAAGAAACATGAAACCAGCACTTATAAGAAAGAAAAATATCACAGTTTACATTTTTCAAAGACATATTTCCCTATTTGAAGTCTTGGCTAATAAAGTGTTCTTCACTTTGACCTAAACTGTAATTTTTCTTCTTTTTTATTGTTTGACTCTGGCTGGACATATATTTCAGCCTAGATTTTCCTATGGGAACTGAGATGAAAAATTAGAGGAGAAATAAACTTTGAATAATCCCACCATTCTTCAGCCCAGAATTTCCTCCTATAGAGATCTAAGTGACTCACCATTCCCCAGTAAAACCTGGCCGGCACGCACATCTGAGTTCACCCTGGAACTCTGTGCAGCTGCCTCCACTGTAGCAAGTGAAGTTTGTCTTCTCATTCCCACAGACCGTTGAGGGTAATCTGGTGTGTCTAGAGAGATAAAAGAAACAGCCACAGCTGTTCATCTTGTTCGTTTCATTGAAGAAAACTTTTTGGAAAAGTTCATATATGGAGTCAATGCCAAATTAATTAAGTACGCAGGCTGGCTGTGCTATAAATGCTTAATTGCGCTGCATTAGACAAGAGTCACTTTCTCATAAGCAGCTCCTGCTGGAGGGCGCTGTAGCGAGCATGGCCATACATCTTCCATTTCTACCCAGTTTTCATTGGTGAGATAAGATCTATGCCGTGGAGTGGCAATAAATTTAGTGTTGGAAAGAAACTTGCTATAGCCAGATTTGCTGCTGCTTTGCTAATAAATCAACACAGGCCACGGGAGAATTGCATCTCTGTAAGGGCCGGGAAAGAAAGGCCAGTACTCCGGTGCCCAAGCACTCATGTGATTTCTCTGTTGGCTTTCAGAGCTGAACTCCAGCTGCCCTGCGAACACATGCTCCCCCATCTAATAATTCATAGCTCAGCAGAATGCAAACCAAATGCTGCCCAGGTGTGTATACAGCACTCAGCGGTAACTATGTGTGAATTCAGAGTGCCGCTATTTTGTGTAACAACACAGCTCTAGATGTTAAGGAATCCTTAGAAAAGGCAGAACAAATTGTTAGAAGCTAAGCAGAACTTGATTGCAAGACAAAATCCAGTAGTGTGAAGGGACTGATTTAAAAGATTTTAAGGGTGTTTCTCAGGTCGCTTGACATACCGTGCGTGTGCATGGTATCTGGTACATAGTTAATATTCAGCAAATATATGATGAATTTAATTTTGTCCTGTTCTGTGTGGTGCAGCTAATATGGAGAAACCTATATGATGGTAAGTGTGTCTCTTCCCATAAGAGCTAACCAATTCGACTTTAAAAAGAAAATATCATACAGGCTTTTCAAAAGAGCCAAAAATGTCATCCAGCTTTGAAAGAGTTCAATTAGCAATGCAAATATGAAGCTTTGTATACATCTTACATTTAACAAACAATTTTTGAATCTCATTAGAAGGTACTTTTGAGAACTTTAATCTTTGAGAACTTGACTTTGATGAATTAGGCAGAAAAAAAATACTGGAGAACTAATTACTGGGGCATATATGTTTATTCGACTTATCCAAAGTCACCATGGCAGTATTATTAATTTTGATCCTGAATGTCTTCTGCTTTTAAACAGGCAGTTTCCCTGTTGGCAAATGAGTCGGTTAACTCATGAGAAGTGGCGTCTTACTGGAATGTCAACACTTAGCACTAACACTGTGCCTTGCCTTCATAGGTCTGAACAACAATAAATGTTGTGGAGATAAATACATCTTCTTAAAGGTACAGCCACATGTTATGTCTACTGGGAGATTCATCCAATTATGGTACCACCATCAATTAGTGTAATGTCTACAGGCCACCAACCCACTCCAGGTGTTCTTGCTAAAGTCCTGGAGTGAGTTGCTTATTAATAACGACGCTCTTGCCTCCCCATATGACTCAACTGTTTAGTGAATTTAAAACAAGTATAAGTTGCAAGAACAATAATGAATTCTACTTACATGGAAATGTTTAAACAATGTGACTTAGCAGGAAAATATTCAGTCTTATTTCTGTTTATATAACATGAAACGGAAGTGATTACTAGACCTAAAATACTGCTTTTGTAATTTTAGAAAAAAATTGCAAAATACTTTAAAATGGGCAAAAGAGATCATTGGGTATTCTTTCAATGGAATGCTGGGTGTTATATAAAGGATCCTCTAGGATTATCTGATTTTGTAGTGTGTATGCCTTAGCTTTTCTTTACTACGCTATGTTACAACTCTGTAAGTTATAGAAAATGATATTAATACAAATGGATCTTGTTCATCAAATGCAAATGAATTTATCTGTAGTGATACAATTGATTGTCACACTGCAGAAAAGATGGTTTCAAATACTAATTTTGTTGCCCTGTAGGGCATTAAACAGTTTTACATTTACTGGTAAATTCATTTCCTCATCTCTATTTATAATATGTTATAAAAATATGTATAATTATAAAATATATATAATTATAAACACATTGTCCTTTGAACTGGGTTTTATATCTTACTTCATTAATTAATGACAAAATCATCGTTAATTAATGAGATTAATTAATGCCTCATTAATTAATGACAAATAAAATCATCAAAACATGTTCATTTATATTTGTGTGAGAGTCATGATTTCACCTTTTTGAAATTATACTTTAACATAGTCTTTTCAGGATTTTACAAGATTTACCTGGCTGAAATAACCCGGGCATTGTTTTAGAGGTAGCAGTCATACTTCCTCCAATGATACTAAAATTCAGCTTTTGCATTTATTGTAAACGTAATTGTTTCCTGAGGCCTTAAGACTTTGGGGCTGTAGTTCACGAGACATATTCTAACAAAGATGACTGAGAAAACATTTTGCTTGAAGTCTGGCCAAAGAACTACCCCTCTTCGGTGTAGAACATCCCAGCAGGTGAGATCCTGTCTTTACACGACCAAATTGTGATGGCAGTGCCCAGTGTCACCCCTGTTCAGCACAGCCTATACACCCCTGCTGGGGGAGAGAGCTTTCCAATTTGACAAGGAAAATGTAGAGCATAGCTCCAAAGACCAAGTTTTATGTGAACTTCATGCTCACCTGCAAAATTTTCCTGTGAAATTTCCAAAACAGCGGCAAGAATAGCCATTGGTGTCACTGATGCAGGTGGCCCCATTTGCACACTGGTGACTCTGGCAATTGTCTATAAACACCTCACAGTTCACACCGCTGTACCCAGGCTCGCACCTGCAGCGATAGGCTGCAACTCCGTCGGAGCAGTTGCCGTGGATACAGGGGTTGGAAAAGCACTCATCAACGTTGACGTCACAGCGTGTCCCTGACCAACCCAAGGGACAGGAGCAGCGATAAGAGCTGTAGACGTCTTCACAAGCTCCTCCCTGCAAGCAGGGGTTGGAGCCGCAGGCGTTTAACTGCAAACAGCCAGTAACCACTGAATTTATAGAGATCTTGAGAAACTGCTCTTCCTGAGGTTTATTAATGAAACCAGGAATATTTTCAAAGTAGGAGAGATAAACGCCACCAATTCCTATTGTACCTAGACACCCTCGCAGGCCCTGCATATTGTCAGTGGCTCGGTCACCCACATAAATGTCTGTATTATCCTTCAGAAAGTTGAGGCTTCCCGTAGCAACGGCACTGGTCACGATAGGTGTTTGGTTGTCCACTTCCATTTGCCACCTGGAGGCCTGGGCCAGTGGGTCTGTCATGGAAAGAGTCACTTGGTGCCATATGCCATCGCTCACTGACTGCAAACTCGTCAGACTCAGCAAATAAAAACTGTTGCCACTTTGCAATTGAAATAATAATCTGGAATCTTGAATGCTAATGTTAAGGAATTCAGGCTCCTTCTCTGCGTGCAATATGATCCCATTTGCATCCCTTGTTCTGAAGCCAAATGTGATGTTGGTGAGTTCTCTGCTAATATTCCCATTGCTCCTGAATAATATTCCACTGCTTTGTCTATTAAAAACAGCATTTGCAGTGCCTAAAGAGAGAAAGCAAAGCAATCAGCAACTTGACTAAATCAGTAATGTTTGCTTCTTTACCTTTACTAAAATTAATGGCCATCATGTTACTACCATCATGTATTGTTTGATATAGCCGAGGCACTGTGCTGGCCTCTATATTATTTCTAATACAGAATTCTTGAAGACAGGTTTATTATTATTATTATCACCCCCCATTTTATAGAAGAAGAAATCGAGACTCACAGAAGTTTAAGTCATTTTCTCATATCATATGGCTAACAAATAATAAAGCCAGAATGCCAAACGTGGATGGCCTGATACCAAAACCCAAACCATACATTTCTTTTTCATCTAATACATTCCAACATTCATTTTACATTTGCCACCACATTATCCATTTTATACATAGAGAAGTTGAGCACGCAGGAATCATGAATCTAGCGTTGGGGATGCAGTACACTAACAGTGGAGTCCGGCTTCAGATTAAGCTGACCAGCAGGCAGTCATCCAAATGGCTGGTTCACCCAGCTGGCAAACTCCAATGATGTGCCAAGCTACCAATTCTGTGCCTAAATGCAGGCAGCTTCATCTGGCTGGGCAAAAATATGTCACCACGTCAGCTGCTCTCTTTTATGCCCACGGCTTGTACGCCACCACGGCACTTCCGGGCAATCTTATTGCATTTTTCTATTAAAGTGCTTTCCCAATTCTACAGGATCATTAATTCACACCTTGCTCCATCTCTTAAAATATCTAACCCTATCTCAGTTTATGCTCTCCTTTGAGACTTTCTTGAGAAAAAGGGAGAAAGAGAACTGTAATCTCGAATCTGTAAACCTAACAGTATCTGGACCCACCGTGCTTTCCGTTCTGTTATAATGGATGCATTGTCCTTACATCCTTCCTTACAGATAGAAATCTGTAAGATAATAGAAAACGTATGTATTTGTTCTCTGCCACCAGTTCCTGACACAGGGCGCTTAACACTCTTATAAATTCCCAAGTGATAAGAGCACTACGAGCATCTTTCATTCTAATGAGGTGACTCTGGGTGGGCTCCGGGATGGATCCTGGATGGGGGCTGGTCGCCAGGAAGACCACGCCATGATTAGAAGCTTGGAATTTTTAGACCCACCCTCATTCTCCAGAGAGGGGAGAGGAGCTGGAAATGGAGTTAATAATTGATCATGCCTATGTGAGGAAGCCTCCATAAAATTCCCATAAGTATAGGGTTGGAAGAGCTTCCAGGTTGACAAACGCATCCACACTGGGAGGCTGATGCACCCCAGCTCCCTGGGGACGGCAGCGCCTGCGGTAGGGACCCTCCTAGACCTCACCCTACAGCTGTTCATCTGTATCCTGTATCACATCCTTCAATAAACTGGTCAACGTTAAGTAAGTGTTTCCATGAGTTCTGTGAGCCCCTCTAGCAATTAATTGAACCCAAAGGAGGGGGTCATGGGAACTTCCCATTTATAGCTGATCAGTCAGAAGCACAGGTGACAACCTGGACTTGCGATTGGCATCTGAAGTAGGGTGGGGCCAGTATTGTGGGACTGAGCCCTTAACCTGTGGGATCTGATGCTATCAGAAGCAAATTAAATTGAGCCCTTAACCTGTGGGATCTGATGCTATCAGAAGCAAATTAAATTGAGCCCTTAACCTGTGGGATCTGATGCTATCAGAAGCAAATTAAATTGAGCTAAATAGTAGGACACCCAACTGGTGTTGCAGGGTTGATTGGTGAGGGAAAACCCCCACACATGTGGTGTCAGAAGTGTTGTGAGTGTGGTAGTAGTGTAAAAGTGAAGCAAAGACACATAGGAGAGAGAACCAGGTTTTCCTTCCTCAGGCAAAAAACTAGGTTTATCCTACGCACCATCCAATGTCAACCCCTCTAGTCATGCATTGGGTCCCATTCATTTTCATTTTTTTAGACATTGTTTCTACACTTAACCTCTCTCTGTCCTGCACCATCATTTTCCCTCCCTTTTTGTTGTTTTCTCTCAGCACACACACATGCTGTAACTGCTCTAATCTTAAAAAAATAAACACACACATAAGACCCAAAGCATTACCTTGACCTCCCCTACTCCGTTACTTTCTTAATTCTCTATTCCTTTTCCCAGAAAAACTTCTCCAGATAATTTTAAATTCTCATTGTCTCCACTTTCTCATCTCCCATTTTCTTTTTAATACTCGCCGCTCTGCCTTTAGTTCCAATCGCTTCACTGAAACCACTCTTGTCAAGGTCACAATGACCTTTGTATTACTCAATTCAGTGGTCAATTCTCTCTTATCACTTTCTTCTACCTTTTGGTAGAAATTGACATTAAAACACTGTCTCTACCTCATTTGTGGGGCACCACTCCCAACTACCAACCCTTCTCTTATAGGTATCAGCACACAAATATGTGTGTTATACTTCTCGGCGTCCCTGCTTCCATTGCTCTGCAGACCAATATAACAACCACACTTTAGCTCAAGATCTCCATTGGTTACCATCACATCTAGAAAGAATTCCTAAATCCTAATCATGGCCTACAGGAGTTTGCATGATCTGACCCCTGACTGACTCCCCAATTCCATTTCCTACCACTGTCTTTCTCACTCACATGCTACAGCCACAAAACCTTCTTGCTACTCCTTGAAGACAGGAAGCTTGTTCCCAAAACAGTCCTTTTATACTTGCTGTTGCTTATACTTGGAATATTCTTCCCCTAGATCTTCCCATACTTGGCTCTTTCTCAACATGACATGTGCTCAAATGCCACCTCCTCTGAGAAGCTTTCCCTGACTATCCAAGTTAAAATAGCTTCTTCCCTGAATCCACTCTCTGTTCTATTACTCAGATTTACTTTCTTCATAGCATCTTATAACTATTTGAAATTACATTGTTTATTTTCCTACTTGTTCCTTGTCTGTCTTTCCACACTAGAACATGAGCTTTATGAGATCAGGGACCACCTCCGTCTAGGTTATCACTAAATTCTTATGCCTAGGGCCAGCCCCGTGGCTTAGCAGGTAAGCATGTGTGCTCCGCTACTGGCAGTCTGGGTTCGGATCCCGGACGCGCACCCACGCACCACTTCTCCGGCCATGCTGAGGCCGCGTCCCACATACAGCAACTAGAAGGATGTGCAACTATGACATACAACTATCTACTGGGGCTTTGGGGAAAAAAAAAGAGGAGGATTGGCAATAGATGTTAGCTCAGAGCTGGTCTTCCTCACACACACACAAAAATAAATAAATAAATTCTTATGCCTAGAACATTACCTGACACATAGCAGGTGTTCAGTAAATATTACTAAATGAATAATCTATAGAAATAATTCAATCTTTAATTCTGGAAAGTGAGATAATAATTAGAAACCACAGTGGGAGAAAATTCAAGTCTATCATTCAAGTGTATTATCTGACTGGATTGAAATTTCACTTGACTTTATTGCTTTTGACTGTTCTGTTTTCTCCACCAGGTTTGGGGTTGGGATTAGGGAGGAAAAGAGCAACAAGTATCTCATTACATGTTTTTAAATAAATATTAAAGTGACAAATCTCATTAGCTCTCAACTCCTAAAGGAAGAATACTGTCTGTGATGCTGTATAAATTCATTTTACTAACACTGCTGAGCACACTGAAATCACTTCTTGTGATCTTCGTAAAAACCACAAGACACATGACAACATTTATATTTCACTTTTTCTTCAGGGAATTTTATCATAATAACATGCCTGTATCTAAGGTGGTTGTAAATTTTTAAATCTTGGTTTTCTGATAGAGAGAGAGAGATGATTAAGGTCCTGAAGGAAAATTCAGGGTAATGCATGAGCTATACTTGCAAGAGCATGTTATTCTATTAGACCTAATCTTCTCAATATATTTTACTAGAAAAAAAAATACGAAAGAGGAGCTGGCCCAGTGGCGTAGTGGTTAAGTTTCTGCATACTGCTTCAGTGGCCCTGGGTTTGTAGGTTTGGATCCCTGATGCGGACCTACACACCACTCATCAAGCTATGCTGTGGCAGTGTCTCACATACAAAATAGAGGAAGATGGGCACAGAGGTTAGCTCAGGGCCAGTCTTCCTCAGCAAAAAGAGGAGGATTGGCAACAGATGTTAGCTCAGGGCTGATCTTCCTCACAAATAAATAAATAAATAAATGCAAGAAGGTCATAAGATCACATAAAATTAAAATTATGCAAAGTAGCAAAAGTGAATTCTAGAGTTCCTGCCTGTCAATTAGGAAAAATTCACCCCTCCCATCAATTTACTTTTTTTCCCTTCATTAATATGTCACAGTTAAAAAAAAAAATGTTCCTGAGACTTTCCGGGAGGTCAGAGGCAGACTTGCTACTCCTTCCGTAGCAGCGACGCAGTAGCAGTGAAGTTCACTTCTTTCTAACATGCTGTGTCCAAACCCTAAACTGATTCCCGTGCAGACTGAAGAACAACGGGCATCAGGGGTGTGCTTCTTGCACTGCTACCGTCTTTAGAAATCCTGTTCTTTCTCCCCACGTGAAAATGTTCAAAATGACGTAAACATGTCATGTTTGAAGAACATAACTGGGACTAACATCTTTAGTATTTCTGTCGAAAGATTAAGAATACAATGAATAATTACTAAATTATTTTAAACAAGCAGTTCAGAGGTAGAAAAATGAAAAAGGTTGTGTTTAAAATTCTGTCCCAGGGCCGGCCCCGTGGCTTAGCGGTTAAGTGGGCGCGCTCTGCTGCTGGCGGCCCAGGTTCGATCCCGGGCGCGCACCGACGCACCGCTTCTCCAGCCATGCTGAGGCCACGTCCCACATACAGCAACTAGAAGGATGTGCAACTATGACATACAGCTATCTACTGGGGCTTTGGGGGAAAAAAAAAATAAATAAAATTAAAAAAAAAATTCTGTCCCATATTAGAAGCTAGAATACATTCTTTATGACAGCTCATTATGCTTTATGCTACTATACATGTGTATAGTATATACTTCTCAAATACGAAACATAAAAGTATATGTATTCTTCAAGAAACTTCCCCAATTCCACATATCGTGCAATACATTTAATGTAACTTTTTAATATATGTTTTTAAAATATAGCAACATAAAAGTAAATATATTCCTCTGTTTTCTTCAGTCACTTTGGGGCTCAGTCTACATAGGATGCTGCTGATAGGGACTTGAGGTCAGTCTATCCTCTAGTTTCGTTCCATTATTTTAGTGCAATGTTTTCCAAGGTA
Organism: Ceratotherium simum simum; assembly: GCF_057802395.1. Taxonomy (NCBI): domain Eukaryota; kingdom Metazoa; phylum Chordata; class Mammalia; order Perissodactyla; family Rhinocerotidae; genus Ceratotherium; species Ceratotherium simum. The sequence continues at coordinate 5,284,597 of NC_141935.1, forward strand.
TTTTATGCATTTTTTTATTGTACACAGATAACTTATATAAAGTCTAGAGCAGTTAGTGAAAATACTAAGTTAATTTAAAGAAAAATAATAAGCTAATTTATTCATTTAATAAATATTTATTGACAACCTCCTATACGTTTGGTATATGCTAAGTGCTAAGAGTAACGTGAGAAACCAAATAGGAAATTTCCTTTCTTTTTGAAACTTATATTCTAGTGAGGAAAGACGATGAACAAGTAAACAAGTACGTATATAACAAAACATGAAAGAATGATAAGAGATATTGAAAAGAAATAAAGCCAGGTAAGAGGACATTTGGGTAGAAACTAAATGAAGCGATGAAGGCAACCTATGAAGCTCTGGGTTGAGAGAGTTCAGGACCGAGGTGGTGCTGGTGTGTGGGAGCCTGGCTGAATGGGGTAAAGGAAAGAATGGACTAAGACATCAGAGGTATACTGCGGACAACTCTTTAGAGGGTTTCTCTCACTATAAAAGGAAGCAGAAAAATGGGATGGTAACTAGTGGGGATGGGAGTGGTCAAGGAAAATTTTTGGTAATGAGGAAATCTGACAATATGCTTATATGCTGATGGAAAAATTTATGATGCTAGAGAGTGAGAGAAAAATTTTAGAAGCAAATTTTTTGAATAAGGGGAAGAGATTAGAATTCAGTGCAAACAGAGAGTTGGCTATAGACTGGACTGTGCATTATTTGAAATAGGAGAGAAGACAGAACATAAATAATAATGTGGTCGGTACGTAGACATGTCAAAGTTGTGAAGATAGTTGTTAACATTTGGGAAACTGTGTTCTGTAGTGCTGAAGATGGGCAGGAACACCTTTCAGATCGAGGGAAATACTCATAGCAAACAGTAATTCAGGGCCTGGTGTGTTGGGCTCTTTACACCTAAAGTCATATAAACATCACACACACACATCTGTCTACCTACAAAGTAGATATCTTATCTCCATTTTACAGAGGAAGTTTTAGATTATGGAGATCGAGTGAACTGTCTGTGGTCTCCTAGTTAATCAATGACAGTGTGCTAACACCAGTGCACTTACTGTCTTCCCAATAACCAGGGAAGAAAAGCCAGATTTTACCAGGTTAACTCTTTCTTCAGAAATTAGCTTTTTTTTTTTTTTTTAAGATTTTATTTATTTTTTCCCCCCAAAGCCCCAGTAGATAGTTGTATGTCATAGCTGCACATCCTTCTAGTTGCTGTATGTGGGACTCGGCCACAGGATGGACGGAGAAGTGGTGCCTCGGTGTGCGCCCGGGATCCGAACCCGGGCCACCAGCATCGGAGCGCGCGCACTTAACCACCAAGCCACGGGGCCGGCCCCAGAAATTAGCTTTAAATGATCAAGGATCTAGGTTTGGTGTTGCTATGACCTCCATTTCCCACCCAGAAACCCAGGGCAGGATGCGGCGTGAGGCCAATCTGGCTTATCACACTGCTCATGTTAGGGGAGAAAATCACAGGTTTCTATAGGAAGTTGCTTTTGTCTGTATTCTTTTTCTGGGTTGCCTCCTGAAACAAGCGAAATGCCCAACTTAACTGGCTGGATGGTAAGTCTGAACGCCACCTACATTCAAATCCTTGAGGCACCAACTGGCACTGGGCTCCGGGGGGACATGGGCTGAGCTCACACCACTGAACATCCTCACAGGCTTTCCCAGCTGTGTTCGCAGGGCAGGAACATGAGAAGTCATCCCACAGGGAATAGCAAACACCTCCGTGGTGACAGGGATTGGACTGAGCGGAAGAGAAATCAAAGGTATAAAAAATACCGGCAACTCAATACGGACATGGTGAGGCAAGACCCCATATCTGTTGTTTTCAGTGCTAATTTCCTACATATTTACATTTTAAACATTTTATAACCATTGGTTATTAAATAGAATAAAATTTACTCTTCCCATTGCCAGCTCTTTTCTAAGAGAGAAAGAGAGAAATGGAGATAGAGATAGAAAGAGACAGAGAAAGAGAGAGAGAGAGAGAGAGAGAAAGAGAAAATATATAAGATTGATCCACAACACAGGGAGGATTTTAAAAGGTGTAATAATATTCCTTGTAATTTACAAATAACCAGGAACTTTCCATTACACTAATTGTCATTTTAGGTAGAGATTATTAGTCATTTTCACCAATGAGGAAACTGAGGGCCCTCTTGAAGCCCAAGATCCTATCACAAAGTCAAACAGTGAAGCTTGGTACCTGGATCCTCTGGGTCCCACTACAGTGACCACCCCTGACCCCCTTCAATTGCTTGGCCTCTGAATCAGAGACATACTATCATTATTTGCGTCCTCACAAGGTTTCTCACAAAGTATTCAAAATGAAAGGATTTGAAAAGGAGTTTCTGAAACCTCAGACTGTTTATATCCCAGTTCCACTATTAACTTGTGATTTAGGCTAGTTACATAACCTTTCTAAACTTCAGTTTCTTTGTCTGTAAATAACATAAATGAGGATAATAACAATGTCTGCTTTACACAGTAGTCATTCAACAGAGTTAAATGAATTTATCCATGTAAAATTGCTAGTGGCACATTGGAAGGCTCCTACAATAATGTCACAATCATTCATTTTTGTATATTTATTTATTTATTTTATTTTATTTTTTATTTTTGTTTTTTTTGTGAGGAAGATCGGCCCTGAGCTAACATCTGCCAATCCTCCTCTTTTTTTGCTGAGGAAGACTGGCCCTGGGCTAACATCCATGCCCATCTTCCTCCATTTTATATGGGACGCCGTCACAGCTTGGCTTGCCAAGCCGTGCGTCAGTGGGTTCCTGGGATCCGAACCGGTGAACCCCGGGCCGCTGCAGCGGAGCGCGAGCACTTAACTGCTTGCACCACCGGGCCGGCCCCCATTTTTGTATATTTAAAAGGAAGCCCAGTGCATAGCAATAGTCAGAGCTCAATAAATGTTCAATGGATATCAATAAATGTGTTTCTGTCTTTTCCTTTGAAACTTCATGCAGAGCTGACAATTTCACACATTTAAGTAGCTTTTAGAAGAGCATACAAAGTATATAAAGTAAAGCACGGGCTCTGAGAAATTATATTTCAGAGAATTTCAAATACAACTACCAGAAGGAAGTTACCTCTCAGATTTTTTTTCTTGTTGACTTAGAAGTTCAATATAATGTAGTTGGGCATTTAAGATAAAGTTAATTGTATCTTCCAAAAAGAGTTAATTCAGTTAAAACTCTGGGATGCCATTAAGAATTTGGGAACTAAAATATGATTATTGTTAAGTAATTTGGTTGTTGTGGGAGTAGGAGAAGCATGTAAATGGAGTTATCTTGGTTAATTAAATAGACCATGATGCCAGTAAGGCCAAGGCCATATTTTTATGGCTCAATATAAACCCCCCAGTCTTGCTGGGAAAGTATTGATGAAATATTATTCTACGGCTGGTGGGTCAGCAACATCATCTTCACATACAAAGAAGGGTTATAATAAATTATCAATTTCACAAAATCAAACTTTAGCATACAACATGGACACATTTGGTATGAATAATCCTACCTTGCACATGTTGTCTCCAGGACATCCCCGGTCCACATTGACAAGAATTGGATTGTGGGATGCATTGCTCGTTGAATTTGGGAAGAATTCCAGATTTTGGTTATTTAATCTTATATCTTGGATACAGCCTTTGAAGAATCCACCATTAACTTCAGTCTCTTGTTTGTCAGGCAGGCCACCAATGTAGATGACATCTCCTCTTTGCATTTTCCAAGTAGGTGCAGAAATAAATCCTAGGTTTTGTGAAGACTGATACAATTCAATTTTATTTGGCGTGATTTTCAAAGATATTAAGTGGATATTGCCATCACTAAGAACAAACTTGACTACTAATTTGGGGGAACTTGGATTCAGCATTGCTAGTCTGCCATGCTCCAGCCAAACACGGATGAATTGGTAAGTGCTGTTTTCCAAAGCTAGAAGTAAGCCTGATGGTCGATGTGTTCGAACAAACATGGAGAGGGTGAAGTTCTCTCCATAACTCTCGTCAAGATTAAAAACAGCGTATCCAGTAGAGTCATCTTGGCCAAATCTGCCTGCCACATACTCTTCAATGTCAAAACAGAACAGGAGAAATAAAGAAGACATATCTTAAGATTCACAAGTATGAAGAGGCAGAAGATTAATGTATATATATAATATATATACATACACACAAATACATACATACTTTTTTTTTGCAGGGAAAGATTCGCCCTGAGCTAACAGTTAACATCTGTTGCCAATCTTCCTCTTTTTTTTTTTTCCCTGCCCAAAGCCCCAGTGCATGGTTACATATCCTAGTTGTAAGTTGTAATCCTTCTAGTTCTCCTGTGTGAGCCGCCACCACAGCATGGCAACTGACAGATGGCGGTGTGGTTCCACGATAGGGAAATGAACCTGGACTGCAGAAGCAGTGAGAGTGCCAAACTTTAACCACTTAGCCACCACGGCTGGCTCCATACTTTTATTTATTTATTTATTTACTTATTTATTTATTTATTTATGAGGAAGATCAGCCCTGAGCTAACATCCATGACAATCCTCCTTTTTTTTTTTTTTTTGCTGAGGAAGACTGGCCCTGAGCTAACATCTATTGCCAATCCTCCTCCATTTTTTTTTTCCTTTTTCTTCCCAAAGCTCCAGTAGATAGTTGTATGTCATAGCTGCACATCCCTCTAGTTGCTGTATGTGGGACATGGCCTCAGCATGGCCGGACAAGCGGTGTGTCGCTGCATGCCTGGGATCTGAGCCCCGGCCGCCAGTAGCAGAGCATGCACACTTAATTGCTAAGCCACTGGGAAGGCCCCATACATATTTTTTAAAGTTCAGATCAGGCTGAACAATGACAATTTGAGCTGATTTTCTGAACTTCTGAGTTTACTTTATTTAAAAATAACTACATTTTGGTTTATAGTTTATAGTGAGGTACACTGATCACAAAAGAGAAAGAGAAGATCTCTGCACTGGTAAACTTATGAACCCCTTCTTCACTGCCCTAAAAAGGTGGGGCTTAATGGTGGACTATCAGATACTACTGTACTCCAACTTGGTGGAAGAAATTTGGGGGCAAGATCTCTTCCTGCAACATCTGTAAGTAGACTATGCAAGCAGTCATCATCTTTGCTATTTAGAGCATGCTCAAGCAAATGTCAGTAAACCTAATGTTTCCTTTGAAAGGACAGAAATCAAGAATTAGATTTGCAAATCCTCTTTTTGGATGACACCCTTAATAATAATGAGGCAAGGCAGTTGAACAAATGAAGAGGAGGAGACTTCCTTCTGTGGTCCTGGTTGGGAGAAGGAGAGCCATGAGAGGCAGAGAAGTAGGGACAAAGCTGAATATTGAACTCACCCAGCATTTTCTGTGGTCAGAGAAGTTAGTGATGCACTGACGTGGCAACACTATCAATGTGCATCACTGCAAGAAAACCTTTGAGAAGCATAAAAATGAACCCTGACCAACGAAAACATTGGTGAGATAGTAGGAACAAAAGTTCTTGTCCTCCCAAAGCTTGTATTCCAGTTGGTGGAGGACAGACCAGACGTAAGTAAAGAAGCAAACTATATAGTATGTCAGGTGGTGATAGGTTCTTTGGTATAAAATAAGCCAAGTAGATGGGGCTGGCCCCATGGCGTAGTGGTTAAGTGCACGCGCTCTGCTGCTGGCAGCCCGAGTTCAGATCCAGGGCGCGCACCGACCCACCGCTTGTCAGGCTATGATGTGGCAGCATCCCATATAAAGTGGAGGAAGGTAGGCACAGATGTTAGCCCAGGGCCAGTCTTCCTCAGCAAAAAGTGGAAGGATTGGCATGGATGTTAGCTCAGGGCTGATCTTCTTCACAAGGAAAAAATAAATAAATAAATAAAATAAGCCAAGTAGAGAAATGGAAGAGGGGGAGCTGAGGGTAGGAGTGGAGTTCTAACTTCAAATGCAGTAGTCGTGGAAGAACTCTCTGAGAAGGTAATATTTGAGCAAAAACCTGAAGAAAGTAGAGACATTATTACAGACATTCAAGAGAGAAATGATGGTGGCTTGGATGAGTCATAATGGTGAAGATGGTGAGTGGTGGTCAGATTTTGGAAATATTTTCAAGGTGGAACCAAGAGGATTTTCTGGGGCAAGTTCATCTCCAAGATTTTTGGCCCAACCATCTACAAGCATTGAGTTTCCATTTGCAGAGATGGGGAAGAAAACAGGAGGAACAGATCTGGGGGAAAAGCGGGATTTCCCCCCAGAAAGTGGGTTTAATGTGGATATTAAATTTAGATGCCCTATTAGATATCTGGTTGGACATGTCTAATAAGCAGTTAGATATAGAGGTTCAAGGGGGATGTTCTGGTCTAACTATAATAATTTCGGATTTGGCATTGTAAATATGCTATAAAGCCACAAGACTGGATGCGATTACCAAGAGAGTGAATATACAGAGAGAAAAGAAGAGGTCCAGGAACTGAGCCCTTAAGCACTAGACATTTGGAGGTAAAGGAGGTGACAAAAGAGGAGCCAGTAAGATAGAAGGAGAACCAAGGAAGAGTGATGTCCCATAAAAGACACAGTGAGGAAAGAGTTTTCAGGAAGAGCGAGTGTTCAACTGAGTTAACTATTACTGTGGGTCAAGTAAGATGAGGACTGAAAATTGACCATTGGATTTTGTAATCTAGAAATCACTAATGAACTTGACAAGAGCATTGTCTTAAGATATTGCCATCTTCAAGTTTTTACATCCCAATCATAACCAGAAAAAAGAACATATTTCATCATGTTTAAATGTCGTCATGGTCCAGTTGAAGGTTGGGCAAAGGTAAGACATTTTTTAGTTTAGCTGAACTATAGTAAAACTTGCCTAGGTGACCGTCTGTGTTTGAAGACCTCTTGCATAAAAGGCTACATTTTCAGAACTCAGACTTGATTTCCTACAGGAACATTGCATTTTGAATCTGCATTTGCTCCAGGCAACTACAGGTGGCTTTCAAAGAGTACTGTTAGGTAGAATAACCTGTTTGAAGAGGTTAACGTCTCTGAATACACTGCAGCACTTTCATGAGACAAAATGCTTACTAAGAAAATGTGGCTCTTGAAGCTCCTGAGGTTTGAAAATATGCACAGAATCACTCAACCTCTGGGACGGTGGAGGTCCCTGCTAGTCATCCTAGGATGCCTGCAGCATCACTTTGGGGATCCGGATTAAAAGACAGAGAGAACACAGAGCTATTTTTTTCTCAGAAGCTTGACTCTCCAGGAATTTCATTCTTCTTCAGAAATCACAAGCAAGTAGTCAGAGTATGTGATTTGCTATGTGACTTTAGAAACACCTGAAGCCACATATGACTTGTCTGTGGACGTGGAAGGGACGAATCTCATATGTGTTATTGATACGTCACAAAGAGGGACAACAAATACAGATGAAACATAGCTTCCACAAGTTTGAATGACTGATGGAATACAAGAAGATGAAATTTCTTAAGAATAAATAAAAGTCATTTAGGTCTAAATGCATCTCATTGGTTTAGGGTGGAAGAAGCGGGACTCTGTGGCACCATGAGTGACAATGACTCAAAGTGAGCCTATCATGCAATGTGGCTGCCCCAAGGTCTATGTAACATTAGGCTGCCAAACAGAAGAACATAATGTAGGATCAGGGAAGTTATAGTCTTGTGTCTCTCTGCATCGTCAGGCACATCTAGGAACCAGATAAGCAAATTTATTCCAAAGCAAGCAAGCAGCTGATGAAGTGTCTGAAAACTATGTCACACGGAAAACATTAAAAGAAACTGGGTATGTTTGAAATGATAAAAGTGATGGCTTGGATGATACAAGATACTTTTCTTCAAATATTTAAGTGTTCTCAAGAAGAAGAGAGATGTAAGATTTATATTAGTATGGTCTTGAGAGTTACAATGCTGCCAATGAAAGAAAGCTAAAGGTAATCATATTTTATTTCAGCATAAGGAAACAACTTTTGGGGAAGTTCTGACAAGACGGAGTTAGCAAGTTCTTCATTCCTGAAGGTATGTAGGCAGAGGTTTGAGCCACTGCACTTTGCAGGCACAACCGTAAAAAATTCAGTCATGGAGTGAAGCTCCTTCTATAACTAAGAAACAGTAATCCTAAGAGGACAAGATTCTCAAAGTCTAGATGCATGATGGATGATAAAATTTATGTAAATTGCCTCTACAAATCAAATATTCTCTAGGAGGCAAGAGGTCGGTGACATATTTATTCTGAACGTTATCTTGGAAGCTCCATGTTCTTATACAGCCAACACAAGATACGCTGAGATAACCTTTCAGACAGTTCTGGGAACCAAGCTTTGAGAAACCGTTTTCAGAACTCTCCTTGTTGAGACAAAATTGATTATTTTAAAAAGATCAACTTTAAATCCAGGAAGTCTCCATGTCTTTCACAGTGAGTCAGCCAACTACATCCTCTATCCAGTCTGTTGTTCATTGCATGTGTACCATGGCTGGGAAATACTGAGCCAAGATCATGAATTGGGTGAAGTCTGCCTTTGTACTTTTTAGTCCATATCCTCGCCCTTGAATATACATGGACAATGACAGAAAGACTCCATGTTCTCATTACAGAGTGCATCTTTTGTAATGGGAACAAACTCCTCCGCAAGCATTCCTCATACATAACAGCAAATACAGAATATTTTAATTTTATAACTAAGAGATGATATGAAAAATATAATTTTCCTTAAACTTATACCAAGAATTTTCAGAAAGAGAAGATTTTCCAGAACTTCCTCCCTATAAAGATAACAATTGAAGCCAAGCATTTTCATGAGGGTTAAACAGTTTCAAATAGTGTGGGGGAATAAAGAAATTAAGTCAGGAACTTGGTTTAAAAACTCTGTGATTTTCTAAGTTGGAAAAAATAAACGAAAGGAAACCAGAACCCACTGGATTGGCATCTCCTGAATCTATTTACCAGGACAGTTAGCACCACCACGGTCAGTATTAACCTTATGGGTCACTGCATCTGGAAGCCAGTCAGAATAAGTCAGCATCTGTTTGTTATTTTGTATATGTAGTAAAAATATTGCCTTGGGTCAATTAAATTTTTCTTCAAAAAGTGAACATTGCCCCAGTATAATTTCCCCTTTTCTCCTTTAAAAAAAAATCACAAAACAACTTGCCATTTCATTTAAAATATTACATAGAACTAGTAGATGCCATACCTCATTGTCAAACAGGTCCATGATTTGTAATGAATATTGTGGTGAGGGGGAGACCCGGGAATAGTTTCTAATAATTCTTAGCCATTCGTACATGGAGTAAGGGATAGGCTAAGACTGGTTTTAATTTTACTTCATATAAAGCAGAGAAGGCTATTTACCAGATGTTGTCCTACTTCAAGTTACTCTAAAATCTTGGGGTAAATTATAGCTGAACTTCAAAGTAGTCTGTTGCAATTACCTCTCAGACATTTTCAATGCATGATGATAATAATAAAAAGAAACGGGCATGTATTGATCACTATCAACAGCAATCTCTGGAACGATGTGTCGTTAGGGATTTTGAAATACATTTCAAGCTGTGATTTGCTAGAGAAATTAGATCAGTTAGTTTATGGTATCTACCAAGTTTTACTGTTGTTATTTTCCACATTTTCTTTCTTTTTTTTCTTAAGACACCTAGGTAGAATATCTATTTTCTCCAATGCAACCTTGAAAATTATGTGTTTGGATAAAATTGGTGATTTATAAACATGCTAAACGTAAGCATGATTTTGGAGCAAGTGTGAATTGCATAGAAAGGAGGCCAAGGAAGTAAAATACTAAGAATCTACTAAGCACAAAACATTGTACGAGTATTTGGCATTGACTACTTTCATGTCTAACAGTCCTTTTTTCCCAAAAGATTCTCTTTCAAATAAGATTTACAATCAATTTCTGATATACAACAAATGGTAATATCGTAATAGTATTTTGTAAACACCAAGATGAAAATCCATTTAGATGTGAGCTATGGGCTTATTTTTTACTTCTCTGCATGAGTGAAACCCTGGTGTCCTATGAATATACTCAAAATTAATTAATGCACATCACTAGCCACTTCTTTTTTCTCATCAGTAGGCAACCAGCAGCAGAAGTCCTGAGGGGTGATTATGTTTCATAACAGGCAGAAGCAGACTGGCTGTTTCTGTTTCTACTCTGCTCTGAGGCATAGCACTCCTGGGCGCCCTGCCTTCTCTCACCTCTCAGACAGTTCAGGCCTTCATAGGGCCTGTAGCAGTCACATCGGTAACTAAGCCACAAGTTGGTGCAACGTCCTCTATTTTGACAAGGTTGGCTTTCACACCAATCCTTTCTCACACAGCCTGCCTTGATGTTTAATGATGAGCCAGATGAAATGTTCTCTGGGGTAATATGATGTGAATCAATTTTAATGTCTTGGAGACAGCCTACAAAGGAAGGTGTGGATGGTCTATTATAGATGTTAAGCAGAGCAACACCATTGCCAGTCGTTCCCACTGGCAAACCACCCAAAAAGGAGTTTGGAAAAGTGCATATGGATCCATCCCTTTCAAATGGAGAAGGAGCTTTAGTGATGCATTTCTCCTTACAAGAGTTGTCCAGTAGAGTAAGGGTCACAGCCTCTGCAAACACCACCTCCAATGAATGCCACTCTCCATCGCTGGTATTATGGGAAATGTACAGAAGCACCTTTGACTGATTATTGGCTTGAATTGACAAGTGAATGTAGCCACTCAGCAACTCCAGCATTACAGACATGTCCCTGTCGCCTCGGAGAAGTAGAAGTGCCCTTGGCTGAACAGTCTGAAACCTGAGGGCTATGCTACAAACCGAGCCCTTGGCTGTAACTGAGCCACTTGTGACCCTCAGGAAGCCATTGCCCTCAAAGGAAAGCGTGGTGACAATTTCACACAGTGACCCAGTATAGCCAGATGGGCATACACAGCTGAATCCATGCTGGCCATTTTGGAAGTGAGGGATGCATGTTCCGTTATTTAGACATTGGTGATGGGTACAGCCCAGGAGAATATCAGAACAGTCCCTTCCTCCATAAAATATTCCAGAATGGTTATCAAATGGACAATGGCAAGTATAATTTCCAAGTAAGTTCTCACAAGTACCACCATTTTGGCAAGGATTTGAAGAGCATTCATCGATGTCTTCTTCACAGTGGATTCCTGTTAAATAATAAAGAATAGGTTGAAATTACATATATTCAGAACAGAGATAGAAGTTTCACATAATCTTTATGTGTAATCTTGCAGAAGTGCAGAACTAGCTCAGGTTTGGGACTGTAATGGAGTGACATGTGAATAGTTATTGAGAAAGCTAAAATCGATTGTATCGTGCAGAGAAGTGCAGACATGGCAGACATTGGATTCTTCCTCTAGAAATAACTTACTTACCAGATATGGTGGTTGACTCAAACTACCATTGTCAGACACATATGTGACTGAATATCATAAAAATGAAAAAAGAGAAAAAGATTGGTCTTGGCAGTGATGCTAGACAGGAATTATTTATTTGAGGACTCCATTTTCCGATACTATTTATCCCGTCCTGGATGCTGATTTCACTCTATTCTACTGGAAACAGTGATTTTTGCCTCTATCTTGTTTGCGGCCCTAAAACCAAAGTTTCCCAGATATATAGACAGTCTAGACAACTCACACCGTGGAGGGCTTCTGAGACGAATGGAGGGCCCCATTTCTCCTCTCCACATTTCTAGTATAAACCGTGAAATCTATCCCAAAACAAGCTCTGGATGATATATTTGACTTCACTTTCTTTTGCTCTTTCTTCTGATTCAAAGTCAAAGAAAGATCTCTAATTAGAGAATTATTAGAATTCATTTACTCAAAGGCACAAGAAGAAATATAACACCTTTTAAGAGTGATAGTTATTGCTTTTCCAAAGGAGTCCAAACGAACCAACAGTGTTAACAAAAATTGACGTATGTATAGCACTTTATGGTTTCCCCGACACCTTCATCCACATTATGTGTTTGTGCTTCCCACGGTCTTCCGAGGTTTTCAAGGCAGGTATTCTCAGCTCTCTTCCACAAAAGAAATCGAGGCTTAGAAAAATTGACATCTAAACTCCAAAGCACTTCTACAATCTGGTTTCTAGGGTGTTAAATTTCAATTGACACTCAGTTTTTTAATTGATACCTCAGTGCATTCTCGTTTATTGTTATTACTAACATGTGTGTCTTATTTCCCATTTAACTCTATGCCTAAATTTATGTTTTTAAAAATTTAATCAAAAGGCTCCTATATTATAATGTAGGAGCTGAATCCCAGCTAGGCTGTGAGCAGGCTACCTTCACTTTCTGCATCTCAGTTTCCTCATCTATGAAATGGGGTTAATAATAGCACTTACATTACAGGGATTTTTAAAGATAAAGTGAGTTAAGACATATAAAACACTCGTAACATTGCTCGATATATAATAAATTCTCAATAAATGTTAGGTGTTATTAAAAAGTAATAACCAAAGGAATTACCCTGTAATAACAAAATTCAAATAGCACTATGGCCATTGAGAAAGGCTATGTAGAAAGTGTGGGCATATGGCGTGACCCACAAATTGCATGACTTTACATAATGAAAGTTTTACTTGGACAGCACATTAGGCTAGAATTTCATTAGATTGGGCTCTTCATGAGGGAAGGGAAAATGTCTCCTTTATTCACTCTAGTATGTCTAAACCACAGCACAGTTCCTGGCTCACCTTTGGCACTTAGTAACTAATTTTTGAATGAATTAACGAATGATGACCTTTGTAAGATGATTAAAAGTTTTATAATGGGGCCAGCCTGGTGGCATAGCGGTTAAGTGCGCACGCCTGCTTCGGCAGCGCGGTACGGATCCCTGGTGCGCACTGACGCACTGCTTGTCAGGCCATACTGTGGCGGCATCCCATATAAAGTAGAGGAAGATGGGCATGGATGTTAGCCCAGGGCCAGTCTTCCTCAGCAAAAAGAGGAGGATTGGCGACAGATGTAAGCTCAGGGCTGATCTTCCTCATAAAAAAAAAGTTTTATAATGCTTTTAATCTGATCTAATCCAAAGTTAGAAGTGCTCTTTTTGTGTACATTTTCACATAAATTTACCCAATGTTAATCTCTGCCCGATGCCATATACATACTGTACATTTAGATTCTGGATTGGATCCTACTGTACTATGTTTGGCTCTGCTTGGATTACTTTCATACAATCTTTGTTAATCCAAAAATATTTTGAGCTCTGTGCAAAGAGTGAAATTATTATAATCTTAGAGTCTCCCATGGCCCCACACGGTGCTGAGCATACATGTGTCATATAAAGCTTGATGAGTAAAAAAAAATAAAACTAAATTGAACTTATTTGTTATATAACCATCCTTACAGGTACAGAGAACTGACACAGGAATTACAGGCTGTATTCTGTAAGGAGTCTTCTGATGCAAATTTAATTTAACTAAATTTATGAAAAGTTAAAACCTTTGTATTCAAAGATATCTTAAATTTAATTTCCACAGGATTTTGAGAAAAAAAATTAATCAGCAAGCATTTAATTAAGAGAAATATTGAACAGCTCATGAATTACAATCAAAGCAAAACACTTTTTTCTCTCACTGTGCCTTTAGACATATTTAGTGGAGGGAAGGTTTCCTTGTGTCTGGATAAAACCTCCAGCAGACCCTAAAATTATTCTGTTCACCCCCAGTAATAGTCTCATGATCACTGCAAAAAAACCCACAGTAATTAGAATGGCCAGTCACATACATTGACCAAAAGTCTCAATGCAGTTTAGCATTAAGTCTTCTTTCTTCGTTTCCTAGGTCAACTTCAGGCTGTCTTGAAGGAGGACTTGGAAGATTTCTTCCCTTTTTTTTCTTCTACTCTACCCAATTCCAGACTTCTGAGTGTTAGAAGGGCTCAGACAGTTTTCACCTGACTGGTACTGCTGTCAGGTGATTCCACGCCTGCTGAGCCTGGCAGCTGTTTTGAGTTGACATTCGTTCTGGGGGCTATTTGTGAGTTCCCCGGAGCCTCCCCAGCTCTGTTCCTCCACCTGAGGCTCCAGAGACCTGTGAGGCAGGCAGTGCCTCTCCTTGGACCAGCTGCTCTCACATTGCCCCTCCCCCAACCTCTCTCTGTTGGGGTTCCCTCACCTTCTGACAGGCCTATTGTTTAGGATCCCTTTGACACTGACCACTGACTATGTTTCTTCCATGAGTTCCCTATGTGGACCTCAGGATTCCTATGCCTTTGACCTGCCCTTGGAGGGGAGTGCATATACTTTCCTGTACAGCACAGCAGCAATCCTCTTTCGCTCTCTTTCCTGCTGCCTCAGGGTAAAAGTCACACTCTTTCATCTTTAGATTCCTCAGGTAGGTGGAGAATCCAGTCTAAGTTGCCCATTCCCCCTTCCACCCAAATTTAGGTGAGACTGGAGTTCTCCTTGAAGACACTCACTCTACGTGGGGTTAAAACGTAACTTCCAACCCTAGATTTGCTGGGTGGAGTACAACCCACAGCACAGCCAAAAGTCTCTTCTAAGAAATCTCTTTGTAGACTCACTCCTTCAAATTGCCTCTCAGGAATTTTCACATACGCTCGAAATGTGTAAACATTTCAAAAGCCTGAAGCCTGTTATCTGTATTTATTTTGACATTCTGCATTACAGTCTCTCTCATAATTCACTTTGGTATGACAGTAACCATATCTTGACTTCTTAGTTGAAACTTCGATTTACCGTTTTCTCAAATTTACAAAATACCTGCTCTGTGCCCTACCCTCACAGAGGATTGTGAGAGATGCAAAGTAGCAGAGACAGACCTGGTCTCAATATGCTCGAAATATAATGGAATCCCAAAATGCATCTTTTTGAAAATACATCATACACAGCAGGTTCCCAGTGAATATATGGATAACACTTGAGGATGAAACTCAGGGGACATTAGAGAAGATTTAGCAAAATTTTAGGGAAAAGGCATTGAATGAGAGAAAATCATAAATCGTTATCTATGAAAACTCAATATTATAAATTAAATCAATAAACAAACATTAATTACATATCTACCATGTATAAAATACCGTGTATAATGTGGAGTAATAACTGGTCCCTGCTCTCAGTGATTATAATGCAGAAGTAAGACAAATTTGTGAAAAATTAAATGATAGGGTAAGTCAAGACAACACCAAAGAGCTATCACTCAACAGTATATCATGGATTCCAAGAGAACTGTATAAGCAACAGCTGCTGCAGAGTCTCTGCAGAGAGAATCTCTTCAGACCTGGCTGGTCTGCAAAGGCTTTATGGAGATAGGACTTTTAATGTATGTTGTCAAGCACTGATTGGATTGACAAAGAAGTATGTGGAAATAACCAAATAAAAAAAACTCATCAGTGGAAAAGCATTAAGACATTTAGAGGTGACAGTGAGTTTGGCAATTCAGTTGGCATGGAGGATTTATATAGGAAAATCAAGTCAGAAAGATTAAATACAGCCAGATTGGAGAAGGTCTAGGAATTTACAGTCTTTATTGTTTTGTTTTATTTTTATTTATTTGTTTACTTATTTATTTTGTGAAGGCCATGGAGAAAAATGGGTAATTGCTCGATAGAAGACCAACATGGTTTCTCATAAAGATCAATACCCCAGGGAAATGTCACAGAGTGAAGTGAGAAGAAACCAGAGACAGGAAGTCCAGCTAGACAGCTATTAAAATTGTCCACACCTACGATCATTAGGGTCTGATATAGGACATTTATGTCCTTACAATTTACTGGACCCTTTCATTTATCTTTGGTCAGCTAATAAGTGCAAATGGTAGTACTTTCTTTACTGTTGCTTACTGTGTTTTTTCTTATAATTCTTAAAATGTACACATTTGATCTGTCACAAAATATCTACCAATAACTTGCTTATGTATTTCTTGTAAATATAAACAGAGAAAATAGTTTTAAATTTTACCATCATGGAAAAAAAACCACAAAAGAGGAGAGAAAGCCTATATTAAGGTCAATAGTCTGAAGAAAATAAGCAGAATTAGATACCAAAAGTAGAAACATAAGCAGTAATTTATACTTTTACCTTGTTTAAAATCAGTTCTATTGACATCTCCAATGTAAAATAAGGTCAGACATATTTATTTGATGAACCCAGAAAAGTAAAAGCGAGAAGAAAGATTGAAACTCCTTTTATTGGCTATTTGACTGGCTCAGCAAAGAACAAGATCTGCTGTCAATCAAGATAAAAGGATTAGGTAAATTTATGGGATTACCTGTCTCATTCAGTCTGCTTAATTGGGAATTTTACTTGACAATGAATTGGTTATTTATGTATAAGTATTTATAGTATGAGGTGGATTACTTGAAGCTTACTGTTATTTTGTTTATGTGAAGTCAATTCATTTAATTAACTAAAAACTGTCGCTTCATTTTTCTAAAATTCTTTTAGGTTGAGTATCTGATTCCGTGATAAGATTGTATTTCAAAAATAATCATGATAAAGAAAATTTCTACTCTTTGGTATATTCCATATTCTCATCAGAATAAATTATATTAATAGATAAGTAGGACAAACTTTACATTTAATATAAATACCTTTGGTGATTAAAATGACATGCTATAATTCTCACTTTATTGAAAGTCATAGTTAATGAAATATCTAATAGAAAATTATTTCCACAAAAACTTATATACAAATAGGTAAGTTTTATCTTTCTCTATTTTTATTGACTTAGGTGTTTTCTTTATTTTAGTAAATAGAAATCCCCCCCAAAAATTAAATATAAAGACCAAGGACACAATGCATAAGTGCTTCCTTTACTCATGACTTTGAGTAACTTTCTCCTACTCAAAAGATCTAATTTTCATTTGATAGTAATGTCTATTATAGCATTAACATTAGTTGCTAAATAAACATCTTAAAAACCCTAACAATGGTACCAATTAGCTTACACAAAAAAGAAAAGAGTGAGTTACCTATGAGCACTGCCATTAGAATGTGAAAACCATGTATCCTGGCTCCAAACATTTTCCTGTTAAAAAAAGAGATATCCATCCAAAGACCTACTAGTTTGATAGAGCGAGTTTCTGATGATTTTGTACCATTTCCAACTGTGGGCTTGCTTTCCAATGTCACCTTCTTCCTCTTGGGTAGAGAATGTGAGGACTTAGTGTGACTTACTTTCTCGCAAGCTGGATCAATGGGTCTTAGTGTAAGACCCATGTGTGCTGCTGACCAAGCAGACTTGGTATATTCTTAGATCCTCTCCCTACTTAACATGGCGCCTCCCTTTCTGAAGTCACAGTAGTGAATGTTAATATGATCCCACACTGAACATCGACATTATTATCATGGAAAAATGAGTTTTGGGGAATCTAAATACAGACTGGCATTTTTGGTAACTTCTATTATGGAAAATTAGAGCTTGGTTTTATTTTTCTTCACAACAATGGAAATGCTGTTTTTTGTTTTTGTTTTAATTTTTTTTTCTGTTTTGCTTTTGAATAGTAGTTAAGAAATTCATGGCAACTTCGAATCTATTGAATATCTATGCAGGGAATGGAAAAGAGAAATTAAGAAAACAGTGGGGGCTTTCATTAGACTTCACTGAGATTGTGGCAAGAGTTATTGGTGTGGTGCTCTCGGACTTAAATTCCACCTGGTTTGAAAAAATAACTATGCTCTATTAGTCTTAAATACAATGGTATTTGATTTTATACAACAGGATAATTTGAATAGGTGAGGTGTTTGGGACATACTTAGAGTAATTGGTACTTGATTTTTTTTTTTTTCAAGATGATTTTTTTTAAAGATTTTATTTATTTATTTTTTTCTCCTCAAAGCCCCAGTAGATAGTTGTACGTCATAGCTACACATCCTTCTAGTTGCTGTATGTGGGACTCGGCTTCAGCATGGCCAGAGAAGCGGTGCCTTGGTGCATGCCCGGGATCCGAACCTGGGCCGCCAGCAGTGGAGCGCGCGCACTTAACTGCTAAGCCAGAGGGCCAGCCCGGTACTTGATATTTTTTTTTACATTTTCTGAGATGGGGACCTGAGGACCTCTAGGGGTTTTGCCTAGGTGGTCACTAAGTCCCACAGAACTCCCACAGTGCCTAAAATTCTTGATACTAGAGTAATTTCTTTAGGTTGAGACCTTGTCTCTTGGAAGCCTCAGAAAAGATGAAAATGTTACCTGAGGCGGGGGTAACTGTATTCTGAAGCAGCGGTTAGTGCCTTATCATGGACTACTATACCGGCTTAAAAATCTGCCATGGAACTGAGGTCAGGTAAATTGTGATGGAAACCAGGTGAGAAGGCAGAAAAGATGTAAAGCAGGAGACATTGCAATAGTATAGTTCTTCATTCATTGTTTTAACTCTTATTTATTGAGGCTCTACTTTGCCTGTCACTGCATAGGTGCTGGAGATATGATGGTGAGTAAAACCAGACAGTCCTGCTTCCTGGGGCATCTAGTTTAGCCAAGCTTTAGCTAGTAGGGAATGCTGGACAGATGGGGCCTTGGGGACTGAAGGAAGAAGTTAATCCACGGGGCTAGATGGTAGGTGTGGGAGGTTAGGGTGAGGAGAGGCAACATATTCAGAGTTCTGATCAATGGATCATCTTGGAGAGTAGTTTCTAGTAGTCCTCAGGCAGCCAGAATAATGAAGTAGGGTACACGTGGACTAGGAGTCAGACAAGATTGATTTTCAAATCCCAGCCTTCATATTTTGTAGCCTATGAGAACAGGAGCAAATAGGTAATTTCTTTGAGCTGAAGTTTCTTTATTTGTAAAGTGGACATAATAAAGCCTATTAAACAGTTCTTTCTGTGTGAACAAAATAGGATAACTATAAATGCTTGGAGCACAGTAGTCATTCAAAATAATTTCAATAATTTTTTTGTGGAATAAATGAGTGAACTTGGATACAAATTACTTGGATACAAATATTGAAGGCATGCTTTACAAATTTGTAGGCAATATGAACGTGTTAAAGATAATGACCACTCTGAAGCAGAAATGACGGTTACTGACCCAGTAGTCATTCTCCAACATGTCCCACCCACCTTCCTTAAAGGATGCAAATGACAAATATATTCTTTCACATCCTCCTTTACAGCAACTGGGTCATGGGCATGTGACCCAATCCTGGTCAATGGGACCTGAAGGGAGCTCTGCCAGGGGGGGACTCTGCAAAAGGCTTTCCTTCATAATATAGAAAAGATATGTGCCTTAAACCTGATACTGTCTTATACAGATGTGTTCCTGGAACTGCATTAGCTATATTACGGCCATAGGGAGATAAGTCTAAGAAGCATGCCAAGAGACCGAGGCTGCGAGAGCAGAAGAAGGGGACCCTTGTTAGTGAGATAATAGGTTTTCCTAAGTATATAATCCATTATCATGAGTGTATTTTCTTTGTGATCAAAAGCATCCTAACTGATGATATGACAGCTATCAGGATCCAGAAAGATCTTTACAGGCATGAATAATGCACTCTAAAAGGAATTTATCAGAGAAAAAAAGTGTAAATTTGTAAAAATTTTTTTTTTAATTTTAATTAATTAATTAATTAATTATTTTTTTCCCCAAAGCCCCAGTAGATAGTTGTACGTCATAGCTGCACATCCTTCTAGTTGCTGTATGTGGGACGTGGCCTCAGCATGGCTGGACAAGTGGTGCGTCGGTGCACACCCAGGATCTAAACCCGGGCTGCCAGCAGCGGAGCACACACTCAACCGCTAAGCCACGGGGCTGGCCCAGTAAGTTTGTAAATTTTGTCCTTAAATTTTGTTAAAATTTAAACAAACAAACCTGGGGACAGTGCACAAAAACTGAATAGGACATGAGGGCATGGATTAAGAAAAAGAGTGGGGATGTACATCCTGGAAATGTATATGCAGTTAGAAATAGAGGTATACCCAGCACCATGGATAGAGCTAAATAACCTGGTGTCAAATGAAAAAAGGAAGAGAGAAAATGAGAACTTGAACACAATACATACATGTTTGTAAAATATTAATTTACATGCATATATGCAAATTAAAGTCTATATATGTAAGATAGTACAGAGATTTCCAAAAGGAGGAGAGAAAAAAGTGAATGGAGGATGGAGGAAATATAGTAGAATATAGTAGAATAGAATAGAATAGAAAAGAAAAGAAATGAAGCAGGCAAGCCAGGATTCTTGTGTCAGCTAAAGAAGACAGTTTTCCATGACCTGAGAAGAGTTAACTCTTTTCACTTGAGATTAAACCACCAAACAAAACTGGCTGGAGGAAGCAGTTTATCAATTGAAGATATATGTGTTTCAATTGATAAACTTAATAACAACCAGTAATAATTATATTAACATTTATAGAATGTGTCACAGTTTATGGTTTACTTTCATGTATATTATCCTGATTTATCTTTAAAATATGGATTCACGGTGATGTCGCTTCTAAAATTTTCTGTGGCTCTGGGCTGTCACGGTGGATGATAATATCTTAGGCAAGGAAATGATAATCCCTCTCTAACTCCATATTAGTATTAAGCTTTGAGTCATTTAAGAAGAGTTACAAGATGCACACTCCAGTAAGGAAAGCTAATATAATAGTAAGCTTACTTGAAATCACGTCATTAGAGAAATTTTCGAAGAAGACAAGGGTGTTTAACCTGGAGAAAAGCAGATTCCAGGACACATCAGAAGGGTCTTCACATAGATGAAAGTCTATCCCATGACATTTTATGTTTTATTTGGTCCCACCAGGGAAAACTGGGACCAATGGTAAGATGCCATAGGATGTTATAATTATGCTCACTATGCAGAATCTTCTAGCAGTTGACGCTGAGCAAGCATTGAATCAGCTGTCTGGGGAGACGGGAAGTTTCCTGACATTGAAGATGTAAAAATTTAGAAAGGATTGTCATTCCGCATGGATGTTATAGAGGAAATTCAAGAAAAGGTGGGTTGTAGGGTTCATCGGCCTCTAATGATTCTTCTAGTCCTGAGATTTTATCATAATTTCTAAGTAAAGAATATATTGTATGCATCATTTCTAAGCAGATAATGTAAGCAGAGAATTTCTAGGAGCAGACTATGCTGAATATAAGATCCAGCATCTTCATAACTTTGTCACGGTTTTTAAAATCTACAAAAGGGGGGAAGCAACAAGTTCCTTAGAGGGCTGCTTTAAGGATTAAATGAGACAATTTCTCTATGTAGTTCCAAGTCCTGGTAGGTGCTTATCGAAAACCACTTGTCATAATTCCCTACCTCCATTTTTATTTACTTAAGAGGGTAGTTAGGTTTCATAGTATCCCTAATTTTCTCTGAGTTGATTGCGGTTAAATTTCACTTTTCCAGAGGTCACTGTAAGTCATTTCAACTATCGAGAACACAATCAAGAATAAAGACATATTTTAAAAGCGTCTATGTTTAAAAATAGAGATTGCAAAGTTTATTAACTATTTCCTCAGGCCCCAGTTCACCATTTATTATTATTTTAGACACAATTAAAATAAGCTTGATTATCAAGTATCGTAGCTTGCAGTGGAACAGAATCAGCAAAGGAAGAGGACAAGGGGGAGCTCCCACGTATATTTTCAGCAACAAGAAATGATAGTTGAGAGCTGGGCCTCGAACATGAGTGGGTGTAACTAACACTTATGGAGTCCCAAATCTGTGCTAGGCACTGTGTTAAGGGCTTCATCTGTGTGGCCATTTAATCATTTCAATAAATGACAAAGAGCGTGTTGCTACCTTCATCTCATTGATGATGAAACTCAGCCAAGTTGAGGGGGTACTCCAGTCTGCCTAACTCCTGAGATGAGCCCTTTTCTTCTTTTCTACAACACACTGCCTCCAAAGAAAACAATATAATGAGCTGGCATAAAATAACATAAAAATTAGCAGTGTGGAGATATTGAAAATAGGAGCAATCAATATCTATCTCAAGGCCTCACTGCAGAACAGCATAGGAGAATGACGTAACGTCAGTCAATAATGTAAGTCATCAATGAAATACAAAATTGCATGCAACGTTTTTTCACCTAGAAATGCAAGAATATGTGTAATACATTTCTAAAATATTTTAATGCAAAATGATTAAAAGAAAACAAATCTTCCCAAAAGAATTATAAAAATGTGTTACGTCAAAAGTTCTTTTATGTGGGCCACCCCCAACCTTAATGAGAACAGAAAAAGGTGGTGTTACTATTGACGGTTATTTTATTTATTCAGATTGTGTATGTGTACAGCATAAAGCATGGGATTGTTTCCTCCGTATCTATTCCTCTGTTCTATTTTATTATTATGCTATTTTAAAGTTTTGATTCAAGAGACATATACACACACTCTCTAGACCTGATATTTGTTCAGAACCGTATGATAGCTCAGATAAAAAATACTGAGCCCAGAGGAAGATCTGATTCAGTCTATTGTGTGAAAGTATTCTGAGATCTTCAAACGAAAGACAAAATAGCTGCAAAAAGCTTTGCATTTCAGTTCCACGTTTTGCTTGATTTTGCACTTCAAAAGTCACGCTTTGAAGCTCCGTGGATATAGGTAAGTGATTTTTAGTTATTTTACAGACTAACAAGTAGAAAATACAGCACGGCCCATGCTCACTCTTGTCTTTACTTTGAAAGGTAATTTCAGAGAAACTCAATCCAGTTCACCCAGAACTATCCTAATTGGCTTTGATCAGTAAATCATCAGAAGTGGCTCTGCTCTCGCTTAGTCCTTTTTCTCCTCTTCTTGTCAAAAGTGAATGATTAAGCACTCGGGTTATGGTGAATTACAAAAACCTGCTCTGTATTGGGTTGGGTGTACTGCTCTGCCAAGTAACGTGTGCTTGCTCTCTGCCGCGGTAAGAAGCGGCTTTCCGTTCTTTAGTAGCAATGATTGATATTTCTCACAAATCTATTAATATTTTTGTTCTGCACAGCCACAAAAACAACGTCAAAGGCCGAGTAGATTACTGACCTGGTAAGGCCTGACATTCAAGGCCCTCTACAATCTGGCTTTTACTTATCCCTCAGCATTAATTTCCACTGCCCACTATATAAATGGTCTGGATTAAAACATTTTTAGTAGGATAAAAATTAAAGCACATTCAAAGCTTTCTTTCTCTCTCCACTTCTTCAAAATCCTAACTTTCTTTCAGGGTTCAGTGTAGTTGGTACTTACCCCTATGGAATGCCTTCCCTGGAAACTGTCATGCTCTGTCCTCGGACTTCTGAGGCTCGTCTATATGGATCCCAGCATAGACTATGTTGTATTGATGTTTATGGTTTAATATTTGTGATTTGCTTTCCTCTGACTGTATTGTAAGTACAGCTTGTAAGTGTGAGTGTTTCTATGTTTACTTCGTAGTATGCTGAATTATACAATATAGTACTGTACACTCGTACAGTATAAGGTGTATATCTTTGATGAAGTGTGTGCAATACTGTCAGAAGTTTCCAGAATTAAAACAAACATGCACTGAGTCTTTTCTCATGCATAAAAGAAGAGTCTAATGTGTTGAAAGACAACTCTAGACTTTATGTAAGGACTCTGGACCTGGCATTCACAGATATCTAAAGCATCTGCGAATGGATGTCATGGGTCTGTAAATCTCTTGAAAATATATGAAATACTTTGTGATTTGATATTATTGCATTTTTTCTGGGGAGAGAATTTACAGTAGTGACTCTTTAAAATTTAATATCATGAGAATTGTTTAGTGGGACACATCTCTAGAAATCCTGATTTCTTGTAAATTTGGATGAGGCCCAGATATCTGCATTTTTACGAGCATCCTGGGTAATTCTGATATTGATGCTCCTCACACCCGGTCTAAAATTTCAACAGGTTTTTAAAGGGATATTTTATTCAAAAAAGCCCAAGAAACTCTGATTGAGGGAAACAAAACTCTTTTATAGACACAAATTTTATCTACCCATTTAAATGTATCAATTTGGGGAACCTGGCTTTGGGTTGACATTTTAAACCATCCCTAACCAATGGCAGTGGTTTTCAGACCAAAAATAAGTTGATAGAGATTTCTTGTTAAAAGTCTAGAACTGCTTCACCAAAATGTATCTTTAAAATTACTATTTGGCCAAAACTCGAAATCTCTAACATACCATGGATCATACCATATGCTGCCTATTAACTGATTAAATTTCATTATGTTTTTCATAAAATAAAAAGAATATTATTTTTATTCTGTATAATTAAATATATTCTGTAAAATTAAATTACATAATAATATGTAATTTAATATTACATATTAAATATGTAATAAGGAATTTCCCTCCACATTTTGTCTCTGCTCTAATCAATTTTCCATTTCATCCTTAGTACATTCTTAAGATTTTTAACAATTTTTGGCATATTGTAGCTGTTTGTACAAACATAGACTGACTTAGCTTCTTAATTAATAGTTTTCCATATATTAATGACTAGCCTATTCATAAACATGGCAGAGGGCGGAGCTGTGGAGGTCAAATGTTCCCATAATAACTCCAATTAAATGTGTGGCCCCAAGGAGTCATTTAGCTTCTCTGAGTTTTAGCTTTGTCTATAGCAAAATGGAAGCCAACATCTGTGTATTGCCTACTTCTAGATTGTTGTGAGAACTAAATAAGGCAATTCGTATGCAAATGTTTTGGAAAATATAAAGTAGTATACAACTACAGGGTAATATGTTTCTCTAAATGTTTTGAATTTGACATTCAGTTAAAAAAAGTAAAAATCCCCTTATTTTAAAAATTAAGCTAACAAAAGAACTATTTGAAATGTTAAATTTATGTTAGAAATGTCTGTTTCATAAATATAAATTCTAAAATCTATTTAATTAAAATATGCAGAATATTAAACATTAGCAATAGCTACCGGTTTTAAGTAGGTACTCTGTGCAGATCATTGTGCTAAGTACTTGAACATTATTTATTTGTAAGAAATAAACATTATTTATTTCTCACAACCCCACAATGAGGTAGGTATTATTAAATTGAATAAATTGAAATTGAAACTTAAGAGAGCTTATAAAACTTGCCCAAAATCACAGACTTAGAAAGTGGCAGAGCCAGAATTTAAATTCAGATCTGATAGTGTCCAAAGACCATTTAATTAACCATTATGTTATTTTTGACTCTCAAAATATTCTTTACACTACCGTACATCTGTCATACATTTAGCTATATATTGATCATAAGAAACAAGTTAGAAAAATGTAAACAACAATGACAACAATCAACAATAATAGTAATGGCTTTTTAGCAGGGGCACATCTCCAGTTTATATCATCTATTTGGTAGCTATTGTCTACATCCCATTAAAATATATTTGAAGACACGAAAAAATGAGAGCTAACAAAATACTAAAAAATAAAATCAAAAGATGATAACTTACTGTCTGAATTGGGAAAAATCCCTAACTATAAAACCAAAGGAGCTGAATGAAACAGAACCAACATAAAACCACAACAAAAAAGTAGCAACAGAAGTGGTGACTGACCTGGTCTCATAAACCCCACCACCCAGAGGGAAAGTCTGAAGACGTGGTGCTCCTGTTAGGTCTGTATTCATGAGAAAAACAGGCAGATACCACTCAGCTGCTGTTTAGAGGTAGCCAGAGTACTATTTTCCTCTTCCATAGTTATACTTCATCTTTCTACATGCCTTCAGAAATGTCAACTTGCAGAAAGTAATAAGGCAAAAGTAAAGACAGATGGGTATAGTTTACATAATGCATCCCACAAGTGCCATTGAAGATGCCCAGTGGAGAGAGAAAAACTCTGGCTGGAATTGGAGCTTTGCCTGTATTTCATTGGTTTGAAGTACCTGTGAAGTAGGTAAGATCCCACTACAACATTATCCCATTATCCAACATTATCCCTCATTATCCATCTGTGAGGTAGGTAAGATCCCATTACAACAGCTGACAGCCAGCTACCTGAAATTGAGCAGGACTGTCTTCCTGCTGTAGATCTGAGGTGGGGCTCAGCCCATTACCATGGTAGTCAGTGAACATGTGCAATGATAGCTCACAATTTTATTCAGTTGGCAAACATTGGATTTAGCTGTATCCTTGCTAAGGAGACGGAAAAGAGAGAGAGAGAAGAAAATACTCACCACTACCAACATGGGATTGAAGTTATGCACAAGTTAGGATGATTTGGCCTCGAGCAGTATAAAACCTAAATGAAACTTGCTTAAATAATATTTATTGGCCCAGAAAAAGAGGAAGTCCAAGGAAAGATGTTGTCAGGGTTGTTTGACCTCAAGACTCAGCAAGGTCAAGAACTCAGGTATCTACCACCTCTCCACTCTGCTGGATGAAGGTTCAGCTTCTTCCCAAGGCTATTCTGATAGTTATAGGATGGCTGCAAGCGGCACTCTATCTACACGCTTCCTCATTCACATCCTTCCCATAGGTCTTCCTTAAGCACAAATAAGAACTTTCCTAGAAGCCGTCAGCAAATCTTTACTCATAATCATTCCTAAATGAATCAATGGCAGGTAGTAAGAGGGACTAGGATTACCTTTTGGAACTGAGAGTGCAGTCTGCTTTACTAAGACAGCTGGCGGCTAGGAAAATGGGATTATTAAATAAATTAATACTCTTTTAGGAAAGAGTAAAGAAAGAAGGAATGCACGGTGGTTGGAAAATATATATATATTTATTTATATTCTTTACACATCCCTAGTGCGCCACCAAAAAGGGAATATCACTAAAAAATCAAAGAATTTATTTTTAAGAATTTTGATTTATAAAGGATCATGCAAAAAATTTTAGAAGATTGCACTATGTTTGTGATAATATGCATGAAAACTTGGTTTCTATGTGTGACATAATAAGAAATACATATTTGGTCTCTACCCCTAGTTCCTGCACAGAGCTCCTAAAACTTTGTAATTTCCTAAGTAATGGGGGGGAGGGTGATAGGAGCATCTTACAAGGAGCTCCTAAATCTGTTGGAATTTCCTGGATGACGAGTGTCTTTTGTTCTAATGAGGCAACATTGCCGGGTTCCTGGATAGCTTCAGGATGGGGACTGGTCACCAGAAAGACCAAGCCAAGATCAGAAGCCTGGAACTTTCAGTCCCACCCCACATCCTCCAGGGAGGGGAGAGGGGCTGGAGACCGAGTTAATAATCAATCTTATCTATGTGATAAAGACTCCATAAAAATTCCTAAATTCTGGGGCTCAGAGAACTTCCAGGCTGGTGAACACATCAAGGTGCGCGGAGGGTGGCACGTTCAGAGAGGGGATGGCAGCTCCACACACCACCCCCACACCTTACCCTATGCTTCTCTCCCATTTTGCTGTTTCTGAGTTGTGTCATTTATAATAAAGAAAAACAGAAACACAACATACCAAAATTTATGAGATCAGCAAAAACAGTACTCAGAGGGTAGTTTATAGTAATAAATGCCTATATTAAAAAAGAAGAAAGATCTCAAATAAACAACCTAACCGTATACTTCCAGAAACTAGAAAAAGAAGAACAAACTAAGGTGAAAATTAGCAAAAGGAAGGAAACAATAAATATCAGAGCAGAAATAAATGAAATAGAGAATAAGAACAATAGAAAAAATTGATGAAACTAAGAGTTGCTTTTTTCAAAAAGATAGCCCAAATTGACAAACTCTTAGTTAGACTAACCAAGGAAAAAAGAGAGAAGATTCAAATAAATAAAATCAGAAATGAAAGAGAAGCCTTTACAACCAATACCACAGCCTTAAAAAATAAGGAAGTCCTGTCGCATGTGACAACATGGATGAACCTGGAGGACATTACGCTGAGTGAAATAAACCAGAAACAGAAAGACAAATACTGCATGATCTCACTTGTATGTGAGATCTAAAATAGTCAAACTCATAGAAGCAGAGAGTAGAATGGTGGTTGCCAGGAGCGGGGGTGGGGGGAAATGGGGAGTTATTAGTTGGAGAGCACAAAGTGTCAGTTATGCAAAACGAGTAAGTCCTAGAGATCTACTGTACAGCATAGTGCCTATAGTTAATAATACTGTATTTTATACTTAAAATTTGCCAGCAGGGTTGCTCTTATGTTAAGTGTTGTAGCAAAATAAAAAAAATTAAGAGGTTAGATCCTATGTTAAAAGTTCTTACCACAATAAAAAGTGTAAATAGTAAATATGTGAAAACATTTAAAATGGTTGCTGTTTTCAAAAGCATCATAAAAATGTAATAAAAATACTGTTCAAATTTTAAATTTTAGAAGTAAAAAATAAACAGATCAGCAGAAGTGGTAAATAATATAATAAAGGCAGAGATTAATAAAGGAAAAAGCATAATATGCAGTAGAATTGAAAGATTCAAGAGCCTTAGGTTTTTATTTCCATGAGAGAAAAAGATACATATATAACAGGTAATAAATTTACTCAAGAAAAAAATTTTAAATTAAGAATAAAGATTCACTGTAAAAATAGATACAAAGGAAATTAAATATATAAAAGAATACCATTTATAATTTATAGTAATATACTTGA
Source organism: Ceratotherium simum simum (assembly GCF_057802395.1). Classification (NCBI taxonomy): domain Eukaryota; kingdom Metazoa; phylum Chordata; class Mammalia; order Perissodactyla; family Rhinocerotidae; genus Ceratotherium; species Ceratotherium simum. Next base: position 5,313,087 of record NC_141935.1, read on the forward strand.
AAATCTGAAAACAATGTATAATTTTCTAGGAAAAAAAAATGATCAAAATTGGCTAAATAAGAAATAGAGCATATGAATATGCTCAATATTTCAACCTAGCATAAAATCAGCATCTAAACATAAGATTATCCAAAAAAGATTATAAACCAATTTTATTTATGTATATTGATGCAATAGTACTAAATAAGATACTAGTAAACTAAATTAGAAATGCATTAAAAAAAATCTTTACAAACACTACCTGTAAGACACGTGATCAAGGTTAGCACCAATACAGTAAGTCATATGGATAGTGTGTACCCTGGATATGATGTGTTGAGAATGACACTTAACCTCTGTGGCCTTCCTTCCAAAAGCACTTTACCCCAGTTTGATCATGTGAAAACCATCAGACAAGTCCCACTTGAGGGACATTCTACAAAATACCTGACCAGTACTCCACAAAACTATCAAGGTCATCAAAAACAAGGGAAGTCTGAGAAACTGTCACAGCCAAGAATAGTCTAAGGAGACATAACAACCAAATGTAATGTGGTATCTTGGATGGATCTTGAAACAGAACAAAACATTAGGGGAAAACTAAGGAAATCTGAATAAAGTATGGACTTTAGTTAATAACAGTGTATCAATATTGGTTCATTAAGTGCGACAAATGTACCGTATTAATATAAGATGTCAGTAATAGGAGAAACTGAGTGTGGAGTGTAGGAACTCTGTGCTATCTTTGAAACAATTCTGCAAAGGTAACGCTGGTCTGAAGTAAAAAGTATATTTATAATGCATTAGAAGAAATGCAAATCAAAACCACAATGTGATACTACCTCATACCCATTAGGATGACTACTACCAAAAAAACAGAAAGTAGCAAGTGTTGGCGAGGATGTTGAGAAATTGGAAGCCTTGTGGACTGTTGGTGGGAATGTAAAATGGTGCAGCCACTAGGGAAAACGGTATAGAGGTTCCTCAGAAAATTAAAAATAGTGGCCGGCCCAGTGGCGTAGCGGTTAAGTTCGCAGGCTCCGGTTTGGCAGCCCAGGGTTCGCAGGGCCGGATCCCAAGCGCAGACCAACACACCTCTTGTCAAGCTGTGCTGTGACGGCACCCCATATAAAGTAGAGGAGGATGGGCACGGATGTTAGCCCAGGGCCAATCTTCCTCGGCAAAAAGAGGAGGATTGGCAATGGATGTTAGCTCAGGGCTAATCTTCCTCACATATAAAAAAAATTAAAAATAGAATTAATATATGATCCAGCAATCCCACTTTGGGTAAATACCATAAGAATTGTCAGCAGAGTCTCAAAGAGATACCTGTACATCCATATTCATAGGAGCATTATTTATAATAGCCCAAATGTGAAGCAACCCCAGTGTACATTGATGGGTGACTGGATAAGCAAAATGTAATATATATACACAATTGAATATTATTTAGCTTTTAAAAGGAGAGAAATTCTGACACATGCTACAACGTGGCTGAAAATTGATGACATTATGCTAAGTGAAATAAGCCAGTCACAAGACAAATATTCAATGATTCCAACTATATGAGTAACTAGAATAGTCAAATTCATAGAGACAGAAAATAGAATGCTGATTGCCCGGGCCTGAGGAGAGTGGGGACTGGGGAGTTGTTGTTTAATGGGTATAGAGTTTCAGTTTTGCAAGGTAAGAAGAGGTCTGGAGATGAGCTACACAATAATGTGAATATACTTAACAATACTGAACTGTAAACTTAAAAATGGTTAAGAAGGTAAAATTTTTATGTGTATTTTATGTCAATTAAAAATAAAAATAATAAAAAGTAAGAACGAGAAAATCTTTTAAAAAATTCATTAAAGAAAGCAACTCAAAATTATGATCATTCCAGAAATACAGATAAGATTTAATACCAGAAAATTTGTCAATAGCATACATCAATATGTATAATAACAAAAACATGATTCTTTTAATAGATGCTAAAAATCAAGTCAATAAAATTCAACCCAATTTATAGAAAATAACATTCTGTTAGAATAGTGAGATAGAAGCACGCAAGATCAACACAAGTACATCCATCTTTTACCAAATACGCATATAATGGTAACAGACTAAGGTAAAATCAGGAATTTAACACTTAATTATACTTAATTGTAATTAATTACACATTGATTAGTCTTAAAACATAATTACATTTAAACGCACCTTTTGAGATTTTTCAACAGATTTGGTTATTTTAATAAGAAATGAAACAAAAATTGTAGCTATTGGAAGGGAGAAGTTATTTGCAAACAAAATGTTATACTTTCTCTGTAACATTTAAAACTGAGTCACTGTATTAGGCCCTGCACATTAACTCATTTTATCCTTTTAATAACTCTGAAAGGTAGACATATTTACACATTAGGAAACTGAGTCTCAGAAAGGTTAGATTCACACAGCTGGTAGTGGTTCTCACTTGGATCTCTGTCCATCCAATCCTAAGGGCCACTCTCTTTTCATTCATCATGCTGTTTCATTTAAATTTCATCTCTCATTGACAAATCCATACATTTATCTGCCCGCTACACAGTCCACCCAAATTATGCTTTTGGGAAATATTTCAGAGGGGAGAGAGAGAGAGGAAGAGAGACAAAGGCAGAAGAAATATACCAAAATATTTCTGGGTGTGGGATGAAGATTGTTTTTAATTTTCTGCATTTTCCAAATTTTTTACAATGAGCATGTATTACTTTACTTTGATTTAGAAAATATAATAGACATTGTGTTTCAAAACACAAACACAAAAGCTTCCAAGACTCTAGGAGTCATAGTCAAAAAAGGAAACTTAAATCAGCGCTGGATGAGTATGTGTGTGAGGAACTTGGTTCATCCAAGTGAGGCTGAATGGGGGTTTTGTTCGTTTTGTTTGCATATTTTATGGTTTGCTCTGGAACAAAAAAAGCATAATAGGTTTTTGTAAGAGCACTAGAGATTCAAGAGTTTTTGTTAGGTATTTTATGTCTGTTTTTAAAATGTGTCTTTATTTCATCATTTTTAAATGTCCTTTTACTTCTGTTTCTGTTGGTAGCTCCTGTATTCAAAATCTCTGACTCAACCTTCAGGACAGAATGCTATGAAGGATGCACCTCCACCTAGTGGTAACTCAGGCTAAGTGCAGGATCACTGATTCATTCATTAGTTCCTTCACCCATGGGATAAAAACAGCTGTTAGACTACTTGCTATGTATTAGACATTGTGTTAAGCCTTTTGTTTTAAGCCTTTTATTGATTTAACCCTCACACATGGTAGGCAGACCTCTAATATGGCCCCCAGTGATCCCCATCTCCTGGTATCCACACTCTTGTGTAATCCCCTCCCTTTGAGTCTGGGCTGGAACTAGTAACTTGCTTCTAACCAAGGGAATATGGCAAAGGTGATGGGATGTCACTTCCGTGATTATGTTAAAAGATTGTGACTTCCATCTTGCCAGAAGGCTCTCTCTTTTGATGACTTTGACCAAATTGCCATTGTTACAGAGCCCACCACCACTGAGGAAAGGAGGCTCTCAGTCCGACCACCCTCAAGGAATTTAATCCTGCCAACAACCACAGGAGTGAGCTTGGAAAGTGGATTACTTCCCAACTGAGCCTTCAGATAAGATGCCAGCCCTGGCTGACACCTTGCTTGCAGCCATGTGAGAGGCTCTGAAGCACAGGACCCAGCTGAGCCATGTCCCACAGAAATGGTGAGATAATAAATGGGTGTTATTTTAAGCTGCAGAGTTTTGAGATAACTTGTTATGCAGCAATAGATAACTAATACATCACAATAACTCTCTGAGGAAAGTAGCATTATCATCCCTGTTTTATAGAAACCTAAACTCAAAGAGATTAAATAATTTAACCAAGCACACAGACTAGTAGACAGAAGAGGTAGAATTCAAAATCAGATCTGTTTGATTTCCTAAGCCATGTTCTTACCAACTCTGTAATGCTGCCATCTTGCTTAACTATTTCCCATGAGCCAGGCGATGTACAAAGAACTGGGGATGCAAAGATAAAAGGCATCAAGAAACTCACAATCTTTTGTGGGAAAATGGCAACTAAAGTAATCAACAGTTGCGTTAGAGGATTCTAAATGTTACGTTTGTTAGAGTGTTATAAACATGACATTATAATGCACAAAAAGATATGCATCTACCAGCATGGGTGTAGGGAATGAAGTGCACATGAGGACATAAGGTAAATCAGGGGAGGTTTTTTCTAGATAACAACTGAACTGAGTGTCATGCAGGATGAATTAGAAATTACGGATGGAGAAGGATAACATTGCAAGTGGAGAAACCAGCATGTGGAAATACATAGAGACTTGAATACTCTTTGAATCCTGAAAAAAATAGAGACATATTTTTATTATACATATGCATATATATTATACACATGGCATATATAATATATATGATATATATCTATATTTTATAGGCATATATGTACATATATAATATTTATTATCCTTCCCTGAAATACAGAGCTATTTCTATTTCTTGATAGGCTTACCAAACTCAATATTTTCCAAGCTAAAATCACCACTTTATCTACAAAACTTATTCTTTCCCCTGTGTTCACTGACTTGCTGCATGACTCCACCATTATTCAGATTGTCCAACCCTTGAGTTTGGTCATTCATCCAAGAATTCTGTTTCCCTTTTCCTCGCCTCTTGTAGGTGTGTTTAATGTATCGCCAAGTCCTGTTGACTCTATCTCCTAAATATCTCTTAAGTCTGTCCCTATCTTTCAAGCTCCACTATTGCTGCCTATTTTGGATCCCCACCTCTTCCCCACATAATCTCCCAACCTACCTGCCTTCCTTCAGTTTTGTCTTTTTCAAATCCATCCTCCAATTGATACCAAAGTAAGGTCCCTAAAATGCAACATTAACCCCCTTGTTTAAAATGCTCAACGTTACCTTTAAAACAAACAAATGACTCAGGTGAATAGAGAGTGAGAAAAGAAGACTAAAGGCAGAAGCCTAGGAAGCACAAATATTTAAGGGGTCGAGGAGCCTCTGCATCGAGCTATGAAAACATAATTAGTGGAGAGCAGTATTGTGGAGGACACGGGGAAAAGAGGAAGTTATTGACGCCGATAAATGCTGTGAAAAGTCAGTAAGAATTGGAAACAAGTTTTGCAATCAGAGTGTCTTTGCTGACCTTGGCAAAATCCATTTTAGTGACGCTGTGGAGACAGAAACTGGACTTCAGCAGAGTGAACAGTGAGAAAGTGGAGTTTGGGTGGGCATCTCAGAGGCTGCAAAGTCAAGTTTACTGAGGTATAATTCATCTGTGTTAGGTGTACCAAGGCAAACAGTCGTGCAACTACCGCCACCACAATCAAGATACAGAACATTTCCTTCAAAACGTCCTCTTGCTCTTTGTCAGTACCTTCCCTGACCCAGCTCCAGGCAATCAGTGATCTCTTTACTGTCCCTAGAATTTTACCCTTTCCAGAATGTCATATAAATGGAATCATAGGGTATGTAGCCTTTGGAGTCTGGCTTCTTCTACTTAGAAAAATGATTTGAGGTTCATCTTTGTTATTGCATGTGTCAAGAGGTCGGATCTTTGTATTATTGAGTAGCATCCTTTTGTAGGAATTTCAAGTTTGCTTATCCATTCAAGAACTGATGGATATTTGGGTTGTTTCCAGCTTTTTGAAACTATGAATAAAGGAACTATGATCATACAGACTTTTGGGTGGAAGTATGTTTTCATTCTCTTGTGTAAATACCTAGGAATGGGATTGCTGGGTTTTCAGTAAGTGTATTTTTAGTTTTGTAAGGAACTGTCCAATTGCTTTCCCAAGTGGCTGTACCACTTTACATCCTCACCACCAAAGCATGAGAGTTGCTCCACATCCCTGCCAGCATTTGGTATTGTCAGTTATTATATAAATTTATTTTAGCCATTTTAATAGCTGTGTAGTGATATCTCATTGTGGTTTAAATCTGCACTTTCTTTTTTTTTTTGAAGTTTATTTATTTATTTGTTTGTTTGTTTATTTATTTAATTAATTTGGTGAGGAAGATTGGCCCTGAACTGACATCTGTTGCCAATCCTCCTCTTTTTTTTTTTTCTTTTTTTGCTGAGGAAGATTCGCTCTGAGCTAACATCTGTGCCCATCTTCCTCCATTTGTATGTGGGATGCCGCCACAACATGGCCTGATGAGCAGTGCATTGGTCTGTGCCCAAGATTCAAACCTGCGTGTAAACCCTGGGCCACCAAAGTGGAGCGTGTGGACTTAACCACTATGACAACAGGTTAGCCCCAATCTGCATTTTCTAATGACTAATGGTGATGAGTATCTTTTCATGTGCTTATGTGCCATCTTCTTTGAAGTGTCTATTCAAATCTTTTGTATATTTTTAAACTGGTTTGTTTACATTACTGAGTTGTGAGAGTCTTTAAATATTCTGGATACCAGTCTTTAAGCAAATATATGTTTTACAATATTTTCACAGTCTGTAATTTGTTTATTTTCTTAACAGTGTGTTTCAAAGAACAGAAATTAAAAATTTCAGTGGAGTGCAATTTATCAAATTTCCTTTTATAGTTTGTGCTTTTTTTGTCCAATGTAAGAAATCTTTGCCAAGCCATAGGTCACAGAGATTTTCTATGTTTTCTCTTAGAAGTTTTAGGTTTTATATGAAAGCTAAGACCTAATAGAGTTAGTTCTTGTATGTGATGTGAAGTATGGGTTGAAGTTAATTTGCTTGCATATAGCCATATGCAATATTTGAGCACCATTTCTTGGAAAGACTACCTTTTCTCCACTGATTTGCTTTTATACCTTTGTTTAAAATGAATTAATCATATTTGTGTGGGTCTATTTCTGAACTGTCAATTGTGTTTCATTTATTTATGTCTCTCCTTTGCCAATACTATAATGTCTGGATTACTGTACCTCTGTAGTGGATCTTGAAGTCAGGTATTGTGAATCTTTCAACTTTATTCTTTTTCAAATTGGTTTTAGCTATTCTATTTCCTTGATTTTCCATATAAATTATAGAATCAGCTTGTCAATTTCTACAAAAAATGTGCCTCTTGGTATTTTGATTTGAATTACATTTAGTGCATAGATTAAATTTGAGGGAGTAGAAACTTTAATAGCATTGAGTCTTCCAATCAATGAACATCGCATATATCTCGTTTATCTGGGTTATTATGATTTCTTTCATCAGTATTTTGTAGTTTTCAGCATGCTAATCTTGCAACTATTTTGTTAGGTTTATACCTAAGTATTTCATGATTTTTTGTGCTATTGTAAATGATACTTTAAAAAATGTTTCAGTTTCAAATTCATATACGATACTAGTATATAGAAACATGATTATTCTTCATATATTTACTTTGTATCCTGCGACCATGTTAAACTCATTAGTTCTAGTCTCTTCTTGGCAAATTCTTTGAGATTTTCTATTTAAACAATCATGTCATCTGTTAGAGAGGATTTTAATTATTTTTTCCAATCTGTATAACTGTGTTTGTTTATTTACCATAGTGCACTGGTCAGGAGCACCAATACAGTGCAGACTAGAAATGGTGAGAGGGGACATCTTTGTGTTATTCTTGATCTTAGGGAGAAAAATATTCAGTCTTTCACCACTACTATAACGTTAGCTCTAGGTTTTTTATAGATCATCATTATCAGGTTGAGGAAGTTTCCTTTAATTCCTAGTTTGCTGAGAGTTTTTATCATGAATGAATGTTGAATTTTGTTAAATATGTTTTTCTGTACCTGTTGAGGTGATCACACGGATTTTCATCTTCATTCTGTTATGGTGAATTACATTAATTAAATTTTGAATGTTGAATGAACCTTGCATTCCCAGATTAATCCCATTTGGTCTTAATGTATTATCCTTTGTAAATGTGGCTGGATTGGGATTATTCATATTTTGCGTGGGATTTTTGTGTCTATGTTCACGAGGGATATTGGTTTGTAGTTTTCCTGTACTGTTTTTATTTGATTTTGGTATTAGGGTAATGCTGGCCTTATAAAATTAATTAGAAAATATCTCCTCTTCTAATTCCAAGAACAGCTGGTGTACAATTGGCATTAATTCTTCCTTAAATAATTTGTAGAAATCACCTGTGAAGCAATTCCAGCCTGAGATTTCTTTGTTGGCAGGTTTTTAACAACAAATTTGATTTCTTTAATGAATATTCAGGTTATCTATTTCTTCTGGAGGAATTTTTGTCATTTATACTTTTCAAGGAATTTGTCCATTTCATCCAAGTTGTCCTTAATATACTTTTATTACACTTTCAATGTCTGTAGAACCTCTAGTGATTTTCCCTCTTTCATTCCCGATATTGGTAACTTGTGTCTTCTCTTTTTCTTAATTAATCTGGTGTGCTATTTATCAACTTAATCTTTCTCTTCAAAAACCATCTTTTGGTTTCATTGTGGTTTCTTTCCTGTGGATTTTCTGATTTCAAATTTACTGATTTGTGTTTTATTATACATTATTATGTCCTTGTTTCTGCTTGCTTTGGATTTAATTTGCTCTGTTTTTTCTGGTATCTTACAGTAGAAGCTTAGACTATTGACTTGAAATCTTACTTTTCTAATATAAGCATTTAATGGCATAAATTAGAGATTGGTAAACTTTTTCTGTAAGGGCCTGATAGTAAATATTTTAGGCTTTGTGATCCATATGGTCTCTGTTACAACTACTGAACTACGCATTGTAGTGTGAAAGCAGCCATAGACAATAAACAAATGAACGGATGTGTTCCAAGAAAATGTTATTTACAAAAATAGGCAGTGCTATGAATTTGGCCAGGGGACTACAGTTTGCCAACCCCTGCCATACATTTCTGAGATTAGGTTGTAAAAAGGCTGTGCCTTCCATCTTGGGTACATTGTCTTGCTCTCTCTCGGGTTGCTTGCTGTGGGGACAGCCAGCTGCCATGTCAGGAGGTAGCCCTGTGGAAAGGCTCATATGAGTGAGATTGGAAGTGGATCATCTACGGCCTACCAAAAGCATGTGAGTGAGTTTCGAAGAGGATCTTCACCCAGTTGAACCTTGAGATAACTGCGCTCCAGCCAGTATCTTGACTGCAGCCTGATGAGAGACTTGAAGCCAAAAACACCCATGACTTGGGATCAGAAGAAACCCTTCTAGAAAGTTATTTCATTCAACCATCACTTAGAACAATGTAGGAGCACATAAAATTTATTAGATAATTTTCATTGATGGAGTTGGAATAGTAATTTCTTTTAAATAGTTTTTCTGCTGCATATGCTCTGGAGACATCCAATAGCAGTTCTGTTCAAATTCTAGCTTTATGGGGAAACTGTCACCTCAGGCAAGTTACTTAACCTCTGAAGCCCAACCTTCTTTCTCTCTACAAAGCTGATAATAATAACTATACCCCAGGGTGGATATGAAAACTAAATGGTATAAACAATGCACCTTGATTGCAGAGTAAGTCAGAGTTATTTATTTCTCCAGTTGCCTTAGGAACTAACCAAGGCGTAAAACACAGAGATACGACTTGGAGATGCCCCATCTCATTTGAGCACAGTCTAATATTTGTGCTCATCTGGCATAAAACGGGATTCTGTGAATGGTTTAGATTCCCTCCTGAATAAAAGTGTTATCACCTCATCTGGAGAAATAGAGACTGACAGCTAATCCTATCATTGACCAGAAATAGTGTCCCTGCCTTGAGAGTGACTTTAATGAAACTGAAATCAACAAAGATTCCTTGAAAGAGAGTAGCAAACAGCAAATTAAAGATTGAGGAGAAGGGAACTCTCATACACTGCTGGTGGGAGTGCAAATTGGTGCAGCCACTATGGAAAACAGTATGGAGATTCCTCAAAAAATTAAGGATGGAACTACCATATGATCCAGCTATTCCACTGCTGGGTATCTATCCAAAGAATGTGAAAACACCAATGCGTAAAGATGCATGCACCCCTGTGTTCACTGCAGTGTTATTCACAATAGCCAAGACTTGGAAGCAACCTGAGTGTCCATCAAGGGACGAATGGATAAAGATGTGGTATTTATACACAATGGAATACTACTCAGCCATAAGAAAGGATGAAATCCAGCCATTTGTGACAACATGGATGGACATTGAGGGTATTATGCAAAGTGAAATAAGTCAGAGGGAGAAAGTCAAATACCATATGATCTCACTCATTAAGTAGTAGATAATAACAACAACAAACACATAGAGACAGAGATTGGATTGGTGGTTATCAGAGGGGAAGGGGGAGGGAGGAGGGTGAAAGGGATAATTCGGCACATGTGTGTGGTGATGGGTTGTAATTAGTATCTGGGTGATGAACATGAGAACATGACGTAATCCATGCAGAAACAGAAGTACAATGATGTACACCTGAAATTTATACAATGTTATAAACCAATGTTACCACAATAAACAAACAAAAAGATTAAGGTTATTAGGATGTTTTAATTAAAAAAATTATCATTATATAAATTAATATATAATTATAATTTATTTTATTAATTGGTACAAAATAAGTACTTTTATAATATCTATAATATATAGATATTATATTTGTATATAACCAAGGTGTATATATATAAAAATATAATACCACCTAAAACTTCCTGAATTTTATGGGAATTTTTTAAAGGGATGCCTAAACACTATTTATATATAGTGAGATTTTAAAATTGATCTTGAGATCATTGTTGTAGTTTTGAAAGAAAAAATATTTTAATAGAAGCACCTTTTATTACTATATATTCACCTATCTTTATTCTGTTTTTCCAATGCTTTTAAATGCATTTGATAGAGTTAAGCAGTTTGGAAAAAAATTAAAGTAAAAGACCAATGTGACTTAATCTTCATAAAAATTCCATTCTTGCTAATGGAAGTAGAGTTTATAAAGGACTATGTTTGCAATAATATGTCATAACCCAAATATTTTAAATGACATCAGACGAAACATGATCTGTAGTATTAGTTTGAACTTTTTAGGTGATACTTTTTTTTCTAGGAATTTGATTACTTAAATTTAAATCCTTAGACCTTTTTAAATAAAATAATGGTGAGTATTTTTTTCCCGTTGGTTTCACCTCTTAAATAATGAATTTTTATCCTTTGAAAAAATGACCACCTTTTAAGCAGTTAGTCGCGCTGAGGTTGCCTGGTGCATTCATCTAGATTTGCAAAGGAAAATTGAAAACAGCCCAGATATTTCACTGCAAATATTAGCTACTGAGCACCATAGCTCCCCTTCTCTTGTGATGCTGTTAGGCTCCTTTGCTCCTTACTTATGGATTTTCCCCCTAGCGCATCGTAGAGGTTGGGATCCTGGAGCCATTTATTTAGCAGCAGCAAACTTAGCTTTAAGAAACAATAGTTTATATTGGTTCCCATGACTACTTTTAGAAAGGAAGATAAAACATTGAGCAAGCAATACTATTTTTTGTCTTGTGTACAATCCTGTGCCTCTTTTTCATGTGATTTTTTTCATTTTAGTCTATTTTTTCATCTGTATTTTTAACTCTGAAAAAAGTGTATTTAATTCGATTTACAGCTCTAACTATATTTATATTGTAATAGAGATACTCAATTTAATTATCTAGTGTAGTTTGGATACTACTACATAATCTGTACATTTATACATACAGATACCCCCGGGGCACGGTTAAGTGCCTTCTCCCTGAGGATTAATTCATCAGGTGCCAAGTGTAGAGGCTACCTGCATTTGTAACCTGATTCCCTACTTGGCCACTGTGGTGGCCCCTCCAGAAAATGAAATTCAATCCGCAGTTGCATGTCGTCATTTCCAATAGGACTTAATTTCCTTGCGAGGGCAAATTCGCTGGTCCACTGAAGATCTGTCGAATTTCTATCCAGTTGCACATCTTATATTTGATCCATAGTATTTTTAACATTATATTTTATTACAAGCTCTCCATAGTCATATTGATTCATTTAAGTGAGGCGTTAGAGCTCCATTGTTTTATGTTTCACGTTTTATGAAACAGTAGTTTCATGAAAACAATTCTCCCTGTTTCCCTTTCCTTTTTCAGTTCCTTGGATCCTTTCTTGGCATTCAACAATATTGCTAGCAGAGTTTGGGAAATGAATATCCAGTAACAGCACCAGGAGAAATAATTACTATACTTAACTAAGAGAAGCTAACATTCCAAATATCAGTGTGAAATGTATTTGTTTCCATTTGGACTATTTTCCAAAAAAATTAAACATACACTTTCCAATCTGGCCAACTCCCAAGCTGGTATTATATTTACATTGTGCTTAAGCACGTAATTCTGCATATTTTCTGTATAACCTATTTCTTTACTACTTAGAGTGTGTTTAAGTAGAAAGGGTTGAAATATGGAAAGTATGGAAACAAATTATTTGAGTTATTTCATAGCATCAGTCCTATCCAGCCCAAGCCTTATTCCAGCTGTCTATAATTATGATCCTGTTAATCTGAAGGTTTCTCATCCAGCTATGCAATCTCTGAGGTCTTAGCTAGAGCAAGATATTAGGAGCTATTTTCCTCACTTGCAAGTGGGAAAATTATGTGCATATAATATATATTAACATATAAAAACCAAAAATATATACTTTATATTAAATATATAATTGTATGTCTGTATTTTTGGTTTTTTGCCTTGTCATCAGAGAGAAAAATTAGAGCCATAGGTGGTGTAGAGTAAGAGCAGAGGAGGGACCTCAGTGTTAGCCACACCATCCTGCTACCTCTGATCGCGTGCCATGAGAAGCTAGCAGGATCCTTGAGTTTCTTTCTCCCTGGGATTTGGGCACCACAGGATGCTGTATACTCTACCAGCCTTGAAAGCCCTCTCCTGGCCCCATCCCTAATTTCTCATAGCTTCTTGAATACATTCCTCAGAATAAAATGTGCCTTTGCACTGGGACTCCCAAGTTTCAGCTGCAAACTCTATAAGCAGATCTCCCATCACGTTCAGACCTGGACTCTGACAGATACTGACTGACTCTATCCGAGACCTGAACTTGACTTGTCACCCTGGTATATATTACTGTGGGAGGGTCTACTGCTTCCTTCCTGACAGTTTTCTTAATTCTTGTTGGTTCCACCCACAATCTGACTTACCAGTACCTCTTAGAAAGCCTTTCTATTATGGTGATATGCTTCTGGGAACTGGTTAAGTTAAACTAAACAAGAAGTTAGCCGCTTGGACGTGCAAAACCCAAGAGTGGAATTTATTATCAAGTTTCAGGATGCAACTATCAGAAGCAAAGATGCCTGCGAGTCTGTGGAGTTATATATGATGCTCACTTTGCTTGTTAACAGGAAACTACAAGGCAACTACAAACATTCTTTTCCATTTGAACTTCTTCTGATGTAATCATCTTCCATTACAATGACAACTTCCCAGCAGAAACTTGGTTTGCTTTTGTTTCCTCTTGGAAATGATACAATTAAACAACTCTTCTGAAGGGATCAGAAGAAACCACAAGAAATTTATGAGACTCTGTCCGGCTGTAGACCCTTTGCCCCTCTATCAAAGTTGTGTGAAGTTGGCCTGTGAGATCAATAGTTATTATAGGAGGTGGACAGGCCAACAAGGCAAATGATTTTATGAGGTTTCTTTCCTGAGGATACCACACTGAAAACAAATTTGTTTTCACTCCAACAACCTCTTAAGGGAATTTCAGAATGTTAGCTGTTTGACAAATACCACTATTGAGAGAGATTGGGATGTTTCTAATATGCTGTAAAAGGAATTGTGTTTCTGGTCTCTAGGTGAATTTCTCTTGCTTGGTCTAATTGCAATTGGCATGTAATTCCTCGTGCTGTCTACTATGAAGCTGTTTCTGCCTTCAACTCTTGCCTGGGGAAATAGTTTCTTGGGAAAGTATTTCAACAATTCCTAGGAATTTTTTAAAAATTTTGCTCCAAAATATGTGAATGTGAAATGGATAAGTGACTATGTTTGTATAAACTTATTGTTAAGTCCTCTTACAGCATATTCTTAAAGACCTCTGGCTAGAAAATGATAGTTTTAACAGGAAATGTCTTTATCTAAAAAGACATTTGATCACCGAGAATCAAGGAGAGACTCTCTTGGGTTGTCTTTTTCAGGAGATAAAAAGGGGATTTAAATATTTCAATTAGACTATTTTTTTTTCCAGCTTTATGGAGATAAAAATGACATATAACTCCTTCTGTTATATGTGTTTAAGGTGTTTCAGGGGATCAGTATGGGCCACCCCAAAATGTGTCTCTTTGGCTTGATCATTTTTAAGAACAAAAGACTCTAAAAGAAACGTTGACCTTCCTTCTAATTGCCTAAAGGAATTTAAGATAAAAGCCTGTTCCAGGAAGGAGCTAATACCATAACTATAGTATAATGGAAAACAGGTGTGATAGAAAGGTACCAGCAAGCCCATTTTTATGAAAGTTCTGTCTCTTGGGTCACGTTGTCTATAGATGGCCCAGCAAACACTTGTTTATCAAAAATTTGCATTTCCATCTCCATGTAAATTGCCTTTCTCCTCTTTGAAGCCCCAAACCACTACCCCCAACATCCTCCTTTGTCTTTAGCTGAAGATGGTATTTAAGGTGGTGGCTTTGGCCATTCTGGCAAGTTACTCAGTTTTCCTGGGTTTCTCCCATGTATACATGTTATTAAACTTTGTTTTATTTTCTCCTGTTATTCTGTCTCATGTCAATTTAATTCTTAGACCAGCCAGAAGGACCTAGAGGGTAGAGGAACTGTCATCCTCCCTCACAGTTTACAACGTGAGGATTTGATAGATGTATATATTGCAAAATGATTACCACAAGGTTAGTTAACACATCCAGCACCTCGCATACTTACTTTTGTGTGTGTGCAGTGAGAACTTTTAAGATCTAGTCTCTTAGCAACTTTCAAGTATACAACACAGTATTGTTAACTACAGTCACCATTTTTAATACAAATAATCCATAATTAATTTATAAATCAAAATCGAGGTGAGTTGATTATATGAGCCATTTTGAGGACTATAGCCTGGAAGAAGGACCTTCCCCAGGGAAGGAAGCACTCTGAAGAAGCGAGATGTACAGTGTGGTTATATACCGTCTTGGAACAAGGAACATACATCATGTATGACAGGAATATCTCCTTTACTACAGTCACAAAATGTTTTGCCTGCACAGCAGGTCAGTGGTCACAAGGTGAACACAGTAGGTCAGTAACTAATCCTTAGCTTCTGGGAAGAAATGCTTATCTTTAAAGAAATGCTGATATGGGGAGGCATACATCCCTATCTTTAAGGGCATCATTCTTGGCTTTGAGACATCGTAAACGTTTAAAGCAGATGTACAATGCAGGCTCAACAGGCCACGTCAGGGCTTTCTGGAAAAACAAGGTCAGGCTGAATTAGTTTTAAACCAAATAGCTTCCTCAGATACTCCAATATATCCTATTGCTTTTCATTTATGTATCACCATGCTGTACATTACATCCTTAGAACTTATTCATCTTATAACAGAAAGTTTGACCCTTTGACCACCTTCACGCAATCTAGGAGAATTAAAGGTTGCCGAAAAATCATAATAGTAATAATAATAGCAATGGTGTATTTATAATAGTATATAGCATTACATTATAATTAATATGAATAGAATATATAAATACTAACATATTCTATTATTATTAATGTTATATATGGAATATATATTATTATGGTATAATACATTCCATTATTATTATTACTATTATAAATAAGCTGTTGAAGTGGCACCCTGAAAAGTTGGGGTGAGATGAGGGAAAAGACTGAAGAAAGCAGAAAGATCTGAAAACTTGCTTCCTACTTCACAATTTTATGTCCTGCAATATAGACAGATACTTTCCTGATAGAATATCAAAGAGAACCACAAAGAACAGTTTCAAGAAATGCCTCGTTTATCTATTTACACTTAAAAAAAAACCATTGTTTTGGGAAAAGAAATCCTTGACTGCTTTTTTATTTAGATTACAGTTTGGGAATCAATAACACAATTTTAACAATGATAATGTACAATTGTATAACTAATTCAACTAATTAACAATAGTGGTTTGTCTCAGGGGCTAGAAGTTGTGAAATGAAAAAAAAACCCAACAAGGTCTGCAATAGCAGCTTTTCAGAGGAAAATTCCCTTTTTAGAAACAAGTTACCTGAATTAATGAGCTTAGCTGACTAGCTGACTAAATCATATCCTTTCCTCCCTGGAAACTCCTCAGATAGAAAATCCTTCAAAGGTTTCTGCTTATCCTCTGAAGTGCAGAGCAAGTCCCATTTTATTAAAAGTCTCTCCACCTTTAATGAAGGAGATTACTTTTACTTTTACTTTTTTCTATCCAAGAATCTTTACCAGAGAGAAAAGATAACGGACAGAACAGGTGGCACACAAATCTTCCTAAAGCAGTGACAACTGCAGACAGGCCAAGGAGCAATATAAACATGCAAATGTAGTCATTCATGTCTTTATTATCCGTAAATGCTAAACAATTAAGTGTGCAGTGCTTTGGGGAATAATTTAGATAAAACTTCTTTTATTTGCCGCGCGACAGTGAAATGTATTTCGGTTCTCATTTGACCATTTTATTGTCAATGTTGAGGACTTCACGGGAAGCCATGGAGGCCTGTGGGACTCATGAATGTTAATTAACTTCAAGCAAAGACTGCACCTAAAGAATGTAGAAAATACATTTAAGATGCAGCTCCCATCTCAGGATAATATGCTCTAAACTTAAATTAAGCCAAGGCTCATAAACTGGAATGCCTACAAACACCAGGTGACCATCTGAAGAAGCACGTCTATTTTCAGTTCCAGCTACTGACACTGGGTTTGAAAACGGATTCATTGTTATCAAATGGGATGTGGGTCCAGGCTTTTGGATTTCTCTTCCAGGTAACAGCATGGCCTATCTGGAGTGTTTGGAGCCTGGTGGTCCAAGTTCAAGTACCAACTGTGCTATTTGATAGCTGTGTGACCCTGGAAAATAAGCTACTGAATCTCTTATGCCTTAATTTCCTCATTTGTGAATTTGGATAATGAGAAGGCAGTACTTCAGAGGATTGTTGAGAAGATCAAATATTAGAATGGCATCTGGTACAGAGAGCACTTAATTACTGTAAGCCATTATTATCATTTAAGAGAAGTCCGAAGTCCAGCTTTGTATTTGAAATCTTCTAATTTTCAATGCTGGTAACTAATTTTTCTTTTATAATTATTGGGCCTGCTAAATAAACCACATCCAAGATGAAAATCTGGCCCAAAGCCCTCAGTTTGTGACTTCTGCATTAAGCTTACTGGAGTCTTGCAAAGCTCTTATGACTTTCTGCTGGTTTTAAGGTTCAGTAGCCATTGTTCAGAATTATTTATTGTTTATATGTGCTCTTTTTGTTTGCAAAAGTGACTTATGGTATCTTATACTAAAAGCCTAGTTTCAATTAAACTGGTAGTGAGTAAAACAAAATAAAAAATACAAAGGGCATTTTAATAGAGTGAAAATGTACAAAGAGGAGACTAAATGTCCCAGAAAACCAGAGCTCAGGAAACCTACTGACATTGAAGAGAAAACAAATGAACTCGGAGCTTCATGGCGGCCAAGACAAAAAGAGAAATATCATGAGTTCATTGAGGTCACATTGTCCAACAGAAGGAAGCAGCACATCACGTTGTCAAAAGAGATTTCTGTCAACTTTCAACTTTAAAATTTCTTAACAAGGGTCTTTGTATAAGGGACATTTGACACTTGAACAAAGAGTAATTTAAGGAGCAGTTCTAATGAAAAAGGAGAGAATTTCTATATGTGGCAGTTCCTTAATTTGGCCTTCAGGACCAACTCTGGGCACGCTTATTCACAGCCGTGTAAAGGTATTTGCAAGAGGCAGATAAGCAGAGAGGGTAGCCTGCTCAGACGCAACCTATTTGAGGTTATCCGATGATACAGAGATGAAGCTTAGAAAATCTCTAGGAAAGAATTGTTAGTACAACCCCTATTTTAGCTTTTCCAAGCACCAACAATTTTAGTTTGGGTTCAGGTGGAAACTATACCAATATAGACATCTTTTACTCCACAAGCCAAGGAGGGGTGTAGGCTGAGGAGGGAGGGGTCCGTAAGGGAGAGTGGGAGAATAGCACAGGAGGGCCAAGAATTCTCCAAGTGGAACTTTGGGCCCATTCAGGTCCTCAAAGGATTCTGGAACAGAGAGCTCCAGAATTCTGCACCAAAAACAGCAGAAAAATAACCTTAGCCTAGGAGATTTTTGAGGGCAGTTACCAATTTTCTACTTCTGTTATAGAACGACTTGAATCTAACACCTGTAGAAGGGTTGATTGGAGCAGGCCTGCATTCTGAGAGGTCAGTGAGGTTTAAATGTACCATGAAAATGAGTTCTTATGAATGTCCCTTCATTGTCTTTCTCTCTCCTAGAATATAAGTTACATGATGCAGAGATTATTGTCTTAGTATTTTCAGGGCTTGCAATAGTGCCTTGCACAAAGACTGCTCTTAATAAATATGTGTTGAGTGCATGATCAGAAATGTTTATTATTGTATATCCAGATACATACATGTGATTTTTTTTCCAATGACAATTTTGGTTTTGGCATATTTTGTAATTTGTAGCTGCTGCTGGATATAATTGATAAACAGGTTCATTTGATACTTAAAACAGGCTGCTTTACACAGAGATGGTTCTTTGGAAAATGTCTTACCATCTTAGAATAATCATTGTAGTATCTTCTCTGAGATTTACTTTCTTATGCCAGTCAATAAATAAATTGTTGAACGAATTAGTAAATTTGAAATGTCTATATATCATTAAAAGAAGGAAGACTTTTTCACTGAATTCATTCACCCATCCATTCATCATCCATTTATCACATCCTTTATTGGTTATTGAGTCTGCAGCAGGCATGGTATGAGGTATTGGAAAGAAAATCGTGAGCCCACAGTCCTCGCCCTCAAGGGGGTCACGTGATGATGGAAAATACTTCTGTTGGGCTTTCTCTGCACCAGGAACTGTTCTATGCATTTTGCATATACTGACTCATTTATTCCTTACAACCACTATGTAAATTAGGCGACTATTATCCATATTTTGTAAATGTGGAAATAGAGGGACACACAGAATAATTTGCCTTTACACCAAGAAAGGCTGGCTCCACAGTCCATACTTCCATCACCATCACAGTTTCCCTTCATTTAGCTCAATAATGGAAAGCCTAGCACACTGCTGGGCACACGTATGTATCTGAAAATTACATATTGAGTCAACTCTGGCCTAAAGGAGGACAGACCATTTGGAAAGCATCAAATACATCTGCAGGGAAGAGTTTACTCCTTAAAAGTCCATAAATTATTTGGCTCCCTCACATTAAAGAGTGAAGCACATTTTTAAGGAGTTCAACTATCTCACTGGTTGGTATGTATTTGACTTTGCCAATCAGTGTGTAAATTTCTAAAATTTTTCATGTGAGTTAAGTGGCTGTGGAAAGTTTTTATATTAATTCAAGGCAGGAACAGTGCTCATTATGACTCCTGCAATGAGTTATACTGTTGTCTGACACATCGAAGGCTATATGCATAACCTCTTGAGTCTTTAATCATTTTCTACAGGTTCTTGGTTTGACCAAATCAATTTTATACATTACAGCTAGAGAATTTATTACAAAGGACATAAAATAATTATGTTTATTGAGGAAGCCCTTTTAGTTACATATATACAAATTAAATTGATGTCTGAATTCTCCATGGAGAAAACCTTTGTAAGATATCACTGTAAGGCCCTACAGAGAATAATTACTTATTCTGTGCACTGAAAGAATACTGTATTTGTTTATTTTCTCAGCATACTTGTTATGATTTAAATTTGCTTATGAAATGTGGAGTAAATGGGGATTATGCAGACAATCTGAGTGGCCCAAGTATAGTCATACTCTAATCTCTGTTTTTTTTCCTTCTATTACAATATATTCCTTAAAATCACTGAAAATTTCTCATATTTCTCCAATATATATTGCCTGAATGGGCTAAAACATTAAAAGGGGGAGAATGAGAGTAAACCAGACTGAGGGACCCATTTAATAGAAGTCGACTGAAGGTCCCAGTAAGGTATTGCTTAAATGAAGAATCATAAAGCTGCTATTAATTAATCATAAACCTGATATTAATTAATGATCTTTCAGGATCAAAGAGTAATAATTCACACGGGAATGGTTGTCAGATGAGATGTCGGGGTCATAAAAGGAAATATATCCTTCACTAGAAACAGGGAGGAGCTGAGGAATCTCTTCCTTTTTCCCCATACTGCTTTTAGGGGCATGATTTGTACGCTAAAAAATCCTCCCCAAGAAGGACAGTTCAACAGGAGAGATGCGCCAGACACACACTTGTGCTGGCTCCTGGGCCTTGTCAGTCCTGCTGGGCTGCTTTGTGTAGCTTGGCATGGGGATGTGTTCCGACAGGATGGATCAAAGCACCCAAGAGCCAACTGAGAGAATTCAAAGGCAAAAAAGTCTTCAGATGATTTGGAAGATATCTTGGTGTAAAGCTTCCCGGTGTTTTAATTTCTTGTAGCATTTTACCTTGGGGCGCTTTGCAGAATTTAACTACGGTTGAAGCTAAATGCTCAGCTGGGTGCTTGCTTCTATCATTTTTCCTAATGAATGCACGATGAGAAACTGGATTATCTTACTTGGATTTTCTTACCTATTTGTCTAAGCTGTTCAAATCTTTTCACTGGAACAAATTCACTGAGCCTCTTCCTGCTTCTGTGGGGGAATGAGAGATACAGGGATGCCCTTAACTGCTAGATAAATCTAGCTACTTAAGTGAAAGACCACAGCTGGATGGCTGTTCCAAGCAATATTATGAAAGTGGGTTAAGACAAGAAATATAGGGCCTTATTAAAATTTCAAGGGCGATTGAGACAGGCAAGATATAATGAATAGTATTGGAGTTTGGCCAGGTCAATGGTGTTAAAACTCACTCAAAGAAATAGATAAATTTGAGGCCCTGGCCTTTGTTTAACCTCTCATCCAAAAAATGATTCTTCTTTGCCAAAACTTTTGATGATACTCCAGAATATTTGTTTACTAGGTGACTCAAAAGGAATACTGCCTTCAATTTAATTATCTTGGGCTCTGCAGAACCCAGGTGTTAAGTAGAAAATGAGACGATTTTTATCTTTATTTGCCTTTTTTCCTATTTTTTAAATCATTGAAGCAAAATAGCTTATTAAAACATTTAAATCACAAAAGGAAATGGTCACATGGAAGAATATTAAAGACACAAACTTCCTCATCATGAAAGAGTGCACAAAGAATCGGATCCTAATTCTGTTGTTGAAATTGGGGTGCATAGTTACAAAAAATTTTTATAGTCATCATCTAGGCAACATCTTTGTGTAAAAATAAAATTATGTTAGCTTAAAAAGAAGAGAAATAAAAATTTCACAATTTGCCAAAATTGCACCAATGAATAGGATTAGTTGTAAATCTTCCATCCTATGAAACTTATTCTAACCTACCCCAGACTTCACTGATAGTATTCTTAACTTATGAGAAAATATTCTGTGAATATGGAAGACACAAAACCCATCCCACTATAGTTTTAATGTACTTAATGAACTGGAAAAATCATTTTTAAGGATCTTCTAAATATCACCTTCAGTGATAATTAGAAAATAGAATTTCATTATGCACATTTATGATTGCCTAGACGTTACCACAAGGACACTGATCTTCAGTTTGCTTCTACACACATTCTTAGACTTGGAAAGAAGCAGAGAAGTCATCCAGTCCAACCTACCACTCAAGGCAGAATCTCGTCTTTCATATTCATGAACAATTCCAAGCACGTGGAACCTTGCTTCTTCACAAGGATACCTGTCCCATTAGTAGATGGCTTTTACTCTTTGAAAGTCATTCCTTCTATTGAACCGAATTTTGTCTCTGTTGCTACTTAGACTGGTTCTTGTTGCCTCCTTCTAGAGAAACTAGTGTATGTTTAATCATTATCTTGATCCGAGTACTTGATACACGAGTGTGTTCCCATTATAACAAATTTATTGAGCTATAAATGTTTGACAGGTACTTTTCTGCTTGTATGTTATACTTCAATAAAATATTTACAAGAAAAAAAAAGGAAGAGGAATCACCATACCTGGATTACTGTGGTTTTTCACTAGAAAGTAAACTGCGATTTTGAGAGAGATGCTTTTAAAGAAAACCCATTGAAGAAGACTTGAGCAGTAGAATATCTGTGACTCTTATGAAATGTTTCATTCAGACCTTCCTCTTTGGGGTCAGACTACCATGAGCCTGAAATCAACATAGCTGCCTCTCAGAGGCATCAAAAGCGAGTCTAGTTCCTCTGTTGTCAAGAAGCGTTGACAGTTTTGGATTGGGGGATCCTTCACATAAAATTTTAATGAGTTCATTAAGAACCATTATAATTGAGAGAAAGAGAGATGTGAGAGAGAAAGAGAGAGAGAGAATGGAGAAAGATGGGAGTAAATCGGGACAATCTATATCTGTAAAACAGCTACATAACTATCTGGAAAATTTGAAATAATAAATAGATCTTGATCTAAACTGTGAATCCAGTTAAATAAAAATTGACTTCTTTGTGGAGAGCAGGCAATTTTGCTTGGTTGGATTTTGAAAATCTTAAACAATCAGCTAGCATCTGCGTCATTGTGTGATACTTGGAAAGTATTGAAGGTTTCACGTGTGCCAAAAAGGGCCTATTCACACACAGCCTTATCCTATCCCCCCCCCAACTTTTTTTTTTCACACACTGTGGGAGATAAACCAGGGAGGTCAAAATGGAAAAACAACCAAAACACATTGTTATATGTAAACAAAACCTTGTGGCCCTGCCTGGAGAAGCCAACTGAACAAGGGCAGTGCTACTAAAACATCTAGCTGGTAAAGTTTCTTTTACCACAGATGAATGAACTAAAAATACTCACTTGACTCAAAGATAATGCCAGAGGGAAACAGCAGGCCCAGTGCTAGGGCATCCTTGCCTTAAACTATGAAATGCTTTATTGCACAAATGATTGCAATTACTTTCCCAATAATAACTCCTACAGATTTGGCATGATCCATTAAAACAAGAAGTCAGAAATAGTAAAAAAGAGTTTAATCAAATTGTAAAGGATTACATTTTTAATAAAAGGATTTATCACAAAAATACAAGCTCTTATAACGCATTTGAGTTTTTCTTTATAAATCTTTAAATTCTTGATAAGAAGAAAATTGGAACTGAGAAACTTAAAGGTAAGATGTTGGATGTTTCTGAAAATCGAAGATCAATCAGAAATAAAAAGAACACATTTTTCAAATTATGATATGTGAACCCGAATGGCAAAGTTAATTTATCAAAATCGGCATAGACCACAATTGGGTCAAGAATTCTGAACCTCAACTAATTATATTTGGCTTAGGAGAATGAAAGACTCTTCCTAAGATTCATTAATGTTTTTAGCTATTGAGGGCAAAACTTTACCTGACATGTGGGTTGATGATCAGTACTTGCCACTGAGAGTCCTGAGATTTGCCTGAAGCTTCAATTGAGTGATTTCAGCATTTTTATAGTCAGCAAATATTTTTTGGATCTTCTATTATGGGTTAGGTACTGTGCTAGGTCCTGGGGGTATAGTCATCAACAAGATACTCAAAGTCTCTTTCACGGTGGACAATTCTAGTCAGGGCTGGGAGGGGGGAGCTAAAAAATAAACAGAAGTGTGTGTGTGTAAGTGTGTTTGTGTGTGTGTGTGCGTATGTGGGCACGTGTGCATAAGATCAGGTATTAATAAATAATATGAAGAAATTAATTAGAGTAAAGAAATGAGTAAGTGTTGGGGTGTGGAGAGAGGGGACATCTTATTTAGGGAGGTCCAGAAAGACTTCTCTGGAAAAGCAGCATTTGAACAAAGATCTAAAAGAGGGAAATGAGGCACCAGACAAAGATCTAGAATCTTTCAAGTAAAGGGAAAAGTAAATTTGTTCCCTGGGCAACATCATTCATTCATCCCACAAAACTCTAGAAGACTGACTGAGGTAAGGGTCAGTCAGCACAAGGGCCTGAATTGAAAGCTGGCCCTCCTTGCCTTAGACCATAGTCCTAAGGACCAGGTATTTTGTATTTTCAGTAGCCATTGGGCTATGGCTAATGACCTAGTCTTCTGGTCTACCACTTGTAAGACCACAGACTGGCAGGTTAAAGATATCCCTCTTTATGGCTCTGAAGTATGGAAGTAAATTTCAACTGCCAATGGAACAGTCTGGTTCAGTCACACAGAAGACCGTGGTAAGGGCCCATTGTCTAATGAGACTGACAAGAATCAGGCTGCTCATTAAACCTAAACCACTCAGATCACTGCCGTCACCGCGTGGATCCATTCTCATACCAGGCCAAACAATACATCCACCATCATGGACTATAGCAAAAGGCTACGTGCGATCTAGAGGCCACCACTGCATGCCAGACTTGTGATTCCTGCCAAAATTGGTCTCTTGCAAAGGAAGCTACATTCCACAGAGCATTTCTCCTAGAAAATTGACCACATTGGATCTCTGACTGTCTCTTGGGACTACTATTGGTGCCTTGTCAGCATAGATACATTTCCAGGTTATGTTGTTGCTGTTCCAGTCTAATAAGCTGACTTTTGTTTTCAGGTTTCCAGACCACCTACAATCTGACAACAGTGGTTTTCTTCTGATAAAGAGCACTGAACAGTGGGTAGATAGTCAAGACATTCAACGGACATTCCATACTCCCTTATCATTCTCTGATAAGGCTGCTGACACCACTGAGATGTGGGATAGACTTTTAAAAAATCAACCCCCAAAGATTTCTGACTTTATCTCCTTTACCTCTTCCTGGTCCATACACCTTATTAAGGCACTTTGGGTACGAAACATAGTTATCGCCAGAAAAGATTTATCTCTTGTAGGCCATCTCCTGGGTAATGATCAAGATGAAAGGGGTGAAGGGTTATATAAACCTGTTTTGAAAATTCATGATTCTGCCCTTACCATTCATGGATCCGAAGCTTCTTTCTTTTCCTTAATGACAATCCCAGGTCAGCTTGGTTTGTACACACTGAGAGGCAGCCCCACCTAAACTAAGGGATTCAAACTTAACTCTGATTCAGCCACCTGGATTCTTTTATTGAATTACATAGTCCTAGATCATAAAGACAATGACCACTTGGTTGAAAATACTGTCCACCAAGTCTTCTTACAGTGGCCCACTTGGACCAAGCTGGAAAATATAATGGATCTCTGTAAATGTTTTTAAAAGGTCTTTTCCTATTTACAGCTGGTCTCTCTCACTGAAAGGTATTGGTGTGAGCAGATGATTGGAGAAAAGGCAAAGTTATAGCTACTGGGATGGGATACACCAGTTTCAAGGCCAAGGAGGAAGAACAACAACCCCAGCACCTGAGGACAGAACCCTTTAGACTCCAGGAGGCTCAGGGGGAAGGGGACAATTCATATGCTCCTTGTCCCTTACATTCAGCATTGCAGACTGGCACAAAAATCACATGGTCTAGCTGAATCCAGCAGCAGCTGCAACTGACAATTTAACTCACTGCTGGATTTGTCATCCCTGTCTACATGCCATAAAAACAGAAAAACTCTGTGGACTTGGCTAGTCCTGAACTATTCTGCCACCAATGGCAGTTCCTAAACTTGTCCCCTCCTCAAACTTGTATGTGTACCGATGGACCCCTACAACCTTGTTTCGATCATAATGATACAAATTCACATGCTTCTCCTGATGCCCAAGCAGCTTTGGGTTGTCATATGTAGCAATCAAGGCTGTAATTACTCAGTAATACTGTCCAATGTACCAAATTAACCAAACCAGTGTAACGATGACCTAAATCAAGTTTAACAACAAATTCCAAACTGGAGTGAAGTGTGGCCCCTTGAATTATATATTTGTATGTGGGAGAATCTCTCCTTTGAGGGTGAGGGTTGTTGGTCTATTGTCCCTGTGATTATTAGTAATGATAGTAACGATCAGCAGGTCAGTCTGAATTCCCTCGCCTGGGTCTCAGCCTGGCTATCTGAAATAAGACCTACTGGTGCCCTTGGGATTTATTCAGTTTGCTGAGTCCAGGACCCTGGGGAGTGGAGTTGAGGTCAATACTACAAATTGACCTCATCCTGTTGCTTAGAGTCTTGTTGATAGTATCCTTAATTAAATGCCGTATGAAGGAAATAGAACAGATTTGGTCCCATTCTCTGCCAGTCAGAATAATTGGGTTGACTAATGGAGTGGCATACTCATATGAAAATTTGAATTCACCCAAGAAAATGCAGGGCCATGGGATGGATTGCTGGAATAGGCAGACCACCATGGGCCCTGGGCATCCTTGGAGTCTCTTGCTAGGAATGCCAAGAATGCAAAGCACTGACTGCTCTTCACCCAGGTCATTTCTCAGGGTTGGACAGCAGCAAGCAACTTTGAGGGATGAAGTAATGTCTTCCTCTGGGACAAAGAACAGGCTTCACACTGCTTGCTATAAAAACAGCGAGTTCTCCAACTCAATGTTCCTTGGTTGTGCTGAGATGGGCCCACACAATGTCCATCTTATGGGACTTGGGCACAAGAGTAATCAATGTACATGTGACACTCATGCTGCTTGCTGTGTGTGCATTTTTTTTTTTAACTCAAAAGTCCTATGTCTTCTGCCAGCATCCATGAAGCACTAACATGCTAAGTTATGAGCTTGTAAGTAGGATAAAATAAAATCTTAGATCCAAGAACAGGTTCAGTGGAGGGAAGATGAGGTAGATCTTCTCTGAGTGAAATTAGAAACCTGATACTCAACTTAGAGTAACAAAGAGGGAGGAGGTATTGAAAGTTTGAAGAAAGAGAAAGTATAATAAGGTCATTTTGGGAAGTAGAACTCTAAAAGGATTGTTGTCTAGCGCTAAGGGCCTCTCTGAGATTTGGGTCATCAATTTAAAGTGATGCTCATCAGTTCAGCGTGTGACTTATGAGTTTTTCTCCAGTCACATTCCAATTGCTGGTAGGTGTGGAGAAGATAAAGTGTTAGGTTTAATCATAAGTGTACTTTTGTAAGTACAATGAAGAGAGGGAGTAGCAGGGGAGCTGAGGGTACACGCAAGGGAGTAATTGTAGTATTAGACCATGAAATCTTATCTGAGACAGAGCGTAGTGAGGCAATGAGTGAAAAATTGGTTAGAACAACTGACTAGGTGCAATGAAAAAAGTGTTGGAGTATAAGCAAACTAGAACAATAGAGGTTGCAGTCAGAGAGTAGACAACTGAAAGTGAGGTTTTTAGTGAGTTACTGGTGATGATAAGGTCTAGGTTGTGTCCATAGGTGTGGGTAGAAGTTGTTGGGTGACAGTCACAGTCATTTGGAAATTAGGAGGTCAAATGACTGGAAGATAACGTTTGCATGGATATTCTACATGGGTGTTGAAGCCTCCAAGAATGATGAAAGGGGTAAGATACTAAAATCTATGACTGAGGGGAAGGTTCCAGGATACAGGAAGAAGATTGCAACAAGGAGAAGTGGTGGGTGGCATCGTCCAAAGACGTATACTTTTTAATGAAGAGGACCAGTCCTTTCAGGACCAGTCGAACACAGGATTTGGGAGAATACAAAACAGCCACCACTTAAGAGGGTTGTAGAAGAAAGAGCATCCTGAGAATATAGTCAGATTTTAGCTAAAGCAAGTAGATGAAAGAAATGTTTGGAAAAGAGGTTAAAGATATTGGTAAATCTTGAGATGTTTAGCATAGAGTGGGAAGTTCAGAAAAGGGTGGGAAATGGGGTGAAATGAGGCAATATACAGAGCATTTTGGCATAAGAGACCAAGGCTTGATGGGCCTGGATAAAAGAGACCTGGGATCCTGGGACATCTATGGGTGACTGAGGTAAACTGACTTGTAAATCATGTGAGATTACTCCTGATGGACTTTAGAGGAAATTATAATCAATTCTGATTATAGCCTTTTCAGGAATTATTGCTTAAGTAATGATAGGGAGAGGTGATGAGGAGGGGTGATTTTTACCAAGAGCAGGCATAACAAAATCTTTTTTGGGAAAAAGAGATCCAACTCTTCAGTAAGAGATTTGGTTGACCTAAGGTTTTGGATTCTTTCCCTAGGACTGGGACCTGAGCTGCTCAGGGTTGAAGGCAAGTTCCAGATGAATGTGTATGTGGAGGTGATGGGAAGTGGGATGCTGGGGGGAAAGAGGGGTTTCTGAAGTGTCTTCTGTGATAATGTTAGAAGACAGACTCTCAACTGCACAAACAACTACAGCAGTGAACTTTGATAAAAGAGCTTTAATCATTGATTGGGTCAGATGGAGGTCACTAACATTGTTCTTCCTAATGACTAGCAAGCTTAAAGAAACTTTTGAAGATCTTGGGCAGCAAGAAAAAAGATATGGGTTGTCAAGATGGCCATCCTCACAAGCAGAAAACATTGCAGTTGACCAGGTCATCTGAGGGTTTGCAGGATGGTCTGCTGTAAGCACAATTCCTGGTATCTTCAGCCTCTTCTCTGAACCTTTTCTTCACATTCTTGCTCCAAGAAAAACCTGGCTGTTACTAGAAAATGTTATATCCCTTATACCTCTTTTATTATTTATTTATTTTTTTTTGCTGAGGAAGACTCGCCTTGAGCTAACATCTGTTGCCAATCTTCCTGTTTTTGCTTGAGGAAGATTTGCCCTGAGCTAACATCTGTGCCAATGTTCCTCTATTTTGTATGTGAGCTGCCGTCACAGCATGGCTGACAAGTGGTGTAGGTCCGCGCCCGGGAACCAAACTCGGGATGCCGAAGTGGAGTACGCTGAACTTAACCACCAGGCTGTGGGGCCAGCCACGTTACAGCTCTTTTAAATGGTGATGGCCCACATCTCTCACTTGAAAACAGAATCCCGGTTTGAAAATATACCATTCAGGTCCTCTACATTGCAAGGATAGTAACTCGGGTGTGACAATGGGGATTACTGAGAATATAATTATGAATTCCCTAGTGAAGAATTTAAATGGTTTTATTCTTTTGTTTTAGAAAACTAGTTTTTTTCTAATACATGTTGGCCAGAATCCTTGAACTGGAGAGTTGGCATCTGTCTGCTGATTATTCATTTGAGAGCTTTTCCCTAGCTCTTTTGTTCCTCCAAATCAACAAAATAACGCTAACCCACTAAAGTAAGCCCTTGATATCATGGTTATCTATCTCTGTCATAAGGGTATCACAGACATGTCCATCTCTATATTCAGTCTGCATTTGGACTTCCAAATCATGACCATTAAATTTCCCTACTAGCCATAATATCTTTGTAGATAGTAGGTAGTAAGCACACAATAAACATGATTTTCAAAATTAATCTATGTATAAGGATGGGGCACATCTTTCCTAATCATTGAAGCAACACAACATAACAAAATCAAAAGTAGTACAAGCAGAATTGTTCTCATACACACTCTGAATAGTTTTGTTTATAGAAGTTAATACGCATAGTAAAGACAGAGGTAAATTTGAATGTATTGAATATGTTAATAAACATTTTATTAAGTAAATAAGGATTGAAGCAAAGTTTGCTCTTTAGAGTTATAATTTTATATGTGTATCTGATATCGGTTCAAGTTATTTAGGATCTACATTCTCAAACTTGAAATTGTAAACAAGGAAAAAAAATGCATCTCTAAGAACAATGAGCCTAAAATATAAAGTCAGCAAGGGAACAAATTCTAATGAAAATTTCTCTTTAGGCAGGAAATATTGACTATTCCATATGCCTTATTGCTTCAAGAATACATGCCGCTTTCAAAGTTACATGTCTGGCCCTATATGGCTATTTTAGTTGGATTTAGGTAAAGTGACAGGATTTCATTTTTAAGGAAAATGAACTCTTCATTTTTAGCAACTTTGTGTTTGAAGCAGATGAACCTGAGAATGAGAGCCTTTGTGTGCAATCACTTTGCCAGGTGGCTCTCATCGGGGTGTTTATTGTTAAGAACTCTGCTATTTCTGCCTGAGGTTTGAAGCCAGGACTTCACAGGATCCCCCGCTGTACTCCTCAGTTCTTTCCATGTAGAGAGCAGATGGGTGAAGCAGAATAAAAATCCCAGCCTCAGAGGCAACAATGTAGCATTCCAGAGACTAGTGATGGTGTTGCTTTTAGTTGGATTAACTGCTAATTGGAGTTGGTGAGTGAAAGGTAGAATTGAAAATTGCACTTGGCTCTTGAGACCGTTGGGAAACTTGTTAAAAGTCTTATCACAACCATATTTTGATAAACAGAAACAAAATGTTAACATTAAAAGCATTAGTCAATTGTTTCCAGTTTAGCTTGGTTGGTTAGAACAGGATGCTTCAAGGGTAAGCACACGGGTCATGAGATCCTCTCTCAATCTCTAGAAGTAACATGGTTATTTGCATTAAAAAATGCTAATTTATCAAGTCACTTGGATTCCTCCAATTTCCACTAAATTCTATCTGGCATAAATAAATCCTCTCTACTGATTTGTCTGACTGTATCTCTTTATGGCTTTACTGTGACAGTTAGCACACTGTCTTGTATTTTTGTACATCTTTTTCCTTATGCTCTTTCAGTTTCCTTTGGGAAGAGACCATGTGTTTTCATCATTATATCCCTAGAACCGAGTCCAGTGCCCCAAATTGGAAAGCTAAAACATAACAGAAAGAAGCAGCCAACATTCCTTCTAGTAACGGTCAAGGATGGTCATACAAAATAAAGATAATTTACTGACTTTGGAATGGACTGAACAGTGTTATTCAACTACAGGTCTTCTCCTTCTCTTATTTAGCTTACTGTTAAAGTTATGTGAATACGTGGGTTTAACTAAATGCACAGACCTTTAAATCAAGTGTTTATGTACCATTCTCATTTTAATCTGAGCTTTGCAGCTATGGGCACAAAATAATCATGACAGTGTGTGAGGATATTTTGCCAAAGAAATTTTTTCTTAATGATTTTGGAGAATTAGAAAATAGTAGCCATTATTGCATCTAGACACATTAGTTCCCAAGTTTCAGTTCTAATCATTACAATACCTAAATGGATCTTCAGATTTTTCTCAATTATTTCATTGAACAAGACTTTTGGTTTCTCTGGGCCGTGGTAACTTGCTTTACTTGCTGGAAATCCCGGAAGAAACCCTGGATAAGAGCTAGTCCTCCTTCTGAGGGGCTTGATTCCTCTCACCAGGATTCTCTGCTTCCTGGTGCCTGTGTTGTCACCATTTCTCACTTTCCATGGCCTCAAGCTCTCTTTACTTCTATCTCCTTGAGTATTATCTTCTGGGACTCTCTGTTAATTTTATACTCTGGTATATTTCACTTTTAATTATAAAAAGTTAGAAAAATTAAGCTACATATGCAACCATTTTCAATGTGAAAGGTAACTGGACATGTAGGGAAGAGTAATAAAAATATCCTTAATTATAATTAAAAAACAGGGAATAGTTTATAGCCATATTTAACAACTCTAATGGTTTCTTTGAATGAAACTCTATCATTAAATGTATTATACACAATAACATTTTTCATCATGATGGAAATTTTATTTTAATTTAACAAGTGATAGAACTGCAACTATATATAGCTTGAAAAATGTAAACTGTGTCATTCCTATCATCAGCAGAGACCAGTGGGAGCCCCAGGGCACCAGATACCAAGCATACCAAAATAACACTGCAAAGACTCTGAAAATTAACTGATCATTGGACCCATAGCCCATAAAAGTAGGCCAGGACCTGTTAGCCAAACCTAAATAGGTGATTGCCTGCTAAACAAAAAAAAAAAAAAAAAAAAAATTCAAATAAGATTCAGAGTGTCCTAACATAATATCCAAAATGTCCAGGATACAATTTCAAGTTACTCATTATACCAAGAGCCAGGAAAACCACAACTTGAACGAGAAAAAAAAGAAGTGATGCCAACACTGAGTTGAATCAGATGTTGGAATTATCTGACAAAGATTTTAAAGTAAACATCATAAAAGTGATTTAATAAGCAATTACAAATTCTCTTAAGATGAAAGAAAAAAAAGAAAATATCAGCAAAGAAAGAGATGTTACAAAAAAGAAAAAAATGGAAATTATATAACTGAAAAATACAACAGGAGAAATAACAATTCCCTGAACGGGCTCAATAGTAGAAAGGAGATAAAAGAGGATAAAGTCAGTGAATTTGAGGACAGAGCAATAGAATTTACCCAATCTAAGCAACAGAGAGAAAATAGACTGAAAAAAAAATGAACAGAGCCTCAGGAACCCGTGAAAAAACAGCAAAAGACCCAAAATTTGTATTATCAGAGTCCCAGAAGTGGAAAAAAAAAAGCAGGGCTGAAAGAGTATTCAAAGAAAAATTGGATAAAGACTTCTCAAATTTGGGAAAAGTCATAAATCCACAGATTTGAAAAGCTGAGTGAAGCCCAAATAAGACAAACCCAAATAAATTGACACCAGGACACATCATAAATAAACTTCTGAAAACTAAAGTTGAAGGTATTATCACCATCATATTTTCTCTCTGGAAGCATCCAGAGAAATGATGCATTACATATATGGGAACACCAATTTCAATGACAGCAGATTTCTCATTTGAAACCACGGAGTGCTGAAGAAAGAGGTGTAGAATTTCTCAGATGCTGAAAGAAAAGAATTGTCTGTCATGAATTCTATATTCAACAAAACTATCCTTTAGGAATGAATGGGCAATAAAGACTTTCTCAGACAAAAATAAACTAAAAGAATTGTCACTAGCACACCTACTTTTAAAGAATAGCTACAGGAAGTTCTTTAAATAGAAAAGAAATGGTAAAAGAAGAAGCTTGAGGCAACAGGAAGGAAGAAAGAACAATGGAGAGAGCAGAAATATAGGTAAATACAATACAGTATCCTTCTCTTCATGAGTTTTCTAAATTATATGTAATGAATAAAATAAAAATTAGAGTACCATCTGATAGTCAAGACAGTGATATTTTTAAGTGGGGAAGGTAAAGGGACCTAAATGGAAGTAGAGTTCCTCCACTTCACTCAAAGTGGTAAAATGATGACCTTAATAGGGTGTGAAAAGGCATATGTGTATATTGTAATACCCAGAGCAACCACTATGAAAACTGCACAAAACAATATATCCAAAACAACTATAAATAAACCAAGATGAAATTCTAAAAAATGGTCAATTAACTCACAGGAAGGCAAGAAAAGAGAAACAGAGGAATAAAATGGAAAACAAATAATTAAATGACAGGATTTAGCTCTAACATATCAATAATCACTTAAAGGCAAATGGTCTAAATATACCAATTAAAAGGTAGAGATTGACAGAGTGAATTTTAAAAAACCATGACCCAACAATATGTGTTTAATATGCTGTTTACAAGAAATTCACTTCAAATTCAATGATAAATAAATTGAAAGTATAAGGATGGAAAAAGACATACCATGCAAACAATTTTTTAAAAGGCGGGAACATAATTGTCTATGTAGAAAATCTGAAGGAATCGACAAAAAAATTCCTAGAACTACTAAGCAATTATAGCAAGGTTGCAGGATACAAGGTTAATATACAAAATTCAATCACTTTCCTATAAAATAGCAATGAACAAGTGCAATTTGAAATTAAAAACATGATACCATTTACATTAGCACCCCCCAAAATTAAATGTTTAGCTATAAATCTAACAAAATATGTATAAGACCTACATGAGGAAAACTGCAAAACTCTGATGAAAGATGTCAAAGGAGAACTAAATAAACGGAGAGATAGTCCATATTCATGGATAGAAAGACTCAATATTCTCAAGATTTCTGTTCTTCCCAACTTGTTTTCTAGATTCAATGCAATCTCAATCAAAATCCCAACAAATTATTTCATGGATATTAACAAACTGATCCTAAAGTTTATACGGAGAGACAAAAGACCCAGAATAGCCAAGACAATATTGAAGGAGAAAAACAAAGTTGGAGGACTGACACTACCCAACTTCAAGACTTAATATAGTAATCAAGACAGTGTAGTATTGGCAAAAGAATAGACAAATAGATAATTAGAACAGAACAGAGAGCTCAGAAATAGACTCATGTAAATATAGTCAACTGATTATTGACAAAGGAGCAAAGGCAATACAATGGAACAAAGATAGTCTTTTCAACAAATGATGCTGGAACAACCGGACAGCCACATGCAAAAAAATAAGTCTAGACACAGACCTTACACCTTTCACAAAAATTAACTCAAAATGGATCACAGACCTAAATGTAAAATTCAAAAATATATTGGGCCGGCCCCGTGGCTTAGCGGTTAAGTGCGCGCGCTCCACTGCTGGCGGCCTGCGTTCGGATCCCGGGCGCGCACCGACGCACCGCTTCTCCAGCCATGCTGAGGCCGCATCCCACATACAGCAACTAGAAGGATGTGCAGCTATGACATACAATTATCTACTGGGCCTTTGGGGGGAAAAAAAATTCAAAACTATAAAACTCCTAGAAGACAACATGGAAGAAAATCTAGACGAGCTTGGGTAAGTTGATGACTTTTTAGATACAACACCAAAAGCATGATCCATGAAAGAAATAATTGATAAACTGAACTTTGAGCACTTGGCTCATAAAAATCTTCTAGATGCCATGCTCCATTTTCATTCAGAAGGGCATGGCAAACTTGAAAGCCACATTTTCAAGATGGAAAAAAAAAACAACAAAAAAGTGAGGAGCTTATGAGCCTGAATCACTATTTGGAGGACAATTGATCATGAGAACCCACTTTTGGAACTCATATGAGTAAAAAATAAACTATTTCATTACCCTATGGAGATTTGGGGCATCCAAGACTTCTTGACTCATAGAAATCATTCTTGGCAGCTCTTCAGAAATCAAGTCCAACACACTTTTCTGGAACATTCCATTGCCTCTCCTGTTTGGATCTGCAGATTCATTGGTCAACCATATCCTTTTATCCGATAAGGCAATATTAGCAAAGGCCTCTGACTTTGATAGAGTATCCTCTTTATGAACCCTAAACCCAATATTTCAAAAAAAAAAAAAATATAACCACTCTACCTTGTTCCAAGAAGGATTTAAAGTAGCTGACAAAAATATACACTATACTAAGACCAAATAATTT
Source organism: Ceratotherium simum simum (assembly GCF_057802395.1). Lineage (NCBI taxonomy): Eukaryota > Metazoa > Chordata > Mammalia > Perissodactyla > Rhinocerotidae > Ceratotherium > Ceratotherium simum. Next base: position 5,348,243 of record NC_141935.1, read on the forward strand.
AGAAAGAAAAAAAAAGACAACCATAAGAAACAGAAACAGGAAATTTAAATAATCCCGGGGGTGAGGTAAATACATAAATACATTCCAGAAACAGCTATATGCTTGTAGAACTCCACTTTACCTATAAGATTTCTAGCAGCCTACATGATTGGGAAATATGATATATTCCAAGATTTATTTCATGCTTTTTACTATTTATCAAGATTTATTTGCATGCCTTTTATTAAGGGAAAAAACATGCAAGCTAGAAGTTGTTCAGGAAAAATACTACTTATCCCGACTGACACTGAAGAGCTTTTCTCCTATGTGTTCTCACAGAAGGGACAGTGAATAAGAAAATGACATCTTTTACAGCAGCCTTCCAGAGAACACTGCCATGAGTCAAAGAGCATGTAACTTTAGAACTGAAACGTTGAAAGAAAGAGAATACTAAGTGTAAATAGACCCTTCTTTTTGTCTTATTCCTCATTTACTTTCCTCAGAAATCCTCACTAACAACTGAAATATTTTCCCCAGGCATCATTTAATCTATTGAAAAAGAAAGAAGATAGAAATCTATTAGATTGCAATTAGTTTTCTCAGTGGTACCTAGGCAATTGTAGGTAAATTGCTACTCATTATCAAATATGGGAACTCTCTCCAAAATTCTGGAAGTTTTCAGAACATGAAAGCAGACACGAACACAACTGTTTGCACATTTCCTCTGCAACAAACAAAAAATTAAAAAAAATAAATAAAAGTACTAAACAGCAAAGCTTAAAAAAAAAAAAGAATGCTGTAGAAAAGATGGAGTCATTTAAATGTGATATATGGGACAACTTTAGCTACAGAATAGTTGAGGAAGATTACTTGAGATTAGATAATTGTTCTCAGTGTAAATATAAATAAGTCTGTTAACTTTTCTAAGCAAATTTGAATAACGTAAAAATTTAACATCATTATAAAATTTAATAACATATAAATTCCAACATTTTCTGTTTATAAGGTAGAGAATTTGAGTCGGGCTCCAATTCCCAGTATAATGTATAAAAATATTTTTCCTTTCACACACCTCCTCTATCCCTCTTTTTAATATTTTCCTCACGATCTGAGGAAGTATGATATGTGACACGATATTTTTCATGCCCACAAGGGGGACCCTTTGCACCACAGCAATAGAGTTTACAGAGCACAGATCTTGCTGCTAATACACCATTTGGTTAAATGCATGCTGTGCCATAAGACGCCAGCAAGTCCAGTCATCTCCCCTCCCCTTGGCCTCACCTGTGAACCCAGGCCGACAGATACAGACATAACCCGAAGCTTCAGGGTAGCTGAATGAAGAAGGCAGCTGAGCAATGCGTCCATACAGTCGCTCTGAGGACAGCTCCACACATTCCCCCTCAGACTGGCAGGGATTACTACTGCATTCGTTGATGTCCGTCTCGCACTGGGCACCGGTGTATCCTGAGGGATAGAAGTTCAGAGAAACTGCTGAGCCAAAGCCCCTCCACTGTAGAGCATATGTCTGAAAAGGAGGCTGACAGCTGTGCTACACCAATTAACAATGACCTGCTGCCCTCAAGGAGCTAGCAAAGAGAATCTGCTAAGAGGAGGCTTCCAAGAACATAAACAGTGGTGGCAATGGAATCACTTGTACAATATTGGCCAATATTTTTTACAAAGATTTGATTACTAAGCGACAATAAAATGGGACTTCAGGATAACCTTGATTTAGCCTGAAGCTTTTAACTAACGACTCCAATTCCTCAAAGATTCCAATGGTTTGAATTTGTAGCAATAAAAAATGAAATATTTTTCAAGAAAATACCTGAAAAGTAAGCAGTATCCACATAGCCAACTCTAAATTCTCTTTTTTTTTAATTTTTTTTTTTTTATAATTTTTATTTATTTATTTCCCCCAAAGCCCCAGTAGATAGTTGTATGTCATAGTTGCACATCCTTCTAGTTGCTGTATGTGGGACGCGGCCTCAGCATGGCTGGAGAAGCGGTGCGTCGGTGCGCGCCCGGGATCCGAACGCAGGCCGCCAGCAGCGGAGCGCGCGCACTTAACCGCTAAGCCACGGGGCCGGCCCTCTAAATTCTCTTAAAACTCAAAGTAAAGTTTCCCAACACTCAGTGAGTTGGAATAAAAAATTATTTTGTATTTGAATGAATTTAGCTGGGTCATTTTATTAGGGACAAGAATAAAAACAATAAAACATGAATGAATTAGTACTTTATAAAAAATGTACATATTAAATTATTACCTACCAAAACTATTTCTTTGGTTTTACACACATGTGCACCTGTCAAAATATATATATATGTGTGTATATATATATATATAGTTTTATTGTGTGTGTGTTAACATAACTGGAATTGTACTGTTTTGATCCTTCTGCAACTGCTTTGCAGAATCTACCCATGTTAGTAATATAGATCTAACTCATAATTTTTAACTATTGCCAAGTATTTCATAATATGGATGCACCATAGCTTAATCATTCCCTTACTGGGTTTACATACATTTTTGCTATTACAAACAATGTGGCAGTGAATATCGTTATATATGCATGCTTGTGTAAACGTCTGAGGATAACCCCGGGGTCCATGCCTGGAAGTGGAATTTCTGGGTTATAGGTTGTGCACATTGTTTATTTTAACAGATACTGTAAACACCTCAGAGCAGTTGTACCATTTACATAATTACCAGCCCTGGACGAGCGTGCATGTGGCTCCAAACCCCTGACGACATCTGCTATCACCAAACAAAATTTTTCACCTGTTGTTTAGATAAAAATTAATACCTCATTGTTGTTTTGGTTTATGTTTTCCCCAGTTACTATTGAATTTAACATTGTTTGGATTTTTTGTTTTACCATTTCATATTTTTTTCCTCTTTTTCCATTAGCTTGTTTTTCTCATTGATTTATAAGAGTATTTATATACTATGTATAGTGCTAGGATGCAAATGTAAATTTAGTAGGATGCAATATAAAGCTGATGAGCGGGACCAGGACAACATAAGCTGTTTTGTGAGATGGCGAGAGAGATGTATGAAATTCCTCAAGGAACACAATTTGACTTATAATACAAGTGACTTCACAGTCAACTAAGGGTCTTTATAACGTCAACACTGCTGAGAAGTATGTTTTTAAAATAAAAGTTACAATCCAAAGTTAAAAACTTATCAATCAAATCATGGTATTTCTTTACTTTAAAATCCCCCTTTCACACAGAATAAAATTCAAAATCCTTAACCTAAAATGCTCTTTCTTACCTAGTCCCATTCCCATCTCGACTTTCCTATGCCTAGAATGTCTTCTACCCCAGGGTCTTTATGACACTGTTCCCTCTCCTAGAAAACTCTCCTCCAAGACTTTGGTTGGCTAACTTAGTTTTCAGGCTCGTATTTCTTTGTCAGAATGACATTCCCTTGTGGACAGATCTAAATAAGAACCTCTTGTATCCTCTCATATTACCCTATTCTTTTCTTTCATTACTGTTATAATAATTTTTATTGTGAATTTATTTTTATGTATAGTTTTCTCCCTCAACAGACTATGAACTCCACAAAAGCAAGGGTTGTGTCTTTTTATTCACCCTGCCAGTACTGAGCAATACGTAAGGAGTAGACCTTCAATCAATGATTGAATGAGATTCAAATAGTACTAATCAACAATTTAGATTATAATCCTAGTTTAGCAAATAAACTAGAGAATTGACTATTAATAAGCAAATAATGAGAATACAATGTGATTGCTCATTTTATAATTTTAATGAAAACCTAAATGGGGCCATATGTCAAATTATAACCACAACATAAATTCTGTTGCTCAACAGTATACTGCATTTGTTACATATGACCCTTGGGTCTTTCTCAACTATCTGAAGAAGAAACTTATAGTTGAAAAAGGAAACTAAAAGCATATGTAGATCAAGATCCCCCAATTCTTTGCAGTGACCCTCAGTCTCTTAAAGCTGAACATCTACTCTTTAAATACTCTTATTTCATACTTGAGTATACAAATATTCACTTAAATAATGGTTTTCACAACAAGTTTTTATAAACTGGTATTTGTTGTGCTACGGAGGACTTATTGAAGAAAGCTTGGACTACTTTCAATTTTCTTCTCATTCTAAATCTCAAGACTCACACACAGACCAGGTAGGAAGTAATTTAGAACCTCTATAAATCCTTGTTTGCTTTCTGGCTCATGCATTATCTTATTCCTAGCGTGAACATTAGGAAGGTTCTGATTTATAGTCTTGCCAGTCCTGTCCCAACCCCTGGGGCCCTGAAAGGATTTTGTTTGCTGTTCCCCTTAAGCATGTATATAAATAAACTCCTTTAGTGAAGGCTCCATTCAATACATTTAACAAGTTTTTCTATAAAACTCTGTACAAAGAAACAATATGATACTGAATCAAGTCCCTAGAGCTCTTATATTATGTTTTGTTCTATTTTTAAACAAATCCAATCTTATCTGGATAGCAGGAAAACTTTTAAGATAAGCATTTAAGGTGATTGACACTTCTTTAATTAATTGCTTTTGAAATGAGGGCCCTAGGCAATTATAGCAGTGGATTCTTGCCATTGCTTCAGTGGCAGTGGTTCCGCCATCTAAAGGAGTGGTCTCCTTTTCTTAGATCTAGAGTAGTTTGTAGCCTTAAATCTCTTCATATACAACGAGAATAGGGTCTAAAGACATTCTGAATTTTCTGTCTAGGCAAAATCTCTATCCCTGCAGTGACCCAAGAAAGAAACTCAGAACTGTCCTAACTGTGCCCTTTCTTAGTCCCCACATCATTTCTGCCTCCTAAATGACTCCCACAGCTATCCATTCCCTCAAGTCCACCCTCACCCTTTAGTCTCAGTTGTGGAAAACAGGCTCATCTCTTGTTTAAACTACCACAGAACTCCTTCACTAGATTCCCTGCCTTTGGTTTTAATTCCCTCAGTCACCTCCCGTTCCAATGCCCAAGAGCTCTTTCTGAATTAACAGGTCAGATTATGTTACTCCCCTGTCCGCTAGTTTGCAGGGCAGACAAGCAGCATTGTGATCTGGCTTCCGTCTTGTCTTGCTCCCTACCCTGTCTCTCTACACCAGCCCTACTTCGTCTGGCATTTTTGAACAATCAGCTTCCACAATTGGACATGCTATTTTCCATGTGTGCCTGCTGCTCTTTCTTCCTTCTTTCCTTCCTTTCCCTCCTCTCTTCTTTCCTTCAATAAGGCCTAGGGCCTAGAATGGACAACCTTCTAATTTTGGTATCTAGTTAACATCTATTGAGTGCCTACTATGGTCCAGGCTGAGCTTGGAGCTTCATATACATTACTGGATTTATCTCCAAAACAACTCTATGAGGTGGGTATTATCATCATCATCTCTGCTTTATAGATGGGGAAACTGAGGCTCAGAGCAGTAAAGGAACTTGTCCAACGTTACAAGGCTAGTGAGTACATTTCTGGGATGTGCTTACTGATCTTTCAAGTTTTGTAAAATAGTGCCTCCTTGGTTAAGCTATCCCTGTCCTTCTCCTTCCCTTAGTCCCTTTTAAGGAACTCATTATACCTTTTTATTGTATCAAAAATGTGTACTATACACAATTTGTTCACACTATATCTCTATTAGAATTTAAGCTCCTTGGAAGAGGGGACTATGTCCTTTTCATTCCCAGATCCTTCCCTGATACATGTAGTTGGCACTGAAAAACATGTGGTTTAAATGATTGAATCACCAAATGAATAGAACACATACTGGTTTGTCTTTTTTCAGGCAGGTCTTAACTGCCTGACTCCACTACAAACACCCTAGAGAACAGAAACCCTCTCCCAAATGTAATTCTCACCTCCTGGTGTACAAACCAGTATGTACTAATAGTTGCATTTTTTTAGTACTTAATATGTGCCAGGCTCTATTTTTATAATTCTACTCTTCACAACAATACTACGACTGAAGTGTTTTTATCCCTCGTTTTCAGATAAGGAACTTAACAATTACGAGGTAACTCACCCTAGTTCACTCAGTTAATAAATGGTGGACTTGTCCCACTCCCAAACTGTCAACTCTACTCCCTGCCTCTGAACAGATGTCCTGTCCAGAGTGTTGATTGAATGTTGAGTGTTTGTCAATGTTGGGAATGTAGAACACCACGTTTTGGAAAAATTTCAGTATTTAAGTCAAGCCAGTAACCAAAGGATAGCAAATATACCCTACTCATTATCTGGAAGTGGGAAGACACATGACATAAATAGATTTCTGAGCCACAGAAGAATTCGAAATTTTCTTTTATACTTTCATGTTTCTTTGTTTGTTTACCTACAAAATATATTTAATCAAAGCATGTTAAATGTCCCTTAGGCAATGGAATGTCTTTCAATCAGAGGCTACTACCAATTGGATTGATTTCAGTTTCCTCCCCAACCATAGGATTATCCTTTCCTTAGACAATTAAGTGAATGGGGAGAAGGCAATCAATGATCAGTAGGCTGAAAACAACTAGATTTTGAGTAATCATAAGTTTATCATTTTTTTCCCCAGTGGATCAATTTTCTTTTGCAGAAAATTAGCTGGCACAAGGAGCAGTTCATCTAGATGCTGTACAAGTCCCCTGGGGAGCTAGCAGACATCTATGACGTGGAGGGTGAGGGGGGTGCCACAGGCGAGGAGGGCCCAAAGGTGAACTACATCCAGTGATGCTGCAGGAGAAAGATCCTCTAGAGAGGCTGAAGGCCCTAGGCTGCCCAGAGAGCCTGGTGATCCAGGCCTACTTTGCTTGTGATAAAATGAGAACTTGGCTGCCAGCTTCCTCCTGAGTCAGAACTTTAATGATGAGCGTTGCCAAGAGGTTGACCACCCACTGTTCCCTCCTTACCCCCAACTCCACTAAGGTTTTATAAAATAAAAAATAATAATAAATAAAAATCTTTCGTTTCTATCAATGAAATCCTAGTGAGAATTAGGTTAAAAGTATGTCAAGAAGGTTGTTTGCCAAAATTAACATCAATATTTATAAATGGCCTGCTGACTCAAGTCATACTACTATTTTCTGCTGATTCTGGTATCACCTCTACACTCAAGTCTGATTAGCTTTTATGTGTAATTTTTAGTTATGGTATATGTATGTTTAACTTGTATTCTCATTTACATTATAAATGCCTAGGAGAATACTCTTATTTCCGGAATATCATTCTTCACCCTTTATGGGGACCATCATTATTAGGTTGATTGACTCCGTGAATTATAATAGAGGCTTCTAGGATTTTAACATTGTTTCATAGGTTTCAATATATTCTAGGTGTCAAGGAGAACATCTTGGAGGAAAAGAAAACATCTTCCAGTGAATTTTTCTCCATGAAGACCACGCTGAAGTTGATCCTTCCATTGATTTGTGTCTCTGATTCTTCTAGAAGGTTCTTACCATTGGGCAGCTTGATAATCTACTTTAGACAACGCATAGTGTAGCAGTAGGTATGTGTGAGCACTGAGGAATAAAATTGTTAAACAATGATAACTAGAAGCAAGAGTTAGTTTTAAACCTTTAAAAATAAGAATTTTTAGTTTCTATTTGCTATAAGTGATTTGTTTCTATTCTAAGCAAAAAATAAAAAATAAAAAAATTGGTGGAAGATATTTTGTCACTTACCAGGCCAGCAGTGACAAGTGTAATTGTCAGCACTGTCCTCACATGTAGCATTATTGTGACAGGGTTCTGACCAACATAGAGGCATCAAGGTCTCACAACGTGTCCCTGTAAATCCACTCCCTGTGCAGTGACAGCTATATCTGGAGAGTAAAATGAAATTTTCACATCAAGTCTTGGTCATATTGAGATCAAATATCTTTATCCTATCTCTTCATCTGTCCATCAACTCGAGACCCATGGCATGGTCTTAATACTTATCTCAAAAACCCTGGGGAATTATCTCTGTAGACCTGAATGCATTATGTGATTCTATGTTAATACCTTATTTTTTTATTTATAGTACAGCTTCATGAAAAATTATTTGGAAACCATGATTGTTTACTTCCATTTACTCATCCATAAATTGAAGATAATAGTACCTACATTACAGGGTTGTTGTGATAATTCAATGTACATACAAAAGAATAAACACAATATCTCAAGCATCAGAAAGTACTGAATAAACTGCTACTAAATAATACTTAATAAAGTTGTTAATATTTGTGAAGGCAGTAGAGAATCATTTATACCATCGTGGGACTCTTTTACATAGAGAGTCCATTAATAAGGTCCTTTATGAAAAATGAAACAATTAATTGTGGAAAAAACCAGGAAAACCCTCATTAAATGAATTATGACTTAAGTTCTCTTATTTTTAGATTACAATAATATTTTAGTCTTGCAATTTTGAATCATTCATTGATCGAGTGGGATCATCTGACAGACTCAAAATACAAATCTGATGGGGAAAGTTATTGACTTTATTAAGAGGAGGGTTTTAATTTAGATGAGACCCCCTCGAGGATTTAGTATTGTAAAAACGTGAACTTGCCCACTTGGCTCAGATAAATGAGGGTCTGCAAGAAAGGATACCTATGAATTTACAAAGCAGTTAGAGTCCTGTCCACCATGGCTTTGTGGATATTTACCACCAAACACAGATATTAAGACTTCACTGAGAAAATGGAAATATTAGCAAATGTAATAAGTGACTATAATTTTTATACGTATTGTTAGTTAGAAATCTTTGATTCACTATTCCATTTATTTAATTAAAAGTACTTACTAAAAACCTGTTGGCATCACCCACACAGGCAGAAACCTTTACTCAACTAAAAGAATTATTAACTTTTTGCCTTTGTCTCCTACTCTAGATAAAATCAATAGTTAGGGGTTGCTGACACATGTTCAGTCTTTTGGAAACAGGAGCCTCCATCAAGGAGAAAGAAAGGTGAGATGTTATTGGAAACTGAGATCACCCACTTGAAGACAGATGTCTGGAGAAACTGCATTCCTCGAATAACTTTGTGCAAGACTGCATGTCCACTCCCCTGTATAACTGCTCTGTGATTTTTGTTCTAGGAAGATGGGCTTTGAGGATCCGAGTCCACCATCTTCCATCTTTGCTTGCAAAAATGAATAAACCCTTTTTACTCCACTGACTTGCCTCTTGACTTATTGGCTGGTCTCAAAGCAAGCAGAATGAGCCTGCTGCTTGGTAACAGACCTACTCTAGGTAAGACATTAGAGATAGGAGCTCTGTACTGAAGGCTGGCTAGCGGACCGAGTGGAATTAGAGACTTCATTTGCATAATTCCTTTGATATGCAAGAACCTTATTTCGTGTATAGTTTCTGACTTTCCCACATACCTCATAGCAAATTTTTTGTTGTGTGAAAATAAAGTCAGGTCATATCTGTTGACCTTATGATTTTCTTCTCAAAATTTAGGTAATAAGAGAGACAAGGGTAAAATAGAAAAATTATTCATGGCACACTCAGGTGAGATGAAAGGTGGCAGGGTTTCAGCCTCATTCTGTTTGCATTTCCATAGGAATCAAAAGCTTTGTGTAATTTCTGTCCTGATGTTTCTGGAGACAGTAAAGTATCAATGGGATAGCCTCCTTCTTTTCTACTAGAGTTCTTGTGTGGAAACTTCCATTCTGTTCTATCTATGTGCTGGCCAGTTACCTGCCTCCAGGAATGTAGATTCATGCTACCGGAGACTGATTTGGGTATAACTGAAAGTCAGAGGAAAGATGTGGAATGTGGTTAATGGTTATGCTTTATAGTTTACAAGAGAAATATACAACCACATTGCTCTATTTAAAATCATATTATTTTCTGGCTATATTTGAAGCACACATGCCTTTTATTGTTCTCCTTTTGAGTCTGATTCATTCTGAAATTTAGATTTTGGATAAATTATATCTTATTTAGTAAATAAAGGAAAGTTGGATTCTAGTTTTCCTTTTGCAGAGAATTAACTGTGTGAACTTGAGGGAGTCACCTAACTTCCCTGACCGTTAGCCTCCTTATTGTAATATGGGAACATTAATGCCCATCTTGCCTTCCACCGACCCGTTGAAGGATCCAACAAGACACTGTTAAGTGTTGATGCTCTTAGAAACTGTCATGCATTTGATAACTCAATACTTGTGGCTTAAATAAATACCAGAAAGTTCTTTTCAAAATATTTGATATAAACTCAACTACCATAAACTAAATTTATTATATCCATCATATTAAGGTATAATTTATTGTTGCTCTTTTTGACTGAAAAGCAATGATTGAATCTGATTTGGAGCAGAATCACATGGCTACTTCTCATCATTCTGCTTTTTCAAAAGTATTCACCCAATTCCCTCAAACACCTGGAAATTCAAGATAGAAATTATTTAATATCATTGCCCTTTCCAACACTGTTTATATAAAATTCCTAAAGGATTTGTTTTTCACCATTTGATTTATATGCTTGTTATCACATAGATACAAACTTACATTTACATACAGAATAATCCCTAGCTTTGTTTTTGCACCTTCCCTATCTACAAAAGGTTTATTTCATGGAATTGGAAAGCTGCCACTTTTCTGTAATATAAGCAGTTCTAAACTATTACAAGAGTGTCTTGGAAAACCTTCACTCTTGGGACAGATGACCTCCGAAGGATGCATTTTTTAGTAAAATCTGAATGTTACAACCTTTCATCATTTCAAGTATAAAGTAATCTAAAAATTTTAAGCTAAGGGTGTAAAATCTCCAAATTCTCCAAATAGTCCTTGGTCAATGACTTCTCTCTCAGTCATCACACATAGGAGAAAACGTACCTGTTACCTTCATCCACACACAGCCCTCCGTGGAGACATGGCTGACTGGCACACTCGTCAACGTGGAGTTCACAGCGATCACCAAGGAATCCAGGAGCACAGGCACAGAAATAAGCCCTCAGAGCATCCTGACAAGTGGCACCATTTAGGCAGGGCTGGGACCAACATTCATCAACTTCCAATTCACAGTTGACACCTTGTAAAAAAGTCAGTGCAGAAAAAAAGAAAAGTTTTAACAAGGTGTTAATATTTTAGCTCTTTGGCAATGCTTTATTTACCAAAGCTCTTGTCAAATGTTATGTTACTCAAAATAATTTCCCTCTTTAATTGTAATTGCTATTAACTTTTTGGCATGCTTGCGGGGAGCTGCACAAAGCAGAGCAGCTGCTACGTACAAAAAACTATTGTATACAACAGCTTGTGACTTTTCAGTCTATGGAAACAAGTCACTTTTAGAACAAAGTTTCTGCTAACTGTACTTTTGCTGGAAGCCTAAAAGGGACTGGTCTATGTTTTTAAATTATTTTTAAATGCTTAGTTTAGTTAGGCCTCACATAGAGCAGTGGGTAGAAGCTCAGACTCCAAAGCCAAATGGATCTTGGGATCTTGGCACAGCCACTTATTAGCTGTGTGACTTTGAGCAACTTCCTTAACCTTTCCACAGCTCAGTTTCCTCACCTGAAAATGGGAACAATAGGTGTAATAACCTCATAGGATTATTACTATAAATACAACTTGTTCTAAAGTGCTTCTAACAATACTTGGTACATACTAAGTGTTTCCTAGAGAAAAAAAACTATACTTGTTCTTTCTACAAACATTCATTGTACAAATATGATGTGCAATTATTTCCTTGTGTTCCTTTTGCATAGACATTTTTAAATTTAAATTTTCTGTAGTGTTGGAAAATACTACTTGCAAATAGAAAATCAGTTTGTGATTTAAACTTAATGTAATTAATGGTATTATTAGAAACCACTTCATTTTAAGGTAACGTTACATTTAAAAAAATTTATATTTAGGGCCAGTCCCGGTGGCCTAGTGGTTAAGTTCAGTGTGCTCCAGTTCAGGTTCTATTCCCAGGCGCCAACCTACACCACTCATCTGTCAGTGGCGATGCTCTGGTGGCAACCCACATACAAAATAGAGGAAGGTTGGCAATAGATGTGTTAGCTCAGGGCAAATCTTCCTCAGCAAAAAAGAGGAAGATTGGCACAGATGTTAGCTCAGGGCGAACCTTCCTCAGGGGAAAAAAAAAAAATCTATATTCCCCTCCCCCACCAATAGTAGATGAAGATTATTTACTAAGCAAAATAAATTTAAGATTTACAAAAGTAGTCACACTGAGATAAGAAACTACCCTACTGAATCTGTCAAAATAATGTCTGATACACAATAATCAAATCTATATACAGGTTTTAAAAGACACAAAAGGGGGAATATCTATATTTACCCATCCTTATCTCTGTGCCTATAACTTGGAATAATCAATTATGTATTAAAATGATATTGAGGGATTTTCAAATAGCTCAGAAGTTGTTAATAGCCTGATTTTGTGCCCACTCTCATGATGGAAAATGCTACCTGCCATTTACAACTGTGACTGGATTCTACAGACACCTAAGTTAAAAGGGATGCTGGCATATTAAATCTGATTGTTTTTTTGAGAAGAAAAAGAACTTACAAATTAAATTTTATATCAGTAAAAATAGAAAGTTGTGGAATAGTAATTGTTGCTAGGTAAATGGCCTGCTGTTTGAAGCCTGGCTATTTCTTATCCAGTCTGTGAATGAGATTTTCCTTATCTGTTTACTTGGCACCAGTCAGGTCAAGGGAAGGAGCTCTGAACCAGCTGGTGGAAGACCTGTGTTCTCATTCTAGTTCTCTCTCTGAAATGACTTTTCAGTAATACTTTAATATCTTTATTTCTGCCATGTAAAATAATGCCATAATAGATACCTGTTTCAATTTTTCAAGAATGTATGAAAGACAAAAATGATAAATTCTTTAAAAATTTTTTTTCATATAATTATTTTTTAACACATATAGCAACTTTGTTAGTACTCAGAAACCGTAAGGATCAAAATTATCTCCCCTAAAATGACACTGACCTATCATGACTTTAAGCAGAGTGAACTATGGTCACCCAGGTCAACCTGGATTCCCATCGTGCTCTCTGAGTGGATTCCCATCATGCTCTCTGAATGGATTCCCATTATGCTCTCTGAGCAGAGGGCAACTGACACTTATTAAACACCTACCATACGCAGGGCAGGGCAAGGTGATCTCATAGGCATTCTTTTATCTCATCCCAACACATTTAAGGTACGCTGACTGGCCTGTGCCCCAGAGCTAGTAAAGGACAGTGTTTCTGCAACCCCTGTCTTCTCTTAGTCCAGTTCTTTTGTTAACCCACCTTTCCATGTGCCTTTCCCTATACGCCATTGGATTATGCCCTTTGGTATTTCAGTAATCTGTATTCGCTAGAAAGTATTAAGATATAAAGCCAAATCAGTGGTTTGAAACTTGTTAACACTTTTCTAAATTTTATTTCATAATTCAAACAAAATTCATATATTCATCTGATATACACCCAGATTACTTCCTAATGCTTAAGAAATACATTCTATACCATTATTTTAAATACTGCAGCTTCATTTATACGTTGTAGTCCAAACACTTTGGCTTTAAAGTTATCCTGATGCACATATAAGAATGTATTTCAATAGCTTAGATATAATTTGTGTTCAAATAACTATTTACTTTGGGGTGATTTATTTGTATTACTCTTAATATCACTTAGCAACATGATTCTTATTGCAGCTTATCATTGCTACCGATATAGACAAAAGTGATTTGGTCTAAGTGTGCATAATGCCAAAATAGCTGGATGAAAGTGATAAGTACAGTCTGTCATCCAGATGTTTTTGTATTTCCAGATGCTTGGCTTCAGAGCTAAAACATCTGGATAACTAGGATTTCCATTTGATGTTTACTGTCACATGCTTACAGCCATTAAATATATACAATTAATTGACAATTAATCAGGTACTAAAAAAGTACCTGAACGGTGTGGTCCGTTCTATATGGAAACATTCATTTTATGCCTAGTGTTATTAAGTATGGCACCGCGTCATTATAACTCTATGTAGCAATAGAAACTGAATGCAGTTACAGTGAGTAGCACTTCTGTGGCTGATTCTCTAAGAAATAGGAAATTCTTAATTGTAAAATTCTTTCACAAAAATTCATCCAGGAACCAAACCTGTCTGTTTGAATTGGTTAATAGTTCTTTACGAAACAAAAGAAAATAGAAAATGTAAGGAATAAAAAACATAGGATAAGAGGAACTCTGCACCAAAAGAAGAATGTACAGGACAGAGGAAAACAATTCCTCTGACTTCATTAGCTTTGGTGATTCACTATAACTAAGACTGTGCTAATGTCCACAGTGGCATCTCCACATAAATATAGGTCACCTAAGATGTCAGATCATTAGTTTCTGACCGTCAGGAATAGTTCCACTATGAACTACTCACTCAATTGTCATTAACTGTCAAGAAAAGTTCAGAAATGTTCTCACAGCCAAATATTTTTAAAAATATAAATTTTGAAAAAGGATTAGAATTACATGCCTTTCCCTAAAGTATTAAGTAAAAAGGGTGAAATGATGAGAGATTCCCAAGTTTACCCGCTGGCTTTGGTAGAGAAGAAACATTCCTGACAAATAATCGAAGAGTGCTCTTTTTCATCTTCTCTAAGACATAGTTAATTTAAAGCCAAAGCCATTCCATGCCATCTTGCTTTTCTTGACAACACACTCTCCAGATTCTCCTCTTGCCTCTTCAAGGGCTCATGGCTTGATTCTCTCTTCCCTTTCCACTTTCTCCTTTCTCTTTCACTCTCTTCTTCTCCTTTCTCACTTGCTACATCATACTTCTTTTTCTCCTTCTTTTTCCTGATATGGAAAGATCATATGAACTGATGTGGGGAGAGTTCGCTTCAATGAATATCTCCTCTTTATACCCCTAAGGTGTACGAGAAGCGCCAGGGCTGTTCCTGTCCTCCTCCCAAACCCCGTCCTAACCTAGATATCTAGTCAAAAGTCACCATTGCCCGAGGGGGAAGCTGTCATGTTAGAATCCAAGAAAAGTGACATTGAAACATCAGCTTTAAGTGCAAAACATGTCAGGCCAAGTATGCTGGATTATCTATTGTCAGTTTAGCACTGCCCTTATCTCTTCCTAAGAAGATCTCCTCTGCATCACAGAGACACCAAGAAATACATTTTCCTAGATCTCCTTCCCCAAATGACTAATGGTTTGAGTTTGCCAATGAGAGACACTTACAGACTTGGACGGTGGAAGAGAAACCACGCTTCTCTGGAGAGAGCTCAGATCAGTTCCACACATGGGCAGACGTGATTCACAGCAGCTTCCTAAGGAGCCTGGAGAATCACTCATGCCACTGCTGTAGAACGGGATGGGTGCAAACTTCCCACAGATTCTTCGGAATTGCTGCACCTTCACAGGAGCTTCTAAGAACCTCCCATTTGGGGGCGTTGGACTGAAATCTTTCCTGGAAACTTCTTTGTCTTTCCCTCCCTCATCTCTTCCAACCATTGTACAAGCAGGGCCAGCTTCATGGATTTCATGGCACGTGACCTTCGCAGTTGCCTAGGGCCCTGCAGCTAGAAAGACTCTGTATTAGTTTGCTAGGGCTTCTGTAGCAGATTACCAGAAACTGAGTGGCTTAAACAACAGAAATTTATTGCCTCACAGTTTTTGAGACTAAAAGTCCAAGATCAAGGTGTCATCAGGATTGGCTCCTTCTGAGGATTGTGAGGAAGACTCTACTCCATGCCTCTCCCCTAGTTTCTGGTGGTTTGCTGGCAATCTTTGGTATTCTTTGGCCTATAGAAGCATCTTCCAGTCTCTGTCTTTATCTTCGTGTGGTATTCTTCCTGGATGTGTGACTGTGTCCAAATTTCCCCTTTTTATAAGGAAACAAGTCAGATTAGGGGCCCAATCTACTTCAGTATAACCTCAACTTAACTAATTACATCTACAACAGCCTTGTTTTCAAATAAGGTCACATCTGAGGTGTTTCAACATAGGGGTTAGAACTTCAACACAGGAATTTGAGAGGGGACACAATTCAACCCATAATAGATTCCCTGCTTGGTTTAATATTCTTCTGTCACCATGTTGAAATTCTTAATATTTTCAAACAAAAGACCCTGCATTTTTATTTTGCATTAGGGCCCACAAACTATGTAGCCTGTTCTGTGTACAAGCCCATAATTCCTATATTAAACTCATTATATCTGAAATATATAGAATGACTTCTCTTTTCCTGACCAAATTCTGATAGATACACAGAGAGGAAAGAAGCAGAGTCAAAGATACAGCACAAATGAAGCCAGAGGGGCCAGCCCGGTGGGGTAGTGGTAAAGTTCACTTGCTCTGCTTCAGCGGCCTGGGGTTCACAGGTTCGGATCCTGGGCACGGACCTACGTACCACTTATCAGGCCATGCTGTGGCACACATCCCACATATAAAGTGGAGGAAGATGGGCATGGATGTTAGCCCAGGGCCAATCTTCCTCAGCAAAAAGAGGAGGATTGGCAACAGATGTTATCTCAGGGCTGATCTTCCTCACCAAAAAAAAAAAAAAAAAAGTGAAGCTGGAGTAGAAGCCCCATACCCCTCACCCCCACCCTAAGTGAATTGGGAATTTGATAGAACTCCAGATAGGTGCTGGGATCCAAAGACAGAGATTGTCAATGTCCCATTTTCCTTTTAGAACTTTAGAAACACATCAGACTACACATAATTCCCAAGCCAACACAGCACAGAATGATAGAACAGAAAAAACTATATAGGCCTTGGTGGCTGGAAATGAAATAGTTTTATAGAGAATGTTTGTTGAAGCATGTGAAGCGCCAAATGCTTTCTCTAATAAATGAAATACTTTTTTATAATATTGAGTTAGGGAATCATAAAAATTGTACCTGCTACTATTTCTTTCTTCTTCTCCTTTTCCTTTGCCCTTCATTGGGGAAGAATAGAAAGAACATGGATTTTGTAGACAGACCATCCAGGACTGAGCTCTGCTCTGCCGCTGCTAATTCTGAGGCTGGATATAGTTAACACTCAGTGAACGGTATACCTATAGTCTATTTGTTCTTTCTTTCTTGTATTCCTTCCTCAATTCCTTGGGATAGATAAAATTTAAAAATATTTGAAAAGTGATTGAAAGCAAAGATAACGCTTCAAGGGAATTTGGAATAGCTTCAAATTTGGTTAAATATAGATGTCATGCTGAGATTATAGGAGCTAGAGACTGGAAAAATTTGGAGCAGCCACTACATTAAATATAAAAAAATCTACAATTGACAAATAGCAGCTGAGCAATCATAAATATATAATTAAAATTAGATAATAAATATTTGAGGTGGATCAATAGGCTTTAAATTAGGAGAAAAGAAAGTAGACAACAGGGCTTTCCAGGACTGGAAAGTTACAAGGTAATAATTGTAGGTTAAGGACAAGAAGGCATAGAGAATAGAGGCACATAAGTAAAATAGCTCCCCGTGAAGTCCAGGCTTGCCAAGGAGGTGTTAGGATAGAGATGGAGTGACGGACAGTATGAGTAAAGAGAGGCCGGGTGACTGAGATTCTGCTAAGGATGAAGAGCCCAATGGAAACAAATAAATGAGAAGCTCAGGTCGTGGTAAATATGGTGGTAAAGCAGTTTTGAAGCATTTTATGTATATGATTTAGTTTTGTTTAATCTTTAAAATATTACCCATTAATTTTTCTATTACTATGCCCACTTTATTCATGATGAAACTGAAGTACAGAGAAGTCACGAAATTTGATGCAGATCAGAAAGCTAGAAAGTGCTGGAGCCACTTTAGGTTGAGTCGGTCTGAATTCAGAGCCTATGCTCTTAGCCACGAGGAGGGGAAGTCATTGAGGATACTGGGAATGTCTTGGAGGTTAGTGAGTTATTGCTCACAAGGAAAAGAAAAGAGTAGTTGAAGTGGTGAGTGAGTGATGAACCAGTGGTCTCTCAGGAGCAGTGGGCTTAGTGGGAAAGCTCACCTTCCCTCCTGGCCCTGAGAATCAAGGAGAGAGGAACCCTTTAACAAGGGTTGTGTGGAAAGCGGTTTCATCAGACAAACGCCAAGTTCCAGCAAAGGCCAAGGAATTAAAGGTGCATCGGAAAAAAATAAAAAACGTTTTGTTTATTTACTTGTGTTTGAGAAAAGACCATGGTAGAGAAGCAGGTGACCACTTTAATGGAAACCAGGAAGCAGATCTTTCCTGTGACATTGTCACGTAAGGTACACATTAGCAGTCTGTAACTTTGGCCAGGTTACCCTTCTGAATTCAGCTGTCGATAGGATGTCTTCCCACCTATCTCCCAGGCATCATTTTACAATCCCAATTGCAAACTCTCTCTCCTCAGTCCACCTTCTCTGAGCCCCTGTGCCCCTATCCCTGCCCAAATTCTCCTTTCAATGAATGGGATGAACATCCAGGCCACTCAAGCCAGATTTCTAGGAGCTAGCATCATTTTACTTGTTATTATTTCCCACATCCTAATTAGCCACCAAATCCTGGCATTTCTACCTTGGAAAGGGATCTAAGCTGCCATGTCCATTGCTGCCACCAAATTCAGACCCTCACCATCTCTCATCTGGTCTCTCTGTTACTGGCTTCTCTCTTACAAATCACTCTCTACAATTCTGAGAGTGACCTTTATAAAATACAAATCTGATTATACCATTAAATTATGCCATTAAATAGTTCCCCTTTGTCTCCAGGATAAAGCAGAATTGCATTGGAATGCTGTAGAAGCTTCTAAAAGATGTGGACTCTATTGGTGTCGCCTACAATGATGTTCCGGCAGCTCCACTATCTCTCAGGCCTCTAGGCTGCACACAGGTGCTCCCCTTACTTGTGATGCCCCACTTCTCTCTCCCTACTTCCCCTGGCTAATTCTAACTAGGTCCCAAAGGTTGAGTTCAAGTATCACATGATCCTGGAAACGATACTTAACTGCTTGTATCTACCTTAGGTGCCACTGCACTGTGCTCTCGTAATTCTCTATAATACAAAAGTATATATTATATTTAATGCAAGCTTATTTGTCCATTTTATCTACAAAATTGTGAGTTTTTTAGGTCAAAGTCTTTGTCCTTTAACACCAAGATCTGTAGCATTTAGCATATATTCTGGAACACACGAAATGCTCAAAGAATTTTGAATGAATGATCAAGTCACAGCTATGGAATAACGTACCATCTCTCCTGCAAGGCGATCTGGTATGCCAGGACAGAGCTTCTCAATGCTTCTGCAAGCCTGGTCCCATTTTAAATCAAAAGCCATAAAGTCAAATTTATGGCTTTGGGAAATGTTTAAAACAAAACATTGTTTCTGAATGATTGTGCCCTAAACTTCTGATCAGCATTTAGAGATTTTGCACATCAATATGCATCTTTCAGCAATTAGAGTTCAATGTTAGCAGTCTGTGCTACAAGATAATGCCTGTCACACGTTATCAGTCTGGAGCAGGTTTTGCATTGATGTTGTCCTCATCACTCATTAGAGTTGGGGGAGAGTGCACAACAGACCACTCTGAACACCTTTCTCATATCTGCAGAGCCATGCTTTGGAAATAATTGTACTCTAGCTTTGGGTTATCATCCTAAGTCTGAGTCCACCTCCTATGTTTAATATCTAACAGGCCTCTATGCATAATAGTTCCCTTTGAACAAGAATTATACATGCTATTTCTGGGTTCTTTAAGGAATGATGTATGGAGTATCAATTACAACAGTTATCAGTCCAAGTCCAGACCAAGCCTCAGTGCCAAGAGGTGCTGCTGCACTAGTTTCCATTACAGCTACAGATTTACAGTATGTTCTCCTCTTGTATATCATGGTTATAATCTTTTCAGCATCCTAGAGCAATGAAAAGAGGCTGGATGACTTCCTGCTCTGATTAATAGTGTCAGACAAGCACAATAATGATCAGCAAGATGCTGGGAGAGATTAAAGGAGGATTTTTTATTTTCAGCAGGAACAGCTTTGGGTTTTTATCCAATCAGATTTCTGGCTCTTGTGTTTAGACACATCCTTTCTAAGGATACCAAAAAGTAACAAAATGCCTTTTAAAAAATACTCACTTTGGGCTGGCCTGGTGGCGTAGTGGTTAAGTTCATGTCCTCCCCTTCCGTGGCCCTGGGTGTTCACAAGTCTGGATCCTGGCCATGGACCTACGCACTGCTTGCCAAGCCATGCTGTAGCGGTGTCCCACATATAAAGTAGAGGAAGATGGGCACAGATGTTAGCCCAGGGCCAATCTTCCTCAGCAAAAAGAGGAGGATTGGCAACAGATGTTAGCTCAGGGCTAATTTTCCTCACACACACAAAAAAGTACTCACTTAAAGTAGACTTTACAAGCCTGGAATTCATCTCTGAAGGACGACTGAATTTCATCAATTCAAAGACTGCTCTTTTCTCCCTCATATTTTTAACATTTAGGAACTACGATGCATTTTACAATCAACAGTGTCTGGGGGTTGTGTTATGTTTTAGTTGCAGAATTTTTCTTCAACAATGTATATGAAATCAATGTAATTATAAATGATGAATTAATTCTGATGAAATATGAAAATAGATTTATTCTTTTATTATTATTATTATGTAATATTTATTATATTTATTATTTATTTTATAATAGTTACTTGTAAGTATTATTAACACTTTATTATTCCCACAAGGGTCCGCTCCAGGGACTCAGTCTCTTCCTAGGGATTCAGTGACCAGCGAGGTTCTCAAGTGTCTCTTATTGGAGGATCCTCAGGCCAGCCTGCCCTGAGTGGCCCCGGCAAGGCTTAGAGTTCCTGCCAGATCTGCCCTCAGGTGGATTCGGCTCCTTTGGGTAGATTAGGGCTTGGAATCAGGCAGATGCTTTGTGTCTTCATGACCTTTGAACTCTTCCAGATCCCTGGGTACCCTAAACCGCAAGACAAGCTCATGCGTAGCATGCGCTATTTTATTTATTTAAAATAGTGTATTGTATTATTTTGTTATTATAGCTATCTAAATCTTTTTTGTTTCTATAAGTTATGCTTTCACTGAGAGACAACTGGAATAACCTCAGCTTTCAATATTAAACGTGTTTTTTGCTAGTTTTCTTAATCTTTGTCATATTTTGTCCTCTTCTCTCCTTTTTTTATCATCAGGGAAAGTTTAAGAATGTTCTTGACACTATTTCATCCCCGTCTTTCCAGAATGTTCATGGAGATTAGAAGTGGTTCCAGGAAGAGAAAGAATGGCTCCTTTTGTCAGCCTTAAGGGTGGAGAATAGTGAGTGTGTTCTTGTGCTTCCTGTACCTAATGATATTTCCTGGAGTACGATTGTCTGTGGACATATTCTACTCCCCCACTCACCCTTCCTTCCTCTTCTCCAGCCATTTTTCTCTAAATCTGGAGCATTTTCTCTAAACTCTATTCCTCCCAATTTACTCCCATCATAAATGTCATAACATGTATGCAGATATTATTTGATTTTAAAATACTATTTTCTTAATCAGTAAGAATGACTTCCTCAGTCTACTGCTTATATTTTATATGTATGTATATGTATATTTTTTAATATATAAAAATGAAACATATATCAAGTTTAAGGAGTAATCCATTTCAGAGTCTCCAAGATGTTATGTTTGAAAAACCCACTACTTCTATGAATGGTTTATATCTTGCTTAATTTTGTAAGTTTCTTGGGAATATTATAGGAAAATTGCAATATTTGCATTTTATGTTAAATATGCCAATATTATACATTACACACTTCTATAATTATAATGTTTTAGTCATAACAAACATCTTTCTTGTGTTTCTCTTTATTAGGATCATTGTTATTCCCAAATATTTGAAATGTTATAATATTAATAAATTCTTGAATCTTTTATTTTTATGATACAGCAGTTTCAGAAATTAAATTTTTGCCTAGACATATCATAATATTCCAGTTTAAATTCACAAATACAGCACAGAGATTATGACCTCAGTTAATCTATTCCTGAGTACAGTTCTAATATAGTCAAAAAAGAAAGCAATTCGAGTATAAGAAAATGATACCTGTAAAAAGTATAAGTTAACATGGTTTAAACAGTATTGGTACTAGTAGCAATAATTGAATATAATAAAATAGTGACAACCAGCATTTTCACAGCCTTAAATAGCTTATGAAAAGACTTTCACTAAAACATTTCATTCTCATCATGACCCTGAGAATTAGGTGATGTTATCATTATCTATATGTTAGAATGAAAGAATGGAAGCTCAGAACTATTGTTATTTATTAATACCAAACCATTAGAAAACATCAAGCTGGGCCCAGAATCCCTGTCTCCTGCTTCCGAAGTCCAGTCTTTCCATCACACCCATTCTTCATATTACTATAAATTTTTGAGCTCATCTCCTCCTCACGCAGACCTGCACATCCACCCTGCTGACAGCTAGGTGGGCACTGGAAGTCGTCAGATGGAGAGAAATAGATGCAGCATGTCGTTCATAACAGCTCACTAAACCACAAACCAATTACCAAAGCAAATATGATGAAAGAGACATTCACCCCTTTGTAAAACATCTCCGCAATTCTTCCCCTTTGCTGTTAGCTCATTATTATTCACACAATTACAATAATAAATGCAGCCAGAAGACAAAAGCTTCAGTTCTACATCCGGAAAGAAACACATTTTTGCTCTGCTCGTAGGCCTTTTTCTATGAAGCATTTCCTGGCTCTCAGCAGCGTCATCGGCTCCTTTCTCTGAGCTGCCCCAGCAGTCTGTTCAGAGAGAGAGTAATTTTTGTTTACATGCCTCCTCCCTGAATCAGCCGTGAGCATTTTGTCAGGGATAAATTTTGTCTCGGTCATCTTTCTGTCTCCATGGTCCAGCACAATGTCCAGTGCACTGCAAGCATGTGATAAATATTTGCTGAATGAATAACATGTTATTTTGTGTACTCATTCAACACACATTTGTCAAAAGCCAGAAGCTTCATTTCTTCATAAAAACTATTTCAAATGGCCCTAGTTCTAAGCAAAAACCTGAACAAGTGTTTAATTTTCTTTATATGACAACACAAAAAACGATCAATTTCATAATTAACAGCATATAGAAAAACAACCATTTTCCTTCAATAAAATAAAGATACAATCTGAGAAATTCAAAATTTCTCTGTTGGCTGTTACATGTTATTTGCCTTTTGGATCTGAAAGATATTTGTTATGGGCATACTATACGATGAGTAAAATTTGAGATATTTAGGGTAGGTGCTCACAGAATCAATATTCAAATGTTCTTTAAACTGATGTCTTATATATTGAGTATATTTATATAAATGTGGACTATTTATTGATGATTATTCACAAGAAATTTTTTTACGTTCATCAAATGTTTTGCGTGTTAATTTTGTAATCAGATATATACTTTCAGTAAAACAACTTTCAATAACAATGCTAATAGTAATGATAAAAATAACATTATTTCTCATGAAATAAGCTTATATTTTATAGTATATACTACTTTTATTTTCCCCAAATTATTTTCAGGACCATTAAATTATCCATATGATTTCTCATAGATGCCTTCAAAGTGATTTAGTGAATAAAAAATCTATTTAGAGGGGCTGGCCCCATGGTGTAGTGGTCAAGTTTGGCGTGCTCCGCTTCAGCGGCCCAGGTTCGCGGGTTCAGATCTCAGGTGCAGACATACACCACTCGTCAGCCGTCCTGTGGCAGTGACCCACATACAAAACAGAGGAAGACTGGCAACATACGTTAGCTCTGGGTGAGTCTTCCTCAAGCAAAAAGAGGAAGATTGGCAACAGATGTTAGCTCAGGGCCAATCTTCCTCAGCAAGAACACAGACATATATATAATATATATATTTAGAAAAGATGGAACACCAAGCCCAGATTCAAATCTCCACATTGACTGAAATTCAAATTATGCCTTTGATAAATGCCAGTGTAATGGCAGCATCAAAGTTAGCTACATCCCTCTTAGACTTATGCACCAGCATGGATGAAGACTATTGGAGAAAGCTCAGAGAAGAACATGAAAAATTATTAAAAGAAGAAGGTTTGATGGGAAATTTTAAATGAGTAACCATCATGTAATGCAGAGAGGTGGGATAAGTTTCAGTGTGCATGTGAAAGACACTGCACAAGGATGTGGTTGATATAAACTACTAAGAAAGACTGCATTGTTGCTAGAAATATTCTGGACACACCTGTCCTGAATAATCTAGACTTCCCACCAGGGGACGATAGAGAGCAGGTTAGGGAAGGTGTGCTCTCATCTTGTGTGCATTATCCATGATTCTTCTGTGTTAATTTCCATCTTAAATTTTAAAAGGAATAAAAAAAAAGTGTTATTGTTAAAACTTGATCATTCTCTTTTGCTCTCTCCTGTAAAATAATAGTCCATTTACTTGGATTATTGTATTAATCTCCATTGGGCACCCTATTCTACCCTAACCACCCCTTTCAGTATATCCTCAACCTAACAAGCAGAGATTTTGTTAAAACGTAAGTCATTTCAATCCTCTGCTCAAAACTCTCCAACAACTTCCATCTTACTTCGAGGAAGAGCCAAAGTCCTTACATGGTCTACAACCCCACAGTCTGAGCCTATCGTGTCTCCTCTCCCTTCTCACTCCACTCCAGTCCCATCAACCTCACTGCTGCTTCTCAAACATTCCAAATACTCTTTACCTCAGGGCCTCTGCATCTGCTGTTCCTCTGCCTGGAATGCTATTCCACAGACACTTGCTTGACTCCCTTCCTCATCTCTCCAGAACTTGATTCCATGTCTCCTTCTCAGCAAGGCTTCCCTGGGCGTTCTACCTAACGTTCAGTTCCTAACTCCCTTTTTTGTGTTTTACTCTCCTCCACTGCATTTATCACCACCTAACCCACTATATGTTTTATCTATTGCTTATTTATTTTATACACACCTCTCTCTTCCCTCCATAATGTAAGGGACTTTTTCATCACTTTCTTTATTCTTATCTTTACAGAGCCTAGAACAATGCCTAACTCATTGCAGGAACTCAATATACATACGTGTGTGTGTTGACTAAATTAATAATTGAATGAATTCAACAAATATTTATTTTTATGCATATAATTTATTTGGAACTGTTACTAGCAATAAAATCATATATATAAAACTACTTTTTGTTGATTTTTTTCCTTGTCTCATAGACTTTGTGAAATAAGAGCCAAGGTTGTCACACAAAAATATACATAATTGTCTACATCACTGGTTTCTCAGAGCGTGGTCCTCAAACCAGCAGCATCAGCATTGCTTGGGAACTTGTTATAAATGCACATCCTTGGACCCCACCTCAGATCTACCGAATCAGAAACAGTATTTTAATAAACTCTCCGGGTGAGTCTGATGCACGTTAAAACTTGAGAACCACTCAACCACCATATAGATTTTAAGTGCATTAAATTGGAAATGACAATTGAATTTTTAATACATTCTTATTTTTCGTATTAGACATTTCAAGTTTTCTTTGGGTAAAATAAGTCTAGAAATATTCTGGCTTTGATAAATGGCAAGTGAGTCTTCTTCTTAATGACCCTTACACCTACCCCTCCCCTTCATGTTGTTAGTCACTCTTCCAGGCCAGGTCCTAAGACACACTTGGTATTGCAGTGGCTTTCTAACTAGTCTCCATGTACTAACTAGTCTTCTAACTAGTCTCCATATACTAATACATTTTCTTGAATATAAAATGAATTTTTCCATATATTTTTGTCTCTGAAATAGAGATGCATCTTACAATCGATAAGTAAATTTAACGCAGTGTTTTTTCTTATTTCCTCAAAGATTATTCTTATACCACAGATCTATTTTATAATAAAGGAAATAAGCTATTTTCCTACACTGTTTTGCTTCATCATAGATCCAGTTGGCCTTTTCCTGTCCTCTCATAGCCCCATTTTTCTCATATGGCAGGCATCTTAACGTGAAAAATGTTCATTAGTCAATCTGGCTAATTTTAAGGAAGACCTCAATTATGGAATGATTCATTGCATAAACTTGAACTAAAAGCAGTCACATGCTAATATTCTTTTCATTCTTTTTTTTTTTTTTAAAGTTTGAGGCTGTTTACTTTCAGCTTCAATTGGAGTTTTGCTTACGCGTGGCAGGTCCGCATCGGCATCTTCAGTGCCTGTCTCTGAGCCTGTGTCCGCCATGAATCACTGCGCAGGAAGAACTGCGGAGAGCACGGAGAAGGATTCCTGCAGCGTGAACCCTCTCTCTGCGCGCTCCTGCTCTTTTTCCTCTCCTACCTCTCTGTCTTTTAAAATTTATTACGTTTTCTTACTTTGTTGCTCAGAGGAACACAGGCTTTTTCCTGTAAGCCAGGTTCTTTATGATCACTCTAAATTTGGATGTAGCACAGAGCAGCCAGGTTATTGTAACACAGTTTCCAGGATTCATCAGGAGGTCTAGGTTGAGCCAGACACCAGCGCATCCATGCTGATTGCTAATGGTCTTTTTCCTTCCTTCTCAACTCTGGCTTTTCCCTTGGTTCTATAGACCTTCTTTGGGTTTCTCATTAATTGGCCTGAGCTGCCACAAACACTGGCAACCATGACATAGCACTGAAGTTAACAGGCCGCCTTGTGTGTCTAAATGATGGGCAAGTGCAAGAAAAGTTTCCAAATTAAGTTCACATAAACTTAATTTCTGGCTCCCAGCCCTAGCTATACATTACAATCAATTAAATTTGACTCTCTGAAGGTGGAGTCTGAGCATCAATGTTTCAGATCTCCCTGGGTAATTGCTAACGTGTGGTCAGGGCTGAGAACCGCTGACGAGCTCCCAGAATGCAGGAGGGCGTGGGTGACCAAGCCTAACGTGGCACCTTTGTATCTGAACAAGCCTAACCAGCTAATACTAGACCTGATTCTTGCTGCCTTATGACTCATCCAAATTCTGTTTGCAAGCAAGTTGTATATATGTCACCTGAAAACTGAAATAATAAAACAGCTGATTTCTTAGCAAACAAGAGAAGAACAGAGTCAAATAGGGAACAACACTATTATATTAGATTCAGGCAAAGAAAGTGTCCCTACTGTGGATTTTGAGCGTTATAGTGAGAAAAAGGCATCGGCTCTCACGGGCCCCACGGGGATATGATATGTCTACAGCATAATTAATTCACTGTAGAGTCAAGTGCCTTATGATGGAATTTTACTACATCTCGGATTAGGAATATACCCTTGACATCTTTTATGCCTAAATTTAGACCACTGAAAGGATTTATTACAATCCAATTAAATTAAAATGTAACAAAAACAAAGACATTGTAAAACATAATTTTTCAAGTTATGTTTTTGCAATTATAAGACTATTTCAGAACACCATAGTTAAAATGGCTGAAACATTTATTTGATCTCACGGCCGTTCCTTTTAGTCGCCATTAGCAATATTGTACTAGCAGCAGGAAATAGAAGATACTATCTTAATAAACTATAGAGATTTTAAATGTGACCATTATAAACAAATGCAATCCCAAACCAGCCCCACAAAAATGTATATCTTATTTTTATTCAAAAATTTTAAAAATTGAAATTCAATTGCCATAAGTCCACCTAATTAAAAAGAATGGACATGATAGTATGGCATAAAAACAAGGAGCTTTTCATGTGTAAGTACTGTTTTATAAGCTCCTTTACTGTGCCCCATAATTTTTTAGGTTAGAATTGGTAATTAAAAGGCACTCAATAAAATAATTTTCCAATAGATATAAGCATTCTATGATCATAAAATATGCATAAAGTAATAGAGAAGGTGAACTCGAGTTTAATATCTATTTACCTCAGTTTCATTACCAGAAATGGTGTCCAGAAATATATGTAAGAACTTAGAAAATTAGAGAAATTCAGTAACAGTTTACTAAGCAGCCATTGGTCACTGTGCTCGACACTTTGAGGAACAGCATCTCCTGTTCTTAATACACTGACTGACATATAATAAACACTCAAAAAGTACTGATGAATTAAAAAATAAATATAAGACATGACTCCTCTCCTTTAGAAACTAACACTTGAGTGGAAGGAGACAAAAACACAGATATTGAAGAATAGGACAGAATATAGGAAGTTCTTTAATAGAAATGCAAACCACTATGGAAGTAATGAATAATTATAATTACTACAGCAGTTTAAAAGCATTATTCAGCTGATAGTAAATCAGAAATGTTTCTTGAGTTAGGTGATATTTGAACTGAGTATTGAAAGTAGAGGAGAACTTCACAGAATCTAGACATTGTGAATTGAGAAAGGACATTCCAGAGAGAGGGAAACCACTGGAATAAAAAGTGAAAACGATTCAGGGAAATAGAATGCCTTGGTGGAATGGTGTGTGGAAATATGACTAATATGTAAGGCACAAATTGTGGAGGGTTTTTAATGAGAAGTTAAAATTATTCTCTATGTAGTGGGAGTTCTCAAGCCTCTTCAGAAGGGAAAGGCACAGTTAGACCTATTTTAGAAGGATTATTTCAGAGACATTGTTCAGAACAGCTGGGAGAAGGTAGAGGCTGGAAATAGAGTCTGGAGGTTGGATAGTACTACACACAAGAGGTGATGAGGGCACGAGCCCAGGCAATGGCAACAGGATGCATGAGCTCAATGTGGAAGACATCTTGGATACAAAGCAGCAGATTTTGAAGACTGATTGTAGGTGAGGGTCGAGGCAGAGGGAGCAAATCTCATGTCAGAGCAACTAGGGATATGTCTATTTTGTAAAAGAGATATTTCCAGAATCTGTGATATTAGCAAAATGATTCTGGAGGGTTCTGGCACAAGTTTTGAAGAGGAATATTTTCCAAATAATTACATTGTTTAACATACTTGCAAAAAGAATGGCAAGACACAGAAGTAAGTATGAAAGTGTTGAGAGAAGCCAAGTCGAAAGTCAAATACCAGAGAAGCCTACAAAAGTGGCAGGAGCCAAGAGGAAAAGTGGCATTAAAATGTGAATGATGTCCCAGGTATGAGTTGGGAAGCACAGGAGAGTGGTGGGTATAAGCTAGAATGAATGAACGTGAGAAAGCATAGCCTGCATGAGTTGCCTCCTTGCAGCAGATGGCAAATCCAAAGAGTAAAGCCATACAAGAAAGAGGGTCACCAGGCAGAAACTGACCTACACGGGTAACTGACTCAGGAGGATGGGGAGGATAGAGAGGGAGCATGAAGAGCGAACAGTACGTAACCTTGTAATGAATGAGCTGTCAACTAGTTACTCTATTATTAAAATAACGTCAATGGAAACTTTGTGAATAGATAGGAGGGACTATTATTTGCTACCCAAGAGATTAAACAAGGAGTGACTTCTTTATTAATCAAATCATGATTCATCTCATTTAGCATTCTCCACCAGCCTTGCTAACATGGATCTGCTGATCCCACTTCAGCGTGAGAAACCACCAACAGGTATCCAACCCATGGCCTGCCTTCCCATGAGGCTGCAGAGTCAGACTTTGGGCACTAGAGGGCACCCTTTAGCTAGGACGAAAGGAATTGCTGTGATGAGGAAATCTGAATTGCCCTGACCTGGAAAGCTAGGTCCCATAGAGCCCACTCAGTCTAGACTGAATCTAAGCTTGAAATAATGTAGGGCTCCATTTAAAACAACCACAAGGACACAAACATTTACGCTCAGTGGATTTTCAGTAGTTTAGGAAGCTTTCCATCTGGTGGTTAATTCCTGTAAAGACCATTTTCGTAAGCAATTGGGTGGGACATAAAAAGTCACCTCTGCTTCTGTCAGATTAAGGGGAGAGAAAGCTAATTACGTCATCTGGGATTCAAGTGTAATCACGCTTACCAGAATAACCTGGGGGACAAACACAAGTGTATCTTCCTATCTCATTGAGGCACGTCGCTGCATTCTTGCAGGGATCTGAGACACATTCATCCACTTCCAAGTCGCAGTGCCTGCCTTGATATCCCGGGACACAGAAGCAGGAGTAACTGTTGACTCCATCCTGGCACACAGCCCCATTGTGGCAAGGGCTGGAAGCACACTCATCGTGATCCATCTCACAGAATCTTCCGGCATATCCAGCAGGGCAGAGGCAGACAGGGAGAACGGGGTCCTGACGGCAGACACCTCCGTGTTGGCAGGAGTTCATGCCACAGGAGCCAATGTCAGTTTCACAGGACGTCCCATTATACCCAGGAGGACATTTGCACAGAAAGCTCCTTTCTCCTGGGGTGTTCACACAAGTGGCGTTTCCTTGACAAGGACTGGAGAAGCAAGGATCTTGCACGTTGTCACAGCTTTTGTCCAAATGAGTGGCCGTGTCTGAAC
Source organism: Ceratotherium simum simum (assembly GCF_057802395.1). Classification (NCBI taxonomy): domain Eukaryota; kingdom Metazoa; phylum Chordata; class Mammalia; order Perissodactyla; family Rhinocerotidae; genus Ceratotherium; species Ceratotherium simum. The sequence goes on from NC_141935.1 coordinate 5,378,447, forward strand.
AACGGCAATTCCTGTCTTTTGAAAAACCATTGCACGTAGAATTGTTTTGGCAAGGATTTGAGAGGCACTTGGTGGCATTTTTATCGCAAAAGGAATCTACAAGGAGATAAAAAAATGTCCGTGAACCTTACAAATAAATGAGGATAAAATTAAAAAACTTTCTTTCTGCTCCTCATGTCATCTCAAACGAATTTACTAATGGATACATAGTTGTCTGTGTTCTAATGATGAATTTTGTCAAATGATGTCTAATGATGAGTTTTGTCATTAATGATGATTTGTCATATCTTTTCATATAGCTGCTAATAATAAAAAGTGGCTTGTTTGAGAGTCTTTGCTTCTCCTGCATTTCCCTTTCTCAGGTCTAAGTGCTGTTGAGAAATGGGGTGAATTGAAGCAACTGATAAATTGTCCTATACATATAAATTTTTGAAATTCCCATTCTCTCATGGAGGATTTTGGCATACACTTGGAGATGAGATACAAAGTTGTCTTTGAATATATTGTCTAACTTTAACACTTAAATGAATACTATAACTCGGCTTACAACTGCTTTATCACAATCACCATTTATGCTCTAAAAAGAAAAGCAAATAAAAATGAAAATATAAAAATTTAAAAAATTCCAACTGTTTACTGAAGGTCTACTCTCTGTACTAAGCATGTCAGGTATTTCATATGTATTATTTCTCATCTCCACAGCAACACAATATTATTATGCGCATCTTACTGATGATAGATTAAATCCGACTACAAGAAAACAGATGTAGTAAAGTTTATGGACTTTTATTTTTCTGAAAACTTCTCTCCTCTAGGAGTACATTTTTGAAATTCTAATTGGAATAACAACCTGTAGGAAAGCAATAATTCTATGCTTTTCCCCCCAAATTCATTGGATGTTTGCACACATATAAATTTTCCCTGATATCCACACATTATCACAGCATTTTTATTTTCTTGTATTGAGAAGGTTTATGATTTGGCAACTCAATTGTATCAGTCCACGAAATACTGTCTTTTGCACGTGGATTCACCTAATACATCACCCTCTTATTTTTACTTCCTTTCTCATAATATTGCTCACTAATATAATAGTGGGTAACGGTACAGGCTTGTAACAAAAAAAGTTACAAAATGGAGAGTTTGCTCTAATGACATGACACATAAATCAACTACTGTCAAGAGAAAGTGGCATGTAAACTTTGAGAAATACATAATGATAAATCTTTTCCCTCTCTTTCTGCAAAAAGAGAAGTGATTCTTTCTAACATGGTGTGGTGACCAACAGGGTGATGAGAAGAAATGACTGCATCGTATGAGAGTGAGATTTTCACAATGATCTTCCAAGGAGGCTCCCTGGAGGCCAACAATGTTCCTGCAGTGCCTGTGCTTAGAGAGTAGACATATGCTTATATAGTGTCAGGAAGGTTGATCTGAGAGCAAACCTTTCCTAGTCTGCATGGGAAGACTCAACTAATTGTCCTTTTACTCTAGATTTTTTTTTTTTTTTCAGATGCTGGCTTTCCTATCACATCTTCAAATGTATGACGGTCTACTAAGTGTTCATATCTTAGCTCCAATAACTCTTCCCAAGATAAGCTTTCTCTGAACTCCTCTTCTAAACTCTCATTGTTTTATTTTCTATGTTTTATATATATATAAAATAAACAATAAAACATTATATATAGATGTTAATATGAAATGTTCTTATTTCTTTGTATATAGGTTTGTTTGTTTTCTGTTTTCTTCATTAGAATGTTAGCTCCAAGGAGGAAGGGGTGAGACCTTGTTTCTCTGTATTTCCTGGGTCTATAACATTATCTGTCTCCTAGAAGGTACTCAATACATACTTATTGGAAGGAAGGGGAAAAATGTCTCAGCAGAACCATGGAAGGGTGCTGTGTGGTCATGGGGCCGGGGAAAGTGCATCAGGGAGTGTGCACCAGGCAGAGTGTCCCAGGGAGGGTACCAGGGAGAGTGTACCAGGGAGTGTACAACGGAGTGCGCACCAGGGAGAGTACACCAGGGAGAGTACAAGGGAGTGCGCACCAGGGAGAGTACACCAGGGAAAGTGTACCAGAGAGTGTACGAGGGAGAGTGTACCAGGGAGTGTACCATGGAGAGTGTACCAGGGAGAGTACCATGGACAGTGTACCAGGGAGGGTATCAGGGAGAGTGTACCAGGGAGCGTATGAGGAGTGCACCAAGGAGAGTACCAGGGGGTGTACCAGGGAGAGTGTACTAGGGAGAGTGGTCCAGGGAAAGTGAACCAGGGAGAGTGCCAGGGAAAGTGTACCAGAGAGAGTGTGCCATGGAGAGTACCAGGGAGTGTGCACCAGGGAGAGTGTATCAGGGAGAGTTTATCAGGGAGAGTGTACCAGGGAATTTCTCATTGAAGAAAAGGTACTTGAGATGTCTTTTTAAATGAACTCAAGTGAAGGAAGGGTATCATTCGCAGAAGAAAGAACAAAAGCATGCAAGGTATTGCCCCTCTCTGTGAACAATAAAAAAAAGTTTGAGAGGGTGTGGAACAGAGAATAGGGAGGAAAAAGGAAGAGATATTTTGTAGTTCAAACATCTGACAGCATTTAAAGTTCTCCTGTTGAAACTGAGAAAATAGAATCAAATATTACAAATGCTGCCCTACTAACCCCGCCATCAAGGATATTATGAATTTATGTGTTTGACTGTTTTGTTAGTGGTGATGGTGATGGTTTTTTTCCTTTCTTCAAGAATAAAGCATCATCATTTAAGCCACGAATTGAAGCATTTGTGTGGAAGGACAGACAGCAAAGGAAATTAGCATTTATATCCAATGCCCTTCCAGTGAAATTTAAAAAATAGATTTCTAAGAACATTTGTGTAAAGCATTTTAGAGATGGAAAACTAAGTTTTATAAGGACTAGGTTATTTGCACAGTGTCGTAGAGAGATGGGATTTGGACTCTGATTTGTCTGATTCCAAAGTCTGTCTCTTTTCGCTGCATTGTTTTAGAAGTTAGGATACTTATTGGGTAGAATGTCCTACTTAAATACAGTAATATTCACCTTCCAAAATCCCATGAAAGACATTAAGGGATGGCAAACAAGCACGTTGAAAAAATGCTCAATAGCATTTATCATTAGGGAAACAGAAATTAACACCCACTAGAATGGCTAAATTAACACCCACTAGAATGGCTAAATGACAAAGATTGACAATACCAAGTGTTGATGAGGATACAGAGAAAATGGAACTCTTCTTCCTGCCCTCTCTCTCTTTGTAATTGATCTTTCTTGCCTATGTATTATCAATTGTATTAGTCTTTTCAAATAATAGACTTTGGAGTTTCTCTATAAAATTTTTGTTTTCCATCTTATAGAGTTCTGCTTTTGCCTTTTTATTTTCTTAATTTTACTTTCTTTGAGTTTAAACTTGCCATTTACTTTTTCAGGTGTTCTTTCTAATTTATTAATTTGAGACTAAAAATTTCTGTCTGAGCACAGCTTTACGATTTATTATAATTTATTTTCATTATCATTCAAATAAAAATATTTTCTAATTTCCATAGTGATTTCTTCTTTGACCCAAGGAAAATCTGTCAAAATAAATTAGATCAAGTTTATTAATTGCATTATTCAGATCTATGGTATTGTTTAATTTTTTTCTACTTTTTCTCTCTGTTGAGATTAATGCCTTAAAATCTCCTATAATGATCATGAATTTTCTATTTCTACTTTTAGTTCTGACAATTTTCACTTTTATATGCTGAAGCTATGTTACGTTCACAGAAATTTAGAATGGTTACATCATCTTGCTTGTTTGACTCTCATATATTCATAATATATCATTTTTTATCTTTAATAATACATCATTTCTTAAAAGAGTACTTTTAGCATTATAAGTATTGCTATATCAGTTTTATATCTCATACATTGCTAGTGGAAATGCAAAATGGTGTAGCCACTTTGGAAAACAGTTTTGAAGTGTCTTATAAATTTAAACATTCGCTTATGTATGATCCAGCAATTCCACACCTAGGAATTTCCCTCAAGAGAAATGAAAACATAATGTCCACACAAAAACTTGCTTGCAAAATTCATAGCAGCTTTATTCATAATAACCAACACTGGAAAAAACCCCAAATAGTCATCATCTGGTAAATAAATTTTAATATATTATACACTGGACTACCACTCAGGAATAAAAAGGAACAAATTACTGATCCAGACAACAACATAGAGGAATCTCTAAAGGATGATACTTAGTGAAAGAAGGCAGACTTAAAGACTACCTGGTGTATAAGTCCACTTTTATGACACTCTAGAGAAGGCAAAATTATAACGATGGAAAGCAGTTCAGTGGTCACCAGGGAATGGAAGTGGGTGAAGGGAATTAACTGCAAAGGGGCATAAAGGAACTTTTATGGAAACATTTTGTATCATGATTGTGGTGATAATTATTAATTGTATGCATTTGACACTTAAAATTCATGAATTTTGGGGCCGGCAAGGTGGCGTAGTGGTTAAGTGCACATGCTCTGCTGCGGCAGCCCGGGCTTCAGATCCCCAGCGCCCACTGACGCACCGCTTGCCAAGGCATGCTGTGGCGGCATCCCATATAAAGTAGAGGAAGATGGGCCCGGATGTTAGCCCAGGGCCAATCTTCCCCAGGAAAAAGAAGAGGATTGGCATCAGATGTTACCTCAAGGCTGATCTTCCTCACATAAAAAACAAAAAAAAATTGGTGAATTTTATTGTATGTAAATTATACTTCAATAAATCAGACCCAAAAAATCCTACAAAAAAAAAAAAAAAAAGGACTGAAAGGAATTAAATTGTCATACACTCACAAGAGCCAGGATAGAGGCTGAGGGCATAGATAGCAATAAACACATATACACATGCACAATGCATACATGGAAGCTAGACTGCAGACGAGTGAGTAGTACTAGACTTAGCACGCCAGAATAAGCGAAAACCCAAGCCAGCAGTGAGGGAATCCCAGAAGCAGGCTGGTTCATGCCATAGAACCCTAGAAAGGTTCAGGAATTAGAGGTTCCAGGCACTTCTGAAATGATGGTGTGAGTGGTGCTGAAAATAGGACAGATGTTTGGAAACCTCATCAAAAGCACAGTTACATCCTCATTTTCCATCTTTTACCCTAGGAGACCGCATGACCGCCTTTCCCCCATGAAGGCAGGTTCAGAGAGAAGCACAGCTGCTGGTGATGTGGGAGTGGCTGAGTCTGACTAAGGGAATTAAGTGATCACCCACATACAGAATTGTGAGACACTCCCCAACCTCGTTTCCAATTCTAAAAATGCCAGCAGCCAGATTTACACCCCAAGCAGGAAATTGAATTATTTCTCTTGACCAGCCTGAGTGAAAATACTTACAGATACTGATATCTTCAATCATCTATTGAAATGACCCAGGCCAATCACTCTAGAATAAATCCTAATAAGCTACCAAGCCCTGGAACACAAGTAAAGAACTTTAAAATGGCTCTTAAAAGAACATATACATAAGAGTATATATGAAATGTACATATGCATATAGGGCATAATTATCCTTTAAATTATACTTCAATTACACTCTAAAGAATAATGATAAATGAACATCCCTGTATCTATTAATCAGCTTAAGAAACAATAGGACACCCTTATTAAATATGAACAGATTGTACGAGATTACCAGACATTTGAGGAAAACCTCTAAGATAAAACCTGAAGACCAAAACACACAATTTTTTTAAGCAACTTGGAAGAGACAAAGACAATGTAGGGAGTGGACTAAAACTTATGAAAATTTGAGAATTAATTTTCAAAGAGTTAAGATAGGATACTGCAGCAATGAAACAAGTATAAGGAGGTATCAAAATAAACCTCTAGAAAACAGAGGTTTTTGAAATTAAAAATGCGGTAGCAGAAATTAAAAAATACAATTGAGTGACTAGAGGATAATGTTAAGGAAAATCTCCTAAACACTAGAAAAAAAATACTAAGAAACTGGAAATAGGAGGTAGAAAAAGTGGGGAACTAGAGGATCAGTCATAGGGGAGTTTCAAAATGAGAGAACAAAGAAAATGAAGTGACAGCAAGGGAGGTGAGAAAAGAAAGGAGAAGGAACTTAAAATTATGACAGAAATATAAAAAAATGTTCCTATAATTAAAAACAAATAAGTTTATAAATTTAAAGTTTCTGCTAATTGCCCTAGAAAACAAATGAAAAAGTAAATCCACAGCAAAGCACATCATTTCCCTGAGGTGGGACAGAGAAGAGCTCGTGTACAAAGCGTCAGAAATCAGAATAGCATTTGCTTTATCAACAGACACATTGGAAGCTAGAGGACACGAGAACAATGCCTTAAAATTCCTGAAAGGAAATAATTTCCAAATTAGAATTCTATGCCCAGCTAAACTATCAATCAAATTTGAAGGGAAAAGAAAAATATGTTCAGCTTTCCTGCTCACTTTTCAGGAAGATTCTAGAAATATGGTCCATGGAAATGAAGGTGTAAATTAAGACAGAGAAAGACACGGAATCCAGTATACAAGGGAACTAACAAAGGAAAGAAGCAAAAAGTGTTACTAAAAATTTCTCCCTGTACTGCAGACATGCTACCAGCGTAGAGAGTAACCAGCACTGAAAGGAGCTCCAGGGAGGATGTCTCCAAGAGGAAGAATGCGCAGCCTACCATATGGAGAGGTAATAGAAAACTAAACAGAACAGTTAAAAAAACCATGAGGGGCCAGCCTGGTGGCGCAAGCGGTTAAGTGCGCACGTTCCGCTGCGGCGGCCCGGGGTTCGCCGGTTCGGATTCCGGGCGTGCACCGATGCACTGCTTGTTAAGCCATGCTGTGGCGGCGTCCCATATAAAGTAGAGGAAGATGGGCACGGATGTTAGCCCAGGGCCAGTCTTCCTCAGCAAAAAAAGAGGAGGATTGGCATTGGATGTTAGCTCAGGGCTGGTCCTCCTCACAAAAAAAAAAAAAAAAAAAAAAAAAAGGAGAAAAACCATGAATGCTCTTTCTAGTATTAATTTTGGGGAAAATCGAAAGTTGTACAAGAAAGGAAATGAAATCATAATATACTATATAATTGAAGAGAATTCTTTATAATGACAATAATAGTAATAATATAAGGATATAACTGATATCAGGAGCAGTTGAGCTGCGTGAGTGAGTGTGTGTGTGTTTGTGTGTGTGTGGTTGAGAACTGCAGGAAGGGTAACTCTACTTTTGCCATAGGAGGCTTCCAACAGATTATGCCAGTATCCAAAACTGAAGGAAAAAAAAAAAAAAAAACCTCAGCTCCATGAAAAACCATAAGAACTAGCTAGAAGACTTAAGTAGTTGCTTCTGGAGAGTGCATGTTGGGAATGAGAAGCTGGAATGGGGATGGTAAGAAGCATACTATTGTTTCCCTTAGAATCCTTAGAGACTTTTAAAGTATTACTGAATAAATTCGATAAAAATATTTCTTAAAGCAAAATAGGTAGATTGATAACCTGGTCACACACACTACCCCCCATCACTTTGTTTACACCTGCGCTTTGAACGATATTTTCAGTACTGGTTCCGGACAAGATCATCCATCCAGCACATCCTTTCACTGGGTCTCCTCTGGGGTGAATGGAGTCATTGGCACCACTTGCACAATTCGCTGCCTGGGGTTATGGGTGTGTCCAAAGGCGAGATGCTAACAGGCCCTCTTGGAAATGCAGCTCGTGACCTAGACATTACTAACTGATGCTTCAGCTGACTGTACTAAACAAGCAAAGACGACTGCCTGTCAAAAAATATATAGTTCAAATATATAAGGAAACTGCAATTGACTGCCTTATTAAAAATAACCACTTAGCCAACTCAGGAAATAAAAGCAAGACTATACACAGACCAATGATGGGAGTATCATGGAGTAAGGGTGACGATTATTCCAGTTTTGCACACCCAAACTGAAAAAAAATCTGTCATACGTATTATTATATTGTACCTAGTACAATATGTGTACACTCAGCGAACAATAATTTTCATAGTGATAATTCCTTTAGAACAAGACTTAAATGGACACAGACACAAAACCTTATTGGACTATTTAAAATTATAATTGGAATTTAATTCCCGGAGAAATGACTGTAGGGAGTTGTGTTTCCAGCTTTCATATGAGGCTCAGACACAGCGTGAGAAACTTTACTGGATGTGGAGTGTAACTGATATTTTCAGAACAATTTATGTAGCCTGCCAAATTGTTTCCTTGCAGTAAAGTTTGCCATCTACTGGATATTATAAGAAGTTCTGGAAGTGGGTTTCAGACTTTCTTTTTTTTTAAGTGCAGCAAAACTCCTTTAAGGAAAAGGTCATGAGTAATCCCAAAACCCAAAATCGGAATGTGGACCAGCTCAGGTTGGAGAAGGTGGGGAGATCTTGCAGCCCAGTTACTCAGCCTCTTGCCCTTTCTGGAGACATCTCCAAGGAGAGCCAGGCATTGAGAAAAGCAAAAATCTCTGTTCAGGAGAAAATAAAATATTTTATATAGTTACTGTAAGCAATTCTTTTTATATTTGCTATTTTGGTGTTGCTAGAACTAAAGCATATTTAAAAATATATACATATAAAATGATATTAAATATATCATAAATATTAAATATTAAAATTTTAATGTTAAAATTAAAATATATTTTAAATATACATTTATATTGTATATTTTATATAATATATATATATTTTTTCTGAGAAGTAAAAACTGACTTGACCAGTTTTAAAGATGAACACCCAAACATCAAACGCATTTATTTTGTGTGTGTATATTTTCTAATAATTCGATTTACTTGGAAAATTGTCATATTGGTAATTTAACTTAATTATAAGATGGTGTATTACATGTTAGCTCAGAGCCGGTCTTCCTCAGCAAAAAGAGGAGGATTAGCACGGATGTTAGCTCAGGGCTGATCTTCCTCACACACACACAAAAAAGATGGTGTATTTATTCAAAGCAGTGAAACACTACAAGGTGATTTCAGGGAAGAGCATTTTAGTTTCTCAGAGATTATTAGGAATAGTATTTATTGATGGTTTTAACGCACTTATCTATGAAACAGGAAGGTAATTCTCTGATTTAAAAATCATCAATCCAGAATCTGAAAATATCGTCAAGTGGTTTTTTATTATCAATATTTTTGGCAACTTTTGTATTCGCCAACCATGGGAGATTTGCCAGACAGGGAAGGATGGTGCAGTGGTGAGGAGCTAAGACCCTGAAGTAAACACACCCGTAGGGAGCCTGGCTCTGCCACTCATAGCCTCAGTTTCCCCAGCTGCAAAAATAGAGAGAACAGTAGAACCCCTTCTTAGGGTTTTCTTGAGGATTAAGTCACTAGATTTAAATGCTTGGCAGACATACCATAAGTGCTCCGTAAATATTAGCTCTTATTGTTATAAGATGTTTAGAGATCATTTTGGGTTCCTAATAGAAAGTTAACCGGATTACTGTGTTTTTTCATCAAACTACTGAGACATGGGCAGCGACTTAGGGAAGCTGATCCTTGAGATGGGAAGAGGATATGCTAGCTGCTGTATGGACTAATTTTTTAAACATGCAAAGGCACAGTTTTTTCCATTTTAACTCTATATTTAATATACATTTAACCTAATTTCACTTAAATAAAACTGAGAGAGGAATAAAGGAATTGTGAACATAAAATTTGATATTCTCAGCAACGTCTACTGAATGGTTCCTGATATTCTTTCATATAAAAGATATTTTCCTATAGATGAATTAATAAGTAAACATTTACTAATGAGTTCTTTTGTTGTTGTTGAGGAAGATTAGCCCTGAGCTAACATCTGTTTCTAATCTCCCTCTGCTTTATATGTAGGTCGCTGCCACAGCCTGGCTGATGAGTGGTGCAGGTCCGCGCCCAGGATCCGAACCTGCAAACCTGGGACTCCAAAGCAGAATGTGCCAAACTTATACATCACGGGTGCCGGCCCCTACTAATGAGTTGCTTTTATTTTATTTTATTTGCACTTTTGTTTTGCTTTTATTAAAACAACAACAAACTCTAGTGTCTTTTTTTTATGCAAGAGCTTTATTTACATTTTTATTTAGCTCACTAGAATCAAATGAGGGTAGGTATTCTTATTCCCATTTTGAGAAGAGAAAACTGAGGCTCAAAGAGGCTGAGGGACTTGACTAAGGTCATAGAAGTGTCAAGTCATTGAAGCAGGATGAGAAACCAAACAGGATCTCGGTTCTCTACACCACATCTTGCTACCTATAACCCAGCGGTTTTAAACTTTTTTTGATAATCTGATGAAACTTTAAGTATCTCCCCAGGAAAAATGGCCATATCCACATATCCACAAAATTTCGCATATAATTTCAGGGTCCACCTACCCTCTGAAATCCTTACCCAGGCTTTCAGGTCACCCTGCTCTAACTATACCTATTACTGAATGAGGCAGAAAGCATACACATACTATATATGTACATATAATCTTTTACTAATAGAAGCAGCCCTTGAATTTGGTCACTTTCAACTGGGTGAAAATCTCTTAGTAACTGAAACAAAAAGACAAACGACATATTACATTCTAATTGATCTGTCAACATGTAACGTGCACAAACTCTAGTGTCTTTACATGGACTTTTTGTTTATATCCTTGATATTTTTAGAATTTAATATAGATGTCCGTATTTTATTAAACTACATCTCAAAAGCCACTATTGATTTCTATGAATCAAAACAGCCATGGACTTACTAAAGAGGACTTAATTCAGCCACCAAAGAAAAATTTATTCTTTATTCAAGATTGACTGTCTCCTCAATTCCATTCAGAAATTTAGCAGATTGGATGGCCCCTGACATTTTGGTGAACCACTTAACAATCTCAATCATAGTTTGGATTTCAAACAGCTAATATTTGGGATGTTCCGGGTTCAAATCACATCCATAATGAGTTGCTTTTAGAATGAAATAGAAGGTATAAACACTGCTACTGGAGAGAGAGCAGTAATTTCCAGATCTAAGAATTTCAATGTATAAGAGAAAACTGGCTGGTTGAATTTTCATTATCCTGGCTTTCTGGAGGGAATAAAATTTAATTCCAGGGTTGGGGGCCAGGCAGGAGGAGGAGGAATGTGTGCAGGAGGGGCACATCTTTATTCTGGACATGGCCAAAATGGCTTGCACATCGTAGGTAGTCAATAGAAATGTGTTGAATAATGAATGAGTGAGCAAGAAACCCTGAATTCTCATTTAAGCCTTACTGTGAAGTTCTTACTTTTGCCTTTTTTGATAAAATCAAGCAGAGCAAATCATCGGGTAAATGACTGACTTTGATGTACGATGTGATACGATCCACGAGGAGCAGTTAAAATAAGAAATAAATGGGCTCTTTAAGACCATTCCTCTCCTTTGCATCCCTATGGCCTCTGAAAACCTAGGCATTCACCGTCTTATATGCAGTCATTCTACATACGTGGACTTAAATACTAAATTGAGGCCAATTTAATGTAATGGCAAGAGTACAGTTTTACGGTGAGACATGTTTAAATGTTAGTTCTGCTATTTGCCATGTTCGTGATTTTAGCAAAATCATGTCGCTGAGCCTCAGTTCCCTCATTTCTAAAGGAGATAATACATAGTCTTATGCAGAGTGTTTAAGAGCATGGATTTTGAAGTGTGGGTTTAAATCCTGGCTCCACAACTTATTAACTCTGAGTTTTATTACGATACTTAACACCTGTGCCTCAGTTTCCATTTCTGTAAAAATGATACCTACCCTTAGGTTTATTGTGGAGATTCAACTAGTTAATGAACATAAAATGCCTGACAGTGCTTGGCACAAAGCGAGCATCATCAGCCATTATGATTACTGTTGTTATTACTGTTATTTCATGAGGGGTAAAAGAGAGAACATACATAAAGTTCCCTGTAAAAAATCTGGAATAAAGTAAGTGTTTAGTCAATATTATTTGTCTTCCTTTTCAATGCAGGGTCCAAAGTATACACATCTTGGTCCCCTTCTATCGATTAGCAAAGTTCCATGTACATGGCTGGTGCTTGGTAAATGCATGTTCACTAAATGAATAAACCCAAGGAAAATGAGACTATATGATATTGGAAAGAGAATTTTGAGTTTTGGGAGTTCCAGGAAGTACAAGTTTACTGTCAGCACACATTCTCTGAGAATCATACCTAATAACCCAGGCAGGAGCTCAATGTCACCAATTGCACATTTGCCAGAGTTCACCCACATGCAAACTCTGCAACACGACTTCTCTGCTCCAGCCAGGAAGATTGTGGCCAAGTTCATTGGCATCACCTGTGTCTCAACACCCCTGTTCTACTGTTATCTCCCCTACAGAGGGTCCACGGCCTCAGTAAGGAACTTTTCCAGAAACATATTTTAAATCCCCTGTATATGGTTGGCATTTTGGTTGGTGCTTTTACATACAATTTCTGATCATCAACATCATCAAAGATGAAATCAGGGGCCTGCTCTTCCAAAGACTTCTTTTGCTCTCAAAGCTTTCTCATGAGAATAAAAACCTCTGGGTCCTCATCTACACACTACACACCCTACACATCTGAGCACAGGGTCTGGGTTGGATCAGGTGTCTGTCATTAAGGTTAGGGTGATGGACCAAGTGCATCCTGCCTCTGGCTGCAGAGACACACACACACCTCATAGAAGATGCCCTGCCCTTTGTCATCCTCAGAACATGGCCAAATAATGCAAATTGTGAAGGTCCTTTTTACTAAATGTCAATTACTGAAAACTTTAATGAGGGTCTAATTATGTTCCTTTGACATTAAATTCGTTTAAAGCTAATCAGACCTGGACTCTCTGACCTTATTATAATCTGTGTATACTTTAATAATGACAGGCTTTTAAATGACCTCTTTTACTTATGGAATAGACTTACATTTTCCTAGCTTCTTTGCCTCTTCTTTGTGTGAAATTCTCACAGTGAAGCTAAAAGTGCTTTAAATGAAAAGAAAAATAAAAGTTTTTTCCCACTCCATAAAGCCACCATTTTTCTAAGTGATCAATAGATGTAATTTCAACATCAATTATAAGACCATTGCACAGAGTAATTTAGCTACATGACAATTTCATTCTAAAGGGGGGCCTGAATGTTTTACTATTTTCTATTAGGTTCTTATCAGAATGTTAAGTAAGTATATTACACACAACTAAGGTTAAAGAAAAAAATAAAATTGGTAAAATAAGTGAAAATAGCCCTTCAAACTTTAGCTCATTCCATCGTATACGAAAATAGTTTGGACAATGTAAGAATGAAAAAAATTATAATAACTAATTTTTCAGTTTCATTACTGATATTATAAAAATTCCTCCAATTTATTGCTCCCTGGGATAAGTGCATAACCCTTAGCGTCTCATTTAATCCCTATAGAAAAATTAAGGGGTTTGAGGTATTATAACCATTTTATAAGTAAGAAATTTAAGGTCAGGAATGTTAAGTAACTTCCCCAAGGTTGTGCAGCTAATACATGGTAGATTAGGATGCCAGGAAGACTTCAAAACATTTATTTGAAAAAATCTAAATGAAAAGGAAGACAGAATCAGAAAACAGATACACCTAAAAGAGAATCTAGATGAGCACTTAATAAAGTTTCATATGAACCACTGAGGGTCTCATTAAATTGCCCCGTTCTGATTCAGCAGTTCTGCGGTGAGGCCTAAGATGTGGCATTTCTAATAAGCTCCCAGGGGATGCTGATGTTGATGCTGCTGGTCCATAGACCACCCTTCACATAGCAAACATCTATACCCTCATTGTCTAATACAAGTACAACGTGAGCCACCTGTGTAGTATTAAGTCTTCTAGTAAAAAGTGTATTTAAAAACTAAATTAAAAAGTAAAAATAAGCAGATAAAATTAACTTGAATAATATATTTTATTTAAACAAATATAACTGAAACATTACCATTTCAATAAGAATTAGGGTTAAAAATTAACGAGATATTTACACTTTTTCATACTAAGTCTGAAATCCACCTGTGTGTATTTTAGACTTACAGGACATCTCAATTCCAGCTAGCCACATTTGAAGTGCTCAAAGCCACACATGATGAGTGGCTATTATATTAGACAATGCAGATCTTGACAGTTTTCTGATATTTCTGTACAGGGAACTCACGCCTAGAAAAATAATAAGTGGATACAACTATGAAAAAGACATTAGTCCTCTAGGATTTAAATTATCTTCTTTTATGACATGATTATAATAGTAGCCATGAATAAAAATACTCCAAAGTACTTTTCAAGAGTTTGTTTATGATGATATATATTCAAATAGTGCACATCCTTAGAAACCTGCTTTTTCCATGAATCTTTCCCATATATTTTCATGCATATTGATCTCCTGGCCTGAGAAGCCACAGAACTTATCATTGTTAAGACACAACTTCACACTTATCTATGTTTTTACTAAACTGTTCTCCATTTATGTATGGAAACTTTTCTTCACAATTAGCAAATGAACTCTTTAAGTTCAGGAACTATAATATATGCTTCTTCAGTATGTCTATATGTATCCGGTTTCCGTCACACTTTGAATACTATCTCCTGAATGGTGCAATAAATACATGTTGATAGTTTGCTTGGCTGATTAGTTGGTTTTACCCCAGGGAAATTTGTTCTGCTCACTACACTTGATCAGAGAGAGAACGATTTGTTTCTGTCGAGTCACTCTAAGCTGTGGACCTGATTTGGGGAAATCCAAGGTTACTGTGGTTACTTGGAAGCCACCGTGAATATATTTCATTTTCTTTTTATTCAGCGACGAGCACCACAGCACCGACTGCAGCAAGTCCAGTGCTGTGGTGCCTTTGGTCCAGATGAGATTGGGAAGAGTTCACGAATGGCCCCCTGCCCAGTGTGTGCTGGCACATGCTGTGCTGAGCGGGGCCTTGGTGCACACAGACATGCCTGGCTCATCTGCGCAGCCCCATGACCCACAGAGAGAACGGGTCTTGATCTTCCAGGGACCCATTTGCCAAACTCTACCCCAGAAGGCTATGGCAAGTGCATATGTAATGAATTCTGAGGCTTTGTTACTGAGCACACAACACCCGGGAGATGAGAATCCCACAGCACTGTTTGAAAACTCGGAGGGAGACACATGGTTGCAGACATCCTTCTGAGAGTTGAAAGAGAATATCTCATATGTGGAATTGGAAGCTTAACTGAAGAGAAAATAATAAAAGTATAGGGATAGCTCTATTGTAGAAAATGCATGGAGATGAACTTCATGTGAAGATATAAGACATGGTACCATAGATGAAATCACTTTTTTTCTAATATGCCGTTAATCACTTCTTCTAGGAAGACATGGCTATACCTTTGCACTTAAAATATTTGGTGTGTGTGTGGGGGCGTAAGTGGGGAAAGAAGAAAGATAAATTCAAGCAAATAATTTGTTAATTTTAAATCAATAAATTTAAGTTAATTAATATTTTAATAACAGTGTTTTTATTTGATATGATCATTTAGTTTTTTAAATAAATCCCATATATTATTCATCATGGTCTATACCTCTAGTATCCAGCATAGAGTAGATAATCAATAATTCATTATGGAACTGAACCAAGCAAGCTTAATCCCCATCTCCCTAAATTTAACTGATTGGGTGACTAAACTTCAGCTTTCCATATTTTTTTCTCTTGAAAAATTATACCCAGCTTACCACCATCTAGTCCTGTCTCGTTTACCTGTCATAGATTCCCATTGATCTTTCACTTATAAGGGGCTCCTGAATGACACTTATGTATGAAATGGGAGCTTTCCTTTTCTCCATGTCATTTTTTGCTATGCTAAAACTTAATAAATTCAGAACAATTTCAATAAACTTCCTTTTATAATATCTAGTAAATAATAAGTTAAATAGGAGCCACGCCTAATCTGAAGTGCATTGAGGGTCACAACAAAGAATGAATATTCGGCTCCATTCCTTAGAGCAGAAAGATCATCAACTATGGGGGAGCCCAACAGGTGTGATAACAGTGAAACGAGGTTTCACTAGAGGAAGGGCCTTCAGGTGACCTCTGAGAGAACTGATAGATGTTATGGTGAGGAATATTTACTGCTTTTCACATTTTGGGGTAATACAACGAAAGAAGTAGCTTTAAGAGTATTTTAATTTCGTAATGCAGAAAGAGAGTAAGGATGCGATCAATTATTTTCCAAAATGAAGGAGCCTAAGATCCTACCAGCTAGAGTCAGGTCTTTATAGAACAATTAAATGTTTAATCTTTACAAAAGAAAAGCATTATGTTTAAGGTTTCCATCAAATAAGCCAACTAATATTTATCCTCCAAGAGGATGCTAATCCTGTGGTATAAAAGGGGTTAAGAGACCCTTAAAGAATCTATTTATTTACCTCTGGTCTATTTCTAAAGCACCCTATCATGTTGTTATAGAAACCACTTGTGGCTGAAAATCTCCCATCATGATTATTGCTATAGTAACCACCAAAAGACAAGAAACTAGTTTTTCATCCATTTGCCATTGTCCCCCCTACCCTCCTCGCCAGACAGTTTTGCTTCTAAATGCTTCTATGTTGCTGGAAACAAAAAAGAAAGAAGAGTAAATATATTTAGTGCGGAAGAAAAAAGAGAGAGAGCGAGAAATGAGGACACACAAACAAGAAAGAAATCCAAGGTATTTCATTTATACTTTAGAGAAAAGAAATTACAATTAGGCAAACAAACCAGCTTTTAAATTGGTGACCAAATCTCTATTTCCATCTGTTCAGACTCAAAGTGAGTAATAAAAATTAGATGTAAAATGTTGCTATTCTCATATTCTTAAAGCCATCATTGGACAACTCAGAGAATTTCCCAATAGAATACACGCCTTTGCCTCGTGTTGTCTCTCCTGGTTTAAGTAAAATTAAATATAAATAGTAATTTTCTTGTAATAGTTTCTCAGAAGATATTATTAGGTTCTAACACGGTATCACGTTTAAAAAATCATGCTTTGATAACCATAATTTAATTCATCTCTTTCCCCTCAAAAGGGCAATCAATTTTAAAATTCTCATATGATATTAAATTTTGGTACTGTTTTGTGTAAAAATGGCCTACATAAATTAACCAAACAGGATTCTTTCTTTACTTTCTTGCTGCAGACTTCATCTTTTTATACGAATTACTTTGTCTATTAATGAGTAGCAAATTTGTTAGTAGAACTTCATGATTTTCAGTTTTAAAATTCTAGCAGAAACACACAAAACTGACTTTGAAATAGTTTGAAATCAGAGTTTTTTGAAACAAAACTCCTGTGCTGAGAAGATGATACAATGATGATGATGGGAATAATGTTTAAAACCTTTGTGACTCCAGTGAAGATCTTAGAAATATCTAGGGCTCCTTCTTAGGTCAGAATCTGAAGCAATGATGTATTGGATAGGAAAAGATATTGCGAAATCAAAAGCTAATCTTCAAAGACATGGAGTCAGGATAAACACTATACACTGCTATTAAACTCAGCTCACTGCTGCTAACCTCAGTCCACCTCTACAATTATCCTTTTAGAATGTCTAGTATGAGGAACAAATGTTATTTTCTAAACATTTTATTTGAAAAGGAATAATTCAGATTACTCAAAGGAGCATTGACCATTTTCAAGATACCAGAGTATACCCAAAACAAACATAAAAATGCAGCTAATTAATCACTCAGTTAAGAGCAAGTTATTTTGTATAAACTGAACCACTCAACACATTGCACCTGAAGGTTATTTTTAATTAAATAAGTTCTTCAGAAAAATCTAAGCAAATATTGGAAGTTTATTCAAATACTCCTTTGCTTCAGCTGGTTGTCTTCGTGTGGGTATTTAAATTCATGAAGCATAATTCCACTCTTAGAGAGTCGATATCAATGGAAAAATTAAATGCTGTTCATGATACTTTCCTCCACACATGTGGATTTTTGTTACCCTCAGCACTTTTTGCTTCCCATTCATAGCTTTGGAGCTGAGAGAAGAAATTCTCTGAACTGTGTCTTTGGCTGAACTGTGTTGACACGGTATTTATGGTCAACTCCAAGCTTTTCCAAAGTGGTTACAATACAATAATCAACAGCGTATATGTGTCAAATAGTGGGTAACACACAGGAAATTTTAATACCATTTTGTGTGTGATTGAAGACGAGTTTGGCCATTTTGACTGAGTCAGTCAGAATGCTTTTCTGTGATTACTCAAGACAACATAAAAGATGATACTCACTGTGATACCAGATAGTGCACATATCTTTCTTACCTAGTCCAGAATTGCATTCTTCTTACACTCGAACACATCATTAAACCAATTTGTTTTTTCTGTTTAGTAAGCTCCTACTGAGTGTCTAATAATTTTATCGGGCAGCTGCCTTTCACCAATGTCCCCTTCTGTTCAACACAGAGTGGCTGGCATAGACTTGCCCTCCTGGTGTAAACAACTAAGAAAAGTGAGAAATATACAAGGTAACTATTTTCAAGCATTGAACACAGTTAGTGCAGAACTATGATTTGTGTTAGAAATGAAATAAAGATGCCTATGATCTCCTGGGCTTCATGCTTGAAAGGACGTTATTGCTGATGGAAGTACAATCAGAGAAGCAGCAATATTTCTGAGCTGAGGAGGATGAGATCAGAGTCATAGGCTGCAGAAGCAATTAGTATTTGCAGGTCAGAGCACCAGAGAACAAAGAGACACTCAGATGATGGACCAAAAGATCCATTATTCATCTTGGGTTTTTGGGAGGCTTACCCGAGATCATCTGCTGAGAGACTGAGATAAATTAAAATATAAAAAATTAGACAATTGGGGTTCCAGGCCAGCCAGAGTAGAGACACTTCACTGAACATTTCAAGTATTGAGAAACCAGAAAGGCCTTGCTTTATGGAGTAAGGACTACACCACAGAAGAAGGAAGATGCCATAAGTTCAAAACCAAAATAGAACCACTCAAAGAATAAAACCAAAATTTATAGGGAAAAAAATAACTTTTTTAACTGCCTCCCAGAACAAATTTCCACATCCTTCAAAGGAAGCTCACGTAATCAGGAACCCTTTCATTTATCATCTAAATATCCAGCATACAGTAAAAAATTAGTAGACATGTGAGAAGCAGAAAAGTGTGACGTGTAATCAAGAAAAAATAGTCAACAGAAATAGATATTGAGATGACTCAAATGTTGAAATTAGTAGATAATAACAATATTTTCAAGGACTTAAAAGGATGAACATGAGTAAACAAATGAGAAATCTTAGCAGAGAAATGAAAACTATAAAAAGGGCCAAGTGGAACCTCTAGAACTGAAAAGTATAATATATGAAATGAAACCTATTCTTGATGGGCTTAACATTAGCCTGGAGCCAGAGAAGGAAGGATCCATGAATCTGAAGACAATTATCACAAATTACACAATTTGAAAAATGGAGAGGAAAAAATATTTTAAAAAATGAACAGAGCTGCAATGAACTGTAAGATGATTCCAAACAGGCACTCATTCATGTAATAGGAGTCCCAGAGGCAGAAGAAAAAAAAGAACAGGGAAAATAAATTTGAATTAATAATGACCAAAATTTCCCCAAATTTAGTGGAAAACATCAACTTAGAGATCCAAGAATCTTAGTAAACCCTAATCAAGGTTAATAGAAGGAAAATCATACCTAAGCACATTATCCTAAAACTACTTAGAACAAATATCAAGTGAAAAGGCTGTAAGACACCTAAGGATTGAGGAGAGGAGACAGTTACACTGCATACAGACGAACAGATTGATGACTAACTTCTCGTTAGAAAAATATGAAGGTCGGTAGACAATGGAACAGAATCTTTGAAGTGCCTAAAGGAAAAAATCTGTCAAGCTAGAGTTCTATACCAGTGAAAACATCCTTTAAAAATGAGAGTGAAATAAAAAAATATTCAGATAATCAAAAGCTGAAAGAATTCATCAGTCACCAGCACATCTGGTTCTTCAAACTGAAAGGAAATGATATTAGAAGAAAATGCACATCTATAGGAAGGAACGAAGAGCACTAGAATTAGAACACATTTCAGTAAATACAAAAGCTTTAGAAGCTTTTGTGTTAATTTCTTTGAAAGAAAACTTACTGTTTAAAACAAAATTAATAATTGTATTGTAGGGTTTACTCATACATAAATGTAAAATGTATATCAAAAATAGTATGAAGGACAGAGAAGACAAATAGAATTTACTGTTGTAAGGTTATCACATTTCATGTGAAGAGGAATAATATGAACTCTAAGTGGACAGTGATAAGTTAAGATACATACTGTTATCATAAGAGCAGCAATTCTCAGTGTGGTGCATGGACCTCTGGAGTCTGGAGATCTTTTCTTAGGGAATTCGTGAGGTGAAAGTTATCTTCATAATATAATTGACACATCACTTTCCTTCTCTCTCTTTTTTTTTTTTGTGAGGAAGATGGGCCCTGAGCTAACACCCGCCAATCCTCCTCTTTTTTTTTGCTGAAGAAGACTGGCTCTGGACTAACATCCATGCCCATCTTCCTCCACTTTATATGGGATGCCACCACAGCATGGCTTGACAAGTGGTGTGTTGGTGCCCACCTGGGATCCAAACCGGCAAACCCCAGGCCGCCACAGCGGAGCACACGCACTTAACCACTTGTGCCACCAGGCCCGCCCCCACATCACTTTCCTTTTACCCTGTGTTGTTACTTGCCTTGAAAGTTCACAAGCAGACAAAACCAATCAGAACAACGACTACCTGTGGGATGCAGGGATTGACTAGAAGGTAGCAGGTGGAGTATTTTCGGAGTGATGGAAAGATTTATTATCTTTATTGTGGTGTTGTTTATATGAAGGTATATATTTGTAAAAATTCATCAAATTATACACTTTGAATCTATGTATTTCACTGTAAATAAATTTTACCTCATTAAAAGAATATGAAAAATTCAATGCATCTAAACATAGACCAAGAAATAATGAGTCATTTAAAAAAAATGCTAGTAATTTGCTATATTTCTGCTTGACATTCAAAATTAAGTTAAAATACAATATTTTCCTCTTTAAATGATTTAATTTTCTCAGTTTAAGCCATAGTTGATGAATAGCTTCTAGAGTTTATAAAAGAAGTGGTGTCAAAATTAATGGGCATTTTCTTAAAACTGCTTAGTGTTTTAGAGTCCAATTCAATCTCTACTTTTCCACACAATATTGATTCTTTTACTATTTAAACAAACATTTTATAGTATTTAAGATAAAAAATGAATACAAAATTTAGTGGTTTTTTAATATCATATTTGATATATGAAAATAATAATATATGTATGTAATATGGTGCTAAACAAAAATTTGTGTCCCTACACCCAATTTAAGAAATAAGAGTTCTGGTCCAAGATGACAACATAGGAGGCTTCTGAACTCCCCTCCTCCCACAGACACACTGAGTGTACAGCTAGGCATGGAGCAATTCCCTCTGAAAGAAATCCACGAAATAGCCGAGTGACTCTTACACATTGGGTGAATGAGGAAATACCCACATCAAAAACAGATAGGAAAGACTGAGACACACTCTCACCATAAACCTCACCCCTGGCACAGTGCCATACATTTAGGAGCCAACTCCCAACTCCCAGCTTCTCCCTGAGCAAAGGGTTTGGACACTACATCTAGTGCCCCAACATTTAAGACTCCCATCTGAGGGATGAGCCCCCAAAACACAAAATACCTAGCTCTGAAAACCAATGGGGCTTGTATTCATGAGACCCACAGGACTATAGAAAAAAAAAAAAAAACAGATCTTAATGGGTTCCAGAAGACTCAGTATGGCTATTTCCCCAGGACTCAGTAAAGAGAAAAGAGAAAAAAAACACCCATCTCCCAGTCTTTCCCTGGAAAGGGTCCAGTTTCATACATTAAAAGCTGCTGCCTGAGGGTCAGGCTTGGAGGACTGAGACCATCACTGGAGACCAGGGAAGACTATGGACACCTTCCCTGCCCTCTCTCTCTAGCCTGCTCCAAGTCATCAGTGTCTCCCTAGAAGGAGTTTGCATACACATCTGGCAGCCTAGCTTTTGTGGCTGCTGCCCAAGGGATGCACCCTTGGATCACCTGGCTCTGATAGCCAATGGGGCTTGCATTCACGAGTCCCATAGGCTATAGCAAACCAAGAAGCAGTTCTTAATGGGTGCGGGAGTGCCCCCTTGTGGATGTAGACACAGGTCAAATCACAAAAGAAGAGAACAAGAGAGAAAAAAAAGGAACAAAGGAATAACAAAACAACCAGAAAACCATGAACAAAATGGCAATAGTTAGTCCATACCTATCAATGATTACTTTAAATATAAATGGACTAAATTCTCCAATCAGAAGACAAAGAGTGGCTGAATGAAAGTAAAAAACAAGACCCAACTATATGCTACCTATGAGAGACTCACTACAGCTTTAAGGATACACAATGAAAGTGAAGGGATGGAAAAAGATATTCCATGCAAATAGAAGCCAAAATAAGCAGGGGTATCTATACTTATGTCACACAAATATATTTTAAGCCAAAGACTGTAACAAGAGACAAAGAAGGTCATTATATAATGATAAAGAGAGCAATTCATCAAGAAGATATAACATCTGTAAATATTTATGTACCCCACATAGGAATACCTACATTTATAAAACAAATATTAACAGAAATGAAAAGAGAAATTAACAACAATAAAATAATTCTAGGGGACTTCAATACCCTACTTTCAGCAATGGATAGATCAGCCAGCTAAAATCAATAAGGAAATGTTGGACTTGACCCATACTTTAGACCAAATGGATCTAACAGACATTTACAAAATATTCCATCCAACGGCAGCAGAATACACATTCTTCTCAAGTGCACATGGAACATTCTCCAGGATAGATCATATTAATAAATTTAAGAAGATTGAAATCATATCAAACATCTTTTCTGACCACTATATATATATAAAATATTTCTTCTAATTACCTTTTCTTTTCTTTCACTAATTTTAGCTGTGCTATTTAATGAATCTATTACCCTCTTGAAACTGAACCAGACAAAATATTGTGGAAGGGGGTTCATGCACTTGATATACTAAAGAGAATAAAAATATAGGAATACTACTAAATGTTGCTATGTGTAATTTTTGAAGAAACACAGTATAAAAGCACTTTCTTTTCTTTTATTTGAACGGATAATGGCCCTATTTTGTAGCCGTACTCTGTTTTTTCTACCCAGCAGTGTTTTATGAATAACAGAGGTTACATACTTGTTTGGTTTCTGTGGTGGCTTTCTGTGTTTTATTGAATAGCAACTAATAAACAGTATGTAGTTATCCTTCCATCCTAAGTTTATTTTTATATTTTTATGTTAAAATAAAATGTTGATGTTAAAATTTGTTTTTCATCTTATCAAATGTAGAGCAGCATGCCTAAGTTATATTGACTATGGGAAATCTAGGGCATGGTAATTGAGCTGTCACTTGCAGAAAAGAAAAGCAGAAAATACGAGAAAAGCCTTAGCTTATACTCAAAGTTGCTTTGAACATCGCTACATAAATGATTTTTAACTTATTTTAAGAAAATTTCCGTGAAAAAGAACCTTCAATCTCTGATAGAATTAATAACAACCACAACAAAATCTCTTTAAAGCTTCCAGTCATTAAAGCAACTTCATCTAAAATAACCCCAAGTATTTAAAAATTTATTCTTTTTCTAAACAACTATTTGTACTTATTCTTATATGACATGTAATCTATAACTGAAATTGGTGAGAGGTTAAAGATACTTTGGTAATCCAGTTAAAGTGTCGAAAACAAAGGCTGACCTCTTACAACTAACTATACATCCCAAATAATGCAACTAAGACTCCTTACTTAAGGAGAATCAAAAACTACCTCAAGGATATTTGTTTCCTAATTGTTTTAAAGGAAGAAAAGAAGCATTTGTTCCTTTTCTTAATAATAACTATCATCATCATAGTTCACATTTCTTGAGGACCTATTATATCAGGCATCTTAAAGTTTAATCCTCATAACACAATTAACAGCTAAATCTTACTATTCTTCCTATTTTACAAAGAAATATACCAAAGTATCATCATACTAAAAATCACATTGGCAACAACAGATAACTTTTATTGAGCACAAACTCTTTGCTAGTATTTTTCTAAGCACTTTATGTAGATTAGCTCATTAAGTCTTCAGAATAATCTCATGATGTAGAATCTATTGTTATTTTCATTTTATAGATGAGAAATAGTAGACCGGAGAGTTTAAGTGACTTGCTCAAGATTATGTAGCTGGTAAGTGGAAGGGCCAGGTAGAGAGAGGATCAGGAATATTCTCCAGGTCATATGGTTAAGTTACTGTGGGTCAGAGCCTGACACAAGGCTTGGGGCTCTTGCCCACTGCACCATAATTAGATTATTAGATTATGAGTAAGTCACCATCCCCTAGTGTACATTAGCTACCCATCAAGGATAGTTTACAGACATTTCTGCTCATATTTTAAATTTTAAAATAATTTAAACAAAAAAAAATCAGCATTTATTGAGTACCAACTGTGGTCTGGACATGGATATCACTTAATTACCCTCAAGCCAGGCTTCTCCTCTCTGCCCTTGCAGTTCCTGCCATTTTCTCTGATGTTGTTTATGTATATTTCTGTATCCCCCTTTAGACTCAAGATCTCACTGGTAGAAACCATGGCTTTTTTCCTTTGTATCCCCAGGGCCTACCATGTTGTTGGGCACACGTTATTTTGTTAATCAACATTCATTAAGCTAACTAAGTTGCAGATGTAAAACCCTTTAATCCTGTCCATCTTGTAAAACAGCTTTTATTATCTTCATTCACAGTTGTGAAAACTGAGGACTGGGGAAGTAATTTGCTCGAGGTTTCAGCCACTTAGAAGTAGGCCTGAAAGTTGAACCCGGTGATCCTGACTGTGGGTCTGGAGCTTTCACTACCACTCAGTGCTATGAACACTTACGAAGTTCTACGAAGACTTTTGCATACACTATTGTACGTAGGAGTAAAAAGTACTTAATAAGTGTTAGTTATTATTCTTCTGGCCTCCAGGTACCACATGGATTCACAATAAATTTGAATGGAACAAATTAAATAAAGGTACATAGGCCTACATTTTTACAGCTAACTTAGTTATTTTCACAGTTATAGGGGAAAAAATTGTCAGCCTACACAAATAAAGTTTCCTTTTTTAGTGTGCTGCTAAGAAGCACAACTGACAACATGATGTGAGTAGAATACGGACCATTCTATGGAGTTGTTACGGCTAATTCCATTTGCGCTGCTTGGGAAACGAGCACCCGTGAGCTCTGGTTAGCAGTGGAAAGGACTGTGGATGGAGAGACCTCTCTCTGCTCGACTTTGAGTGTTTGCATCTTTCCCTTCTCTGTCATTTTCCTTTTGGTGCAAGTAAATTTTCCCCACTAGACCAACATCTCTTTCTTCTTTGATCCTTGTCATTTGAGACTTTTGTGCTCAAGTCCTGCTCTCAGCACAGAATTCTCTTCCCACCGCCTGACTGCTCCACATAATACCCCACCAAGGACCTAACTTGCCACCCATTGGATGTGCGAGCCTCTTTGCCTCTGGACACATATTCTGTCTCTCAGCACAGTACTTTCAATTTCCTGATCAACCTGGACTGTCCACTGTGGGATAAATTCTTCCCTATGGTTTTAGAAAAACTCTAAACCTCAGACAGGAAATCTGCCTCAGCTTTCAAGATGATTCTCATTCCTGATACTTCAAATATGCTCTCTTTGTTTTTCTCCTGATTATTGGAATTTTTTCACAACTTCTCTCTGACCATTTAGCTTCCCTCAAACAACCTGGGACCTACCTAGTCTCCTCCATTTTGGACTTGACATCAATTTGAATCTCCCTGTTGCGGACTGTCCAGAGGCTCCTTGTCAACTGCCCACTCTGAATGTCCTCGCGCGGACCTTATCTTGATTGTTTTCCCGGGTCTGACCTAGTCCTCTGCTCCCATTCCCTGATGCTGTTCATCTTCACATACTCTTTACTGATACTGAGGCTGAATACTATACTTCTTTTTTGCCCCTGACCATGTTTGGTTTCACTCCCTATAATTCACTAACAAAGATATTCCCAGAATTGGGCCCGAAAATATCGGGGGGTTGCTCAGTTCTTGTTTTGTTTTTTTTTAATTAGATTCCAAATGTCAGTTGCTAAAATGAATAATTCATTACCTACATTATGTAGCTCTTTCTATCTTTAAAACATAAAATTTGCAATTTGGGGGAAATATCTACAAGGATTGAAGGTACTTTAATGTTTTTAAGTTCAAGAAGAATGTAAAATGTTTAGGTGCAGTTAATACTGATTATCAAAGACATTAAGAAGCTGATTGCAAAAATCAAATAATTCTTTGGGTGTTATAATAATCAAAGATAAAAGTTGTAAAAAGATCCTGGTGAAAACTTGCAGATTATTAGCAGTCATCCAAGTAATTATTATTTCTCTTACCTTTCTCTCTTTATATAGATATGAAACATCTTGTCATCATCCTAACCTCCAAAAATCCTTTTGGTAAATACATTTAATTACATATTTTTAATCTACTATAGACATTTTAATTTTCTGTATTAATAATTACACAAAAAATTTTTCAAGCACATATATGTATACTCTTTACTTTTAATGACACCCAATAGTTATCTTCTCTCCTTAAATTAAAAGCTATTGATTCATTAACTCATTTATATACTTGACTCCCATGTACTCAAAACCAACAAGGATAATTATTGGATGGTGTTAAAATTACGTTACAGATAGACTCCACACAGAGAGAAACTGAAATTATTTAAGAAAATTACCATAAAGATTAGAGACTGTATATTAGAAACCACATGAGGAAAGGGCCCCTGCGAAGATAATAGACTCAAAGAACAGTAGAGCACAAGGCAAATTTAGATATTGTATTCGGGTTCAGTACAGGACAAATAAAACTGCTCTAAATATTTTAAGTACAAATAGATTTAATATAGCAAAATAGATGCAAATACCATCATTGGAAAGCTCAAGAGTGGCCTGCAATTGGGCTTCCAGGAGTAACTTCCAGAAGCCAGAACTGCCACTGAGGCTGCCCCTGGAATTGTTGAGTGCAAGACACAGGCCCATAACTATGATCCAGGGATAGGACTGCCTGGCCATCACTGCCACCATTGTCATGGTGTTTGGGTAGCCATAAAACAAACAAATACACACTAGAATGTGGAGAGTTGCCGTTGCCTTAGCCGGAACTGCCTCTCGACACCTAGGTAGCTGGAGAGTGGACGATGGAATGCTGTTGCTAAAACCCTCATGTCTTCATGACTGTGCAAGCCCACAGACACAGCCACAAAGAGGATGATGGCACGCACTTCACTTCTGCCTTCCAAGTGCTTTTAATTGGTGGAACCTAATTTACATCTAGAACGCTACCTGCAAGGAAACTGAGAAATGTAATTTTAGCTTTCCAGCTTCTGCAGGGCAGAAAAGCACCAAGAAGGAGAGTGGGATGAAGGATGAGCAAGTCCAGCTGCAGTGTCCACCACAGAGTTCACCTGGATGACTCCTCTAGTTGATAGATGGTGACTGAGAATCATAGAGGTTAAGCAAGAACATGGCAGAACCAAGACATAAATTTGCCTTTACTCACTAGACCCAATGTTCCTTTTTACTACACTCTCTGCCCCTCACAGATCAGTCTCTCCTAAATGTGGTTAAATATTTAATGTCATTCAAAATTATCAATCTATTTTTTAATGTGGCCATTAGAAAAGTGAATATCAAATTGCATTTGAATTACTTTAAAAATTAGATAAAATGATTAAAAGGAATATTATATTCCACTTTTGAGAGCTATGCTTTGAGGATTTTAGGCAAGGATTGTCTTGTCTTAGTTAGTATTCATAATGACCTAGAATTGCCTACTACATCCTGATCTACCAATAGCATTATCACATAACAACACATACCGTCTTCCATTTAGTAAAGGCATGCTGAAGATTTGTTGAAAGATCTCTAGAATATTGCCTTTTTTAGTTTTCCAAAACTTGATGTCTAATTTCAAATGATATTTTTAAACTGTATTTTTCCCAAATATATGATATTCTCTTTTTTATTTTATTGAGGTCATAATAGTTTATAACATTATGAAATTTCAGTTGTACATTATTATTTATCAGTCACCATACAAGTGTGCTCCTTTACCCCTTACGCCCACCTCCCAACCCCCTTCCCCTCTGGTAATCACTAATCTGTTCTCTTTGTCCTTGTATTCATCTTTCACATATGAGCAAAATCATATGGTGTTTGTTTTTATCTGTCTGGCTCATTTTGCTTAACATAATATCCTCAAGGTCCATCCATGTTGTTGCAAATGGGATGATTGCTGTCTTATTTATGGCTGAGTAGTATTCCATTGTAAATATATACCACATCTTCTTTATCCATTCATCAGTTGATGGGCACTTGGGTTGCTTCCTCGTCTTGGCTATTGTGAATAATGCTGCAATAATATAGGGGTGCATAAGTCTCTTTGAATTGTTGATTTCAAGTTCTTTGGATAAATATCCAGTAGTGGAATAGCTGGGTCATATGGTATTTCGATTTCTAATTTTTTGAGAAATCTCCATACTGTTTTCCATAGTGGCTGCACCAGTTTGCATTCCCACCAGTAGTGTATGAGGGTTCCCTTTTCTCCACATCCTCTCCAACACTTGTGGTTTTTTGTCTTGTATAAGACATTTATAGCTATTCCAATGGGTGTGAGGTGATATCTCATTGTAGTTTTGATTTGCATTTCCCTGATGATTGGTGATGTTGAACATATGATATTCTCTTTTAATGTTACAATAAAAATAACTTTACCTGTTAGATATAGGTAAATAAACGTGGGAAATCTAGAGTGATTTATTTAGATATTATCCAAGGATAGCATGAATCAAAAGATCTGAATTTTAGTTTGGGTTCTATCATAAATCTAGCTAGGACAAGTCACCTACTTTCTCAGAGTCTGAATTTCGTCATATTTAACCTCGGGGTCATAATACCTATTCGACTTGCCCCTTAATAGAGGAGTTGGAGAGAATAAAGCAAGATAATAGAGAGATACTTTTAAACAATGCCTAAAGCTATATATAAGTGTAAGATGGCACTGTTATTTGTCATTCTACATTCTGTTGTTAGGAGTATTAGCTCTTTTACTTCAGAGTAAAAATAAACAGAAAAAAATGAACAAGGTCTTCTCTTTGTTAGGAATAACTGGCAAAGCCATTGGTTTGGGATTCAGTTTAGCAAATAACTGATAAGGAGAATGTAGGATGCTGGAGACCAAGTTAATGGCACACACAATGCTTGTATTTAGTGCAGCTTCATTAAAGATGAGAAATTTAGGAAATGTGTGTGATTTAAGTACGCCTTGAGCATGTATTTTTAACCATTAAGAAGAACTTGACTTACCTTCCTGCTTCACTCCTGTTGCCTAAAAGGGTATTTAATTTCACTAACATGTTCGGTTCTTCTGATTTTAATTTGATGTTGTTTCTAACACTAACAGATTTTAGTTCAAGGTGACCTAAAGAGGCTCTTGTGCCCCAAGTTCATATTCTCCTACATTCTATCATGCGATCTTCTCTTGTGCTCTTTAACCTTGACCTCTGACATGTATACACTTCCCTGGCCGACCTTGCTTGGATTTTCTATTCTTCCTTCTGTCGATTAGTCAGTCTGAGGCAGATCAGCAGACTCAGACTTCACTTCTGACATTTAGCTCAACACTGGCCACTCTTTGCCCTCATCTTGTGTGGTTTAGATTCTTTTTAGGCCTATAGATTGCTTAGTTGTTGGGTAATTTTGAACTTTATAACTATATCATACCATAATCTGTGGAGTCTTGTTTTATTCAGTATTAGGGTTCTAAGATTCATGCATACGGTTGCATGTTAACGGTAGTTCATCCATTTTCAATATTATCTAGTAATCTGTTGTATAAATGCATCAGAGTTTATTTGTTTTCTTGTCCATGATATTTTCTTTTATTTTTCAATATTTTTGCTATTAAGAACAACACTGTATGAAAATTTTTGTACACATGTCCTATTGCACATACACATTGAAGATTTTCCCTCTAGTATGTATTCTTAGGAGTGGAATTACTAGGTTGTAGAGTACCTCTATGGTCAAATTTATAAAATAATGTCAAACTGCTTTCCAGAAAAGCAGTTTTTTACTCTACAGAGAAGTAACATATATAATACAATCCTTTTTATCTATCCTTCATTCTGTGTAGCTACTGCAGTATCTTTTCTTTTTTTTAGTTTTTTATATACTCAAATGCATTGAATCCTCACCACTAACCTATGAGGTAGGCGCTATTTTTTTTTTTTTTTTGTGAGTCAGTTGGCTTAGCTGTTTATTTATTTATTTTTATTGAGGTAACATTGGTATATAACATTATATAGATTTCAGGTGTACATCATTATATTTTGATTTCTGTGTGGATTACATCATGTTCACCACCCAAAGACTAATTACCATACATCACCATATACATGTGCAAATTACCCCTTTTGCCTTCCTCCCTCCCCCCTTCCCGTCTGGTAAACTACTGCGGTATCTGTCTTGTCCCTTCACAGCCATACCTCTCAAAACAGTTGTCTATGCTCACCGTCAATTCTTACTCAACTTCTACTCAATACCCAGTCAACTGCCATCTGACAACTGCTCTCACCAACCCATGAACGCACTGAAGCCAGGGACACTAGTAATATACTTGGAGTCATTTTCTTACTTGAATTCTTGGTATTTGAATTCTCTGGTCTCTCCCTCTTCAAAGTTCCCTTCTCAAGTATTTCATAATTTCACACTTTTCTGAATTCTCTGTCATCCCCTATAAGCTCTGCAGGCTCTTTTGTGAATTCTTTTTTCTCAGTCTATCACTTATAATGAAGTGATATTCCTCAAAGACCTTCTTCTCTCCTCCCTCTAGACCCTGCCCCTAGGCAATCCTCAACTGTCATGTCTTCACTGCCATGTATAGGTTGATGTCTCCCAAATCTGAATCTCCAGGACACCTCTCCTTCTTCAGCTTGAGGCTTATGAGTCTAACAGCCTATTCAACACCATTCTAACTCAAATTACAAACATGAGAATTCTACTGGTCATTGTTCTCCCTGCACTCCCCACCCAACACTTCTGCCATGTTCCATACCTCAGCTAGAAAGTTGATGGAAGGACTGGCCACACATTTGACCAAGCCATAATCCTGAGTGTCATCCATGACTCCTCTCCTTCACCCAAAACACTCAGTTAATCATCAGATCTTATAGACTCCAACTCCCAAAGACATCTACTTACATAAAGCACAACCAGTACTCTCTTAGTCTAGAAAGGGAACGTTAGGACCAAATGAAGGAAATAATTTTAAGGGGAAGAAGTATAGTTTGCATGTCAGGACTGTTGGACAAGGTCCAGAGGACATAGTTGAGATCACACTAAGTAATTGGTGAAGTTTCAGATGACCCAGTGTTCACAGTATAGAATCAAGCCACAGGATTTAGTTACTAATCATGGAGAAACAAGATACTAGGATGAGAAAATCTGGACACTAGGGAGACCAAATTAATGGATCCAAACTCACCTATTGGTAATGAAGAACAAAGAAGGAAAGTCAACAATTAAGGGAGAGACTCAGTTACTGGGAGAAATTAGCTCCTGACAGCCTGGAGTTTCAATGTCAGCTAAGCGGGGTCTCAACATTAAATCACTTTGATTACTACGTACTATGTACTGTTTGGCACTGTCCTAAATCATTTACCCTTATGATGTCAATTAACCTGTATAAAAACAGTTTAGTATAGTTATTACTCCCATTTTACAGATGAGGAATCTGAGAGTTGGAAAGCCAAACATCTAGTAAATGGCGGAGGCAGGATTCAACCCTAGCAGTCTGACTTTAAAGCCTCTGCTCTTACTTTCTATGAAAAGTGTTTCTTGTTACTCCAGCTACAGGCATTATTTATACCTCTATTTTGCATATGGTAAAACAATCTAAGAAAATTAAGTAATTTGCATTTTATACTTTAGACAGTTCTAGAACTCAAGACCCCCCAGTCTAGTGTTCATACTTTAAAGTCCCATTCTTCCCATAAAATACATTAATGAAGAAATATATCTTATCTTGTCTGAAGAAAAAAACAAAATCTCAAAAGAGTTTAGATGGCATCTTTCTTAGAGCCAGCCAGCAGAAACAAAAGAAGCTCCCCTCCAGCTATGTGATGCCGTGCTTCACAGGACGCCTGGCTTTTGTCTTCACAAAGATACAGTACTTTATTAGGATCATCCTAGGTACACCAGGTCTCAGGCAGAAATAAGATTAGATACTCAGCCATATGTCGCACTTAAAAGAAAATCTAATTCACAATCTTGTACTGTCTGACAAATATTTCCATCAACTAATCTTAATCACGTGGGTGGAAGAAGGCAAGGTAACTGAAATAAAGCTGCTGAAATATACAGCAGCTATTAAATGTTGCAGTGTCACAGATAGGAAGGCTTGGAATTGAGCGATTCCATTATTGGTGAAATACAACCTACACAATTTACCATTATGAGGCACAAACTCAGTGAGACTGTAGAGTCCTTGAGTGTCTGGTGTCATGCTTTGGCTCAAAAATTCTGTATTTCCAGACATCTCAGTCCTATAACAAGACACTGCCCTCAGCCCTAAGTGACTTCTCCAGGCTCAGCTGCTCTAACCTTCTGGATGTCCCAAGCTGCTCTCAATCGTCCCTACTTGGTGTCTCATCCTGGCTCTTGTCTGCCTCTTGGGATTTAACATGTCACTTTGATTTCCAGCTTTGGTCCTGTAGGACTCAGACCTTCAGTACCCAGATGACACCTTCCAGTGCCATACTCACTCAGGCCTTGGATTGCCTGGAAGCTAGAGGGCAACAGAACACATCTACAGACCACTGAAAAAAGGGTTAAAATCAAGAATGCTATACACTACCAGTGGTTGAAAGACGTTTGTAGTTTTGTAAGAATTCAGAGTATATCACTCATGCCATTTATGAAAAAATTACTCCCCTCTCAAATACTCAAGTACAACAGTCTTAGTTCTTGATGTAACACAGACTTCCCAGGAGAAGATAGATAGGCGAGGAAAGAGTGGTATGTAACGAAACTTGCAATATTACATATACATATATGTGTTATATATATACATGTATACATATACATGCATGTATCATACATAATATCTATATAATGCATATATATTCATTATCTATACATATATGTAATCTAAAATTTAAATGAATAAGGACAGGTTGCCTGTGAAGGTGCTCTATTTAGTACTACGCATGCTAACTAAGGACTCTGGGAACAGAAAAGACCAATATATAAGGCCTCCTGAAATAGATATAAAATCTCTGGCTAATTTTGCTTTCACTATAGAAAGATAATAGCATGAACTAATATCCAACAAAGTCATAATTTTTTTTTTTTTTTTTTTTTTTTTTGCTGAGGAAGATTCACTCTGAGCTAACATCTGCTGCAAATCTTCCTCTATTTTGTATGTGGGCTGCCACCACAGCATGGCCACCGACCAACAGTGCAGGCCTGCGCCCGGGAACCGAACCCAGGCCGCTCAAGTGGAGCATGCTGAATCTAACCACTAGGCCACTGGAAAACACATCCTAGGTACACAATTTTGGGGTGGCCCAAAAGTCATAAATTTTTGATGATTGAATTGATATAAAATTCAATTGAATGGAATTTTATCATGTAATTGGAGGCTATTTTGAATGTGAGATATTTGTAATAATCAAGAACATTAATTAGAAAAAACATAAAACCAGATAATATTGGAAAAATAAGAAAATATTCAAATATTAAATTTCCTAATGTAATTAAAAGCTAGAATAAAGTACTTGGAAAGTGTCTTATGTTTGTTAGCCCACAGTGATAAGGAAAATAAAATTCAATTCATTAGAATGGAAGAAAAAGACATACATGTCCACTCTCTTACATATTTCATTTTTTTCATAATTAATATCCCCATTCAGATGGATTTTTTAAAGGGTATATTGTTCAAGAAATGAATCATCTTGTATGGATATTTAAATATCACTGATTATGGTTTAAGATGTTAAGTCATTCTGGTTCTTGAAATTATTACCTTTACTTAGAACCTACTGCATGCAAACTTACAGAAGTTATCAATTTTGAATAGTCTGTGCGATTAGCACATATAAAACTAGAGATGATTAATGTTCACCGTG
The DNA here is from genome assembly GCF_057802395.1 of Ceratotherium simum simum. Taxonomy (NCBI): domain Eukaryota; kingdom Metazoa; phylum Chordata; class Mammalia; order Perissodactyla; family Rhinocerotidae; genus Ceratotherium; species Ceratotherium simum. The sequence goes on from NC_141935.1 coordinate 5,412,765, forward strand.
TATTTTAGTTTTACGTCTTATTTTGAAAGGTGTTTCTTTTAAAAGAAGGATTCTTTCTTGATTAGAGTCCATCACACTTAAAAACGCACTTACATTTACTACCAGGAGCCAGGCACAAGAAACAGTTTCCTGTAATAGCATGTCGTTTCAACAAGTATTCTTACTTTAATGGATGGATGATTAACCTCTGTTTTTAGCAAGATGGCAAATGTACATAAACTTAAAATTCCTCCATTACAAATACTCAGAAATACTGAATCAAAGAAAGCAAAAATTGTTTAAGTGTATAAATGCAGGAAAGAGAGATCACCAGGTGACACAAAGGAAGAAGGAGCTGTAAATCAGCAGGGTAATTATCTACATCAATGTTGTGCTGATGTTCATCAACAGGGGGAGAGCGGAAGAGGTAAAAATGGACCCTGTACGTCAGGAGCTTGGTTTTTAATGCTCATGGAAAGGAACTGGGGATTTGGAATCGAGGCATTCAGTGAAAAGAAGGCCAAGCAAATAATCTTCTCACTATCAAGGTGTGGGGAGCAACAATGAAGCTCGTGACTGCCTGCTCTTTGCACATCAGATCTCCAACAAACCAAAACCCTAAGACTCTGCACCTATCCCATTTCCAGTATCCACGTGATCTGAGATCCCCCTCCCCCAAACACACACGCACACACACACACACATTAGAAAGGGAAGATAAAAACTGGTCCTGAGCCAGTGGTATACTTGGTCACTTGACAAAAGCAAATAAACAAGTATGCAGAGGGAATCTCCCATAACTCAGGTCACAAAATGTTCGAATGGAATAAATTAATAAAACTTTTAAAAAAATCTCTCAAAGAAAGACTCACAATAAAAAAAAACTGCAAGTCATAAAAAAAAATTAGCAACGAGTTAACAGAAGCAATAAACAGGAGACTAAATCCCCTTCTTAAGATAATAGACTCACAAATGTAACTTTTATGTAACTGGGTAAAAATAGCTATATATATGTAGCCATTTAAAACTCAATCAATAAGTTAAACACAACTGAAAAGAAAAAAGTATGTTAGCAAGGTTAACAGATATCAAGGATAGAAGAAAAAGCTCCAATATTCAGCTAAAAGGGGTATGGAGAGAGAATGGGGAAGAGACAGTATTCAAGGTGAGAAAAGGCTCAGATTCCTCAAAATTCATGAGAGTTGTGAAACTTCAGATTCAAGAAGCTCAGAAAGTCTTGAACATGATAAATAAAATAAAATAAATAACAATAAGAATAAATCCCCAACCTAGGCACATCACAATATACTGAGGATGGAGAGAATGTATTAAGCAACCAGAAAGAAAATAGAGAGGACCTTCAAAGGAACCAAAATTAGAGTGAGAGAAAAATTCTCCACAGAAACAATAGTGGTCTGAAGATAAAGATATAATATCTTAAAAGATAAGATATCATTCAAGAGTTTATCTTTTTTATGGCTAAGTAGTATTCCATTGGTGTGTGTGTGTGTGTGTGTGTGTGTGTGTGTACCACATCTTCTTTATCCATTCATTCATTGATTGGCACTTAAGTTGCCAAAATATAATGATGCACACCTGAAATTTATATGATGCTATAAACCAATGTTACCTCAATTAAAAAAAAATCATTCATGAGTTTAGGAGAAAACAATGACATTTCAGGAGGACATTTTCCACTTATTGACAGAACTACGGTAGACTAAGAGATATACTTAAGGAAGAGGAAAACTGAAACCAAATGGAAGAGATAATATATTAAAAGCTTTGATAAGCAAAGATATTGTTAACACATAAACACTAACTGGATAAAACTAATGAGGAAATAATAAATTTATAGGACTAAAACAAGAGGACACAAGAAAAATGCACAGTGACATAAATATGTGAATAACATGGTTAGAGCTAAAGCAAGTAAGATGCTTATATTATTCAGCAGGAGTGCAGGGATATTTTTTAACTTTAGACTTAAAAATCAGATTGTACCTGTTAAATGTATAAGGATACACTAAAAGAATAGAAACAAAATAATATTGTCAAATCAGGAGGTGGGGGTGGGGAAGGAATAAAGAAAATTGCATCAACCCAAAATTACGCATATATAGAGTGGAAGAAAATGAGATTACAAAAAAGCATGGTAAACAGCACAAAAGAAGATGATATAAATAAATCTAAATAAGTTAATAATCACAATAAATATAAATGAACTAAAATCATTTAGATGATAGAAAATTTCAAATTAAATATGAAAACAAAATTTAACTATAGTTTGTGTGCAAGAAATTAACCTAAAACATGGTGATATAGAAGATTGAAATGAAAGAACAAAAATATTACTCCAGAAAATTATAAACCAAAATAGAACTGGTGTACCTAAATTAATATCAAATGGACTTTATATGAAAAAACATTGTTAGGAATAAAAAGGAATAATTACAAGTGAAACAATTCTTAATTATGGACTTGTATGCACATATAAAAAGTGTAAAAGGGAGCAAATTTTGACAGAATTATGAAGATAATTTGCCACATCCTTTTGCTAACCATGTGAAAGATTCTTAGTTCAACAACCTCAGAAATTGATAAGGACACATACAAAAATTTCTAGTAATTAATACGATGTGGTATTGTTACAGGAGTAGATAATGGAAGAGTGGAACAGGAGATCCTTCATTTAGAACCATGTATGCAGAGGTATAATGACAAGTCAGTGGGAAAATAATGTACCATTCAATAAATTATAATTTATCAGAAAAAGGACTTTAGTTCTCAATCACAGAATCCTATTTTAAGCAGAAAAGAATTTTATTAAAGAATGTTGGATAGCCCAGAGCCTCTCTTGAAAGTCAGAGATCTTGGCTCTGAAGGGTGCAGCCAAGACAAATGGCAGCCATACTACAAAAACTGCTCTAAGGGAAACTCCACTGCTACTGCGGCTTGGCATCAGAAACTCAGTACCAGATGCCAGAATGCCACCAACTTGCCTTTGAAGAAAAACAAACAGTTCTATTATTATGCTTGCCAGCATATTGTTGTACCAATTCCACTGGGCAGAGTTACCATCTCATCCGCCTCCTTCCAAATCCAAGTTTCATGCATAAAAATCTGATGGGCAGAATCTATATTTCACACCTGTGTTCTAGCTACCAACAAGTCTCGCTTTTATCTTAGGAAGATACAACTTAGAAAGTGGGAAATTGCCTAAATATATAAAGGGTTTTCAAAAATTGTTGGGTAGCAATGCTAATTACATAATACTATGCATGCCGACTGGTCATCAACAGGCACTATTGTTCCATATGTAAACTTTAAAAATAGAATAAAAACAATATACTCCCACCCAATATAATGAAATTATTCCTCCTATAAAAAGAAACACCAGAACCCTTTCCCCCCATTTGCTCATCATTCACAGCTGTTAAAATTAACTACAGAATGGAGACTGGACTTGAAAATTCCATGAGCAAGAAAATCATTTAACCCTGAGCAAGAAAATCACATAAATGAAACTTAATTTAGCTTATTATAAAAAGCAAGTGAAACTTAGGTGTGTGGGGCCTCAGTTCCTCACTGGCTGTTAGCCTGAGGCTGAGGCTGAGGCTGAGGTTCTTTGCCACGTGATCCCCTCCAGAGGGAAGCTGACAATATGGCAGCTGGCTTCCCTCAGACAAGTAAGCAAGAGAGCAAGAGAAAACACCCAAGGTGGAAGCCACAGTTGTTTGGAATCTAAAATCAAAAGGGACATCCCATTACTTTTGCATTGTTTTATTCCTTAGGAGTTGAGTTCAGCCCACACTCAAGAAGAAGAGATTTCACAAGGGCATGAATACTGTGGGTGGGGTGGGGGAGATCATGGTGGGCCATATTAGGGATGCCCACCACACCGGTCGATGGTCATTTCTCTCCACATCTAGTCAAAACTCTATCCTGACATTTTGTAACCTATGAACTAAACTATAACAGTAAACATCGACAACATTCCCAATATAAAATAGAACAGTAATGGGAAGAGACAGAAACAATTTTGTATGGAATAACATGATGGTGACTATGGCATTTAGAAGTCTATGGATTGTGTTGCTTTGATAAGTATGGTGGGTAGGAGAAACAAATCCCAGTACAGAGTAATTGTCCATTTCAGTGGGAATAAATTACTGCCTCCTCCGTATCGAGAGTGGTATAACACAAGCAACCTGCCGTCAGATGTCTCACGATTTACCCAGAAAACATGTTGTCATTTTTGTCTTTGTTCATCTGTCATATGTCTTTGTTCCTCTGTCATATGTCTTTTTTTCTCTGAGTGCCTTTAAGGTTTTCTTTTTATCACTTACTTTGAGCAATTTGATTACGATGTACCTTTGCAGACTTTTCTTTATGTTTCTTATGCTTGCGATTTGTTATGATTTTCTTTTGTTGGCGGGGGGGTGTTGGGTTTTCTTTCTGTATTTTCTTTCTTCTTTTTTTTTCTTTTCTGATTTATGGGTTTATGGTTTTCAACCCCCGGAGAAGTTTGGCCACGATTTCTTCAAATATTGTTTTTCTCTTCATCCCCTTCTTTGGTGACTCCAATTACACATAAATTATACCTCTTGAAGTTGTTCCACAGCTCACTGATGCTCTGTTTTTTGTTTGTCTGTTTTGCTTTGTTTTTCAGGTATCTTTTCTCTCTGTATTCAATTTTGGTGAGTTTCTATTGCTCTGTCTTCAATTCACTAATCTTTCCTTCAATGCCTAATTTGCCCCTCATCCCATCCAATGTGCTTTTCATCTCACACACTGTTGTTTTCACCTCTGTAAGTTTGATTTGAATCTTTTTTATATCTCCCATATTTCTATTTAACTTTTTGAACATCCGGATTGCAGTTGTAATAACTTTTAATGTCCTTATCTGAAAATTCTAATATCTATGTCAGTTTATGGTCAGTTTTTACTGATTGATTTTTCTCCTTGTTTTGGTCTTATTTTCCTGTTTCTTTGCTTGCCTCTTTTATTTGATTGTGAATTTTACCTTGTTCAGTGCTGGTTATTTTTGCATTCCTATAAATATTCTTGAGCTTTTTTATGGGATGTAGTTACGTTATTTGGAGACAGTTTGATCCTTTCAGGTGTGCTTTTAAGATTTGTTCAGCAGGACAATAACAGGCTGAGTCTAGAGCTAATTATTTACCACTACTGAGAAAAGATCCCTCTGTACTCTGCCCAGTGTCCCATAAATCATGAGGTTATCTAGTCTGGCTGGTGGGGACAGGTACTATCCTCAGCCCTCTGTGAGTGCTGGATACTATTATCTCTAATTATTTCAAGTCACACTCTTTCCTAGGTCTTGGGTAGTTTCGTCAAATGCATAAACTGATCAGAACTCAGCTGAATACTCAAAGGTAGCCTCTGTAGATCTCTGGTCTCCTGTGTCTGTGCAGCAGTCTCCTCTTAGGTACTCTGTACTGTGAATTCTATCTGTATGGGTCCTCAAACATTCAACTTTGCTCCTTCAATTCAGTTATTCTCTGGGCTCAGGCTGGGTCGTCTCCCTATGCTGTTGACTGCAAACTCTCTCAAGGTAGTAGGCTCGAGCAATTGTAGGGCTCACCTTGTTTGTTTCTCATTGCTCGGGGATGACTGTTCATTACCCGATTGCCCATGTCTTGAAAATCATTGTGTCATATATTCTGCCAATTTTTTTTATAGCTTCAGGCAGGAGAATAATTCCAGTCTCTCTTATTCCATCTTGCTCAGAAGTGGAAGTGCCCTTCAGAATACGACCTTTAAGTGTAACATGATCTTTAAATATAATGTATTTCTTACTCGTTTTTACCCAGGTTTGTATAGCTAAGCAGGAAGATATCATTCCAGGTAGATCATTTGATTTGTTGTATTTCCTTTTCCTTCACGATTCTTATTTTCAGGCGAGACTTAGACAAACTGAGCATGAGTGAATTTTGCCTTGTTACTGTCTCCAACATCTTTCTTTAGCACCTCTCTTCCTCACAATGAGAAGTCAGTATCCCCATGCTGCAATGGGGTCGATCAGGGTCCCCTTTATAAGGGCCACCATAACCAATTGCATACGCTTAAAATCTTTTCCAAACTCTCCCCAGTTGATCTATGTTAGGTCTTGTTGCTTCAAGTCTCTACTTTAAGTTAAGAAACTGAAAGTAGGACAAGGAGTAAGGCAAAAGGGAATCCAAGAGCACCTGGGACAGGTTCGGAGCCTAGATTTGCGGGCTTACAGGATCCTTGAGATCCAGGTGAAAGCTTGAACCCTCTATCCACATAAACACATATATATACATATGCTAACCACCAAGGGCACAGGTACATTCCCCAAAAGGCCTTTGAACTCACACTCCTCACTGACCTGCACAAGCCCCCTACACACACACACACCCACACACACACAGGCTTACACACACTTTTGTGGGCAATTTTGAGTGATTAAAAAAAGAAAAACTGAAAGTAAATCTATGTTGATGAATTGATGGATTAATGCAGAATTGTCTTTTTCTTTTTAATGAAACTTTCTGGAAAGTCTTAACTAACAAAAGTAACAAATTCTAAAGAGAAAATTTCAGATACTAGACCAGGCTATTTGGAGCTATACCTTAGGATGGTTCCAGTAGACTGAAGCTATTCTGCATTTCTAAAGGCTAGAACTACCTATATTGTATTTTCCTAACTTAGAGTTTATCAAATTCAGTCCCTTTATTATCAAGTACTGACTTTCTGATTCTAAAATATAACATATATAGTATAATAGCTGGCCCTAGTGGTCTAGTGGTTAAAATCCAGCGTTCTCCCTGCCGCGGCCCAGGATCATTTCCGGTCAGGTAACCTCACCACCCATCTGTCGGCTGTCATCCTGTAGTGGCTGTATGTTGCTGTGATGCTGAAAACTATGCCACTGGGATTTCAAATTCCAGCAAGGTCGCCCATGGTGGGCAGGTTTCAGCAGAGCTTCCAGACTAAGATATGTTCGGAAGAAGGACTTGGCCACCCACTTCAGAAAAAATTGGCCATAAAAACCCTTTGAATAACAGTGGAGCACTGTCTGATATAGCACTGGAATCTGAGAGGATGGCACACAAAAGACCAGGCAGGGTTTGGCTCTACTGTCCACAGGGTTGCTAGGAATCTGACTCCACAGCACTAACAACAAAATATAATGTAATGTATTACTTTGTATCTTAACTAACTCCTGTGTATTCAGGCTATATTCTAGAAATTCATTTACCTGTCCTACGACCTATGAATATATGATACAATGTGAATTTTGGGAATTTCACAGAAGCATATAAATATTGTACAATAAGTGAATCTATCAACCTAAGTTTAAAATGAGAATTCTCTGATCTTTATAAACTTTTATTCATAAATGTCCAATACTCTATAAAGTAGAAAGTTAACAGAATTCAAAATAGTTTTCCTTTTACCCTTGAGCCAGAGACAAAATGACCCAAATGCTTAAATAATCAAATCAAATATTCATTATTTCTGATGACCGTATAACTTTGCATTAAATTACAGATATAAACAAAAATGTTATAAAGTTATAATGTAAAAAATGAGAACTGTGTCAGTGATTTCTTTATAAAATCATGGAACTGGATGGTGCATTAAGAGGTCATCCAGGGTACCCATCCAAGGTCTTGAGGCAATAACCTATGATAACACGAAGATTAATTCTCACAAAACATTAGGACTTTACAGTGCTGGCTAAGAAGTCCAGAGAGCACCCACAGGTCCAAGAAAACTTGATAAAAAAAAGAGATTCTTCTCTAACTCAGAGAATAAGCAAAATTAAATTAGTGATTGTTAAAAACGAAAATTTATTGAGAAAGTTTCAATTCTATCAAGATGATTCTCTTTGTTATTTAATCAGCATGTGTGTTACCCCTGGAATGACCTTCCTCTGGCAAAAACGGGAGCAGCCCAGTCTCCTGAGTCCTGCGCCTGCCCCACCTCCACACAGGATGTTTTACCACACCACAGGCTACTGCTCACTTTGCTGTCAGTCACCACCTCAAACTTCTGGACTACGATTTCTCAAAAACTCTTGTTCCCATCACCTTGGCCTCGGCAGAGAGGCAAATGTGAGTCACACTTTATCTGTTCCTAGCTCAGTTTCACCATTACTCACCATTCCACTCCCCAAGGTTATAAAAGTGATAAAATCTTACAGAAGGTTTGGAGAGACGGAGAGGCTTTAGAATGCAATAATATAGACGGGTTACAATGGAGAATTTGACATTCTTGTTCCTAGTCCATTGTACAACACACGGAGAGGAATGTTTCACTGGCTATTTTTTCTGAAGGGTGTGGCCTTCTGCCAAGGTGACCAATTTTTTCCCGCATCCTCCCTTTCTTTTTCCATATTCTCTCTTTTTACTCACTGACCCCCAAATTCATGGTCATTTATTATTAAAAGTAGCTTAGCTGGGGCTGGCCCAGTGACGTAGAGGTTAAGTTTGCGTGTTCTGCTTCAGTGGCCTGGAGTTCGCTGGTTCGGATCCAGGGAACGGACCTGCTCATCACTGGTCAAGCCATGCTGAGGCGGCATCCAATGTAGAAGAATTAGAAGGACCTACAACTAGGATATACAACTATGCATTGGGGCTTTGGGGGGAAAGAAAAAAAAGAAAAAAGAGGAAGATTGGTAACAGATGTTAGCTCGGGGCCAATCATCCTCAAAAAAATAAAGTAGCTGAGCTATCATTTTCTTGCACAATCTTAGTTGAAGCCATGTCCTTGGAGCAGATGGAGCTTCGTCTCTCCACTCCCTCCAACCAGTTACCCCAGCTACCACCTGGGTAATTTCCTAAGCCAGAGGGACTTCAGTGTTGATAGGAATGATCCTTCATAGTTTAATGACCATCTCACACTTCAACAGCCTTCACCCTCAACCTATTTCGGCAACCAACTCTCAAGACCACAAATTATCATCCCTCAATCTCCCTACACTGATTTTTAAAAAATTTTTTGAGGTCATAATAGTTTATAACATTGTGAAATTTCAGTTGTACATTATTATTTGTCAGTCACCATACATATGTGCCTCTTTACCCCTTATGTCCACCCCCCAACTCCTTTCCTCTCTGGTAACCACTAATCTGTTCTCTTTGTTCGTGTATTTGTTGATCTTCCACATATGAGCGAAATCATATGGCTTTTGTCTTTCTCTGTCTAACTTATTTCACTTAACATAATACCCTCAAGTTCCATCCATGTTGTTGCAAATAGGATGATTTTGTATTTTTTATGGCTGAATAGTATTCTTGTGTTTGTGTGTGTGTGTGTGTGTGTGTGTGTGTGTGTGTATACACCACATCTTCTTTATCAATTCATCAGTCAATGGGCACTTGGGTTGCTTCCATGTCTTGACTATTGTGAATAATGCTGTAATGAACGTAGGGTTGCATAAGCCTCTTTGAATTGTTGATTTCAAGTTCTCTGGATAAACACCCAGTAGTGGGATAGCTGGGTCATATGGTATTTCTATTTTTAATTTTTTGGGAGATCTCCATACTGTTTTCCATAGTGGCTGCACCAGTTTGCATTCCCACCAGCAGTGTATGAGGGTTCCCTTTTCTCCACATCTTTTCCAACATTTGTTGTTTTTTGTCTTGGTAATTATAGCCATTCTAACAGGTGTAAAGTGATAACTCATTGTAGTTTTGATTTGCATTTCCCTAATGATTAGTGATGTTTAACATCTTTTCATGTGCCTGTTGGCCATCTGTATATCTTTTTTTGGAAAATGTCTGTTCATATCCTCTGCCCATTTTTTGATCAGGTTTTTTGTTTTTTTGTTATTTAGTTGTATGAGATTTTTATATATTTTGGAGATTAACCCTTTGTTGGATATATGATTTGCAAATATTTTCTCCCAGTTGGTGGGTTGTCTTTTCATTTTGTTAATGGTTTCCTTTGCCTTGCAGAAGCCCCTAAGCTGAATTTTTAAAGTCTTCTATGATAATCACTGGCCTGCAATGCAATATGATTTGAAAGACAGAATAGGTTTAAATTTTATTAGAAGTGAAAGAACTGTGACAGAGGCATAGGGAGAACTTCTGATTTTGCAGTGATCATTTTGAAAAACTATCAACGAAGAAAAGAAATTCCAACAAAGCAGTGGATTTCCTTGTTCTCTTTTTAAAACAATTACAGTATTATAATGAACACTTGATTTATCAGTTTGTAAGACTAATGCAATTATTGTAAGATTTTTATTTGCTTACAATGTGTCTGAACATTTTACACACTGAAAAAGAAGGATTAATAGTTGTTTCTTTGACCTTTTCTCTCGAGTCAGGCATGCCTGAGATTTGACCTTTAGCCTGAAGAATAGTTAGAAATTTACCTATATGGGATGCAAGATAAATGAGAGTCCCATGTACCAGACTAAGCACTTGTAACTCATTTTCAAGGTTGTTTAATGAGTAATCAGGAACTATTGAAATGGAGCCGCCCTGGAGAATGGCGGCTATTCACATAAACCTGAGGAGATGTGACTAACCAGTTACATGCATATCGCTCTATATAAAAGCTGATGGCTTCCCTGAGCTGAAGCTGTATCCAATCAACTTTGTTCCTTGTGACTACACATAATCAGTGTGCAGAATTTTTGGGACATCCAAAGCTGTGCCTAGGCACCATGAGACCACTGCTATGTTTTTGTTGTGTGTGCCATGATGCTTGTCCTGCACACTTTCGTAAAGATAACCAAACTTGGTGCTTGATGAAGCCTATTGTGAATCTAGAGTTTGACTGTCAATCTGAACTTAAGACCAGAGCTCCTGGTAGCGCAGAGTGGGTGTCCCACATACATTATTTTATTTAATCCTCACAATACCCCAACGCAGTGGGAAATAATCAACATTTCCATTTTGCAGATGAGATAATGTAGTTTAAGTAAAAGGGTTCAATTGGCAAGTAAAATTAACTGCAATTGAAATAAGCTATTTCCCATTTTTTATATATTTTTGAAACTGATCTCTCTCTAAGTATATATTTTCAGCAACTTAAAAACAGCAAATATTTACTTAATATTGTTGTCTATATATAGCTCTTGTTAGTAGAAGCTCTGTGACAAAATTTATTGTTAGAATATTTATATTATTTTAAATATTTATTTTAGTATAAATAATATTGTATTTTATGATTAGTAAAGATTTTTTTCTCTACATGTCTTTTTACATCCCATATTGTATGTTATACCTGACATACAACTTGACATCCTGTATGGATTTTTTTTCACTTATCTTTTTTGAGAGGCAAAAGTTAACTTCTGAATAAGAATTGGCATTCTTTCTCTCTTTCTTTGTCTTTCTCTCTTTCTTTTCTATTTGGCTTCGTTTGCTCATCTTCCCTACCCCTCCCCTAACATCTATGAAACATTTTATCCTTGCCAGCTTTGTTCCTGGATTTTTGTGATGCAAAATTAATATAATAGGGAAAGAAAGTATTTGAGAATCCAGGACGAGGGGACTTACATAAGAAAGGGTAGCGATTTATTTCCAAGAGGGAAAAATGGGGGACCCCATAGGGACTTCAAGAGAAAGAATCTTTGGGAAGGCTGAGAGATTGGACTTTGGGAAGTGGTGAGAGATGTTGAGAACATAAAAATGGAGAAGGTATTTTTTGAAGTTTTTCTGTGTGTTATATTCTGTATTTTTGTGTGTTTTCTAAGAGACCCTAGGAAATATTTAAATTGCTTTAATTTAAAATGAAAAAATAAACAAATGGGACTACATCAAACTAAAAAGCTTCTGTACAATAAAGGAAGCTGTCAACAAAATGAAAAGACAACCTAACAATTGGGAGGAGATATTTACAAACCATATATCTGACAAAGAGTTAATATCCAAAATATATAAAGAACTCATACATTTCAACAACACAAACAACCCAATAAAAAATAAACAAAATATGGCTAGCCCTGGTGGCCTAGTGGTTAAGTTTGGCGCACTCTGCTTCGGTGGCCTGGGTTTGGTTCCTGGGCACGGACCCACTCTGCTGGTTGGTGGCCATGCTGTGGCGGTGGCTGACATACAAAACAGAGGAATATTTGCAACAGATATTAGCTCAGGGTGAATCTTCCTCAAGCAAAAGGAAGAGGACTGATGATGAATGATGGCTCAGGGCAAATCTTCCTCAGCAAAAAAAAAAAAAAAAAAAAATGGGCAAAAGATCTGAACAGACATTTTTCCAAAAAAGATATACAGATGGCCAACAGGCATACGAAAAGATGTTCAACATCACTAATCATCAGGGAAATACAAATCAAAACTACAATGAGATATCACCTCACACCCGTCAGAATGCCTATAATTACCAAGACAACAAACAACAAACGTTGGAGAGGATGTGGTGAAAACGAAACTCTCATACACTGCTGGTGGGAGTGCAAACTGGTGCAGCCACTATGGAAAACAGTATGGAGATTCCTCAAAAAATTAAGAATAGAACTACCATGTGATCCAGCTATTCCACTGCTGGGTATTTATCCAAAGAACATGAAAACATGACATATGCAACCCTATGTTTATTACAGCATTATTCACAATAGCCAAGACTTGGAAACAACCTAAGTGCCCATCAACGGATGAAGGGATAAAGATGTAGTATATATATATACAATGGAACACTACTCAGCTATAAGAAAAGATGAACTCTTACCATTTGAGACAACATGGATGGACCTTGAGGGTATTATGCTAAGCGATATAAGTCAGATGGAGAGTCAAATACCGTATGATCTCACTCATAAGTAGAAGATAAAAACAACAACAACAAACAAACATAGATACAGAGATTAGACTGATGGTTACCAGAGGGAAAGGGGGGAGGGGGCAGGACGAAAGGGGTGATAGGGCACATGTGTACAGTGATGGATGGTAATTAGTCTTTGGGTGGTGAACATGATGTAGTCTACACAAAAATTGAAACATAATGACGTACACCTGAAATTTATATAATGTTATAAACCAATATTACTTCAATAAAATAATTAAAAAAATAAAAAAATAATGAAAAATCATTTCAATCTTCTGATTAATATGAGGAGATACTTTTTTTTTTAACATTGATGTTATATGTAGTAAAGATTCTGTTCATTTAAGTAAATGTTCAAAATAACCATTAAAAAATTTTTGGTTACTGGATTTTGTTTATGTCTTTGAAAGCAACTCCAGATACAGGAGCACAAAGCAACACAATTTATGTTTCAAACATTTTATTAGTATGAATGTGCCTGATTGACTTCATTAAGGTTACTTCTAATTTCTCACTATATACAAATGTTATGGCTGTATTGGCATGTTAATCTTTGCCCTTATTTTCTTTTTTTTTTTTTTTTTTTTTTTTTAAATTTTTTGTTTATTGCAGTAACATTGGTTTATAACATTGTAAAAATTTCAGGTGTACATCATTGTACTTCTATTTCTGCATAGATTACATCATGTTCACCACCAAAATACTAATTACAACCCATCACCACACACATGTACCCAATTATCCCTTTCACCCTCCTCCCTCCCCCCTTCCCCTCTGGTAACCACCAATCCAATCTCTGTCCCTATGTGTTTGTTTATTGTTGTTATTATCTACTACTTAATGAAGGAAATCATACGGTATTTGACCTTCTCCCTCTGAAATAGAGACCAAAAAAACAATAGAAAAAATTAATAAAACCAAGAGCTGGTTCTTTGAAAAGATCAACAAAATAGACAAACCTTTAGCTAGACTCACCAAGAAAAAAAGAGAGAAGGCACAAATAAGTAAAATCAGAAATGAAAGAGGAGAGGTTACAACAGACACCTCAGAAATACAAAAGATTATAAGAGAATACTATGAAAAACTATATGCCAACCAATTCGACAATCTGGAAGAAATGGATAAATTCTTCTTTGCCCTTATTTTCAATGATTGTTTACCTAAAAGAATTACCTGGTTGTTAGGTATGAACATTCATATTTAAGGCTTTTGATCCATAATGTAAATTTTTTTACAGAACTTCTCTCAAGATTTCTTGTGTTTGTTCCTATCATGGTAAATAGTCTGTAGTATGGGCTCAATGATAGTTATTGAATTAGCAAGTGAGGATTCAAGTCATTATCTCCTCATTGGGTTTCTCCCTTAAACTTTGGAGGGGTGTTGCCAACTACCTACTGGACATCTTCACCTGAATGGCTCAATAAAATTTCAAAATAAACAGTTTAAATTGTAAGTATTCACCCTACATATTCACCCTACATTCTTCCTTTCATTTACTATTTTAGATGACGTCATACCATTATTTAAGTTGGGTAAACTGTAAGCCTGGAAATCATCGTCCACACTATTCCCTCTCCCTCTCACTCATTTCTCATCCAACACTTAACTGATTTTCCCCCAAATATTCTAAATCCACCCCTGTTTCTTCCTCCTTACTCTAATCACAGTGTTTCAGGTCCCCATCATTTCAGGCCAGGTCTCTCTATCTACAGCCTTGCCCTTCCTTAATACATCCTCACTGCGGCCAAGTCTGAGCATGTCAGTGTTCCTATTTAAAGTCCTTCTCATCTCCTGTAGTGGCACTTTCCAAATGTGTGCAGAGAGTAGGTTACAGGAATGCCAGAGCTCAGGAGCTACCAAGTGACAACCCTTGGTTGTCAACAGTCCTGACTAGGTGGGCAAGCGTAGTATGCATATATTATCCTTTCTCTGTGGTCCCTGATGTGAAAATATTTGGGCAACTCTGACTATCCGATAACTTCTCGTTGTAGCATTTAAAGACTCTGACCACACCCTTCATCTCACAAAACTTCCCACTGTTGCATTTTTCTGTTACTAGGTCCTGATGCACCATGCCCTTGGTTGCTTCTTGCCTTTGTCTTATTCTGTTACTCCCCAACTCTCCCCACTCCTTCGCTCACACCAGTCTTTGCCACACTTTGAGAATCAATAATCTACCAACTCCTACTTTGTTTGACTCTGGATCAATGTCTCTTGAAGTCTGGTCTGTAAATGACATGCATCAGAATCATGTGGGGCTTGTTTAAAAAAAAAACTGATTCCTGAATCCCACCCAGGAATAAGTGAGTCATGACATCTGGATTTGGAACCCATAAACAATCCATCACTTAAATGATCCCCGTGTGTTTATTTTACACAGGAAATTGTATAAAGTATTGCTGTACACACAACCTCACTGACTGAGGTAGCTTACAAAATATGATTACATATATGCTACAAGACAGCAAAAGCAAATAGAGTTAAATAAGAAAATTTTGATTCTTCATAAATATGAACTCACCAACATTGAACAATTAACAGTGAAATATTTTCTAGTAAAAAGAAATGATAAAAACTACTCTTCATTTGAAAAATAAAATTATATTGATGGGAGGGACTACAATTGACCCTAAGAATTAATGAGAAATATCTTTGCGACAATCTGTAATCTGAGAAATTCCGGCATTCATGATTAACTATTAGAGTGAAGACAAAAATGCCTTAGAGAAATGTGCCTGATAGCACACATGGTCAGCAGAATATCTGGATTTTTAAAGTTAGTTTATTTTCAAAGTTCATGGCTCCTTGAAATTCTATCTTCAGTCTCACAACACATTCCCCTTGAGGATATACGGCATGTTGATATTTGAAATTATACTTGTAGCACATGTACTGGTGGTGAATACATAATAAATAATTTACTTAATACCTTTATTTTTTATGGTTTAAGCAATAGATCATTATTCACAGGTGGAACCTATTCACGGGCTTCATTGATGATCTTCCCACTGCATCTCTCTCCCTTTATGTTTTCTAACTTACAATTGCCAATCATATTTACATTAATGTTTTCCTTCATAAACCCAAAAGTCTGGATGGGGAGCTCTCATGCTGGATCTATAGAAAGGCTATATATTTTAGGAGACCAAAAGTTTTAAATTGTCCAATTTATCAAAGTCTAGACGGTCTCATGAATAGTGCAATCATTTCCAAATTCTGACTGTGTGATATGGCTGTGTTAAAAGTACATTTAACAAAAAAAAAATTTAGGTATCTGAATCAACTATTCAGTGAGTGGCTTTACTTTCCTCTCTAAGCCTTAGATTTCTATGCAAAATAATAACAATAATATCTTCCTCACAAGCTTTGCATTAAATGAGATACAGCATAACGCCTGACATAGTCACAAGACTAGTTTAATTTTTTGGACTAAATTTTCTATCTCTATCTACGTCTGAAAAGAATGCCCAGATCAATACACAGACATTGGACAATATTTTAAAGTGTAATTATCCTTTTAGACAACAATGTGTGAACAGTCTTTGTAGATCTGTCCACTCCACTGGACTGTAGATATGCCTGGAGAACAGTGGTCTTTTCCATAGTCAGCCTCTTGTTCATATTAACTACTTAATAAATATTTGTTCAAATGTTTGCCAATGTCATTTAAATTTCAATATTCATCCTTAATGTTTATTTAAATAAATTTGTTTAGAAATTGCTCTCTGGAAGCTGGAAACAAGGGAAAAGATGGAGTAGACAATATTATTTCTTTCAAATATTTTTTGCCTTAATACATATGCATCGCTGGTCCAATAACATCAGGCTTAGCCACATGACCTGCTCTGGTGAAGGAAATATGAGCCAAAGTGACACAGGTTATGTAGGAGCTGAAGCCTTAACAGCCACTACATGGTTCCACCATTGCTTTTTCCCTCTGCCATGAAAACACCATTTTCTAACAAGGGATCACCTTTTCAGCTTCTGTCCTCACATGAAGCGGAGTGGCAGTCAACCTGTACCCAATCTGTGGTGGGAATAAAATACAAACCTTTGCTGTTTTAAACTTCTAAGATGTCAAGTTTGTTGCTGCAACACAGCCTCTTGAAAGCTTGCCCACACAGGGTGCGGTTGCTAAAAACCCTCTTTACTCATCAAAGTCTATGATTCAATTACTTAGAATAACCATGGAATCATAAAATGTAGATTCAAAGGAAACTCAGTAATTATATAATCTAACCCTCTCATTTTACAAGTGAGAAATTAGAGACCTAGAGAGCTTAAATAGATGCATTTATGGATGGCCAACTAACCAACCATGGGCCAGGGCCCAAATCTGGATGTCCTGACTCTACTTATTTAACAATTGATACTGAATATAAATATTTGTTCTTCAACTAAGTGAAAAGGAAGGGTAACTAAAATTATAGGCAAATATGAAATCATAATAATGCATTACCTCTATGAAAAAGCTATTACTGCTAATTCACAGCTTATTTTTCCAATAGTTGCTTGATTTGCTAAGAGCTATTTTCATTCTCTCTCCTTGTGTTCAAAACTACAAATTTGAGACCAGCTGATCAGACTGACCATTACTTGTTGTATAGACTTCATCTCTGTGCGAAGCAAACTGAACTGTACAAGATTGAACCATAAACTCAGCCTCATTAGCAGTCTGCTCTCACTAATTTGCCTAAAGTAGACTTATTTTAAAGGCTCAAAGAATTTCGAATTGAGAGAAAAGAGTCATTCATTTGGGAATTATCAGGACAATTACGTGAAGAACCAAAAGGCTACAGCACAGTTAATCTAGGTTACATGTCAGCAATTCCTGCCTCTGCAGATTTTAGGCACAGGAGTGGGATAGCCGTTGAAATTGCAAACATTTTTAATTTGGAACAGTTTTAAAGGTGAAATGGATGCTTAGTTATCTAGGACTAATTTTTTTCCCCAAAATAAAAGACAATCCTGATTTGTAGCATTTGCCAATTTCTGTGATGCAATTACTTCCATTATTGCTCATTTCGAGCTACCAGTGGTTTAATAACTGGATTGCAATATTCCTGAATGTGTACTTTTGGCTTTTGTGAGCTGGTGTGAAACATAGACTCTGATAGATCTGGGTTTAAATCTCAATTGTATCACTTAAGTATACCACGTAAGGTATCCTGGCCTTCGGTGTCTTAATTGGCTTAACAATAGCTACTGTATAGAATTATTGTAAGAATTAAAAATACGGATAATAAAACTCCTAATGTCTCTCCTACTTTGCTCTATTTCGTTTAATCTGTTCCAGCGATGTTGGACACCTGGCAATATCCCAAACAGTATAATCACATTCCCGCCTCAGGGCCTTTGTATTTGCTATTTTCTTTGCCAAAATATTATTCACCCAGTATCCTCAGGGATCACCTGCTCTCTGCCTCCCATCCTTTGCTTTTCTCCAAAGCACTAATCACCAGCTCTCAATTACATATTATACCTATTTATTTGGTTTTTGTCTGTCTCACTCTATTAAAATGTAAACTTCACAGCAGCAAGGACTGTGGTCTCTTTTGTTCACTTCTGCATCCTCAGAGCTTGGAACAGTATCAGACATATAGACTTAGTAAATACTTGTTGAATAAACATAGACTCAATAAATACTTGTTGAATAAATGTGTAAATGAAGAAATGACTGAATAAACAATAAGATTTTAATATTTATTAATTATCCTACCTTGAGGCTAGGGACAACTAATCTTACCGTGATTTCCCTCTGGAATCAATGAACTTTCTGCTCTAGCCAAAACCATTCAGTTCTAAATAGCCATGCTCATTCCCAGTGCCATGTCTTTTCTCATGTTGCCTCCCATACTATTATTGTTGTAAGTACACTGGCTTGAGTTTTCCTTTTAATAGAAATTTTCTGAGAACAAAGAGAAAGCTGGAGAATATGACAGCCTACATAACACATTGTGGTAAAACTTTGAGGGAGTCACTGCTTTTTGTTAAATTGGGAAGGAAACTCTGGAAGATTGATAAAGGGTGTTAATAATATCCACAAATAGGATCTAGTACTAGATGCCTGAGTACCTTCCTTCCTCAAATTCCACTGTTATGGCAAAAACATACGAGGAAAATAAAGAATGACATTAATAAATACAACACATAATACATGCACAACAAAGTAATTTATAATCAATGTTTTGAGTCAATAATGAAAAACATAGTAATCTTTTGTTGCCCCAGGTAATGAATATCATTTGTAAAAGAAAAGTAGGTTAAAGTATAGAATATTCACTTAGGGAAGAGAGCTAAGCTATTTGTCCCAAGAAAATATGCAAACACATTTACACTCAGTTCTAGTACCACTCTCTATATTAATTAGACTCTAACTTCATTTCCTAGGGCAAATCTACATAGGAGGAAATTTATGAGCACTCAATTCAAAGTGGAAGGTCGAACATGTAAAAGGTGGGCACAGTGAAAAAAAATAAAACAATGGGCATATTGTATTGAGCACTTATGTTTTAAAAATCTTTTTATAATTCAATTTGCATACAAAGTTAATTTTGCCTGATAAAAGTGGTATTAATCAAGCAGTTTCATCACATATCAGAGTTTTATTCATAATAGATATTATAGATTGAACTGTGTCTCCCAAGAAGATATGTTAAACTCCTAACTCCCAGTAACTGTGAAAGTGACTTTATTTGTAAACAAGGTCTTTATAGATATAATCGAGTTAAGATGAGGTCATTAGGATGGGCCCTAATCCAATATGACTGATGTCCTCGTAAGAAGACGAGAAGAGATAGACACAGATGAAGAAAGTACACCATGTCATTACAGAGGTAGAGATTGGAGGGATGCAGCTGCAAGCCAAGGATTGAAGGCCACCACCAGATGCTAGGAAGAGGTAAGTAAGGATTCTACCCAGAGCCTCAAAGGGTGCATGGCCCTGCCGACACCTTGACTTTAGACTTCAAACCTCCAGAAATATGCGAGAATAAACTTCTGTTGTTTAAGCCACCCAGTTTATGGTACTTTGTTACAGCTGCCTTAGGAAACTAATACCATAGCCCCAAACTGGAAGCAACCAAGATGACCTTCAACGGGTGAATGAATAAACAAACTGTGGTACATCTATACAATGAAATACTTGACACAGCTGGTGGAAATGCAAACTGGTACAGCCTCTATGGAAAACAGTATGGAGATTCCTCAAAGAATTAAAAATAGAAATACCCTATGATCCAGCTATCCCGCTAATGGGAATCTATCCAATGAACCTGAAATCAGCAATCCAAAGAGGCTTATGTGCCCCTATGTTCATTGCAGCATTATTCACTATAGCCAAAAAGTGGAAGCAACCTAAGTGTCCCTCAACTGATGATTGGATCAAGAAGCTGTGGTATATATACACAATGGAATACTACTCAGCCATAAAAAAAGACAAAATCATCCCATTTGCAACAACATGGATGGGCCTGGAGGGCATTATGTTAAGTGAAATAAGCCAGAAAGAGAAAGACAAACACTGTATGATCTCACTCACATGTGGAATATAAACCAACACATGGACAGAGAAAACTGTGTTGTGGTTACCAGGGGCAATGGGGGTGGGGGGTGGGCACAAGGGGTGAAGGGAGACATATGTATGGTGATGGACAAACAAAAATGTACAATCCAAAATTTCACAATGTTATAAACTATTAAAACATCAATAAAAAAAAAAAGAAATGAGCTATCAAGTCACAAAAAGACATGGAGGACCCTTAAATGACTATTGCTACTTGAAAGAAGCAAGTCTGAAAAGGCTACATATTTTATGATTCCAATTATATGACATCCTGTAAAAGACAAAACTATAGAGACAATAAAATGATTAGCAGTTGCCAGGGGGTAGGGGGCAGGAAAGGAGGGTCAAAAAGGGAAAGCATGGAGGACTTTTAGGGTAGTAAAACTATTCCGTATAATATTGTAATGGAGCATTTGTCAAAACCTATAGAACTTTAGAGCAAAAAGAGTGAACCTTATTGTATGCAAATTTTAAAAATCGTTTCAGAGGTGAGGGGATTCCAGGAAGGAATGTTGACTGTGACACAACAATCTAACTGTATTAGAAATATATAAAAGAATCACACAGAAGGAGGTGGGGGAAAAGGTGCTGACTTAAGTAGCATTGGAAGTAAGTGGAATGAAGACTAAAGACCAGGAGGGGGCGGAGTCAAGATGGCGGCGTAGACAGACTCTGAACTCACCTCCTCCCGTGGACACAGCCAATTTACAACTACTCGTGGAAAAATTACCCCTGAGACAGAACTGAAAACTGGATAAGAGGAACTCCTGCAACAACGGACAATCCTAACTGAGGTGGAAGAGGCAGAGACCCCCTTCCGGAGAGAAAAAAACGCCGCCTTCACAAGCCGCCAGCTTCACGGCCGCCGGGAGCAGCGCACAGGTACGCAGCCTCCCTGGAGGCGCGGAGTCCTGAGCCGGGGAGCCCCCCGCTGTGGGCATTTTGTGGACCCAGCACAATTGAGACCAGCGGCATAATATCTGACTTTGCCTGCTACTAAAACATTGGGGAGCAGCCCCAGAAAACCCGGTTCACAAAGAAACTAAAACTGGCTCTTAAAGGGCCCATGCACAAACCCACCCGTTCCAGAAAGCATCCTAAAATCACCAGAAAGAAAGGTGCACAGTGCTTTGGTGACAAGAGACTCACCTAATAGGCCCTGAGTGCATCTTGGTGAGGGGTGAGACCTCTCCAGGGACTGGGACATTGGCGGCGGCCATTGTTGTGGCCTGGTGTGAGCGTGCTGACACAGACGCCATTGGAGTTCTCCCTGAGGCCAGCTAGCCCAGGGTCTGCTCCACCCGCTAGAGCACCGATTTAATCCAGCTCAGCCAGGGCAGGCAGCCCACCCTAGAGACTGGCCCCACCCAACAACAAGCCCTCAGGCAACATGTGGGCCTGCATAGATTGGTGACTGGATTCTCTGCAGCTTGGCAACTGAGCGGGGCAGGGTGTGCACAAGGAGCGGGTGGAGAGTGTGGGGCTCCCGTGGTGGAGAGACTGGGTCCGCTTGGGGAGGTCAGGGCGCTCACACGGGGCAGGACTGTGTTGACTGTGTGTGTGGACCTGTGGGCTACAGGACTTGTCAGCTGCAGAAGACTTGTGCTTCTCAAAGACCCACATAGGAGGTTTGCCCCACCTTCCAAAGCCTGAAACAATTGGGTGCTCCTGTGCCTGAGGCCAGCCCCACCCAGCTGCAATCCTCAGAGAGCTGACAAGAGACATAATAGGCTAGAGGCTTGCAGCAATTGTAAGGCCCTGAGCCTAACAACCTGCCACGCTGTGGGCCTACTCACTTAAAAGAAATACTGCAACACAAATGTGGTATTAGAACTTACAGCCAACTGTGCTGGGGTGCCCCACACCTGATAAAGAGACTGAAGGGCCCACAACAACTACAAGCAGCTGAGCATTACAACAGCTGGCCAGGAGCATAACTCAGCCTCCCTGGGCGCCTATAGGGAGAGCTAACAGGCCACAATAGAAGGACACACGTAGCCCACATAGGGGCCACCCCTGGAACATTGAGAACTGAGGGAAGCACACTGGAACCTTCCTAAGGCATCAGTTACATAAGGTCACCTATCCAAGAGCAGGAGACGTAGCTGGTCTACCTAATACATAGACACAAGCACAGGGAAAGAGGCAAAATGAAGAGGCAAAAGAATACATTCCAAGTAAGGGAACAGGACAAAACCCCAGAAAAGGAACTAAGTGAAACAGAAATGAGCAACCTACCTGACAGAGAGTTCACAGTAAGAGTGTTAAGGATGCTCACTGATCTGGGGAGAAGAATAGATGAACTCAGTGAGAATGTCAACAAAGAAATGGAAGATATAAAAAAGAACCAATCAGAAATGAAGAATACAATACTGGAAATGAAAAATTCATTAGAGGGACTCAAAAGCAGAGTAGAGGATACAGAACGCATCTGTGAGCTGGACGAAAGACTAGAAGAAATTACCCAAGGTGAACAGGTAAAAGAGAAAAGAATTAAAAAGAGTGAGGATAGTCTAAGGGACCTCTGGGACAACATCAAGCGCACTAACATCCGTGTTATAGGTGTCCCGGAAGGAGAAGAGCGGGACAAGGGGGTAGAGAATCTATTTCAAGAAATAATAGATGAAAACTTCCCTAACCTAAGGAAGGAAACAGACATCCAGGTACAGGAAGCACAGAGAGCCCCAAACAAGATAAACCCAAAGAGGCCCACACCAAGACATATCATAATCAAAATGTCCAGAATTAAAGATAAAGAGAGAATCCTAAAAGCCGCAAGAGAATGTCAAGTTACATACAAAGGAAACCCCATAAGGCTATCAGCTGACTTCTCAGCAGAAACCTTACAGGCTAGAAGAGAATGGCACGATATATTTAAAGTGCTAAAAGGAAAAAACTTACAGCCAAGAATACTCTACCCAGCAAGGTTATCATTCAAAATGGAAGGAGAGATCAAAATTTTCCCAGATAAGCAAAAATTAAAGGAGTTAGTCACCAAGAAACCAGTGCTACAAGAAATGTTAAAGGGACTGATTTAAGGGGAAAAGAGAAGACCACAAATAGGAAAAATTATCTATTTCCATGATTAGAACGTAATGGATACAAATGCACAACAAAGAGGTTAGATATGATATTAAAAACATAAAAGGAGGGAGGAGGGGAGTTAAAGAGTAGAGCTTTCAGACAGAGGTCAAACTCAAGTGACCATCAATTCTGTATAGAAGAAGTAAGGAACAGAGAAGGACTACTAAAACACTGAGAAAAAAAAAAGTTAAAAAATGGCAGTAAGTACATACTTATCAATAGCTACTTTAAACGTCAATGGACTAAATGCTCCAATTAAAAGGCATAGGGTGGCTGACTGGATAAAAAAACAAGACCCATATATATGCTGCATAGAAGAGACACACTTCAGACCTAAAGACACTCACAAACTGAGAGTGAAGGGATGGAAAAAGATACTCCACGCAAATGGCAATGAAAAGAAAGCTGGGGTAGCAGTACTCATATCAGACAAAATAGACTTTAAAACAAAAACTGTAACAAGAGACAAAGAAGGGCATTACATAATGATCAAGGGAACAATCCAACAAGAGGATGTAACACTTGTAAATATCTACGCACCCAATGTAGGTGCACCCAAATATATAAAGAAATTATTAACAGACATAAAAACAGAAATAGACAGTAACACAATAATAGTAGGGGACTTTAACACTCCACTTACACCAATGGATAGATCATCCAAACAGAAGATCAATAAGGAAACATTGGCCTTAAATGACACACTAGAACAGATGGACTTAGTAGATATATACAGAGCATTCCATCCCAAAACCGAAGAATACACGTTCTTTTCAAATGCACATGGAACATTCTCCAGGATTGATCACATATTAGGCCACAAAACAAGTCTCCATAAATTTAAGAAGATTGAAATAATACCAAGCATCTTTTCTGACCACAACGGTATGAAACTAGAAATCAACTATAGGAAGAAAATCAGAAAAGCCACAAATACATAGAGATTAAACAAAATGCTACTGAACAACGACTGGGTTAACGAAGAAATCAAAGAAGAAATCAAAAAATACCTGGAGACAAATGAAAATGAAAATACAACATGCCAGAATTTATGGGATACAGCAAAAGCGGTTCTAAGAGGGAAGTTTATAGCGATACAGGCCTATCTCAACAAACAAGAAAAATCTCAAATAAACAATCTAACAATGCACCTAAAGGAACTGGAAAAAGAAGAACAAACAAAGCCGAAAATCAGTAGAAGAAGGGAAATAATAAAAATTAGAGCAGAAATAAATGAAATAGAGACCAAAAAAACAATAGAAAAAATTAATAAAACCAAGAGCTGGTTCTTTGAAAAGATCAACAAAATTGACAAACCTTTAGCTAGACTCACCAAGAAAAAAAGAGAGAAGGCACAAATAAGTAAAATCAGAAATGAAAGAGGAGGGGTTACAACAGACACCTCAGAAATACAAAAGATTATAAGAGAATACTATGAAAAGCTATAAGCCAACCAATTCGACAATCTGGAAGAAATGGATAAATTCTTAGAATCATACAACCTTCCAAAACTGGATCAAGAAGAAGTAGAGAATTTGAATAGACCAATCACCAGTAAGGAGATTGAAACAGTAATCAAAAACCTCCCCAAAAATAAAAGTCCAGGACCAGGCGTCTTCCCTGGTGAATTCTACCAAACATTCAAAGAAGACTTAATACCTATCCTTCTCAAACTCTTCCAAAAAATTGAGGAGTGGGGGAAGCTCCCTAACTCATTCTACGAAGCTGACATTACCCTGATACCAAAACCAGACAAAGACAACACAGAGGAAATTGCAAGCCAATATCACTGATGAACACCAATGCGAAAATCCTCAACAAAATACTGGTAAATCACATACAACAATACGTTAGAAAGATTATACACCATGATCAAGTGGGATTTATTCCAGGTATGCAGGGATGGTTTAACATTCGCAAATCAATCAACGTAATACACCACATTAATAAAATGAAGAACAAAAATCACAGGATCGTCTCAATAGATGCAGAGAAAGCATTTGACAAGATACAGCATCCATTTATGATAAAAACTCTGAATAAAATGGGTATAGAAGGAAAGTACTTCAACATAATAAAGGCCATATATGAGAAACCCACAGCTAATATCATCCTCAATGGTGAAAAACTGAAAGCTATCCCTCTGAGAACGGGAACCAGACAAGGATGCCCACTGTCACCACTCCTATTTAACATAGTACTGGAAGTCCTAGCCAGAGCAATCAGGCAAGAGAAGGAAATAAAGGGGATCCAAATTGGAAAGGAAGAAGTGAAACTGTCACTATTTGCAGATGACATGATTTTATGTATAGAAACACTAAAGAATCCACCAGAAAACTTTTAGAAGTAATAAACGAATATGGTAAAGTTGCAGGATACAAAATCAACATACAAAATTCAGTTGCATTTCTATACACTAACAACGAAGTAGCAGAAAGAGAAATTAAGAATACCATCCCATTTACAATTGCAACAAAAAGAATAAAATACCTGGGAATAAACTTAACCAAAGAGGTGAAAGAGCTGTACACGGAAAACTATAAAACATTGCCGAAAGAAATTGAAGAAGACACAAAGAAATGGAAAGATATTCCGTGCTCTTGGATTGGAAGAATTAACATAGTTAAGATGTCCATACTTCCTAAAGCCATCTATAGATTCAATGCAATCCCTATCAAAGTTCCAACAACATTTTTCACAGAAATAGAACAAAGAATCCTAAAATTTATATGGAACAACAAAAGACCCCGAATAGCTAAAGGAATCCTGAGAAAAAAGAACAAAGCTGGAGGTATCACACTCCCTGATTTCAAACTATACTACAAAGCTATAGTAACCAAAACAGCATGGTACTGGCACAAAAACAGACACACAGATCAATGGAATAGGATCGAAAGCCCAGAAATAAACCCACACGTCTATGGACAGCTAATCTTTGACAAAGGAGCCAAGAACATACAATGGGGAAAAGAAAGTCTCTTCAACAAATGGTGTTGGGAAAACTGGATAGCCGCATGCAAAGAAATGAAAGTATACCCTTACCTTACACCATACACAAAAATTAACTCCAAATGGATTAAAGACTTGAATGTAAGACCTGAAACTATGAAACTTCTAGAAGAAAACATAGGCAGTACGCTCTTCCACATCGGTCTTAGCAACATCTTTTCAAGCACCACATCTGACCGGGCAAGAGAAACAATAGAAAAAATAAACAAATGGGACTACATCAAACTAAAAAGCTTCTGCACAGCAAAGGAAACCATCAACAAAACGAAAAGACAACCTAACAATTGGGAGAAGATATTTGCAAACCATACATCTGATAAGGGCTTAATCTCCAAAATATATAAAGAACTCATGCATCTTAACAACAAAAAAACTACCAACCCAATTAAAAAATGGGCAAAAGACCTGAACAGACATTTCTCCAAAGAAGATATACAGATGGCCAACAGACACATGAAAAGATGTTCAAAATCACTAACTATCAGGGAAATGCAAATCAAAACTACAATGAGATATCACCTCACGCCCGTCAGAATGGCTATAATTAACAAGACAGGAAACAACATGTGTTGGAGAGGATGTGGAGAGAAGGGAACTCTCATACACTGCTGGTGGGAGTGCAAACTGGTGCAGCCACTATGGAAAACAGTATGGAGATTCCTCAAAAAATCAAGGATAGAACTACCATATGATCCAGCTATTCCACTGTTGGGTATTTATCCAAAGAACTTGAAAACACCAATTTGCAAAGGTACATGCACCCCTGTGTTCATTGCAGCGTTATTCACAATAGCCAAGACTTGGAAGCAACCTAAGTGCCCATCAAGGGACGAATGGATAAAGAAGCTGTGGTATATATACACAATGGAATACTACTCAGCCATAAGAAACGATGAAATCCAGGCATTTGTGACAACATGGATGGACATTGAGGGTATAATGCAAAGTGAAATAAGTCAGAGGGAGAAGGTCAAATACCGTATGATTTCCTTCATTAAGTAGTAGATAATAACAACAATAAACAAACACATAGGGACAGAGATTGGATTGGTGGTTACCAGAGGGGAAGGGGGGAGGGAGGAGGGTGAAAGGGATAATTCAGTACATGTGTGTGGTGATGGGTTGTAATTAGTATTTTGGTGGTGAACATGATGTAATCTATGCAGAAATAGAAGTACAATGATGTACACCTGAAACTTTTACAATGTTATACACCAATGTTGCTGCAATAAACAAAAAATTAAAATAAATAAATAAAAAAAAAAGACTAAAGACCAAAGGAAATGCACATCAGTACTGTACTCAAATTGATAAAGTTATTTCTACAGGATGAGGGGCTAAGAATCTGATGCTGCTACATACTTTATTTACTTTTTAAATTATATTTACTGAATTTAAACAATTAAGTAAATAGATGGCAGGTAGTGGAAACCAGGTTTCTCGCTGGTGGAGTGGGAATTTACAGATAAGCAAGTCGAAGAAGCTAGAATTATCCACATGGTATTGAGGTTAGAGACATCAATGTAAACGGGGTTAGCTTAATATGGGTACCAATGTACATAGAGGTATATTTATGGAAATGTGTACATGCGCAGGTTAATAAGCACACATATGGTTCTGTGCTCTGTGAGCTGAGATGGCCTGAAAGAAATAGCAACCCAGTAGCAACAAGCACACCTGACACTCAGATCTTGCTTTCCATCATCATTCTCTAGTAAAAAGGAACCAGGGCTCATTGGAGTAATGGCTTATGCCAGGACTGGGAAGGAAGGATACAAGATCAGTCTGGAACATCTTGTAGATCCAGAAAGTGAGGAAGTTTTCAAAGAAAAAAAGAGAACCTCCCATGGATGGGGAGTCCATTAAAAGAGGACAGAAGCCAAGAGAAGGAACTCCCAGTGGCCTAAGCCAGAACAATTTGAGTAACAAAATAAATTAGTATTAGATTGTAACCCAGAGTATAAAATAAATATTTGTGAGCCCATACTGATATAAATAAATACTTGAATAAATTCATAAATGGAGGAGAAGAGCCAAATCTCTCACTTATGTAGATACTCTTATCTCCAGGAAGGGGATCATAGCTCCCCATGCCTCAGGTGTGGGCTGCACATGGTGGCTTCCTTCCAAAGAGTGCAATACAGAGAGGGAAGAAAAAGAAGTAACTTGACAGTGGAGAAACCTGACAAACACTACCTCCCATGTGATTAAGGTCAACGCCAGCTGTCATAAATCATGCTGATTGTACATATCCTTGATATAACATTATGAGAATGACACTTCACCTCTGTGGTCTTCCTCCTGATAACCCATAACTCCAGACTTACCATAAGAAAAACATCAAATAAATTCCAATATTGGAGGATCCTATAACACGCCTAAGCAGTACTCCTCAAAACTGTCAATGTCGTCAAGAACAAGGAAGACCTGAGGAACTGCCACAGCCCAGAGGAACCCAAGGATACATGACAACTAAATGTCACGTGGTATCCTGGACGGGATAGTGGACTAGAAAAAGGATAGCAGGTAAAATCTAAGGAAATCTGAATAAACTATAGACTTTAGTTAGTAACAATGTATCAATATTGGTTCATTAATGTAACAAATTTACTAAACTGATATAAGATGTTACGAATGGCTGTGGGATATAGGGGACCCCTCTGTACCATCCTTTCAATTTTTCTATAAACCTAAAGTTATTCTAAAACAATAAAGTATATTATAAAAAAGTTAAACAATGTAAGAGTTAAAAAATAATGCAAAAATGTCATGTGGAAGGAAGATATTCAATACTTATAGCAAATGCTATGAAAACTCCATCATTAATTTATTCGTTTAATAACTATGCCTGGAGTGACTACCCTGAGTTAGGCAGTAGCTACTCAATGACTTAGGATACGTCAGTTAGCAAAACACTCATGGTTCCTACAGCCATGTCTTACAATCTCATAGGTAAAACATAAATAAATCAACACAAAAATAATATTTTCAAATTTTGATACATACAACAGAAGAGAAATGCAAAACGCAATCTAAGTATAGACAGCGAACTTTAACCTGGTGTGAAAGAGATGGTGTGAATGGGGAAGAGTGATATTCTTATTTTCATTTTCTAAAAGGAGAAAATTGGGTTTCTCAGAGATTTCCTGATAAATCACCAGTAAAATTTAAAAAAGAACTAAAAACTGCAATTTTTCTTGTCGATTCCAATTTCAAAAATTTGATACTGTAATACTATTAACGGTAATTTTTGAAAATCACCAAGATGAAAAAAGAATGTAATTGTCTTGAAAAATCTGGTTCACCTAAGATAAGTATCAAAAAATAGGAGGTAAAATTAATTCTGCTATATGATTTAGGGAGCAGTGAGTAAACTTCAAGAAGTAGACTATTTTACTGTAAGCTAAAGTATTTCTTTACTGTAAGCTGAAGAGATTATTTATGAAGAAGCAAAGATATCTTTTTCTCACTCTAACAATTATGTAGGCACTTTACAACACGCTGCTGCAAGGACATTAACTGCACAGCGAATATCAGCTTTAAATGTTTCTACACATGTAGAATTTTAGAGAAGAGTAAGTGATCACTCCCTAATGAATGACATCAACCTTCTCTGACCTATTGAGCAAACTCAATTATTTCTTGGTAATGGCATTAAGATTGGATAAATCAGACCATATTTTATCTATTTGTTCTTTATACTTTAGGTAGATTGAAAAGAAAGTATTTTTTAAAATAACTATTCAAATTCAATTACTTAATAATTATTGATGGGTTCTAGAAGATTAGGTGGTACCCCCAAAGTCTTTGAAGTTATTCAAATAACTTTAATAATAGTTTTGCCAACCACATTTCATTTACATGCTATGACCGTGCTTTGAAGATGGGTTAAAACAATTACTTTTAAATTAATCTGGATGCAGCATTGACATAGATAATACTCAATTTACCTCCAAATTTATAAAAGACTAGTGAAATACAGCTATTAATGACTTTTCTAATTCATGGTTGCTCTAATATGATAGTTTCTTTAAAGATCTTCAAATAGATTCATATATAAAGGTTGCAAAGAGAGTTTTTATAAGGTTTATTATAAGGTGCTCTCATTATTTTAAGCAACCCCAAAATAATGGACCATAGGAAAGTCTCATGCCAAGAAAATTCTCTCTTAATACATCAAAATCCAAAAATAACAGCTCTTCTTGAATTACTAAAATCCAGTTGAGGGGGCCGGCCCAATGGTGTAGTGGTTAAGTTTGCACGCTCCGATCTGGCGGCCCAGGGTTCACGGGTTCAGATCCTGGGCGCAGACCTACACACCGCTCATCAAGCCATGCTGTGGCAGCATCCCACACACAAAATAGAAGACTGGCATAGATGTTAGCTCAGGGCCAATCTTCCTTATCAAAAATAAATAAATAATAAAAATAAGAGTCAATTGATTCCATACAATAGAACCAGTTTTGCAAAACTGTGGACCAGAAATGACAACAATTGGGAGATTAATAACAAATTCATTGCATCTCCACGTAAAGGGGAATTTCTACCTGCTCAGGGACGGGAAGTGAATGTCACTTCCTGAACTCTGCTCTAATGTTCCTCATGTCACATGTGCTCATCCAGAAGGAAATGAAGAGTGTAGGACATGGGACAAACAATATGAACAGCACACCCCTGGTAGGAGAGCAAGGTACCACTTTTATGAAAAAATATAGTATATGGAGACAGAGGTGACTCTTTTCTCCTAAATTTAAGGGGACATATTTCAAAGTCCAAGAGGAAGAATCATTGATTCATTTAACCAATATGATCGTAATAACTAAAAGTTTCTGTGTGCCCATCGTGTTCTGAGCAGCATGCTAAGCGCCCCCGCATTATCGCTTCAAGCGAGTCAAGTCATATAAGGTGAGAGCACAGATTCCAGAGCCAGACCGCCAGGCTCTCGTCCCAGCTCCACCACTCACTAGTAGGAGGGTCTTGGGCAAGTTAATAAACCTCTATGTGCCTCAGTTTCTTCAGCTGTAAGGTGGAATTAACCACAAATCTACTTGAGAGTGCGGTCACGTATATTCAATGGGAATAAATATGTAAAGCTCATATTGCTTGCCTTTTCTTCTAAATGATCCCTTCAAGGAGAGAGATACATTTATATTTTATCATTCTGTTGGTTCCTAGCACCATTATGTTCTCAAGGAAGTTCTCAAGGAAGATTTATTGGGTAGTGCAGAACTCCTGATCACCTGCATTTGAAATAGAGCGCTTGTTAAGTTACAGGCTCCTAGGATCCACCCAGACATACTCAACATCTGGGGCTGGACTTGAGAAGCTGCATCTTAAACAAACATTCCAGCTCTCTGATGTGCACCAGAGCCGGAGACACACTGGCACAGCGATCTGAGTCTTGGTCTCTTATTCCGTAAATTGCGAATGATTATAATACTATCTATCTTATAAGGTTATTGTAAGAATTAAATGGAATACAGCATATATAAAATGCTTAACACAATGCTAGCCAGTATATTAGCTATTATTTTATTCATGTGGCTGGAACATAGGATTGACGTCAAGAGTGCTAAGGAGTGATAGGGAAAAGAAGGCTGAGGCCAGGTTGGGCAAGTTTTAAAATCAGATAAAAAAAAGAAAGTCTAAACTAAGTGTTTTGACTAGGAAGGCAATACCATCATATCTTGCCAGCAAATATATTAACACAGATACAAGTCTGCCTGCTTAAAATTTAAACAAAATGAGGCTTCAAATTTATTTTTTTTAAACTAATAAAAATATTGTGCTAGAGAATAAATCAAATAATTACAAAGTATTTATTTAGAGTCTATTAATAAAATCACTCAGAGAGAAAACAAATTATTTGTATGTAACAAAGTACAGGTTCATAGTTACAAGACTCTCACTAAAAGAGATGTATACTTTAGAGGTTACATATTCATCTCCTTAAAAGCTAAGCGCAGCAAATGCTAGGAATTTTAATATATATTGCATTGAAATGATACCGTTCTTTGCTATGAATGTCCTGTAAACTCGCTTCACATTGCATTTTACGTCTCTCACCATTTCCTTTGCTCCCTTTCTCCTCCCTCCATGCACATCTCAACATCATCTTCACTTCCTATTGCATGGAGCCCACTTTAAATTTCAAGGAGGATGAATAACTATTTAAATAACAACTCTTTTCAACAAACACATCGCTGAAAAAAAATCCTCTGTGTGTGTGCGTGCACCCGTGTGTGTTGCAATGAGGTGTTTTACTGTTCATTTACTTAAAGTTTGACTTGGCTTTTCTGTAATTGCCTTCAGCTACCTAGCTTTAGCATCTACTCCTATTTTCACCCAACCTCTGACATATGCTCAGCTGTAAACCACATGTAACAATCTCGCTGGCGCAGCCACAGAAGGTGACCCAGATTACACAACACTGTGCACTAATGCCAAGTCGTCTTGTTCAACGGCAGCTGTGCTAGGCTTTGCCTTATTGATATTCAGATTCAACAGACGCAAATCACACGGCCCCTCTGACAAGCACACACTCTGCCTGTCTTCATTTTAAACGTGTTCAATAGCTCCCGTCCTTCGTAAACACACAGCTGAGGCCATTCTGTCTCCTCTGATTTTCCATACTGCCATACACCTCACAAAATTATCCCAGCAACATTACTCTTGTTTTTATTTGGGGAAGTCTGTGGAATATAATATCTTCATTTATAAAACAGAAGCACATACAATAGAAAGGAAGCCCATTTCTCTCTGGCAAAAGAGACACTATGAACCATTATTCTTTGGGAAAAATTGAGACTCTCCCCTTGATTATGAGAGCAAATGTTGGAATACAAAGTTCTTTAAAAGTGCAGACAAATACATAGCAACAGGAATAAAATGCAATATAGCTTGTGATTAGCTTCCTCTTAAGGGCGTCAATTATAAAGTGCCAAATCTATTTTATAAAAGTGTAAACACAACAAAATACCTTCTTCTCTATGTGGCCATTTCGGTTTCCTGCTCACCACTCAAAGAGTTAAAAAAGAATACTTTCTATATCTAAATGCTTATTGGAAATCTTAGAATCAGAAAAATGTTCACACTGACTGGTACTACTGATTTGTTTAACACAGGACTCCTGCTCACGCCAAATTCTTTTTACTTCTTTTTTAAGCATTATATTCTGTAGAACATGTAACTTTATGGACTATTTGCAAGAAATATTTAAAAGTCAGGGAAAGTGCCAGAAGTTCAATAAATGGAAAAGGCTTACTTTTTATGTAGATGAAGGGTGAGAAACTGAGGTAGAAGATGAGAAGGTAGTTAATTTTCTTACACGCCATGGTCCTATTAAGAAGACACGCTCTGAGGCGTTGCTGGTGGTTTGGTCCCAGTGTGGTCCTGACCCTTGCACGACTCAGAAGGGAGCGGGTGCCTCGGAGTCCGCGGATGCCATCTCTGCCCCTGCCCCTCCTACAGCTCCTTCTCGGAAAACACGGGGACTTAGATCCAAAAAGCAGTTGTGCTTCTTAGCATCTTACTTCCACAGGAGGATGGGGTGATTTTTCAAACCTGGTGCAGATTTTTTCATGCTGGACTGGATTCATCCCCCCTCAGGGTGTTTCTACTAGCTTTCTTCCATTAACAATGCCTCCTCAAAAGGACCTACATTAGTTTAGTGTCTTCACTCAACTCTTAATAGAGGAATTAATTTCTGATGACTGCCTTAGCGCACAATTATTATGATTTGGCGACTCTTAAAGGGACACCCTATATTCCTACATGTTTACTTTCGCCTTCAGAACACAATTCACAAAGTAAATTTTTCTTTTCATAGATAGTACTCTCACAGCTCAGTCAGATTTCTGTTATTGATGAAATGGACAGAGTTCTGGAGATTATTTGGGAGTAGGTTTTCTTCCATAAACCCAGAGCCCATTTTATACCGTGCTCATGATATGTATATCCTCTGGGATCTCTAAAATTTTTGTTTTATCATAAATGTTGAATGCAAACATGTTTCCTTACTTTTTATATATACTTATTACAGATACTACAGCATTTTCTTCAGATTAAATTGTTCAAGTCCTTAAGATTGTATTATTTTTAGACACTTCATGGAAATGTCTATTAGTTAGAATTGAAATGCTTATTCTCTGACTGGGATTAGTACTAGTATATAGCCTTTGTCCATTGTTAAAACTGGTTGTTTGTTACACTTAAAATGCAATTTATATGACAGATTTTGTATAAAGTTCAATAGCTCTGTCAGGTATTTGCATACCTTGAAGTCTCTATATTTCTTGCCGTGTATCTAAACTGGGAATAATATTTTGATAGTTAGCTTAATATTTTCTACTAATGTTATGTCTGACTTATTCCAAGAGAATTTTACTTGCTATGGTGGGATTTATCCATTTAAAATTATTTATTTCTTACAGAGTTCATGACAGTTATTATTTTTAAAGATTTTTCCCTATCATGCAAATAATTTAATTTGGGCAATTTAACAGAGTAAAATAAGGTCAGGTTACAGAGGCATCATTAATCCTCTATTCTAATCCTCATATTTTATCAATTGGAAAATTGAGATGCAGAGCAATTGTACTGTCTGCCCAGAGTCATCTAGTGAGTTAGTCACAACATTAGGACTAGAGTCTCCCCATTGATTTCTAGAACATTATTCCTCCATAAACCCTGTGGATTCCTTTTCCATCTTTATTCTTATGTATTCCTTCATGCTTTTTGCAACAATGCCACTCTGGGAAGTCCACATACTGGACCAACCTAATCTTTCATTTGTCCTAAAAATGGCCTCCAGGGAGGGATGAATGGGCAGAGCACAGAGGATTTTTAAGGCAGTGAAAATACTCTGTATGATACTATAATGATGGATATCTGTCATTATACTTTTGTCCAAACCCATAGATTGTACAACACCAAGAATGAACCCTACGGTAAACTGTGGACTTCGGATGATTATAATGTGTCAATGTAGGTTCACCCTTGGTAAAAAATGTACCATTCTGGTGAGTGATGTTGATAAAGGAGGAGGATCTGCATGTGTGGAGACATCTCTGTACCTTACTCTCAGTTTTGTTGTAAACCTAAAACTTCTCTAAAAAAAAATAAATTCTTAAAAAAAAAAACTAAAGGCCTCCACCTTGAACCTCAGTGCTAAGAGAGTCACAGCATATAAGGCCAGTTGGTAGAAGGGACACAAAATGAATAGCTGCAGACATAAAATCTGACGGTATTAGAAAACTTTCCGTAAAGTGTGTTTAGTTAGGAATGTCACAATTAAAGAGACAAATAAATTTAGAGTTTTTCAAAAGACAAAAGTATCAAAGATAATAAATAGTTGGGGAAATATTCTACACAAAGAATGGTTGAAGGAATCATAAACATTGAGCTTGAATACAGGAAAATTAAGGGATGTAGCCATTAAACAAATGAGTCAATGGCAAATGTGTCAGATTTGAGGCATGTCGGGAAATTTTTTTAAAAGATGTAATATTTAAGCTGCATTTTCAAACATAAGTATAAGTACAACAAATAAATAGAGGGAGAGTGGTGTTTAAGGGCACTGCAGGAAAAGGGTACACGGGTAGGAATAGAGGCATTACATGGTTGGGCAGACCAAGGAACTGCAAATGTTCTGATGTTGCAGAAACACAAGTGTGAAGAGATGTCAGCACATAAGACTCAATAAACCACAAAATCCACATATTTTAACTTTCAGTATGAAGAAGGAAACCATTAATAGATTTTAAATAGTGGATTAGCATAATGAGACTTGCATTTATAAAAATGACTCTAGTTGCAAGTAGCAGTGGTTGGAAGGGGGCAGATGAGAAGCATGGAAACTAGTTAGAAGGATGTTGCTGTGACCCTCCAAAGAGATGATGAGTGCCTGAACTACAGCAGTGGGGAGAGCAAGGAAAAATCAGGTAAAAGTAAACTAGATAGACCTAAAGGACCTCTGTAAGGAATAAGACAACAGGAAAGCTATAATTTTTACCAGCTTGAGTACTAGGCCACTCACAGAGATGAAGAATATAGACAAGGGCTTTCAGACAAGAAGCAACAAGCACTCTCCCCACAAGTCAAACACACTTATATATATTTGTATTTGGACAAAATATAACTTTGTGAAAAATACATGGTGAGCTCAAAAATAAAAAAGGGAAATATCTAATTGGGACAGATAATTCTTGTGTTTGGCTTCATGCAGGAAGCCCAATTCCAATTCCTCCCATTGACTCTGGAATGTAGAACAGAAGTGGGACACCTACTCATGAATGTGGATAGAAAGGGAATTATTCATGAGAAAGAGGAAACCCAAACCTGCCCCAGGTGTGAATGTAGGTCCCAACTTGCATTGAACATGAGGTGCAAATTCTAAGCCAAAAATCTGATTTACAAAAAAGAGGAGGCTGGCTGGTGGTGTAGTGGTTAAGTTCGGCACACTCCACTTCAGTGGCCTGGGTTTGTGGGTTTGGATCCCAGGCATGGACATACACCACTCATTAAGCCATGCTGTGGTGGTGACTCACATACAAAATAGAGGAAGACTGGCACAGATGTTAGCTCAGGGCCAATCTTCCTTAAGCAAGAAGAGGAAGATTGGCAACAGATGTTAACTCAGGGCCAATCTTCCTCACCAAAAAAAAAAAAAAAGAGAGAAAGAGAAAATATTGGTTTGGAAATAGGGATATCAATGGGCCCATGAGATAAGACTAATAGGAACCATTATGTGGGGATGCTACAATTCAAAATTCACACAGAGTTTCATGGAAGGCAACCCCTACTGAAGATGAGCTCATGGTCTAAAATTATAGATCAAACTAGAAACCCACTGCCACAAGAGACATCAGACATGAGAATGGGGAACATTCACACTCAAAAGACTCAAGATATTGGAGCTATCTGAAAAGACTTAAAATAACGCCACAAAATAAGTCTGTTCAAATTTTACAAGATTTCAGTGGTATTTTTCACAGAAGTAGACGAAAACAATCCCTAAATTTATGTGGAACCACATAAGACCCCAAATAGCTAAAGCAATCCTGAGAAAGAAGAACAAAGGGGGAAGTATCTCACTTCCTGATTTCAAGCTATACTATGAAGTGATAATAATCAAAACAGTATGGCACTGGCATAAAAACAGACACATAGACCAATGAAACAGGATCAAGAGCCCAGAAATAAACCCATGCATACACGGTCAACTATTTGGCTAGGGAGCCAAGAATGTTCAGTGGAGAAAAGACATTATCTTCAATAAATGGTGCTGGGAAAATTGGATATTCACAAATAAAAGAATGAAATTAGACCCCTATCTTACACTACTCACAAAACTTAACTTGAAATGGATTAAAGACTTAAATGTAAGACCAGAAACCATAAAACTTCTAGAATAAAACAGGAATAAAGCTCCTTGACATAGGTCCTTTTAGCTCACTATGAAGTCATTGTTTTAGTTGAGTTGATCTAGACTTGATTTATACAAAACAGTCTTCCTGTGACTAGCCTGCCCCTTTTCACTAATCCAACCAGATTTACTAAAATAAAAAAATTGACATTGACTACCTGGCTCACATGGTCATAGGTACTGGCAATACAGCAACAAATGAAACAAAGTCGTTGCTCTCATAGAGGTAGGAAAAAGACAATAAAAATAAATAAATATGTAATAAATATATTTCCGGTGGTAAGCCCTAGTGAAAGAAATTAATTGGGATATGAGAAACAGGGTGTGCTAGGGAGGTGGAGGATTGCTATTTTACATAAGGTGATCAAGGAAGATCGAGTGAGATAAGAGCAGAAACCTGAAGGAAGTAGAGGAGTAAG
Organism: Ceratotherium simum simum; assembly: GCF_057802395.1. NCBI lineage: Eukaryota > Metazoa > Chordata > Mammalia > Perissodactyla > Rhinocerotidae > Ceratotherium > Ceratotherium simum. The sequence continues at coordinate 5,451,031 of NC_141935.1, forward strand.
CCATGTGGGTTACTTTCAAAAGTAATCCTCCCCTTAACCCTCACCCTTTAGGAAGAGATTTCCAGGTGGGGATATCATCAAGGGCATTTGAGGTGGGAGCGTGCTTGATGGGTTTGAGAAACAGCAAAGAGGCCGCTTGCTTGCGGATGGAGCAAGGATAAGACAAGTTGAAGACATCAGAAAGACAAGCAGGAGCTGGGTCTTGGCAGACCCTTGAAGCCATTGTATCCCTTGGTTTTTACTCTGCGTGAAATGCGGAGTCATTTCAGGGTCTTGAACGAAGTAGCAATAGGATCAGATTTATACACTTAAAGGATTACTCTGGGGGCCGGCCCCGTGGCTTGGTGGTTGGGTGCGCGCGCTCCGCTGCTGGCAGCCGGGGTTCGGATCCCGGGCGCGCACCGACGCACCGCTTCTCCGGCCATGCTGAGGCCACGTCCCACCTACAGCAACTAGAAGGATGTGCAGCTATGACATACAACTATCTACTGGGGCTTTGGGGGGAAAAAATAAAAATAAATAAAATTATAAAAAAAAAAAAATAAAGGATTACTCTGGCAGCCATGTGGATAATGGGCTATTTAGCAGGGCAAGGGAGAAACTGAGAGACCGGTTAGAAAGTTATTGAAGAATCCAGGCAAGAACCAGCAGTGGGGACCAAGGTGGTGCTAATTGGGGTGGTGAAAACTGTTCAGATTCTGGAGATATTTTGAAGGCAATGCCAAGGATCCTTTTTTGATGAATAGAATGTTTGTGGTTTGAGAGAAGGCGTGAATAAACATAACCCAAAGAGGTTTGGCTTGTGCAACTTAAAGATGAAGTTACCATATTTTAGGTGGGAAAAAATATAAAAAATAAGAATTTGATGAGGAGGAAGAAGCAGGAACATATATTTAGACATGTTAAATTTTGAAAAGTCTATTAGACATAGCAGTAGGTAGATGTGTCAAATAAACAGGTGCATATATGAATCTGAAGCTCGTGAGAGAAGTCTGGGTTACATATACGTCGTGATGGTCTCTGACGCTAGTTGGAGAGATGACAATACTTAAGGGTTAAGAGTAGATTTTTTTTTTTTTTTAAAAAAGAAACAGCAAGGACTAACCCCTCAGGCTCACCTGTGTCTGCAGATCTGGAAGAATAAGACTAAGAAGCAGCATCCAGTGAGGAAAAGGAGACTCCGGAGAAGATGGTTTCCAAGAAGGCCAGTAAACTATTTCTCTAACAACAGAGTGATTAGCTGGGCCATCCACAACTGACAACTTAAAAAGATGACAACTGAGAACTGTTAGTTTAGTGACATGGACGTCACTGATGACCTTAGCAAGAGAAATTTCCAAGGGAAAATGGAAAGAGAGAAAATGGAAAGAGTGTCCAAGAGAAAATGCAAGGAGAGAAAATGCAAGGAATTTTGTCGTAGGGGAGAGCGAAAATTCAGGGTATAGCTGTAATGTCACAGATAGATGGTAGATAAATAGACGATAGATAGATATAGATAAATTCATACGTAAATACATACACATACATATATAATGCACACACACATATTACTGAACATTATTTAAATGCTAACGGAATGGTCCAGTAGTCAGGAAAATTGCTGAAACCTTCCCTTTCTCCTTCTATTACCCCACAACAATTTAAGAAAAGGAGTTTGTTTCACGATTTGTATTTTTAGAGCATAATCCAACTCAGTGCTAGACACCCATGCAGTATCAGATTGAAACATCCATTACATGTGCCTTATCACCTCCAGTTCCAACACCTCAGATGTTGGGTGTGGCTTTATTTTGCAAACAAAAGTATACCTCGAGTACATGTCTCTTCATTTTCTTTGCACATCTGGGAACTTGGGAGGTTCTGCCCTGTGTTTAGAATCCTTCTTGGATTTTCACTCTTTTAAGCATGAATGTTGTAATAGTTAATGTTCTGTGCTGATATGCTTGGAGGTCTCTGGATAGAAGAGTTTATTGAAACCAAATTCTGTTAAGGGGGCAGCATGGAACTTTTGGCCACATGTTCACGGTGCTTTCAATATTTGCCAAAATTTTGGCTTTCCTATAAAATTATTATTTTAATATTCGGCATTTCAAGCAATAACAGCATACCAAATAAAATATAAGTGAAAATTTTACTGTCTTTTATATATTGATGAAAAAGAGAAATGTTGATTTTAGGCAGTTAATGCTGACAGTTTATCAAACATTTATTAAGTTCCTGTTTACTATACGGCAGGTTTTTGTGCTACTTTAAAGATTCATAGATAAATTTTAAAAATGGCCTCTACTTTCAAATAACTTCTATCTAATGAGAAAGGCAAAGAAAAAAATTTAATATAATAACTTACATTTATTGGCTACTTCATAGGTACCAGTGACTATTATAAGCATATTCAAGAATTTACTTAATTTTTACAATAACCTTAAAATGCAGGTACTACTGTTGCTTTTATTTAATAAAGGATAAAAATGAGATATTGAGAGTTTAAATAACTTCACAAAGCCACACAACTCATAAGAAATGGAGCTCCTACTCAAATCAAAGAGGCAGTGTAAACTCTTGGCCCTTACTGCCTCAAGAGTAATGTGTTACACGCTAAATAAAAGAGTTATGCAGGACAGCATAAGTGTACAGAGACAACGCTCGTAACCTCACTTGGGAAGGTGACCCCTAAGATAAATCTTGAAGTATGAATCAGAATTAATGATCTGAATAAGGAAGAGGAGGTGAGGTGGGGATGTTCTAAACCAAGAAAATACCGTAACGCAAGATATGGAGTCATGAAATGTTATAATGAAGTGTAGAGATCTACAAATAGTTAATCTGAGTGTAGAATGAACACTGAAGAAAGGTAGGAAATGAAGCTCTGGAATACAGTAGTCAAGTCTTGGAAAGCCCAGCTAAGCAGGTTGGACACCATCTGGTTGAGGAGCTGTCTCAAACCTGGGTATTCTGAATTAGGATCTCTGCAGTAGGGCCAGGAATCTGCATTTTAAATGCTTCCTAGGTGATTCTGATGCAGCCAGGCATCAGAATTTTTTAAGTAGGCAGTCAAACATGGTATATAAATTGATCACTGTTCCAGGAGAGGGGCAGCTTTGAAAGGGGACAATTGAAGGTGGAGAGTCAAACGAGGAGGCTAGCACAATTTAGACAAGGGTCTAAACTGGGGTGCTGGAGACTCTCAGAGGAGAGGAATCAAGTCAAGAAATACTGGCAGGACTTAGTTATTGATTTACAGTGAAGAGTGTGGGGGAAGGAGGCAAAAAGGATGATCCCCAGGCTTCAGGACTTGCAAACTGGGATATTTAATGAAGACAGTAGAGTCAAAGAAATATGGAATTATTTTGAGTCTCAATGCCAGGCAATATGAAAACTTGAAAGAATATAAAATTTATTGTCATATACATAAAAACATTTTGCCGTGAAAATCATACACACACACACATTTATAGGGAATGGATAGGATGCAAATAAAATACCTAGTGGAGCACATGTTTCCTCTCGCTTATAGGGTAGCTTGCACGGTACCACAGCCCTCATGAGTCAGGAGGCTCCAAGTGGGTCCATTTAGAACAGAAATTCAACCAGTCATCATGCCATGAGGCACTGGGCTAAATCACAATGGAGAAAATACTGACATGATAGACTTAGGGTATTTAGGGCTCCAGGCCGATGGACTGTGTTCAAAACAGGGACTCAGGCCCAGAGGGGGAAAGAGAAACCAATCAGCAAGCTCAGGTAGAAGCTCAAATGTGCTGCAAAAAGTATGATAGGAACTAAAGTGAAAGAACAAGCTTGATAAGCAAGTGGGAGAATATTCTAAAGGCAACAAGACCAACTCCTGTTCCCAGCATCTACTGCTTTGGCAAAAATAGACTCAGCAGCTCCACAAAGCTGAGTCTACAGTTTGAAGTTCCCTAGTGAGTATAGCTGAGCAAGCCAGGGCAAAGCAATTGACTGACAGGTGACAGAGTCCTTGTTTCTCCAAAACAGGCATGTGTGCCAGTAATTGAGATGCATTCAACTGTGGGCTCCTTCTCACAGTTACTGACTCTCGTTTCCAACCAAGACAGGAATGATTGAAAGGTATTGACTCTTGAGAAATATTTTCCTTGGCTGGATTCACATCTAAGAACTTAGAGTTCTTAGATTATGAGTAACGTTTTACCTTAAGAAATAAAGAATTTATTGGCAGAATACTTAATGCCTCATAGAATAGATGAGAACTCAGCAGAACAGGTTTGAATAGAGTGGCACTATGGTGGTGCAGAGTCAAGACAATAAGAATCACATAATTTCATAATTTCATTATGTGATCATTAATCACATAATACACTCAAATGAGTGAATTCCAATCATGTTCCCCATTCTGTCGAAGTCCGGGGAGAGAGAATCAGAATGTCCTACATAAGGTCGGGCAGTGTACCTTGATTTGCTGTGCACTTCTACCAAACTACACCAAGTGGGAAAATGGTAACTCCTCCAAAGGAGTTTAGAATGCTGCTATCACGTGAAGGGAACACGGATGCAGGCAACCAAGAGGAGCAAATACCCATTATAAACCTAGAGAGAAAAAAGTTAATTAAGAATCCACGACAAACTTGAGTGTCCTTAAGAGGCTTTTAAATTTAAACAGCAAACACAACGAAAAACTCCAATGAATAAATCATTGTAACTGGCGACGTGAAAAAATTCGTCCCCATTGAAGGAAAGGCCCATCTCAAAATTATTCGATATATTAAAAATTTGTGTTATTTTGTTATTTGTGTTACTGAGTCCTGCAAAAGTTTAACTGTGAGATATTTTCTATAATTGTAAGGAGAACACAAATATTATAAACTTGAGAAGTCACATAATAAGATAAAGCAATTATTTGATTAATTTATTGGTATATATGAGCTTACTTTTTTCAAACCCTGTAATTGCCTTTAGAAATTACTGTGTTTCATTTAAAGAGATATAAAGACATCTTTTTAAAAACTGATTTACTGAGTTCAGATGGCAGTCCTGGTTCTAGTTCATTTATGTCCCTACTCTGAAACTAAAACAGATGAGGCCGTTTTGCTCCCTCTCTTCATTCTGTTAACACTACCACCACAGAGAAGTAGAAATAGCCACAGAGCCTGGGATTTGAGGAGGAGAGATGATATGAAAAAAAAAAATCTGTTCACATCATAAATCATTGTGACACTGCTAAGAAAAGAACAGGAACAATTCTGAGTAGTTGTCATCAATGACAGCAATAATAGTGTGTAAAATCTGTAGTGGACTGAAACCTTTAGCATCCTATAATATTTTGCTTCTTATATCTTGCTATAAACAATGATTGCATAGAATTTTGTGTGCATCAGTCGTGACGAGGGAGGGCAAAGCGATACAGAGGGATTCGTGTGCTGACCCTGGTCTTCTAGGAGCCTGGATTGCCATCCCAGGTGAATAATCACCAGGTCCCTGAGCCTGCAGAATCTCCAGGAAGCTTTTTATCAAATACCTGTGCTGTGGCTTTCTTCCCATGAATTATACTTATATCTATAAATGAACTTATCTAGCCTCTCTGTGGAGGAGGAGAAGAGATGTATGAGTTAGGAGGCTGAAGAGAGTAGAGTGGAGGCTCAGAGTTTGGATCAACAGCTGCCTGAAGCTTTTTCGCCATTAGCATCCCCAAGCCATTTGGGATGAGCTCTGAGAGTATTTCTGTGCACAAGTGCTTATTACTGAAAAAAACTCCCCAAACCTCAGATTTAGAGATTTTTATCTCCCTGGGCTTACCTATAAGTGGTAATAGAAGATACCAGCATGAAGAGCTGTTATAGTTTTAGCAAATGAAACTATAGCCTTAAAAATTCAAACCCACTAAGAAAAAAATTCAAAACGAATAAATTTCAGAGTGAATTTTAGTTTAACAAGTGATTCTTTGGTTTGCAAAATGATAAACCCATACACTACTTTCCTTCCAAAAATGTTCTGTGGATTTTTCTTTTCCTTCCTTATAAAACAAATTTCATGTTAAGTATGGCAGATGTGAGCACTCAAATCTAATTCTTTTGTTGTAGCATTCAAAATCATTGGTCAAGTCCCAAATATATACTAGGTTTTGGGAAAAGCAAAGATAAATTCACCCAATCTCTTACGTTAAGAGCTCATATTAAAAGCAGTGTAGACAATAATGAATGCAATGAACTGTAACATAATGAGATAAATGTTTCAAAACATGTTCAAAGTGCTATGAAAGCATCAATGCAGAAGTGATTAATTCTGCCTGAAAATTCAGAAACAACTTCACGGGAGAGATGCCATTTTAAACTGACTTTTTAGGAACGAGTGAAAGTATGCCAAGCACCAAAGTGCGATCAGGTATTCAAGGCCCAGGAGAGAGCAGAATACACAATGTATTTGTGGAATCAGCAAATAATTGGAATTGGCTTGACCAAGGAATGCTGAGAGCGAAGGATTGAAAGGTATGTCCAAAAGAATAGACTAAGAGCAGGTTTAGTGACCTGGAACATCACGCCAAGGCGTTTGGAGCATCAATGAAGGATCATAAGGAAGGAGTGATGTAATCAGATTAGTGGTTTAAAGCTAAGAATGATAATTCCAGCTGTGATATGAAGGATAAAATGGGATCATCTGGGTAATGGGGATTGTGGTCATTTAGGGAAGGAGGAGGGCGAGAGCCAACTATGGTTTGCAAACCAGCTCTAAACAGCTGCCTATTTTCATATAACCTGCAAGCTAAGAATGAGTTTTTCCATTTTTAAATGGTCAAAAAAATTTTAAATAGAATAATATTTCATGACACGTGAAATGTAAAAATGATATTAAATTCAAATTTCTGTGTCCATAAATAAAGTGTTATTGGAGCACAGCCATGTTCATTCACATAGATATTGTCTATGGCTGCATTTACACTACAATGACAGAGTTGAGTATTTGTGACATAGACCACATTGTCCATAAAGCCTAAAATATTTATTACCTGGCCCTTTACTGAAAAAGTTTGCTGACCCTTGATCTAGGGTGTGAACAAACTGGATGGCTATATCCAATACAAGTTATTTCAGAAAGATTCTACCACCGTGGGTAAAGGATCAGCAACACCTAAAAATATTAATGGCTCTAGGTATTAACCTAGTTCAAGTTCCAGTAACTGGTAAAATCCTGAATGGAGAAAAGTATCACTACAAGAGAATTCTGGATAATCTGGCAATAAGCAGATAATCTAACTCTCCTTCTCTATCCTAACACCAGCATACTGATTGAAATGATTTTTTTTTAAACCATATAATATTGGAAAACCCCATATTGCACTGAAAACTTGGGGAGCAAGCCAGCTCTATGGGACAAATTTCAAGGAATTTCTGACAGATGTAATATTTTTAAGACAAGACTAAAGGAAGCTGGGGAGAGTTAGCATGCAACTCCCATCTGGAGAAAGTGTTATTATTTGGCAAGAAGTAGAAGAGATATTTTGAGGAATAGTGATTAAAGGCACAAGCCATGATATCAGCCAGTCCTGGCTAAATCCTATCTCTGTAACTTCATCCATTAAATAAATATTTAATGAGTACCAACTGTATATCAGACAATTACCTGATATTGTACAAGGTTAGCATCTCTGAACCTGTTGCTTAAATAAATACCTATAGATCTACTGTGAAAATCAAGTAACAACCGGCACCACCACTGCCACGACAAGGACAACAACAGACACTTCTGTAGTGCTTGCTGTGTGCTCAGCATTGTTCTAAGCACTTTATATATTCATTCATTTAAATCCTCACATTACTGTTTTATAGATGAGGAAACCAAAGTACAAGAGAAGTTAAGTAAATTACACGAGGTTCTACAGTTTGTGAATACAGAGCTGCAATCTGAAATCAGACAGTCTGTATACAAAGTACCTGCTCTTAACCACTGCACTGGACTATTTATCCAAATAAAACAAAATATGGAAAGCAGCATGATGTCTGTGTTTTGACTGTCCAATAAATAGTGGCTATAACTATATTTTATGGAAATCATTTTAAACAGTGATATAGAGATGAGGGCTACCAAGTAGACAGAATGGAGGATAGATGGAAATCACTTCACTTGAAAACCGTTATATTGATGGCATTCAAAAGAAGCTGTACCAGGAGACCCAAGGGAAAGAAAACCATATCATACAAAAACCAACATGGCAAGGAAGCACTTCTTATTGAGATACAGCTCTTCCCTGATGTGGTGAGCTGCCCTCCCAGGAAGGCTGTCAGACAGAGCTACAAATGCGTCCACAATGGAGGCTGGGTATAAAACCAAATTAGACCCAGGAAAGCTAGTGTCCAGTGCTGGAACATCAACAAACACGGGATTGATCATAAAAAATGTTCTCTGCTATAACTACACAAGCCCTCTTTCTATGCTCCTAGTGTTGCTGAACTGGTATAACTTTTATCAACCAATCCTCCAAAGTAAAATCTGAAAGGGGACAGTAACAGAATGTAGGTGGGCAGTAAGGGAGTCTGACAAGAATAGAACCATGGACTTTTTTGGAAAATACTAGTCTCTATATTCAAAAATTAGTAAAAAGGGAAAAAAGAAGGAGTTTTGCACTATCTTTGAAATTAAAGAAAATATTTGCTTTATTAAACAAGAACTCAGAGATGAGAGGAATTAACTGAGTCAATGGGAAAGCATAAGAAAATGCCAGAGAAGAATTGAAAATAGTTTTCAAAGATTTCTCTGCCTCACACTGTGCATCAAGATAAATTTCTGATGGATGAATGATTTAAATGAAAAATATAAAACAATAAACAATGTATAATAGAATATAGATGCAACTATATGATTTTGGAGTGGGGAAAACTTTCTACAACTAATACCAAAACAAACCCTATAAGGAAAACATATTAAAGTATTTGATCTGATTGGAAAGCAATGAAAAACTGAGAGAATAGTGGTAACCCATAATTCACATGGGCTTCTTCCTACTACAGGGCCTTTGCACATGCTGTTCTGTCTGCCTGTAAATGCTCCCCTATTTCATCCTTCAATGCTCAGTGTCATTGTCAAGTGTTATTTCCTCAGGGAGGTTTTCATGGTCTACTGTATTTGTTTCCTGGGGCTGCCATAACAAAGTACCACAACTGGGTGGCTTAAATAACAAAAATGTATTGTCTCACAGTTCTGGGGGCTACAAGTGTGAGATCAAGGTGTTGGCAGTTTTGGTTCCTTCTAAGGGCTGTGAGGAAGGAATTTGTTCCATGCCTCTTTCTTCTAGGAAATATTTGATGCCCCTTGGCTTCTGCTGCATCACCCCAATCTCTACCTTCATCTTAACGCAGAATTCTCCCTGTGTGTGTATCTGTTTCCAAATTGCCCCTTTTTATAAGGACACCAGTCATATCAGATTGGGGTCCATCCTACTCTAGAAGGTCCTCATCTTAACTAATTACATGTGCAATGACCCTATTTTCAAATAAGGTCAAGTTCTGTGGTACTGGAGGGTAGGACTTCAACATATGAATTTTCAGAGACACAATTCAACCCATAACACTCACCTAAGTGGAAGCTTTCTTTTTATATTCACTCTTCAAATACCGGGGAAAATAGTCCTTTCCTTTGTCCCATGCATCAGAGATGTGGTTTTCCATTTGTTTGTGTTATTGGTTTATTAATATCAATCTTCTCCACAAAACAGTGAGCACAATCAAAGCTTAAATAACTTCAGTGAAAAATGGAACAACATTCGTTTGTTCACTCACCAAATAGTTTCTTTGTGAAATGCCCTGGGTTAGGCATCAAGCAAAGGGCAGCACGCAAGTCAGACCCAGTCCCTGCCCTCATGGACCACACATTTTAATAAAGAAGTAGATGATAGACAGATAGATAAGATGGATGATAGACAGATAGATAGATAGACAGGTAGATAGATAGGTAGATAGATAAATCAATCGATCGAAAGATAGATATAGATAGATGATTGATAGTTGGATGATACATAGATTGATGCTAGATGGGAGAGAGAAAAGGAGAAAGAAAGAGAGATGCCATGAATGATGAGTACAGAGAAAAGAGATGTGTTGTGGAATAATCAATGCTAGCAAGTCCATTTTACTTTCTGCCTAAATTTTTCCTTTTGTCCTTAAAAAGTTTATGCCTGGATCCTCCAGCCTTCCTTCACTGGAGGCTAAGTCTCTAATTAACATCAAGCAATGGAACCTAAGTTTATCGGTACATTAGAAGCTCTCTCTCTCTCTTCACTATGTAGTGAGATCCAGAATTAATTTATTGTTGCTACGTTCAATCTGTGCTGCAGGGAATAATGCTGAAATACGGAGCCCTAGCCTCCCACCTACGCCCAGGTGCACATGTGGCCATTTTGCTTAGTGTTTAAGTGTGAGCTCTGGAGTCACACAACTCTGCTTTTAACACTAGCTTTGTGTCTTTTTGCATAACCAGGGCAAGTTAGTAAATCTATGTTTCCTCATCTTTAAATGAGGATAATAAAGTACTTACTTACAACTATTGAAAGAATTAAATATTAATTATGCAAAATACTTAAATCATTAATATGGCACATAATAAGAAATCATGAAATATTAACTAATAATATTAGGGCCAATCCTCCTGGCTGCTCTTCCTAGTTTTCTTCTATTTTCCTGTTAGGATTTCCTGTTACACTGTAGTTGTTCAGAGCACATAAACCTTCACCTGAAAATCTCTGCCCCAGAGACAATGGAAACCCAGGGTGTTAGAACTGTACCAAGCGGAGAAAGAACCCAGAGGTGGATATTTGTTTCTCTAGAGAGACAGAAGCGCAAGGTACTTGTAGGTATTGATCACAACTTGACATCTTAGCCATAAATGTTCCCAGGGCCACCCAAACTCAGAACAGTGTATACATAGGGAAAAAAAATCTCATAGCCTGTTCCCTAGGATCAAAATTCATCAACTACTTTAACTCCACTCTTGATGGATTTTTCCACTCTGGAGTTTGTCTGTTACCTAGAATGTCAGAGTATTAGCCTGCTTCTCTCATCTGAGTTAATCTCCCAGAATTTAGATCTGATTTCCTAACTGTTCCTTCCTGCAACATTTGTCTTCTCTCACCTGGCCATTTTGACTGCCTAGACCTATCACACCACTAGTATTATTCTAACTAGAAAGTCTTGTAAAGCCCTTGCTCAAAGCTCCCAACACTCCAGAGTGCCAGGAAATAAGACCACATACTTGAAACATTCGCCTTCCTTAAACACTACTCATTACTTTCAATAGTTCAATACTGTTTTCTATCATATCATTAATCATCATTCCACGACATTCAAAGAACCCTGTAGTTTTTATCCATCTGCTATCTAACCATATTTCTTGCTGTCTTTCACTCAGAGATATTCAAGAATCTGCATAGGCACTATTTACAAAATGAATAGCCTTGCATCAACCTTTCCTAACTTGAAAATTTTATGTTCTACATACAAGATTATTCATGGCTACATTGTAATGGTAAAATATTGGGAAGACATATGTCCATCAAAAAGGACGGGTTAAAATGTATGGTGTGAATATTTAATGGAATACTCAACAGCTGTTAAAAAAAAAGAATAAAAAGGTTATATATGAACTTGATCAAAAAATTCTTCAAAGGATATTGTGAAAAAGCAATGTGAAAAATGGTATGTGTAAAACGTATGTAACATTTGTGTTACAAAAAGAAGGGATTATAATTACGTGTCACTTATACATGCATAAAATATCATTAGAAAGAATTAAAAAGAAAAACCAATAATTTTATTTCCCTTTGGGAAGGACTGGGTGGCTGGCGGAGAGGAGTGAGTTGAAGATTTTTCATAATATGCCTTTTTATACTTACATTTTTCAACTTTGAAATTTATAACTATAGCACTTATTTAAAAATTAAATTAAGAAAAAGTTTCATGATTTATTCTGAGAGATTGATTTTGTCTACAGGCTTTAATCACATTTTATTTAAAAAATATTTTGTTTTAATCCTGTACCAGAGTTTAATCATTGTGAAGACATTTCAATCAATAATGAAGATCCAGGGCCGGCTCCGTGGCTTAGCGGTTAAGTGCGCGCGCTCTGATGCTGGCGGCCCGGGTTTGGATCCCGGGCGCGCCCCGAGGCACGACTTCTCCGTCCAGCGCGAGGCCGAGTCCCACGTACAGCAACTAGAAGGATGTGAACCTATGACATACAACTATCTGCTGGGGCTTTGGGGGGAAAAAATGAATAAATAAAATCTTTAAAAAAAAAAAAAAAAAAAAATAATGAAGATCCAAATTAAAATTAAAATTCACCTACCTGTGGGGATCTCATAAATTGGCAGATACGTAGGCAATGCTAACTGTGTCATAATTTAATCCTTACCTGTTTTTTTCATCATTTATTTCAACATCAATTTCAGAAACATTCAAATGTAAGATAATAATCTTATTATTATAAGAAACAGTATTTTTAAGGCCCAGCCCAAGTCTCAACTCCAGTAGGTTTTTACCCATCTCATTGATCTTCTTCTTGTCTTTGGGTGGTTTTCTGAATTTGAAATATTTACTACACCACTTGGAGTTGGTTACAATAGTCACCATTTACCTAACACTTATCCCAACTCTGTATGTTAGGTAGTATTGTCTTATTTTACATGTAAGGAAACTGAGGCCTAGAGTAGCTAAGTAATTAAAAGGATTCAAAATCATGCCTGTCTGACTCCAGAGTCTGGATGCTTCCCACTCAGTTATATTTTGTTTTGTATAATTTCTAATTATTTTATTTGCTAATTTTATAACAAATTATCAGTAATCCCTTTGCAGATGGGAAATTGGCAGTGCTCAGTTTTGTCCTTCACAGCACTAAGGACAACCCTGTGAACTTCATTATTCTTCATAAAATGCTTTTATATGATGAGGGAATATTTTGTTGAAAATTGTGACATTTGGGAAAAGAGCCATTAAATAACACATTTATAATTAAAATGTGAAAATATCCTTCCAGGCTTAAAATATGCAATTTTGATTGATATTAATGTAGTAATCTTTCTGGTGTCACAGTATTTAAAAATGGAACTATTTACAAGAGTTTACAACATTTATAATTACTACACAGTCAATAGCAGAGTATACTCCTGTGCTTATAGATTTAATATTGACCAAAGCACCTACTCATGATCAATTAGATTATTTAAGGTGCAGATTCATATGATGGTTGCTTTACCAGAGTTCCAAAGTTTAAACTGTTTTTCTTTAACATACAAACTTCCTCTGAACATTTTTTATTTTACAGACCAAACAAACTGATTCAGATAAGATGCTGGCTATTCTCTGGGGAGCTCCTGAAAGCAATGGTGTGTGATACAGTTCTGCTTACTTTTGATGAATTCCTCCATGAAGAACATGTTTTCTCTGCCTTGCCTGTGGTTGATACCACCAGGGAGCAATTCCACTGTCACTGATGAATGCTAGCTAGGTCAGACCTTGTCAGTGCAAATGAAAGTCTTGTGATTAGTATTCTGTACCTTCTTACTAATGAACCTTCTAATCATGAAATCTGTCTGTACTTATAATCTTCTTCTAACTGCTAAGTGCCCTTGAAAGGTTAGGTAAGTGGGAAATAGTACCATTGGGTTGTTTTTTTTTTTTTTCTTTCTTGCACCATGTCTTCCAAATTTAGTTTTGGGCTTGCTGTTTACGACTCTTAGGATTAGAATTGGTCAACATTATGAAAGTGACAACCTTGGTTATGCAATTCCAACATGCAAACAGAAGTTACAAATACACAAAAATGTGTATCATAATAATAAGAAATATTTTTTGGAAAACATTCAACTTCTTGGGAAGCATTCTGACAATAAAAAAAATATGTAAGAATGTTTGTACCAGATTTTGCTATAAAAACATTTAATTGGAAAAAAAATTATACTTGAAAAAGATTTTGCACTAACAAGAGTAAAAAAAGAATGACTTTGAAGCCAATGTTGAAGGAAAAGTTATTCAATATAACCTGAGTTGCTTTTTGCTTAAGCTCAAAAATGTATATATTCTTAACTGCACAAGGATTGGTTTGTGATTGCTCCAGATCAATTACATATTTCATTAAATCTAAGACATCAATTGTAAGGTGCATCATTATTTCATATATCACTAAGAAAGAAAAAAATGCTGCCAATTAAATTATGTCAAAGTAATGATTGTAAGTCACATCAGTGATGTTAAAATGTGAAAAAAAAAGTACTTTTTAGAATTGATGAAATAAGAATTGTTGTAAAAGATGTGGATATTGGGTAGTAGTGGTGTGGGAAAACTTCCATGGTAGCATCATCTTTCCTGACCAACATTTCAACCCAACTTGTATCCACCAGGGCCTAAAACTGAGTAAAGTTCACCTGAATTTACACATCTTTCTTTTAGTTTTGATTGAGGAGGTACTCTACTCAGCTCTGTTAATAAAATGCTAGTAATGCATTCCATTATGTGATCCAGGGATCACATAATTCCAGGGATCAGCGAACTTCTATAAAGGATCAGATAGTAAATATTTTAGGCTTTGTGAACCACACCGTCTCTGATGCAACTACTCAACCTCAGCCTTTGTAGCACAAAAGCAGCCATAAACAATTAAGACTTTATTAATAGATGCTGGATTTCAAATTTCATATAATTCTCATGTGTCATGAAATTTTATTTTTCTTTTGCTCTTTTTACAATCACTTAAAAATCTAAAAATAATCTTGGTACCTCTTCCAGGAAAATGGAGTACACATAATTTTCCCTATTCCTTATGCTAATTACAACTAAAAACCCTGGACATTATACATAAAGCAAACATAAGAAGACTCTGAAAGATATAGAGAAGAAAGTGGACTGGGTAGAGGACTCATGGCCAAGAAATGACACGATGGTGAGCATTTTTTGGGGGGGCACGGGGGAGGTCATATATCCCAGATGTAAAACTCAGAAAGCCAGCAACTCAGAAATGCCACTAAACACAGACAAAAAAAGCTCTAGCAAAAACCTGCTCTTTTTAGCCAAAGGACTGGGAAAGAGGAAACATATCAAGACAGAAAACTTTTAAACAATAACCACTTGAATCCAGCCAAACACCTCAGCAAAAAGCTGTGGTCTCATCTCTTACCCATTCCAGCAAAGACCAAGTGGGGACCCTAGACTACCATCCCACCAAGCTGTAACAAGGCACCCCAACTCTCCCACTGGGGTTGTGCCAGAGAAGGGAATTGGGACTTGCATCTCACTAGGTGGTAACAAGGGCTTTCCCCATATTCACAATGGAGACTACGTGGGTAGCTTGGATTTCCAATCACATCCAGCAGTTATGAAGCACCCCTTCACACTGGGGTGGTGTCATAGGAACCCTACCGGAAAATTAGAACATTCACTCTCACCTAGTGGTAATGAGGCCACCCCCATTGCTGTGGTGTCAGTTGAGGCCATATGGGAGCAGTAATACAGCATTCCTTCCCCTCCCAGTCAAAGATGTACACTCATGGGTGTCAATAGAGACTGAGTGAGGAACCTGGGCGTCTACCCCACCAAACAGTAATGACAATGCACCCACCCCATTCCCATGCAGGAGTAGTGTCAGAAGGAGCCAGTTAACACAGAAGGTTTAAATAAGACCCAGAGTCTTTTAACATAATGCACAAAATTTAACGTTTCAATACAAAAATCACTCAACATAGCAAGAACCAGAAAAACCTCAAACTGAATGAAAAAAAGACAATCAGTGGATGCCAAAATTAAGATGAAAGAGACGTTAGAATCATCTGACAAAGATTTTAAAGCAGCCATCATAAAAATTCTTCAGTGAACAATTACACACATCCTTGAAACAAATGAAAAAATAGACATCTTCAGCAAAGAAACAGAAAGTCTCAGGAAAGAAGTAGAAGATATAAAGAAGAACCATATGGAAATTTTAGAACTAAAAATTCTATAACCTAAACAAACAAACAAACAGAATAGATCAAAATAGGATTAGCAAAACTGTTCAAATGACCCACACCACAGCAGAAAAAGGAGAACAGGGAAATAACAAACAGAAAACAAAAGCTAAAATGGCAGACTTAAGCCCTAACATATCAATAATTATATTAAATGTAAATTGGCAAAATACACCAATTAAAAGACAGAGATTCTCAAAGTAGATTTAAAAATACCGCATAACTATATGCTGTCTATAAGAAACTTACTTCAGGGGCCGGCCCGGTGGTGCAAGTGGTTAAGTGTGTGCGCTCCCCTGCGGTGGCCTGGGGTTCGCCAGTTCGGATCCCGGGTGCACACCGAAGCACTGTTTGTCAAACCATGCTGTGGTGGCGTCCCATATAAAGTGGAGGAAGATGGGCACGGATGTTAGCCCAGGGCCAGTCTTCCTCAGCAAAAAAAGAGGAGGATTGGCAGATGTTAGCACAGGGCTGATCTCCTCACACACACACAAAAGAAACTTACTTCAAATATAACAATACACGTAGGTTGAAAGTAAAAGGAGGTAAAAGGATATATTATGCAACATTAATTAAAGGAAAGCATAAATGGCTATATTAATATAGATAAAGTTCACTTAAGAGGAGAGAAAATTACCAGAGACAGAGAGGAACACTGCACATCCCAAAAATGCATTGCAATCTTAAATGTGTATACACCAGAAATTAGAGCTGCAAAATATGTGAAGCAAAAACTGATAGAATCAAAAAGACAAATAGACAAGTCTCTAACTATAGTTGGGGACTTCAACATCCCTGTATCAAAAATTGATACAGAAATTAGATTAAAAAATCAGCAAAGATATAGAAGAACTCAGCAACATAAACCAATATGATCCAGTCAACATTTATAGAACACTTCACCCAACAACAGCAGAATACACATTCTTCTCAAACTTGCATGGAACGTATATCAAGATAGGCTATAACTTAGGCCATAAAACAAACCTCAACAAGTTTAAAGGAACTGAAATCGTACGGAGTTTATTCTCTAACCACAATTAAATCAAACTAAAAAACAAATCAATAGCAGAAAGATAACACGAAAATCTCCAAACAGTTGGACACTAAACAACACGCTTCTAAATAATCTATGGATTGAAGAGGAAGTTTTATGAGAAATCAAAAAATATATTGCACTGAATGAAAATGAAAATACAACACATCAAAATTTGTGGGACACAACTAAAATAGTACTGAGGGGAAAATTAATAGCAGTAAATGCAGATATTAGAAAAGAGAAAAATTCTCAAATCAATAATCTAAGCTACCACCTCAAGAACCTAGTAAAAAGAGATTAAAATAAAGCAAAAAGAAGAAAGAAAATAATAAACATAAAAGCAGAAACCAATGAAATTGAAAATAGGATAGAAAGAAATCAGTGAGACAAGAGCTGATTCTTTGAAATGACAATAACATTGACAAACTTACACCAAGACTGAAACACACACACGAGAGAGAGAAGATAAATACCCAATATCAGAAATGAAAGATCGGTCATTAGTATTGATCCAATGGACAATAAAAAGGAATACTATGAACAACTCTGTGCCTGCAAATTTGATAACAGGTGAAATGGGCTCTTTCCTTTAGAGATAAAAACTACAAAACCCACACAAGAAGTAATAAATAATCTGAATTAAGCCTATATCTATTAAAGAAATTGAATCAATAATCTTCAAAAAGTAAAAGCATCATGTCCAAGACTGTATTACTGATAAATTCTACCAAACATTCAAGGAGAAAATAGCAACTTTCTACAATCTCTGCCAGAAAATAGAAGCAGAAAGAACACATCCTAACTCATTCCATGAGGCCAGCATTACCCTAATGCCTAAAACAGGTAGAGATATTATAAGGAAAACTACAGACCAATATCTCTCATGAACATAGATGAGAAAAAACTCAATAAAATACTAGCAAATTGAGTCAAAAAAACACATAAAAAGAATTATACACCACAATCAAATGGGATTTATTCCAGGTATGCAAGGCTGGTTAAACATTTAAAAATCAGTGTAATCCACCACATTAATAGGCTTAAAGAAGAAAACTCATATTATCATATCATTAACTATAGAAAAAGTCTTTGCCAAAATTTAACTCCCATGCATAAAAGAAATTCTTAGAAAAATAGGGATGGAGGGGAACTTCTTCTTTCACGTGATAAAGATCATCCACAAAAACCCCACAGCTACCGTTACCCTTAAGGGTGAAAGATGGAATGCTTTCACTCTAAGATCAGGAATAAGTCAAGGATGTCCACTCTCACTTCTCTTATTTAACATAACGCTGAAAGTTCTAGCCAGTGTAATAAGTTGCAATAAAATAAAATAAAAGTAATACAGATCATAAATACACAATGGGTACAGGGCTACTTCTTAAGTTTGCCACACAATACTTAAATTATAATCACACAACCACTTATTGTGGCCATAATGTGTTTGTCCTAGAGCTCATAAGAACACACTGTGATAAGACTGAGAGTTCCAAGCCAAAGCTAGAACCAGGAGAATGGCAACATGGAGCAGGCTACCAGGGCATGGCTTCAAGCTAAGCCAAACACAAAATAGATAAAGAGATCCTCAAGGTTCACCTCTGGTCCCTATCAGGTCACCAGGATAGTAGATGAGAAAAGGATTTGATTCAGAAGCCCTAATGTTAATAAAGAATGTCCGTTTTCTTGGAATGATCTTTGGATCACATAGCATTTGAGAAGAAATGGCAGCAGTATCCTGGTTTCTAAAACCCTTCTCCTTGCAAGTTATTTCTTGTATCAATTCACTCTTGCTCTATAACATGCCACCCAAAACTTAGGTACTTAGAACAATCACTTATTTAACTTATGATTCTGCAGTCTGAACCACCTCAGCTATCTCTGTTGGCTTGCTCATGCCTCCACTGCACTTAGCTGATGGTGTGCCTGGTAGCTAGATAATCGAAGATAGTCTCCCTCGTATGACTGATATTTGGCATCCTATCCACTGAGAAACACGGGTAAGTGAAGCATGTGTCTGTCATCATAGCAGGTTAACACAGGCTTTGTCACGTGGTATTCACAAGATTCCAAAAGCAGCAAGTGAGCAAGCCACAATGCACTAGCATCTTCAAGACTCTGAAGTCCTACCTTCGCTTAGTGCTCAGGTTTAATTATCCTTATCAAGATGTTGACTTCTCTCCTTGCCTACTTGTCCCTTAGCATGAGGAATCCAAAGTGCCCAGGTGGCAGCTGTGGCTTATGGTTAATGAGACCTAAATGGAATTATTCCCCCTTTGAAATGAGGCCCTCAAAACACACTTCTATGTCTCAGAGTTGCAGGGACAGAGAGGCCAAGTTCCCTAACAGGGTCACTGAGAGGAGGGTAAGTGCTCCTGCTTCCACCCATTGGTTTCTATATATTTGCCCAATGGGGACACAGCACCACGTATTTTCATTGATTTAGACTATACACTGTGTCCTGGAAGATCACACCTCACTCTTGCAAGGAATCATCTCTGAGCTGACTTCTCAGTTGTACTTTTGACAGACTCTTCAATCATTCTGACAGGCCAGCAGCTGCTCAGTGATATGGGATATGATGTAACTGATATGACCAGTGGATTCCTCTCCTGCCCCATAGAGGAAAGGGTCCAATGTAGCTGTCTTGCCACCAATTGGCTGGTTAGTTTCCTCACAGGATGTTTCAACATTGTTTTCTATTGCTGACAGGTTGGACTTCCAGAAGCAGCTAGATAAGGCTTGGTGAATGGGAGCCCAGGTTGTTGAGACCTTGAATAGCTTTTATCCCTGCCCTCATGGCTTCGCCATTCTTGCAATCATTATAATAGCACTGGAGTGGCTGATGACAGAGGCTGAACAATGACAACTGGGCAAGTCATTCTGTCTGTTTGTCTGGTGCTTCTTTAATAGCGGATAATTTCTGATAGTCATTTACAAGTATATTGTTTATTTATTGCTGTGCAACAAATTCTTCCAATGCTTGGCAGCGAAAACAACAAACAGTTATTATTTGCATCGATTTATGTTCAGGAATCCAGAAGTAGCTGGTTGGTTCAAGGTCCATCAAGAGGTTGCAGTCAAGTTGTTGCCAAGGGTTACAGTCTGGCGACTAAAGGATCCATTTCCAAGCTCGCTCATATGACTGTTGGCAGAAGGCCTCTGTTCCTCACCACATTGTCCTCTTCAGTGTTCCCTGTGTATCCTCTGACATGCCAGCTGGCTTCCTCCCGAGAAAATGATACAAGAGAGAAGAGGCAGGAAGCTACAGTGCCTTTTATAAGCTAGTCTCCAAAGTTGCACATCATTACTTTCATTTTATTTTATTTATTAGAAATAAGTTCAGCCCAAACTCAAGGGATAGGAAACTCGAAGAGAGGAGTATGAAAAAATTTTTGGACATTTAAAACCACTGTCACAAATGGTACAAAGATCTTCATACCTTGTGCCCACTCCCATAGGTGCATCCACATGTCTTCACCCTACCCTACCTCTTTGTACAGGTCATTCAGGTTCTCTGGGAAGCAGACACAGAGGTGGGGTTAGGAGAAAAAGCAATTTATTGGGGGAGGGGAGGTAACACCTGTGACACACAAAAGAAGGAGACAGAATTTGGCAGAGGATTGATCAAATCATGTGGTCTGTCATTGACCAAAATGTCATTATATGGTGCATGACTATAATTCTCAGGTACCATCTCTCTTTTGTAGAAACCAAATTGGTAGATCAAATGGAAATATAATGGGGACCACCACCTCTGCATCCTTCAAGAGCAGTACTAGTTTCTGCCACTCCTCCTGACAGGGAATGTTGTTTTTGATTTATTATCTTGGCACGGGGGGAAAGCAGTTTCAAAGACTTTCACTTAGCCTTCCTCATTATGGTTACTTTCCCACCCACCCACCTCCAGGCCAAAGAACCAAAGTGAGGGTTGTGTCAACTATCAAGATGTCCATTTCAATTATACTTTCAAGGACTAGGAAGATAAACACTAGGTATATCTGTGGAACCAGTGGACCCCTGTGAGATGGGTCGGGGCCAGGATTCTATTACATGGCCCTCATATGCCCTTCATCTAATAGGCGGGGCTGTGAGGAGACTTGGGGTCTCTGAGTAACAATGTCAACTCAGATTCTGAGTTTAAGCAGTCCTTAAAATGTTTTGGTACTCATCTTTATCCAGAGTACGGTTACCCAAATAATTGGTCATAGCATATATTATGGTAATATTAGATAAATTTTTGCCATATACACTTTTCTGTTTGTTTTGTTTTGTTTGTTTTTTTTTGTGTGTGAGGAAGATCAACCCTGAGCTAACATCCATGCTAATCCTCCTCTTTTTGCTGAGGAAGACCGGCTCTGAGCTAACATCTATTGCCAATCCTCCTCTTTTTTTTTTTTCCCCAAAGCCCGAGTAGATAGTTGTGTCATAGTTGCACATCCTTCTAGTTGCTGTATGTGGGATGCGGCCTTAGCATGGCCGGAGAAACAGTGCGTCGGTGGGCACCCAGGATCCGAACCTGGGCCGCCAGTAGTGGAGCGCACGCACTTAACCGCTAAGCCACGGGGCTGGCCCTACACTTTTCAAGAGTCCTGTCCAGTCAATGGGTTTGAAAAGTGATTCAAATCCAAAAATTGGAAAAAGAAGTATGAGTTTTTATTGAGGCAACTGGCTTCAGCCTTCTGGTCATCCATTCTTGACTTCTTTTCATTGTATAGACTGAGTAGTATCACTGTGGGCTCCCCATCTATCTTGCTCCTAAGGACACCATGTTCTAGGAGCCACAGCCTCTCTATGGGTCAGGGCTCCTGACTGCCACTCAAACCTTTCTCTTCTTTACTGTAATTGTATCCACCTGACTCCTTGCTGGTGAGCATGGCCATTTGGTTTCCATTGTTTTAGGGTGTCATCGCCATCAGTTAGCCTAGTTCTTTAAAAGTGTAGTAGTTTCCTATTGCTGTTGTAACAAATTACCAAAAACTGTGGCTTAAAACAACACAAATTTATTCTCTTGAAGGTCAAGAGGTAAAAATAGAAAATATGTCACACTGAGCTAAAATCAGTGTTGGCTCAGCTGCGTTTCTTACGGAGGCTCTAGGGGACAATCCATTTTCTTGCTTTTTCCAGCTTCTACAGGCTGCTTACGTTCCTTGGCTCATGACCACATCATTCTAACCTCTGCTTCCAGAGTCACATCTCCTTCTCTGACTCTGACCCTCCTGCCTCTCTCTTATAAGGACCCCCTTATAAGGAGTGGGCCTGATTAACATTAGGCCCACTCAGATAATACAGGATAATCTCCTCATATCAAAATCCTTAACTTAATCAAATCTGCCAAGTCTCTTTGCCGTGAATGTTGCATATTAACAGGTTCTGGGAACTAGGACATTGACATCTTTCAGGGGCCATTATTCTGCCTATCACAAATAGCATCTCTTACTATCTGGCCTATAAAAGAGAGCTACTACTGAGATTCTTTCTGATGTTGGCGCCCCTCTCACCAACTCATTCTTCATTGTAAACCGTGAATCCTCTAGGCCCTCCATGGAACCTAGACATCTGGTAGGCCTTCCCGTCTTACATGGTATGTCTACTCTAGCATGCCCACTTTACCTAATTTTTTAATCCCTTCTTTCACCATCTGGGATGTCAATTCTGGCATTTCTTTCTTGCTTACCATGGCTCATCACGTTCTCCATGGTACTAAGGCCATTCTTTCAGCATGTTTGCGTTGTTTCCCAGGGTCCTTACCAAGGTGTTAATTCTTGTATCTTGGGAGAGTTTTCCTTTACTCTGCTTTATCCAACTTTATGATACATCCACCTTTGATTCCAGTACCCTCAGAATCCAGTCCCATGCCTACTCTCCTGGCAACAGGCAAGTGGAATACTGTATAGGAAACGTCTGGCATCATGCAAATGGCAGATACTCTTTTAAAATTTTAAATGCAAATTATGAAAACATCAGAAATAAGATAGGGAGGACATAGTTCTGTCCTACTTGCACTAGGCAAGACTGATGTCTTCCTTGACATAAAGCCCTCAAGGGCATTTATCTTAAATTTTAATTTATTTTTTAAGGTTTGATTTCTGTTAAAGCTTACCTCCATGTGCTATCATTCAGGTAAGACTTCAAATTGAGTATAGTCATGTGTTGCTTAACAACAGAGATATGTTCTGAGAAATGTATAATTAGACAATTTCGTCATTGTGTGAACATTATGGAGTGTACTTACACAAATCTAGATGGTATAGCCTACTAGACACCTAGGCTAGATGGTACTAATCTTATAGGACCACCATCATATATGCAGTCTGTCATTGACAGAAAGGTCATTACGTGGCGTATGACTGCACATGAAGCAAACCTTATGTTTTATATGATATTTTATGTTTGTATGTGTAAATTTTGTTAAATGCTCTAAAGAAATATAAAAGAAAGTTCCCCTGAAGCAGTGCTAGAGTCCATTGTAGGTGTCTTTAACACACCTTCTTATCAAGTGCATCATATTGTACTTTCCATACAAAATGCCCTGTCCATTCCCCTCCCCATCCTTATTTTTTAATTTTAACTAAAAATTATTTTCTTATCAAATTCATCTAGTTTTACATGTTGCTGTACTAGAGCTGTACTCTTTCTAGTTTATTTAAGTCCTGGATTTTAGGTTGCATGGACTCACTTATCATCAGAGACAGGTTTCTGAGGAATAAGTACAGGGCAAAAGCTGAGTAGGAGAAACCTCATCTTTCCTACCTTAATTTCGCTCATACATTTTTTTCATTCCCAGTATGTTTTTACCTGTGTGTTCAATACTTGTTTGCTCTCTCAGCTTTTTGGGATCTATAGATTCTCCTCACTGTTTTTGCCCATTTTGAAAGGAGCGGATCTGAGGAGGTGGGTGAGAAGAGCAGAAGAGTTGACTGGAGACTCTCTCTCATTTTCTTCCCTCTTGGGGGCAAGATCAGGAATGGGTGGACCTTTGGTGTAGGAAGTGAAGTGAGGGAGGATGTTAGAAGGAAAATGGAGACCCTGAACTCATCTTCCCTTTGATGTAAGGCTGGCTGCCAGGGATCCTGGAGAATTTGATTGATAAAATATTCAGAGCTCTTAAACTTTGTGGTGAAGGATTTCCACTTCTCACAGACAAAAGCTGTGTCTACCTAATGCACATGAATGTATATTTATAGGTAATATATACAACTTAGTGAATTTGCTTTAGACCCAAGAAATACTTGGATACCCTTGCCACAGTTCTGCCTAGAAAGCCCAGATCTCATATCCATTTTGCAGTTAACAGCTCACAAAAGTTTTCAATATCATATTTGTATCGTTTTTATCTAAGAAACATATTTCAGAGACAAATAGCAAAGGAAGGTTGAAGCATTTCCTCAAATGGATTTACATCTTATCACTTATCTGCTAGTGTGGAAGTGGTATTTTCTCCTTTCATTTCATGAAAACTATTAAAGAATTTAAATAAGGAGATTGGGTATATAGATTAAAAATTTTGACTAAAACCCACGATTTTATTTTCAAACATTTTGCAAGAATATGTCAAAATCCTTTTTCATTTTTTGTAAAAGACTAAAACAAGTTTAAAATAGTTTTACAGGGTTATAAATATATGATTTTAAAATGAACTAGGAATGGTAATCTAATTATTTAGTATTTGAGATAATGTATGAAATCTTTTACAGAACATTGTATATAGAAGCTATAATATCTCCTGCTCTTGTCTTCCTATGGAAACCAGTTCTAAATTGTTAATGACACATATGTCTTATACCATCTCCTCTCTATATGGGAAAGCAAGATCTAATTAATAACGGCCAACATTTATATAACACTTAATAGTTTGCAAATCACTGTCACTTATATCTTATTTGTTCCTCATGACAATTATCATTAGCTAATTTTACTGGTTAAAAACTTGATCCTCCCAGAGGTTAAGTGACATGTTCAAGTTTTCTTGATTAATGAATTGCAGAGCCAATATTTGACCTACATTCCCTGACACTAGAGTACATGATCTTTGTATTTTACTCCTACCTTTTGCCTGGGTAAATTATCTTGGTCAAAGTTTTTAATCAATCTGGACCTTATTTTCCTCTGCAAAAGACAGGGAGTATTTAATTGATTTTAAAGGATCTTTCTAGTCCTACGTATCATTTCCTTTTGCATACTTGTGGGAGACATGGAAGTGGATAATTTTATTTACCTACAGGGCCAACCATAATTGAGAACAGACATAATTAACACCTTTGCAGACTGAGTTCTTTTGCCACATGGTGATTCTTTCCCAAGACTGAATCTAAACTTCAGTTGTCACATGTACCCTAATACTGTATTTGGAGAGGGCATAGAAAAAAAGAATGAAGAATTTGGATAACTACTATGAATGTCTTTGGAAATTATCTAATGTGGTAAAAAAATAGAAATCTTAAATTATTAATGCAATAAATATTTGAACAGTGATTTGCATAAATTCACATTTTAATCCCAAGAAAGAGGGTCTGAGAAGCATAGATCAAGAAATTATATTTAGTATAATTTTCTATATTTCTCTAATTGTATTTTCTGTTTGTCTAATTTAATACAAGAATTATAACAACTCTCTGAATGGATTAACATGTTATAATAATATTGCAAGGACAAAAAGCATGAGTTCAAGTCCTGATGTTTTCACTTTAGCTGAGTGACCTTGAGCAAGTTATTTAATATTGTTGATTCAATTTCCTCAGCTGTAGAATATTAGTACCTCTCTTAGAGTGTTGTGGGGAGTAAATGACTCAATACATGTAAATCACTTAGTACTGAGCGGAATACAGCATAAGTGTTACATAAGTGTAAGACATTATTAATAATCATGTTATGTTGCTATTGTGATTATTACATGTGGCAAAATCTTAAAACCTATATGATTATCATACCTCCCATAGAGCTTTGATCATCTTCTAATCTAAAGCTTCATGTCTCTTTTCCCAAACCTTGATTAAACCACAAGGAAAGAGCCTTAAAACAAACCTCATTAGTCTTTTCCCTTAAAATGAGAGGCAGGTGGCAACTTTAAAGAGAGGTCGGGAGAACCTAGGCTTGCGTCTCAGCGAAGAGGAAAGGCCAGGAAACAGAGAAGTTTGTGAGGTCCTTTAAAGAAAATGACTGCATCATCCTCATTCTTTACTGCAAGTCGTGTTACTAATCTCATAAAATACTTTTGAATTTATTTGAAAAGTACACCACAGTACTCTTCTTGGTTACAAAAAGAGAAATATAACCTGGCATGAATTAAAATAGTTCAAATAATTGACAACTTAAAAGCAAGTCACAAATTATTACCCTCAGTAGAACAATTTTTACAATTAATTTTGAACTCTAGGTAGAAATGGTCTTTAAAGAAATTAGGGTGTAAAAATAAAATAAGAAAACATATATTACTGGCTTAAAAACATATTCAAGATTAATGTAGCCTGAAAGGAGATTTGATGACCTCATGGTACAGTCACATCTATTGAGAAAATCTGTGGTCTGATATTGACTGAAGATCAAAAGGAGACAAAACGGGCTCTTAAACCCTATCAAAATCTATAACTGTTAATATGATTAAACACAGCTGCATCTTACAGAAAAACTCAAAATAGAGGCTTAAAGGAGATACCAGTTTCTTCCCTCTCTTGCTTTGTCATCCTGTCCTCTTGCCTCAAGGCCCAAAATAGCTGCTAAAGCTCCAGCTGTTCTTAATGCCTGCATTGCAGGGAGTAGGAAAGAATAAGGAGTAAGCGCCACAGGGTCACAGAACTTATTTTTTAAGGAGACTCCCTAGAAGTCCTACACAACAGTTGCATTTAACGTTTCATTGCCCACTTATTCATGTAGCCATGCATCACTGAGACTGATCAATGCAGTAGTTTTTTTTATGCTTTCTTTTTTTTTTTTTGTGAGGAAGATCAGCCCTGAGCTAACATCCGTGCTAATCCTCCTCTTTTTGCTGAGGAAGACCGGCTCTGAGCTAACATCTATTACCAATCCTCCTCCTTTTTTTCCCCAAAGCCCCAGTAGATGGTTGTACGTCATAGTTGCATGTCCTTCTAGTTGCTGTATGTGGGACGTGGCTTCATCATGGCCGGAGAAGCGGTGCGTCGGTGCATGCCCGAGATCCGAACCCTGGGCCGCCAGTAGCCGAGCACGCGCACTTAACCGCTAAGGCATGGGGCCGGCCCCAATGCAGTCTTTTACTCCGAAAGGCAATGTGCCAGCAAAATATTGGTGTTCTGTTACTCACAGGGAAGGAAAAAAAAGCTGATGGGGTAGGCAATTAAGAGTCTGTGCCACAAGATCATTTATCCAAGTCATAATTAACAAGAGTTCTATCTGTTTAGGCCAAGCAAAAAAACACAATATTTGATGGATATCTTTGTGACAATGGAAAGTGCCTATCTTCAAGTATCTAAAATAAAAAATCAAGATGTTACTATTTGAGTGACAGTGGTTGGCATCAACAAGTTTAACATGTTATTAAACAGTGACTAAGTCTGGGTCATGGAGTTAGGCCACCTAGGTTGAGTCTCGGTACTAACTGTGTGAACTTGGGCAAGTTGCTTGACACCTTAGATTCCTTATCTGTGAAATGGGGAAAATGGCTATTTGTTGAGGATTAAGTAAGTAAGTTAAAAATGGAAAGTTAATCAATATAGAACTCTGCCTGACACCTAGTTGGTGTTCAATATATATTGGCTGTTATTATGATTGATATCTTATTAGTATTATATCTAAGGCACCCATTATCTAATAGCCTTCATACTATATAAGAAGTATATAATAAAAGCAAAAAATTTTTCAATTAAGTGTATATATTAGTTTTATGCTTATTAAATTTACATTTAATTTTAGACCACACATTATTACTGTGTGTAAAGTCTAATAGTGGGGAAGTGATCTATATTTTATGGAGAATTTTAAATAAAAACATAGACTGCTAAAGAAAACAGCAGCAAAAACTTCATAATATTATAGATAGAACTGTATTTCTCTTCATTATGAATTATTAGCATACGTTTTTACAGTATTAGTAATTTAAAAAGTCATACATAGTATCCAAGAAAGAGAATAAAAGAGTAACATACACTCAGCTTATAAAGCACTTGATTCTAATTAAATCATAATTATATTGTATAATAAAGCCCAGATTCCTATTTGTGAAATTTTATTTATTTAAAGTTTTATGAAATCTGCTCCGCATTCTACATTAGTGTCTTGGAAATAATCAGCTCTGTGATATTATTATAAAATATACTCATTAAAGGAACTGTGTAACTCTTGATACACTGACAAATTGCACCCTCCAGTGGAAAAAAATGTTTATCCATAAAAATGTAGTGTGTTTCTGCATTGCAGGTTTGATATATTCAAATGTGCTTTTACCTAAAAAAATTTTTAATGTTGTTATGTTTTATGAGCTGCACTAATATATATCTACCACTATTCATTTCCTCTGAGTCCCCAGGAAGTTGCTCTGAGTTTCAGAGGCTATTATGTAAATTGGACATTAAATGTTGGGAAAGTAAAAGGGCTTTAAAGAAAAAATTTAAAAAGAAAAGATAAAATCAGACCACACGCACATGCATATACTGAGTATTTTCTAAAAGAATAAACCTGTGTTTAATGTATAAATATTTTATATATATCATACCATATCATCAGGCAAATGTTTCATTCTACTTCAAAATACTTATGATTTTTCAATGTAAAAAATGTGAATTACTGTTAGTAAAATTATTATTTTTCAGAAAGAACTGAAAAACTGAGCACACGTCTCTGTTTTTCACTCTGGTCTGAGAAGCATAATATCTGACACTAACAGAATGTGATAAGAGTGTATTTTGAACACAAACCAGTTGGACTCCAAAGCTGAACTCATTCCGCAATATTTTATGCCAATTTTGCGGTTATTGACCCCTTGCTCTATCTTCTTGTTTCTTGTGAATCAATGGCACACTATCAAAATCAGGCATAGCTATCAACTAAAACTAAGGGCCTTTTCTTAACTGTAATCTCTCCTTGAAATTCCTCCCTCTTGGGCTTTCAGCTCTGTACTGTAGCATGGCCTCTAAAAATCTCTTCCATTGTCCTAATTCTTCTCTAGCCTTCACCTTACACACCTCAGGAAACATGAAAGCCTGATAATCCAACTATGACTACCTTTTATCTTCAACATGCTCTTTAGAGGGTTTATACATCTCTTCCTTGTACAGAATCATGCTAAGAAATAAAATTTTCTGTGTTACCACTTTGCCAAACAAACATTTGCTGTCCTTGACAAATCAACAGAAATCTTTCTTTCAAAAGAAAGCAAACACAATATTTATCTTTGTTACCTAAAGTTCTTGTAGCCCACGGCCTAATGCTGACACCCTCCCTGCTCCTCACTTCTCCCTTGACCTCGTCTCGTCTTGGAAGCCCTTGTCTGGAACCAGCCTAGGCATTTAGCTGTCAGGTGAGGTTTGTTCTTACCACCCTTGAACACCTTCCGCACCCTAATTCAATGTTTTAGTGTTGCTGGTCCAGGTTTTTTTTTTATTTCTTCTAATGCTTCAAATGGATGTTTCCTACCACACATCCTTTCTCCCTGTTCCCACAATACCACTTCCAGTCCATTATTCCTTTAAACTCATGTTAAAAAATTAATTTAGCTCCTTTAAGGTCCATACGTTTGCCTATACCATGTCCTGCCTTTCTGGTCCTTGCCATC
Source organism: Ceratotherium simum simum (assembly GCF_057802395.1). Classification (NCBI taxonomy): domain Eukaryota; kingdom Metazoa; phylum Chordata; class Mammalia; order Perissodactyla; family Rhinocerotidae; genus Ceratotherium; species Ceratotherium simum. The sequence continues at coordinate 5,480,767 of NC_141935.1, forward strand.
TACAAACTTTGCATTATCTACATCCGAGGACAAGTCCACATCCACCCAGTTGGCCCACACAACATTGTTGTCTCCTAAGGCTGTGACTCCAACTTTACTGACCTCCATATTCACTCCACTTGAGCCGAGCACTAGAGCAGAGGTCATCAATTATGGCTTATGGGCCAAATTTAGCTGAGAGATGTGTTTGTTTGGTTCAGAAAATTTTAATAATATACTTGATCTGACTGGCTCTGTGTCACTATAAATCTAGACTTATATAGGACAATCTTCAAGCAGAAGGCATTCTCTGGCCTAACTACATAAACTAGTCCCAGCAATCAGTCAGTATCCATCTTTCTCACATCCTCACATGCAAATCACTCTCTTAAGATTTCTGTTGTATAACCCAGCTAGGATCAAAACATATTTTCCCATGAGTTTTGGTTGGTTGTGTTTCCATTTTCATTTGTCTTAAGATTTTTTTTTATTTCACTTTTGTTTCTTTTTTGACCCATTGGTTGTTCATGAGCATGTTGTTTAATCTCCACATATTTATGAATTTTCCAGTTTTATTCTTATAATTGATTTCTAGTTTCATACCATTATGTTAGTAAAAGATGACTAATATTATTTCAATCTTCTTAAATTTATTAAGACTTGTTTTGTGGCCTAACACATGATCTATCCTGGAGAATGTTCCATGTGCACTTGAGAAGAATGTGTATTCTGCTTCTGTAGGATGGAATGTTGCATATATGTCTGTTAGGTTCATCTGGTCTAAAGTGTAGTTTAAGTACGAAGTTTACTTAATGAACATAGATGCAAAAATTCTCAACAAAATATTAGCAAACACAATTCAACAGTACATTAAAAGTATCGTACATCATGATCAAGTGGCATTTATTCCAGGAATGCAAGGATGGTTCAACATCCACAAATCAATAAATGTGATACGTACATTAACAAAATGAAGGATAAAAGTCATATGATCATCTCAATAAATTCAGAAAAAGCATTTGACAAAATTCAACATCCTTTCTTGATAAAAATTCTCAACAAAGTGGGTATAGAGAGACTGTAACTCAACATAAGAAAGGAAAACCCAGAGCTAACATGCAAAGCCCACAGGTAACATCATACTCAATGTGAAGATCATTTTTCCTCTAAGATCAGGAACAAGACAAGGATGTCCACTCTCATCACTTTTATGCAACATAATTCTGGAAGTTCTAGCCAAAGCAATTAGGCAAGAAAAAGAAATAAAAGGCATTCAAATCAGAAAGAAAGAAGTAAAATTGTCTCTATTTGAAGATGACATGATCTTATGTATAGAAAACCTTAAAGAGTTCACCAAAAAACTATTAGAACTAATAAATGAATTCAGTAAAGTTATAGGATACAAAATCAAACACAAAAATCAGTTGTGTTTCTATACATTAACAGCAAACTATCAGCAAGAGAAATTAAGAAAACAATCCCATTTACAATAGCATCAAAAAGAATGAAATACTTAGGAATAAATTTAACCAAGGAGGTGAAAGATCTGCACACTGAAAACTATAAGACCATGGTGAAAGAAAGTGAAGAAGATACAAATAAATGGAAAGATATTCCGTGTTCAAGGATTGGAAGAATTAATATTGTTAAATGTCCATATTACCCAAAGTGATCTAGAGAGTTAACGCAATCTCTATTTAAATGAGTATCTCAAAATATCTCTGTACTCCTGTGTACACTGCAGCATTATTCACAACAGCCAAAGTATGGAAACAACCTAAGAGTCCCCAAATAGATGAATGGGTAAAGAAAATGTGAAATATATACATACAATGGAATATTATTCAGCCTTGAAAAAGCAGGAAATCCTGCCATTTGCAACAACATGGGTGAAACTGTAGGGCATTATGCTAAGTGAAATAAGTTAGACAGAGAAAGACAGGTGCTGTATGGTATCACTTACTTGTGGATCCTAAAAAAATCTAAGTTGAACTCATAGAAACAGAGAGTATAAAAGTGGTTGCCAAGGGCTGAGGGGTGGGGGAACCAGTGAGAGATGGGATAAAAGGGTACAAACTTTCAGTTATAACATAAATAAGGTCTAAGGATCTAATGTGTAACATGGTGACTATAGTTGATAACACTGATTGAAATCTGCCAATAAAGTAGAACTTAAATATTCTCACCAAAATAAAGAAAAAAGGTAAATATGTGAGGTGATGGATGTGTTAATTAACTCAATGGTAGGAATCCTTTCACAATGTATATCAGATCATCTCATTATACACTTTAAATAACATAAATTTTTATTTGTCCTTTGTACCTCAGTAAAGTTGAAAAATTTTTTTCCCTCTAGGTAGAAAAGAACTCCCCAAGACTACATTAAGTTTTTATAGTCATTGTCTTTTCATGATAAGGTGACAGACATCTTATTCCTTGCCTAGTATATGTGACATGCTCTATCGAGTCTAAAGTCCAGAGGAACCTGCAAGTACTATGACATTATCTGATACATTTTCTTTATGATACTTAAAAAAACTTTTTCCTCATTATAAAAATACATGTTTGTAATAGAAGAGTTGAAAATATCTTTTAAAAATTAGAAAAGAAAATCTTACATCACCCCACCACCCACAGAGAATTTCTGTCAATATTGTGGTGCAGTCTTCCAGTTTTACTCAGTATAATTCTTTTGTATACATGTGATGACACCAAACAAAAAGCCCTTTTTTTCCACATAAAAACTATCGCACAAACATTTTTTTATGCTACTACAATCTCTTAGACTATATCAGCTTTATTGTGATATAATTAATATACCATATAATTCACCCTTTTATAGTGGGCAACTCAGTGGTTTTTGGTCTATTTTCAGGGTTATGCAATTATTACTACTATCTAATTTTAGAACAGTTTCATCACCCCAAAAAGAAATCTGTACCCATTAGCGGTCATTCCCAGTCCCCACCTCCCTAGCCCCTAACAATTACTAATCTGTTTTCTGTCTCTGTGAGTTTGCTTATTCAATTTATATATACAGAATCATATAATATGTGATCATTTGTGTTTCACTTTTCATGTGCATAGTTTTTCAAGGTTCATCCATGTTGTAGCACATATCAGTACTTTATTTCTTTTTATGGCTAAATAATATTCAATTGTATGGATACACCAGATTTTGTTTATCCATTTATTGGCTGATGGACATTTGGATTGTTTCCACTTTTTGGCTATTACGAATAATGCTACTGTGAACACTTGTGTACAAGTTTTTGTGGGAACTTGTGTTTTCAATTCTCTTAGATACATCCCTAGGAGTGGAATTGCTAGGTCGTATGGCAATTCTGCGTTTAACTTTTTGAGGAACTGACAAAATGTTTTCCAAAGTGCCCCATTTTATGTTCCCACTAGCAATGTATCCACATCCTTGCCAATGCTTGTTAGTTGTCTTTTTAATACAGCCATCCTAGTTGGTGTGAAGTGATAGGTATCTAATTGTGGTTTTGATTGGCATTTTCATAAGGACTATGATGCTGCACATATTTTCATGCCTTTATATATCTTATTTGGAGAGATGTCCATTAAAATCCAATGTCCATTTAAAAAACTGAGCTATTGTGTTTTACTTTTGACTTGTAAGAGTTTGTAAAATATATTCTGGATATTAGATCCTTATCAATTTTATGATTTGTAAATATTTTCTCCCATTTTGGGTTGTCTTTTCACTTTCTTTATAGTGTCCTTTCTTTTTCATACTTTTAGAGGATGGAGGGCTTGAATGTCATTTTCTAGCCATGCTTTGCTTATTTCTTTAAATATCCTCTACTGTTCCCTGTGACTAATACAGAGCCAGCTTGGAAAGCTGAGTTCCAGCTCCAGCATCACAATGCAGGGTATTGAAGATGGACTTGAAGTTAGTAGACAATAGCTTAATAAATGGCACATAAGAAGATAAATCTTCCTTTGGGCTTATTAATTTTATGTTGTTTTGTTTTTTACAGAAAAACAACTTTTGATATTGTTGAACTACTCTATTAAGTAATTGTTTTCCATTTCATCGATATCTGTGCTTTGTTGTTTCCAGCCTTCTAATCTCTTTGGAATTATTTTTTTGGTCACTTCTTGAAATGAATGCATAGACCAAGGATTTTTAGCTTTTCTTCATTTCTAGTGTGTCCATTTAAAGTTAAAATTGCCCTCTAACCATGATTTTAACTTGTTTCGATATATATCATTTTATTATTATAGGTTCAAAATATTTTCTAATTTTCATTTTGATAATTTTATCTACGAGCTATTTGCCTATAAGTTACACATGTATTAATAAATTTCCAAACATTTGGGGTTTCAAGTTATTTATTTATTTATTTCTGAGGAAGAGTTGCTCTGAGCTAACATCTGCTGCCAATGTTCCTCTATTTTGTGTGTGAGCAACTGTCACAGCATGGCCACTGGCAGATGAGTGGTGTAGGTCTGTGCCCAGGAACCAGACCCAGGCTGCCAAAGCCAAGCATGCCAAACTTAACCACTAGGACACCTGGGTTGGCCCTCAGGTTAACTTTTTGCCATTAATATGTACAAATAATAATGTTACATATAATAATTAGTATGTAAAATATTATATAATAGTAACTTATCTTTTTATATAAGTATATAAAATAGTATATATGTGAAAATTAATAAACAGAAACCTCATTTAAAATGGAGTCCAGAAGCCAGAATGGGGAGCTCTCATGCCCTATAATGATTGCAGACCCCAATAGGAAGAAGAAAGACATTCTCTTCTTGCACAGCAAGAGCTCAGCCAATGAGAGACTCTCAGAATTCAGCCAATGAAAAGCCAGTTCCCTTCAAACTCCCAATCTCCTCCAATGGAATCTTTGTTTACAATAGCCCTCCCAACTTCCTCTTCCCCTCTACAAAAGAGTTTCTCCTCCCCTTGTAGCTGGGGACTTGCATGTGTCTTGCCATGGTTACAGACCCAAAATTGCAATTTTTTGCTGTTCCCAAATAAACTCTTTTTTTGCTAGAGAAATAACTGGCTGTCTATTTGTTTAAGGTCAACATATACACACACATATGGATAGATAGGAAATTATGAATATATAAAATATATACATAACTTGGTATGGGCATACATATTTGGAATTTTTATATCTTCTTGGTGGATTGCAAATTGTATTATTATGAAATGTCCTTCTAACTCAAGTAACTCACTTTAAAGTCTATTTTGTCTGATATTAATATGGGTACAGCAATCTAAGTTTTGTTAGTATTTGCCTAGTGTATCATTTTCCAACTGTTTACTTTTAACTTTTCTTTAAGTTTATATTTGTTTTGTCTCTACTAATCATCATATAGCAAGTTTTTGTCTTTTTTTATCCACTCTATCAATCACTGTCTTTTTAATTGGGTGATTTGGTCAATTCACAGTTAAGTAATTATTACATTTGGGTTTAAATCTATCATCTTACGACTTTTTCCCATTTGTTTCACATGCTCTGTTTCTTTCTCTCCTTTCTTTTCTTCTGGATTCCCTCTATTAGCTTGTTTATCAAATGTTCTTTTAATTTTGATTTTAGTAGTTACCCCGGAGGTTATAACAAACATCCTTGAATTATTAAAATTGTATATAAATTAGAACTTTTAGCATATGCTGGACAACAACAGGACCTTAGAAACTCTTAATTCCGTTCAATATCTCTTGCCTTTTGTGTTATTATTTTGTCAACTCCACAGTCATTATTATTATTATTGTTTTCAATATTTATTTACATTTACTCATGTTGTTCTTTATTCTTTCCTTCATTACATTGCCTCTATCTGTGATCATTTTTCCCTTTGTCTAAAAGTCTCCATTTAGTATTTCTATAACAGTGAGTCTGCAGCTAATGAAGTCTGTCAAGATTGGCTTATTCTAACAAGTTTCTATTTTGCTTCTTATTTGAAGGATTTGTTCACTGGATATATAGTTCTAGATTGACAGTTATTTTCTTTTAGTATAATTAAGATATCAAGATATCATGAAGATGTCTTTGGCTTCTAAGGCATCCATTGGGCCATCAGCTCTTGGTCTAATTTTGCTTCTCTGTTGCCAATACCCTTTTTTTGTCATACAGATGGCTTTAAAATATTTTTCCTTATGTCTGATTTTCAGTAGTTTTATTGTGACATGCCCAATTTTACTTTTCTTTGAACTTATTCTACTTGAAGTTCCTGGTGTCTCTTGAATCTCTGGCTTGATGTCTTTCATCAGTAGGAAATTATCAGCTGTTATCTTGTAAAATGTTGCCTCTTCCTATTTCTCATTCTTCCCTCCTTCTCTGGTTGTATTAATTATTCACATTAGATCTTTTCACGTCTTCCACATATTTCTTTTGCTCTTTTCTGTATTATCCATTCTTGGTCTCTTTGTGTTTTATTTTGGATATTTCTTCTGATTTATCTTTTAGTTCAATAATTTCTCTTCAGCTCTTTCTAATCTTAGGTTAAACCCATCTATTGTTCTTAATTTCACCTATTGTGTTTTCCTGTTCTAGAATTTCTATTTGATTTCCATTTCTTTGCTGAAATTTTCAAGATTCTCTGTCAATTCCTTGAACACATTACTCATAGTTTATTTGTTGTTGTTGTCTTGACCCATTTTTTGATCTCTTGTGAATCTATCTTGTCTCTTACTTTTTTGGAAATTTCCCATCTTTTTTTGTGTGAGTTTGATTCGATGCTGGATATTGTATATTAAAAATTAACAAGTTAAGAGTCTGGATGATGTCATCTTAATCAAGATAGGATTTAATTTTGCTTCTGGCAGGCAGCTAAACTGAGAGGAGAAGCAATTCCAAATTGCCTCCCTCAGATAAGAAATAAAAATTTTAAGGTCTCCGATCCTGTGATGGGTAGCCTATTTCTGGTACATTCTTACTCATAGGTTAGGCCTTTCAGAGTCTAGTTGAAAACATGGGGTGTTTATTACGGCCCTTCCTTTTCTTCATGGTACTCAAATTTCAATTTTTATTTCTCTGCTTCACAAGTCTGTCAAGGATCTACCAGCCTCTCAGTCACTGCTTTCCAATTGGTAACTGCTTTTAGGGAGAAGCTCCCCCAAATGACAGAATCATCTCTTTGAGCTTCTTTTTCTTGCAGACCAGGCCCTCACGATTCCTCACACATGACCTTGGTAGCTATCCCATGCATTCAAAAACATTTTGTCTCAGCTGTTCACAGCAGGAAAATCGCTTTGAGCTACTTAATACACCGTTACTGATACTGGAACGCCTCCATGCAAATTTTTTACAGTTTATAGGGTTGATTTAACAATTTTTTTCCCTTAATTGCTTCTGAATTCTGATTCATGGTTAGAGAGACCTTCCTCATTTTACTGTTATTTAGAAGTTTGCTGTATTTTGTTATAGGACTTTTATGGTTTCGTTTTTACATTGAACATTTTAATCCATTTGGAACTTATCCTGGTCCACTTAGAAGTTTATGTACAACTTACTTTTATTTCTGATGCCCACCTCTTTATCTCTTGTCATTTACTGGAAAGTCTATCTTTTTGTTACAGACTTGAAATTTCACCTTTTTATATAGAAATTCATCTGTGAATTTGAATCTCCAGACTTTGTATTTTTCTATTGTTTCATTGTATGTCTCTGTTCATGTGTCTGTGTGACATTCCTTCTTTTTAATGACTTTATTTAGGATTAATTGTCACATGATACTCTGCATGCATTTAAGGTGTATAATTTGATCAGCTACGACATGTGTATACACTACTGAAACCATCACTACAATTAAAATAACAAACAGAAGTTTTCTTGTGCCCTTTTTTAATGTATCACAAATTTTTATCCCACCTGCTGTCATCAAGCAACAAACTGATCAGCTTTCTGTCATTATAATTTGCAGTTTCTAGACTTATGATAAATGGAATCCTATAGAATATACTCATTTTGTCTTTTATTCAACATAGTTATTTTGAGACTAATCTTTGTTGTTGTTGCCTTTATCATTAGTTTGTTCTTTTTTTGTTATATAGTAGTATCCTATATTATGAATATACAATTTTTTATCCATTCACCTGTTGTTGGTCATTTGGGTTGATTCCAGTTTTTGGCTATTGCAAGCAAAGCTGTTATGAACTTTTGTATATAAGACTTTGTGTGGATATAATGCTTTTGTTTCTCTTGGATAAAGATGGAATGGCTAGCCTGTATGTCATGGTAAGGTTAACATTTTCTGAAATTGCTCAACTATTTTCCAAAGTGCCTGTACCATTTTACATTCCAACATGAAGTGTATGAGACATCCAGTTGATCCACATCCTCACCAACACTTGATATTTTGTCTTCATAAGTTTACTTATTCTAATAGATGTATGGTGGTATCTCGCTGCAGTTTTAATCAGCATCTCCTTTAAGATGTCATTTAAAGACAGGAAAGATCTTTCATGTACTTGTCCTCTTTCATTAAGTGTCTGTTCAAATATTTTGTTCATTTTATGTATTTTTTTCCTTCTCATTAGTTGTAAGAGTTCTTTTTATATTTTGGTTATAAGTCCTTTACCAGATATATGTTTTTCAAATGTCTTCTGTTAATTGCTGGCTTGCCTTTTTATTTTCTTAATTGTCTTTTGAAAAACAAAGTTTTTTAATATTGATGAAGTCCAATTTATTTATGTCTTTAAATCTATAGATCAATTTGAGGACAACCGACATCTTTACAATATTGATTCTTCCAATCTATGTATATGGCATATTTCTTAAATTATTTAAGTCTTCTCTAATTTTTCTGGATGTGTTTTAGGGGAAGGGCTCATAAAACAACAGCTGATAAGCTAAATTCAGCCCATGGCTTGTTTTCATATGGTCCATGAGATAATAAAAATTTTTACATTTTAAAGGGTTGTCAAGAAAATGAAGAGTAAAATGAGATGGAGACTCTCTGTAGTTCACAAACATAAAATATTTAATATATGGCCCTTTACAGAAAAAAGTTTCTCAGCCCTGTTGTAGAGAATTGTGTGCAGGTCTTGAACATAAGTGATTAGATTCATTCCCAGGTATTTTATATTTTTGATGCTGTTGAAAAACATCTTTTATGATTAAGCTTATTTAAAATATTACATGCTTGGTACAAAGTAGTTGTTTAAAGGGCATTAAATAAATGAAAAATATTTTCATTTTAAGAAATAAACTTATGAAACAGCCTGTTAAAGGATGCTGCATTAAGACCACGACAGATCACCAAAAGGAAGACACAGTGAAGAGATTCTGGAGAGTGCAGATTTCCTTTCTGTCTTGGCTTTCTGTCTCTGCTCCCTCCCCATGGGCCTTCACTCAACCTGCTATTTCCTCTGAGAAAAACTTCTGACAGCTCAGGGATATGAATGTTGGTGCTATAGGATTGAGAAAATTAAGGTATTCTTTTTCAAATTTTATTTTCTTATTGTTCATTGCTGGTGTAGTAGTCAGAGTTCTCCAGAGAAACAGAACAAACACGGCAGATAGATATACAGATAGACAGACAGACAGACAGAGAGAAAGATATTTTAAGGAACTGGCTCACATGATTAATTGTGGGGGCTGGTAAGTATGAAATCCATAGGGCAGGCCTACAGGTTAGAAATTCAAGTAGGAGTTGACATTCCAGGCTTGAGTCCAAATACTGCAAGGCAGCAGGCTAGAAACTCAGCCAGAGTTTCTATGTTGAAGTCTTGGGAAGAATTGCTTCCTAGAGAGCTCAGTCTTTGCTCTTAAGGCCTTCAACCAGTTGCATGAGTTCTAACAAAGATTCCTTGACCAAACTTAACCAGCCTCCTCTAAACTCTTTTCTCAACTAGGCCCTGACTTTTCAGCTTCTGTGTTTGTCTGCGCATTGTTCAGTTTTAGCAAGAATCCTGCTAAGTCAGCTTAGCCATAATCCCTCATCGTCAATACCTGATAACTGGTTCCTCACCCCCCACCACCCCCAGGTGACATCTGATCACCCTAGTTTGCCTTCAGCAAGAGCCCTTTTAGGTCAGTTTGGCCAGAATCCCCTCTTACTCCTGAGGTTTCCTCTTAGTAATTTTCCATCCACTGACATGCTCCCTCCCTTAGCCTGCTCCTGGGCTATAAATTCCCACTTTTCCTTGTTGTATTTGGAATTGAGCCCTATCTCTCTCCCTTACTACCAAACTTCATTGTAGTAGACCCCCTAAATAAAATCTGCCTTATGTTCTTTAACAAGTGTCAGGAATAATTTCTCTTTAACAGGTCTATCCACATTATGGAGGGTAATCTGCTTTATTTAAAGTTGATACAAATGTTAATGAGATCTAAAAAATACCTGCACAGCAACATCTAGAGGGGTATTTGACCAAACAATTGGACACCATAGCCTAGCCAAGGTGACAGATAAAATTAACCATCACACTGGTATAGTGAAATATTATTTTATTTTGCACTTCAACCTTGTATCCTACAACTTTATTATATTAAGTAATAATTTATTCATAGTTTTTTTTAAACTTTCTAAATATCCAAACATGTCTCCAGTAGGTAATGATAATTTTATTCTTCCTTTCCAAGCTTTGTGTCTTTTATTTCTTATTCATGCTTGTTTCTCCTGGGTAAGATCTCCAGGAAAACGTCAAGGTGAAATGATGACAGAAGTCATTCTGGGCACATTCTCAAATTCCACGGAAATCTTCCACATTTTACTATTAAGTATGGTATTTGATTTTTTCTTTTGGTAGATTTATCAATTAAAAGGATATTTTCTATTTCTAGTTTAATATTTTTTAAAAAGTCATGACTATGTGTTAAATTTATCAAATATGTTTCTGCATCTATTGAGGTGATCAATAGTTTTCACCTTTTATTCAGTTAATACAAAGAATTACATTAGGTTTTTTTTTTCCCAAATTTAAACAATTCTTGCATTCCTGTACTAAATCCAATTCAGTTGAGTTATCTCTTTCTCTCTCTCTGTCCCTGTCTCTCTCTCTCTTCACCCATACATGCACATACCACTTGGATTTGATTTTAAGATTTTTGTACCTAAGTTTATGAGTTTGACCTATAATTTTTATTTCCTGCAATGTCTTTGCCAGGTTTTGATATTAGGATTAAGCTGGCCTCATAATATAAGGTGTAAAGTGCTCCCTTCCTCTTCTGAAATAAATTTTTTTGGAAGAGTTGTGTAAAACTGGCAATATTCCTCCCTTAAATGGTAGATATAATTCACTATCTGGGTTCTTATTTGTGGGAAAACTTTTCATGATGAATTTATTTATTAAAAATAGGAGTGTTCAACTTGACTCAATTTTAATAATTTATATTTTCCTAGGAATTTGTCTAGTTTATATTTTGAAATTTGTCAAAAAATTGCTTAAATCTCCTTATTATCTTTTTCACGTGACTAGAATCTGTAATGATATCTTTTTTATTCCTCATTTTATTTGTTCCTTCTTTTGTTCTTCACTATTCTTGCTACTAATATCAATTTTATGAGTCTGTTAAAATAATGTTTTGTTTTTTGAATAATTTGTCTATTTTATATTGTTGAATTTATTGGAATAATGTCATTAATTTTTAATAACTGTGGAATATGTAATGTCCTAATTTCTTATATAGGTATATATTTTTTCTTAGTCAACTTTGCTACAGGTTCATCAATATTATTTTTTTTCCCAAAGAACCAACATTTGGCTTTGCTGATCTATAAGTATGCTTCCTTTCTATTTCATTAATTTCTGTCTTATCCTTTATTTGCTTTGATTTTTCTTTATATTTAATTTGCTTTTCTAACTTTTAACTTCTTGAGAACTTAGATGCTCATTAATTTTCAGCATTTTTTGGTAATACATGAATTTAAAGATATAAACTACTCTTAATACACGGCTTTAGATATATCTCACAGTTTTGGTATGTTGCATTTTCATTATCATTCAATTAAAATTATTTGGTAATTTCCATTGTGGTTTCTTTCTTGAATCATAAGTTATTTGGAAGTTATATTAGGTTCCAATATATGGAAAATTTTAATTTCCATTATTATTATTGCTATTCATTGATGATCTCATTACATTGTGGGTGGAGTATCTGTTAGTCCTAATGTCTTTGAAATTTGTTGATAATTGCTTTACAGCTTAATACCTGATCAATTTTTGTAAGTGCTCCATGTATATACTGTAGCTGTTAAGTGCAGTATTTCATGCATGTCATTTAGATCAATGCTGTTAACAATTTGAAAAAAATTGATATAGATTCTTAGTGATTTTATCTTGTGATCTAATCAGTTACTATCAAAGATGTGTTAAAAATTTCCCACTATTAATCTAGTTTGTCTTTCTCACTTTAATTCTGCTATTTTCTTTTTTTTTTTTTTTTGGTGAGGAACATTAGCTCTGAGCTAACATCTGTTACCAATCCTCCTCTTTCTGCTGAGGAAGATTGGCCCTGGGCTAATATCCGTGCCCATCTTCCTCTACTTTATATGTGGGACGCCTGCACAGCATGGCTTGACCAGTGATGCACAGGTCTGTGCCCGGGATTCAAACCCGCAAACCCTGAGCCACGGAAGCAGATTGCACAAACTTAACCACTAGGCTACCGGGTTGGCTCCAAGTTCTGTCAATTCTTAAAGAATAGGTTGAAAACATTTTGTGACAGGATTATAGCCATCATTTTAATCACTATTGCATTCACAGTTATATTATCTTTATGTTTCTGAGATTTGGCTTCCATAAAACAGATTTACTGCTCAATTCAGTTAAGCATGCAGTGAATAACAGGTTAAAGACTAGCAAATTCCATCAGAACAGTTAAACTGTTTTGCATATATAGACATTATTAATAACGGAATGCTTTTGGAATTTTTAAGGTAAATTGTAAAGAACTCATCTGAACAAACAGTGACATTATATGCTCGACAAGTTTTACAAAACTATTAAGAAAATAAACTTAGTTTATATTTGCATTTTCGCTTTTATAAATAACCAAATCTTCCCAGAAAGTTCTCAACTTTTTAAGTATTCTAATATCCAGATTTTTGCTCTATTGAGTCTCTTTATTGTACATTTCAATATTTCATTATTTGCTCATTAAAAATATTTTCTATTTTTTGGATATATTCATTTTGTACCTTGTTTTAGCCTTTCTTCTGTTTTAATATAAGAATGTATAATTACACATTTCCGTCTATGTTCTAAATACTTTTACAGTAGAGACCTTTCATTTCTAAATTATTTTCTTAATCTGCTTGGTTATTTTTAATAATTTCTTGCTTTTTCATTTTCCTTTTAATTCCTTCTTTTATTTCTCTCAATATCTTAAATATACTTATTTTATTTTCTGTTTTTGAGAATTCCAATATCTTCAGGCTTTGTGTATCCAAGGCCTGCAGATATTGTTTTTACAGTTCTTTCACTATATTGTTTTTACATTTACTCTCATTTCAGACGGCTAGTTTTTCTGGGATGAGTCACCCAGATGATATGAATTCTTGTCCGAATTCATGTGTGATTTTTTGCTAGAAATTTTCCTGAAAAGCTCTAACAGTTTATTTGCAAATCTCGAGAAAATCTGAGACAGTCAAGTTTCCTTAAAGGCTCCCTCTCTCTGTAGAAGGAAATTTGCCCCCTAGTTCTTCCATTGAGAGCGCGGCCCTTCTAGGTTTCCAGCTACACCTGTGTGTGAGGGGGTGATGGGCGGGGTGGGGGAAGGCGTGGGGTCACTAATCTGTCACCCATCCTATTTGGTCTCAGCCTCCGTCTTATTTCCCTTGGGTCTGTAAAACCACATGATCCAGAACCTTGCTACTAACACTGTGGTCCTCAGACAAGCAACATCAGCATCACCTGGGGGACTCGGTTGGAAATGCAAAATCTTAGGCACCGACTCCAAAAGTTCTCCTTGTGGATTTTTCTTTTCTTTTTGTTTTGGCTTCCTTTCCTGTCCTATCAGCTGTATACTTACATACACGTGAGTCCTGTGTACAATAAGAAGTTAAAAAACAATTTTAGGAGCAACTGCGTTAGACGTTTAAATCACAAAAACATCGCAACGACGCCAACACCTGTTCTTTAGATGCAGGGCAGTCTGCGCTGAGACCAGCTCCGCGGTTGATCACAAACCATGCAATACATCCGTGGGGATGAAATCCGTTCTTGCTATTGTGCCTCTCTGCCAGTTTCCTCTCAGCTCCCCATCAGTCCTCTCTTCTTTCTTCAATCACAGTAGGCCACCAAACCACCGCGAAAACCCGGACTAACGGATTTCGGGAGTAGCTGGGCTCCCCGAGGGAGCAGAGAGAACTGACGGAGCATGCGTGAAGCGGGGTTCGCGCACATGCGCAGTGGCCGGCGCAGGGCCGCGCGCCCGTGTCCCCGGGCGGCTGCGCGCGCGGCTGACGTGTGCGGCGGCCGCCGAGGCGGCGAGGCTCTGGGAGGGAAGGAGCCGCGGGGGGAGGGGAGGGGGCTGAACCCGGAAGTGGGTAGGCGCTGGAGCCAGCGCGCCGGGAGTGGAGCTCAGCGGCTGGGAGCCAGCGGGGGAGCCCTGGGTTCCCGGTAATGGATCTGTGGGGCGTCTGCCCTGGGAAACCGGGGTGGGAGGGGGAGCGGGCCCGCCGTGGGCGAGCGCAGTCTCCGCCCGGGCAGGGCCTGGGACGGCTCCTCTGCCTGCTTTAGCCGTCCCTCCGGTTGACCCTGCTCCGCCAGCCCTGCGCCCCTCCTGGGGCCGTGTCCCGCCAGGTGGCTTCGGCCGGGGGACGTCCTCTGTCCCCGAAGAGGTGTGCCTGGCCCGCCCTGGGAAAGCATGTTAATGGAGACACTTGGATTTCGCGGCCGCGACGGCCTTATTGTCACCATCCCAGCGCCCCTAAACCCCCCGGGTCGCCCTCCTCGACCTGTACCCTCAAAGATCTAGAAGGGATTCCTCCCTTTTCTGCCCTCCCTTTATCCACCCTGTTTCTGAATCAGGCTTGAAAGGTGTGTTTTGGCTTCCTTTAAAATTATTCTTTTGTTGGCTGTCTCTTTCCAACCCGGCCCTCCTTGTTCTCCGCCCTAAAATCTTAGTCACGAATGAGTGGAAGCCGTGCCTTGATCACAATTCAGTTATAATTCAGAGAGGATGCGTGGAAATGCCGTGAAGGGTTTAGGATTGCTTTGCCATGGAGTTATTTTACGTGGTTCTTACTCTCTTGCAGACCATGACACCCTCGGGCACGCCCCTCCAGAAGCTGTTATCCAAGACAATCTAGGTTTTTTTTCTTTTTTTTTTTTTAATAAATCCCTCAAGACACTTATGAAGTTTCTTGTTCTGAAATTGTTGTACTGCAATGAAGAAAAGGAGAAAGGTTACTTCAGATCTTGACGAGAAGATCCATCTAGGCTATCATAACGATTCTGCAGAAGGAAATGTGGCAGTGGAGTGTGACCAAGTAGCCTATACTCGTTCCACAGAAAGACCGACTCCTGAAGCTCTTCACTGTTATCAGGAACTTCCTCCCTCTCCAGATCAGAGAAAACTGTTGAGTTCTTTGCAGTATAATAAGAATTTGCTAAAGTATTTAAATGACGACAGGCAGAAACAACCGTCGTTCTGTGACTTACTTATCGTAGTAGAAGGAAAAGAATTTAGTGCACACAAAGTTGTTGTTGCTGTTGGCAGTAGTTATTTTCATGCGTGTTTGAGCAAAAATCCAAGCACTGATGTTGTCACCCTGGATCACGTAACACACTCAGTGTTTCAGCATTTGCTTGAATTTCTTTACACATCAGAGTTTTTTGTGTACAAATATGAAATACCTCTTGTTTTAGAGGCTGCAAAATTTCTGGACATTATAGATGCAGTTAAGCTGCTAAATAATGAAAATGTTACCACTTTTCAGTCTGAGCTAACTGAAAAGTCATCACCAGAAGAAACACTAAATGAATTAACTGGAAGACTATCAAATAATCATCAGTGTAAATTCTGTAGTAGACATTTTTGTTATAAAAAGTCTTTGGAGAATCATTTGGCTAAAACCCATAGGTCCCTTTTGTTAGGGAAAAAACATGGGTTAAAAATGCTGGAGAGAAGTTTTTCCACAAGAAGATCAAAAAGGAATCGGAAGTGCCCTGTTAAGTTTGATGACACCAGTGATGATGAACAAGACAGTGGTGATGGGTCCGACAATTTGAATCAAGACAATTTTGATAAGGAAAAGTCAGATAGAAATGATTCTGAGGATCCTGGAAGTGAATATAATGCTGAAGAAGATGAGCTGGAGGAAGAAATGTCAGATGAGTACTCTGACATTGAAGAACAAAGTGAAAAAGATCATAATGACGCAGAAGAGGAGCCTGAGGCTGGTGATTCTGTAGGAGATATTCATGAGGGGTTAACTCCTGTAGTCATTCAGAACAGTAACAAAAAAATATTGCAATGTCCTAAATGTGATAAAACATTTGACCGAATAGGTAAGAAAAGAAAGCTTGTTTTCTGTCTCTGATAACTTATTTTTCATGGATATTTTAAAGGTGATAATTAAAAACTAAACTTTGAAAGTAACTTTTGAAAAGAGTACTTAACTAGGGTGGATATTTGATTTTCAATACATATTTTATTCTGTTATTTTAAATGTGTTGTGATTCAGGAATTAATTTCAGTATTTATGTTAGCCTTGGTTTTCTCTTCCTCATGCCCCAACAGTAGGTGACAGATCATTAGGTCATGTATTTGGTATAAAAAACTCCAGAGTATCAATAGTTATGAGTGTAGAGCTTTGATTTATATGCTAATTTAATTTCATAGATAAGTGCTATTTTTGACTCATAAAATTGAATTCGATTATATCAGATTTAATTTAATAATTTATTAGCTATTTCCCCTTGAACATGGTGATATGTGAGTTAGAAATATAGTCACTTTTCCAGTATCTAGTACGGTTTAGAATTGGGATGTTTCAGATTAGACTGATGTACAGCTAAGGATAAAACTGTGCTGAATGTAGTTTAATTCTATAGGTAGAGACTTTAAGAAGTGTCCTAATTAGTAGTATTCTTTGGTTATTATAATGATGAATAAATCAACTTTTCCCTTATTGGAAAAGCCGTTGTAGGAAGTGTGGTCCATAACCTTAAGTTAAAAATATGTCAGTGAACATTTAATTTAATATTTGCTAATAAAATAATTTTTGGAGATATCGTAAATGAACTATTCTGATGTGAACTTTTAAATTGCAACAGTTAAGCTATTTCCATATAAGTCAGAGTTATGAAATTGTGAAATGCTTTCTACCACGTATAATGATAATAGGAACATATAAATGCAATTTGACCTTGTAAAATTACTTGTGCAGTTTACTATATATCCCCGTGTGTCTTGCTGTATTGTTACCGATATAGGTGGAAATTGGTTTTATAAGGTATTAGTAATCATTTGCTCTCAAAATATGCGACAGTATGCACAATGGCATAACAGTGGTAACATGTTTTTGCTTTTTATTATGCCTTTGAATATTTTTGTCTCTGAATCAGAATATTTTTGACAATCAAATTTAATAATTATTACTATTTTTACTGTGTTTGAGGCTCTGTACAAACTTGAATAAAATAACTTTTCTCGAGTAACTCAATCAATTGGAAGAGTAAACAAATACAAGTAACTTAAACTCAGGCTGGATAAATGCTCTTGTAGAGCTATGAACAAATACTATGAGGGGTATAGAGAAGAGAACAACATTTTTGGGTTGAGATATCTGAGAATATTTCATCTTTCCAATAAATTCTGCTTCTTAGACTTTGTATTCTTAGCACATGCTTCTTGTATTCTGCCTTAATTGGCAGAATCTCAATTGACTTGAGATGAGTGAAGAGGGGCCAGTTCACAAATGGCATTGAAGGCCCAGCACCTAGATCTCTAACCATCCTGTTGAACTCTAGGCCTGTGAGACAGGGGTTCTATATACAAGTAAGATTGGGAAGACTATACACTGTAATTCACAATCTGTATTAACTGTCAAATTCTCTAGTAAAGAAACTTGTTAACCTGGCATTTCCTCAAATAATTTTACTACAAGACACTTTTGGAGTACTTCTTTCAATGTCCCAAGAAACTAGAGTTCTTTGCACACAATTTGGGAAAATTGCTCAAGATTAAGGTCCCGATATACTAAGAGGAAGGCGTTTTGCAGCTTTTTAAACTGAGGGCAGCCCAGATAATTGTGGGAATCAGTAGGTCACTCTGTAGGCTTATTTTGAGCCTACTTTTCTGAGTGTATTTACATTACAGCCCTCTTTTATCCACCCCCCTCTTTTGTGTAGCCTCCTCGGATCTGCTTACTTTTCCCAGGTGCTTAGAGAGAGAGAGATTGAGATTGAGATTATATCATACTGGTTTAAAAAGCATGAGCTGTGGTGAGGTCAGACTGCCTGCAGTTTTGAATCCAGGTCTTGGGCAAGTTACTTAACCTGCCTGTACTTTTGTTTCCTCATACGTAGAGTGGGGTGATGCTGATATGATGCTAATAGTGTGTTCTTATGAAGATTATAATGATGATTAAATGGGATAGTCCTTGTGAATCACTTAAAATATTGTGTGAAATTTAGAAGGTGTTCAAGGAATGTTAGCTACTCTTATTAATCTAGTATGGTTATTGTGTCTCTAATACGCCAAATACTGCTAAGCAAATATGAAATGATATATTTTCTGTCCTCAAGAATCTTAGAGTTTAATGAGTACATGCAAAAACACAATCATATTGCAATAAAGATAATCTTATCAGGATAAGTACAGAGGACTAAAGGAATCAGGAAAGATTTCACAGAGCAGGTAGTATTTGGGCTGAGACCTAAAGAAGAGGGAGGAATTTACAAGGTAGAAGGACTAACACGTGCAAAGACATTGAGGTGTGTGGTGTTCTGGAAGTTGCTAAGGGGTGGGTGCTTTCACAGTGGGCAAGGAGGCGTGATGAATATGACAAGAGATGAGAATTGGCAAGTAAGCAGAGGTCAAATTTTGAATGGTTTTTATACTATACAGAAGAGTTTGCATTTTATCCAGCAAGTGATAAACTTGAAAAAACTGACAGAGGAAATGACAGTCTACAGAAGTTTTAGAAAGATCATGCTGGCTTCAATGTGGAGACGGAAATTGGAAAGGACCAGGAGGATATTGTAGGCTATGAAGACAAGTGGCATTGGGAATGGGATGTGGAATGAGGGTAGATCAGAGAGTTGCACTCAGTGTAGACTAAGTGGACTGGTGATGGGTAGAATGAAAATATGTAGAAGGAGACCTATGTTTCTTAAATGTCTTCCTTTATCATCTCTATCGGAAGTCCTGTTGATTCTTCAAAACAACAGTTCAAGGGGCATTTTCCAATAATCCCTCTCAGATTACCCACATTCCTTTTACAGGATTTAAAAATGTCCACCTAGATTTTTGGTTGTTATTTAAAATATCTCATTAGATTGTGAGCCTGCAAGTTTTATATCTTATTTTTGGTTAGTATCCTTTGTGATACCCCAGGTCATGTCAAATAATAAATTTTCAGTAAGCTCTTGTTTAATTGAACTAAGTGGAAAGGTTGATGTCAGACTTTTCTTTGGATTTGTAAGAAGCCAGTGAGGCGTCCTTCTAAGTTTCTAACTTTGCTGTCTTGGAGTGGGTTTATGAGAGATAATGAATAAGCTGAGACCTTCTGCTGGAACCATTAGCTCCACAAGATGGAGTGGACTAATTCGATTCCATTACTTTGGATCTGTTATCCTTTTTGATGTATTTAGTAGTTGCTTGGAGTGAGACTCCTGATCCAGTTATATTTTTCCTTAGGCTACCAGCTGTCCTATTCTCAGCCTGTTCTCATGCAAATAAGAGTCCTTTGACCTTTTCCCCTTATATCAAAAACCTGGTAAGTGAAAAGGCAAAAACAGGGAGAAGATGACAGATGGAGTGAGAGAGAAAATTTGGATAATTTATCCTTTTTATTGTTCCTACTAAGAACTAAAATCTTTCCTTGGATTAAATTTATAATCTCTTCTAGAGGTAGAGAATGTTTTTTAGCTTTTCTAAAAAATGTGACTCATAGACCATCCTGACAGAGATTCCACTTGATTCTTAATAGAGAAGAGTTATGATAGGGGCGCAATTCTCTACTTTAAGATTAAATATTTTAGTTAAGTATTCTTTAGGGTATGCCGTATGAATAAATTCAAGGTATAATGTAAGATTTAGCAAGATCAGATAATGAGCTAATTTGGTGATGTTTCTCTTTATAAAAACTGCATACAAAATCTGATGATAATTTTGCATGACCCATATGGGGGAATAATAAGTTCTGAAGCACAAGGTCAAGTTTTTTCATGTAAAAATACCTTTATTTTATGTCTCCTGATTTAGAACACAATTTGTATTGAGATTCAGTTCAGAAAAATACTGTGGATGAAATTTCTTAATATTTTATGTGTTTTCCATTGGTGATCAAGAATAGTTGGGCATAGTTTAGTGTTCTCTGAAGGAATACTCTTTTTTGATTGAAAATTTATTTGAAATGAACATTTTGATTATTGAATTCTACCCACCCCATAAAAAAAGAAGAAACAAATGTAGATGTTGACAGTGTTTATACTGAGGAGTACCCCCCACACCCCTACCATTTGTTTTAAATGTGGGATTTCTTTGGAGACTAAAATTTAAATTTGAATTAATAAGGAAAAAGTTTTTTTCACTTTAGAGATTCTTCATGTCATAATGAATTATTCAAATTTGTGCATTTTCATTGATTTCTTTGGACCTTGCTGAATTTATTTAAATCTTTTTTCTGTTTTTTGATGAGGAAGATTGTCCCTGAGCTAACATCTGTGCTAGTCTTCCTCCATTTTGTATGTGGGACACTGCCATAGCGTGGCTTGATGAGCAGTGTGTAGGTCCACTCCCAGCATCCGAACCCGTGAACCCCGGACCACTGAAGTGGAGTGCGCAAACTTAACCATTATGCCACCCAGCCAGCCCTTTATTTAAATCTTTTTAAAAAATTTTGGCTATTTCAGTTTAAATTTCCAAACTTTGTATGTTCTTTTCTTGGTTAAGTCTTGTTAAGTCTACTGGTCTGTAGGAAAATGGAAGTTAATAGTTAAAAGTGGTTTTGACTTTTAATTTAACTGCCATTTTAATGGTTTTAATATTCAACTACATGTAACTTAATTTTTATTTGCAAGCAAGCAAGATTTTCTTCACTTTAAAAAAAGGGAAAATGCTGCTAATTGTTAATTTAACATCTTTCCAGCAAAAGCATTTTCATGGAAAATAAAAGATTTGGTGAAAAATTTTTCTTATGCTTTAAGATTTTTATTAAGTGGCTCTTTCTGTTCACTTGGGTATAAAAATCAGGAGATTTAAGCATTTGGGGGTTGATAAGTTATCTTTCAGTTTTGAGAATCTGTGCTAAACGTGCATGATCAGTCCCCAGTTAGGAATGGGCCTATTCCAAAAATCACTTATAAGTTCGTCGTTTAAAAATCAGACTGTGGGGCCGGCCCCGTGGCTTAGCTAGCGGTTAAGTGTGCACGCTCCGCTACTGGTGGCCCGGGTTCAGAACCCCGGGCGCGCACCAACACACCGCTTCTCCGGCCATGCTGAGGCCACGGCCCACATACAGCAACTAGAAGGATGTGCAACTATGACATACAACTATCTACTGGGGCTTTGGGGAAAAAAAAAAAGGAGGAGGACTGGCAAATGATGTTAGCTCAGAGCCAGTCTCCCTCAGCAAAAAGAGGAGGATTAGCATGGATGTTAGCTCAGGGCTGATCTTCCTCACAAAAAAAATAAATAAATAAAAATCAGACTGTGTACTCTTGATTTATTTACATTTTTTTTTTACCACAAGTATGTATCATCTACATAATTTAAAAAGCAAGTTTAAGAAAAATGAAATGTCAGAACTTTCACAATCAATTTTTTTTTTTGTGAGGAAGATCGGCCCTGAGCTAACATCCATGCCAATCCTCCTCTTTTTGCTGAGGAAGACCGGCTCTGAGCTAACATCTATTGCCAGTCCTCCTCCTTTTTTTCCCCAAAGCCCCAGTAGATAGTTGTATGTCGTATCTGCACATCCTTCTAGTTGCTGTATGTGGGACGCGGCCTCAGCATGGCCGGAGAAGCGGTGTGTCAGTGCCCGCCCAGGATCTGAACCCCGGGCCGCCAGTAGCGGAGCGCACGCACTTAACCGCTAAGCCACGGGGCCGGCCCCAAGGAAAACTTTTTAAAATTCCATACAGTGTCCTCTATCTTTTCCAAATTAAAATTGTGGGATATTAGTACATATTGATAATGTTTGGATTCTGTACCTTATCTCATCTAAATGATGTGTAACAAATATTAAGGTATCCAATGCAAGTGTGCCATATTATAGTAATAGAGAAAGAATAAAATCGACTCAAAACATTTTCCCAAAGAAATTATGTTATACCAGTAATGTTCTGGTTATACTCTGCAAAAAGTAATATAAATCAGTGATGGTTCACTGTCAGAAATATATTATTATACAGTATACATATTTATACATATGTGCTCATACATAAATTGAAGCTAAAAAATTGCATGAAACTAGTGTGAATGCTCTGATGTTTTCTATCTATTCCTTTTTTCCTCCCAATGTTAGTCACAACACAACGAATTGATTTCATGCACACCAATGGCCTTTAGTTTGTAAAGCACTGATCTAAACCATAGCATAGCTCAATTCTTGTTTTATAGAACCTAGTTGTTATTTGTGATGTCTGTGAAAAGTCATTCTGGATTTCACCTTGGGACACACATGAACACCTTCCCCCCAATAAAGTCGAGTATTAGATCTCATCCCTTCAACCCAGTAGGGGAAGTGGTGGTAGCGTGTGTATATGCATGTGTAAGTGGTGGATATGCCCTAGCAGTGGCAGAGGGAGAACCGAGAAACTAGGCGGTTATAGCAATGGCGAGGGGAAAAAGCGAAGTTCTTCATTGTTCTCGGAAAGCTGAAACCCCTGTTTGATCTGTTATAACGTGTATTGGTAAATCAGGTGTATCCGTATTTATATTTGAGTTGTACCTACGTGTCTGTACTGTGACTAGTAAGCTATATAATAACAATAATGACTAATATTTATTAATGCGTACTATGTGCTGGGATTTTAAGTGTGGTGTATATTAACTCATTTACTTCACACAACCCCATGAAGTGTTAATCAACTCAGGTAGAGAGAGGTTACATTATTAGCCTCATTAAAATCACACAGCTAATGTAGCAGGCGCATAAACACTGACTGAGTTTTCTGACTACATGCTTGTAAGAACTGCATAGACCATTCTGTATGGTCTGTATCTAAATACCTAATGGATTTTTCATCATACTTTTGTTTTTCTTTGCTTATGATTGTCATCCTTCTCCCTACCTTAAGGAAAATACCTTGATTCTCTTTCTTCAGTATTCTTTATGTAAGTGCAATGTAATTAATTTTTGGATGATATACTATGTATTTGTTAAATTTAATCATGTAGAATATGTAATAAATTGGGGAATTTATTTATTTTATTAAGTAGACAAGTAATTATGATAACGTTCTTTCCTCACTGGCCTTGGAATACTTTGGGTTTTTTCTAATTTCCACGACATGTATATATCTCTCTATATATATACATATATAGGATTTATCTTCTTTTTTTAAGTGTATGACTGAAATGCTATTCTTTTACATTAGCCTTGGCCTGAAGAAAAATTTATATATTTATTTTGCAGGACAAAGCAAAGCTAAACTTTTAATTGAAAATTGCTCTTCATATGGATGGTATTTTTTATTTTTATTGGTATTTTTTATTTTTATTGCTTGAAAGTGCCCTTAATTGAAATTTCTGCCTTTAGCTGCTAGATATGCTCATTCACAACTTTGATTACAGAGTAATAATAATAGCCAACATTAATTGGTAGTTTATAATGTCAGACTGTTGTAACTGCTTTATGTGTATTCATTTATTCTTATGACAGTCCTTTGAGGTAAATACTATTATTCCATTTTTATTTTTATACATTTTTATGTTGTACATTTTTTTTTTTTTTTGGTGAGGAAGATTAGCCCTGAGCTAACATCTGCCAATCCTCCTCTTTTTTTGCTGAGGAAGACTGGCCCTGGGCTAACATCCATGCCCATCTTCCTCCACTTTATATGCGACGTCGCCACCGCATGGCTTGACAAGCAGTGCGTCGGTGCACGCCCGGGATCCGAACCGGTGAACCCCGGACCACTGCAGCGGAGTGTGCGCACTTAACCGCCTGCACCACCGAGCCGGCCCCCTGTGTTGTACATTTTTAATATTACGTTATTATTTTTTTCAAATGAGAAAGATGTGAGGCAAGGTTACGTGTCCAAGGTCACATAGCCTGCAATTTAAAGATCCAGTATTCATTTTCCAGGTCATGGATTCAGGGTCTGACCCCTTACCTGTGGTGCTGCTCTGCCTCTGTAATGCGGAAATTCATCTTCTAAATAATGACGTAAAAGAATTTTAGTCTAAGTAGGAATATAAGTAAAAATGTATATTTTTATTTCACTTTTTATTGTAAGTTTTCTCTTTGGAAAGTCTATGTCGAAATTCTTGATTCTTTCTATTGGAAATACCTGTAACATTTGTACAGAACGCAGATATGTATTCAGATTCTAATACAAATCTCACATTAGTATGACTCCAGGTGTCTGTGTGTTATACCTGTTCATCTTTCCATTTTCCCACGGTCTCTGATACTGCCCATGTATGTTGTTGGCTTCAGCAATTTAGTATTAAGCATATAGTTAAATAACAGGCGATTTACTTGTTTCCTAATATCTGTAAGTTGGAGAGATCTTATATGAAAGGGCTGTAGTGAAGGTTAGGTTTTGTTGAGTACTCTAGAGTTGTAGTACCCTTTCCAGATTACCTTCCATGAGAAGAGAGATGATAATATCATATATTAGAGGATATATAAACATAGTATTTTGCCCTTTTATGATGTTTTAAGAGGACTGTCAAATCTGAAAATCCCTTTATTTCATGGATATACATAGTGAAAGTAAAATATGAAAATACTAAATCATAAATGATGAGTTAATTTTAAATTAAAGAAAAATAGATTTTAAAGTTTTATTTAAGTTCAGAGAATTTGCCAGCAGAATTTTAAGCAAATTTTTTAAAACTCTTGGTTTTTAAAATGTGTAAACATGAATAATTGGTTTTTTAAAATGACCCAAGTTTTCAAGGAAAGGTATACTTTGAGCAGTATGCTCAAAGCAGTAAGTCTTTGAGGTTTATCAGAGATAGACATTTAGGTATACTTTTTTCTAGTTTTGGGTATGGATGTGGGTGTGGGTATTAAATATCCTATTAATCCTGAGTTTTTATTCCACTGTCAAATTGCAATCACTATGTGGTAAATGTACCGAATTTAATTTTAATTTCTCTTTTTATAGGGAAATATGAGAGCCACACACGTGTTCACACAGGTGAGAAGCCCTTTGAGTGTGATATTTGTCACCAGCGCTATTCGACAAAGTCTAACCTAACTGTTCACAGAAAGAAGCACAGTAATGAAACAGAATTTCATAAGAAGGAGCACAAGTGCCCTTATTGTAATAAACTTCATGCAAGCAAGAAGACTTTAGCCAAGCATGTTAAGAGGCAAGTATTATCTTGCTTCCGTAATATACTTTATTGTGCCTTCTGATTTAAATATGTAGTAAGCTAAAAACACCTATGGAGTGCTTCTCTCCAATTCTGTCATTGCTTAACGTTTTACAGACTACAAATTTATTAAGAAAAGATCAGCAAACGTTAGTTCATTCATATTTTTTATTAATGCTATTGAGATAAAATTTTTTGATGCTGAAACAAGATCTATAGTCTATACTATAGAAATTTAAGATAGAGCATTTTTGTTATCCTATTCTGTTTTGGGTTTTGGCAAGTATGTTTTCAAAATATATGGTTTTAGAACTCTAGGAACCTCATTCCACAAGCTCAACTTTGTCTGTAGTGTATAAAAATTTGTGAGAGAAAGAATATTTAGTACTGTTTGCATATTTAACTCTAAGAAATTAAATTTACTGAACTCTGAACTAAAAAAAATCAAGTGAATTCCTTTGAAGAGTGATTATCTGTGAATAGCTAGGTTCCTGAATGTATGTAAAATATTAGACTTTTCTTTGACTATTTCTGCATAAATTTAGGCATACATGTTAATTTATTAAAATGACAATGATACCTATATTCTTAAAGTACTCACATGTGCCTGTTTCTTTAAGAAAGGAATCAGTGACTGGTTCTTGTAATCTCTGTCAACAGATCATATGGAATATTGACTTAACTAATATAATCTTTTTCTAATAATGTTTTTATTTTTCTCTTACAGATTTCATCCTGAAAATGCACAAGAATTTATTTCCATTAAGAAGACTAAGAGTGAAAGTTGGAAATGTGATGTAAGAGCTTTTAGTTTGTAGTAGAAAGCCAAAATAAATGTAATATTACCTTTGGGAAAATAATTAGATTTTAAAGTAATATAAACTTAGCTTATCTCACTTCTAGATTTATACAAAGTTATCCTGATATTTTTGTAAATTAAGCCTGGTATAGTTAGTTTTTAGATTATGGACCTGAGAAATAGAAATCCTACTTTTTATTTTTACTGTAATCACTATACCATGTATTTATAGTTGTATATAAACTGTGATATTACTGTTGCACAGAGTATAAAATGTTAGACTTTTTCCTCCAGTCCTGGTTATCTGTTGCTACATTCAAACCACCTCAAAACTTAGTGGCCTTAAACAACTATTTTATTTTATCTCACAATTTTGTGGATCAGTAATCTAAATTGGGGGCAGTGCTTTGTTGGGTAATTCTTCTGTTCCACATGGTTTCAGCTGAAGTCACTCAGTTGTTTTCAGCTGATGGATGGTCTGATCTGGTCTGGTTTGGGTCCCTTTTAAAGTGGCTCACTCACATGGCCGGCAACGTGGTGTTGGCCAACAACTAGGAGCTCAGTGAGGACAGATGGCTTGGGCCCTTGATTCTTATCCACTTTGGTCTCTCCCTGAGGCTACTTGAGCTTCCTTCTAGCATGGCAACTAGACTCCAAGAGTGAGTGTGTGTTCCAGAAGCCTAGGTCAAAACTATAAGGCTTTTTATGGCACAGCCTCAGAAGTCCCAGAGCACCACTTCCAACACATTCTGTTGGTCAAACAAGTCACTACAGCCAGGGCAGTTTAAGGGGAGGGGAATCAGTCTCCATTTTTCAGTGGTAGGAGTTGCAAAGGATTTGTAGATACCTTTATTCTACCATACTTTATAATGGACTTTTTAATTATTTAGTTAAATATTGTTTAAAATAGTCACCAGCTGTCATTTTGTCTTTCTTACTCCCAGGCTTCAGTTTATATACACAGCAAAATTCTTGCCATTTCTCTGATTTTAGCTTCTAGGAATTGAAGTTAATTATTAATTATTTGGATCTGCATGAGTTGGTTTCTTCTCTTACTAAGTTTGATCATCCTCAGCTGTAAAGTGATGATAGTTATATCTACCTCATAGGATTATTGTGAGAAACCTCATAGGATTATTGTGAGAATTAAGTAAAATAATCCATGAATTACTTAGCATTATGCCTGGTACATGCTATATTATTATTGTTGTTGTTGTTGTTATTAGAGCAGCCTCTGCATCTTTTTAAATCTGATGTCTGCCAAATTTCTTTAAAAAGTTGTGTCTCTTCCTTCTGACCACTTCAAGAGATAAATTTTAAAATGATTTTTCTGTGGTTTCTTACTTCTATTCCTAATCAAATATATGGCAATAATGATAAAACCTTTTATTCATGACATATAAGTGATTTAAAATATAAACTTAATAGATTTAGAAATCTGGACTAGAATTAAGATAGTAAGATTACTCTCTAATCTTAGAAATTATCCTATTAGAAATGTAAGGAGTTGAAATTCAACTACCTTTAGTACTAATTTAAATAATTCGTTACTCTAATTCCTCCAAGGCATTTTTTCTGCACAATTGGAATTTGATTATACTTTTGGTAAGTTTTCTGTTGGGAGAAATTTCTCTTTAACTGCTTGAATTTATGTGTTTATTTTTCGTAATGAGCTTTGTATTTTAATTTTTAATTCAGGTTCCCTTACATTTATGTGCATTTTCGTTTAGATTTGTAAGAAATCTTTTACTCGAAGACCACACTTGGAGGAACACATGATTCTACATTCTCAAGATAAACCTTTTAAGTGTACCTATTGTGAAGAACATTTCAAATCACGATTTGCACGGTTAAAGCATCAAGAAAAGTTCCATCTGGGTAAGCAAATTACTCTTTCTAAAAGCAGTCATAGCAATTATTGGTTATCACATCATGCTGCTGTCGAACCACTTAGGAGAAGGAAGTCGTGTAAATCAGGGGGAGTACTGGATTTGCCAGAGTTCCTGGAGATAAGTAAATGAGTTTGTTTATTTTTTGGTGGCAGCTGTGTCCGTGGTCATAAACTGTGTTTATTCACAGATGATTGTTGGGTAGGTTTGTGAGTGCTTAGGATAAAGCAGTCTTGTTTTGGAAAAAACTCATTTTTCAGGGAGTGCAATAAACTTAGTAGATTTGGAATTCAATGTTTGATGAATTCCCCTGCTTTTAGCTTATGGCCAAGATGGAGACTTGGGTTCTAGATGGTAGTACATTTAGATACATTTATGACAGTTAATCCTAATAATTAATTCTTGTCATCCCAAGTAGAGGCCTTGGTCCTGTCCTATTCAGTGTTTTTATTGATAGTTTGGATGAAAATATATACTTCATGCTCACGAAAGTTGTAGATGACCTAAAGCTGGCAGGGTTTTTAATATAGCGGAAAATGAAAATGTGAAAAAAGCCCCTCTGTGCTGTACAAAAGCTTGAAAAAAATAAAGTTAATTAAGAATAAATACAAAGTGGTAAACATGGGAATGATCTGACTTTTAGTCATTGGGGTTTGCAGAACTGAAAAATACTACAGAATCCAAACTCCTCATTTGACAGAGGGGCTTAATAGCAGAAGGTTTTTAGGCGCAGTCTGAACCAATAATGTCAGATGACTACAAAAACCACTGTAGTTTTAAACGATCTTAATAAAAGTGTATTGTTCAGAATTAGGGAGGTAATTGTCTCACTGATTTTAAATTGATAGGGTTAGTATTTCATCAGCATTTCTAAGATGCCATCATATGGAAACAGGTTGTACAATTAGCAGAAGTGTAGCTGGAGACATGTTTATGACTGCATGTTGCATGTGAGAAATTTCTTTAGACATTAGTTCCAGGAAAAACAGTTTCTATTGGGGAATTGGTGGGCTTCTTCCTTTTTGAAATGAAAACCATAGGTAATCTTTTTTTGTCCCACCTTGTAGAAACATCATAGCAAAATCTAAGAATTTTTATGGTTAACATATTTGCTTCCACTTCCTTTTTCTGCTTCTGATTTTCTATTTCAACTTTTATTAAATACATAGCTATTTTAGTAAATAAGGCGACATTGTTAAGGACATTGATTGGAAATTCTAAAATATAGGTTTAGTTTCAATTTAGAAATTTTTTTAAAAGTATTGGAACTTACAAATTGAAATGACTTGTCTTACACAATAGTTGCTTTCCTCTCAATGACAGTATCCAAGCAGATGCTGAACTGATAAGGGGTTAGCGTTGTTGAAGAGAGCGATCCTGAAAATGTGGTTGAACTAGAAGACTCTTATGATTTGTTGTTAGAAGATTATTTTTCTGTCATGCTGCAGGGTATCAATAAGAAGAGGTTTTCCAGAAATGCTAGGTAATAAGGTTTAGCTGACCTGCTAACTAAAGTTTACCGAGGAAAATACCCAAGGGAAGTACATTCAACGTTCAAAGTAGTAAATATTTATTTAACAACTGCCAACTATATGATCAGCTCTATGCTAGGATCCAGGGACACTATTCCTGCCAAATTAAATTACAGTCCAGTGGGTAATCAAACCAGTAAATAAGTCATTACATTATAATGCTGTGCCCGCACAGATATTTTACAAATGATTAGTTAATCTGTATAATTTTTAATGAAAGGTGACATTTACTAGGTTAGGTTGGCATTTACTAGAAGAAAAGTTTAATAGGTGTGGCATGATGTAGAAGTGGACGTTAGAAGACTTTATATCCAGGCTTGTTTTCCAGATCTGACATAGCTGCTTACTGTGTGAGCCGGTGCAGCCTCACAGAGCTCCAGGTTCCTCATTAATGAAACAGGGTTGATACTTGCCTCACAGGTGTCGTCGTGAGGGTGAAACGAGGTAATGCCTGTCAAGAGCCAAGTGCAGAGCAGGGCCAGTTTGCTTTGCTTTCTCTTTCTCTGAATGTGTTACTGTTTATGGTATTATAAGCATTAATATTTTCAAACCTTTGAGAAATATGATTTGTGAAATAAAGCAGTAGCTTTGCATTTTTGGCCATCATTATTTATGAAAAGAATATACCAAATAGGATACTGCTTTGAGTATGTATGTGTATATATATACACTTAACATCCTTTGCATCTGATTTCTATACTTCTGTTTCCTGGAATCACTATATACTTTAGATAAGTGGTTCAAGTGTGGGGTGTGGCCCAAGAATTTGCATTTCTAACAAGTTTCCAGGGGATGCTGGTACTGATGGTCCAGATGCCACACACCTGAGAATTACTGCTTTAGGTTATTCAAAGCCACACTCGTACTGCCTACATTAGGATTATATATTCTATAAATCAGAGGGAGCGATATCTGAGAAATTCAATCTGAACAGTTATGGGAGAAGAATTTTTAATATATCTCTATTTATGAGTATAAAAGTTACAGTTTGGCTTTAAAAAGTCAGATCTTCTAATTCTGTCCTATCTAGAGAGTTGGCATGAAAATCAGCTTTAGTTTAAGTTCCCAGCTTAGCTTCATAAATAAAAGTTCAAAGAGGTTTAGCTGCATGCAAAATTGGATATCCACTACAGGAAAAAACCTGTAGTTGGTATTTTCTTTGAAGAACCCTTATAAGTAACAACATGAAAGAGAATGCTCCTTTCTTCCTTCACCCAGCTGGAGTCTTCAGTGATACCTACAGTTGTTACTTTATAAAAAGTTTTACAGGTAGATCTCTCACTCTTCACCTAACACACACTTCTCATAATATGTGCATCTTGGCACTTTTATTTGCTTCATCTATTTATTTTCAATTGTGTAAATGCTGACTCTCTTTTCCCAACTTCTTGGAGCCTTTTTTATGCGGGAGGAATGTAAAAGCAGGTAGGGGGATTTTTCTTAGTACTTTACTTAACCCAGTGCTATATATGAATTAAGAATCAATAAATAGTTGTTGAATGAGTTAATAAATGAATAAATGACTCAGATCCCAAGGAAGATGAAGTATTAGAGATTTTAAATATGTTAGAGATAATACAGGGGCCCGCCCTGTGACGTAGTGGTTAAATTTGGCATGCTCTGCCTCAGCGGCCCAGGTTTGTGGGTTCGGATCCTTGACACAGACCTACACCACTTGTCAGCCATGCTGTGGCAGTGACCCGCATACAAAGTAGAGGAAGATTGGCATAGATGTTAGCTCAGGGCTGATCTTCCTCAAGCAAAAAAAGGGGGAGATTGGCAACAGATGTTAGCTCAGGGCTAATTTTCTTCAGTGCAAAAAAAAAAAAAATACAGTAAACATTTGAGGTCGTCTCTCATTTCTAATGTGCAAAAACATGTTGAAACTCCCCCAAAACTATTGTGGCTAGGAATAATTTTGCTTATATTTCTGAATTCCAGTGTCCAAATGCCATTTTCTTTCCATTGTGCTATTGTGATTAATTCTTCATTAGAATTCCTTCTTCAGTTTATTTTTCCTAATTCTGAGACATCTTCTTCCAAATACACAGCTTCCTTGAACTGTATCTACTGATTTCTTTTTCACACATCCTTCGTCTTCCTTTTAGTTTTCCATTCAGTAGAACTCTGGCTTCTCTCCAGTCATTTATTTGGTAAAATCATGGTGAAATTTGGAATCCTGCTGATGTCAACATTACTGTGAGGAATCTGGGTTTAATGTAAGACTGAACAGAAATATGCCACAGTGTTTTCAGTCTGGTCAACATCATTCAGAGTTGTGCTTATAAGGAACAACAGTGCATCTCCAAACTATGAACTCTCTTAAGTCCTCTGTTTATTCTTCCAAAGTTTCTCATTACCTCCTTTTTCCAGAAATTTGGTATGTAACATTTTCTACTTTGTTTCAGTCTGATTTCAAACTCAGAATTGAGAATTTCAATTTATTAACTCGTTAGCTTATTCAGCATTTATTATATTAGATGCCAGGTCTTATATTTGGCCCTAGGAATATAAAGATGACTGTAACCTGCCTTCCAGGAATAAACAATCTAGAAGGGAAGAGAAAACTGTAAATAAATAATTGCATTGTATTACGATGTATGCA
This sequence comes from Ceratotherium simum simum, assembly GCF_057802395.1. Taxonomy (NCBI): domain Eukaryota; kingdom Metazoa; phylum Chordata; class Mammalia; order Perissodactyla; family Rhinocerotidae; genus Ceratotherium; species Ceratotherium simum. The sequence continues at coordinate 5,513,226 of NC_141935.1, forward strand.
CTAACGGTGGTAGGTATGAATTTATAACATAGCTACTAAATTTAACTTAGTCTCTTCTCTTTAAACTTTAAATGCACACTATTCTTTCCTTTTTAGGTCCTTTTCCATGTGATATATGTGGTCGCCAGTTTAATGACACTGGAAATTTGAAACGCCATATAGAATGTACCCATGGTGGAAAGAGAAAATGGACTTGCTTTATCTGTGGAAAATCAGTACGAGAAAGGTGAGGAATTATCTATACACCCAGAAAAATCTTGGTACTGTATGTGGAAGTAATCAACAGATATAGTTTATTTTTTTTTATTTTATTTATTTTTTTTTTTGAGGAAGATCAGCCCTGAGCTAACATCCGTGCTAATCCTCCTCTTTTTGCTGAGGAAGACTGGCTCTGAGCTAACATCTATTGCCAATCCTCCTCCTTTTTTTTTTTTTCCCCCCAAAGCCCCAGTGGTTAGTTGTATGTCATAGTTGCACATCCTTCTAGTTGCTGTATGTGGGACGTGGCCTCAGCATGGCCGGAGAAGCAGTACGTCGGTGCGTGCCCGGGATCCGAACCTGGGCCACCAGTAGCGGAGCGCACGCACTTAACCACTAAGCCACGGGGCTGGCCCCTGAACAAATATAGTTTATAAGGATTAGGGTAACACAAGACACAGGATACTTGAATTATGCTTTAATTTGAAATTTAAGGATAAAAGAAATGATATAAAATATTATTGAAGAAGATATGAAGTCAAGATTTGCAGGTTTTGATGGTGAATTTAACATAACTATCATTTTATCTGTTTCTGAAACCTCACTAGAAATACATTAAAGATTATTTATTTATTTAAAAGATAGTAAGCTACAGAGACAGGGGAACAGAAAAGTGACAAGAGCGGCAGAAAGCAGATGGATCAGTGGTAACTGGCTAGCAGGTATAAGAAAGACACATTCCAAATTGGCAATGGAGAAATTGAGAACCTAGTTCACATCACAGAAACCACAAAAGGTATAGTGACTGGCCATATCAGATACCTGGGGAACTGGGGTGAAGGAGAGGCAGAACAAGGAGCACTAGAGGAGAAACTGAGAAGTTAGATCACTGGATTCCCTCCCACCATCCACACAGGCCGTTGCTGCTGGGCACCTACCCATCTCCCACCCCGGCAGATGTCTGGACCAGCATACACCGTGTTGCTATAGGATGGAATGCATTCTGAATGCTGGAAGCAGTGAGCCCCCCGCCTTTATCTCTGCTGACATCTTGGCTTTTAGATTTTACTCTCCAGGCAGCAGATTAGAAAACAATTCCTCAAAAACTTGATTAACCAAAGGGCAAATATAATCACCAACAAATAGTACACCCAGCTCACCTACAGTGAAGCAGGGTCATTGAGGCCCACCCATGCCTTTGACCTTCCCATCCACTTCGAAGTCTGTCATATTTAATCACGTGCAGATGGTGAAGAATTAAAAGACAGAGAATGGTGTTTGCAGCACAAACAAAACATGAAGGAAATAGATTATGCAGGAAGAAGAAAACATCAAAAAAAGAAGTAAATAATTATTATTAATATCCCCAGTAGAAGCTATAGAATCCTTTAAACAAGAACAGACTCACTATATAAGAACAGAGTCTCTGTATAAAAGAGTCACATAACAAATCAGAGCTCCCAGAAATACAAAGCATGACAGACAAAGTAAAGACCTTGATGGAAGGATTGGAGGGCAAAGTTGAGGGAATCTTCAAAAAGTAGAGCAAAAAGATACAGAAATGTAAAATAAAGATTAGAACATTAGAGAACCAAGCAAGGGGTCCAGAAAGAAAGAAGGAGAAAATGGAAGGGAAAAAAATCATCATTGAAATAATTCAAGGTGATTTCCCAGAACTAAAAGACACGAGTTGCCAGACAGAAATGACCCATCAAATGTTTGGGACATCAGATGAAAATAAACCTACTGCAAGGTGCATCACTATGATCCTTCAGAACCCTGGGCACAAAGAGAAGCTTCTATATTCTTCTATTTTTTCTAGGGAAAAAAGTCACATACACTGAATTAAGAATTAGAATTACTTGGACTTCTCTCTCAGAACAGCAACACTAGAAGTAAGATGGTGTAGTTGTACCTTCAAAATTCTGAAAGAAAATAATTTCCAACCTAGAATTCTGTTGTTAGTCAAACTAACAATCAAGTCTGAGGATAATAAAGACATTTTTCATGAGGTCAAAAAATTAGCCTTTGGGGCCGGCCCTCTGGCAAGTGGTTAAGTGCGCATGCTCCACTTCAGCGGCTGGGGGTTCACAGGTTTGGATCCCGGGTGTGGACCTACACACTGCTCATCAAGCCATGCTGTGGTGGCATCCCATATACAAAGTGGAGGAAGATTGGCGCAGATGTTAGCTTGGGGACCATCTTCCTCAAGCAAAAAGAGGGAGATTGGCAACATATGTTAGCTTAGGGCCAGTCTTCTTCATCAAAAAAAAAAAAAGCCTCTAATGTACTCTTTTTCATGAAGCAACTAAAAGGGTGTGCTTCAGCAGAATGAGAAAGTAAACTGATGAAGAAGAAGACAAAGGCTACAGGAAATAGGAATTGTAATACAGGAAATAGACAAAGGGAATTCACAGGAGGATGATGAATGAAAAGATCTCAAGGTGTCAGATATGCAACATATGTATGTCATGGGTAATCAGTCCACACTAGTAGGAGCAGTGACCCATGACATGTTGAGGGTTGTCATTGCTAAGATCTCTGCTGGCATGTTTCCTCTTTTAACAGGGACAGAATGCTAGAATAGGTCTGACCCAAAATCTTTTTTTTTTTCCTGTGGTAAGAACATTTAACACGAGAACTACCCTCTTAACACATAGAGTATTAAGTGCACAATAGAGTGTTGTTAACTATAGGCGTAATGTTGTACAGCAGATCTCGAGAACTTACTCATCTTACATAACTGAAACTTCATACCCATTGAGTAGCAACTTCCGGTTTCCCCCTCCCTGACCCAGATTCTTACCTGTACTCGGCTACGTATAGTACGTATATGCTAATGAGGTTCCTACTCTTATCTTTAAGCCTTGCTGCTCGATTTAACTGAGGATGTTCATTTCATTTCACAGAAGTGTTCTTTTTTGATCTATCCATGAGAATTAGAGTAGGTCGTGGGAAGCTCAGGAGCAAAATATATACAGCAGCCTGCTCACCGTGACCATATTTCTGCCAGACTTCCAGTGCCTGGTCCCCTCTAGCTTGTCAGATGCTCTGATTGTGAGGGACCCTGTGTTTTCCAGTATTTATTCATGACTTTACCCACTGACGTGCTGGAAAGGGCTCTCGCTGACACTCAGGGAAGCTACAGCCAGACTTTGATGCAGAGACCTGTGCATATTCTTTTGTGGGCTCTTTGTCCAGTAGTGACAATATTGATAGGTCTGTGCTTGCTACTCAGTTTTTTAAAAACGTACGATATATTGTTTGGTGGCATTTACTACATAGGTAGTAGAACAAATGAAAAAGAAAGGGAATGGTTGACATAAATGGTTATTTCTGAGCGAGGGAGGTTGAGATCGAGGAGCATGTGAGGCGTTCTAAGGTATAGAACGTTCTGTATCTTTTCCTGCATATGTGTCGAATATTATTCTTTAAACAGTATGTATAAATTTATTACTCTTCAGTATATAAAAGTTCCATCATTTAAAAACGTTAGGAATGCCACTTTCTTGAAATAACAGATAGATATGATGGCAGAATAGGAAACTCAGTATGCTATATCTATATGAAAACACATTTACAGATTGATAAGTTAAAAAGTTTATTTTATGCATTATAAATTCTTTTTTCCTCTTAAAAGTCTTTCTGTAAAAACAAAAAGCACACAAACCAAGAACCAAAACAACCTTTCCATCTTTTTACTTTGAGTTACTTAATAGGTAGGGGCCTAGGAGTAGATTTAGGGATATTTTCCACAAAGCTAGATGTTATCTGCAGGCTTGCTTGTCAAGTGTTGGAGGGCCTTGTAGAAGAGCACCATCTACTGGCAGATTCAGCCTTTACTAAAGCTCACTAGATACGGGACTGTAATCAAAACCAAGTGGTAGTGACAGTCAGAAGCCTACACATTGCATTTTACTTTCTTTCCCCCCAAAATAACTTTGTCCATCCTCACTCAGCACTTTGCATCTGTGGGAAATCTCTGAATGTTAGAACTATAGGAACTGCTAGTAATATGTGTGGAGCAGCAGTGGTTACACAGTGGCCCATCCAGGGTCAGGAGGGCTGGAGGACTTAGGAACAGCATGGTCATATCCTTTCTATGGTTCCCCCTTTTCCCCTTGGCATCTGGAAATTACAAGTACCTGTAAAGTTTTCTTTGCCTTAGAACATTCTTTTAATAAGTATTGAGCACATATTTGAAAGGAATAGTACTGAAAAACTGGATTCCTTATATATTATTAAACTTTCTTCACTAAAATTCACATCAGTTTTACCTAATTCAGTAGTGACAATTGAGCATTTTTCATTTGTATTTCTTGAAATTTTGCTTAAGCTATATAGTTAAATCTTTTTTTGTGTGTGAAGAAGATCAGCCCTGAGCTAACATCCGTTGCCAATCTTCCTCTTTTTGCTGGGGAACATTGGCCCTGGGCTAACATCCACGCCCATCTTCCTCTACTTTATATGGGATGCTGCCACAGCATGGCTTGACAAGCTGTGTGTCGGTCTGCGCCCGGGATCTGAACCTGTGAACCCCGGGCCAAAGTGGAGCACGCGGACTTAACCGCTACGCCACCAGGCCAGCCCCTATATAGTTAAGTCTTTGAGCAAACCAATGGCAAAGGAGGCGGGGGTTAAATTTTTTTGTTTTTTTAAGGAGAGAGACATATGCTTATTAATAATATTATGCTTATTAATAATAATAATAATAAGAGAATTATCTGGTGAGACTAATCCAATAAAGAGCAAAAATACTGCAGGAGAAAGGGGACAGTTGCCATAGTGTCTGTTAGCTTGAACACCTTTCTAGCAAGTTTTCTGGAAATCTGTGTTTAATATATACATTGGCATTAAAAAATCTGTAGCTAAATAGATATTTTTTAACACAGAACTACTTTGAAAGAACATTTGAGAATCCATAGCGGAGAAAAGCCTCATCTTTGTAGTATTTGTGGGCAAAGTTTTCGTCATGGAAGCTCATACAGGTAAGTCAAGCCATTTTTTCCCTGTTTTAACTGAGATAAAATTATATCTATTTTAATTCTATTTTATTATCATTGCATTAGTTGTTTGTTGAATTAAAACATTTCTTAGCACTTATGATAAGCAAAGTTGTGCAAAAAACTTCACTGTATAGACTCTCCCCTACATTACAACTTTAATATTGTCTTCATTCTGTGGTATAAACTATTATTAAATATTTCTTCGTCACCAAGTTTGCTGAAAGCTTTACTAAGTCTTTGTCATTTAAATATTTATTTCATTACATTTTTTTGAATCAACATTCATTAAAACTCTGGTGTTCTAAACGTAGTGTATTTCTTCGCTCTTGTTTATCAAAGAATGTTTTGGTATGAAAATATGGCAAAATTGAATACTCCGGGATTCTCCATTTTAGAAAGTCTTCTGTGCATTAGTTGTAACTTACATAATTATTTTTATAGCTGAATCTCTGACCACACTTGCAGTTTGTGAAAAGTTGTCGTTTTCTGAATAAATAATAGATGACTATCTACTGTGAGCTATGCATACAATTTTAATTTTTAATGCTCTTAAGAATTTTAATCTTAAGGCTTTAATTTTTACTTTCATTTATTATTTAGTTCTTTTTAAGTTTAAACAGATTGTTTCCCCCTAGGATGTAGTCCAGCCAGTTTCCTGGTTTTAGTTGTGGTAGAATCAGCACCTGTCTGGCAACTGGAAAGGGAAAGCTATTCATTTCACTAGGATATATATAGATGGAGGGTTGTGGGGATAAAAATAATTCAGATTAAATGGATTTTAATAATTTAAACCTTTTATAATCTGTCTTTGAGTGACTATAATATGAGCCACATTTTGTGTGGTTAGTGTGAAGAAAAGTAGTAAAAGGTTAATTATCAGCAAGTCAATTACTTATAAAATGTACTAGATTCTCAACTATCAGTTTATAAGTGGTTCAGTTGTCCAGAATAGGAGAAATCCCAAATTTGCTGTATCATTTGCTATCATCGTGTGTTTAAGTCACTTGAACACTTAACCCGTTGGTCTGATTGTAATTCCTGCAGATTCACTCCTACTTTTGCTGTCCCTGAGACTTCGCCATTCAGACAGATAACGACCCTAGATGTTTGGTAGGTTCGGTGAAAGCAGGTTTAGGATCTAAAACGTCGGGAGGGAATACCATCCGGAAGTAGTGTGAGCATGTGCACGTGTTGAAGTGCTTTTTTGAAAGAAGTGAGTAGGAACCCTGGAGTCAGGTAGTGAGAGTGGAAAGGACTCTGACAGTCACAGGAATGGAGCAGATAGTGTGTGAGGTGGTTGAGGAAACAGTCCAGTTTCCATTATTTTGGGTTAACCAAGGTTTTTCCTTCTGTGGCACCAGTTTCAATGGCCTTCAATTGTTTTTCTTTATAGACTCCACTTACGAGTACATCATGATGATAAAAGATACGAGTGTGACGAATGTGGGAAAACATTTATTCGTCATGACCACCTCACAAAGCACAAAAAAATACATTCAGGTGAGGTGTAGTTTGTAATGATTTTTCCAAAGTCCTTCTAAAAAGCACCTGAAAAGGGCAGACTACATCATGTTTATGTTGGCTGTAATTGTAATAATTTGGTATATGTTGGTCACCCCTTTGTAATGCTGGTTCTAAAAACCTTTTCTAAAAAGCATCTGAAAGGGACATAATTCTATGATACGTTTTTGTTCGCTGTAATTTTAATCATTTGGTTGCCCAATTTGACTACAAACTATATTTTAAAGTTTGTTTTCATCAAATTCTCAAAATTTGCATTTTTGCATATTATGTAGATATGTGCAGTAATTGCTATTGGCACTTCTCTAATGGGAGAAGCCAAGATAATATTTCTCATTTTGATTGGATTTGAAAGAAGTTAGCAAAACTTAGATGTTTGAAGAGAAATTATTATAATTGTGTGTTAAAGTTTATGTAATAGTGAATTTTTAAAACCCTATCTTTGGAAAAGAGTACCTTAATAATCCTGATCAATTTCAGATCTTTATACTGTATTTATAATTTTTATATTCTGGGGATTTCTTTCATATTTTCCTCTCAGACTGATGTTCAGGAAGTGCTAAGAGAGTCAACTCTATGAGCAAAATAATGAGCACAATAATGGGAAAGAGCCATCTCTATGAGCACAGTAGAACAGGTGATTGTTATTATAAATGTAATTTAAATAGAAAGTATGCGACAGGTGTAATTACTTTCTTAAATGACCCCAGTGAGGCAGGTTGCAGTTGGTATCACCACTTTTAAGAAATGCTGAAGGTCTGATGACTTTTTCACTGGAATTAGGCATTTTTAGGAGGAGAAGTCCACATTCCTAATTCTAGAGGTCACATGGTCTAATTGCACACTGATATTAAGTTGAGACAGTGGTTTTCAAAGGCCAAGCCTTTGTAATTGTATATAAGAATAGAGATGAGAACTTGGACTCATCTAGAATTTTCCTTTGTATTTGTATTTTGGCTCATTACAAATGTAAGCAATCCCCACAGATGAAAAATCTTTTAAAAGTAAAGTACAAAGATCTGAAAACGTTCAGGTACTTTTTATAAACAGTAAGACAGCCTCATCTTGATTCAGTGTATGTTCATTTGAGGTGTTTGATATCCAGACTGTTACATTCCTAAAAACATCTTGAGTTTTGAAGTAATTTCATTTATCTTGCTCTGTTATGTTGGAAGGTAAAATTTGAAGTCTACAACAAAAGGCTACTGATTCCTTCTCCAAGTGGGGAGAAGGATTCACATCCATGAAAATAATCATAGATTGATTGAAGAAAGACATCTGAATAAGGAACATAAAGCGAATAGCCCAGAATAAAGGGTGGCTTTACTTTTCTGGTATATTTCTCACCATGTTATCTTACTGTTTGATAATTTGTTTCTGGGGCAGAAAAACTGAAATGCATATTATAATCAAAATATTTGGGTCTTTAAGGTGAGAAGGCTCATCAGTGTGAAGAATGTGGGAAATGTTTTGGTCGTAGGGATCATCTCACTGTTCATTACAAAAGCGTACACCTTGGAGAGAAAGTGTGGCAAAAGTAAGTGAAACAGCCAAGTTTCTCATAATTACCACATTGGATAATGTTGGAAGAAAGTTATAGCTTGTCTCATAGTTGATTTTGTGTAATTGAGGATGGGTTAACCAGCTCTCTTTCCCTAGCTTCCTGGGCTTCTCTACAGACCTAAAGGAATTGAGTGAAGCATATTTTTCCCACTTGTTTTCAGTTGATTCAAAGGCTAGGAGGTGGTAGACATTGAAGTTAGTGACTAGTATAAAATCTTGTCATTCTTTGGGGATTTTGTTTATCTTTGGTTGTTGTGGCTCTTTGAGAGCTAAATATAAACATGCTGCCTATATGTTATACTTAATAAGACAGCAATTGTTGGGAAACGCTTGTAGTCAGAATTGAAATATCTTTCTAATCACACTAAGCATTTAAAATGGTAGTTTATTTGAAGGAGGCATGTGCTGTCCTAAATGTCAGATTTTTAAATACAATTTAGATATCCAAGTTTAATTGAGATTAGTTGTTGAGTATAAAATGTTCAAAGAATTCATGTTCTTGGATTAGGTATTTGGAGCAAATGCTAAGTAATAGACCTGGTCTAAGGTGCCAAGAAACTTAGTTTAATAGTACTGAGCCTGATCAACAAAATGTACACGGTATATATAAATATAGTAAATAAAGAAGAGTAGGAAGTGCTGATTTTTATTCATTTTTTACATTTTCATGTTTTGGTTTATTGTTTCTTTCATTGATTTTGTTCATTGATGCTCTCGTTGAATCAATGTATTCGTTGTGGTCATTGAACTCTTACATCATTAGATACTAGCAACACTGCTGAGTGTTGGAATATAAAGATATGCATGATCCTGCAGAGAAAAGGAATAAGAACTTCAACACATTGTGTGAATGGGTGGAAATAGACTTAGAACTGCAGACTCACTCGCTCCGGAGATTCTGTCCCTCTTTTTCTCAACCCCTTTATGCCCTTAAAAATTATTCAGTACCTCAGGAGCTTTTGTTTAGATAAATTATTATATAATATAAAAATTATAGTATTATTTAAGTTATATAAATCATATTAGAAATTAAAATGAGAAAAGATTAAGTACTTATTAATTCATTTAAAAATAATAATACACTCATCACACACTGACATTAATAGCAATTTTGTGAAAAATAGCTACTTTACAAAGCAAATATTAAAAGAGTGTCATTGTTTTACATTTTTGTAAATCTCTTTAATGGCTTAATGGAAGACAGCTGGATTGTCATATCTGCTTTCATGTGTTATTTTGTTTCAAGTAAGTGAAGAGAATCTGGCCTCACTCAGATATGTAGTTGGTAAAAGGAGGAGAATTATGATAGCCTTCCTAGATAGATGTGGATATTATGCTTTGCTACTACTCCACAACTAAACAAGTTTAGTTGTTTAGTGGACAACGTTTGTTAATAATGCCTCCAATCTCTCAGAAAGGAGTATTGGGAAGCTGTCAAGATCACAGGGGTAGATGCAAGGTTTCCAAAATTCTTATATTAGTTTGAAAGCTCAAATTTTATCATTGATAACAAATATTGTCAATTTTTTGCCTTGAAGTGACAGGCTTACTTCATTTAAATTTCAAGAAAATGTCTGCCAAATACCCAAGTCTGTAACTATAGTTCGTCTTTCGTTCTGCCAAGTAAAATGGCATTCCATGAGGAAGGTGGCAACTTCAGCTCACAGCTGTCTTCCAGGTGCTTTTCTTTGAGACGACCATTGCACTTTGGTATACAGTGGAAGTGCTTTGTGTGTGCTTCCCAATTCATCACAGAGAATATTAAAAAGTCCACCATCTGAAAGGTTGAAATTTAATAAAATTGGTAACCTTACTGCTTCATCACATTTTTTTTCTTTCTGTGAGTGCATGGTGGTGAAGAATACAAGGACCATTAGTACATTTTGGTACCACTACCTTGTTTAGAGCTGAAGTACCAGCATTTTACCCACTGTTCTGTCGTTAGTATAAATGTTAACATAGTGAGAAAGGCAAATAATATTATAGTGTTACTTTTGAAAATAATTTTGATCCTGTAGACTCTATGAAAGAGTTTTGGGATCCCCTTCCCCCCACAAGGGCCTGTGGACCTATCTGCTGGCCTAGATAATTATAGAACCAGAACCCATAGGCTCCACTTTCTACAAGGGCTGGCTAATGTTGGATCTAGAATATGGAGCCTTATGTATCATTTTATGGAACTAGTACTTAATACTATGTGATAAAAAGCCATTGAAGATTTTGAACAAGAAGGGGTAACTGTTGGATTTTTATTTTAGGTAGATCACTCTTATTGATGTATGGAGGCTGGATTTGTGGTGGATAAATCTGGAGGCAAGTAAATCAACCAGTTAGAAGGCTGTTATAACCTAGGAAAAAACTGGTGAGGGCCTAAACTCGGGAGTAGTGTTAGTAATGAACAGCAGAGGATACTTATTTGAAAACTATTTAGGCCTTTATTGAGGGAATGGGAGCAGTCATGGATGATTCCTGTTTTCAAGGAATTCCTGTTTTCAAGCGGGTGGTTGATAGCAGCCACTGAGATAGAGACTGTAGAAGATGGTCTGAGTTCATAGTGGGAGATAATGAATTGTTCGGTGTGTGTTGACTTGGAGTTGCTCAGTACAACCTGAAACAAAATTGGATGGGTAGACAGTAGTCTAAATCCCAGGAGTGAAGTCAGGGCTGTGGACACAGATCCCTATGTGAGGATGTAGAAGCAGATGATCCAGGGAGCGAATGTGCAGCGTGATGAGCATTAGCACCCCTCCTTCCGCCAAGTGTGTTCTAATGTTTCTTCTTCCTTCTAAACTTTGTAAAATGGTGACTCCACTTCAGTATCCACTTCTTCACTTTCCATTCACTATTGCAAGCTGTTGCACTATGACCTCTGACCGTACTGTACCTCTCAAATTGCTATCAGTATGAGTTCCTTATTGCCAAATCCAATAGATATTTTTAAGTCCTTTTCATACTGGGCATCTCGGCTTCATTTGGAACTGTTTATCACTCCTGCCCTGAAAATCTATACTCTTTAGCATCCATGTGAGAATGGTGTGTACCATGCAGGTCCTTGTAAATTTTATCTTTATCCTACGTCCACTGTGAAACAGTCAAAGTGTTTTGAGATATCTGTGTTCAAAACATCACTCTGTCCATAGTATAGACCAAGATTTCTTAGCCACAGCACTACTGACATTTTGGGCTGGATGATTGTTGTGGGGGGCTGTCCTGTGCTCTGTAGGATGTTTATCAGCATCCCTGGCCTCTACCCACTAGATGGCAGTAGCACTTACCTACCCCCAGCTGTGAAAACCAAAAATGTCTTAAGGCATTGCCAAACGTCCTATGAGGGGCAAAATTGCCCCAGTTGAGTACCACTCTTTCTTTCTCTGTGGGCCTATGGTGACGCTATTTGTATCTCTATATTTACCATGGATTTGAATGGAATAAGACAAACCAAGCTTCCTGGTTATGAGTGTTTTGCTAAGTTTATCAATGTCACTCCCAATTCCTTAAATCCAAATTATCTTTTTAAATGTCTGTTTCAACATGTAGAAGTAAGTTCCTAGAAGACAGGGCCTTGCATGGTGTCTTTGCAGCTATTTTGTAAGTGTTGAGTTGGATGAATTGACAGGTGTGAATGGCATTTGAAACCTTAGGCGTACTATTGCTATTTGATATTGGTAACAACATGCCAACATTCCAGTAAAACTCAGTAGATATGTTAAGAGCAAACTGTCTTATAGAACATTATAGTAGCCTGTGTTTGGTTTAATTATTTTGCCATGTACTCATTAGACATAAATTGCTTTCAAGGTGAGATGATATGGCTTTCCTAAGAACTACCACGTAAATGCTAATCGTTTTACAAGTATCTTAATCCTCACAATTAAATTTTGAGTTTAGGATCACTAAACTCACAAACACGTACTCTTAGACACTACACTTTGCTGCTTACAAGTTAACTTTTGAATAATTTATAGCTTTTTATGTCTATTAATCTGTAATAAAAATGAAGGACTGGTATCTCATTCTGTTTTACTTAGGTGTAAAGTTTATTTTAAGTACCAGTTTGTAATATTTATTTGTTATAAAGTGAACCAAGGACAGCAGTGTCACCCTTTGGATGGATGCACATTTTGAGATTGCTGCAGCATCTTTTCATTCAGCCTCAGATCTATTTTTTTTTCAATTTAATTAAGGTGTAATTTACATACAGAGAAATTCACTCTTTAGTGTACAGTTCTACATTTTGACAAATGCATGCAGCCATTTACATAATCATTACAACAGTCAAGATATGGAATAGTTCTATCACTCCCCAAATTTCCACCACGCTTCTTTGTCGTAACCCTTTTTTTCCCCCTTGAGCCTATCATTGATTTTTTTCTGTCCCTATAATTTTCCCTTTGGTGTTTTTTTTTTTTTTCGTGAGGAAGATCAGCCCTGAGCTAACATCCATGCTAATCCTCCTCTTTTTGCTGAAGAAGACCGGCTCTGAGCTAACATCTATTGCCAATCCTCCTCCTTTTTTTTCCCCAAAGCCCCGGTAGATAGTTGTATGTCATAGTTGCACATCCTTCTAGTTGCTGTATGTGGGACACAGCCTCAGCATGGCCGGAGAAGCAGTGCGTCAGTGCGTGCCCAGAATCCGAACCCAGGCCACCAGTAGCGGAGCGCACGCACTTAACCGCTAAGCCACGGGGCTGGCCCCCTTTGGTGTTTTTTAATAGCAAATTATAATGATGGTAAAGTTCAATGATTTATTTAAAGCTTAAAAGTAGTTTAAAGTTGAAAATCTAAGGACCTCTTTGTATAGATTTGTTTGTTGACTATAACTGGAGGAGGAGGATCTAGAGGTAAGGTTGATACTTAAAGTATTTCCTTGTTCCTTCAGTGTTCTATGCTTTAATATGAGAATTATATATAAAGTTGTAAATGAAGTTATAACTTATTTTCCTTATCTTATTTGTTAAAATTATATTGAAAAACTTAAATCTTTTTATTTTCTTAGATATAAAGCAACTTTTCATCAATGTGATGTTTGTAAGAAAATTTTTAAAGGCAAATCAAGTCTGGAAATGCATTTTCGGACACATTCAGGTAAAACTTAATGAATAGGTTATATATATTTGTGTAATTATTCAGGAGTAAAATATGGCCATTTAAACTTTTTGTTCTTGGTTAAATTGTTTTGTTTTTTCCCTGTTAAGATTTTTACTCATTATGTGAAAATTGATGTCGTGAATGAGCAATATTCTGGTCTTCTATTCTCTATTATATAAGCTTCAGTACTTTTGAATATCATTTTGTAGAATTGGGGGAAAATTTTTTCCATAGGGAATTTACTCAACTCTTAGCTCTCATTTTTCCCGTTTCTGGTTGTTTATGGTTCTTCTATATCTATATAACTCTCTGAAGAGTTTCTTCTTCTCTTTTGACAGAGTAATTCAAATATGACCTCAAACATGACCCTTGTCTTGGTCACCAAGTTACCATTGTATAGTTTTCCTTTAAACATAGTCAGTTGTGATTTATAGGTAGTTATGGTAGAATAATTTGCTTCAGCAGCTTTCCAGAAGTAGTCATTTTATAAATCTTTCTTTTTTCCTTTTGGCAATACTACCGTATTTTGAAATATAGACTATGTTGGAGTCTTTGCTATATGTTGTCATGGTCCTTATTTGACTTCCCATATTAATTAACAATTTTTAAAGCTTTCTTTTTAAGAATGAAACCCATTTATGGCTGCTTTGTTTTATTTTTAGTTTTGATTTTGACAGGCTGTTGTTCTGGAAGAGGAAAATAATTGATTTCATGAATATGAGAATGGGAAATACCTGGATTTGGGCAATTTCAGTAGCAAAAAATTGCAGTAAAGAATTTATTACTGATACAGTGCTTCTATTAAAAACAAAATTAGACCTCCCTACGAATGAAAAAGTCAGAATTCGAGGGTACATAAATATGAGTGTCAAATGAGGAAACTATATTAATGCTATCTTCCACATTAGTTATAAGTGATAAGCCTAATAAACTCATGACTTGAAAGAGATGGTGAACTTACAGAAAGTTAATTCGAGACCATTGAGGATTTAAGAATTGTAAAACTGCAGGAATTATTCTAAAGGAGAAACTTAATAAAGGCTGGCTTTGTAATTGCATCAAGGTTTTTGAAAACTGATTTATAGTAAGTAGTTGATGACCAATGACTGTGGAATTTTCATCTCTGGATACCTCAGTTAATTGGAATCAGAGACAAGTCTCTCTGCCCATTGAAAATTGAGGAAATGAGCTCTATTATAGAATGAGACAAAGATTATTGCGGTTGTGAAGTGAGAGGGAGAAATCATCTAAAGCAGGGGTCAGCAAACTTTTTTTGTAAAGGACTAGATAGTAAATATTTAAGGCTTTGTGGGCCAGACAGTCTCTATCACAACCACTCAGCTCTACTATTGTAGCATGAAAACAGCCATAGACAGTGTGTAAACAAATGAATGTGGTGCATTCCAATAAAGCTTGATTTACAATAACAGGCAAGAGGCTGTCAGTGGCTTTTGGGCTATAGTTTGCCAGCTCCTGATCTAAAACCATCAGCAGGCTACTCAGACGGGATTTCACAGAATGTCTGTTCCAAGTCCAAGGTGGTCACCACATTCCCAAGTCCATTCCTGAGATTTATAGGTGCAGAAACTCAATTTTATATCTGTGCACTCAGAGTTGTAAGTATTCTGAGGAGTTCTTCATAATAACGACTGGAAATAGATTCACCAGAATGTCAACTTATTATTTCACCTTCTAGAGAATGAGGTATTAACATGTACTGGCCAAAGTATCCTTTTTCTCTTATCAAGGAAGCAGAGTTGCTAAATTTATTAATCAGAAGGAGAATTGCTAAATGTTGTTATAGAGTGAAATTAGGTAGTGATTTTATGGAATAGTATAATGAAAACATGGTGAAAGATACTGAGCCAACTTTACCCTTGTAACAGTGCACCTTTCTGGTGACCAGAATAATTTTGTTCCCCGGATTCTTTTTCTCTAGTCAGGATACGCTTAGTGCCCTATCTGAACTGGTAGATTCCTGTGTTTTTGGAATCCCCTTAACTAGACTCCATGCAGACCTTTTCTCTTCTATTAATATATTCTTTCTCTAGATGAGGTAACAGATAATGGATTGGTTTCAGTTTTGGCCAGGTCAATAACACTTAATTGCTTCAAATGAATAGATATGATCAGTGTCTAGCCCAGGACTTGCAAATAAGAGGTGCTTAATAAATATTTACTGAATGAATGAATTTATCATATTTTCCCATGACTGCCCTCTAATCTCTTTGATATTTTCAAACCACACAATTAGAGAAATTAGTTGGAAAATGGATATATGATTTTCTTCCACAAATGGCTTATTCTCATCCATTATGTGTTTTGCTTGTGTAATCCTCAGATAGTGATTACATCTGTTCTTCAGCAAGAGTCTTGTTGAAACATAATACATTCAGTTAAAATGGGCATAAAGCTGATAGCAAATTTGGGGCTTGATTTTAGAGTTGGCAGAATTTTTTAAGCTGTTTTTATTGAAGTATAACCCATAAGGTGCACAAATCTTAATGAACAGCTCAGTGAATTTTTATAAATGAATACATCGTGTAACCACCACTCAGATCAGGATATAGGAAGCATTCTCCTGGCCCCTCCCAGTCAGTAACCTCCTTGCAAAGTGATCATTATTTTGACTTATATCACCAATAATTAGTTTTGCCTGTTTAAACTTCATATAAATGGAATCATACAATGTGTACTCATTTTTGTCTGGTTTCTTTCCCTCGATATCATGTCTATGAGATTCATCCATGGAAGTAGTTTGTTTCTTTTCATTTTCATATGAGTATATCACATTTTATTTATCCATTGTTCTTTGATGGACACTTGGTTTGTATTTACTTGGGTCTATTATGAATAAAGCTGCTCTGAACCTTCTTGTCCATGACTTTTCCTACATATATACATTCATTTCTCTTGTGTATATTCCTGCCCGTGGGATTGCTGACTCGTAGGATATGCATATGTTCTACTTTAGTAGACACTATTAAATAGTTTTCGAAGGTAATTGTGCCAATTTACACTCCTACTGGTAGTGTATGGTCTATGAGAATTCCAGTTGCTCCACATTTTCACCAACACTTGATGTTGTCTTTTTTTTTTTTTTTTAAGTCATTCTGATGGATATGTAGCACTATTGCACAGTGGCTTTAATTTGCACCTCTGAGATGAGTAATATTGAGCACCTTTCCATATGCTTATCGGTCGTTTAGGTATCCACTTTTATGGAACACCTGATTAATTCTTCTGCTGATTTTCTTAATTTGCATCGTCTGTCTTTTTCTTTTTTTTTTTTTTTTTTAAAGATTTTATTTATTTATTTTTCCCCCCAAAGCCCCAGTAGATAGTTGTGTGTCATAGCTGCACATCCTTCTTGTTGCTGTATGTGGGACGCGGCCTCAGCATGGCCAGAGAAGCAGCGCGTCGGTGCGAGCCCGGGATCCGAACCCGGGTCGCCAGCAGTGGAGCGCGCTCACTTAACCACTAAGCCACGGGGCCGGCCCTCGTCTGTCTTTTTCTAATTGATTTATAGGAGTTCTTTTATATTCTGGATATGAGTCCATCTTTGGGTATTTAAATTGCAGATATCTTCTACTCTGTAGCTTATCTCTTCACTTTATTAATGGTATGTTTCAATGACGGAAGGTTCTGAATTTTACAGAGGTCATGTATCAGTTTTTTTCTTTCCAGTTAGGTTCTTATTGTATCTTCTTTTTTTTTTTTTTTCCCCCCAAAGCCCCAGTAGATAGTTGTATGTCATAGTTGCACATCCTTCTAGTTGCTGTACGTGGGACACGGCCTCAGCATGGCCGGAGAAGCAGTGTGTCGGTGCGCGCCCGGGATCCGAACCCGGGCCGCCAGTAGCAGAGTGCCAGCACTTAACCGCTAAGCCACCGGGCGGGCCCATTTATTGTATCTTCTTTTAGGAAACTTTTGCCTATCTCAACATCATTAATATTTTTTTCTGTTACCTTGTATAAGATTTACTTTAGCTTTCATATTTAGATCTATGAAGTTTCTCTAAGTTATTTTTGTCTTTATTATTGGATAAAGGTCAAATTTCTTTATTTTTTTTAACATATGGTTATCTAGTAGTCTAGTACTGTATTTTGGGAAAACCATCCTTTCCTCACAACATTGCATTGGCATATTTCTTTTAAATTAAGTGTTCGTGTATGTGTGGTTTGTTTCTGAACTCGGTTCTGTTCCGTGGGACTATTCGTATATACTTGCACCATTTCTAGACCATTTAAATTACTGTGGCTTTTGATATCTGGTAGTATATGTCCTCCAACTTTGTTCTTTTTTGGTGTCTTTATTGTTCCTCTTCCTTTATGTCATTATATAAATTTAGAAATAGCTTATTAGTTTCTAAACACAAATACCTGCTGGGAATTTTATTAGAAGGTCATTGAATCTATAGTCAGTTTTTTCTTAACTGATTATCTTTACAGTATTGAATTATCTAATCCATGAACATTATCCCTCCATTAATTTAAGTCTTTTTAAATTTTTCCCAAAGATGTTTTGAGATTTTAGTGCAGATATCTTGCATATCTTTCATTAGATTTCTGTCTAGATATTGAGTTTTTGTACAAAATTGTAAACTGTATTTTTTAATTTTTTTTGATACATAGAAATGCAATTGAGTTTGTCTGTTGACTTTTTATCCAGTGACTTTGCTAAGTTCTCTTATTAATTTTTATAGTTTGTCTCTAGCTATTTTTGGATTTTCTAAGCGTATAAACCAGCCATCTGTGAATAATGACCATTTTATTTCTCTCTTTTTAAATCCTTGTAATTCTCTCTTTGTTTTGTTTTGGGTTTTTTGGACCTTATTGCTTTGGTTGACATCACCAGTAGGGTAGAAATAGGAATATTGATAGTGGACATCCTTGTCTTATTCCCCATCTCCAGGGGAAAAGCTTTCAATATTCCACAATTAAGTATGATGTTTCCTGTAGATTTTTTTTTTGTAGATACTATTTATCAGATAAAGAAATTACCTTCTATTCCTAGTTTTTTTTTTTTTTTTGCTGAGAAAGATTCACCCTGATGTAAGATTTATTGCCAGTCTTCCTCTGTTTTGTATGTGGGTCGCCGCCACAGCATGGCCACTGATGAGTGGTATAGGTCCACGTCTTGGAACCGAACCCTGGCTGCTCAAGTGGAGCGCACCAAACTTAACCACTAGGCCGTTGGACCAGCACCTTTTCCTAGTTTATTTAGAGTGTTTGTCATGAATAGGTGTTGAATTTTATCAGTTTTTTTTAGAATTTATTGAAGTGATCATATATTTTTCTTTTATTAATGTGGTAAACTACATTGATTGAGTTTTGAATATTAAACAAAACTAGCATTCCTGAAATAAACATGGGTTGGTCATGATGTATTATCCTGTTCCTGTATAGTTGAACTTTTTGTTTTTTTGGTCTGTATTCATGAGGCATATTTCCTATTTTTTTTCCTTGTAATGTCCCTGACAGGTTTTGTTAGTATGACTATGCTGGCCTCAAAAAATAATTTGGGAAGAAATAATGCGTCTTTTTCAATTAACTAGAGGAGTTTATGTAAAATTGGCATTACTTCCTCGTTAATATTTGGAAGTATTCACTGATAAATCCCTCTGAACTTGTTTTCTGTGGAGAATGGTTTCAATTAAAGATTCTTTAACAGTTACAGAGCTGTCAGATTTTCAATATCTTTTTTGATTTTTAAGGAATGCTATTTAATCTGAAATATCAAATCTATTGGCAGAATTCAGGATATTTTATTATTTATATTTTTAATGACCATAGAATCTTTAGTGATAACTTTTTTCATTCCTATTATTGATAATTTGTCTTTTCTTGCTGAGAATTTATTGATTTTATTAATATTTTCAGAGAAGTTCTAGATTTTATTGATTTTTCTCTATTTTATATTTGTTTTATATTTCTTTTCTGCTTTTATCTTTCCTATTCCTTCTGTTTTATTTAGGTTTAATTTCTTTCTTTCCCTAGTTTCTTTATATGGATGCCTAACTTCTTAAATTTAAGCATTTCCTATTTTTTATTGTGTGTATTTTAAAGCTCTAAATTGCCCTCTAAACACTGCTTTAGTTATAGTCCATGCTTTGTTTTATATTTCGTGTCTTCATTAAAATTCAGTTAAAAATATTTTCTAATGTTTATTCTGATTTATTCTCTCATTCATGGTTTAGTTGGAACTGTATTGTCCAATTCCTAAATATTTGGGGATTTTCTAAGTATTTTTATGTGGCTAATGTCTAGCTTAATTCCACTTTTATCAGAGAACGTATTTTATTGTTCAGATATTCTACGTTCTTATTGATATTTTTTTGTCTACTTATTCTATAAGTTATTGAGAGAGCTATGTTAAAATCTTTAACCTAACTGTTGAGTGTAAATTTTCTGTTTTTTCTTTTGAGTTCTTTAAATTTTTGCTTTATGTGTTTTGAGGCTGTGTTATTAGATGTGTACAGGTTATTATATCTTTCTGTTAAATGTTCCTTATTATCATTACAAAATATCTCTCTTTATACTAGGATAAAGATGTACCAGCTTTCTTTTGGATAATGTTTGTATGGTTCTATTTTTTTCTATCTTTTTACTTTCAGTCCTTCTGTGGACCTATATTTAAGATGTGTGACTTTGGAGTATTGTTTTATCTATTGTAATAATCTCTTTTAATTGGAGTGTTTAGTTCATTTAAGTGTCACGTGATTTCTCATATATTTGGGGTTAAATCTATCATCATGCTATCATCCTATCTGTTCCTTGATTCTTTTTTCTCTTATCTTCACTTCCTTATAACCATGAAGTATTTTTATTACCCATTTTTCCTCACTTCTCTCGTTAATCTTATGTTCTTTCATTATTCTTTTAGTAGTCCCTCTGACGATCACAATGTATATTCTTAAATTATTAGTCTTTCTTCATTTAGTTCTTCATCACTTTCTAGACAATGCAGAGACCTTACAGCACCCTCTCTCTCTCACCTTTTATGCATTGTATGTATTTTAATACTTTATACCACATAAGACAATATTTTTGTTATTGTTTTAAATAACCAATATTATTTATTTTTAACCATATATTTACTCTTTACTGTTCGCTCCCTCCTGTATTACCATTCTTCCACCTGGAATCATTTTTCTTCTGCATGAAGAACTCCCTTTTGGTGCATATATGCTGGCACCAAATTCTCTTAGATTTTGATTTGTCTGAAAATGTTTTAATTTACGTTGGCAGTTATTTTTCTTTCAACATTTAATTATGTCATTTGTTCCTCTTTGAGCTTCGTTTGTTTTTGTTGAAAAATATACCATCAGTCTTATTGTTGGTCATTTAAAGGCAGTGTCTCTTTTTAATTGGCTGCTTTTTAAGATTGTTTTTTCTTCTGGTGAGGAAGATTGGCTCTGAGCTAACATCCACTGCCAATCTTCCTCTTTTTGCTTGAAGAAGATTGTCCCTGAGCTAACATCTGTGCCAGTCTTCCTCTGTTTTGTATATGGGACACTGCCACAGCATGGCTTGATGAGCAGTGCATTGGTCCGCGCCCAGGATCCGGGCCTGCGAACCCTGGGCCGCTGAAGCAGAATGCGTGAACTTAACCGCTACACCACTGGGCCGGCCCCTGCTTTTTAAGATTTTTTTGTCTTTGATTTTCAGTAGTTTTATTATAGTGTATCTTGATGTGCTTTTTTGTATTTTGTTATGTTTGTAGAACTTATTGCACCTATGACTTGATGTCTTTCTTTTGTTTGGGAAGATTCTCAGCCTTTTTTTTTTCTTTTCAAATATTGTTTTTGCGCTATACTCTCTCCTCTCTCTCTCGAACTCCAATTGCATGTATGTTAGACCTTTCACTGTGTCTTATATATGTTTCTCATGCTCTTTTCTGTATTTTCTATCTTATTTCTCTGCTTCCATTTGGATATTTTCTGTTGATCTGTTTTCCATTGTACTAATCATTTCTTCTGTGATGTCTAATTTGCTATGAAATCTATCTACTGAATTATTCAATTATTTTATCTGTTCTAGAATTTCCTTTTTTCCCATAGATTCTAATTCTCTGATGAAATTCTCTTTTTCTATTTTTTATTGAACATATTAATCATATTGATTATAATATCTCAGTTTTATGTGGTATCTCTTTACCTTTGGGTGTATCTGTTATCTTTTTTTTTTCCTCTCTTGGCATTTGGTCATTTAATCCTGTTTCTTGACATGTGTGGTAGTTTTGAAGTGAACTTTAGATTTTGTGAATGAAAAATTGTAGAGGCTCTTGAAGTTGTGTTCTCAGATAGACTTAATTTTCTTAACAGAAGCAGATAGAATATGAGATGACATTGATCTTCTCTGGTTTATTTCTAGTCTACTTTTCCCCTAGTTCGTAATCCTTGTGGGGTCTCAACTGAAAACTGTATAGTGTTTGTGCCAGAGTCCCTCCACTTTGGTGAGACTTGAACTCTAATCTCTGTCTCCCCAGTACCCTTGGGATTCCTGAAAAATCTGTTAACTCTTTAGTCTCCCAGTCCCTGGTGTCTAGCTATCTCACTCAGCAAATGTTTGTCTTAGGAGTTGGCAAATATAGGCGTTTTGGTTCATTTCTCTGTTCTTTCTTCCTTTTCAGGCTCATGACCCCTCAAATCCTTGGTAGTTGCAAACTCCTACTTTTATCTTCCCATTCCAGTGAGATGTTCTCAGGCTGCCACTTGGCCTATCTTTCCCCGTACACTAAATCTGAAAGTGCACTGAGGAGAGAAACACCTCCATGCCTTCCTGTATCTCCAGAATCTTGGCTCCTTATGTCTTGGTTATGTCTACCCCTTATGTTCTGGCTGTCTTGGTTGTACTTCCGTGCTTCCAGAGAGTAGGGTTTTTGTTTTTATTTTTTTAAATCTTTTATCTTTCCCCCTTCACCAGCAAGAGGCATACTATGATATAAACGTCTCTATCAAGTCAGAAATGATAGTCATCAAGTCACACTTTTCACATAATAATTTTTCTTCTTTTTTGAGGAAGATTAGCCCCGACAAATATCTCCATTAACCAATCTTAATCATGTGGGTGGAAGAAGGGAGAGTGACTGAAATAAAGCTGTTGAAATATACAGCAGCTATTAAATGTTGCAGTGTCACAGATAGGAAGGCTTGGAATTGAGCGATTCCATTATTGGTGAAATATAACCTACACAATTTACCATTATGAGGCACAAACACAGTGAGATTGTAAAGTCCTTGAGTGTCTGGTGTCATGCGTTGGCTCGAAAATTCTGAATCCCCAGACATTTCTGTCCTATAACAAGACACTGCCCTCAGCCCTAAGTGACTTCTCCAGGCTCAGCTGCTCTAACCTTCTGGATGTCCCAAGCTGCTCTCAATCGTCCCTACTTGGTGTCTCATCCTGGCTCTTGTCTGCCTCTTGGGATTTAACACTTTACTTTGACTTCCAGCTTTGGTCCTGTAGGACTCAGACCTTCAGTACCCAGATGACACCATCCAGTGCCATACTCACTCAGGCCTTGGATTGCCTGGAAGCTAGAGGGCAACAGAACACATCTACAGACCACTGAAAAAAGGATTAAAATCAAGAATCCTATACCCTGCCAGTAGTTTGGAAGATATTTGTAGTTTTTTAAGAATTCAGAGTATATCACTCATACCATTTATGAAAAAGTTACTCCCCTCCCAATACTCAAGTAAAACAATCTTAGGTCTTGATGTAACACAGACCTCCCAGGAGAAGATAGGTAGGTGAGAAAAGAGTGGTATATAATGTAACTTGCAATATTATATATACAGATATGTGTGTTATACATACATGCGTGTTATATACACATGTATATATATACATGCATGTATTATACATAATATCTATGTAATGCATATATATACATATATGTAATCTAAAATTTAAATGAATAAAATAATGTCAACATTTTCTTTGGGGATTTTTGTCTTTTTACAAACCTAAATTGATTTTTCTGCTGAAAATGACATTTGTTTAAAATGAGAATAGAAATTTTTTCAAGAAATATGCCGAACTGGGTTCCAGTTTTATAAAGGTATTTATTGGATACTAGAACTGATTGATTGACTGTGACTCTAAGTTCAAAATCAATCTTTGCATTTATAAAAGCTTTTTAAAAAAAACGCTCAAAGAACCATCATGGCTAGTACTGTGCCAAAGGAGAACACTTAAAACTAATACTTTTATCTTTAAAAATAAATTCTATGTTTCTTGGTGGTGTTAGTAATGCTGGTGGTAGCATTTTTATTTTCAAAAAAACAATCATAAAATGTTTCTTGCCTGACAAGTTTTGATGCCAGGGATTATAGAGAGAACTTGATAGTTCTTGCATTTTGGATGTGTAATTTTTTTTCAAAACACTCTTTTATGATTTTTTCATTTTATTCCTGATTCCAGGTATTCTAGGTAAAATCAGATGTCTGGATGCAGTGTGTTCTATACACAGTTGCAAGTGCTTTCTTTTCAGGAATGTTAAACCTTTGTATAATGTATAACTTCATGTGTTACTTCCTCTCTAGTGACATCAGTAACGATATTAATTGAGAAACAAGTAGAAATCTGATAGTACCAGCAACCCAGCATCCTAGTCTGTGTAAATTTTCTGTCACTGAGATTTGAAACTTCCAATGGGCCACAAAATAATAATTAAACAATAATATTTAACAAATAATTCATTATTTGATATTAGTGTTACAAGTTGAAGATGTCATTATTTCTTAATTATCTAGGAAAATTGATGATGTTTTAAATGGAAAGATGATGACGATAATGATATCAACAAACCCATGTAACAATTAATATGAAATCTTTCCATTTAGTTTTAAAATGTGCCTTCATGTCTATTGTAATATTAGTGTGTTTGGCTATATTAGTTTTCTATTGCTGCTGTACCAAATTACCACAAGTTTAGTGGCTTAAACAATACAAGTTGATGATCTTACAGCTCTGTAGGTGAGAAGTCTGACACCAGGCTAAAACCTAGGTGTTGGTAGGGCTTTATTTCTTTCTGGAGGCTCTGGGGAAGAATCTGTTTCCTGCTCAATTGGGTTATTGGTAGAATTGATTCTTTGAGTTGTAGGACCAGGACCCAGATTCTGGTTTTCTTACTGTTTGTTTTCCCAGCTTCTAGAGGCTGCCACATTCCTTGAGTCCTGGCCCTCTTCTTCCATTTTCAACGCTGGCAATTCAGGGTTGAGTTCTCCTCTTTGGCGCATCTCTCTGACCCATTCTTCCTCAGTTATCTGCCACTTTTGAAGACTCATGTGATTAGATTGGGCTCACCTGGATAATCCAGTTAATCTTCCCATTTGAAGATCTTTAGCCTTAGTCATATCTGCAACATCCCCTTTGCTATGTGAGGTAACATATTCACAGCTTCCAGGGATTGGAATGTGTGCATCTTTGGGAAGCCATTATTCTGCCTACCACACTGGCTAACCTATAATGTTTCATATTAAAAAAACAAAAAACAGGGGCTGGCTCGGTGGCGTAGTGGTTAAGTTCACGTGCTCCGCTTTGGCAGCCCGGAGTACGCAGGTTCGGATCCCGGGCACGGACCAATGCACCGCTTGTCAAGGCATGCTGTGGTGGCATCCCATAGAAAGTAGAGAAAGATGGGCATGGGTGTTAGCCCAGGGCCAGTCTTCCTCAGCAAAAATAGGAGGATTGGCAATGGATGTTAACTCAGGGCTAATCTTCCTCAAAAAAAAACAAAAACAAAAAACAAAATTACAGTGTGAGGACCTGACTCAGGAAGAATTGAAAACTGGACCAGCTTTCTTATTCTCTATCCTGATAAACTCTGCTTATTTTGACCTCAGGCTACAGATAAGTGTCACTACTTCTTATTTTGATCCAAAGAACCAGGTTAATCAGAGTTGCTGTTTTGGTTTTTATCCTTCTTGAGTGGGAAGAAATCAAATTTGGGGGTTTTACAACTTTTTTAGAGGCTATAGTGGGAATAAAAGCAAGCAATAATAATAGTAATAGCCTAGGTTTATCAGGACTCATTGTGTGCCAGGTACAGTGCTAGATTCTATGACTTCATTTTCTCATTTAATCCATTCACCAGTTTTATGAGGTAGGTACTATTATTATTCCCTATAACTGGTGAGGAAACTATGCTTAGAAGTTGGGTAGCTTGCTCAAGGTTGGGCTTATAAGTGGTATTGCTAGAAGTCAAACACATGACTTTTTGATGTTTGAGCCCATTCTCTTTACCAGCTTACTATAGTGTCTCTGTTTTATGATAGCATATAATATTACTACTTTTATTAAGTTCTTATAAGTATTCAAGTGGAAAATTTGCTACATAAAATCATTGTCTTGCCAAGTGAGTACGTTTTATACTTAATTTCGTTTTTGTTCATACAGGTGAAAAACCATACAAGTGTCAAATTTGCAATCAATCTTTTAGAATTAAGAAAACTTTAACAAAACACCTGGTTATTCATTCTGATGCCCGACCTTTCAACTGTCAGCACTGTAATGCAACGTTTAAGCGGAAAGACAAGCTGAAGTACCACATTGACCATGTCCATGGCATAAAGTCTCCTGACGATCCTCTCAGTACTTCTGAGGAAAAACTTGTATCCTTGCCAGTAGAGTACTCATCTGATGACAAAATCTTTCAAACAGAAACGAAACAATATATGGACCAGCCCAAAGTTTATCGGTCGGAAGCCAAGACCATGTTACAGAATGTGTCTGCTGAAGTATGTGTTCCGGTAACATTGGTCCCCGTTCAGATGCCTGATGCTCATAGTGACCTAGTGCGCCATACTACCACACTTCCACCATCTTCTCATGAGATCTTGTCACCACAGCCACAATCAACTGATTATCCACGAGCAGCTGATTTAGCTTTTCTGGAAAAATATACTCTTACTCCTCAACCTGCAAATATAGTTCATCCAGTCCGACCTGAGCAAATGCTAGATCCTAGAGAACAGTCTTATCTTGGAACACTATTAGGCCTTGATAACACTACTGCTGTACAAAGTATTTCTAATAATGAGCATCATTCATGAGTAAATCTAAACATTCCACAGACTTTTTTGATGGTTATATGCTAATGGTAGCCTAGAGCTGATGGTTTTTAAATTAGTAGGGCTGCTGTTTTTTCATTTTCTCAAGTTTCTCAAGTCCTCAGAACCGTTTCAAATCAAGAAAAATGTGTATTTCTGTTTACTGAACGGATGAATATTTGGACACATTTTGAGGTATAATATTTAAAGTCAACGTTTTTGTGATTTTTAAAGATTAGTGCTAATTTTTAATGGTTTCTCAAACTTTTCAAAATTATCAGCTGTTGACATTATGAGGGTTTTTTTTTTAAATCATCAGTGGAAATTTTTATTCTTCTTGTCTAGTTCCTCTTTTCTTCCTTTCCCATCTTCCAAACACATTTAAGGGCCATGTAGCCTTTAAGAAAGAAATAAGAGCATAGTGATAATTACAGCTGTTCCTTATCCTAATTTTCAGATTCATTATTATTTCTTCCTGATTTTTTTTTAGCGTTGAAATTAAGAATTTGAATTTATAGGAAAGTCTTGTATATTTCTGTGTTTCATCTGGCCATAATTTCAGGTTTATCATTATCATTTGATCTTTGGACAAACTCAAAGCCAGAAAGCTAACTAATGTAAGATTAGCTTGTTAAATGTAGAATTGAAATAATTATCCAAATGATTGGTTTTTGCCCATGCTTCAAATATTATCAATAAGAAATGCAAATATAGCTCTAGGCATTAAATTATACAAATTGAAAACGTATTAAAAGCAAAATATGACAGTTTTAACTAGATATCTTTCAAGATAAGTTCACCTTTTCTATTTTGCCATTTATTTCAGAAACAACAGTATGTCACAGCATATATCTTCATCTCATTAATAGAAGGGCAATTATGACTAATTAATGAAATTTAATTAACAAGCTACTTTGGGTCTCATTTACCTTGGCTAACTGAAACTCTGGGAAACAACCTAGATATTTCATATATAATTGCTAGAAAAGGTGCCAAACAAATTATAAAATTTGTGTCTAACTAAACTTAATGTTGTTTACTTTAATTAAAGGGAACCACTACTTGTATACAGATTCACATGTAATCGGGATCTTTATTTTTGCTTTTCACCTAAGCCTAATGTCTGTAATTATCCTTTATTTTTATTTTTGTATGAGGCAAAAGTTGAGGACTTGGTGAAAGGAAATAGCAGTTACAGCAAAACCTCTCCGAGTAAAATTAATTGAGGAAAAGTCAGTCAAAATTATAAAATACCTTTAAAGACGTGCACTTTCCATATTTTCAAGTCAATTTAAACTTAAACTAGGATAATTTCCTAGTAGAGCTGCTTGAAGGATTAGAATAGGCAGGGTTGATTTATTATTAGCATGTCATTTGTATGTAAACTACTGGAAAATAGCAATTTTGAGAGTTTTCTATTTCAGTTTTGTTTACACTCCTAATTGCTTTAAGCACTTTTTTTGTGTAAACTGTAAAGTCTGGCCCAGCCCTTGTGAAAAAAATCACAAATAAAATAATGAAGTTTTAGTGAATAAAATTTAAACACTTAATGGGAAACTTGTTTGTTGAAGCACTTAAGAAATGAAGGTACTCTACAGGAGCATTCACCATACTAGTGGAAATAAAACAAAAGGAAAAAAATATTGAGAATTGAGGCAGTTAACCCAAGTAGCTTATATAATAATAAAACCACCCTGAGTTTTGCCTCATTTATCAAGGTTTGGTTGTAATTATCCTAGGACCAGTAGCTATAATTAATGTATTAATTCTTCTTTTTAAAGCATTCTTACTTTTGTGTGGAAATGCTATATCTGGGGTACTTTCATGATTGAACTTGACTATATGAGGTACTATTAGTCTGTTAGTCTTTCAAATTGACTTTTAAAAATACATATCTTTACGATTTTTATCATGAAGACCGACAAGACTTTTAACTAAAAACTTACTCTGATGAAAACAAATCATACATGAAAATGTACCCTGCCGTACATATAAGCCAGTGTAGACAAGTTTGGACTTAGAAAATGGCAAATGGTATATATGTGTATGTGAATGGTATATTACGTGTTTGGTAGCAGAAAAAGAGGGTGTTGCATTTTCACATTGAAAAGAATACTTTGCTTTGAAGGTATTTATGTTAGGGTTCCTTTAATAATAATCTCTAATGCTTTAAATATGTGATTTGATTGTAGGAATTGGTTTACAGTATAAAACTTTTCTGGAATACATCTCTTATATAAAGTGAAACATAATTATATTTAGTTATTATTGTAGATAACTTAAACTTGAATAGTGGTTTACTGTTTCATAAATTGCTTTTACAGTTATCTCATGTAAACCTCATAGCCAGCTCCGAAATAGGAAGGACGTGCTGTATTCCTGTTTTAGAGAGAGAGAGTCTGGGGTGAAGATAAAGGGCTCAGTTCAGCTCACATCCTTAGTAGGTGGCAGAGCTACTCTTAGGGAGAGAACCCCGCATTACTGAATGCTCTCTGTGCCAGGCACGACACTTTCTTGTGTCATTTTACACAATCTGGGAGGCAGGTAGTGTAATTCTTATGAAGAAATCATCCCAGCGGGCGAACACACAAAAATATCTGCTGCCTTTAATTTCCAAATTAGAATATAAGAAATTTTAAAATTATGAAAACCTCATAGATTTGGGCAAACTGAATGTATTATAAGTTTTTGAAGTTGGCACAAAAAGATGAAA
This sequence comes from Ceratotherium simum simum, assembly GCF_057802395.1. Lineage (NCBI taxonomy): Eukaryota > Metazoa > Chordata > Mammalia > Perissodactyla > Rhinocerotidae > Ceratotherium > Ceratotherium simum. The sequence goes on from NC_141935.1 coordinate 5,542,375, forward strand.
TGAGGCCTGTTCTTTTCAGTTAACTGTTCATTATATTTGATTTGGAGTATTTTGGACAAATGTTCCATTAAACTCTAAAATCCATTAATTCTGCAACTATACTTAAAATTTTGAATCTTGCAACTAAGTTTAGCCTCATTCAGAATTTTTTATTTTATGAGCATAATTTATTGTTTTAAATTAATCTTTTAGCTGATAGCAGTTAGCACTTAATATGTAAATTGAATAATTTATCAAGTGTAGAAACTTGTTAACCTAATCAGTTTTTACTTAAATACACCAAAGATTTTTAGTAGGTATTAAACTAGTTTAAAAGAATTTAAATTCTTTGTTGTTTGAATAAATATTTGTCCAAAGAAGCACAGTTGAAGTCCTAGGATTATGGATTTTTAAAAAAAATCGTTAGTTTGAATACTAAAATTAAGTATTAAGTGTTTGTGTTTATATGTATAAAAATAAGAACTGAAGAAAATACTCGGGGAATAGTCATACTGACAAACCAATTACAAGTAAGAATACTCGGTTTTCTTCAGTTTAATTAATTGAATGTTATCTTTTAAGTGGACACTATTAAATGGTAAATAAGCTTATTTTTTACACTACACTATTAAAATAATTTTGCCTTAGAATTTTTTTTTAGACAAGTTGAAGTTATTTTTGTAAGAAACCCCACCTATTTTTTGCAGCCTAAAATACCATTTAAAATTAGGGTTTGTTCTTCATGCCAGCAAGATTTAACCAACAACCGTAAAGGTAGTGATCTTTGCATACTTTTAAGTAATTTAGTCATTTATTGCTGGGAGAAGAGGAGTTTCAAAAATAGGGTTTTAAACTGGTGCTTTATTAAGTGATTTCCTTTTAAGTGATGGTAGTTCGTGAAATAGGTACACTGATAATTTTCTGTCAACCTTAAAAGTGTCAAAACATCTTTGCAGAGTGACTGTAAACTATTAGTTAAGGGCTAATAAGTAATTAAATATCATTCATTGCTTTTCAATTATAATTGCCAACAAATTAAAAACACAGTTAAACTGGTATGTTTATAAGTTTGAGTTTTCTTTCTACCGATCATTCTAATGTATCATTGATGAAAAGTCAGATTCGGAGCATTAGCTCTTTGACAGTGTCCTTTTACGTAAACCCAGTCTCTTCTGGATTGAATGCTTTGTGCCTTTTCAGTGTGTTGTAGTTGCTTAGAGTTGATTCTGCTGGCTAGATTGTACTGGTTAATAAATGATTTTGATTTTTTTGTTGTTGTTATGGGTCTTATGTTTGTGTTGCCTGCTGGTCAGGCAAAACTTTTTTTTAGGTTGATTTATGTTTATGTAGGGAAATTGACACTAAGTACTAGTGTGAACATTGTTTTTTATAAAATCTGTATTGTGGCCTTTATAGTTACCATGAAGCCACTCCTGGGCCTGTCTCTAGAGGCTTATTAGAGGAATTTGACAAATAAAATGAGTAGTGTGTCTGCCTCTCTGTCTCTTTCTCCCACTCCCCCACCTTTTATTTTTGATAATCAGTTATCATTACCATGCAGCTCTACACTGAATGGCTTCTTATTTCAGTTTGCCTAAAACTGAACAAGAGGTAGTGGTTTGAGATGAGTTTCTCATTAAGAGCAGCAACATCCCAACCAACATACAACTTGAGTTGATGAACTCAGGAAAAATTATGACTTTCGAAGTCATATTTGGGTTATTCTAAGATTCAGTGCCAAATTTAAAATGACTAAAAATTTATTCTTTAATATGGAGCAAGTAGCATTTCTAAAACTTTAAATACTTTTATGGTAAATGTTACTTGCTCTTAGAGTGAATAATGGATAATGTGAGAATAATTTTCTAAACGATTTCTAGGAACCATAGACAATTCTTCCTTAGATCCTCCCCTTTCTTTTGCACATTCCTCTCAGTAAAGTCTATAGTGGTTTTTTTGGTGGGGGATCACCCCCTTGTTTCCTCTAAAATTATTTCTACTTAAAGATACTTTTATCCTGGAATATTAGCATGCTGTCTGCTGTCCCTCTTTGCAAGTAGCATTAGTAAGATAAAAGTGATAGCATTAGGTTGTGTGGAAGAGGAGAGAAAGAAAGTTTTGGTAGAGAGAGTGCCTATATTTTGTTTACTCTTCATCTTGCAACTTACTATGTATTGATCTTAAGTCTATGACTATTGAAAAATCCCAAAACAAATTTAGCCTCTGCAGCCATTTACATAAAGAGAAATTAAGAATTATATTCAGAGAATAGAGGTTATACAAAGATGGACATACCTCTTTTTTGCCCCCCCAAATTCTTAGGTAAAGAAGTAAATTCAGTGCTTGCATTACTGTTGGAGATTCTAAAACATTTCTTGAATGAAGAGCATGTACCCTTCTCATTGTTATTTTGCCTCTTTGCTTGGTATTCCTGCTTGCGTTCAAGTTGGACAGTGTATTGTGGTGTAGTTACAAAATATTTATTCCTTCCAACAATTGGACTTTTCTTATCCCTAGAGACAAAACTGTATTACAATTGATGAGTGTGGCTGCCAAAAAATGAGTACGGAGGGGGCATTTAGCTGCTCAATGTTGTGAAGTAACGTTCTGATTAAGGGGATTTATGATGTACATTGAAGTGGAAATACTTTTAAACTTGGTTTTCAGTCTCAAATCATAATTTTTGTTTTTAATCATTAAGGACACTTATAAAAGCAATTACAAAGAAAAATCTAAAATATGAAAATTCATTATTTAGTCAACTGTGTGTAAAGTATCTTGTGAGTTTTATAGATATTTTGGCTGTCTCGTGTTTCTTAAGTACAAATGTCTTTATAGAAAAATTCAGTTCTCTGTGAAAACTAGGAAGTGTATTGTATACTGAACTAGTTCTTTGTGTTATTTTGATATTTAAAATAAATATCAAGTTCTTTGGTCCTAATAAAGCATATCTAGGTTTTATTGAGCACATTTTCACAGCGTGGGAACACAGTACTCTGCATGCCTCCTTAAAGATTGAATGCAAAGACCATGAACAAATGGAAAACAAAGTATCTTGGGGCACATTTATTTAAATTTTATTTATTTCTCATAAACTAAATAATATTTTGAAATATTTTATATATTAAATGTATAAACCATTAAACTATTTAATGGTTTTTAAGTTGTTAATATAAATTCAAATATTAATAGTGACTATTATGCTTGAAATAGTCATATGCTGTTTTTTGAGAAGAATGAAGTGTAGCAAAATTCCATTAATGAGTTGTTCTATGCAATAGTGAGAAGGGCCACTCTTACCTCTACCCCCCACCCCATTCCCAGAACTGTACATTCTGGTCAGGGGAATGACTTGCTGGTTTAAGTCATAAACTACGTTATAGAACGGTACCCCAACCTTGCAAGCTGTTGTCTCCCTCTGGCATCATAACTGAGCCTTCAGCAGGCGGCTGCTTCTGAGTGTTAGAAGACCAGTAAACGCTATGGACTGGAGCCCATTGCTGCAAAATAAGTCTTCCCGTAGGAGGCAATGTTGTGTAGGATACTTAATTATCTATTGCTGTGTACCAGATTATACCAAACTTAATGGATTAAAACAATAGACATAGTTTCTGTGGGTCAGGGATTTAGGAGTGGCTTAGCTGAGTGGTTCTGGCTCAGGATCTCTCAGGAAGTTGAAGTCAAACTGTTATCAGAGCTGCAATCCCTAGAAGCTTGACTGGAGAAGGCTTTACTTCCAAGCTCACTGAGAGGGCCGCCAGCCTCAGTTTCTCACCACGTGGCCTCTCTATAGGAATGCCTAGTGACTTACAGCGGGCTTCCCACCAAGACAGAAAAGGAGTGAGAACATACCCATGATTTAAGTTGCAGACTTTATAATTTATAACCTAATCTAGGAAGTGATACTGCATCACTTCTGCGATTGTGAATCATTAAGTCCATTTACATCACTTCTGCCGTTGTGAATCACTAAGTCTGTACCACTCAAGGGACTCAAATTAAACTTCCCCTCTTGAAGAGAGGAGTAGTAAATAATTTTTGGACATATTTTGAAAATCATCACAGATTCATTGGTTCTGGATAAAGTATTCTATAAATCCATGGATAGTGGAGGCAGGTACAGCAATCTATACCCTGAAAATGCATCTATCCCAGAGAGAAAAAATATCGCCTCTTCCATGATAGAGTTAAATGTAACCAACATGCCACAGGTAGCTGGTTCGTCCCACTGGAGAATGGAGTCATGGGGGTCCAGCATTGGCCTCTGTTGGCAGACTGAGCACTCAGCAGTGGCACATCAAATCAGACTTGGTAAGGGGGAGTCTGTGTTTAAGCTCTTTCATAGCCTTCATCCCTGCTGCCATAGCCACTTTGTAAATGGGTTCACTAAGCAAGGAATGGGGTCCCTGAGGAAAGAGGCTGATATCCAACAGGCCAGGTGGTCTTGTTTAGCTGATTTTTGAGTTCTTTCTTTGCCACAGCTGCTCTCTGATAGGCATTTACATAGGACACAAATTCCTTCCTGTACCAATTTTGAGAGGCCCTTCTACCTACCTCTTCTCCCCAGACATACTTGTCACCAATTTTCCATTTTGTTTTTTCTAAAGCTTTGACCATCTGGCCAGCCCATTAGCCATTGCCCATGAATCAGCATAGAGCTTTACCTTACCGTGTCTTCTCCCTTGTGAAGTGAACTACTAGATGTACCATCCAAAATTCTGCACGCTGGGAGTATTTCCCGTACATCCCTGAGAAGAGGCTACAGTGGAGCTCTATTCACATCTGGCCTACCATACAGGTCCATCCATAAACCAGGGTTTTTCTTCTTTGATGAAATGGTCATAAGGAAATCCCCAATTTTTCCCGAGGTATAGACTGAGAGAGAGGTGGCAAAGTAGTAGTAGGAGATATTACAGGAACCTGAGTCATCTGTGCAGCTCACTTGTGAATTCAGGGCCTGCTCAGCCCTGGGCTTGTATATACCACCTTTATTTGATAATGGAGTGTTGCTTGTCACATTCAGTTTTATGGTGCTTTCAGATTTAGATCCCTGGTCAGCAAACTTCTTTGTAAACAGCCAGGTACTAAATATTTTAGGCTTTGCAGGCCGTGTGATTTCTGTCACAACTCTTCAACTCTGCCACTGTACTGTGAAAGCAGTCATAGATAATATGTAAATGAGTGAGTGTAGCTGTGTTCCAATAAAACTTAATTTGCAAAAAAAAAACAAAATAAAACAGCTTATGGGTGTTTTGGCCCCCAGGCCATACTTTGCTGATCCGTGAATTAGGGATGATGTGCAGTTTGGGTCACACAGTCACTTATCATCCTGTGATCAGGCATTCAGTCTCTACCATGACCCAATAGCAAAACTAGGAGCTGCTCTTCAAATGGTGAATGCTTGTCTGAAGAGGAAGACGTAGCGTTATTCCCAAACCTGGACGTTTGTGCTGTGATGCTTCTAATGGAGCTGGCTAGAGCTTCTATTCCACTCTCTGATTCTCTGATTGCCATGGACACTTGAGTCTTCTAGGCCATATGACGTAAGTAGCAGGGCAGCACACCCTGCAGCCTGGACCTGAGGCAGAGGCCTTACATGCTCTGGGCCCCACTAAAAAATGTCAGTTTTATAGGTTACTGGGTAAATGGATTGGAGAGACATGCCCTAATAAGGTAGGTGTTGCCTCCAAAATCTAGAGGCCTTCCAAATGGTACAAAGTATAGCAAGTTAGAAGGGACATCATGACATTTCTCAGACCTTTGGATCCTTAAAAATTTTATTAATGTGGCAGAACCCTGAACTTTGTCACAGTTTATCTCCTACTTTCCAGCTCACCTTTGTTTTACTACTGGCATCTAGAATGCTTGCTACTGTTGGAGAAGCAACTCACCATGGGCCCTGAGCAGGCCTACACATTCTGCTGGTTATGCCAAGAATGCAAGGCCCTGACTAATCTCACCCAGGTCATTTCTCAGAATTGTGTGTGCAGTAAGCAGTCTGGAAGGATGAGGTGACGTCTCCTTGACCAGGCATAGTTCTATAAAAACAGTCGAATCTCCAGTTCAGTGTTCCTCTCCTGTAATGCAACCCACTGGGTGAGCAGGCATCCATCACGGGCCCTTTGTATTGCCCCCATGAGACTTGGGAGCAGGGGGAATCAATGTGAATGAATATGCTGACATTCTGGCTACTGCTTTTTCTGTCAGTAATAAAGTCATTTGTCTCTAACATGGGAGTATCTTATCTTCTGCCAGCATTTATGAAACTGGCAAGCTAAGTGGGGTAAAATCTCATACCCTCACAGTTCTTGACAGCTATTTCTTACTCACCAGATTTAATTAGCAAATGTCATCAGTATAATGGACCAGTGTGATATTTTGAGATATCAAGAAGATCCGGGTCCCTCTGGACAATATTACAGCTTAGGCAGGAGACTTGACCAGCCCTGAGGCCAGGCAGAAATGCTGTAGTGTTGTCCCATCACATAAACACAAACTGCTCAAATTTTTCCGTACTAGCTGAATGGGGGAACACTAGAAAAATACATTTGCCAGGTCAATAGCTGCATACCAGCTGGCAAAGGTGTGCTGATTTGTGTGTAAAGATAACACAGCTGAAAGTGCAGCAGTAATTGGCATCATCACCTAATTGACCTAATCTACTGTCATTCTCCAGCGCCCATCTGGCTTTTGCACTGACCCAACCAAGCAAGGTCAGTGGGTATATGGACGTAATCACTATTCCAATATCTCTCAGTAATCTCAGAATTGAGGGGTGGGGAAGAGGGCATTTTCAGGGGCTTCCACTTGGCCCTTTCTACCATAATTGCCCTCACTTCTTGAATCTGGGAACCAGTGTGAGCATTCTGTCAGTAAGTATTCCCATTTTGTATTCTGGAACCAGATGGATCCCGCTGGACACTCTGTGACACAGATTTAGGCCTAGACATCGTCTATCACCTGATCTCCAGAAGCTCCCACTATGACTGGTGGTCCATGATGGCATTTTAGGTTTCTGGAGTGTAGTGGGAAGGCAGAGCCATTATCCAATTACCACTAGGGGTTCTGGTTATTCTCCTGCCTCTAATCCATAGTCACGTTGGTAAATAATTGCAGTTCCTTCTGGGGAAAGTTTGAGTGAAGATTTATGGTACATACTTGCATTCATGTTGCAGGGGCTTTTCTCGTAGGGCCAAGACTTTTCCTTAGTCAAGAGATATGGGTCTGTGAACTGGCTTAGGTCTGGGAACTAGGCAAGAGGCAATATCCACAACATTGACTTCAGGTTTCTGCTTTGCAGATCTAGAATTTTTCTGCTATACCACTACCAAAATAATTGGCAATTATTAAAATACCAGGGCATTCCAAATCTGACACTTCGGAAGCTAAAGGTAATGAACTTGCTGATGCAGCTGCTAAGCAGGCAGCTTTAAAACCTTATCTTGTCCATCCTCAAGAATGCCCACTGCTCTCTGTTAACCCTGCTAAGCCAGGGAAAGATTTCTTCTATAGGCTCGAGAAATCAACACAGAAGAAGAGCAACAAGAATTGACACAGAAGAAGAGCAACAAAAATCGACACAGAAGAGCAACAAAAAGGGGGAATTTTTGACCCCACCACACAAATGTAGTTTGGACCTGATAAAACCTATAGTACCTGTTGGAGCACAATTGTCATTACTCCAAATGTAAATCATTTAACTCAATGGGTACCTAAGAAGATGATTTTATGGGGAAAACAATATTTTTGGAAACTGTTTCCCACAGTGGCTCATAAAGCATATGCTTGTTGTACTTAATGTCCTAAATATAATCCCAGGAAAACACTTCATGGGTTGCAAGGTTGCTTTCCCCTTCCTAAGGGATCCTTGAGGTACGGCAATTGGACTTTGTTCAAATGCCACCATCTCAAGGATATAACTTAATAATGGTTTGTGTGTTTTCACATTGGGTTGAGGCCTTTCCTTGCAGAAGAGCAATGGCTTTAACAGTAGGTAAATTGTTATTGGAAAGGGTAATTCCTGTTTGGGGAATTCCTATCAAATTACACAGTGACCAGGGAACTCATTTCACCAGAAAAATAAGTAAAACCATTTGTGACATTTGGCTTATAATGCAGCCCTTTCACAGTGCTTATCATCCCCAGTCCTTGAGATTAGTGGAAAGAACTAACAGCACTGTCAAAACTCAACTGGCAAAACATTCAGAAGCATTTAATCCCTCATGGCCAAAAGCTCTTTCCACTAGTACTTCTTAATCTTAGATCTACACCTTTTGGTAAACATCGGCTGTCTCCTTTTGAAATAATAACAGGACTGCCTATGCAATTAGATGAGGGAATGTATGAACCAACTTTGCTCAAGGGGGATATATCACATTATTGTCAGGGTCTTACTGAGACACTTAAAAGAAATGAAAAATTGGTAGCTGATTAGTTTCACAGTGAGCTCCCTGGAGACGAAGACCTTAAGGATCATGGACTACACCCTGGAGATTTTGTTTATTGGAAGAGGCATCAAATAAAAGATGCTTTGCAATCCCATTGGAAAGGACCACATCAGGTACTTTTAACCAATCCATGTGCTGCGAAATTAAAAGGCATAAACTCATGGGTTCACATTTCTCAGTTAAAAAAAGCCCCTCTTGGGGCCAGCCCGGTGGCACAAGCGGTTACGTGCGCGCGCCCCGCTGTGGCAGCACGGGGTTCGCCGGTTCGGATCCCGGGCGGGCACCGACACACCGCTTGTCAAGTCATGCTGTGGCGGCGTCCCATATAAAGTGGAGGAAGATGGGCATGGATGTTAGCCCAGGGCCAGTCTTCCTCAGCAAAAAGAGGAGGATTGGCAGATGTTAGCTCAGGGCTGATCTTCCTCACACACACACACACACACACAAAATAAATAAATAAATAAAAATAAATAGAAAAATAAAATAAAAAAGGCCCCTCCTCCTGAATACATTTCAACTCCTGTTTCTGACACCTAACTTCGACTCACCAAGACCAATACCTTCAAACCAGGATGAGAAGAAGATGGCATCTGTTGTAGACAGCTGTCCCAAGACTCCAGACCAGGCCTGTATTTCCAACCTTATATCTTCTCATTTAAACCCCTGTATTGCATAAACTATATATCTACTTTATAATTGCAATTCTTAGTGTTGTAAGATTGGCCTGCAGGCTAGAATAATGATTGCTCAATGACTTGAGATGGTTGATCAATTAATTCTGGATGAATTTCTTTTCCTGATAAAGCCTATGCTTAAAACTCAGTTTTCTAAACTAATCATCTCAAGTATTAAATTTATTACTATTGTTACTATATCTGTTCTATGATTGTTGTAAACAATGTAATCCTAAGAAGTCATGTAAAATCACATGTACAATGTTTGTGTGATAATCTAAAAATAATTGACAAATTACATAACCTATGAAATGCTTCCCCTGTCAATATATACCTCTATGCTTGTATACTAAGTTTGGCTATTTCCCTCCAATGTGGATAACTAGGCGAATTAAAATAAAGCCCAACTCCAAGGGTCATGATGGACCCAGGGCAGGAAGCAATCACCCTGGCATCGAGAGACAACGCTTTGATCATCAATGCTTTCTGTTGAAAGATTATTGATCAAAAGGGGAAAATAATGTAAGAAAAATTTAAAATACTGAGGTGTATGAGGAAGCTATTCTGGTTTAAACCTGATTTGGCCTGATTTTTATTTTAACCAGAGCAGCCTGACTTATGGCCTCACAAATATACATTGTACGTCTTCTTTAACTCACTATCCCAAAGCAAAGGGTGCATTCTTGGAAGATAGGGATGAATGCCTCCCTTCCTCTAACATCAATACCAATACTCTTGAAGTTTTTCTTCCCGGAAACCAGGGTCAAGTTGACCTGCTGTGTAATGTGCTAAACTCCAGCAAAATATCTCCTTGTGATTTGAAAAAAAATGTATCCCTGTCATACTTGATGTATGTTCTTTGTTCTGAAATGGTATGTAAGCATGCTGCAAATCTCGCTTCTCCAGAATGCTTTCTCCCTTTTGTGGAGACTGCCTTCCCAGCTCCAGTAAAATTCACCTTCTCTCTCCCATCTAGAGAATGGTTATTGGTTATTTGCGAGGACAACAGTAATATGTAAGCTATACTCATTGGATACCTACAATTAAAATAAAAACAAAGAAGCTATTTGTCAAGAGCATTCCCTGTCAAAACCATCACTTATGAATTATCGGGAATCTCAGGTTTCACTTGTTAATCTGGTTTTGCTCCCTGTATCCCCAGGTAAGAACCAGCATGCAAAATTACTGAGCCCCTGCTGTGGTCAGTCACTGAAATAAGCATGTTCACCCAAACTATAAATGTAATTTTCTTATTTTTCTTCCATTCGGCCCCAGGAAACCGCGAAAGGAAAGCTAATGAATGTAATTCTGGGCGGGGTCTGTTGAAAGAGGAATGACTTCAACCAATTTTTGCCTACTTAACAGTTTTACCTAAGGTTGTCCCGGGAAACCTCAATAATTGCTACAATTATTGTGGAAATGCTGTTAACTTCTTCCCCTCAACACAGCCTGTTGACAAAAACCAAAGGCGAATTTCAATTCTAAGCCACGGGCTTCAGAGAGTCGCCAAGATTCTGCCTCTGCAGAGCGCGACGGGCGGCAGATGCAATCATTTAAATAAGGCGCTGTCGTCCCATTGGCCAGGACTGCTGCTCAGTGATTGGCCCTGTGAGGAGGTGGGCGGGGCCCGGGCGCGCCCATTGGCAGAGGCGGGAAGTTTAAACGGAGGCAAAGGGCCACACTTGTTTTGCTCATCTTTTGAGTCTGCGAGCTTGTGGGCGTTGTTTCATTTCTCCTACGGTGTCGGTGTCGGTGTCGGGAGAAGAAAGTGGGGATTCGCTCCCAGGATCTGCACAGCCGCCCCTGGGGGAAGCGGTTCCCCGTCCCGCTCCGGAGCAGCCTGGTGGGAGCCGGGCGGAGGTCCCGGGGTGTCGGCGCTGTCATGGCGACCCGGCGCGGGGGTCGAAGGTGCTGGCGGGTGAGCCCCCCGGAGCCGAGGCCGCCGGCGGGGCTGCGGGACCCCGCGGCCCAGGAGGAGGCGGCTGCCCCGCCGGTGCTGTCCCTCAGCCACTTCCGCAAGTCGCCTTTCCTCTGCTTCGGGGCGGTCCGCCTGGGCGCCTCGCGGACGCTGCCTCTGGCCCTGGACAACCCGAACGAGGAGGTGGCCGAGGTGCAGGTGGCGCGCTTCCCCGCCGCCGACCGCGGCTTCAGCGTCTCGCCGCGCTCCTGGGTGCTGCAGGTGGGTCGTGGGCCCCTCGGGCGCCCCTCCTACGACGGCGCGGCCGGAGAGAAAGGACCAGACAGGAGACCCTTGCGGGGGGTGCGGTGGGGGGTCAAGTCAGCTCCTTCTCGCTGATCTGGTGGGTCCTGTCCCGTATAGCCTGGGCCAGGGTACCCGGTCACTGGGGCGGCGGCTGCAGGGCAACGCGCGTGCACGTAGCATCATGAGAAGCATATCGATAGACCTCTCTATTCAATCGAGAAGCGTTTTTAATAGACTTTAGGCATTGCGACAGACTCTTGTAGTTCTAAAGCAATGGGCAGCACTTTTTAAATTAATCCTTTTACTTACCTATCTTTCTGTCTGCCTGGCCAGCCCTCGTGGTCTAGTGGTTAAGATTCTTTGCTCTCACTGCCGCAGCCTGGGTTCCTTTCCCCGGTCAGGGAACCACACCTATCTGTCGGTTGTCATCCTGTGGCGGCCGCCTGTGGCTGTGATGCTGAAAGCTCTGCCACTGGGATTTCAAATTGCAGCAGGGTCACCCTAGTGGACAGGTGTCAGCGGAGCTTCCAGACTAAGACAAACTGGGAAGAAGGACCTGGCCACCCACTTGGAAAAAAATTGCCTGTGAAAACCCTATGAATAGCAGCAGAGCTTGTCTGATATAGCGGCCGGAAGGGGAGAGGATCTGTCCACAGTTTTCTAGGAGATGGAATCCACTCCTGGGCACTAACAATAAATCCATCTATTTTTAAGATTGCCAGGAGTCCGTTGGTTAGAGCAGCTTTAAAAAAATTTTTTAATTGCTTCCTATCAGTCGTCTCAGTATGCAAGTTAGTTTCTGTATGTATCCGGGAAACGGACTCCATGTAGAGTCAGGGTAACTCCATGTAGAGTCAGGGTAGCTACTTATTCGGCTGGAATATGTGAGCTTTGTTTTGGCTAAATGTCTACAGCAAAAAAACCAAAAACACCTCTTCAGGACTGTTTTCAACAAGCATGTGTGTTGTGTATGCACACTTTAGTATTTTAATCCATTTTTTTTTCTTTGCTGTAGTGTAATTTTAATGGTGAACCTCATTTTATGAATTGGTTTCAAGAACTTCCCCTGGTAGCTTTTCTGCATTGCGTTGGCCAGAGGAATGTTCACCAAACCCAGAGAATTTGTGTGCTTATTTTGACTGCTGTGGCTTTACCATTGAGGAGAACCTCTGAAAGTGTGAAAATACACCATTAGCTGAGGGAGTCTGACGAGTTGTCTAAATAACGGCGTCATGACGCAGTGAGAAGAGGCTCCAATCTCAGGTCCATTGACTTGCGTGTCAGCAGTGGTTCAGCTGCACTAAGAACCTGCCCCTCCCTTCTAGTCTAGGAACGCTTGCTTTTCTTTCTATGGAAAGAGAGGGTGTTTTTTTTCTATCTATGTAACACTTTTACTTATTTCTTTTTGTTATGTGGCACTAAATGGTTTTGTTTTGTTTTAGAATTTACTGTTTATAGTGTAAAAGTTCACTGTTTTTATTTTTTAAAACCAGCTGTTTATGATGTTTTATGGGTCAAAATGTTTATATGGCTTATATGCTTTATGCTTTGAACAAAACTTGTCTTTTTTCCCCTGAAAAACAACAGACACAGAGTTTGCTTTGTCATGGAGGGTTTTTGCATTTGGCAAATTCCTGCCAGGTTGTGGGGTGCAGATGTTAATGTCTGAGCTTGGTGTCAGCCTGGGTTCTAACTGGTAGTGGTAGGACTTTGGCAAAATACTTAAAGCTTTCTGGACCTTGATGAGTTCATATGTAAAATCACAGTACCTGCTTCCTAGGGATGTGAGGATTAAACTAGTTATAAAAGACCCCTGAAACTCTGCCTGGAACATAAATGTTTAACATATATCAGTAATGGTGACAATGTGGATTATAGAGGAGTTTTTGAGGAACAAAGAATTTAGTTAATCATCTTTATATTTCTTTTTAAGAAAGTCTTCATAATGCAAGGTCATTCTCTTTGAAATAGAAGTACTCTACATATTCTAAAGAAGTAGAAATATGTGATTAAATTTTTAAAAACTATTGAACTAAAATAAAATGATTTGGAGACTGTCTCATTGCTTTCATATATAATTAAGGTTATATTAGAAATTTATTTTGTTGTGAGCCTTGTTATTACTAGTGGCTTTTTTCCTTATAATGACATGAGATAGGGTAGGACAATATGTTTGATTTGTTAAATGTTATTAGGTTGTAGAGTGTTGGTGACTAACGATTATTAATCCTCTAATGTATTCTAAGTTGCATATGTTTCAGTTATTATACATCACTACTGTTATATTCATTTAATGTGTTCTTTTGATTATAGCCTAAAGAAAAAATTGTTATTTCTATTAACTGGACACCATTAAAAGAAGGCCGAGTAAGAGAGATTGTCACATTTCTTGTAAATGATATTGTGAAACACCAAGCCATCCTACTAGGAAATGCAGAAGAACAGAAAAAGAAGAAGGTAATAAGGTTTAATCATTCTGTGGTCTACTCCAAGAAAACAATAATATGTAAAACTGATTTTGATAATACTCTTGAAGTAACATACATAATATTGTTTATTTAAAGATAATATTCAATAGCTATCAATTTAATCTGTACGATCGCTTATCTTTGCAGAGAAGTCTTTGGGATACCATTAATAAGAAGAAAGTCTCAGCCTCTTCAAGTCATAAAAAGAGGAATTCAAATATTCAAAATGTTAATAAAACATTTAATGTTTCCCCAAAAGTTGACAGAGTTAGGAGCCCACTACAAGCCTGTGAAAATTTGGCTGTGAATGAAGGCTGTTCCCCAACAGAAAACAGTTCTTTAATCCTTGAAGAAAATAAAATACCCATATCACCTATTAATCCCACTTGCAAAGAATGCCGTGGTGAGACTTGCTTGCCGCTTTCTGTACGTAGATCTACTACATACACGTTTCTTCACGCATCTGAAAACAGGGAACTAATGAAAGAAGAAAGTACCAGCATTTCAAAAAATTTTAATTCTAATGAAAAAGTCATAATTGAAACTTCCTTTAACTCCATAAATAATAGTAATGGCCAAAATGAAGAGAATAGTAAACTTCTTCTTACCCCAAACTATTCTTCAACTTTGAACATTACACAAAACCATGGAAATTTTCTAAGTCCTGATTCATTTGCAAATAATAGTCATGCAGCTAATAATGAACTAGAGTTAGTGGCATGTCTTTCATCAGATACATTTATGAAAGAAAATTCAAGGCCTGTACATTTGGAATCAAAAACTGTACATGAAATTTATCGGACGATTTTAAGTCCAGATTCTTTCGTAAATGATAATTATGGACTAAATCAGGATCTAGAATCAGAGTCAATTAATCCAATTCTATCCCCACATCAATTTGTAAGAGATAATATGGCCTATTTATGTATATCTCAGCAAACATGTAAATTATCACCATTATCAAATGAATATTCTCAGGCCTCACAGTCTCCTCAAAATCAGAGTGAAAAAAAAGTTTTACCTTGTTTTCCTGAATGTGAGGGTTTAAACTCTCCCAAGGTTATTTTTGAAGAACCCAAAGCTTTAGAAATGAAGTCAAATTGTTACAGTTTTACGAAACAAAATCAGCCTAAATTTCCTGCAGTTCAGGATACTTCTAAACGTGATAAACAACTTAAGAGGCGCCCAATACTTTCTGCCACTGTTACTAAAACGAAGCCCACCTGTTCCAGAGAAAACCAAACTGAGACTAATAAACCAAAGGCAAAAAGATGCCTCAACAGTATAGTAGGCGAAGGTGAAAAAGGAGCAGAGAATTCAAAAGAGAAGGATGCTTTTCATTCTTATCTTCCAGCTGCCGATCCAGCAGTGATTCAATGTAAGAGTTATGAAAATGTAGTAACTTCTTCTTCCTCAAAGGCGGCTTTAGTTCCTCGTAAAAGAAAGGGTGAGGGCAACGTGGAAGATGCAAACGTGAGGGTTACAGTTACAGAACATACAGAAGTGCAAGAAATCAAAAGAATACATTTTTCTCCCGTGGAATCGAAAACATCAACTGTTAAAAAAACAGAAAGCGTGATAACACTCGTCTCAAAACGTATTAGCAACAGAGAGAAATTAAACCTGAAGAAGAAAACCGGTGAGTCCTGTTTATAAAATCTTTAATGAGAGTATACCTATAAGGTGCGTATTTTCTGTTTCTTTTGGTTTAGTACATTTGCTGTTGATAAGCTTGGATTAACTTGTCCTTTTCATTTACCAGTTTGCTTAGTGGAAGATGGGGCAAATGTAGAGTGGGGCTGATTTCAGATATAGTTGTGATCTTGTTCTTGTTTAAGCTTTTGATATTTTGTTCATCACCACTTTTCTGCAGTGATTTTGATTTTTAAAAAATATTGCATTAAAATACTTATCTTGATGACTGTTTTGGCCCCTCCTCAAGTTTTGTACGCACGGAAGGTACTTGACTGGCCTCACCTGAGTCCAGGCCGTGATTGGAAGACCCAGTGAAGTGCCTGGCCCCCACAGTACCACCTGAGGGAATGCGGAAGAGGCCTTTGCACACACTGTGCTCCTGGTGACATTATTCTCCCTCAGCCTTTCCTCTGCCATTAATTAGCAATGAAGATAGGGCCCCAGAGCTATGCGTTCCTTTGGGCCAAACCTCACTGTTCTTTCCCCATTACTCACAGCCTTGTCACCACTGTCTGCCTCAAAACCAGGGCTAATCCTATCAAGCCCGTTTAACCCGAATGACCTCAGTTTCCAGCAAGGTCCAGGCAGGAAGGCAGACCGAGCGCTAGTTAGTTAACAGCAAATTACAGTCCCAATCCATCTCTGCTCTATGCCTGAATCCGGCTGGGTGGTCTTTAAATGCGTGACTATTTATCTCAAGTAAGCCCTTATTTCTTTTTGGGTACATTTTCCTGGCTTATTGATCACTTTGATCCAGACTATCTTACCCCTTCCTTCTTTTCTCCTGAAACCTCTACCACCTGTCTTGCCTCTTCTCTTGTGATTGATAACCAGCTCACGTTTACTGAGCACGGGCTCTGTCAGACCCAGCTGTGAGTGCTTTATGGTACCTCCTTTAGAACTTACAACAATCATACAAAGTAGGTGTTATCAGTCCTACATCTTTCAAATGAGGAAACCAGTGCATTCAGGAGTTGGGTTCATTTGCCTGAGATCACAGAGCTAGTAAGTGAGAAAGCTGGAGTTCTCGTCCAGGCTCTTAGGCCCCAGAGCTAGTCTCTGATCCTCATCTGAGCTGATGATCTGCTTCTTACTTCACTGGGGAAGTAGAAGATTGACATCAGGGAGCCTGCTGCCTCCAGCTTTGTCCTTTCCCAAGATGGCTTTGGCTGTTCAGGGTCTTTGTGGTTCCATACAAATTTTAGGATTGTTTGTTCTATTTCTGTGAAAATTGCCGTTGGAATTTTGATAGGGATTATGTTGAATCTGTAGATTGCTTTGTGTAGTACGGACATTTTAACAGTATTAATTCTTCAAATCCATGAGCACAGAATATCTTTCCTTTTATTTATGTCTTCAGTTTCTTTTATTAGTGTCTTATAGTTTTCAGTGTACAGGTCTTTCGCCTCCTTGGTTAAATTTATTCCTAGGTGTTTCATTCTTTTTGATGCAATTATAAATGGAATTGTTTTTTTAATTTCTCTTTCTGATAGTTCACTATTAGTGTATAGAAATGCAGCAAATTTTTATATATTGATTTTGTATCCTGCAACTTAACTGAATTCGTTTATTAGTTCTAACAGTTTTTGGTGGAGTCTTTAGAGTTTTCTACGTATAATATCATGTTGTCCACAAATAGTGACGATTTTACTTCTTCCTCTCCAATTTGGATGACCTTTCTTTTTCTTGCCCAGTTGCTCTGACTAGGACTTCCAATACTATGATGAATAAAAGAGGCGAGGGTGGGGATCTTTGTCTTATTACTGACCGTGTATCCTCTTATTAACTTTCATATCTATTGTTTTCTCACTAATTCAGATCTTTCACTTATTTCAAGTACTATAATCAACTTGTATTAACTCTGCTCCCTGATGACTTTTCCCTCTAGGTACATTCTTTTAGCAAATGTGAAGGCATCATATGTGACATCTTGTATCTACCTGTTAACTCTATTTCTTTGCTTGTATTGTTTTCTTGTTCCCTATAGATATGTTCTGACCAGATAACAAATTCTTTGACTATAAGAAACATATCTATTTTGATCTCCTACACGGTGTACAATAAATGATGAATGAATGACTTAGTAACTGAATGAATGAGCAAATGAACCACTGAAGTGTTCACATTTGATCCTATAGTTTACTTGATGTGGCCACCTAATTGATCCTCTTTGCAGGGTTTAAAAAGAATTGGACACGTTTGGTATCTGAGTTATGAGCCTATATAAGAGCATGGTAACTCACTAAGAGTGGCTTTAGCTTCTTTGTATTCTGACAAACCTAGGAGAGCAGAAAAGTCAATTTTTCAAGGTGCATTTATTCAACATTGGTAAAGTGCCTACTATGTGCCGTGCGTTGTTCTAGCCTTAGTGGATACAAGGAGAAAAGATATAATTCCTGTCCTCAGGTTGCTCTCAGTCCTCTGGTTGAGCTATGTACAGGGAACCATGAAAGCACAGAAATGGAGACACTTTACTTGGCTCTGTGTGAATGGGAAAGAGCTGTGAGATGGTTCCAAGAAAGACTTCCCACAGAATAAAAGCGTTCCAGGCAGAGGGACTATCTTCTGCAAGGTTTCAGAATGAGGAATTTTTCCTCATAATTTTGTTTTTAAAATGTTCAAATACTAAGAACCTGATGACCTAATAAATATGATGTTACCATTTAGTCATGTGCCTTATTTTCACAATTGGCATAGATTTGCAATTTCTCTAAATCAAAACTAAGGAAACTTTTTCTCTAAAGGTCTAGATAGTAAGTGAATATTTAGGTTTTGCAGGCCAGGTGATCTCTATCACAACTACTGAACACTGCTGTCATAGGAAGGAAAATGGCCACAGACAATATATAAATGAATGAGTGTGGCTGTGTTCCAAAAAAATTTTATTTATGGACACTGAAATTTGAATTTCATTTAATTTTCATGTGTCACGAAATATCAAAAGAATTATATTTTTCCAACTATTTACAAATGTAAAAACTATTTTTAGATTGCAGACCATACAAAAACAGGCTGGATTTAGCTTCCCTCCTGTGCTTTTATTAGCTCTTTGCTTATATTTAGCAGCAGTGTAAGCTGGTGTGAAACCTGCTTTTGAGGGAGTGAACGGCGGTTCTGACAGGTTATTTGCCACCATGACTTTCAGTGCACTTCCTTTGTAGGTACCACCTACCATCCACCTCGCTCACCTGGGTTAGATATCTGGGAATCATCTGGAGTTCTCATTCTCCATCACTTGCCAAGTCAGCTGCTTGTTAAGGCTTGTTGGTTCTACTATTAAAATAACTCTTCTCTGTAATTTGTCTCCATTGCTTCCGTTTTAATTTAAATTCTCATAGCTAACTTAATAGCTTCCTTTTAACTTTCTATCTCTGATCTTGACCTTTTTCATTCCACTGTCCATACTGTTTTCTAAAATATAAGTGATGGTGTTCCTTCCTAGATTGAAACCCTTCATGGGCATACCAGGTGCTTCAAACGGATGAATAGTGCAGGCTCTGGAACTGTATTGCCCAGCTCTCCGCTTACTGGCTTGTCTAATCTCGACCAGGTGGCTTAAATACTCTAAGCCCCAGTATCCTAATTATATAAAATATAGATAATCACAGTACACTTGTCATAGGTTTGTTGTGTTGATTGCATGAGGTGACCTATATTAAAAGACCATGACAGTGCCTGGCACAAAGTATTCAAAGGTTAGCTGCCACGATTATTTTTAATATTATGGAATTCTTTTCTACCTCTTCCAACCTCTTGTATTTTTCTTATATGTGCTCTTTACTCCAGCCACATTGCAGTTCTGTTAACAGGCCAGTTCCTCACACCTTACCTCCCCTTCACGAGTCAGCTCAAGTGTATCCCCATTTAGGAAGGCCGTCCTACCCTTGTAGGCAAAGTCAGCTCTTCCTTCTCTGTGTCCTCATAGCTCCTTATATGTACTTCTCTTTTACGTGGCGTATTATAGTTCTTTTTAAACTTCTATACTAGACTGAGAACTTCTCAAGGGCTGGGACCATATCTTTCAGTTCTGCATTCTCAGCACCTAATACAGAATCTGGAATAGATACACACAATAAGCTGTGGTTGAATCTGAATCATATTGTCTATAGACACACAATAAATTGTAGTTTCTGGTCTATAACTTCCAGATGTAGGTTTTATTGACCAGTGAGTTCATAGCCTAGTGCCTGGTGCATAGTAGTTACTCAGTATTTGCTAAATGGATATGATTGTGGAGAACTCAAATTTTAACTTTAAAACAGTTCATTCAGGGAATTTATATAGTTTTTTAATGCTCTTATTCTATTTTCTAATTTATTTTAGATTCAGTAGTCTACAGAACACCTAGTTCTAAAACAAACAGAAGGACAAAACCCATTGTTGCTGTGGCACAGTCTAATTTGACCTTCATAAAACCATTAAAAACAGGCAAGTGTTTGTTATCTTTAAGGTCTCTGAGAAACTGACGTGGAATGAAGCATTAATTGCATTTCAAACAGAAATGAACTGATCCTTTTTTGTGGAATAAAAGCCTTGAAGAATTATTCAAGTGTGTATTTAGATAACAATTAGGATATTTTCTCAGACTGTAATGAAGTTGACTCATGGTAACTTGGGATTTTTAAATAATCAGGAGATAGTGCTTTACCGTTGCCGTTTTTACTTGGATTGCATTTCATACCTAAAATGCTTTCAACAGTTGCCAGTGAGAAGTGGAAAAGCAAATATTGTTGTTCAGTGTTTCAAAGGTGGTTTTGCTAGTTAAAATGGTTTTTGCTCTATATTGTGTAATAATTTAGAGGAAAATTTCTTATGCGGTAACCTAATTGTATTCTTAGATATTCCTAGACATCCAATGCCATTTGTTGCGAAAAACATGTTTTATGATGAGCGCTGGAAGGAAAAGCAGCAACAGGGCTTCACGTGGTGGCTAAATTTTATATTAACTCCTGATGACTTCACTGTAAAAACAAATATTTCTGAAGGTAAACATTAAATTAATGTTTAAATTAAAATTCATTTTAACAGTTTTTAATGTGAATTTTCCATTCTTTAATTATACATATTTTGTTTATTATTTATAGTTAATGGCATAGTTCACTAATTCATTGACATGAGGGCTAAAAATTGTGTTGGTGAGAATTTTTAGAGAATTCTGTACTGTAAGGACTGAACTTTACTTTCTTTTTGCTTTCCACTCTCCCTCATCAGCCAATGCAATTTCCAGCCTTTCAGGTGAATGAGTTTTATTTTAATACAGATTTAATCTGAGTTAACAGTGAAACGTGGCTGCTAAGAAATCCAATTCAGGCTTAGCTACATTAATAAAGTATAATGTCCTGGTGAATATATTTCACAGTCTTGTGTGGCCTGATCACTTTAGGAATATTGTCTCCACTTTCTTTTTTTTTTGTCTCCGTTTTCAAGTACCCTCATGTAAGATGTTTGTAGGCAAGCTATAGAATTTTGAGGGATTTGAAAACCAGTTGATATGGGGAGTTTTTAAAACATCTCAGTTTTTATTCCGGAAAAGAGAAGACTCAGGTACAGAACAAGATGGAAACACTCTGACCTTCAAACTTTTGAAGGGTTTTCTCCTGAAAGAGAAGGAAACTTAACTTGTGCTGTTATCCCATAGAAATGATAGGGATCACTTCAACTCGAGATAAGGAAAAATTCTTGTAAACATCTAAGTTGTGAAACCATCATATAGGCTATCTTGCAGAAGACGATTTCTCCATTGTTGCAGTGTTCAAGCAGAGACTGGTCTGTGTTAGAGACAAGCATATATAGGATTTTTACATTAAAAGGCCCTTTGATTAGATGATCTCTAAGGTCACTTTTCTTTTTTTCCAAAAGTACACAAAGCCTGATTTTTAGTTCTCTTCTTGAGAGAAAATGTTTTATAAAAATTCAAATCGCATTTCAAAATGGAATTGATTTTAAGAAATCAATTCTTTGGGAGCTTATATTTTTAATTTATAAAGAGGATGAAAGCAGAGAAACTAGTTAGGAGGCTACTTCACTAGTCTGGGTTAGAGATAATCGTGTGTGAACTTGGATCGCTGTGGTGGAGGGTGTGAGAAGTGGTTAGACTCGGGGCACATTTTGCAGGTAGAGTCAATGGGTCGCAATGACAGATTGGCCTAAGGTACTGAGTGAACGGTGATAACTTTACTTTGAGACAGGGAAGAGAAGAGCAAGCTTGGAATGGGCAGGGAATAGATTCCGTTTTGGCCATCTTCAAGTGCATTTATTGCTGGATTTAAGGATATACATAAATATCGTTTAACCAGAAACATTCTTCCTTTGTCTCTACCCAGTAAATGCTGCTTCTCTTCTCTTGGGAGTGGAGAGTCAACATAAGATAAGTGTTCCTAGAGCTCCTACAAAAGATGAAGTGTCTCTCCGAGCATACACTGCTCGGTGCAGGTTGAATAGATTACGTCGTAAAGCATGTCATTTATTTACTTCCGAAAAAATGGTTAAAGCCATTAAAAAGCTTGAAATTGAAATTGAAGCTAGACGGTTAACTGTTCGAAAAGATAGACACCTCTGGAAAGATGTGGGTAAGAAGATTATAGAAATCTTGAAATTAATTCTTTAAAAACACTCTAGAGATTGTGTATTTCAGAGTCAAATATATATGTAAATTGGCTTTGCTGCCTAAAATCTCACATACTTAAATATGATCATATATATATTTCAGAGTGGAAGAATGCTTTGTTTAAATTATTTCATATCAGTGATTATCCTTTTTTTTCACTGATTTTTCTCCATGAAATTTTATTTATTGTCTCTATTTGATTATTGGTCCAAGTTTACTCGCTTTTCATGTGCATTTCAGGAGAACGGCAGAAAGTCCTGAATTGGCTGTTGTCGTATAATCCTTTGTGGCTACGAATTGGCCTAGAGGTAAGTAGGCCTCTACTTTTAATAGACTTTTTAATAAAATATGGTTTCACTTATAAAGTCATTTGGTTAGCATAATCGATCCTTCAATATAAATTTAAGGTCCTCTAATAAATGCTCACTAGGCCTTTATATATTATTGCCATTTCCTTGTGTAACAATTTTCCTGTTAGTTTCTTAAATATATATAATTTGGTACTGCATTTAATAATAGATATAGTAAGATCCTTTTTGAGAATTTACAAATGACAATGCTAGGCTGTTTCAATACATTTTTTAATTTAAACCTCTTCAAAACCCGGTGAGGTATATATTATTATTTTCACTTCACTTTCACTTTCACTTCTGTTTCACGATACAGAAGCTTAGATGTTAAGTGACTTGCTGAATGGCAATAATTTGTCAGGATTTGAATCTACACCAGTCTGATGCCATTGTAACCATTTTGATGGAAGACTGCTCCTAAAAATGTCATCAGAATTTAAGTTTTTCACGAGGTGCAGGGCTCAATAATATTAATGTTAAAACTAACTGAAAACTAACTGAATTAGAAAGCCACTGGTAGCTGACTGTTATAAATATGCTTTTGTTAAAAAAACCTCTGTGATTCCATTGCCATTAGTCTTTTACTGATATACTTTTATACTTTCTTTAGGCTTTTTACCTTCATCATGTGGGATGTCCTATTCTTACTTCAATTGAGTGTAGGTTTTAGAGTAGAAAAATGTTTCGGACTGAAAGCATCTTTGTAGTAATCTGGCTTTGTTTAACAAGAAATTGAGGCTGAGAGAGAACAAATGATAAGCTTGCTATGGTCACACAGCTTGGTAGTGTCATTGCTAAGAGTTATTTCCATCCTTACTTCAACTGAATTGAAATTCAATTCAATTTCTTATTTCTTTCAATGAAAGGTTAATCAGAAAATTACATATCAACTGGCTTTGCTTCACACGTCAAATAATTCTGGATCCTCAATTGAAGCAGAACCTCTCTGTTTGGGGCATAGCTTTCTTGCGGTGGAGGTAAAAAGCAGGAGAGTTAGGTAGAAACTTGCAATGCCTTTTAAAACGTCTGCTTAGGATTAGTGTGCGTCACGTCTGTCCATATTCCACTGGCCAAACCACATTACCTGGCCAAACACACATGAGGCAGGAATATTATCCTCCCACAAGAGACACAGCAGGTCTGTGGCAGTTGGTTGGGATATGTAATAATCCTTTTACAGGGAAGGGAGGGATGAATAATTGTGAACAAAATGTTCTCCCGCACCATCACGCCTCAGGGTTCTATTAGCGGGCATGACTTTTGGGGGTTTTAGGAAAGCATCAAAGGCCAACAAAATAAATCAAGATAAAATTTTCTTATTTTGGCAGATATTAGTACTTTTCCATGCTTTTGTCTCTATATTTTGTCAACGTAAGGTTATAGAATATAATTTGCTCCATTTTTAGTGTTTTCTAATTGCTTTAAACATCATTAATAATAAGCATATTGATACTAAATTTATTTCATATTTAAGTCATTGATTATAAACAGATCTGAACTTCCCAAATTATGATCTTAGATGATTTACGAATGGTTTTCCGTTTGTTAACTATTAGAAAATTTTGAATGTTTAGGTTTTTGTTGTACCTTCATGATCTACTTGGTGGGACAGTTATAATTACCTTTGAACAACATGCCTACATTTGATAGTTCTTTAGCTTAAAGGAAAAAATTCAAATGCAAATATTGCTTGTCATATGATTTTTAAGAATTTATTTTAGTCTTGAGCTTTTGTCTTTTTTCATTATGAAGCATACTATATCTACTAAGAAATGCATCAAACATATATGTACAGTTTAAAGAGGCTACTTAGCAAATATTGGTGTCACTTCCTTACTATTTAGGAAGTAGAGCATTGCCAGTTCCTTAGAAGATCGTGTCTGCCCTTCCCTTACTGCATCCCTTTGCTTCTTAGAGATAACATAGTCCTGACTTTGGCTTTAATTTCTTTTCAGACAATTTATGGAGAACTCATATCTTTGGAAGACAACAGTGATGTCATGGGGTTGGCTGTGTTTATTCTGAATCGCTTACTTTGGAATCCTGATATAGCAGCTGAATATAGACACCCCACTGTTCCTCATCTGTATGGAGAAGGTAAGGAGTTCTGTCTCCACTGCATTCTCTCCAGGCTATGCATACATGGCTTCTTCTCATTCTTTCTGTCTCTGTTTGAAATTTACCTTCTTAGAGAAACCAACATAAACAGTCTCTCTTTCCACTGCTGTCCCTTCCTCCACCCCCACTGTTCCCTCTATCACTATAATTATTTCCACCTGTTGATTGTCTCTACTCACTTCTCCCCCCAAGTAGGCTGTCAGCTCTATGCGGATCATATTTGTTTTAGTTTGCTACTGTATATATAGCATGTAGGATGGTACCTGCATCTATTAGGTGCTCATTAAATATTTGTTGACTGAGAAGAATTAAATCACTAGATGTCTCTGCCTCTATTTCCTTCTCCATGAATTAGAAACACTAAGTTGTAGGTGTGTCTCCTGGCGTTCTTGTGAGTGTTGGGTGAATCCCATCACGTAAAGCACGAAGCAGGCACACAGTGCTGTACATGTGCTGGTACTTCTTTACTAGCACATGTTGTCATCATATTTTAAGGTGAAACTTGTTGTTCGCAGTTAACTTGCTATACTTTTTTATACTTTATTTAAGGTCACGAAGAAGCTTTGTCTAAGTTTACACTGAAAAAGTTACTGTTGTTGGTTTGTTTCCTTGATTATGCCAAACTCTCCAGACTTATTGATCATGATCCTTGCCTCTTCTGTAAAGATGCTGAATTCAAGGTATAGTTTTCGTTTTATATTTTACGTTTTATATGTCTCATTTGAGACTTTTGCTTGCTTTTATTGTATATTTTCTCTTTAGAAAAAGTGAGTTTCTCAAAGAACAGTGCTCTGGTGTAGAATAGGAATGCTTGTCTAGTGAGTCCTGTCAGTGGTTCTAACACTGCCTGGCGTGTTGGTTGATGTTCCACCAGCTCATCACCTTATTCTTAACTTTGATTTGAGAAAGAATGAAACTATGCTGCTGAGGAATTTGAGGGGGAAATTTCTTTCCTAATTTAGTATATTATCGAATTAATGCTAATTTTTAGAGTGTATTATTATGAGCAATTTTTTCAAAGGTCTTAAATTGGAAACAGATGAGATTTGCATGATTACCGTATGATATGAAAGTAACAATCTTTTTATACTACTATTAATTTTACATTATTTCTATAGGTACAGAATGATTTAAAGGGTTTGTTTTTATTGTAAACAAAATTATAATATTGGAATATAATGCCTGTAACCTGTTTCTCCACAGACGAGTAAAGACATTCTTCTGGCTTTTTCACGAGACTTCCTTAGTGGCAGTAGTGGTGACCTTTCCCGTTACCTTAGCTTATTGGGATTACCTGTTCACCACATTCAGACACCGCTTGATGAGTTTGATTTTGCTGTTACAAATCTTGCTGTGGACTTGCAGTGTGGAGTGCGTCTTGTGTAAGTATAAGAAATAGAATTATTTTACTTAAGGGAAGAGACTAAAATTTTCTGGAAAACACTTATTTCTGTATTTATACAATCTTTCTTGCTCTTGCATTTAATGGAATAAATTTAGGCTTAAAACAAATTGGGATAAGTATCTGCAACACTTTGGGAAAATGGTGTCAACCCTAGGCCCAGAAACCTTGCCTCTTATCCACACATTTTTATTCCCCTGCTGGCATGTGACTAGGGTCTGTGAGTAGGAACTACTGATGCCCCAGAATAGGAGTGGGGAAAAGCATGGAACTAACGAAAATATCAAACATTTAAATAACACTTTGTGTCTATAGTGGTTTCTCTTTTTTTTGCTTCTTCTTTTTTCTTTTTCTTTCTTTTTGCTGAGGAAGATTCACCCTGAGCTAACATGTGTTGCCAACCTTCCTCTTTTCTCTCTGTATGTGAGCTGCCGCCACAGCATGGCCACTGATAGATGAGTGGTGTAGGTCCACACCCAGGAACTGAACCCAGGCCACCAAAGTGGAACATGCCAAACTTCACCACTAGGCCACCAGGGCTGGCCCAACAGTGGTTTCTTGAGTATTACATCATTTGAGACCAATTTTAGTAGTATTAACCTTGTTTTACACAGGAGGAAAAGTAAGATGAAGAAGTAAAATGGTGTGCCCAAGTTTTGTGAGTGGCTTTGGGATATAAACTCAGGATGCCTGGCTTCCAGTCACACAGTATTTCCTCAGTAACAAACTGTAATCCTCAAAGTTGGCTTTGGTATAAGTAGGATGAGTTAAAATTCCTGCTCTGGAAGGAGTGGCCTTTAGCGTGGTACTAGGTTTGGCCTCTTTAGGATATCTGGATTGGGGACGTTTGTGGTGTTTCAGGGAAACTCTCCAATTTATGTCATGTTCCACATTTGTGAGGAAGGGATCCCTAGATATTTATGAATCTCCAGTTCTTCAAAAACAACATACGTGTCACTTGTTTCCTTCTAAATTAAATTTTCACGAACATTCTTTTCTTTTCTGATGATAGATTCTTACAAGGTAAAGTCTTTTGAACTTACTATAGTTTTCTCACCTGAGCACTTTCTGTATAGTCTAGAGCATTTGCTGAAAATGTTTCACATATGATTTTTATATTTGTTTCATTTTTTCATTTCATAGATCCAAGCCACCACATCTGTTTTCTGGCCAATAGGAATTCACATTTTTAGACTTTTTCCCCTTTCCAGGAGGAGCAGTGATTGGTTTTGTGTTCTGTGCTATTTTTCACAAAGAAAGACATGTTTTATGTTTTCACAGGAGTTACTGAGGTCTCAGCAACATTGGATGTTGATGCATTGTAGGTGGTCAGGAACTCTTACTAGCTATGAGACTCTATCTTGCATTCCAAATATCTCTTTTCTTCAGTGTCAGCAAAATGATCATAGATCTTTGAGGTCATCTGAGAATACTTGGGAATGGTTAATCCACCAATGCCATAGGTGGTAGGTCAGTCTGCTGTTGCAGAAATGCTTCATACATCGATTGGGTGGTTGGCCTAGAATGATCATAAGTTGCTTTCTAACCTTTGGAAATGATGGTTCTATAAACAATTCTGATGAACTTTAGCTATATACAGTAATCAGGGCTTGCTTTTTTCTGTGGAAACAGCAATTATTGTCTAGTAGATAAAACACTAGTGACCTAGACGGTATTAGGGGTTTGAATTTAAACTGTGGTATTTATGTCTTTTTAAGGTAAGCACTCAAATATTTTTACAGTAATCTGGAATAGATATAAGAGAATGGCTTTCGTCACTGATAAAACTGGGTTTTAGTTCTGATCTTAGATCTGTCATTACTAGCTATGTGACCATAGACAATTTACTTAACTTCTCTGTGCTTTGGTTTATTCATCTGCGAAAAAACCAGGATAATAATGCCTGATTGTGGGATTTGTCATGAGGACCAAAATAAGAAAAGACAGCACTTGATGTGTAGAATACCGTGAGCCCTCAAGAAACATCCGTTTTCCTTTTCCTTTTCCCTATAGAACCCTGTTTTCTTGTTCATATGTGCGTTTGTGTGTGTATATCTCATTTTTCTTTCTTCCATTCTATTCATAGACCTCAACCCCCAGGGTTAAAATGAGAAATAACTCTATTTGCTAACTGTGGAGCAACAGAGTTTTGAGATAGGCTTTTGAAGTCTTTCTAACCTAAAACTTTTGACATTTGGGGGATTTATGTGAGTGACAACTATATTTAAATGAAGTTCATTATTCGTATATGCTTTTATTACCAATTTCATCTGAAAATTTACCATTAGACGAACCATGGAACTTCTCACAGGGGACCAGTCTCTCTCAAAGAAGCTCAGGATTCCTGCAATAAGTCGTCTTCAGAAGATGCACAATGTTGACGTCGTTCTTCAAATTCTTAAATCACGAGGAATTCAATTAAATGATGAACATGGTAAATATTGAGTGACGATAAAACTCACTGAAAATCGATAGGCACTTACATTGTGCTAAAGGACTATCTTTTCATTTGCAGGAAATACAATCCTGTCTAAGGATATTGTGGATAGACACAGAGAAAAAACTCTTGCGCTGCTTTGGAAAATAGCATTTGCTTTTCAGGTATGGTACATTTGGTACATTTTGCACTTTTTATCAATAATCAATATTTATTTATAACAGCATTTTGCATCAAATAAAGACTAACAATGATAACTTTTACTTACTGGACTTTATTCTGTCCCAGGAACTGTGATAATTGCTTTATATATGTTCCAATTTAATTTTCACAACACCCCTGTAAGGTAGGTGTTATCACTACTTCCTAGGTGAGGAAACTGAAGCTAAAGGTCACATCACTGATAGGACAGAGATGAGATTAGAACCCAGGCTCATGTGGCCCCAAATCCTGTGCACTAACCACTACACATTTGTTTGCCTTAAAAAAAAAATGATAGAAGACTTTAACTTCTGTGGGTTAAAATCATATATGAAAAATATGGTGATATTTATTCTTGTTTTGTGTTTCAGGTGGATATTTCCCTTAATTTAGATCAGTTAAAGGAAGAAATTGACTTTTTAAAACACACACAGAGTATGAAGAAAACAATGTCTGCACTCTCGTGCCGTTCTGATAGTGTTACCAGTAAGAAACAAGACAAAAGGAGTAGCAGTTCTTTTGAACAATACAGTGGAAGCATAAAGCTGTTGATGGATTGGGTAAATGCTGTTTGTGCCTTCTATAATAAAAAAGTAAGTTTCTTTGTTTTTATTTTAGTTGAATATCTTTAGATAACATTTGATTAGAGTCAATTAAACTTAATGCATAAAATCTTTTCTTGCATTTATTAAATAATTTAGTTTATATGTATAAGCCAACTTTTCCTCGAATGAGTGAGGATATTATCACATACCATGTTTTATCTTATCTAAGATGTCAACAATTGTATAATGTATGATTATTTTATGTATTAGTAAGAAAGAAAAAATTCCTAGTGGGAGTCTTCATAGGAGATACTTGCATAAAACTGGGGTGCCAAAGGGTCACACCCTTATTGCACAGTTAAATGCACATAAACCCCCATGTGGAAAGGGACAATACAGAACATTACCACTGGGTAGAAAGAGGAAGAAAAAAATTTAATTTTTGTCCTTTATAATCATTTGTTAGATTGATACTGTATTTCTGTATGAAATGTACCTTTACTTGTAAATACATGAAAATAAATTGTCCTGACACACATGAATATAATAGCTGATAAGGAATATAAAGCAGGAAAGGTAACACAGAGGACATGTAACTAAGCATGGTAAACTGCTATACCTTGAACAAGCATTGTTAGAAAAATTGTCAAATATGTGGATAATGTTCTATGTTTTCATTAAATGCCAGAAAGCCACTGAAGGCTGTAGGGGAGAATCTGTTCCATGCCCTTCTCCTAACTTCTGGTGTTGCTGGCAATCCTTGGCATCCCTTGGCTTGTAGACACATCACTCCAGTCTCGGCCTCTGTCCTCACATGGCATTCTCCGTGTGTGTCTGTCTTTGCATCTCTCTCTTTTTCTATTAAGGACACCAGTCATATTTGATTAAGAACCCACCCTACTCCAGTCTGACCCCATGTTAATCAAATCTGCAATGACCCTATATCCAAATAAGGTCACATTATGAGGTTCCAGGGAAGGACATGGCTTTTTGACAGACCCTATCCAACCCAACACAACGATATAATCAAATTCTATTTTTGGAATAGTTAATATTTTATAATTGAGAATTTGGCTTTGACTATGGTATTATACTAGGTGCTGTTAGAAATTAATGTTTAATAGCTGTTCTTAAAAGGAAATATGGACTGTAAAACGATTAGTATCTATATTGCTATCTAAATCTAGTTAATTATTTTTCTGGTATTCCTAATCAGGTGGAGAATTTTACAGTGTCTTTCTCAGATGGTCGGGTGTTATGTTACCTGATCCACCACTATCATCCTTACTATGTACCTCTTGACGCTATATGTCAGCGTACTACCCAGACCGTGGAATGTACGCAGACTGGTTCAGTGGTGTTAAATTCATCATCTGAGTCTGATGGGAGCTTTTTGGAAATGTCTCTTAAAACACCCAATCACGGTTAGTCCCTTCTGGTTGATTAACTTTTCCCATTTTTTCTTTGCCATGTCTGATTTTTGGCCAGAGCAGTCTAATCTCTCTCTTTTACTTGCATAGTAGAAAATGCTTCAGAAGTATACAAAGAACTCCTAGAAAATGAGAAGAAAAATTTTCAGTTGGTGAGGTCCGCAGTTAGAGACCTTGGTGGAGTCCCTGCTATGATCCATCATTCCGATATGTCAAATACAATTCCAGACGAGAAGGTAGGTAAAAGAAGAGTTTCTAACTAATAACTCTTGATAGTAAGAGTCTCCGAAGATGACAGTAAGTTGCACATTCTCTGTAGATCTTCTCCTTTTATCTTTTCTGTTTTCTCATAGGTGGTTATCACTTATTTGTCATGTCTTTGTGCAAGGCTTTTGGATCTTCGTAAAGAAACAAGAGCTGCTCGACTGATACAAACAACTTGGAGGAAATATAAACTAAAAACGGATCTGAAACGCCATCAGGTACTCCTCCAGAATGAAAACACTGTCATGTAAATTGTGGTTTGTAAGATGCCAGTTGATTGATTCTTGATATGGTTTTTACATTTTACTGATGTATGAAATTATTGAGGTAATTTTAATAATTGCGTGAATGTGGGGTTGGGGATGGATATTTCTCCCTAACTCCTGATGTTTCCTTCATTTGATGTATCTTGCAGCCTCTGTCCACCCTTTCATTTAGTCTTCTCTAGGGGAAGTGGAATAACTTATCCACTTTGTAAATTTGTAAAAAATAAATAGGATGCCTGACTCAGCTCTGCCCTCCTTCCTCCTGGAATCTGACTTGCCTGCAGGGAACAGGAGTTTTCCATGAATTTTTCATGCTGTGCTCTGGGAGGCTTGACCTTAGCTGTCTCTGCTTGGGCCTGGGTGTCAAGTGTCTGATTTTGCGGTTCAATTAGCCAGCTCATTTTCTCTGCCATGAAACTGTCTTCCAGTTTATCCTTTATTCGTTTAAAAGTGGTCTTTTGGTTTTCACTGTTTTATTTCTCACAATGTTTAGAATCTGGGCACAGGGTTAAGGATGTTATTTATTGTTTCCCTTTGTGACCCCAATAGTAGGAAAATTTGCCTTAACATAAAATGTTTTCTTGAGTTCTGAAAAAAATGTCGTTTTTAACAATTAGAGAAATGTTCTCAATCAAGTTGAACAAACTATTTTAATCCTTTTATCTCCCTACTCCTTCCACTAATAATGCTATATTTATTTATTTGGAAAAATCAAGCAAAATAAAACAAGCAGCCATGCTTCCTAACATTTATCGGATATTTCAGAAACATGTTCTACTCACTGTCACTCCTCAATTTTGAATTACAGCCCATTTATGATAAAGTTCTTAGTAACAGCTAAATTTTGGCAACTCTTACATTATTCTCTCAGACCATATCAGACCTGGAAGCAACACTAATTGGATTAATTTGCTCTTGCCCCTTTCAAAGTCTTGATAGTCACTTCTGGGAAATAGGCAGTGGCTCACACTCACCAATGGTCTTCTCTGCTACCATTCTCTGCCTTTTTCTGCCCCTCATCTTCTCAGGATGTGCCTCCTGTGCCCACATATCCCTTGGAGGATGACTTCTGGAGGCTTCTAGGAGAATTGTTTTAGGAAAGTTTTCAGGGAAGACTCTGTCCTGGAAGTCCTCAAATTATTTCATTCATTCTTTTTATATGGCATTAAATGAGAGATTTAATATTCCTTGAAACAGATATCAATTAGATTTTTTTTTTTCCTGAGGAAGATTGGCCCTGAGCTAACATCTGTTGCCAATCTTCCTCTGTTTTTTGTACATGGGATGCCGCCACAGCATGGCTTGATGAGTGGTGTGTAGGTACACACCTGGATCCAAACCTGCGAACCCCCGGCCACTGAAGTGGAATGCACAAACTTTAACCACTACGCCGCTGGGCGGGTCCCCAGATGTATTTTTCTCTTTTGGTAAATGAAATCTACTTTATTTTCTGCTCAAGATAGCCTAGTATTGATCAGATACAATCATAGCTTGTTTTATTGAGTTTTGCTTTATTGCACTTTGCAGATAATTGCATTTTTTACAAGACCCCCCAAGAGGAAAAATATTACAACTTGCTGAAGACTCAGATGATAGTTAGTATCTTTTAGCAATAAAGTATTTTTTAATTGAGATATGTGCACTTTTTTTTAGATATAATGCTATTGCATACTTAATAGACTACAGTATAGTATAAATATAATTTTTATGTGCACTGGGAAACCGAAAAATTTGTGACTTGCTTTGTTGTGATATTTGCTTTATTGTGGAACCAAACCCACAATACCTCCAAGATATGCCTGTATTAACTGCAGATTTCTTAGCTTTCCTGGTGAGAACCCTTTTCTTGATTTATTTTTTGGGTCCAAGTAGTGGAAATTTCCCCTTTTTGAAGACCACTGCCTTTCTCCTTTCTCCAGGTGACCATGCTCCTTTTCTGGTATAATTATACTGACATCCAATTATATCTTATCATTTGCTATTTGGGATCTTAAGCAGCAGATTCCCTATATATTCTGGTAGAAATATTGCAAGCTAGTAAGCATATCAACGTTGCCTGGAGGTAGCTCTTTTCCAGGTTTTATATTTTGCTTTCACATCATTGTTGTAATTTATGTAAACTATCCATTGAGAATGGAATGGCTCAAGCTCTTGCAGTGACAAAGAAGCTTTGGTTAATGGCCAGAATTACCTGATGAATGAAGCAGGATTATCCAAGTGTCCCCTGACACATTCCACCTCTTGGTCCTTCCTGTCACTGAGTAGGCACACACTCTAAAGCAAAATAAATCCTTGTATTTGGCCCCGATACAAGGGAAGATAAAAATAAGTTGGTAACAGGTTGGCTCAGTAACAGTGTAGGATTAAAAACGATGATGTGCAGTCTGACTTAGAGAAGATCAGTGACTGCAGGCCATTAGCTCATGGAGATTTTCAGATAATTGCTAGTTTTTGTAATATATTTGCCTGTTTGGATTTATCTACCTCCCATCTGTACCTGCTTTAATGTTACGTGAAATTGTTCTGTATTAGTTTGCTTGAGATTGAAATGATCAAAAACCAGGTAAGTTTCAGTTTGCTTTAGCCTGTTGTATCCAAGAATGCCCCGGCCCTTATAACTTTGACTCAAATGCTGCTTTTGAACTGCACCATATTATTTTAAGCTAATCGAGGGTGCTTTTTTCCTTCATCTGAAATTTTTTTTAAAATTATGATAAAGAAAACATACCATAAAATTTACCATCTTAACTGTTTTCAGGTGTACCATTCAGTAGGGTTAAGTATATTTACATTGTTGTGAAACAGATCTCCAGAAAATTTTCAGCTTGGAGAACTGAAACTCTGACTCATTAAATAACAACTCCCCATTTCCCCCTCCCCCTAGCCCTAGTGACCACTATTCTACTTTCTATTTCTATGAATGTGACTACTTTAGATACATCGTGCAAGTGGAATCATATAGTATTTGTCCTTTTGTGACTGGCTTTTTCACTTAGCATATGTTTTCAGGGTTCATCTGTGTTGTAGCATGTGGCAGAATTTCCTTCATTTTTAAGGTTGCGTAGTATTCCATTGTATGTATATACCATGTTCTGTTTATCTATTCATCTTTCAATAGGCATTTGGGTTGCTTCCACCTCTTGACTGTTGTGAATAATGCTGCTATGAACATGGGTGCACCAATATCTCTTTGAGACCCTGCTTTCAGTTCTTTTGGATAAATACCCAGAATTGGGATTGCTGGATCATATGGTAGTTCTATTTTCAATTTTTTGAGGAACTGCCATACTATTTTCCATAGCACTCGTTGTGGGTCACATTTGACAGGGCCACCAGTAGTGCACGAGGATCCAACTTCTCCACATCTCTGCCAACACTTGTTATTTTCTGGTGTTTCTTTTTTTTTTATAGTGCAGAGATATCTCATTGTGGTTTTGATTTGCATTTCTCTGATGATTAATATTGTCAAGCATCTTTTCATATGCTTGTTGGCCATTTATGTGTCATCTTTGGAGAAATGTCTTCATTTGCCCATATTTTAATTGAGTTATTTGATTTTTTATAGTTGAATTGTAGGAATTCTATATATATTTTAGGTACAAGTTCCTTACTAGACACATGATTTGCAAACATTTTCTTTCTCATTCTGTAGGTTGCCTTTTCACTCTGTTGATTGTGTCCTTTGATGAACAAAATTTTTTTTAAGTCTGATGTAATCACATTTGTCTATTTTTTGCTTTTGTTGACTGTGCTTTGGTGTCATATCCAAGACATCATTGCTAAATCCAATGTTATGCAGCTTTTCCTTATGTTTTCTACTAGGACTTTTATAGTTTTGGGTTTTGCATTTAGGAATTGAATCCATTTTTAGTTAATTTATGTATATGGTGTAAGCTAAGGGTGCAATTTCATTTTTTTGCATGCGGATATCCAGTTTTCCCAGCACCATTTATTGAAGAGATTGTGTTTTCCCCATTGAGTGATCTTGGCACCCTTGTCAAAGATCATTTATCCATATACATGAGAGTTTATGTCTGGGCTCTCTATCCTCTTCCATTGGTCTATATGTCTGTCTTTATGCCAGTACCACACTGTTTGGTTATTGTAGCTTTGTCATAGGTTTTGAAAGTGTGTCTGTGTGTGTGGTGGGGCGGGGGTGCTTTTAACTTGGATCTCTATAGCCTTAAAGGCCATGGGTGTCACAGGGGCACTGACGATGATGTTAGATGGCTTAATCACCTTGTTGGACACACTTCCTCAACCTAATTATAGAATTGTGTAATCTTTTCTCAGAGAAGTGATCCAATATATGGCCCTCACCATTCCTTGGTATTTGTTTCAATCCATTAATTACCTTTTTCCTTTGTCAGAATAGCAGTTTGATTGCTTTGATAGTTGAGTGTGTTCCCATACAGTGCAGTTTCCACCCACAGATATCAACAACTGATTATAATTAAATAATAATTAGAATGTATAGCTAATCTCTGTGTAGAGCCCACTCTTGTATGGTGGGCTGTTCCAGACACTAACATAAATGTTTATCAGACATGCTGTATGTTGTCCCTTTCCACCGGAGGGAACAACTCATATTCTAGTTTCCAATTCAGTAGAACTGAACTGATAAATCGAGCCTTGAAGAGTATAGCAAAGTGATGAAGGGCATAAACTCTGAAGCCAGACTGCCTGCTTCAAGTCCTGGCTATCCTACTGTTGGACTGACAGTCTACTTGACCTCTCTGCCTCAACTTCCTCATGGTTATAAGAGTGGGACTTGTTCATCTGTTCTTACGGTTGTTGTGAGGTTTAGAGGAATAATTCAGGAAGTGTTTAGAATGGTGCCTGACACCTAGTAAGTATGCAAATACATGTTATTATTCATGGTAATTCATTATGAAAAGTAACAAGTAGAGACATGCAAGTTACTGGCCTCTAGAGCTCCGGGGCGGCCACCTCCTCTTTGGCCACTGATGCTGTTGGGCAGCCCTGATACCGCTTCTCACAACCCAGTATCCAGTTCTCCTGAGCCTCTCTGGCTTAAAGCCACAGTGTATGTGTGCTCAGGGGAAAATTTTGCTTCTCCCTTTTTTGTGAACTCCTTTGTTCAAATTGTAACAAAGCAATACTACCGTGTACTATAAAGCATTTTGTTTATTTCAGGGTCTCTTTTTTCTTTTCTTTTTTTTTCATACAATCCACCCCTTTCCTAAAAGTCAGGTATGAATTCACTGCATACCACATTTAAATTGCCTTTACATTGATTACTAAGGATCTGTGATACATCAAACATGTCTATGATCTTTATCTTAAGACGATATCTCCTAGGAATCTTTGATTGTATAAATATATCTGCAAGTCCACCAATCAGACATTTCAACATGCCCAGAAGGAGCTATACTCCAAAGATGAGCATATCTTACAATAAGTCTGGGGAGTGTTTTATTTCCAGGATGAATTCAATTAATATTTAACCGATGATTTTCTTACAAATAATAAAATAGAGTCTTAAATAATTGTTTAATTCATATTTGCTTCTTTTTTTTAGGAGAAAGAGAAAGCTGCAAGAATTATTCAATCAGCTGTAATCAATTTTCTAACTAAACAACGATTGAAAAGGGAGGGTAACGCTGCATTGACCATTCAGAAATATTGGCGAAGATTCTCAGCACAAAGAAAATTATTAATGTTAAAAAAGGAAAAACTAGAAAAAGTTCAAAATAAATCAGCATCTGTTATTCAGGTATAGTATTCTAGAATTTTTGAGTATAAAAAGTCAAAATGACATTTTTAAGGAAGAAAGTAAAGTATGATAAACGTATTATATTTTAGGCTTGTATATTTTGTCTAGTACTTAACTTTAGCGAATATTTAATATCTCCCTACTACCTGTAAAGCTCTTCGCTGTGTTCAGCATAAGGCTTAAACAAATCGAAATGCTCCAAAGAGCAAACAATCTAATTCTGTACTCCTTGCTGTCTTGTTTTATGTTAGAGGTTTACAATCATCCACTCAGTGGAACATGCTGACATACTGTACCTTTCCACTCTGCATATCCATATACCTAACCAAGCTCTCCTTTTCATCTTTACTGTGAGTCCTGGAAACTTCTCTTTTGGGATAAATGTGCACATTTTCTCTCTAGCCCACTTAGTTGGCACATATTGGAAAAATTGCTTATAATTAGTCTATAGAATGTCTATGTTATTTTTCTATTTAGTAAAAAAACTTTTAACATATATCAACTTTACATAATAGACGCATTCCTTACATCTATATGGTAGTTTTTGAGACTAGATTCTATTTTGATAACATCAGAGAGGGGTACTATTTGAATTTACCCTACATCAATGCCATTGAAGCTTTACCCCCTAATTTTATCTGTTTTGTAAATTTTGAAATCTTTGTGTCTGGATACTACTATTGATAAGTGAGTGATTCTGATTTAATAAATTATCTTTTTTTGATGTGAAATATTACACATAGAAAATTGCACAAAGCACAAATGTAGAACCCAATGGTTTTTCAGAAAGTGAATACTCATGTAACTACCAGGTAGGTCAAGAAACAGAGTATTGCCAGCCTCTTAGAAGCAATTTCTCAATGAACTCCCCCCAAGCCCAAGGTAACCCTTATCCTAATACTTGCTAATCATGCATTTTTCCTCTACATCTTCCATAAATATTATAATTTTGTGTTTCCTGTTTTTTTGAGAGTGGCTTTTTTGACTCAGCAGAATGCCTTTGAGACTCATCTAAGTTGTTGTATTTATCAATAGTTTATTCCTTTTTATCGCTGAGTAGTATTCCACTGTATGGATGTACCACAATTTGATTATACATTAATCTGTTGAAAGATATTTGCATTGTTTCCAGTTTTAGGTAATTTTTTTTTTTTTTTTTTTGTGAGGAAGATCCGCCCTGAGCTAACATCTGCCAATCCTCCTC
The DNA here is from genome assembly GCF_057802395.1 of Ceratotherium simum simum. NCBI lineage: Eukaryota > Metazoa > Chordata > Mammalia > Perissodactyla > Rhinocerotidae > Ceratotherium > Ceratotherium simum. Next base: position 5,580,402 of record NC_141935.1, read on the forward strand.
TTTTTCCTGAGGAAGACTGGCCTTGGGCTAACATCCATGCCCATCTTCCTCTACTTTATATGGGATGCCACCACAGCATGTCTTGACAAGCGGTGCATCAGTGTGCGCCGGGGATCCGAACTGGCGAACCCCCGGCCGCCACAGCGGAGCGCACACACTTAACGGCTTGCGCCACTAGGCCAGCCCCCAGTTTTAGGTAATTTCATTTCATTAGGGTAAATATCTACGAGGGGGATTGCTGGGTCATTTTTTTGTTTGTTTCTTTTGTTATTTTTGTGAAGGAGACCAGCCCTGAGCTAACATCTGATGCCAATCCTCCTCTTTTTTTGCTGAGGAAGATTGGCCCTGGGCTAACATCCATGCCTATCTTCCTCTACTTTGTATGGGATGCCGCTACAGCATGGCTTGACAAGCGGTGTGTTGGTGCGCACCTGGGATCTGAACCTGCGAACCACAGGCCGCTGAAGTGGAGTGCGCGCACTTAACTGCTGCGCCACCGGGCCAGCCACTGTTGGGTCATTTTTAAGTGTATGTTCAACTTTATAAGGTATCACCAAACTGTTTTCTAGAGCGGCTATACCCACTCACAGTCCGTGAGAGTCCTAATTGTTCCACTTCTTCACCAACACATCTCATCATCATTTTTATTTGCATTTCCCTAATAGCTAATGATGTCTATATTTTCAAGTGCTTAATTTCCTTCCGAATATCTTCTATGGCAAAGTGTCTGTTGAAATCTTTTGTCCCTTTTTATAATTGAGTTGCTTATCTTGCTGAGTTTTGAGAGTTCTGTCTATATTCTGGATATAGTCTGAATAACATTCCATTGTGTGAATGTACCAGTTTTTTTATCCATTCACCTACTGAAGGAGATCTTGGTTGCTTCTAATTTTAGCAATTAAGAATGAAGGTGCTGTAAACATCCGAGAGCAGGTTTTTCCGTGGACGTAAGTTTTCCACTTCTTAGGGTAGGTACCTAAGAGTGGGATTGCTTGATCATATGATAAAACTATGTTTAGTTTGTAAGAAACTGCCTAGCTGTCTTCCACGGTGGCTGTAGCATTTTGCATTCCCACCAGAAATGGATGAGAGCTCCTGCTGCTCCGCTTCCTGGCTGGTGTTTGGTGTTGTCAATGTTTTAGATTTTAACCATTCTGATAGATGTTTCAATTTGCAATCCTCTAATGCCCTGTGATGTCGACCATCTTTTCATTTGCTTATTTACCATCTGTATATCTTCTTTGGTGATGTGTCCAGATCTTTTGCACATTTTTTAATTCTTATTGCCCACTTTTTAATTTCTTATTGTTGAGTTTTAAGAGGTCTTTGTATATTTGGATACAAATCCTTTATCAGATACGTATTTTGCAAACATTTTCTCCTACTTTGTGGCTTTTCTTTTGAAAAGCTTCAATGTCAGTTCCTTTTTCACAGTCTCTACAGTGGTATTTTTGCCAATCCCGAGTGTGTATCCCGGTGGCCAGCCTGGCATCTCAGTGGTGTCTGCTGTGCTGTGTCTTATGCAGCTATGTGGCTGCACACACAGCTGGGGTCAAGCAGAGACTCTGCATCTTTAGTGAGAGGAAATACAAAACATTGTGGTTGCAATGGTTGCAAGGTTGTGGATATAGGGAGAAATGAGGAATTGGGGCCATTGAGACCATCTATCACAGGCATCTACGGTGGAGTAGAAAGATCATTTTACTTGGGTATTAAAATCCGGGCCCTGGTATCGAATTTTGTTAGTTGATATGTCACAAAACTTTTTCCAAAGTCACATAAGTGTTCCTTTCTTTAAGTGAACAAAGAATGCTAACTCGTGTTTGTGAGAATTAAATGAGGAAATTATATGCAATGCTCTTCAGTAAAAGCTATTTATTTTTGAATAGATAGATGACAGTGCTGATAAAATTGCTATCGTAACGAGCAGTTCTTAGCAGAGGAGATGAATTTATCTTCCATGTTCCACATCAAGACTGATTAACATTTCAGTAATAGTATTTAGAAGAAATGATTATTGAAGTATAAAATAAGCTATCCACACTGACTTCAATTTCTGAGTTAGAAGGTTTTACAAACAAACATCTAGGGGGAAAAAAGAAAAAGAATTTCTGCAACTCTCAACACTGTTCCTACTTTACTTTTTTTAAGGCGGCTTTTTTAAGGTGACTACTTCTTTTAAGGTGGCTTTATAATACCCTACATTTATGTAGAGCTTATAGTTTTCAAAGCCATTTTGCGTAAATAAGCTACACAGTAGTTGGATAAATGTTTTAATTACTTACGCATCTCTTCGTAGTAAGAGGAACAAAGTGGTGCACGCATCATTTCTTGTCAGGCTAAAGGGTAGGAAGAAAACCACGATTGATGTGTCGTAGAGGAATGAGGCAGCATCTGCTGGGAAAAACTTAGGGTCAGCAGGATGCACATGTTCTCCCTAACTCTCCTCACCGGTGGGTAGGTGTAGTTGGACCACGCACAGGTGCATGCACAACGGACAGTGCTGTGAGGAGAGTGAGGTACCCAGCCCCTGTACTGCTTTACCCATGTGTGAGGACAATTAAGATGCAATAGGGAATCCCCCCGCCCCCTGCCCCAATCTTAGCAATATTTTGAGTCTTTTGGACAAAGGAACGGTATTATTCCTCGAAGAACATCCAGAGCTTGAAGACCGGTAGCCAGGGGTCATTTAGATACAAGTAACCAGACACAGCCTGAGACTTTGCAGCCCTTGCTGTTGAGCCAGCATATTGCTGGGTTAACTAAGGAGTTGGGGAACGTGGGGTAGTGTGGGAAGGAAGCAATGTTGGTTTTCAAGAGACAGTTTATCACTTCTCAAGTCTCTCCAGAATTCTACTTTTGAACTATGTGTCTATAATTCCTAAATCTGGGAAAAGGAAGTAAGTTTATTCTTAATGAAAATAATGACTCTGGAAGTGATCTGGCTCACTTATTTCTCAAATACCTGTGTTTATATTATCAGGCCTGTAATGTGATAGTATAAGATCCTTCACATAAACATTCCAATTTCTTATAATGTTTCCAATCATTATAAGATAGCGTAGCAAGCTTGATATAAGGAGAAAATATAAGATCCAGGATATATTCACAGGGAATTACTGAGAGTCAATAGATAGCAGAAAAACTGTAGTTTTATTTTGACTCTTTTTGCTTCTAATATATTAAGTTATTCTAATAAAACGTAAAGTTGCTTATATTTGTTATGTTTCTAGAATACAAATGCAATATAAATATCATTAGGATTGAGACAAGTATTTCTGAATTGGCTACGGTTATATCAATGTACCAACTAAACCACAAACAAAAGAGACAAGTATCTTTTTCAAAAATATATTGTTTTTTAATTTAGTGTGTTTATTTTTAAGCAAAATGTTAGAAAAATTAATACTTTCAAAGGTGTTAAGTATAGAAAGTTATATCTATTTTACTTTGTGTCTTTTCTTACCTTTTTCAGAGTTACTGGAGAAGATATTCCACTAGAAAAAAATTTCTGAAATTGAAATATTATTCAATCATCCTGCAGTCTAGGATAAGAATGATAATTGCTGTTACTTCTTATAAACGATATCTTTGGGCTACAGTTACAATTCAGAGGCATTGGCGTGCTTGTTTAAGAAGAAAACACGATCAACAGAGATATAAAATGCTAAAATCATCATCCCTTAAAATCCAGTCTCTGTTCAGAAGATGGAAGCGACGTAAAATGCATTTACAGATAAAAGCTGCAATAACATTGCAAAGAGCTTTCAGAGAATGGCATGTCAGGAAACAAGCTAAAGAAGAAAAATCTGCTATTGTCATACAATCATGGTACAGAATGCACAGAGAGTTACGGAAATATATTCATATTAGATCTTGTGTTGTCATCATTCAGACAAGATTTCGCTGCTTTCAAGCCCGAAAGTTATACAAAAGAAAAAAAGAGTCTATACTGACTATCCAGAAGTACTACAAAGCACATCTGAAAGGGAAGATGGAGCGCACTAACTATTTGCAGAAACGGGCTGCAGCCATTCAGCTACAGGCTGCTTTCAGGAGGATGAAAGGTCGTTGTTTACACAGGCAAATCAGAGCTGCTTGTGTTTTCCAGTCGTATTGGAGAATGAGACGAGACAGATCTCGATTTCTAAACCTTAAGAAAAATGTCATCAAATTGCAGGCACACGTGAGAAAGCATCAACAATTACAGAAATACAAGAAGATGAAGCAGTCAGCCCTTGTAATTCAGATTCATTTTCGAGCTTACGTTTCAGCCAAGAAAGTTCTGGCATCTTACCAGAAAACACGTTCTGCTGCCATTGTTCTACAGTCTGCATATAGAGGGATGCAAGCCAGGAAAAAGTTTATTCACATCTGCACATCTATTATAAAGATTCAATCATGTTATCGAGCTTATATTTGCAGAAAAAAATTTCTGAGCCTAAAAAATTCTACGAGAAAGTTACAATCAATTGTCAGGATGAAACAAAGGCACAAACGATATGTACATTTAAGAGCAGCTGTGCTCATCATCCAGCAATGGTACAGATCCACAAAACTGGCTGCACTACAGAGAAAGGAATACATGCATGTGCGGGAATCTTGTATCAAACTACAAGCTCTTGTTAGAGGATACCTGGTTCGGAAGCAGATGAGGCTGCAAAGAAAAGCTGCTATTTCACTGCAATCTTATTTCAGAATGAGGAAGATGCAGCAGTCCTACCTAAAGACTTATAAAGCAACTGTTGTCATCCAGAATTACTATCGTGCATACAAAGCACAGGTCAATCAGAGGAAGAAGTTCTTGCAAATCAAAAGAGCAGCTACTTGCTTGCAAGCAGCTTACAGAGGTTATAAAGTGCGGAAGCTAATCAAACAACAGTCTGTAGCTGCTCTTCAAGTTCAAACTGCTTTTAGAGGCTATAGTCAAAGGAGGAAATATCAATCTATGCTTCAGTCTACTATCAAGATTCAAAGATGGTACAGGGCATACAAGACTGTTAGTGATACAAGAACACGTTTTCTCAAGACAAGGGCAGCTGTGATTTCTCTCCAGTCTGCTTATCGGGGCTGGAAAGTTCGGAAGCAGATCAGACAGGAAACTCAAGCTGCAGTGAAGATTCAGTCTGCTTTTAGGATGGCTAAGGCCCAGAAACAGTTTAGACTGTTGAAAACAGCAGCATTAGTCATCCAGCAACATCTGAGAGCATGGGCTGCAGGAAAGAAGCAACGCATGGAGTATCTTGAACTCTGTCGCGCAGTATTGACACTTCAATCTGCATGGAGGGGAAAAACAACAAGAAGACAGATGCAAAGGCAACGTGAATGTGCTGTCATCATCCAGTCATACTACAGAATGTATGTGCAAAGAAAGAAGTGGAAAATCATGAAAAGAGCTGCCTGTCTGATTCAACTATATTTTAGGGCTTACAGTATTGGAAGGAAGCAGCATCATTTGTATTTGAAAACCAAGGCAGCGATAGTAATTTTACAGTCAGCTTACCGAAGTATGAGAGTGAGGAAAACAATAAAGGAATGCCACAAAGCAGCAGCCGTTATACAGTCTAAATATAGAGCTTACAAAGCCAGAAGGAAATATGCAGCCTACAGAGCTTCAGCTATCATAATTCAGAGGTGGTATCGAAATATTAAAATTGCAAACCATCAATGTAAGGAATATCTTAATTTAAAGAAGACAGCAATTAAAATCCAAGGTGTTTATAGAGGTATTAGAGTAAGAAGACATATTCAGCGTATGCACATGGCAGCCACTTTTATTAAAGCCATGTTTAAAATGCATCAATCAAAGACAAGATACCATAAAATGAGAACTGCAGCTGTTGTAATTCAAGTAAGATACAGAGCATATTATCAAGGTAAAACTCAGCGTGTAAAGTACTTGGCAATTTTGAAAGCTGTTACTATTCTTCAGGCAAGTTTTCGAGGAATGAGAGTTAGACAGACCCTAAGACAGAGGCAGATTGCAGCCATACTCATTCAGTCCTACTATAGAAGATACAGACAGCAAACGTATTTTAATAAGCTAAAGAAGGTAACAAAAATGGTACAGCAGAGGTATCGGGCAGTGAAGGAAAGAAACATCCAATTTCAAAGGTATAACAGCCTGAGGCAGACTGTAATACGTATTCAGGCTGTTTCTAGGGGAGTGAGAGCTAGAAGACACCTAAAAGTTATGCATTTAGCCGCAACTCTTATTCAGAGGAGATTTAGAACTCTGATGATGAGAAGAAGATTCCTGTCTCTCAGGAAAACAGCTCTTTGGGTTCAGAGAAAATATCGTGCAAATGTCCGTGCAAAGCATCACTTGCAACAATTCCTGCAGTTACGAAAGGCAGTCATTAGAATCCAGTCATCTTACCGAAGGCTGATGGTGAAGAAGAAGTTACAGGAGATGCACAGGGCTGCAGTGCTCATCCAGGCTACCTTCAGAATGCACAGAGCGCATGTTACATTTCAGACTTGGAAACGTGCCTCAACTCTAATTCAGCAACGTTACCGAGCATATAGAGCTGCAAAATTGCAAAGAGAAACTTATATCAGACAAAGGCATTCCGCTGTGGTCATTCAAGCTGCATATAAGGGAATGAAAGCAAGACAGACTTTAAGGGAAAAACACAGAGCTGCCATCATAATACAAAGCACGTATAGAATGTATAGGCAGTATTATTTCTACCGAAAGATTCAGTGGGCCACAAAAGCAATACAGGAAAAATATAGGGCAAATAAAGATAAGCAGAAAGCTCTTCAACACAGTGCCCTCAAGAAAGCAGAAAGTGTTCAGGCAGGTGTTCAGGACGTGAGCATAAGGACACAGATTCTGGAAAAGCATCAGGCTGCCATTATTGTTCAGAAGCATTTTAAAGCCTTTAAAATAAGGAAGCAGTATCTCCACTTTAGAGAAACAGTAGTTTTTGTCCAAAGAAGATACAGAGCACGAACGGCAGTGCGTACCCAGGCGGTCATCTGTATACAGTCTTTTTACAGAGGCTGTAAGGTTCGAAGGGATATCCAACGTATGCAGCTGGCTGCCACACACATTCAGTCATTCTACCGCATGCACAGGGCCAGGGTCGATTATCAAAGGAAGAAAACTGCAATTGTTGTTATACAGAATCACTATAAGTCATACATCAGAGTAAAAATGGAAAGAAAAAAGTTTTTAGCAGTTCAGAAATCTGTACGAACTATTCAGGCTGCTTTTAGAGGCATGAAACTTAGACAGAAATTGGAAAATATATCTGAGGAAAAAATGGCAGCTGGTGCTAACCAATCTGTCTTGTGCTGTTACGGAACTGAAACTCCACGTGAAGCTGTTCAGAGCTCAGTGGTGAAGATTCCACAGCGGAATAAAGCTTCCTTGGTTGCTCCTTCACAGGAGGCAGAGGATCCTCAGAGAAAGGCTGCAGCGACAATCCAAAAAGCTTCTCATAATATGGTCACAAGAGAACTGGCAACACAGGAGCGTGCTGCCCTTCGAATTCAGTCCTTCCTGCAGGTGGCTGTGTGTCGAAGAAGGTTCCTTCAGCAGAGAAGAGCTGCTGTGACTTTGCAGCAGTGTTTCAGGGCCTGGCAAACCAGAAAACAGTTTTTATTGTCTAGAGAAGCAGCAGTGGTTTTACACAATCACCACAGTGCCTTTTTGTCTGCAGCACATCAAAGAGAAGTTTATTTACAAATTAGGAGCAGTGTCATGACTATTCAAGCTAGACTGAGAGGATCTATACAGAGACGGAAGTTTCAGAAAATTAAAGAGAGCGCCATAAAAATCCAGGTATTCCCATCTTTAAATAGCAAGCTTTCATTCTTTCTTTGACCAATATGTGTTAGAATTTATAAAATGAGTTTAAGCAAGTTATAAAGAATAACAACTTAGTTTACATGACCATTTCATTTATCTCCCAAATGCAACATTTTTGAGAGTGGAAAAAAGGCACCAATAGTAATTCAGCCGAGACGGCTCAGAACTGGGGTTGTCCTGGACGTGATCACCCAGGCTTGGTGCATTTCAGTAGAGGAGAGCACTCCCGGAGGAGTTTTGAGAATATAGTTTGATTAACGGGAGTTCTCTGTTGGGTAAAATTATCTTTTTAAGTGAAAAGTTTAAGCTAAGGTAAAGTGATATTTGGCATAATTTAGGCCAAATGGGATAACCTATGCCCTTACTAATCTGTTCCTGGGAGCTACTTGGGCTCTGTAGACATATGTGCTTTATTCAGAGAGTTGAGCACTTTTGGTTTCCACAGCACTTGCATATTATTTGTTCACTGTGTTCTCCAGTGGGTAAGGAATGCAGAGTACTATCTCTTGTTGGAAACACGAGGGGACTGAGAAAGGTGGAATAACTTGCTGACGTTGCCCAGAGAGAGGCAGATCCAGGAATGGAATCTGGGTTCTTGAGCTCTCTCTATTCCACCTGTAATAACCTGGGCTTTGAACCTAGGTGTGAGATGTTGGTCTCTTGCTGGGTTGCCCTGAAGCTTAGAAATAATATTTTCATTCAACAAATGTTGAGTGCTGGCAATGTGCCAATGTTGTAGGGGGCAATAAAGATGGACGGTAGCGTATATTTAGCTGCTGTACTCAAAGAACCTAATTGAGTGAAGAAGAGTGATTGGAAGACAAAATGAGAAGTGTATGTTGCTGGGAGCATAGAGAAGGGAAACTAAGTTCACCCTGGTGGTCAGAGAAGGCTTCCCGGAGCCAGGGGCACTGAAGTTGAGATGTTAAGCTGAAGGATGAATTGGAAATGGCCAAGTAAAATGTATCAAAGGAATATTCCAGTTGAAGGAGATGACGTGGATTTCAAAAACGAGAGAGAGTGTGCACAGTGCCATAAATAGTGAGATGAGACTAGGTTGGCAGTAGAGGGAGTGAGATTGTGGATAGCTTTGTAAGACAGAAGAAAGTTTAGCCTTTATTCTCTGGACTAAAGTTTCTAGAAGAGTTTAAGCAGGGGATGACGAGAATCATAATTTTATTTTTAAAAAATCACTCGGGCAGGAATGTGGAAGACGGGGATGGGGAGCAAGGCTAGAAGCTGGGAGGCTATTTATTGGCAGTAGGTCAGGGGAAAGATAGAGTTGAGTATCGGGTAGTGACAACGGGATTGTGAGGGTGAGTAAGACCTATCCTAAGTGGAAGGATAGAATTGGCATTATATGGAGCGTAAACAAGGAACCAAGCCATGTTAATGGCTTCAGTAACTAGGCGGGTGGTACCACTCACTGACAGGGAACAAAGGGCGGAGCAGGTGTGGAGATTGATGCTGAGTTCAGTTTGGGGGCAGGAGCCTGAAGTACCCAGCACGTGTCCCTGTTGAGATGTGCAGTAAGGCAGTCGGGTATGTTTGTCTGGAGTTCGGAGAGTGGTATGGATTTTAGAATTTGACTTGTATCTACATTATTGGCACATGTGTGATAATTGACATTGTGGGAGTGATGGGATCACCTAGGAAGAGTATATAAAATGGGCAAGAGAAGAGGACCTGGGACTTAAACCTGAAGACCCTCAAAATTTAAGGATATCAAGAGGAGAAGCCAACACGTGGTTTTAAGAGGGGACAAAGAAAACTAAAAGATTATGGTATCAGGAAGCCAAGGGTTGAGGGAGGAAGAAAGGAGTGCTCCAATTCCAGAGGCTGCCAGAAGTGAAGGCTTGAAAGGTGGTAACTGAATGTATTAGGGTTATATTCAGCTGAAGGGATAGAAAAGCCAAAATAACAATCTTTTGAAAATTCAACTGGTTTTTCTTTTATATAATTAAACTATAAAATTATATTTTACACATCCAGTTTTTAACATATACCAGTGGTCTCAGACTTTGATGGAGGTTGGAATCACTTGGAATCTTGAAAAGTACTGATGCCTGACTCCCACTATGAATACCAATATGCTGGTATTCAGGTTTGTTTACATAAAAACCGCATATAAATACGCTGAATGAGTTAAGGGCATCACAAGAGTAATTTTGACCGTACCTAAAAGTCTTGCCTGTCAACTGAATTTGGAGTCTAATTCCCATATAATATGTGGCTGCAGGATTTGTTGTAGGTGTTTTGGAGTCAAATAGACTTGGGTTCAAATCTTGACTTTATTGCTTACTGGCTACTCGGTAACTGGTCTCTTCTTCCTCAACATCAATTTCTGTTTTTGTCAAATAGAGATCTTACTAATCGTCTCACAAGATATTTGTAAAGATTAAATAAGATAGCTCTGCTACATATTACCTGTGACATCAACAAGTTACTCAACTTCTCTGGGAGTTGATTTTCTCATCTCCAGATTAGAAAGGATAATATTACCTACTATGTTATTGTAAGACTTACACTGCTTAGTATAGTGCTAAGCACTTTATAAGTTCTAGCTGTTACTGAAACCCTTAGTCAGCTACAAGGTGGCCGAAATTGGAAAATCTGACAGTCCTCTGATAGACAGTTGCTCTCAGGATTCTGCTGCGGGCGGGACACACAAGCCGGGGTGTATGTGAGGTGGGTGGGGTGGGAGGTGGGAAGGATGCCTAGTCCTTTCCTGGAAGTGGATTAGTCAGCGTGTTCATTTTCTTTCTGTTCTTCCAGGTAGATTGAGACAGTGAGCACAATACGCATCTCTGGCTTTCCAGACATTGTGCCCATCCTACAATTTTTATTTGTTTGTTAGGGTTACGTTAGGCTTAGTTGTCAGCCAGCCACAGGGTGTGTGCGTCGGAGCAGGTAGCGGGTGTGCACCGCGGTGAGCATCACTGTTTGCATGTTATGTGTCGGGAATGAATGAGTCTCATAGAAGAGTCAGGATATCACTGTGTCTCGGCAATTGATTTTTGTCTACTTAACCTTATATTTACTGTCTTTAATACTGATTCTTCCAGTTTACAAAAATAACAGAGATCTCATTGCATCTTTGTTATATTTATGTGTGTTTAACAGGCTGTGTGGAGGGGATATAAAGCCAGGAAATACTTTCGTGAAGTGCAAGCTGCCTGCAAGATTCAAGCCTGGTATAGGAGCCGGCGAGCCCGTAGGGAATATCTAGCTGTATTACAAGCTGTTAAAATCATTCAAGGTTGCTTCTCTACCAAACTGGAGAGAAGACGGTAATGTATCATAGCTGCGCGGGAGAGTACGAGGGGGTGTGTGTAGTAGCCAAGTCTTTGTATCAAATAATACTGCTTATTGATTTTTCTTTTAAATATTTGCTATGTCTAATTTGGTTTGTTTTGTTGGTGTTTTCTCCATTAATGGAACAAAATATATCTCTAAGACTCTTATTTTTTGAGATAGATCCTTAATGATATAATTCAGTAAAAAATATTTTCTTAAACTTGATTAATTCCAGTTCATAGGGATGAGGGTAAGGACGGAGGGGTGGGAAGTGAATAAAGTAATTAGTAAATCTTGGTTTTCTTATTAGTGCATTGGCCCCTTTTGTTTGTGGATTTAGCTACTGGCAAAATTTATCTTCTTACTCATTTTTCTTTTTTTTCTTAGTTGTGTTATTTCCTGTACTCTTTATCCTGTGATGAAGATCTAATTCCCAACTTGTCTATGTTAATTGTATTTCCCTATTCCTAGTTCATTTCTTTTAAACATATTTTCAGAAGCTCTTACCAGATTACTTCTATTATTTTTCATTTTGTAGTCTAAGAATTTTTCTTCAGTTCTCAGAATTGGTGAATTATCGTACCAGTGATGGTTTTAAAGATCGTTGTAGGAGAGCACACTGGTGTTGGAGGAGTTCCTTGAGTAGCTCCACGGGCAGCATTAGGACTTCCCATGTAAAGATGGAGTTGCCACCGTCCGCTGTGAAGGATTTTTCCTGTACCAAAATGCTGCATTTTTCTCATTGTCACTCAGCTGTATTTTCTAAGAAATGTGGCAACGTCACTGAAGTTAACTCTCTACCTTTTCTGCATTACCAGGGACAAAGCAAGGAGCCTGTCCATTCTCAATTGTTATCTGTGACCACTATGTTTACACCTCAAGTGTAATCTCCAGCCCTCACATTTTTAATTTTTCTCCACTTCTGTTTACAGCTTCTTTCTGTTTAGATATTTTGATGCCTGTCTCTCCCTTCTGATGCGTGTCCATGTCTCACTTGCCTGGTGCTGCCCACATCTCCCCAGTCTCTTCTTGGCCATGTGCTGCCTGCTGGGACTCACATGCAACATGGACCAGATTCTGGACTCCACCATTACTTCCACCCCCCCCCCCCCTCACCTAGGCTTTGTCTGGTCTGCATCGTTGCACTTGCTTTCGATCCTGTTCAGAATTCTTAGTCTTTCTACAACTTCATATTTCTTGCCTGCTGGAACATTGCCGATTGTGAAACTTGTTTTTCATCGTGTCAGTGTGTGTGTGTAAAATTCTGATTGCCAGAATTTAGGAATAAATTATACTTCTCCACTTTCTTTTATTCCCTCATTGCCTTTCTTATATTTTCTTTCTGCTCTTGTATGTAAAGGGAGGCGGCAATAAATATTTATTGAATAGATTAATTTGAAATTGCTTTCCAATAACTACTCTTTAGGTTTTTGAATGTGAGAGCATCAACAATCATCATTCAGAGAAAATGGAGAGCTACGCTTTCTGGAAGAATAGCTCGTGAGCACTTAATGATAAAAGTAGGTGTAAAAAAATACAGCTCATTTGCAAAGAACTACTTTAGAAAACAGAAAACAGAAAGAATGTTTTTAAGACCTAACTATACATTTATTTTAAACACATCATTGCAGTCAATTAAAAATTATATTCACATAAAAATACTGTCTGTGGGTGTTTTTGTTTATATATCTGTATTTATAAAATATTCTCAAACCCAAGTTTGAAGTGACTTTTAGAATAATTTATCTGGATAAAGTCATAATAGATGTGGCATATTTTGTCTAGTATAAGTCAAAAACTTAATAACATACTCTTTAAACCACAGTTGGTGATCTATTTACAACATTTAACCTCAAAGTTTTACAATAGCTGCAGTACCTATGGTCTTTTATTAAAGAAATCAAAATAAAAAATTTACTTGTAAGTTTTGATGTTCGTGTAATATTCACTACGATTATATAGGCACTATTATTATTACACCTATTCCTGAATATTTACTAACTAATGTGATCCTCATAATAACTCTGTGAAGTAGTTATTATTAGCATACCCATTTTACAGATGAGGAATGAGGTCTATAAAGGTAGAGTGACTTGTCCAAGGTCATTCAGCTAGTAGGTGGGGGATCTATGTTGTAAAACAAACCTAATTCCCATTTCAACTCATATACTTTTTTTGTGTCTTAGACTTTGGTGGTCAGGGTGTTATATAATTGTGGAATCTAAGATGTGTTGGTTGTACACTATGGTTCTTGAAGCAACAGCTTCCCTCATAGCTGTTGATAATGCCCATTCTGTGTTGTATATCATAGCTAACATTTTTATTAAATGTATTTATCCTGTGGTAGTGTTAGTCCTTTTCCTCCTCACAATGAAAAGTGTCAAGAGGATGAGAGGGAAAGAGCACCACGTATCTATTGACCCTGGCTTGCACCTTCATAAAACCTTCATTTTTTGCTATGGATTATATGTATGGGTTTAGAAATCATACACTATCACCTTTTCTTATCTATGAAATGTGACATTCTCAAGCTAAAATTGTAAAAAGAATCATAATTATGCCATCTCATATTACGTGGAGAAATTCAAGAATCTCCAGTAGGTGAAAATTATTGTTTTTATCTATTAATTTTACTTGCAAATTTTTTCCTGTAGAGACAACGAGCTGCTTGTTTGATCCAAGCAAATTTTAGAGGCTATAGAGGAAGGCAGCTCTTTCTTCGGCAGAAGTCTGCCGCTCTGACCATACAAAGATATGTACGAGCCAGGAAGGCTGGGAAGTGTGAAAGGATAACATATCTTGAATTAAAAAAATCTACAGTTGTTCTACAAGCACTGGTGCGTGGTTGGTTAGTAAGAAAGAGAGTAAGTATTTTTAAGTAGAGTATCTCACTCTTATGAAATGAAAGTATCTGATATTAAATTGTGTTAAGAAATTTTAGATTTTGGAGAACAATTTCAGAGCTAAAATAACCATTAACTTGAATTTATTCAGCTTCAGGAAAGCCATGTATCCAGATCACTGGTTGCTGTAGATTTTTGTTCTATGAGCCTGTTTCCCATAGGTGCTCACCAAAAAACACAAAATACATTTTCTCTTGTGTAATAAATCTTGACAAAAGAACTGAAAGAAGTATGAGGAAGGGCTCTGTATGTGAAGCAGGCTGTTATTCAAGTAGCCTTTTGCTTCCGCCAAGCTACTCTTGGAGGTGTTGTAACTACCATTCCTGTGGTACCTTCCGCATCTTCAGCAGGAGAGAATCCTTCCGAGGGAGTTCATGAGGTTTTGTGCATCCAATAGGTGAAGCACTGGCAAAGACAAGATAATTAAATTTTAAGTGAAAAAGGAGAAATCTTTTGCATTTTGTTCATTAAATATAAATTGGAAGTCTGAAGGCCAGAGGCTGCTGTAGAATGTGTCTGTTACAAGTCTTGTGCTAGACTGTCTAATACTGGAGAAATCAATTCTAATAATTTTGTCATCTTAAAATCACCATCCCCAACAGTTCTGCTTGGAATACTGTAAGCTTTTTAAAGTTTGATAGTCATATACTTCTCTCATTATAGTTAGTATATTCAAAGCTTTAACGAGCTGCTATTGGGTAGTCTAGTTAAATTAAATGCTGTTATTCTCTGGTAAAGTGCCCAAAATATAATTTTGCATTCTATACCCTCAGTTATATTTACACAATTGGAAATAGTGTGTATTAAAGAAGTAAAATCACTTAGAGTTACAATGTAAATCATTTTAATAATTAAAAGAATTCTTTATTGCTAATTTATATAATTTGGTATTGAAGATATACAGAAATAAACATTGATTGATGTCTTAAGAATCAAATATTTGGTAATTAATACTTTTTTTCTTCTTCAGATTTTAGAACAGAGAGCCAAAATTAGGCTACTTCACTTCGCAGCAGCTGTGTATTATCACCTGTCTGCTCTCAGGATTCAAAGAGCATATAAACGCCACGTGGCTGTGAAGAAAGCTAAAGAGCAGGTTAATTCAGCCATCTGTATTCAGGTTAGCATTTCCTTTGTAGTAAAACTGTGTGATCTAGTTTGTGTTATAAATTTATGATATTTAATAAACAATTTCCAAATACTTTAAGCTAAGGTCATATAATATTTAGGCTTTTGCCATGTAGCTGTTAGGATGATTTGATGGGTTAGACATAGGTCGATGCTTTACGGCATAGGGAAGAAAGCTATGACTTATTCTCTGAAGTAATTGTACTCATTTATACGCCTACTAACAAAGTCTGAGAGTACCTGTTTCTCTACATCCTTGCCAACACAAGTGCCGTTGGAAGGCTTTCTGACTTTTCCCATTTTGATGAATGGCAAATTATACCTCATTTTTGTTTGAAATTTCCTTGATTGCTAGCAATTGTAAAAAATTTTTCATATGTGTTGCTTATTCAAATTCTTATTTGTGTATTGTGTGCTTTTTTTAATATGTTTTGTTTTCCATATACTTTGCTCATTTTTCTGTTGGGTATTCTTTTTTCTTATAATTTTTAGGAGTTCTTTATTCTGTATAAGAATTGTGTTTATATATGTTAACATATATATATATAAAATATTGAATGGAAAAACAAACTGCAGAATGATATGTACAGCTTGATGGAATTTTTAAAAATTGTGAAATGAAGGCAATGTTGTGCAGGGTTAAATTCACACACACACACACACACACACACACTCACCCCTAGTGTGGACTGGAAGGATTTGCATCAAGTGGAGTAGAGAAGTAATGCCACAGGGAGGGTTGAAAGATAATTCAATATGAAGTTCTATTTGTTTCATTTATGTATGCATGTGCATATATGTATTTATTTTAAAAACACTGAAGTAAAAAATATCTTCATATGTTTTAAACAGAGATGGTTTCGAGCAAGATTACAGCAAAAGAGGTTTATTCAGAAATATCATAGCATCATAAAAGTTCAGCATGAAGTTCAAGAACCTCTGAGCCAGCAAAGTAGGGCTGCATCAGTAATACAGAAAGCAGTACGCCGTTTTCTCCTCCGTAAAAAACAGGAAAAATTAAATACTAGAATCGCTAAAATTCAGGTAACTGAAAATTTTATGATTTTAGTTCAAGACTTTGGTTTCCAATTCATCTACATGATATCTAACATTTAAAAACACAGTCACGTAAATTTTAGAAAGCTAAGATTAGTCAGTAGAATAACTCATACATACTATGCTACTGTAATTTCATTGCTAAGCCTTTTATTTTCAAATTCCCTAAAGGAAGTTTGTGATTGAGAGATGAAAAAGTATTTTAGCAACATCTTTGATAGGTGAATGATGCTTCAGTTTATACACAGGAATATTATATGTATTTCTTTTTAGAAAAATTGATTTTTGCTATTAGAACCTGAATTGAAGTTTTAGTTGCAAAGTATCTGATCACCTCATATAAATCTACTGAAACTATTTACTTTCTGGAAATAGAGGTAGATATAAATTTAACACATCGTGGGTTGTAACCTTAAAATTATTATGTTTTGTCTCTTTCAGGCATTATGGAGAGGATATTCTTGGAGGAAGAAAAATGACTGTACAAAAATTAAAGCTATACGACTAAGTCTTCAGCTTGTGAATAGGGAGATTCGAGAAGAAAACAAACTCTACAGAAGAACTACACTTGCCCTTCATTATCTTTTGACATATAAGCACCTGTCTGCTATTCTTGAGGCTTTAAAGCACCTAGGTTAGTTTCTTTTAACAATTCCTTGTATAAGGTTAGAAATGCATTTTTACCTTTGAGAATACAAAGAATATTATAATAATACAACATTAGCTAAAACTTCATTTTCTTGCTGTGAATTCCTCTCTTTTTCTCCTCTTCCAGAGGTAGTTACTAGATTGTCTCCTCTTTGTTGTGAGAACATGGCCCAGAGTGGAGCGATTTCTAAAATATTTGTTTTGATCCGAAGTTGCAATCGTAGTGTTCCTTGTATGGAAGTCATCAGCTATGCTGTACAAGTCCTGCTTAATGTCGCTAAGGTAGTTTTCCATTTTAATAATGAAATATTCATTGGTCAAGAAATCTCACCCAGCAAATTAAGTTTATGCTTGCACGTCACTGGAACTTAGATCTCCAAGTTAAAATTCATTTATGTGCAAGAGTCTTAGGGAGAAAAATGTTTAATCTGTTAATATCACTGTGCATAGAAATACTAATTGTTTACGATTTTATTTCTTCTGTCTTTATAATATTAATAACAATGATTACTAACATTTATTGAGTCCTTACTATGTGCTACTGTCTTTCATTTGTCATTTAACTTAGTCCTTACAGTAATCCTCTAAGGTATTTCCTATTATTATTCCCATTTATAGAGAAGGAATAATAATCCTCACGGAAGAGAAGTTCCTTGCCTTAGGCCTCGAGTGTGATAAGTGGTAGAGCTGAATTTGGATCATTTCTGTCTACCTCCAGAGCTGAGGTTCTTATTGCATTGTATCAGAACGGTAGAACCTCTTATAAGCATGTCTGGCAAAAACAAGATGATGTTGCTCTAACTTGGTTACCCTGTAGGACTCTCTGTGTTAGGATTTCTGTCTTTTGGCTTTGGACTGGGAGCAGATACCTGTACTAAACTGTAATGCACACGATCCAAGGTATTGAGATGACAGACTGATCTTCCCCACAGAACCCCTCAGCCGCAACATAAAGCACTTTACCTGGAATCTTCTTATTGAGAAGTAGTGGTTAAGAACACAGACTCTGGTGCCAAACTGCCTGGGTTTGAACCCCAGCTCTGCAGCTTACTCTAGGTTACTTAGCCTCTCTGTGCTTCCCTTTCTTTAACTACAGTATGGGTGTAGTAACAGTACCTACCTCATAATGTTGTTGTGAGGATTAAATGAATCAATATACATAAGCTGCTTGATACATAGAAGTGCCAATTAAGTGTTAATTGTTAACATCGTTTTGTTTTTATTTTTACCTTAGTATCATTAGCATTATTTGTTACCAAGCAAATTTGAATAGGAATCGAATGATATAATTAGGTAACTGAGGCATGAAACATGTATCCCAGACTTTTAACAGTATCAAAGTTATTTTATTTTAAAACAAGCTCCCCTTCCTCTCCAGAAGCATGTATTAAGGTAACTAATTAAATCTTGCCTTTATCTTTATTTTTCCCTATGATCAACCATCATGGATAAGTTATCTTTTTCATGAGAGGATCTCACTAAAATGGCCTTCTCTTTAAGCTTGTTTCTGTTTACTTCAGCGTGTTCATTTTCAGAGATTTTCAGATTTGATTCATTTTTTGTGGAACTTTAAAGTAGGTTTGGAAGAAAAACATTAAAATGCAGATTTGCATAGAAGATAGATACAGAAACGAAAGGAATGTCAAAAAGTCACTTCATGATGTCCTTAGCCCTTGCTGAAGATGGTCCCAAAATTTGTCTCTAAGCTTTCTTTTGGGTTAGGCTGTTTCTAAGAGCATATGTGTGTATTATAACTTGTAATTTCATTCTGTTCTCTTCAAGTATGAAAAAACTACTTCAGCAGTTTACGAAGTAGAAAATTGTGTAGACACACTATTGCAGCTTTTGCAAATGTACCGAGAAAAGCCTGGTGACAAAGTGGCTGACAAGGGTGGAAGCATTTTCATAAAAACTTGTTGTTTGTTAGCTGTTTTATTGAAGACAACAAATCGAGCCTCTGTAAGTATTAATCAGTTACTTTCTTTGAGGTTATTTTTTTAGGTTCTTTGGTCTAAGACTTTTATACTTTTCCTTCAGTAACGATCACATCTTAAATAGGGTTTTGTGGGTGTTCAAACCTGCCTTTTGTGCTGATATGTGAGTTGTTTCTTATGTATTAAAGAAACTGAATTATAGAAATAGACTTTATTACAGCCATATGAGTAACCATTTCCCGTTTACCTGAGGGAAGTAACGAGTTATCTAGCAAGGTAGAAACCAGATGTGTGTGACTCCCCCTCCTCCTGCTGTGACCATAAGCACATTTCCAGCTTTCCTGTGGTGAGACTTCTGCGCTATTCTCTCTCGGTGTCACAGTCAACGCAGGGGTGGTCACAGGCTGTGATAGGATGTGGCCTTTATCCTGAGAACACTAGGAAACTGCTGAAGGATTTTAAGCAAGGGAATATGTTCCAGTCTAAGTTTTAGCATCAGTCTGGCTGGTGATTGAAGGATGGATTGGGGAGAGCATGTGTGGATGTAGGGAGACCTTTACGGGGGAGGCAGGTGTAGATCTTCCGTGGTCCAGGCAGGAGATGATACTTGACCTGGGGTTGTACCAGTGAGAGGGAAGTGGATAACCATGGAATCTTTAAAGAGAAGCAATTCACAGGACTTGGTAACTGGATGTAATAGGTATATTGACTGTCATATTTGCCTTTTAATTCAGGATTGACTTAGGTGTACAATTTTTGAATATTTGCCTTTTTTATATTTGTCTTACAAATTAGATCGTAATTTAAACCAATCTAACTGCTGAACTTGGAGAGCTTGGCTTTTGATTGTTAAAAACTCGTAAGTTTGCTGCATAGTGTTTATTTATTATGATTGATTTTGCTATCATAGAAGAGATGCAAAATTTAATTCTTACTAGTTTTAAAAAATGTACATTTTCTTTTTTAGGATGTTCGAAGTAGGTCCAAAATTGTTGATTGTATTTATAGTCTCTACAAACTTACAGCTCGTAAACATAAAATGAATATTGAAAGAATACTTTATAAACAAAAGATGAATTCTTCTATCAGCATTCCCTTTATTCCGGAAACACCTGTAAGAACCAGAATAGTGTCAAGGTAAGCAGTTAATGTACTGTATCGTTTTGAGTCACCATTCATTCATTCGTTTAGCAAACATTTATTAAGTACCAACTATAAGCAAGATATTGTGCTTGACAATGCAGAAACAACCTACGAACAAGAATGGAATCTTTGGTAAATCTAAAGGAGATGATCTCAACAAATAATGAAGGAATAACACTATAGCTTTGGGTATTTAATAGTTATTCAGTAATTTCTTATATTAAATAGTTAAATGCTAAGGCTAATAATTAGCTTTTTATAAGCTTTGCTATACCATTTTTTTTTTCCTCCCTATAAGACAAGCTATGCTGTTGGAGAGCTAACAAAAATCCCTCTTGGCCAAAATATCAACCTCTAACTCCTCCCGGGATCACCCTAATACTTGAAATATCTCCTTCTAGAGAAGTTCTCTGAGACCTTGTGTGAGTTTCCTAGAGCTGCCATAACAAATTACTACAAACCTAGTGGCCTTAACCGACAGTAACTTATTCTCGCACAGCTCTTGAAAGCAGAAGTTCAAAGTCAAGGACACAGAGGGGGCCTCTCTTTCTCTGAAGGCTCCAGGGTGGAATCCCTCCCTGACTCTTCTAGCTTCTGGTGATTCGAGGTGTCCCTGGCTTGCTGCTGTCCAGCTCCCTTCTCCGCCTCAGTCTACACATGGGCTTCTCCTCCTCCTTCTTCTGTGTCTCTTGTGGGACATCTGTTGGTGGACATGGGGCCAGTCTGTGCAATACAGGATGATCTTATCTCCTGGTGCACAAGACCATCCAAATAGTGTTCTTGTCATAAAATCAAACCTGAAGCACATGAAGCCTTTCTGCAGAGCTCCAGGCATGACCCACAGACCAGTGCAGACGGCAAGCTCTGTCACTGCTCTGTGGATAAAAGTTCAGAAGTTTAGAGTCAGCACTTAGAAACTTACATAGTAATTTAACCTTGCTATTCCATAGTTTTTATGTCAAGTTTATTGAGATGTAATTTACACACAGTAAAATTCACCCTTTTATAAGTGTAATATTTGATGAATGTTCTTATGACAGAAATTAGTCTTCTAATGTGGAGAACTCTAGCAACATTTTTCTGTTAGATAATATAAATTAGAATTATAATACTGATTTAAGATACGTATTTGTTATTAGTCATGAATTCATTTATGGTCGAAAATTTCTAACGTTAGAACTTCAGCTGTGACTTTACATTTTGCTCAGGCAGTAAAATTTTATTTAAAGATTAATTTCACATTTTCTGATTTTACCTTATTAACAAAACGATTTAATTGATTTTTATGAACTAAGTTATCTCATGATGTTTAATTTCCTTTCTTCTTCTCTGCCTCCCTCCCTCCCTCTCTCCCTCCTTCCTTTCTATGACTCAGTAACTCTGTACTAGGTATAAATCCCACAGTGTTGACAATTCACTATTTCGTGATTTAGGTTACATAGCACTTAGCTTCATAATTATAAACTGTATAATGGTTGCAAATTGGTTTTATGCATGCCTATTTCACAGTATAAAAATAGAAATAGTCTGCTTGCTTGAAATTTATTAATGGGGACCCTTTCTACATAGGATTTTTATTGAAGAACTTGGTAAATTTTTCATATTAGTTATGTCTTAAAAACTATTGTTAAAAGCATGTGAATGAATAGATCCTTTTTTTTTTCTTTTGATATAGTCAGGTTTTTGACGTAAAATTTGCCAACAGTGTAAATGCACCCTCATGTTCAATGTAGTTCAATGAGTTTTGGCCAGTGTACACAGGTGTGAAACCACTACCACTGAGATGAAATATTTCTATCACATCAGAATTCCCTTGCGCCCCTTTGCAGTCAGTTCTCTCCCTTTAACCCCTAGACTCTGGCAACTTCTGGTCTGATTTCAGTCCTTTTAATTTTTGCCTTTTCTACATTGTCACATAAATAGAATCACATGGTATGTAGCTTTTTGTGACTGGATTCTTTATTTAACTTAAGGCTTTTGAGGTTCATCCATGTTGATGCAGGGATTAGAATTTCATTCTCCTTTATCACAGAGTACGATTCCATTGTATGTCTATACCACACTTTGTTTGACCACTGCCCAGTGAATAGATATTTGGATTTTTAAGAGGAAAGAAAAGAATAAGAAGGTGGGAATGCATATAGTAGAAGGGATTTGTGTGGGAAAGATGTATGAGCTTCGCTCTGATGGACTGAAGTATGAGCTCATAAACATTAGCTCAGAAGCAGATCAGGGAGGGTGTGGAGGGGACATCTGAAAAGAAGAAAGGAATAACATAGTCACCTTGGGGAAAGAGAAAGGAAACATATTAGGCAATGTCAAGTGCCCATTTTGGTTTGCAATTATGGGCATAAAATCAGTCAGTCTGGTTCTGTGACTTTTCTTTCACAATGTCCAGCTGTATAGGAATGAAGAAGGCAGATATTTGGATTCAACTTGGAGTCCAAATAGAACTTTCAATAGGAAAGGGAAACAGTAGACTTAATGACATTTGCAAAGGGGATTCTGTTGATGGACCTACGCTAGCCAAGGTGTGAAGTGAGAAAAGCATTCCGGTGGGTCATAGGCACGTGTTGAGGTCAAGTGAATGGAGATCTCAGTGAGGTGGAAGCATATGTGCAGTGGACATATTAAGTCAAATGACGAGGATGAATCAGAAGTGGTGGTTGGAGAATGGAAGTCTCCAATTGAGACGTCATGGGGGGCACTTTGTGGTGACCAAGTCTATTATGTGATCATGTGAGAAGGGATTGGCTGAGGTGGGACAGAAGGAAAGGGAGCCAGAAACTGACAGGTGAGGTTGTTGGCTTTTTGGCCACAGAGATGTTGAAGTTCTGAGAATAGTGACAGGCGTTGAGAGAAGACCAGGAACCAAGTTTACAAAGAAGAAAACACTGCGAGTTTGGGAGATGAGCCATAGGCAGTGCTGGAGCTAAATAGCCTAAGCTTCAAAGGAGCTGGGATCATCTTTCAGGAAAGATGGAGAGAAATAGTCTGAAAGTAGTAAAGGGCAAGAATATGCAGCCCTCCATCCTGTTGGAGAGGGTTGTAAGGGAAACGATGTGTTCAGGAATAGCCATATTTTATTAAGACAGAAAAGTGAAGGGAATTCTTTTAAGAGAAGAACTTTTTGTTAATGCAAAATTTTTATTCTTTTCACAGACTTAAACCAGATTGGGTTTTGAGAAGAGATAACATGGAAGAAATCACAAATTCCTTGCAAGCTATTCAAATGGTGATGGATACGCTTGGCCTTCCTTATTAGTAAATGTAAACATTTTATCAGTATGTACAGTAAAAAGAAATAGTAGAGCTAATCATGTATATGTAAAGTGTTTTTGGCTTTATGTAACTTCAAAAATCTGACTTTGTATTAAAATTTAAAATATATACGTAATAAAGTGTTTTTTATGTTTGTTGTTTCTTTTATTTAATACCTTTATGCATGTAACAAACTAATGTCATAAAATGATTATAACACTGTTATTCATGTCTGTTATCTTAAAATATTATATTAGATTGAATATAATCATATTCCTAAAGGGAAAGGAATAGCTTATTGCTCCTGTTTTATAGATAAATTGAGGCATTTTTCTAAAACAAATTTTGGAAATTTAAGGTTCTGCCAACTCAGTGAGAAGAGGATAAAATAATCCCACAAATGCCATAGACAGCATCCCATTTGTTTCCTTGACTGACTGGACCATGCGATAGGCAAGTGAGCCCCTGTAGGTAAATAAAATGAATTCAACTTACCCCTTCATATACTAAAAACTCTTAACTTGTAACTGATTGGGGTTATAATTTGACCTAGGATGAGCGTGGTATTGCTTATAATAGAACCATGTTGTCTAGTCACATACTGCAGGCCTGAAAATGATTCAGTGTTGAAACAAAAGCATGTTATTTTTCTATAGCTGTGGGTCACTGTTACCAATACTGAACTGGTGTGGTTCTAGGGCCACGGAAGCCTATTTCTAGTGGCTATTGGAAATCTGAAAGAGTCCCAAAGTCTGTCCATACATGGAAGCCATAAAAGTTTTTAACTATCTGAAATAAATCAGTAGTAGCTGGAAATGAAGAGACCATTTAACTACTTAATTTGTTAGCATAAGGATTAAAACTAAATTAGTCTGAAATTGTCAAGGGTTTGGTTAGGATTGATAAAGACCATATTGGTGTATTAAAGAGTACGTTGAAATTAACTCTGGAGAATATTTGGTATTTCTTTGTCTTCTTTTAATAAAGTATTTTAGAGACTCTTGGTACTTAGTATTTTCCAAAAACTTTCATTTAACAGAATTTTAGTATGAACAATCTATTACTTTGGTAAATTATACCGCTAGGATATAATCAACCAGCATAAAAATGATTGGTAAAGATGAAATCATCTTTCTTCACCTTTAATTTTGAAAATATTTTTAGTGGTTATCACATTGTAGGTTGTCAGTTATTTTCGTTTAATACATTAAAGATGTTATTCTGTTTTCTCCTTGTTTTCATCATCTATGTTAAGAAGTTCAGCAGTCATAGTATTGCTTGTTTGAAAGTAAAGTTTTTTTTTTTCTTTCTCAATGATATTAAGATTTTTCTTTCCTTCAGTTTCCATCAGTTTTACACTGAGGCTCCAATTAAATGTATGACAGACCTTTGATGATGCCCCACACATCTGCATGCTCCTAGTTCTAGTACCACACCACAGAGGTGGCCTGGGCAGGTGCTGCTTCTGCCATGGTCTTGAAGTTCAGGCATCAGGAAGACACCTGTACAAATGCTGACTTCAGGACCATGCCATACTTACTGTATCCCTGTCAACAGGAAATGCTCTACAGCCCATCCCTTGACATCCATGAAGCTGGAGACGAGATTCTCAGGCTTCTGCAGCAGTTTCAGTAAAGCCATGTGCCTCCAGGATTGTTCTAACTAGGCAAAATGGCAGAACCAATGCAAATGTAGCTTCTGCTTTATAATACTCACTTTTGACATCCGTTTCTTCTGACTATGCATCTACTGGGTGGAAACTAGATCAGTTCAAAAGCTGTGATGTCCTAGTGTCTTGGAGGTGTACTTTCACATGTGTTTAGGTAAACTCTACAGGAGACAGAAAGGAGTGGAATGAGCCAAACATTTCCTTATTTATCCCTAAAGTGCCAATTTTGGAAAAATGTTGGGTAGAAATGATAATTTGTTAAGCAGCCATATAGCCCATAGAATATATTCAGATATGTAACTAAAAAAGCTTTTGTTATAGTTGGTTATTCAAAGTCTTTATGAAGAGGAGAGATTTTAGAATTTTATCATTGACAGGTAAGGTTTAGAGATAATGAAGGAAGAAAGAAGGAAAGAGGATGACATTATTTCATCTTTGTCATCTTTTAATATTTCCATTAAATGGATTATTGCCCTTTTTCCCTGAATTGGGATATATTTCCTTGGAATGTATTTATGAATCTTGGCTTAAGATTTTGTCTCGAAACTTTTTTTTTTTGGTGAGGAAGATTACCCTGAGCTAACATCTGTTGCCAACCCTCCTCTTGTTGCTGAGGAAGATTGGCACTAACATCCATGCCCATCTTCCTCTACTTTATATGGGACGCCACCACAGCGTGGCTTGACAAGGGGTGCATCGGTCTGCACCCGGGATCCGAACCCGCAAACCTTGGGCTGCTGAAGCGGAGTGTGCGAACTTAACCGCTATGCCACCAGGCTGACCCTTCTATAACTGTTTTTAATAGTGACTTTTTTAGGGATCGGCAAACTGTGGAGTACTAAATTATCCTCAGCAGAATTTCTATAACATGCTTGAGGTAGCTACTATTTTTACTGTTATTTTAGAGATGAAGAAATGTAGGTACAAATGAGTTCTCTTTTTCCAAAGTCACAGCCTGGATATTGAGATTATAAGTCAGAGCTGAGTGACTCCAAAGTCTTTACTCCAAACCTGTAGTATTTAAGCAAGCAAAACTAGACAGGAAATTTCTGAAAAACAGGACTCAAGTGTAAGGACTAGACTTATTGTATGCTCTGGTATATTCTATATCTAGGGTAGCTAAAAGGATGGTACTAAAAAACATGACTAGAGTAAACAGTCAAGCAGAATAGAGAATCTAAAAATAGACCTAAAATATACAGTACAGGAATTGAACATATGAGAAAGGAAATTCAGTGGCAAAAAAAAAAAAAAATGGTTTGATAAATAATTGGAACAGCAAGGCAACTCTCTGGGAAAAAATAAGGTTGTGTACTTATCTGACACCATTCACAAAGATTTATTTTATATTCACCAATTAAAAATTAAACCATGGGCCTGCCCGGTGGCTTAGCGGTTAAGTGCGTGCGCTCCACTACCTGCGGGCCCGCGTTCGGATCTTGGGCGTGCACTGACGCACCGCTTCTCAGGCCATGCTGAGGCCGTGTCCCACATACAGCAACTAGAAGGATGTGCAACTATGACATACCACTATCTACTGGGGCTTTGGGGAGAAAAAAGGAGGAGGATTGGCAATAGATGTTAGCTCAGACCCGGTCTTCCTCAGCAAAAGGAGGAGGATTAGCATGGATGTTAGCTCAGGGCTGATCTTCCTCACAAAAAAAAAAAAAAAAAAATTAATCCAAAAAACTATAAGAAACTGGCAATATATATATTTTTAAAAACAACGTTGGAGTAATTCTAACTGTAACACAAATCCCAAAATCTTGAAAGAAAAGATTAATTAACTTGCAAAATCCACTGTAATAAATTTAACAGATAAATAGCACACCAGGAAATGTATATACAATTCAAAATCACAGATCAATTCCATTTTCTTTAATAGATTAAAAATCCAGGGGCCAGCCTGGTGGAGTAGTGGTTAAGTTCGAATGCTCCACTTTGGCCGCCCCGGGTTCGTGGGTTCAGATCCCGGGCATGGACCTACATGGCACTCATCAGCCATGCTGTGGAGGCATCCCACATACAAAGTGGAATAAGACTGGCACAGATGTTACCTCAGGGACAATTTTCCTCTCTCTCTCACACACACACACACACACACACACACACAGTCCATACAAGTCCATAAGAAAAAGACTAACATTTCAATAGAAAAAGGAGCAAAGAATATGTACAAGTAGTTCAAAGAAATAAAATAAAAATGGCCTTCAAATTCATGTAAAAGTCTTCACTCTCACACATAGAGAAACAAATTATACTGTAACTGTTTTTACTTAGGTTGCAAACATGAGGTGTTTAATAATGCTGTGTTGGTGCTACGGGAAAACATCTTGTACATTGCTATTGCGAGAGTTGATGGGCATAATTTCCTTTAGAGAAATGTATCAATATTTATCTGTATCGTAAATGAACATTTCACTTTTGGAGATTTTTTCTGCTTATATATTCACACGTGCAAAATGACATGTACCATATTAGACACTGCAGAAATTTTAGCAATAATAAAATATTGTAAACAACTTCATTATCCAACAGTAATGAATTTGATTTAAATTATACGTCAATATTCCAGAAAACTACGCTGATCTAAAAACAAATTAGGAAGCCATTCATGCACTGCTATGACGTGATATCCAATATATACTGTTAAGTGCAAAAGAAATGAGTTAAAAGGTAGGCATTTGCTGTATATGCATAAGATAACTCCGGAAAAAGGCAAAAGGTACTGAGGACGTTATTTATCCTCTAGAGAGGGGAACTGGGTGACTGAGGGACAGTGTGGGATGGAGACT
This sequence comes from Ceratotherium simum simum, assembly GCF_057802395.1. Classification (NCBI taxonomy): domain Eukaryota; kingdom Metazoa; phylum Chordata; class Mammalia; order Perissodactyla; family Rhinocerotidae; genus Ceratotherium; species Ceratotherium simum. The sequence goes on from NC_141935.1 coordinate 5,608,055, forward strand.
TCACTTTACACCCTTTGAAGTTTGTACCATGTAAATATATTGACTATTTCAAAACATAAATATTCTAAAATTATGTTGTTTAGCTTCGTTCTCACCTAGAATAAAAGATTCTTCCAGACTTAAAATTTTTGGAACATTACATATACTTCCTCCTTTAGTTTGATTTTTAGATGTAATACACTTAATATATTTACTGAAATTAGTAGGTGCTAGTAACTTTTCATTGATTAAAAATTTAGATATTTAGGGGCCGGCCCGGTGGCGCAAGCGGTTGGGTGCGCGCGCTCCGCTGCGGCGGCCCGGGGTTCGCTGGTTCGGATCCCAGGCCCTCACCCGACGCACTGCTTTGGCAGGCCATGCTGTGGCGGCATCCCATATAAAGTGGAGGAGGATGGGCACGGATATTAGCCCAGGGCAGGCTTCCTCGGCAAAAAAAGAGGCGGATTGGCGGATGTTAGCACAGGGCTGATCTCCTCACAAAAAAAAAAAAAAAAAAAATTTAGATATTTAATTTTGATATCTCAATATAGATTTTACTTTTTTAAAAAGGACTTGGAATCCTAGCTTAATACTCACTAGCTTTGTGATCTTTGACAAGCCGCTTCAACTTCAATACTCTCTAAGCTTCAGTGTATTTTTTTATAAAGTTGAGCAATGGAAAGAAATGAACTACTGATATGCACAATAATATGGATAAATCCCAAAGCATTATGCTGAATGAAAGAAGCTTTACAAAAAAAGAGTACTTGTATGTTTCCATTTATAAGAGACTCTAGAACAGATAAACGATATGATTGGTGGAAAAATCAGAACACTGGTTGCCTATAAGGGGAGTGGTGGTGGGGACTGACTGAGAAGGAGCATAAGGGAACTTTCTGGAAGGATCTATGGTAATTGGTAGGGATTTGAGATATACAGATGTATGCATTGCTCAAGACCCATAGAATGTATACTTAAAAGTTGTGCATCTCTTTCTAAATTTCATATCAAAAGAATAATCTGTAAAAAATACTGAGCTTGAGTTACTGATACATTTGCTTAAGTATTTAGAGGGGCATGCATGGATATCTGCAATTACTTCGAAATGCATCAAAAAAGGATGGATGGATAGATGGGTAAATATGTGATTTTAGAAGTATAATGAAATGTTAACGGTAGAATCCAGGTGGAGGTTATGTTTGAAAATTTTCAAATTAAAAATTCTTTGACAGTAAACAGAGACCACATAATATGCCTACACTAGAAGTCACTCAAATGTCCATGAGCAGTTGAATGAATAGATAATTTGTGGCATATTGACAGAATGTAGTACTATACAGAGAAGGAACTATCTACCACAGCCCAAGATGTGGATGAATCTCACAAGCAAAATGTCAAACAAAAGAAGCCAGACAAAAAAAAAAAAAAACACTGTATGATTCCATTATGCAGTATAGAACCAAGCAAAGCCACGCTGTTAGAAGTGAAGGTAGTGTTTAACATTGGAGTGGGCATAGGCAGTGACTTGGAAGGAAATTCTGGGGTGCTGGGACATGCTGTTGCCTGTTCTGGGTGCTGGTTTCACGGATGTGCTCAGTTTATGAGAATCCGTTGGTCTGTGCACTTATGGTACATGTACTTTTTTCTCAATATGCTGTATTTTAATAAAAAGTTACAAAATTGAAATAATAATAGCTCCCACCTCATAGTGTTACTTTGTAGTTTAAAACCCATAGAATGTAAACTCCATGAGGGCAGTAAATTTAATCTATGTTTTCACTGCTATGTACCCAAGACTAGAACATGAGCCGGTACATAGTAAACACTCACAACATTTCTCATAAATGAGTGATAAGACAGCACAGCGCCCTTCTCATCACCTGCCACAGGATATAAACTCTTTAAATGTTACACACGACTATCAATAATGTTATCCTATCTTCGCATGAGACAGTTAAGGTCATTTTTCTCTATAAGCAGTGCGATCTGGACAACACTCCATTTTAACATCAGGTATTCATGACCTCGTGATCCTAAGTTCATCTCCTCATTTGATCAACAGTGATAAAGAAACCAATGGCCACAAGTAAACTTTACTCTATGGACTTACCGTTGGGAATTAATGTTGAAAATTCACTCTGATTTTTATGCAGTCTGAGTTAAGTATTTATTCTGCTCTGCTATTGTGGCTCTTACTGGTTATCATGTTCTTATTGGACTCTGGCATGAAAAGTACTGTAAATGAACATAGTTGTGTTATTTTAGCATTATTCAAAAATATTTTAAACGAAAGTAAGGCCTGCTACAAAGGGACTTAGCCAGATGTAAATAATTAACTTTTTCTTTAAGAGAAGTATTGCGTACTTAACGAGGAGTCCCTACTGTTTTAGAAATGTTAAAATCCTTATTAAGCACACCATTGAAGATAAGGTCGAAAGACTTGGCATTTATCATCTTATTAATGATCTCAGGAGAACTCTATGCAGAAGGCAAAATTAATTATTAATATTATTCTCTAAAAAACATAAAGGGAAATTCTAACATTCATTTGACTTGAGTTTTTAATATGCTCTTTCATTTTGGCATACCAATTTTATATAAAACATACTTCTCATACATATAATTTGTTATAATATTTAGACAGATTTTTCCCTTTGGGTAAAACTAGTAAACTATTCTTATAGTAACATAACTTAGAAAAACAAAACAAGATAAAAACCCTTTGTTTTGGTAGATTTGGGGGGATAAGAGACCAGCATCTAAATACTCTAAAGGGTTTTCAGGCTAACAGCACCACCATTTAGAAGTGGCATGTTAACCTTGTTCTAATTTCCTGCTAAAAGCCATTCCTAACACCGACAAAGCTTATACAGTTTTAATTCTTTGTTCCTAGAGTAAGAGCTTAATGTGGGAAATTTGAAAAAGAAATAACCATAAATCATCAGCAAGATTTTCGACTCTCAACACTTTGAAGAAGTCACTAAGTAGTGATTGGTAGGAGGGCCATATAATTGATTATGCAAACAAGGATGCTTTTGAGAGTGAAGGGGGCTCTATTAATAATTATGTGAGACAACAGATGTAAATCAGGACTGTCCAGACAAACAATAATGTGGACTCCCTGACTATTGGAAATCTTAACAGCCAGACTGCCTATGGATGAGATGAGTGTGAGAGTGAGGGGGCAGTGCACAGGTGTGGGTTATTCAGAAACAGTTATCAGTGTTATTAGGCTGTAGGGATAGAAAACCAAGCAGGTCATTAAGAGTCAGCATAAGAGTATATACAAAGTAAGAAATCACAGCAATAAGGCTTTTCTAAAACAAACGCCATAGGGGATTTGTGGAAATAAAACATCCTATGGATTATCATTATCTTTTGGTTGAATAGTTTACCACAAATTTTCTACCAAAAAACGGTCTACAATTAAAATTATGAAAGTGAAATAAATATAATTCATTTTCCTTTACATATTTAATTCTACAATAAGATAATTTTTGCATCAATAGTTTCCTTTGGTTTTATTTCTTCTGTCTAAAAAAGGAAAAACCAGCTGATGTAATTGTCTATTACCTATCCCATGAAGACATTGCAATATTCTTGCTAATTTTCTAATTATTATATGATTATCATCATATTTCACATAAACCAAAAAATGGTTGCTGCCTGAAGACAGGAACCATGATCTCATATCCTCATGCTTTTCCCAACCCACATAGGGAACCTTAGGGGCAAGGATTGAGGTAATTATCCTTTTCGTTTCATAGCATGGGATCATCATTGGCCTATGAAAGGTGTCACTTTTGCTTTATTTATATATTTCCCACTTTTGTCTCTCACCTTGGATTCCATTTCCTCTACTGCCAAACTGGGACCCACTATAATGTGTTTAATATATTCTTAAATATGTAAATATCTTTGTAAACTATCTTGTTTTATGTATGTGTTTTACATTCAAATAAATGAAAGCTTACCATACATTTTATCTCATTGCTACTGTTTAAATATATTTCCATTTACTGAATCTATTTTGTTGCTTTTAACTGCTGCATAGGGTTTCATATATTTCGTTTATCTACCCTTCTAAAGGTGGACACAGAGTTATCTCTAATTTCCTCCTAACCACAAACAATTCTGAAATGAGTGCTGTCAGATAATCCCCTTATTTCTCTGAGAATTTCTTTGGTCTGTATGTACTCACATGTGGGACGATTGGGTCAATTCTTTTCCTTGATTTCCCGATTTACATCTGATTAGCATTTTCCTTTCCTTTATGCCTTTTTATAGATGATTTGTGGGAGCTCTTTGTAGAGTATACATTTTAACTTCTTGTTGATTTTTGACTTTGTAAATTCCTTCTTCTAAAATGTTCTGCATGTTTTGTCAGCAAAGCTTTTCACTGAAAAGAAATCCTTAATTGTGATGTAATTAAATTTATCAACTTTTGCCTTGTAGTTTCTGTTTCCCACCTCCCAGCCCCCAAATCACACAATGTGAATGGTGCCTTCATAATTGTACAACATGGAGGCCCTAAGGTCATAAAGTTGGAATTTTTATATTCTAGTGTACCAATGAGATTTCACTACAACCGTTCTGCTATTTTCCACATTTAACGGGTCATTTACATCAAGTAGTGTATTTCCATACTCAGTATTTGTACTTGTTTCTTCTTTGGAGCCATTTACTCCTGCTCTATATTCCCAGTATCTTTCCATGTCTATTTAAGGATATTCATCATGCAAATTTTAATTTCTCAATCGATCTGTTCCACTAATTGTCCTCCATGTGGTATTGATTGTCTAGTTCATTGCCTTTCTTTTATTGTGATTGAGAGCTTCACATTTCCTATTACTTTTTTCTCATGAATTCATGTTCCCCAAGACATATCAGCTACCTTGACAGCTACTATGCCTCCCCTGGTGAAGGAGGGACGTGCCCCAGGACAGAGAGTCCTTGACGCCACAACCTAGGATTGACCACTCCTTTGCCGCCCCTGCCTGAAGAGCAACCCTGCCTCTCAGGGAGGCTCCTTGTGTGTTCACCACAGCACTGCTGTTTTTGACGAGTCTTGTCATTGTAAGCCCTCGTGGTACTATCACCAGCAACTTGAGTTGCTTAAAGAGTTACTTAGGCTTAAAGAGTCACTTGTTGGTTAAGTTGCGTAAAGAGCTGCTTAACAAGTGCCATCAGCATTCAACAGTTCCTCAAAGTTGTTTTTCAGGAGGATGAACAGCTACCCACTGGCTTGAACCAGCTTAGACCAGTCCAAACCACACTGCAGGAATGAGGCCTGTGCAGAAGAATGGAAAAGTGTACAAAAGTACCCTTTGCTTTATTATAATACTAGAAACACTGACCTGGGAGGAGCTGAAGTCCTGTTAACATAACATGCATTGTATGTGGAGGTGTGTATCCGAACTGTGCATGTGCCAGCCTATGCCTGCCTCTACGTGGAATGACAACACTTCTCTGCTGAATATTCATTCTCTACCTTAAATAAAAGGTACCCACTTTCCTTGTTCAGGGAGTCATAGCTTTGTGAAATTATTTCCTATGGTCTCCATTTTGTTTGCAGCATGCTGAAAATAAAATTATGCTTTGTGTGACAAGTACTTCTGGTGCAGTTTGGTTAAATTGTCAAGGAGCAGACTCACTTTGCTCCAGTAACAATGGGTAAGGAAAATGGTGAGAATGTTTTATATCACTTTTGGAGCCAGGCTATTACAGTTCCTAAAGAAAGTTCTACAAACATATCAGGGAATTAATTCAAGAAATTATTGTGAAACCACTATATTGACTTGACAGATTTTGCAAAGCTCTTTGAACTTTGGTATTTGCTAAGTGACCTGAATTAACCTGCTTCATGTTAGTGCCTGTAAATTCAGATTCACACTTAATAACTGCTAATGAAGCAGATTTAAAACCCCAAACAGCACAAGTGGAATATTTGTATTATTATGCCATTGGGAATATCCAACGTGCTGTTACTAATCAATGTCACGCTCACCGTCTGGGTTTCCTGTGCTCATGGACAAGGTAAGTTGAAAACAGATCTGAATTCTCAGCTTCCTTCTTAAATGTAATGTCATGTCATAGCTACTTTCATGGGTCTTTTTTAAAAAAATTTAATCAACTAGTAGGGACAGTCTGTATTGTGACATCATAATAGAGAATAACTTTATAGAAAAATTATCTCATATTCATCTAAGGGGAAAATAAAATAAATTATGTTGTCTCTGTTTCCTGAGTTCCACAGAGAAAGAAGTCTCAATGTTTATGGAGATATGTGACTATGCTCACACAAATTTAGGAAATATGTCACAAGAAAAACTAGAATCTGACTTCAAAATGTATGGAGGTTTCTTATTTTTAATATAAGGAAACCTTTGGGAGAGATGGACATCTTCATAATCTTGCATATGGTGATTGTTTTATGGATTCACATGTGAAAACTCATTAAATCAGTCATTTCAAATATACGCAGTTTACTATATTTCAATTATATCTTAAATGTTAAAAGTCATTAACATCACAATCAATTTAATACTTCAACAAAATTAGCAGCAGATAAAAAGGAATATCTATTTCAACAAATAGAATTTATTCTTTTTTGTTTTTCTGTAACTTTAAAAAATTATTTTATTTTGGTCATATTGGCATATAACATTGTGTAAATTTCAGGTGTACGTTATTATATATAAGTTTCTGTATAGACTGCATTGTGCTCACCACCAATAGTCTAGTTTTTATCTGTCACCATACACATGTGCCTCTTTACCACTTTTGGCCTCCCTCATCCCCTTCTCCTCTGGTAACCACTAATCTGTTCTCTTTATCTATGTGTTTATCTTCCACATATGAGTGAAACCATATGGTATTAGTCTTTCTCTGTCTGGCTTATTTCAATTAGCATAATACCCTCAAGGTCCATCCATGTTGTCACTCATGGCATGATTTTGTCTCTTTTTATGGCTGCGTAATATTCCACTGTATACATATATCACATCTTCTTTGTCTACCCATCAGTTGAGGGACACTTGGGTAGCTTCTACATCTTGGCTATTGTGAATAATGCTGCAATGAACATAGGGGTGCATATATCTTTACGCATTCATGTTTTTGTGTTCTTTGGATAAATATCCAGTAGTGGGATAGCTGGGTAATATGGTATTTCTATTTTGAATTTTTTGAGGAATCTCCATGCTGTTTTCCATAGTGGCTGCACCAGTTTGCATTCCCACCAGCAGTGAGTGTTCCCTTTTCTCCACATCCTCTCTAACACTATTTCTTGTCTTAATAACTATAGCCATTCTGACAAGTGTGAGGTGATATCTCATTGTAGTTTCCATTTGCATTTCCCTAATAATTAGCTATGTTGAACATCTTTTCCTGTGCTTGTTGGCTATCTGTATATCTTCTTTGGAGAAATGTCTGTCCATAACCTCTGCCCATTTTTTTGATCAGGTTGTTTGTTTTTTTGAGGTTGAGTTGTATGAGTTCTTAATATACTTTGGAAATTAACCCCTTGTTGGATATATGATTTATAAATATTTTCTCCTAGTTGGTAGGTTGTCTTTTCATTTTGTTCATGGTTTCCTTTGCCTTGCAGAAGATTTTTAGTCTGATGTAGTTCCACTTGTTTATTTTTTCTTTTGTTTCCCTTGCCTCAGTAGACACAGTATTTGAAAAGATACTGCTAAGATTGATGTCAAAGAGTCTACTGCCTATATTTTCTTCTAGGAGTTTTATGGTTTCAGGTCTTACCTTCAAATCTTTAGTCTGTTTTTAGTCAAGTTTTGTGTATGGTGTAAGATAATGGTCTTCTTTCATTTTTTAGCACGTGGCTGTCCAGTTTTCCAACACCATTTATTGAAGATACTTTCCTTTCTCCATTGTATGTTCTTGGCTCCTTTGTCAAAGATTGGCTGTCCACAGACGTGTGGGTTTATTTCTGGGATCTCTATTCTGTTCCACTGATCTGTGTGTCTGTTTTTCTGCCAGTACCATGCTGTTTTGATTACTATATCTTTGTAGTATATTTTGAAATAAGGGAGTGTGATACCTCCAGCTTTGTTCTTTTTTTCAGGATTGCTTTGGCTATTCAGGGTCTTTTGTTGTTCTGTATAAATTTTAGGATTCTTTGTTCTATTTCCACCTTGTTGACTTTCTGTCTGGATGATCTATCCATTGATGTAAGTGGGGTGTTTTAGTCCCCTACTATTATTGTGTTGCTGCCAGTTTCTCTGTTTGGGTCTGTTAACAGTTGCTTTATCTACTTTGGTGCTCCTGTGTTAGGTGAATATATATTGTTAAGTGTTGTGTCTTCTCATGGACTATCCCTTTTATCATTATACAATGTCCATCTTTGTCTCTCATTAACTTTTTTATCTTGAAGTCTGCTTTGTCTGATATAAGTATGGCTACACCTGCTTTCTTTTGCTTGCCGTTTGCTTCCTTCACTCTGAGCTGATGTTTGTCTTTAGAGCTGAGATGTGTTTCTTGGAGGCAGCATACTGTTGGGTCTTGTTTTTTAATCCATCCAGTCACTCTTTGTCTTTTGATTTGTGAATTCAATCCATTTACATGTAGAGTGATTATTGATACACGAGGGCTTAATACTTCCATTTTATCTCTTGTTTTCTGGTTGTTCTATATTTCCGTTGTTTCTTTTCCCTTGTATTTCTGATTGCCACTTCAGTTTGGTGGTTTTCTGTGATGGCTTTCTCACTTTTCTCTTTATTTATGATTCATAACTCTGCTCTGATTTTTTGTTTTGTGGTTACCATGAGGTTTGTATAAAAGATCTCATAGATGAGGTAGTCCATTTTAGTTATTATTATTTTTTTTTGCTGAGGAAGATTCACCCTGAGCTAACATCTGCTGCCAATCTTGCTTTTTTTTTTTTGTACATGAGCTGCCACCACAGCATGGCCACTGATAGATGAGTGATGTAGGTCTGCACCCAGGAACCGAACCTAAGCTGCTGATGTAGAATGCACCGAACTTAACCACTAGGCCACCAGGGCTGGCCCAGTTTATAGTTATTTTTGATGCCTGATTTCCCTTTATCTTTTGTGTTATAATTGTTTGCTAACCTATTCTGATAGAGAACTGTAATTTCTGATTTTGTCTGTCTATTTATGTCTTTGCTCAGAGCTTTGTAAACTTTTGCCTTTTTGTTTCAGGTAGGAGGTCTCCCTTTATCATTTCTTGCAAGGCAGGTCTAGTGGCATTGAACTCCCTCAGCTTTTGTTTATCTGGGAAAGCTTTTATTTCTTTGTCATATCTGAAGGATAATTTCACTGGATAGGGTATTCTTGGTTGATAGGTTTTTAAAAAAATTTTTTTATTGATGTCATAATAGTTTATAACATTGTGAGATTCCAGTTGTACATTATTATTTGTCAGTCACCATAAAAATGCACCCCTTCACCCCTTGTGCCCACCCCCCAACTCCTTTGACTTGGTAACCACAAAACTGTTCTCTCTGTCCATGTGTTAGTTTATCTTCCACACATGAGTGAAGTCATACAGCTTTTGTCATTTTCTGTCTGGCTTATTTCACTTAACATAATACCATCCTGGTCCATCCATGTTGTTGCAAATGGGACGATTTTGTCTTTTTTTTATGGCTGAGTAGTATTCCATTGTATATATATACCACATCTTCTTTATCCAATCATCTGTTGGTGGACACTTGGGTTTCTTCCACATCTTGGCTATAGTGAATAATGATATAATGAACATAGGGGTGCATAAGCCTCTTTGGATTGTTGATTTCAAGTTCTTTGGATAAATAACCAAAGTGGGATAGCTGGATCATAAGGTATTTCTATTTTTAATTTTTTGAGGAATCTCCATACTGTTTTCCATAGAGGCTGCACCAGTTTGCACTCCCACCAGCAGTGAATGAGGGTTCCCTTTTCTCCACTTCCTCTCCAACATTTGTTATTTTTTGTCTTGGTGATTATAGCCATTCTTATGGGTGTAAGGTGATATCTTAGTGTAGTTTTGATTCGCATTTCCCTGATGATTAGTGATGTTTAACTTCTTTTCATATGCTTATTGGCCATCTGTATATCTTCCGTGGAAAAATGTCTATTCATATCTTCTGCCCATTTTTTGATCAGGTTATTTGTTTTTTTGTTGTTTAGATGTGTGAGTTCTCTATATATTATGGAGATTAACTGCTTGTTGGATATATGGTTTGCAAATATTTTCTCCCAGCTGGGGGTTGTCTTTTCATTTTGATCATGGTTTCCTTTGCCTTGAAGAAGCTCTTTAGTCTGATGAAGTCCCACTTGTTAATTTTTTCTTTTGTTTCCCTTGTCGAGGAGACATAGAATTTGAGGAGATCCCTTTATGACCAATGACAAATAGTGTACTGCCTACATTTTCTTCCAGGAGTTTTATAGTTTCAGGTATCACCTTGAGGTCTTTGATCCATTTTGAGTTAATTTTTGTGTATGGCAAAAGCAGATGGTCTACTTTCATTCTTTTGTAAGTGGCTGTCCAGTTTTCCCAGCGGCATTTATAGAAGAGACTTTCCTTTCTCCATGGTATGGTCTTTGTTCCTTTGTCAAAGATTAGCTGCCTGTAGATGTGAGGTTTTATTTCTGGGGTTTCAGTTCCGTTCCATTGATCGGTGTGTCTGTTTTTGTACCACTACCATGTTGTTTTGATTTCTATTGCTTTGTAGTATGCTTTGAAGTCAGGGATTGTGATGCCTCCAGCTTTGTTCTTTTTTCTCAGGATTGCTTTAGCTATTTGGGGTCTTTTGTTGCCCCATATGAATTTTAGGATTCTTTGTTCTATTTCTGTAAAGAATGTCATTGGGATTCTGATTGGGATTGCATTGAATCTGTAGATTGCTTTAGGTAGTCTGGACATTTTAACTATGTTTAGTCTTCCAATCCATGTGCATGGGATATCTTTCCATTTCTCTATGTCATCATTGATTTTTTTCAATAATGTCTTATAGTTTTCATTGCATAGGTCTTTCACCTCCTTAATTAAATTTCTTCCTGGATATTTTATTCTTTTTGTTGCGATTGTAAATAGGATTGTATTCTTGAGTTCTCTTTCTGTTAGTTCTTCATTAGAGTATAGAAATGCAACTGATTTTTGTAAGTTGATTTTGTACCCTGCTACTTTGCTGTAATTGTTGATTACTTCTAATAGTTTTCTGATGGATTCTTTAGGGTTTTCTATATATAAAATCATGTGATGGGTTGTAATTAGTATTTGGGTGGTGAACATGATGCAATCTATGCAGAAATAGGAGTATAATGATGTACACCTGAAATTTATACAATTTTATAAACCAATGTTACTGCAATAAACAAAGAAAAAAATTATGTCATCTGCAAACAGCGAGAGTTTCAGTTCTTCATTGCCTATTTGGATTCCTTTTATTCCTTTTTCTTGCCTAATTGCTCTGGCCAGAACTTCCAGCACTATGTTGAATAACAGTGGTGAGAGTGAGCACTCTTGTCTTGTTCCTGTTCTCAGAGGGATGGCTTTCAGTTTTTCCCCATTGAGTATGATGTTGGCTGTGGGTTTGTCATATATGGCCTTTATCATGTTGAGGTACTTTCTTTCTGTACCCACTTTGTTGAGAGATTTTATTATAAATGGATGTTGGATCTTGTCAAATGCTTTCTATGCATCTATTGAGATGATCATGTGGTTTTTATTCCTCATTTTGTTAATACGGTGTATCACATTGACTGATTTGCAGATGTTGAACCATCCCTGTGTCGCTGCTATAAATCCCACTTGATCATGGTGTATGATCTTTCTAATGTACTGCTGTAGTTTGTTTGCCAACATTTTGTTGAAGATTTTTGCGTCTATGTTCATCAGCGATATTGGCCTGTAATTTTCCTTCTACCTTGTCTGGCTTTGGTATCAGGGTGATGTTGGCCTCATAGAATGTGTTAGGAAGTGTTCCATCTTCCTCTATTTTTTTGAATAGTTTGGGAAAGATAGGTATTTAATCTTCTTTAAATGGTTGGTAAAATTCTCCAGAGAAGCCATCTGGTCCTGGACTTTTATTTTTTGGGAGATTTTTGATTACTGTTTCAATCTCTTTACTTGTGATTGGTCTATTCAGGTTCTCTATTTCTTCTTGATTCGGTTTTGGGAGGTTGTATGGGTCTAAGAATTTATCCATTTCTTCTAGATTGTCCAATTTGTTGGAATATAGTTTTTCATAGTATTCTCTTATAATCCTTTGTATTTCTGTGGTATCCATTGTGATTTCTCCTCTTTCACTTCTAATTTTATTTACTTGAGCCTTCTCTCTTTTCTTCTTGGTGAGTCTGGCTAAGGATTTGTTTTTTGTTTTGTTTATCTTCTCAAAGAATCAGCTTTTTGTTTCATTGATCCTTTCTCCTGTTTTTTTTTTGGTTTCAATTTCATTTATTTCTGCTCTAATTTTTATTATTTCCCTCCTTCTGCTGACTTTGGGCTTTGTTTGTTCTTATTTTTCTAATTCTGTTAGGTGTAGTTTAAGAGTGCTTATTTGGGATTTTTCTTGTTTGTTAAGGTGGGCCTGTATTGCTATGAATTTCCCTCTCAGGACTGCTTTTGCTGTATCCCATATGAGTTGTTATGGTGTGTTTTCATTTTCATTTGTAGCTAGATATTCTTTGATTTCGCCTTTAATTTCTTCAATGATCCATTGGTTGTTCAGTGGCATGTTCTTTAGTCTCCACTCTTTGTCACTTTCCCAGCTTTTTTCTTGTAGTTGATTTCAGTTTCATAGCATTATGGTCTGAAAAGATGCTTGTTATGATTTCAATCTTCTTAAATTTATAGAGTTTTGCTTTGTTTTCCAACATATGGTCTATCCTTGAGTTTGTTCTATCCACGCTTGAGAAGAATGTGTAATCTGTTTTTTTTTGGATGGAGTGCTCTCTATATATCTATTAAGTCCATCTGGTTTAGTTTTTCATTTAAGTCCACTATTTCCTTATTGATTTTCTGTCTGGATGATCTATCCACTGATGCAAGTGAGGTGTTAAGCTCCCCTACTATTATTGTTTTGTTGTTGATATCTCCTTTTAGGTTTGTTAATAGTTGCTTTATGTACTTTGGTACTCCTGTGTTGGGTGCATACATATTTATAAGTACTATGTCTTCTTTGTGGAGTGTCCCTTTTATCATTATATATTGCCCCTCTTTGTCTCTCATTACCTGTTTTATCTTGAAGTCTACTTTGTCTGATATAAGTTTGGCAACATCTGCTTTCTTTTGTTTGCCATTAGCTTGGAGTATCATCTTCCATCCCTCAATCTGAGCCTGTGTTTGTCTTTAGAGCTAAGATGTGTTTCCTGGAGGCAGCAAATTGTTGGGTCTTGTTTTTTAATTCATCCAACCACTCTGTGTCTTTTGCTTGGGGAATTCAATCCATTTACATTTAGAGTGATTATTGATATATGAAGGCTTAATGCTGCCATTTTATCTCTTGTTTTTCAGTTGTTATGTATTTCCCCTGTTTCTCGTCCCATGTATTTTGGACTGCTAATTCAGTTTCGTGGCTCTCTATGATGGTTTTCTCAGTTTTCTCTTTATTTATCATTTGTGTCTTTGTTCTGATTTTTTGTTTAGTGGTTACTGTGTGGTTTGTATAAAAGATCTCGTAGATGAGATAGTCCATTCCCTGATAGCCTCTTGTTCCCCTAGTCTAAGCGGGTTTCATCTCTTTCCTCTTCCCCTTCTAAGTTGTTGTCACAACTTATTCCATTATGTGTTGTAAATTTGTGGTTAAAATGAAGTGATAATATTTATTTTTGGTGTTTTCTCTTCCTTTATCTTTAGAGTTATAATTAAGTGTTTCCTAATCTGTCTGATAGAATGTTGCAATTTCTGATTTTTCCTGCCTATTTATCTGCTTGCTCAAGGTTTTGTAAACCCTTTATTTCTTTTTTTTTTTCAGGTATGAGGGCTTTCTCGATCAAATCTTGTGTGTGTGGGGGTCTTGTGGCAATGACCTCCTCAGCTTTTGTTTATCTGGGAAAGTTTTTATTTCTCCATCATATCTGAAGGATATTTTTGCTGGATATAGTATTCCTGGCTGAAAGTTTTTGTCTTTCAAAATTTTGAATATATCATTCCACTCTCTCCTAGCCTGTAAGGTTGATGCTGAAAAATCCACTGAAAGCCTGATAGGGCTTCCTTTATAGGTTATTCTCTTCTGCCTTCCTACCCTTAATATTTTTTCTTTATTGTTGACTTTTGTCAGCTTTACTAATATATGTCTTGGAGAAGGTGTTTTTACTTTGATGCAATTAGGAGTCCTATTGGCTTCTAGTACACGTAATTCCAGCTCTGTCTCCAGGTTTGGGAAGTTCTCAGTTATTATTTATTTGAACAAGCTCTCTGCTCCTTTCTCTCTCTCTTCTCCCTCTGGAATACCTATAATCCTTATGTTGCATTTCCTAATTGAGTCAGATATTTCTCAGAGAATTTCTTCATTTCTTTTTAGTCTAAGTTCTCTCTCCTCCTCCATCTGAAGCCTTTGGGTGTTCCTATCCTCCAGATTGCTAATTCTGTCCTCCATATTATCAGCCCTGTTGTTTAAGGATTCCAGATTTCTCTTTATCTCATCCATTGTGTTTTTGATCTCTAACAATTCTGTTTGGTTTTTCTTATAGTTTCAATCTCTTTTGTGAAGAATTCCCTCTGTTCAGTAATTTGGTTCCTGATTTCATTGAACTGTCTTTCAGAATTCTCTTGTAGGTTGTTGAGTTTTCTTATGATGGCTGTCTTGAATATTTTGTCATTTAGATTGTAGATTTCCATGCCTTCAGGATTGATTTCTGGGTTTTTGTCTTTTTCCTTCTGGTCTGGAGTACTAATGTACTTTTTTATACCATTTGATGGAGTGGATTTGTGCTGGCACATAGTGATAGTTTCTGGATGCAGGTTCCACCTGCTGCCACTTGGGGGGGGGGCAGGAGCTGTGTAGTCTGAGCCCACTGCCATGATCCCTGTCAGTTGTGACTGTCTGAGCCTGGGTCACTCCTTGGGATCGTAGTGGCCTTGAGGGCTCCCCTACTAGATGGGAAGTGATCACATGGGGGCTCAGGGCTGCCATCACCTGTTTCCACAGTTGCGCTTGAGGCATGCTCCCACCCTTGGGGCCCAGCTGTGCTATGATCGCTCCAGCCAGGAAAGTAGTCGCACACATGCCTTGGGCTGCCTGCAGTCCAGAGGGTGCTCACCTATCTCCACCACCTCCTGGGCAGGGGGTAGTCCATCCAAATTCAGATATACACCTGCTCGGGCCTCTCAGGTGTCCTAGTGTGCTGTGTGGGTATCCTCTGCTAATCAATGAATGTCCTTTTAGTTGTAGTTCAAAGGGGGAGAGACACAGGGAACAGTTCACTCCACCACATTGCTGATGCCCCTCCTCTTGGCTGATGGTTTTTGTTTTCCAGTATTTTGAATATATCATTCCATACTCTCCTAGCCTGTAAGGTCTCTGCTGAGAAATCTGCTGAAAGCCTGATGGGGGTTCCTTTGTAGCTTATTTTTTTCTCTCTTGCTGCCCTTAATATTTTTTCTTTGTCATTGACTTTTGATAGTTTTAGTTTTATATGCCTTGGAGAAGGTCTTTTTGCATTGATGTAACTCTGAGTTCTATTGGTTTCATGTACTTCTATGTCCAGTTTCTTCCCCAGGTTTGGGAAGTATTCAGCTATTATTTTGTTGAACAAGCTTTCTGCTCCTTTCTCCCTCAATTCTTCCTCTGGGAGACCTATAAGCTTTATGCTACTTTTCCTAATTGTGTCAGATATTTCTTGAAGAATTTCTTCATTTTTTAAAAATCTTAGTTCTCTCTCCTCCTCCACCTGAAGCATTTCTAGGTTTCTATTTTCCAGGTCACTAATTCTCTCATCCATAAAGTTTGTTCTATTTTTTATGCTTTCTACATTATTTTTTATGTCATTAATTGTGTTCTTCATATCCAGAATTTTTGTTTGATTGTTTTTCAGGGCTTCAGTCTGTTTGGTGAAGTATTCCTTCTGTTTATTAATTTTGTTCCTGAACTCATTGAACTGTCTCTCTGAGTTTTCTTGTAACTCATTGAGATTCTTTATGATAGGTATTTTGAATTCTGTATCATTTAGGTTGTAATCTTCTGTGCCTTCAGGTTTGGTTTCTGGAGAGTTGTAATTTTCATTCTGTTCTGCAGTGTTACTGTAGTTCTTCATGGTGTTTGATGAAATGATCCTCTGCTGGCACATTTGTGGTAGTAATCACCTTTTTTTATTTGGGTATGGCTTTGTTTACTTTAGTTCTGGTCACCTGAGTCTCTGTGGGCTCAGATGCTGCTGTCCCATGCAACACCTGCGCTACTCTTCCTGGGTTGTCTTGACATGCTGCTTGCACTGCTGCCAAGGATGCTGGGTTAATGAGTGTCACTGTCATTGGCAGGGGCCTTGGAACCCAAGGACTTGTATACAGCCCCCGCTGCTGGTGGAGCTGATGTCTGGGTTGCCACCATTGGGAGCTGGGTTACTTGTTCTGCCATGGTTCCTGTTGCTTCTGGTCACAGATTCAACCTGCCACTGCTGGGGGTGGGGCAGCGGCTGTTTTCTGTTCTTGCCCCACCTTCTCATAATTGTGCCCATTAGGCTGCTCTGCATTCATGTGGGCCAGCCACAGCTGCTCAGCAGGGCACCTTTGTGCAGGCCAGGCTACCTCTCAGTGTGTCACATTCGGCACAGGATCATGCTCATGTGGGCAGGGCCACTGCTTGGGTGGGGTGCATTTGCCTAGGCTGAAGGGCTGAACTGCTGCCATTTAGTGGTGAGCATTCATGTGGGTGGGGCTGCCACAGCATGGTGCTGCTCCCACATGCTGTGCTACTGCTTCGCAAGCATTCACATGCAGGCCAGGCTGCCCCACATCCACTCACAGTCATGCTGGTAGCTGTGTGAGGATCCACAACCTGGATTGCTGCCACCAGGAAGGGAGAAGGGGCTGCTTCCATCATTTCACTGCTTCCTGGGGGTCCAGTCC
The DNA here is from genome assembly GCF_057802395.1 of Ceratotherium simum simum. Lineage (NCBI taxonomy): Eukaryota > Metazoa > Chordata > Mammalia > Perissodactyla > Rhinocerotidae > Ceratotherium > Ceratotherium simum. The sequence continues at coordinate 5,625,068 of NC_141935.1, forward strand.
ACCCACCTTCAGGTGTATGGTTGCATGGATCTCTCAGAGGTCCTGTTGTGCTGTGTAGGGAATCCTCTGTTGGTTAATGGATGTCCATTTAGTTGTAACTTAGAGGGGAGAGACAAAGCAAACAACTCACGCCATCATGATGCTGATGTGACTCTCAATAAATTCCTAGTTTCCAGTGGAATGACAATAAATTTCAATTTATATTTCTGAGATCACCAGAAATTGCTGAGTAAATAAATAAATAAGTGAACAAATAATTTTCAGAGCATTAATTCTAGCACATTGTTCACTGATTTGTTTTCTGTCTCTACAATTATATTCCTTTCCTTTAGTTGTAATACTGCTGACCTGCGCGTCATGACCAATCTGATGATTTTGGCTTTTGTAATGAAACATTCCGGTCAACTTGTTTAAAAGACCCATACTTTGTTTTACCTACATTTGTTGGGCAGATATTTCTGCCATATTTTTTCACATTATCTAAAATATCCAAATTATTTATACTTTCTTAGCTGAGTCTATCCTACAATAAGATGCAGAGAAAAGCATTCCTCTTCTTAAGAATTCTTCCTAACAAAACTAGTTCTTTGAGTTGATAATGATAAACATATTTATATTCAGCATAGCAAATACTGAATACTCTAGAAATTCATGGGTGCAGTTTTCTTCTTACAACTAAATTTTTGTGGTTACTGAAACCTTCCTGGAATGACTAATGCATAATATAAGTCTGAAAGGAAGAATGAGGATTTTTTAGATGAAGTTGAGGAGGGGAAAAACATACCGGTCAGAGGAATCTCATGGAGAAGAAGGTGCAAATGCAGTGAGGCTTCACTGAGCATCTAGCTCCCCTGTTCCCATTGTTCTCAGGGGCCCTTGTCTAGGATGCAGGTGGGGGATAAGACAGTGCTGATTTGAAGATCAGCTGGTACAAGGTTGTGAAGTGCTCCATACACCATGCTGAAGAATTTGGCTTGTATTCAAACTGAACTGGGCCTCAATGAAGGATTTTAAGTGGATCAATGAAGTGACAAGAAAAAAGTCATTAAGTTACAAGTAAGAAAACATATTAGAAAGGTGGGAAAATAGGATCGGGGAAATTTGTTATTGTTGGTTTAATTCCAGGGAAAAATGTCTGAGAGATGATGGTATCAAAGATGATGGCCAGTTTTTTTTTTTTTTTTTTTTTTTTTTTTTTTTTTGTGAGGGATACCAGCCCTGAGCTAACATCCATGCTAATCCTCCTCCTCTTTTTGCTGAGGAAGACCGGCCCTGAGCAAACATCTATTGCCAATCCTCCTCCTTTTTATCCCCCAAAGCCCCAGTAGATAGTTGTATGTCATAGTTGCACATCCTTCTAGTTGCTGTACGTGGGACGCTGCCTCAGCATGGCCAGAGAAGCGGTGCATTGGTGCGTGCCCAGGATCCGGACCCGGGCCGCCAGTAGTGGAGCGCACGCACTTAACCACTAAGTCACAGGGCCGGTCCCCCAGTTTTTTTTTTTTACACAAACCTTGGATGGATGGTGAAACCACAAAAGCAGAAGGCCAGGTACTTGTTGGAGATATAATAACAATGGGTTAAATTAATTTCTTTAACAAAATGTTTTGTCCACAATTACTCTTTTATCAGTAAGTAGAAAATATGTAATTTTTGCTGGTCACTCAGCGAAAATATTTATCATAATCAGCATATATCTATATTTAATTTTTTGTAGACAGTTGATGAATGTTATTGGCCACTGTTTTTTATAATCAGGACAACTATTTATCCTCAAACCAAATAAAATTCACAACATAATTTTAATCAGAATATTAACTTCCTTCAAAAATGAATGTTGAGAACAATAGATAAATTAATCATCAAGCATTCAAGTCAAAACAGAACTTTTGTTTGGTTGCCTGATTTACCTAAGGAAAACAAAATTTGTGTCTTTATATAACTATGTCTGGGCCACAATCCTTTAATATATAACAAATACTTTGGAATTTAATTTCCATTTATAAATTTCCTGCAAGTACCAGAAATTTTAAATGGATATTCTATATCTCAGAAGATAACTTATAAAGAAAATGAACAATTTCAGTATAAATGTAATAAGAGTTTTGAATACAGTGAAAGGGGGGATGCTGCATGCACTACATTTGGGTGGACTCCAGTTCCTTCATGTAAAGGTAATGTTATATTTCTTTTCTGTATCTTTTGCTGTATATTTAATCAATTGTTTTAATTTGTATGCTCCTTATAATTAAGAAGTTTATTTTTTTCTCATAATGGAGTGTTAATATTTATAGGAATTAACTATTATAAAGACAATATATCATACAATTTTATGTGTACAGGGTCCATTTTGAGATCAATAGGTATGAATATCTCAGTTTGAAGATAGACATAAACAGGAGCAGAAAATTTCAAAGCTCATTAAATAGATAGTGTAGGTCCAAAAACAAGTCTATATCAGAGCCAGGACTGTAACAGTCTTCCTAATTCCCAGGTACATATACTTCTCAAACAGTTAGATTGATTTTCTAAAGCCCAACATTTAGCTTTACAAAGAAAATTATATTAATATCATACGAGGAAACCCTCAATTGACAATGGAATAAGTGGAAGAAAATGGAGATATCATTAACCACAGGTCTAACATGAATCAACAGTGACGATGGCACTGAAAGGAACCACTAATTCTTTAAAAAAAGGAGGAGCACTGGCAATAGATGTTAGCTCAGGGCCGGTCTTCCTCAGCAAAAAGAGGAGGATTGGCATGAATGTTAGCTCAGGGCTGATCTTCCTCACAAAAAAACAAAACAAAAAAAAAACCAGCAAAAAAAACCCCTCTTGCTTAGCAAATATTTGTTTTAACAATGGGAAATCTCTGTTTTTCTGGTATGTGTTACTACAATTCCTAGGCTTACTTCTTGAAACTTGACTCATTTACACATACCTCCCCCCCAAAGATTACACATTTATAAAACATATTCCTTTTAGAATTTCATTTTCATTTTCTCAGTCACAAGTCATTACTTAAAGATTCAAGACTGTATGCTTTAGGGTTCTGCTTTCTTTTGGAAGAGAGATGCCAGAATTGGGATGCACTTGGATTGGGTCCTTTATTTTGCAAGAAAGTTTACTAAAGATCAATATAAATAAAGAGAGGTTCACCCCAAATTAGATAAGCATGCACTCTCTCTTACAACATGCTTCATCCTATTGAAATGAGTTTTACATTAACTAGATGTGGAGAAGTCTCTGTTAAAAGGAACTCCACTCTCTGTACCTCCACTAATGTATCACAAATACTTATTATTTTCCTGGTACAATGGAAGGATCTGCCTGCTGAGATATGATGAATTCCAAATCTATATATCTTATTTTCTCCAAGTCTGTAAGAAATTTAGAACTAAATAATAAAAGAAATTTAAATAAAATAATCTGGGATAAAATACTTAAATTTTCTTCCATCTGGTTTATGATTTGTATGTGTCAAGGGTTATATTTGGGGGTGATTTGTCATAACTTTGGTCTTTATCTCCCATAAGGGACAGTCTCTGACAATAAGCCATTTACAGGAATAATTAAAAGTACTAAGACTTGCTAACTAACAGACAACTTGGATCTAAATCCATCTGTTCCCCGTACAGACTGAATTTTCTACTGATTCACAAAATAGAGTGCTAACCTTGAATTATTATTCTTATTTCAAATGCTTCATGGTTGTTTCTAACAGTAGAAAAAATGTGGCCCCACACATTTGAATCATCTCAAAGATTATTATTTTGAAGAGACGCATCTGCCTTGGCAATATTTTAATAGCATCATTTATTTTAACAGTGAGTATGAGAGTAGAGAATTAAAATTTGTCAAGGGATTTATTTCCACTGCTTGAAAGTAATCACCAGAAGTTCTTTTACTCTTAATTAATTTAAGAAAATTTTCTCAATATTATTTGGCCAGTCTCTTAGTGAAACTCATGTTTTCTAATAGCTTTTGACTTCAAACATTGGTATTAAGTTCAGTTATAATATGAAGTAAAAACTAAGATGTGTAAACTGGACTGCAATAGGCATATAAAAATATGATAGATATAGCAGGAGAAGAGAGAGAGAAAAAACAAAACAAAATAAATGAACACATTTAAGGCTCATTTGTGGGTAATGTCAATAAACAGCAAGCACTGAAGACATATTTTACTTAAAACTTGTGTTTAGACGGTCAGATATAATTTCTGTTATTTCTAATATAACCATTGCTAATATAAATGCAATGTTAGCAACAGAGATCTTAAAGCTTGTTCTGACAGAATGGAGTATAAATTTAATGAGACTATTGCCGTACCTCTGGGAACTGAACATACAAAGTGGAAGTATAGTGTGGAGTGTAGGAGATATATAAGCAATAATTACAACTTTCTAGAATATGGTGTTTTACAGAATATCAGAGTGATAAGGAGGATAATGTGGGGTAAATTTCCATGTTTCTGTCATGAGGTTCTTGTGTCACAAGTTAAAATGTTGAAAACAGGAGGAAAAGCATCTATGGAGAGAAGGATAATGATTTAGTTTGACGTATAATAAGTTGGATATGCCTCTGAATTGTATACATGGACCTGTCTGTGTGAAGCTACAGTTGGATCAATGGATATGGATCACACTGAAGAAGTGATTAGCATAATGGTGGTAACTTTTTATCATGGAGAATGTGAAGAGGAAAACAACAGTATCCAGGAGAAATACTCATGTGCAACCATCTGTAAAGGCTGGATATCTATTCACACAATATCTAGAGGGTCTCCAAGGAAGAAGTTTCCGAGGTGGTGATAAGAATCAATAGGAAGATCCAGAGCAGAATCATTCAGAAATAAAGAATAGGTAGTGCAGAGGATAGGAACGAGCTTGGCCTGTATGAAGACAGGACAGAAGGCTATCGTGTTGCAGGTACAGAGAGTGAGCAGGAAAGTGGTAGGAGATGAGACCTGAGAAGGAAGCAGGGCCTAAAAATTAAGTAGAGTAGAGGAAGAGGAGCAGTTAGAAGTGAAATCAGTAAAATAAAATACTGCTGTTCAGACAAAGATAAGGAGAATATGAGTGTGAGGCTTTGGAGAACTTCAAGAAGTCAGTGATCAACAGTGTCAAATATCCGTGTCTTCAGTTCAACAAACAATTAAGGAGCCCATGATATATACCAACCACTGTGACATGGGGACTACAGAGAGTTCTGGATTTGGAAATTGGAGGACATTGGTGACATTTGTCAGAGCAGTGCCAGCACAATTTAGATGTCAGAAGCCAGATAGCAGTGGGTTGAAGAATAAATGGGAGGTGGGAAAGGAGACAACAAGTGTAAGATGCTATTTTAAGGATGTGGGCTGTGAAGGGGAGGGGAAATGTACATTAGCTGAACTTGGACCCAGGGTGGAGAGAACGAGTTTAACATTGGGGAAGCTTGCATATCAGCTTAAGAGAGAGTGGTTGACACAAAGAGAGAGGGAAGGAGTCAACAATCGTTCATGATTCATGGAAAATGACAGGCTAGAGAAGCTAGAATGAATATGCCAAAAAATAAATAAATAAATAAATAAATAAATAAATAAATAAATAAATAAATAAATAAATAAATAAATAAAAGCACCTTATCTTTGAGGGTTAAAGGAAAGGCTTTAAATCCAGAACAGATACAGCTGAGTTGAAGGAATGCTGGAGAGAAATCTAGGGCGCCCACAACGTTTACTCTCAATTGTTTTCTGTGAATGCAGGGACTTATTGCCTGTTGATGAAGAGGCAATTGTGTTAGGTGGCTTGAGGAAAATAAGGAGACTGGGGGTCACTTTCTTTGGGAAATGGAATTGGAGGTCAATTAGGGACATATAAATGGATTTCAGGCAATGTTGAATGTCTCCACAGGCTTTAGTCCAAGATAAACATGGCAGCAACAGAAATGGTGACATAACATTTCAAAAATATTTAAAAGACATGATATTTTATTAGAAAAGAAGTATTGCAAATGGTTCCATTGCTGAGATACAGCAAAGTTGATGGAAAGGACTGAGAAGGAACTTTATAACCTAGGATAGACTAGGTCAAGGGGTAGCACACTAGAGCCTGTTTAGGCTCTAGTCTAAATTTGACTAGGTCAAATCCAGCCTGTTTCTTTTTTTTTTTTAACAAACAAAGTTTTGTTGGAACACAGCAATGCCCGTTTGTTTATTTATTGCATGTGGCTACTTTTGTGCTACAACAGCAGAAGTGAGTTGGTGTGACAGGGACTTTTTATCTGGTCCTTTACATAAAAGATTTTCCACACCCTGGACTAGGTTGTCCTATTACAGTAAGAAAAACGTATTTCAAAATCTCAGTAGCCTAATAAGCTAAAGTTTATTTCCTATTCAGCCTAATAAACTAAAGTTTATTTCCTATTCATCCTCACTTCCAACATAGGTCTGAACGGACTCTACTCATTATATCCATTGTAAGAATCAGAGGCGAGAGACATCATCTTTCCATGTTCTTCCTTGATCACTGCAGCTGTGGGGAAGAGAACATAAGAATTCACACAATGGCTTTTAAAACTTCCTCCCTAAAGAGAAACATATTACTTCCACATTCATTTCCTTGTCTTGCAAGTCATATGGCCATGTCTCCTTCAAAGGAGCAGAGATATGCAATCCTACCGCGTTTCTGGAAAAAGAGACTCAGGATATTTGTAACCAGTCCTTATGAAAACTACAGAAGGCAAGGAGGTTGAAGGAAGTGGAAATAGTAGTGGAAGTGATATATCACGGATTCATTGCCACATAAGGAACATCATGAAGCATGTGATGGCTTTGGAGAAAGAGGATTCAAGAGTCCAGGAGGCAGAAATACATCAGATGAGAGATACAGTGAAGGAAACGAGTGATAGAGGAGAAGGATATGAGGCTGTGCTCATTTTAATGCCATTCTGTGCTGTGGTAAAGTCAAAAAAATAACATCTACTTTATTTTCATGTACTTGGTTATTGTAATGGGCAGTGATGTCTACATTATCTACATAGTCTTTTTCTTTTGAGAAACAACATGTGATCCTCCTTATATTCCACATGGTGTCTACACACCTGAAAGCACTCAACACAGAACTGAAGATGAAATCATATCTGAGTGTAAAAATGGCTTTTATCCTGCCACCCGAGGAAATACAGCCAAATGCACCAGTTCAGGCTGGGCACCTTCTCCAAGATGTAGCTGTAAGTTCCATTCATATCTTGACCTACTTCTTTTTTTTTTCTTTTTGATTTTTTCCTTTTATTTTTTTAATTGATGTTTTAATAGTTTATAACATTGTGAAATTTTGGGTTGTACATTTTTGTTTGACCATCACCATATATATGTCTCTCTTCACCCCTTGTGCCCACCCCCAAACCACTTCTTAATTCTGAAATTGCTTTCTCTTAAACACAAAAACATAGGGACACAATAAATGCAAATATTTGCCTTACAGTGTATGTAAAGTAGAGGCTTTAGAGTATTCTTTGCTTTTCAAAGTAGCCAGTTCTAAGTAGGATCAATAAAACATATTTGTAAACGAAAAACTTCTGATATTTTGCTATTCAACATTAAAAATATGTGTGTGTGTGTATGAATATATATATGTATATGTATATATATAACTAATGTAATTCTAATATCTGAATTAAAACATTGGGTAAGACTAGTGTCTTTGAACACCTAGTTTATTAATCACTTATTTCTGCGTAACAAATATCTCCCAAAACATGCTGGCTTAAAACAACAAAACTTATCTCAGAGTTTCTTTGGGTCAGGAATTTGGGAGTGGCTTAGCTGGGTAGTTCTGAGTCAGACTCCTGTGCTGCAGTCAGGATGCTGGTCTAGGCTGCAGTTCCTGGGTGGCTAGGCTGGGCTGGAGGACCTGCTTCCAGGACAGCTCACTCACGTGGCTTTTGGCAGAAACCTCAGTTCTGTACCACATGGGTGTCTCCACAGGTTGCTTGAATGGCAGCTCACTTTCTCCAGAGCTGGAGATTGGAATGAGAGGGGAGGAAGCCTCCATGCCATTTATGACCCAGTCACACACTGTTGCTTCAGCCATGCCTATTCTTTAGAAGTGAGTCACTAAGTCCAGCACACTCAAGGGGAGAGGAGTTAGCCTTCACATTTCGGAGGGAGCTGTGTTGAAGACATTGTGGAATTTTCTAAAATCATCACAGGAACAAAATGCCACTCAATTCAACAGAGTATTTTATTTCTGGGGATGTTTCCTCTGCCTTTTTTCTGTTTCTACGATTATATTCCTTTTTTTTATATATCACAGTTCATTGTAAAAATGAACCCACTTAAGCTGGATATTCCATGAATGAAAAACATAATGATACAAATAATAGGTCAATGGGCTCAATGTTAATTGTAGGCATGAGTCCAAATGAATTTTCAAAGCACGAGACCCTTGTAGAGGAAGCTATTATCAGTATGAAAGAGACTTCGATGTTCATTGAATATAAGGAAAGTATTTATCTTTATTTGGATTTAATTGACATATAACATTTTATTAGTTTCAGATGTACAGCATAATGATTTCATATTTGTATATATTGCTAAATGATCACGACGACAAGTCTAGTCAACATCTGTTACCACACATAGTTACACATTTTTTTCCCCTTGTGATGAGAACTTTTAAGATCTAGCCTCTTAGAAAGTTTCGAATATAAAATACAGCGATAAAACTATGGTCACCATGCTGTGCATTACATCTCCATGACTTCATTATTTTACAACTGTACCTCTTGACCACCTTCACCCATTTTGCCCACCACCCACACCCTGCCTCCTGCAACCACCAATCCATTGTCTATATCTACGAGTTCTTTTTTATTAGGTTCCACATATAAGTGAGATCATACAGTACTTGTCTTTCTCTCTCTGCCTTATTTTACGTAGCATAATGCTCTCAAGTTCCATCCATATTGGCACAAATGGCAAGATTTCCTTCTCTACTATGGCTGAATAATATTCCATTGTGTATATATATATATACACCACATTTTCTTTATTCCTTCGTCCACCAATGGACACGTAGGTGGCTTCAATGTCTTGGCTATTGTAAATAATTCTGCAGTGAACATGGGGTAACAGCTATCTTTTTGAGACAGTGATTTCATTTCCTTTGGATAAATACCCAGAAGTGAAATTGCTGGATCGTATGGTAGTTCTATTTTTAATTTTTTGAGGAACCTCCATACTGTTTTCCATAGTGGTTATACCAATCTACATTTCCACCAACAGTTCACAAGCGTTCCCTTTTCCCCATATCCTCACCAACACTTGTTATCTCTTGTGCTTGATGACAGCCATTCTAACAGGTATGAGCTGAGAGCTCATTGTGGTTTTGATTTTCATTTCTCTGATGGTTAATGATGTTGAGTATCTTTTCAACTACATGTTGGCCATCTGTGTGGCTTCTTTGGGAAAATGTCTGTTTAGATCCTCTGCCCAGTTTCTAATTATATTGTTTGTTTTTTGTGGATATTGAGTTGTATGAGTTCTTTATATATTTTGGATAATAATCCCTTATCAGACAGATGATTTGCAAATATTTTCTCCCATTTAGTAGGTTGCCTTCTCATTTGTTGATGGTTTCCTTTGATGTGCAGAAGCTTTTTAATTTAACATAGTTTTCTCACTTTTTTATTTTTACTTTTTGCTGCCTTTGCTTTTGATGTCAAGTTAAAAAAATCATCTCCAAGACCATGTCAAGGACCTTACCCTCTATGTTGTCTTCTAGGAGTTTTATGATTTCAGGTCTTATGTTGAAATCTTTAATCCATTTTGAGTTAGCTTTTGTGCATGTGGTGTAACATAGTGGTCCAGATTCCTTCTTTTGCATATGACTGTCCAGCTTTCCCAATGCCATGTATTGAAGAGACTGTCCTTTCCCCACTATATATTCTTGGCTCCATTGTCATTAATTAATTGACCATATATGTCAATTTCTGACCAGTTTATTTCTGGGTTCTCTATTCTGTTTCATTCCTCTATGTGTTTGTTTTTATGCCAATACCATACTGTTTTGATTACTATAGCTTAGTAATATAGTTTGAAATCAAGAAGCAGAATTCCTCCAGCTTCGTTCTTTCTTAGGATTGCTTTGATTCTTTGGAGTCTTCTGTGGTTCCAAACAGATTTTAGGATTGCTTGCTCTATTTCTGTGAAAAATGCCATTGGAATTTTGAATGGGCTTGCTATGAATCTGTAGATTGCTTTTGGTAGTGTGGACACTTCAACAATATTAATTTTTCCAATCCATGACCATGGAATATCTTTCTGTTTGTGTTTTCTTCAATTTTGTTTTTTCTCATTGTCTTATAGTTTTCAGTGTACAGGTCTTTCACCTCCTTGGTTAGATTTATACCTAGTTATTTTATTCTTTTCAGTACAATTGTAAATGAGATTGTTTTCTTAGTTTCTCTTTCTGATAATTCATTATTAGTGTATCAAAATCCAACAGATTTTTATATATTGATTTTTTTTCACTGAATTTGTTAATTCAAAGAGATTTTTGGTGGAGTCTTTCTGGTTTTATATAATATATCATCATGTCATCTGCAAATAGTGACAGTTTTACTTTTTCCTTTGCAATCTGGATGCTTTTATTTCTTTTTATTGCCTAATTTCTCTAGCTAGGACTTCCAATACTGTGTTGAATAAAACTGGTAAGAGTGAGCCTTCTTGTCTTGTTCCTGGTCTTAGAGGAAAAGCTGGCAGCTTTTCATTGTTGTGCGTGATGTTGGCAGTGGGCTTGTCATCTTGGGCCTTTATTATGTTGAGGCACCTTCCCTCTAAACCTACTTTGTTGAGAGCAAAGTAAATGCTGAATTTTGTTGAATGCCTTTTCTGCGTCTATTGAGATGATCATATAATTTTTATCCTTCATTTTGTTAATGTGGTATATTGTACAGATTGATTTGTTAACGTTGACCCATCCTTGCATCCCTGGAACACATCCCACTTGATCATGGTGTATGATCCTTTTAATGTATTGTTGAATTTGGTTTGCTAATATTTTGTTGAGGATTTTTGCATCTGTATTCATCAGGAATATTGTCCTGTAATTTTCTTTTCTTTTGGTGTTTTTTCTGGTTTTGGAATCAGGGTACTGCTGGCTTTATAAAATGAGTTTGGAAGTGTTCCCCCCTCCTTCGATTTGTTTGAAGAGTTTGAAAAGAATTGGCGTTAATTCTTCTCTAAATATTTAGTAGAATTGACCAATGAAATCATCTGGTGTTGGACTCTCGTTTGTTGGAAAGTTTTTGATTACTGAGCTGATCTCCTTACTAGTAATCAGTCTGTTCAGATTTTTAAATTTCTTCATGATTCAGTCTTAGTAGGTTGTATGTTTCTAGAAAAGTATCCTTTTCTTCTAGGTTGCCCCATTTGTTAGCATAATTGTTCATAGTTGTCTCTTATGATCTTTTTATTTCTGTGGTATCAGTGGGAATGTCTCCTCTTTCATTTCTGATATCATCTATTTGAATCTTGGTGAGTCCAGTTAAAGGTTTGTCAGTTTTATCTTTTTAAAACACCAGCTCTTAGTTTTCTTGATATGTTCTGTTGTCTTTTTGTTTGTCTTTCTTTTATTTTCACTCTGATTTTTGTTATTTCCTTCTTTCTACTAACTTTGGACTTTGTTCTTCTTTTTCCAGTTCCTTGAAGAATAAAATTGGTTTGTTTATTTGAGATTTTTTTGTTTCCTGATGTAGGCTTTAATTGCCATGAACTTCACTCATAGAACTGCTTTTGCAGCCTCCCATAAGTTTTGGTATGTTGTATTTCCATTTTCATTTGTCTCAAGGTATTTTTTGATTTCTCCTTTGATTTTTTCTTTGACATATTGGTTGTTCAGTAGCATGTTGTTTAATCTCCATGTATCTGTGGATTTTCCAGTTTTCTTCTTGTAATTGATTTCTAGTTTCATACCATCATGGTTGGAAAAGATGCTTGATAAGTTTTCAATTTTCTTAAATGTATTAAGATTTGTTTTGTGATTTATCTTGGAGACTGTTCCATGTGCACTTGAGAAGAATGTGTATTCTGTTCCTTTTGGACGGTATGATCTATATATATCTGTTAAGTCCATCTGGTCTAATGTGTTGTTTAAAGTCAATGTTTTCTTATTGATTTTTCTGTCTGGATGATCCAGTAGTGAAAGTGGGGTGTTATAGTATCCTACTATTATTGTATTTCTGTCTGTTTCTCCCTTTAGGTCTGTTAATATTTGCTTTATATATTTAAATGCTCCTGTACTGAGTGCATAAATATTTACAAATGTTATATCTTGTTGTCATATTGACCCCTCTGTCATTATGTAATGCCTTTCTTTGTCACTTATTATAGTCTTTGTTTTGAAGTCTATTTTGTCTGATTTATATTTATAGCTACCCCACCTTTCTTTGAGTTTCCATTTGCATGGAATATATTTTTCATCCCTTCACTTTCAGTCTGTGCATATCTTTAGATTTGAAGTAAGTGTCTTGTAGGCAGCATACAGATGGGTCTTGTTTTTTTATCCATTTAGAAACTCTATGTCTTTTGATTGTAGAATTTAGTCTGCTTTCATTTAAAGTAATTATTGATAGGTATGTACTTATTGCCATTTTGTTAATTGCTTTCCTGATACTTTGTAATTACTCTGTTTTTTTTCTTCTTCTCTTGCTCTCTTCCTTTGTGATTTGATGATTTTCTGTTGTAGTATGCTTAGATTCCTTTTCCTTTAACTTTTGTATATCTAATATAGACTTTGCTTTATGGTTACCATGTGGCTTACATAAAATAACTCATATTTATAACAGTCTATTTTAACTTATAACAACTTAAGTTTGATTGCATTCTAAAGCTCTATTTTTTTTTTTGAATGTTAAACTCCTTTTTTTTTTGAGGAAGATTGGCCCTGAGCTAACATCTGTTGCCCATCTTTCTCCTGTTTTCCTTTTTTCTCCCCAAATCCCCAGTAGATAGTTGTATGTCATAGTTGTGCATCCTTCTAGTTGCTCTATGTGGGATGCCACCTCATCACGGCTTGATGAGTGGTGTGTAGGTCTGCGCCCAGCATCTGAACCTGTGAACCCTCCGCTGCAGAAGCGGAGTGCTTGAACTTAACCGCTACGCCACCGGGCTGGCCCCTAAAGCTCTATATTTTTATCCCACCCCCCACGTTTTATATTTTGATGTTACAACCTACATCTTTTTATCATATGTATCTCTTAAGAAATTATTGTAGTTACATTTTCACTACTTTTGTCTCTTATTCTTTGTACTAACTTTATAAGTGATTATCCCACCACCTTTAGAACATTAGATTATTCTAAATTTACTCTATATTTACCTTTGCCAGTGAGTTTTATTCTTTCATATGTTTCCTGTTCCTAATTAGCACCCTTTCATGTCAGCTTAAAGAAGTCCCTTTAACATTTCTTGTAAAGCTCATCTAGTGATGATAAGCTCCTTTATCTATTGCTTGTCTGGAAAATTCTTTATTTCTCCTTCAATTCTGAAGGACAACTTTTCCAAATAGAGTCTTGTTGGTTGGCAGCTTTTTTTCCTTCAGCTCTTTGAATATATTGTGCCACTCTCATCTGGCCTGGAAAGTTGCTGCTGAAAAATATGCTTATAGTCTAATGGAGGTTCCTTTGTACAGAACAAGTTGTGTGTCTCTTGCTGCTTTTAGTTTCAATCCTTATCTTTACCTTTGACATTTTAACAAGAATGTTTATCGGTGTGGTTCTCTTTGGAATCATCTCATTTGGAAATCTCTGTGCTTCCTGAATCTAGATTCTGTTTCCTTCCCCAGAGTAGGAAGTTTTCAACGATTATTTCTTCTAATAAGTTTTCTGCCCCTTTATCTTTCTCTTCTCCTTCTGGGACTTCTATAACACGGATGTTGGTCTGCTTGATGTTGTCTCATAGTCCCTTCAGCTATTTTCACTCTTTTTTTCTTTTCTAATTGGGTGAATTCCACCACTCTGTCTTTGACTTCACTGATCCTTTCTTCTGTTTCATCTAGTCCATTGTTGAACTTTTCTTTTGCATTTTTTAGTTCAGTTTTTGTATTTCTTGGCTCTGTGACTTCTGTTTGGTACTTTCTCAAATTTTCTATCTCTTTGTGGAAATTCTGACTATGTTCTCCAGAACTCAGGATCTTTATAACTGTTATTTTGAATACTTTATTGGATAAATCATTTATCTTCATTTCATTAAGGTCTTTTATGGGGTTTTATCTTGTTCTTTCATTTGGAACATATTCCTTTGTTTCTTCATTTTTCTTGACTCTCTGTGTTTATTTATATGCGTTAGATAAAACTGCCACTTTTCTCCCAGTATTGAAAGTGTGACCTTGCATAGAAGATGAACCTTATTGTTCAACCGTGTCCCAGCTCTTTGTTGTCTCTCAAGTCTTTGGATTTATTTTTAGTGGTTTCCAGTAGTTGAGGGTATGCCAAGACCTGTCAGTGTCCCAAAGGGGAAAATCTCAGTCAGCACCGAGATTCAGGATGATTAGAAGCTAGGTCCTCAGGCAGCAGCTTTTAAAGTATGCAAATATGTGTCTTTCAGGGGAAGACTGGGATATGGCTATATCTGAGCTGAGCTGTGGGGTGATAACTAGTTAAGAACCATTTCTTTCTTTCTTACTGTCCAGTTGAACTTGTGAACACAAACCCTGCTGGTCATCAGAGCCAGACAACCATCTCATGATCCCTGGGCAGTAGCTACAGAAACGGGGGCACCAGCTATAAAAACCATGACTCCAGCTCCCATTCAGGAGATATTAGTGCACTTGAGCCCAGCAAAGGGGGAGCGTGAAGATAGCACTTGCCCTCCAAGGTCTATGGAGAGGGGAATACTCTGGGCCATTAGTTGTGTGTTCAATTACAAGTCTGCCTCTCAGTCCTCAGCTATGAAGATCAGCTAATAGGCCTCTTTCACAGTAAGACTGGACTCCTCAGTCTTTTGCCTCTACTCTGCCCTTGGGGTGGTAGCCAGTTAAAAACACTTTGTCACTTTGTTACAGTCCTGTGGGACCCATGAGCATAAGCCCTACTGGCCACCAAAGCACCTGGGTATCCTGGGGCACCATATGAGGGTACAGATACCAGTGAGCTGGAGTAAGGCAGAAGGGCAGCACACAGTGGTGTCCCGTGGCTTCAGTCTCAGAGAGCACTTAGTAGGCCCCTAGATATGTCCCCAACCAGAAGCCTGCCCCTCAGGCCAAAGCTCCAGGACAAGCTAATAAAGCCTCTTTCACAGAAAAATTGAGGTTGTACTTCAGTCTGCATCTGCACTGTGCCATGTGGGTGGTAGATGACCACAAACTGTCTGTCCAGTTGTTATAGTCTCATGAGACCCATGACCACAGGCCCCACTGGCCCCTAAAGGTCAGTGATCAAGAAACATCCCCTGGGTGGCAACCACTAAATCTGGTGTCTGGGGAACTAGACACTTGTACCAGCTCCCATCTGGGAGTTAAGGGTGCTCTGGAGCATGGCAGAGGGAGAGCATGAAGATAGCACCACCTTCCAGGGTGTCTGAAGAAGATTAAGTCAGTCCTTAGATGTGTGTTTAATTAGAAATCAGCCCCTCACACCACAGCCATGAAGATAAATCTAATAGACCTCTCACAGAAAGACGGGGGCAAGTCTGTGCCTCTCTGCTGTGCTCTTGGGGTGGTAGCCTGTTAAAAACTTTTTCTCCATTTGTTACAGTCCTATGGAACCTGCAAGTAGCCACCAGACACAAGCAATCTAGCGGTATCGCCTGGGTGCAAGCCACGAAAATCAGGGCCTCAGAGAAGGGTACAAGCTCCTTTACAAGAGATGCTGGTGATCTGGAGTGAGGCAGAGGAATAGCACAGGATGGCATCCGCTGGCCTCCATCTCTGGGGAGTATTTCAGCAGGCCCCTAGATGTGAGTTAAATTAAATGCCTGCCCCTCAGGCCAATGCTTTATGATAGACAAATAAGCCTCTTCCACAGAAGGTCTGAGTACTTTCCAGTTGGCTCTCTGCATTGGGCCTTGGGGTGGGTGAAAACACACATGTGGGCCCTTTAAGAATGGTTTCTCAGTTAGCTACGGCTTTGTGGGTCTTGTGGACATAAGCCCAGTTGTTTTTCAAAGCTAGATGTTTTGGAGGCTCATCTTTCTGGTGCAGGACTTAAAGTTGGGGTGCTAGATGTGGGGTTCAAACCCTTTACTCCTCGGGGAGATGCTTGGAGTTTCATGTTGCCATGTTGGGTCGCTGTGCTGGGAGGAGGTTTATGGCAAGGTGTCCAGTCCTCCTACCCACTTCAGTGTGGTTTTCCCTCATTTGCCGGATTTGTATGAGTTACTCAGCTAGCTTTTGTTTTTTTTTCAGGGAAAATTGTTCTGTATGTAGCTATAACTTTGATGCATTTGTGGGTGGAGGTGAGTTCAGTATCCTCCTACATTGCCATCTTGAATGACTTCCATAAGGAAAATATTTAATCACATTTATGGTTGACTTATGAAAATGATAGATAAACCCAATTATATCTGGATCTCAGCAAAGTTATTCCACAAGGGACCCTCTGATGATCTTGTGGACAAGATGGGGAAATTGACGGGTGAGATGGCTTATCTGATAGTTTGTAATTTCATTAAATAAACTTCTCTGATGATCAGATGCAGGACTTTGTTCTTAGGCCTACTCCATTACTCATTTTTGTCATCAAACAGTTTAATGACTTAGAGGAAATGCAGTACAAATTCACAACTGGAATGATACAAGGCATAATGTAGTGAATCTCATTAGGCCAGATTCGTCATCATAAAGAATCCTATATGCTAGGTTGTTAATTATCATGCTAATAACATGATATTTAGCCATGGTAACTCTAAGATCCTGGGCTTGGGTCAAAGGAATTAGCTGTGGAAATATAGACAGATTAGAAACAGTTTTAAAAATTAGTGAATATTTTATTCAATTTTGAGATCAGTTTGAGTCAAAACTATGAGGAACCACCATAACTGGTAATGAGGCCACATCCTGCACTGGTAGAAGCGTAAGAGGTAGAAGGAGGCTATTCTAAGTCCTGCCAGCATCAGTGCTGATCAGACCATATGTGGAATGTTATATCTGCTTCAGGAATGATCTTGTTGGATGGTAAAGACAGATTTAAGTGTTCTCAAATGAAAGAGAAAAATAGCAGAGGGGCTCAGGCCTGTGATAATAATAACACCTACTTTTAATTATACCTACTTTGTGTACCTTTTGAAAAGAAAACTCATTGGACTATTTTATTTTTTTCATATCCTTTGAAACACCATAATGAGCTGGATAACCATACTTGTTCTGAAATCAGACAACCAGGATTCAATTCTCTACTCTCTAATTTAATGGAAAATTTAATTGAGTTCCTTTAGACTCAGTTCTTGCAAATCCAAAGATTTAAGCTTGCTCAAGGTAGAACTATTGTTAAATGACACACATTTTGACATATCATAATAAAATTCATCCAAGGATGAAGAGAAAGTACTCTCAATCTCCAAAAAGCAGTGGGAAGAAAAACTAGAACGTTACTGAAAAAGAATGAGACTAAATGACCATTTTAATCTCAATATTGGAAGCTTCAAAAAAGTCGGGAAAACATCTATCAATGATGAGAGTTATAGACTTTAGCCCAAGAATCCATACCTAGAGAAGGTATCATTCGCAACTCTTTGTTAAAGAGAGACATTAGCATATGCAAGGATTCGAAGTTTATAATCCATGTAACAAATCTGTAGAAACTACTTGAAAAATTTCTCTTATAAAGTAAAAAAGAAAATGGATCAGTGATCTTAAGGAAGATGAAGATGATAGTGAATACTTGGTGTGTATAAACCTGTGTCTGTGAGTGTGCTGGAAGATTTTTTTTTTTAACATGTTGCATAAGGTTTCTTGTAATAGAATCACACTTTACAGAAAAAACTTCTTATACTCATCTGGTATTAAAAGTTCTAGATTATCTCTAAATCATTGAATGAAAAGGGCAAATTTTTCTGAAAAATATTATATATAAGTCTATTATAAACAACATAGCACCTAAACATACAGGTTAAAATTATTCAGTATATTGGAGGAACTGAATAAAACATAATTGTATTATACTTCATTTAAAAATATTTATAAAACATATTTTAAAACCTCTCATTCTCCAATTAGAAGTAAACTATCAAATGTTTACCATAA
Source organism: Ceratotherium simum simum (assembly GCF_057802395.1). Lineage (NCBI taxonomy): Eukaryota > Metazoa > Chordata > Mammalia > Perissodactyla > Rhinocerotidae > Ceratotherium > Ceratotherium simum. The sequence continues at coordinate 5,643,298 of NC_141935.1, forward strand.
TCTTAACTATTTGGGTATTAAGAAATATTGCTACTTCATTTCTCTAGTTAAATGAAGAAAGGAAAATTTGCCTCAATGAGTGGTTTGAGGCATGAGTAAGCATGTTATTTTTCTGTATGATGTGATCAATGGAAAATTTTTGTGCTTGTCTGTGTAGGGGAAGAGGGAGAATCTCCCCCTCCACCCTTTCCCTTAAGGTTCTTATGACTGGTCAAATAATTAAAGAGGCAAGTTAACAGGAGAATATAAAACAAAGTTTAATAACAACTATACATGGGAGAAACCTAGGAAAAACTAAGCAACTCAGCCATCTGGCCAAGGTTGTCATCTTAAATACGTCTTCAGGTTAAAGACAAAGGAGGATGTTGGGGGTAGTGGTTTGGGACTTCTTCAAAGGGGAGGAAGGCAATTCATATGGAGATGGATAAGCAAATGTTTGTTAGACAACTGTTTACCGGGCCACCTAGAGAATGTGCTCCAAGAGACAGAATTTTGATAAGCTGGGCTTGTTGGTGCCTTTCTTATCACACCTAGTTTATATTATACTATAGTTATCTCATAGCATTGGCTCCTTCCTGGAACAGGCTTTTTATCTTAAATTCTTTTAGGCAATTTTGGGGAAGGCCAAATGTTCTTCCCGAGTCTTCTGAGCCTTTGTTGTCTTCAGCTCAAAATAATCTGCATAGAGTGGTGCATCTTGGGGTGGCCTGCCCTGAACCCCCTCTTCTGTATTTCTTACATAGTTTCCAACAAATAGAAAATAAACCTAATGAATGTTAATCCAAAAAAAAAGAACCACAACCCTGCCATCTCCCTACAGTGAGTTGGTCTGAGAAGAAAAGGCAGGGCTCTGATTTCTGGTGAGAATGGAAAAGAAAGGAAAAGAAGATAGAGGAGCTGGGTGATAAAATCAGTACTTTCATCTTTCAACCAAGATGCTCATTTAATCAACCAGGGCTAGGATACACGTACTCAAGGAGAATTAATTAAATAGGTCTGTACAGTTTTCTTCCTGGAGAGTCTTCATACAAGTTTATATATAATACAACCCACAAGACATAATTTTATCTTCATTACCAAGGACTTCCTCACATACTTCAGTCATCTGAATTTTATAACTTTTCTTGTCCTAGAAACTCTAATGCAATGAGGATAATTATGCTAATAAGAGAATATGTTAGATCAATGAAGCAATTCATCTCTAATTTGGTTTTTTATTAAAGTAAAATATCATTCATGCTGGTTTTGTTATTTTTTTATTGCAAGTGAAGCATTGTGATTTTCCAGAAATAAAACATGGATATCTCTATCATGAAGACTACTATAAACCACAATTTCCAGTATTTGCAGGACATTATTATTCCTATTACTGTGATCAAAATTTTGTGACTGCTTCAGAATATCACTGGGATTATATTTATTGCAGATGAGAAGGATGATCGCCAGCAGTACCATGCCTCAGTAAGTAAATCTCTTTATAATTGTATATGTATAAGTATTTCAAAGAGTGGAAAGAGAAAACACATAAGTGAACAAGATTAAGTCTTGTTAGAAAAAAAATAAGGCTAAGGAATGAGTTCTATGAGCAAAAAGACCAATATAGATCTTTCCTTTCATGAGGAGCTCTTCATGAGAATCCAATAAGAAATAAAGATAGAGACTTTGCAAGAATATATATGTCATTTACACATTTTTAAATTATAAAACTAAAGGTAAATAATATTGAATATTAATTTTTCTTTTTAAAGGAACATTTGGTAGTAGCTTTAGTTTTTCTTAAGTTATACATTATGTTTGGAAGTCTATTCATTTTAATTTAAATATTGAAAAGATAATTGTTAATTTACTATTTTGACCAAATTTATGGATTTTTTTAGAAATTTACATCTACCATTTTTATGATCCTTAGGACAATGTACTTCCAATTATTTGGAACATAGGAAGTATCCATATTATGGAAAAAAATATTTACAGGGTCAGTCTGTAAAAGTTGAATGCTATCCTGGCTACAGTCTTCCAAATGAGGAGAGCTTAATGACATGTATGGAGAATGACTGGTCCCCTCCTCCCAGACGCATCCGTGTCAGTAAGTATACTGGTCTGAGACCCAATATGTTTATGATTTGCTAATACTCATCTATAGTAACTGTGACAAACTGTTTATATCAACTTCTTGTTTTGCCAATGGACCTATTTGATTTTAGTTTTTCCAAGTGTGTATGAATGGATATAAAATTTCTTGATACATATATAGCAAAGTAAATGAGCATATTAATCTACATTAATCAAGAAAACAGTAAAAACACTACAAAGAAGAAACCTGTAATAATAGAGTGACATCAGCAAGATGACAGAAAAGGAGATTCTATTTTCTTCTCTACAAAGAACACTAACTTTGACAATTGACAATGAGAACGTCTTTGTGGGAGTTTGAGAATCTAGCAGAGAAGTTTCAGCACACCATTGGAGCAAAAACATCCAAGATTGGATGCATTGAAAAGGGTGAGAGGAAGAGTTTCACTTACTAGAGTCACCCCTCCGCTAAAGTGGCACAGCTCAGTGCCAAGAGAGATTCACTTGGCCCATTATTTCTCCACTGGTGGAAAGAAAGAGCTTGTGAGTGAGCATTTGGCTTCATCAGCTGTTTGAATCACAGACAAAATGTCCCATTTCTTTCCCACCACATCCAGAATACTGAGGTGACCTGCATGACTGAGGGTTTTGGCAAAAGCTTGGAGCATAGCAGCCAGGGCTCAGATACCTCAAGGGACACAGATCCTACTAACCCTGCTCCAGACTCCATCAGGAAGCTCAGCCACTAGCCATTGGCGATGCCTTGCCTGTAGACCCTCTCACCTATGGGCATCCCCAACATACTGCACATCTCACCTGCATACTCCTCTCCCCATCTCATGGTCAGCTCCCTGTGTACATCCCCAAAAGTACCAAATGGGAGCCTTTTCAGATGGCTAGTGAGCACATTCAGAAAACCATCCAGACTCCACAGGAATGGGAGAAAGCACAAACATGAGCATTTAGCATTGCCTCTGGGAAAGCAAACAGGAAGCTGTCAGCACCAAGACTTGCTTTGCAAGATTGAGAGAAGGCCTAAAATGTAAGAATTCCCTCCCAGAAGGCAACAAGACATGTAGAGTGATGTTTCCATAAAAAGGTCTGAAAAAGCCTCAGAATTCCTAGCAGGAGTGAGAGAAGTGCTGGCTTTCCTAGTCAGTCAATAAAGACTAGAGGAATTGACTGCTTCTTCAAATGCAAAGACAGCAATGCAACTTCAAGAACCATGAAAAATCAAGGAAACATGATACCACAAAAAGCACACAATAATTTTCTAGTAACTAACTCAAAATAATGAACATCTATGATTTACCTAATAAAGAACTCAAAATACTTGTTTTAAGGAAGCTCAGTGACCTACAAGAAAACAGAAGTAAATTCAAAGAAATCAGGAAAACAATGAGATAGAAATCACAAAAAAGAACCAAATAGAAATTCTGGAACTGAAGAATACAATGAATGAAATGAAAAATACGATGAGAGCATCAACAACAGACTTTATCAAACATAAGAAATAATATATGAATTTGAAGACAGGTTATTTGAAATTTTCCAGTCAGAGGAGAACAGTGGAAAAATAAATTACAAAGTGAAGAGAGCCTACATGACTTATAGGATATTATGAATGGAAACATTTTAGGCATTAAGGGAGTCCCAGAATGAGAAAAGTTGGAGAAAGGGGCATAAAGTTTATTTAAAGAAATAATGGCTGAGATCTTACCAAATCTAGGAAGAGATATGGACTATTAAAATAAAGAAGGTCATAAGTCTCCAAAGAGATTCAACCCAAGGAGATCTTTTACAAGACATATTCTAATAAAAGTAGCTGAAAAAAGACAGAGAGAATTTTGAAAGCAGTGAGAGAGAAAATTACCTCACATACAAGGAACCCCTATAAGGATATTAGGAGATTTATCAACAGAAACTTTGATGCTGGGAGAGAGTGGGAAGATATATTCAAAGTGCTGAAGCAAAAAAACTGTCAACCAAGAATACTTTACCCAACAAAGCTGTCTTACGGAAATAAAGGAGAGATAAAGACTTTAGTGGACAAATTAAAACTGAGGGAATTCATCAACATTAGATTTGCCTTATAAGAAATGCTAAAAGGAGTTCTTCAAGTTGAAATGAAAGAGCATTAACTAGTAACATGAAAACATATAAAGATATACAACACACTGGAAAAGGTAAATATATGGTCAAATTTAGAATACTCTAATACTATAATCTGGTGGTGTATAAGTCACTTAATTCCAATATAAACATCAAAGGATGGAAGTTTTAAAAATAACTATATCTACAATAATTTGTTAATGGATACTACATATAAAAATATATAAAATGTGACACAATACCATAAAATGTGGGGAGGGGAGTAAAAGGGTAGAGTTTGTGCATTCAAAGTCTATTTGTTATCAGCTTAAACTAGACTGTGGTATCTTTGATATTTGATGTAAGCCTTGTGATAACCACAAAGCAAAATCTACAGAAGATTCGCAAAAGATAAAGAGAAAGAAATCAAAGCATAGCACTATGGAAAAAAAATCATCAATTCACAAAGGAAGACAGCAAGAGAGGGAGAAAGGAACAATGCAACTACAAAGAAGCTAGAAAACAATTAATTAGATGGCATTAGTAAGTCCTTACCTATCAATGATTACTCTAAATATAAATGGATTAAATTATCCAATCAAAAGACATAGAGGGCTGAATGGATAAAAGGAAAAAAGAAGACCCAGCTATGCACTATCTACAAGACTCACTTCCGCTTTTAGGACACACATAGGTTGAAAGTAAAGGGATGGAGTAGGATACTCTATGTAAATGGAAACCAAAAGAGACCAGGGGTAGCTAAACTTATGTCAGACAAATAGACTTTAAGTGAAATAGGAACAAGAGACAAAGAAGCCATTACACAATGATGGAGGGGCCAAATCATCAAGAGGATGTAACAATTGTAACTACATATTCTTCCAACATTGGAGCACATAAATATATTAAGCAAATACTGAATATATTAAGCAAATCTGAAGGGAGAAATTGACAGCAATATAATAATAGTAGGAGACTTCAATACACCACTTTCAACAATGCATAGATCATCCACAGAGAAAATCAATATGGAAATGTTGAACTTGAAATATACTTTGGACCAAATGGACCTAACAGACATATACAGAACATTCTATCCAACAGCAGCTGTATATATATTTTCTTAATCACACATAGTACATTCTTCAGGATAGATAAGATGTTAGGTAAAAAAACAAGTCTCAAAATTTAAGAAGTTTAAAATCACACCAAATATCTTTTCTGACCACAATGGGATGAAAGTAAAAATCAATAACAGAAGGAAAGCTGGAAAAATTCTCAAATATGTGGAAATTAAACAACTCACTCCTGATAAAACAGTGAGTCATAGAAGACATCAAAGGGAAATCAGAAAATCTCTTAAAAGAAACAAGAAAACACAACATATCAAAGAACTGCTAAAGTAGTTCTATGAGGGGTGTTTATAGTGATAAATACCTTCATTAAGAAAAAAGAACGATCTCAAAAAAGCAATCTAACTTTTTACCTCAAAAACTAGAAATAGAATAACAAAGTAAGCCTAAAGTTAGTAGAAGGAAAAAAATAACAAAGATCAGAGAAGAAATATATGGAATAGAGACTAGAAAAAATATTAAAAAATAAACAAAATTAAAACCTAGTTATTTTGAAAAGATAAAAAAATTGATAAACCTAAGGCTGATTAACTAAGAAAAGAGACAAAAGATTAAATAAATGAAAGCAGAAATGAAAGGTATTGCAACAGATGCCACAGAAATACAAAGGATCACCAGAGAGAAGTCTAAACAATTATACACCAATAATTGGATAATCTAGACAAATGAATAAGTTCATAGAAACATACAACTTACCAAGACTGAATCATAAGGAAACAGAAAATCTGTACAGACAAATGAGAAGTAAAGTGAGATTGAATCAGTAATCAAAATCATTCCTATAAAGAAAAGCCCAGGACTAGACGTTTTCACTGGTAAATTCTATCAAACATTTAGAGAAGAATGAATGCCAATACTTCTCAAACCACTCTAAAAAAATGAAGAGAGAACACGTCCAAAATCATATTATGAGGTCAGCATTACCTTGTTATCAAAGCCAGACAATAACACTACAAAAAAAGAAAATTATCAGCCAGTATCCCTGATAAACATAGAAGCAAAATGCTCAACAAAATATTAGCAAACTTAATTCAACAGCACATTAAGAGAATAATACACCATGATGAAGTTGGATGTATCTATGGGATTCAAGGATTGTTCAGCAGATGCAAATCTGTAAACTTGACACACCACATTAACAATATGAAGGGTAAAAATCATATGATCATCTCAATAAATGCAGAAAAAGCATTTGACAAAATTAAACATCCATTTATGATTTAAAAAAACCCTCTCAACAAATTAGGTATCTAAGAAATGTACTTCAACATAATAAAGGTCATACATGAGAAGCTCACAACTAACATCATACTCAACAGTGAACAGCTGAAAGCTTTTCCTTGAGGATCAGGAAAAAGACAAGGATGCCCACTCTCACCATTTCTACTCAACATAGTACCAGAGGTCCCAGCCAAAGCAATTAGGCAACAAAAGGAAATAGGAACTAAAAGGTATCCAAATAGGAAAGAAAGAAGTAAAATTGGTCTCTAGTTGCAGCTGACATGATCTTATACATAGAAAATCCTGAAGACTCCACCAAAAAACTGTTAGAATTAATAAAAGAAGTCAAGAGAGCCAGCCATGGTGGTCTAACTGTTAAGAATCGGTGCTCTCATTGCCATGGTCTGGATTGATTTCCCAGTTGTGGAGCTACACCACCCATCTATCAAGTTGTCATATTGCAGTGGCAGCTCACATAGAGAACTAAAAACTAACAACTAGGATACAAAATCATGCACTGAAGCTTAAAAAAAAAAAAAAAGAATTCAGAAAAACTGCAGAATACAAAATCAATATATAAAGATCATTTGCATCTATATACTAACTATGGGAGAGAGAAATTAAGAAAATGATCCACTTACACTAGCATCAAAAATAAGACAATATCTAGGAATAAATTCAACCACGGAGATGAAAGACTTCTAATCTGAAAACTGTAAGACATAGATTAAATAAAATGAAGAAGACACAAATAAATGGAAAGATATCCCATGGTCATGGACCAGAAGAATTAATATTGTTAAAATGTCCAAACTACCCAAAGTGACCCACAGATATAATTCAATCTTTTTCAAAGTCCCACTGGGATTTTTCACAGAATAATAAAAAGAAATCCTAAAATACTTGTGAAACCACAAAGGACCCCCAAATAGCCAAAACATTCTTGAAAGAGAAGAACAAAGTTAGAGATAATTTCATGCTATATTACAAACCTATAATAAGGAAAACAATATGGTACTGGTATAAAATAGACACACAGATCAATGGAAAAGAATCAGGAGCCTAGAAATAAACCCATACATATATGCTTAACTAATATTTGAGAAGGGAACAAGAATACACAATGGGAAAGGAATGACTTCAGTAGGTGGTTTTGGAAAAATTGGATATCCACAAACAAAAGAATGAAATGAGACTCATATATTAAACCAGTGACAAAAATTAGCTCTAAATGGATTAAATATATTCTCACTATTTTGCAATGTAGATGAGTTTGTTCTTAAATATAAGACTTGAATCCACAAAACTCCTAGAAGAAAACATAGAGAAATATCTCTCTGATATTGGTCTGGGCAATGATTCTTTTTTGATATGACACCAAAAGCTCAGGCAACAAAAGCTAAGATAAATAACTAGGACTACATGAAACCAAAAAGCTTCTGTGCCTCAAATCAACAGAATGAAAAAGCAACCTATGGAATGGGAGAAAATATTTGCAAACCATATACCTGATAAGGGCTTAATAAAAAAATAATATAGGAACTTATAAAACTCAGTAGCAAAACAAACAAACCAATTAAAAAATGGGCAAAGGATCTGAATAGACATTTTTCTGAAGAATACGTGCAAATAGCAAAGTAGTACATGAAAAGGTACCCAAAAACCACTAATTATCAGGAGTATGCAAATCAAAACTACGAGGAGATATCGCCTCATATCTGTTAGAATAGCTTTTATCAAAAAGGCGAGAGATAATAAGTGTTAGTGAAGATGTGGAGAAAAGGAAACCGTTGTACACTTTTGGTGGGATTGTAATTTGTTACAGCCATATGGAAAACAATGTAGAAGTTCCTCAGAAAGTGAATAGAACTATCATATGATCCAGCAATCTAATTTTTGGGTATGTAGCCAAAGAAAAGACATTAGTATCTTGAAGAGATATCTACACCCCATGTTCACTGCAGCATTATTCACAATACCCAAGCTATGGAAGCAACCTAAGTGTCCATGGATGGATGAATGGATAAGGAAGATGTGGTATATAGATGTGCAAAGGAATATTATCCAACTGTGAGAAAGAAGGAAATCCCGCCATTTACAACAACATAGATAAACGTAGAGGATGTTATAAGTGTAATAAGCCAGAGAAAGACAAATACTTCATGATAAAACTTATATAATTTTTTCTATAATCAAAAAAAGAATCAAAAAAGAAAAATGATGAAGAAAAAGACATTCATAGAGACAGAGAGTAGAATGGTCCTTACCAGGTGCTGGGGATAGGGGGAAATTGAGAGATGCTGATCCAAGGCTGTAAGCCTTCACTTAGATGGTGAAAAATTCTGAAGATCTAATGCACAGCACGGTGACTACAGTTAGTAATAATGTATTGTATACTTGAAATTTGCTAAGAGTGTAGATCTTAAGCATCCAACTGCAAAAAAAAAGTAACTATATGAGGTGATAGATGTGTTAATTCACCTGATTTACGGAATCATTTCACAAATCTCATTGTACACTTTACATACATATAATTTTGTCAATTATACTTCCATAAAGGTAGGGGGGAAAACTGTACTAGACACACAAAAGTTAAGGACAAAAGAAAGCAAATAACTACAAAACGTAATCACATAACAAAGGAAGACATCAAGAGGGGAAGAGATTGAAAAAACAAGGGCAAACCAGAAAACAATTAACTAAATGTCAAAAACAAGTCTTCACCTATAAATAATTATTTTAAATGTAAATAGATTAAGCTCATCTATTAAAAGGAATAGAGTATCTGAATTATTAAGAAAACAAGAATAAACGATATACTATCTATAAAAGACTCACTTTAGGCTTAAAGACACAAATAGAATAAAACAGAGGAATGGAAAATATATTTCATGCAAATAGCAACCAAAAGAATGCAGGAGTTGCTATACTTATATCAAAAAAATTGACTTTATGTCCAAAACTGTCTGTAGAGATAAGGAAGTTCATTATATAATAATAAAATAAGTCAATTCTACAGGAAGATATAACAATTTTAAACATAAGTGCATCCCACATCAGAAGTCCTAAATATATAGCAAATATTGACAGAGGAGTTTGAAGTGGAGAAATTGACAGCAATACAATAATTTTGAGTTGATTTTTGTTTTTGGTGTAAGATAAGTTCCCAATTGTATTTTTCTGTATGTATCCAGTTTTCATAGCACTATTTGTTGAAGAAACCATCCTTTCCCCACTGTGTGTTCTTGGCAGCATCGATGAAGATCAGTTGACCATATGTGTGGATTTATTTCTGAGCTCTTTATCCTTTTCCATTGATCTTTTCATCTGTTTTTATGCCAGTACCATACTGTTTTGATTAAGGTATCTTTATAATATGTTTTGAATACAGGAAGTGTGATATCCTCAGCTTTGTTCTTGCCCAAGATTACTGGCTATGTGGGGTCTTTTGTAGTTACTATTAATTTTAAGATTTGTTTTTTCTATTTCTCAAAAGAATGCCATTGGGATTTTGATTGGGATTATATTGAATCTGTAGGTCATTTAGGGTAGTACGGACATTTAACAGTATTGAAGACTCGAATCCATGAACACTTGTTATCTTTCCTTTTGTTTTCTTTAATTTCCTTCATGAATGTTTTATAATTTTCAGTGTACATGTCATTCACTTATTCAGTTAAGTTTATTCCTAAGTATTATACTCTTTTTGTTGTTAATGTAAATGGGATTGTTTTGTTAATTCCCTTTCCAGGTAGTTTGTTGTTACTGTATAGAAAAGCCACTGATTTTTGTATGTTCATTTTGTATCTATAACTTTGTTGAAATTGTTTATTAGTTCTGACAGCTTCTTTGTTCAATCTTTAGGATTTTCTACATACATGACCATGTCATCTGCATACAGAGATAATTGTACTTCTTCTTTCCCAATTTGGATGCCTTTATTTCTTTTTTTTATTTTATTATTTTTTAAATTTCTTATTGAGGTAACATTGGTTTATAACATTATATAAATTTTGGGTGTATATAATTACATTTCCACTTCTGTAGAGACTACCTGGTGCTCACCACCAAAAGTCAAGTAGCCATGATTTTATATATAGGAAACCCTAAAGATTCCATCAGAAAACTATTAGAAATAATCAACAATTACAGCAAAGTTGCAGGATACAAAATCAACTTAAAAAATCAGTTGCATTTCTATATTCTAATATTGAACTAATAGAAAGAGAACTCAAGAATACAATCTGATTTACAATTGCAACAAAATGAATAAAATATCTAGGAATAAATTTAACCATGGAGGTGAAAGACCTGGACAATGAAAACTATAAGACATTATTGAAAGAAATCGATAAGGACATAAAGAAATGGAAAGATATTCCATGCACATGGATTGGAAGAATAAACATGGTTAAAATGTTCGTATTACCTAATGTGAACTACAGATTCAATGCAATCCCAATCAGAATCCCAATGACATTCTTCAGAGAAATAGAAGAAAGACTCCTAAAATTCACATGGGGCAACAAAAGACCCTGAATAGCTAAAGCAAACCTGAGAAAAAAGGAACAAAGCTGGAGGCATCACAATGCCTGATTTCAAACTATACTACAAAGCTATAGTAATCAAATCAGCATGGTAGTGGTACAAAAACAGACACATAGATCAATAGAACAGAATTGAAAGTCCAGAAATAAAACCACACACATATGGACAGCTAATCTTCGACAAAGGAGCTAAGAACATACAATGGAGAAAGGAAAGTCTCTTCAGTAAATGGCATTGGGAAAACTAGACAGCCAACGCAAAAGATTGAGGGTAGAACATTATCTTTCACCATACACAAAAATTAACTCAAAATGAGTTAAAAACTTGAAGGTAAGTTGTGAAATCATAAAAATACTAGAAGAAAATATAGCCAGTACACTTTTTGACATCGGTCTTAGAAGGATCTTTTCAAATAGCATATCTACTTCGGCCAGGGAAACAAAAGAAAAAATAAACAAAAGGGACTTCATAAGACTAAAGAGCTTCTGCAAGGCAAAGGAAACCATGAACAAAACGAAAAGACAACCCACCAACTGCGAGAAAATATTTGCAAATCATATATCCAACAAGGGATTAATCTCCAAATATATAAAAAACTCATACAACTCAACAACAACAACAAACAAACAACCCAATCAAAAAATGAGCAGAGGATATGAACATTTTTCCAAAGAAGATATATGGATGGCCAACAGGAACATGAAAAGATGTTCAACATCACTAATCATCAGGGAAATACAAATCAAAAGTACAATAAGATATCACCTTACACCTGTTAGAATGGCTATAATTACCCAGAGAAAAAACAACAAATGTTGGAGAAGTTGTGGAGGAAAGGGAACCCTCACACACTCTTTGTGGGAATGCAAACTAGTACAGCCACTATGGAAAACAGCATGGAGATTTGTCAAAAAAATTAAAAATTGAAATACCATATGGCCCAGCTGTTCCACTATAAGGTATTTATCCCAATAACTTGAAATCAACAGTTCAAAGAGACTTATGGACCCCTATGTTCATTGCAGCATTATTCACAATAGTCAAGACACTGAAGCAACCCAAGTGCCCATGGATGGATGAATGTATAAAGATGTGGTGTATAAATACAATGGAATACTACTCAGCCATAAAGAAAGACAAAATCGTTCCCTTTGCAACAACATGGATGGAACTTGAGGGTATTATGTTAACTGAGATAAGCCAGACAGAGAAAGACAAACACCATATGACTTCACTCATATGTGGAAGATAAACAAATACATGGACAAAGAGAACAGATTACTGGTTACCCGGGGGGAAGAGGATTGGGGGGGGGACATAGGGGTAAAGGGGCGCATATGTATGGTGACTGACAATAATGTACAATCGAAATTTCATGATGTTATAAATTATTATGACACCGATAAAAAAATTGAACATGTTTTTCTCATCATTCAATTCAAAATATTTAATGTTTTCTCTTTTGATTTCTTCTTTATCCATGGGTGAGTTAATAAATGAAGCTGAGTTCTGTGAGGAGACATAGTCACTGAGAGAAGCCTACTTTTACTGTTTCAAGTTAAATTATACATAATTTGAGGAATCATCATTTTGGCCTTAGAAGATCAATGAATGTGTTGATCTTTGTCATCTTCATTGAACCCCTTGTATGTAGTTTTAAGCACCCAATAATATGACCAACATTTCAAATTCTCAGAGCCAAAGACAGCAGTAGCTCTGGTGGAAGATTCTCTGAGATCATCACCTGATCTGAGATACCCCAATTGGTTAACTGTGTTCTGGGGTTGCTTAAGAGACCCAAACTAGGCAATATCAAAAGCAAGTCCCAGGAAAGGACCCATTGCTAGGAGAACTCTGGCATACTGTAGGATTCCAGATCCATTAGACTGACAGATTTCTAATAATTTTTTAGAAGGAATCCTGATTATTTTAAATCTTGCTTTGTGTCCATAAAATTTGAATAAATTATCTTGACTTAATATGTTTGGAAACTCATAGCCTATTATCTTTCACACAAGAACTTGAATGATTAGAGTTTTTCCAGGTTTTCGTTTACAAATGACATATGCTTGTCCTTTCATTATGTTTTCTCCCTTTTAGAACTGTGTTCAAAATCAGATAGAGAAATTGAGAATGGATTTTTTTCTGAATGTAACGTTACATAGCCTTTAAATAAACGAGCACAATATAAGTGTAAACCTGGATATGTAACAGCAGATGGTAAAACATCAGGATCAATTACTTGTCTGCAGAGTGGATGGTCAGCTCACCCCATGTGCATTAGTAAGTAATTGATGATGTTGGTATTCACTATCCTGATGATCATTGCACAAAAGTTTACTTTACTTTAATTCTTCTTTTGGTGGGAGGTAGAGGTGGTTCCATTTGAAAAGATAAAATAAATTGAGAAAAATATATAATTTTGCCTGTTAAGATTAATTACTAGTGGGGTAGGATATCAGCCGATCTTTCAGTCATTTGTCCTCTTTAAAACCTCCCGTGATTTGAGAACTAGTTAGAGAGACTTACCTATTCTGATGTAAACTCATTTATTATTAGCTGAGACCATTGTGCTTGTTGTACCTGCTTTTAGGTGATCAGAGTTTTGTGTCACAATCTTTGCTCCTAGACATGAAAGTTATATATTCAAGTGAAGATATGGGTCCCTAATGCATTATATTGGATTATGTATAATTTCTATGTTTGATACTACAGGGTAGATCCACTTCTGAAATTCCTCTTCCTTAGAAAATGCTCCTAAACATCTAATTAGTGGAGACTGAGAAACGCTTCTAGATAGTACCAAAGTTTGCTGTGTTGAAAGATTTCCCTATCTTGCTACCTAGAAGTTTATGAAGATTTTCTAAGAACAATTTGCTTAGTTTATCTTCTTATCCTAAAGCTACACAGTGATATTATTTGAAAAGATATTTAACATATTCACTTTAAGTGAAGAGGATATTTAAAATATCCATTTATACTGTTTTCATATCATTTTTTTTTCAATCTCGGTGCTTACTATGGGCACTAGCCAAGGAAAAAATGATAAAAGTTGCCCCATATGAAACTCATTTTATAGTAAATTGTGATCAGCTATCCATTATAACACTCTTATTATGGAAGAGAAACTGTATCTATCATGTAGATTTTTTACTAGTACAGTTTTGCTTTATTTTTGCAAATCTTTAAGCTAGCTAGCTAAATAAGACGTTACAAAATTTGACACAAATTATTTGAACCTTTACTAATATCATTCTAGTATAATGCTAGTGAAAATTGAGAGCATTTTTTAACATTTTACTTTCTTATAAATAATTATAAACAAAAGAACTCTCTCTGCATTCCATCTTGGTAACCAGGAAAGAATACACAGCACTTAGAAAAATATTTGGAAAAGCAAAATCAGCATGTGAGCTTTAAAAATTAGTATATTTATCCTGAGGCCGTGTCCCACACACAGCAACTAGAAGGATGTGCAACTATGACGTACAACTATCTACCGGGGCTTTGGGGAAAGAAAAAAAAAGGAGGCGGATTGGCAATAGATGTTAGCTCAGAGCCGGTCTTCCTCAGCAAAAAGAGGAGGATTAGCATGGATGTTAGCTCAGGGCTGATCTTCCTCACAAATAAATAAATAAATAAATAAAAATTAGTATGTTTAAGGCAAAGTTCTATAGAATATTTAAAATTTTACTCACATTGTTGAAAATTAATCTTTTTGTACAACTAATCTGTTTTTCTCTGGCATATATGTCATGACTGCTAATAAGTTTGGCATCTTAATTCGGAAAATGATGTTCTGCTTTGCTAAACAGTGTACTGGCATATGTTATGACTAACATGGGATAAATGCATAAGTATAAGTGAATTGAGAAAAATGTCCTTAAAATATATTTTTCAGAGAGTTTAAGTGATGAGAAAAATGTTACGTAAAATTTTTTTTTTAAGTAACAATTCAGGACAATGGTTTAACACTGGTATTCTCAGATTTTTTTCATGTGATACTTAATTTATCAGCACATACTACTGAAGTTTATTTTCCTGTGGGATGAGACTTACTCATTCAGATCGTCCATTTAATAACATTAGAAATGAAATCTTCTATTCTATTATGCATTAGAATCTTGTGCTATGCCACTATTTGAGAATGCCAGCGCCAGAAGTAACAGTGGTTTAAGCTCAATGACACGTTGGACTACGTGTGCCGTGATGGCTATGAGAGCAGAGATGGACGCACCACAGTTTCCATAGTTTGTGGTAACAGTGGTTGGTCCGATACACCCGCGTGTTTTAGTAGGTTCTGTTTTCTCAGGTATTCTTTTTTTCAGAATTAACAAAATTAACATTAATTTGTGAAATATTTGAATTACCTGGAGTCACTTTATGGAATAATGATTAAAATCAAGGTGTCTCCTTCTGATTTAATGTAAACTTGGAGGAGAGGGAGTTTTGAAGCCCAAAGATAATAACCAAGCGTTAACACTGTGTATTAATGTTTCCTTTGGGCCATATACATCGTAGATTCATGATTAATGTATAAGTGTTTTTGTTATTCTCAATGCAAGCTTTCCTATTATTTAAAACTGGGCACTTTTTACCAAAATTATAGTTTCTTACAAATTACTCAACTATATTACTCTTGAGTTTCTGCTGTATCCCTCCCACCTTTCTGTTCATTTCTACAGGTCCTGAGCAGAGCTCTTTATTTTCCGAGTTTGCCAAGTTCTGTGAACTATTATAAGAATCTCTTTTACATTTTCCAACCAGCTATCTGTTTCCCAGGGATAGAAATAGGGCTTGAATCTGTAGAAAACTGAGTGGATGTAGAGTGTTCCAAGCCAAAGGAACAATATAGGCAAAGCTTTAAAAACAAGGAAATATTTGGGGAAATCAGGGATAGTGAAATCTATTCAAGATGTGAGAATTTCCTGAGCTAAGGCTGGATATGAGGCGAAGGAAAGATTATCCAGGTTATTTCAGGGCATGTTAGCATTTGGATTAATTTTATGATTGATGAAAATCCATACAGGAGTTGAAAGGAAAGGAATGACATAATTTTCTTTGGATTTTTGAAAGTTTTTTTATCTTTTTCTCCTATATGCTGTGCTTGTGGTGGATAAGAGAAGATTCAGGAATCCAGGTAGAGTGAGAAAGGGTGGGGATCGGGATAGGGTGATGGTTGAGAGATGCAGAGCAGAGGAAATATTTGGGATATATTTGGGAGGTAAAAAGCACAGGTAATGTTACAAAATGTTGGGTGTGAGAAAGAGTAAGAGATCAACTCACATGTTTATTTGGTTTTATTTTTCTAAGGAAGCAGGGAAATGGCAGTGCCTTTTGGTGAAGTGGTTCTGGCAGAAGAGAGAGCACTTTGGAAGGATCATCACAACTTTTGACTTGAACACACTATGGCTGAGCTGCCCATGGACAATCAAAATCAGATATGTAAACCACAGAGTTAGATGTGTACGTCTAGCTCAGAGATATACATGTGGGATTATCACCATGTAAATGATGATATCAAGTTGTAAACGAATATAGAATGAAAGGAAAAGAGAGCTCAGGACTAGGCCCCGGAACTTTCCGACATTTAGGTGTCAGATAGAAGAGGAGTAGGTAGCAAAGCAGATGGAAGAAAGGAGGACGCAGAGGACCTGGAGAGAAAAGTGTAGGAATGAATGTTGTCATAGATACGGAGAGAAGAGAATGATTAAAGGAAGAGGGAATAGAACAGAATGATCAATAGTGAAGCGTGTGCACTCTGCCCAGCCGGATTCTACTTCCTGTTCCACCACTTGCTAAGCGTGTTTCTTCAATCAGCAACCAAGCCTATTTGAAGCTTTCTTCACTCTTCCTTATCTGTAAAGTGTTTTAAGATTTCCAATTGTCACCATGTGTCAAAGGATTTTGTGGCTTGATACACTAAATTATCCATAGAAAGCTTTTGCTGCAGCGCATGCCATAGAATAAACTCATGGAAATTGTAAGCCATTTTTATGATAATTTGAGTGGTGAATATGTTTAATTCAGTTGACATATCCAGTTAGAAGAGTGTAAGAATGCAGTGGGTTTGGCTACATTGAGGCGAACAATAACTGTTAGAGAAAGGGCTTTGGATGGAGTACATGGGGCAGAACATAAATAGAATTTACTGAACAAAAATGATTAGAAAGAAATTTCACAGAGCATGTTCACATATCTCTTCAAGAAGCTTAGCTGTGTCAGAGAATAGGAAATTCAGAGTATTGTTACAGGAAATTATGCACTGAAGGGAGTATTTTTTTTTTTTTTTTAACAATGGGAGACGTGAGAGTGGACTGAATGCTGAGGAGGATGCAGGAGAGAGGGAAGCAGGCAGAGATGGAATGCTTGAGGCGGATAGTTCCCTGTGAAGCTGGGAGGGAAAGGAACCAGAGCTCCTGTGGAAGTACTTGGGTTTGGTGGTGATGGGGCTACTTCCAACTTTTTACAGGAGGAAGGAAGGAAAATGGATGTGTAAACGTAATGCTGGGGAGAAGCAGCAGCTGATGGTTTCTATTTTCCTTTGGAATATGAGACAAAGTCATCTGAGATTGAGTGGTGCATGGGGAAAGGAGGAGAAGGAACACTGGGCAGAGTAGAAACAGTTTCAAATAGAGACTTGTGAGAGACACACAGTGAGCTCATTATAGAGCTGAGGTAGACTTGCTTAGCAGTGTCTTGGTCCCAGTTAAAGTTGATTCATTTAACTGTCAACAAACACCTATCATGGGCTAGAAATAGGCTAGGAGAAAATGGTGAAAAACACAAACATGGGTCTGCCTTTTGAGACCTTTCATTTCAGCACGAAATAACCAGTGAATTAAGCCTAATAATGAACCAAATGGTAAAAATATTGTAATTATATTTTATATATAACTGTGTTCAAAGTAACGAAAGATCCAAGGACTTAGAAAATAGGAAGGGATTGAGTGATCTATTTTATATAGGAAGGCATCTATGCAAAGAAAGATTGAAAACTGTTCAGGATAGAGATAGGGGTCTGTGCACAGCTGAGGCAGCAAAGAACTTGAGCTATTTAAACAATTCAAAGATCATAAAGCCTGGAGTCTGGATTGAGAGGGGGAGAGAGATATAAGATGACATTGGAAGTGCAGGCAAGGGATGGATCGTAAAGAGTTTGGATTTTATTCTAAGTAAAGTGGAAAGCTTTCAAGATGATCATGAATTTCTTTTCTGGGATTAGAGGCAAATCCAGGTTTTATGAAGCCAAAAGCTTTTACATTTTGAGGGGCCTTCTTTAAAAAAGAATGCAAAATCATGAATATATAATTCCCCTGGTGTTTCCCACGTCACCACATGACAGGAAACACGAAGGAGAAGAAGTTGGAGTGACAGAGACAGCAGTAGGAACTGATGTGGCCAACATGGCTTTCTATTGCAAATTTTATAAAAACTTATGACCTTGTGAACACATTGCTAGGAATTTGCCGGCACAATGTCGGCCTCCAAATATCAAATGAACAAATGACAGTTTAGTAGTCTTTTCAAATAACTTCCCTCAAACATGTAGCAGAAAATTGCAACCAGATTGGCTGATATCTGAGTTTATTTCAAATATCCTGGGTGTTCTCTCCTTTGGGGAGAGATTTCCAAATAATTGTTGCTGTCATAAGCCACTTAAGCCCAACACTGTTTACAGCAATCTGAAATACATGTACACTTCAGAGCAAAAAATTCATACTCATGTTTCCAAGCATCAGGGCTAGGATTTAGGATTGTGAATTTTGGATAAAGACAGATATCTCTAATTCAGGGTATGCCCATTCAAACTCCTCTTTAAATCACATATCTTAAGTCATTATCTTTTTATAAATATAAGATTTGGAAAGTAGCCAACAGCCAATATCTTTTGTTGTTGTTGTTAAGGCAGCGTTTTTCACAATATGATGAGACAGAGAATTTATATAAAGTGAGCACAAAATATATAAACAAAGACTCATACATATAAAAGAATTACTATGTAGAAGATTGAAATAGAATTTTAGGAGAGGAATCCCAGTGGTTCTCATCAAGTGTGACCTTCTCAAGTAAGCTACAAAACTCACATTAAAACAACAAAAAAAGCAAATTTATTGAGTAATTTGTGGCATTACTTTTAAAAATAGTTAACATACATCTAAGTTTATAATTGTGTTAATATTTGAATTTTAGATAGTACGAAATTTCTTTTTATTCTGATTCTAGTTTTTGAATTCGTTTTTAATTTTATAAATCAATTTGCAAGATAGGAAAATTCCAGACAAGAAAAATTCATTTTTTGATAATATTTAGCAATGTCACAAATTTTACAAATTTAAGGGATAATTTTAGACATTTATAATTTGAATCAGAATAATTAACAATTTATTAGCAGCTAGTATAAATTATAGGTGAATAAGAATAGATAATTGTATATAACATAAATAATCAGAATACCTAGACTATGCCTAGCTCTGTGGTCTCGAACGTGTTTTTTCATTTTGTTTCATGATTCACGTTGATTTCTTCACTCATAGAATAGTAATTAAGCTTCTTTTAATATTCTTCTAACTAAAATGCACTAGAAATGCCTCTTTTGTGTTCTGGTTCCCCAATTATATTCAACAAAAATACCAATTTTTATTTAACTGTGCAATTTAAAAATTTAGCATTAGTTTTTTCTAACGTGAGGGAATACTTTGATGTTTTGAGAGTACAAAAAATGTAACATTAAATTTTATAAATGTCAGTGATAAAATCAGATCCAGTATAAGCAAGCTGACTCTATGAATAAATTTTCAAGATGCATATATTGCTGTTAATATCTTAATATGTATCAGAGTCTCATATGGATTTAGAGGGTATATAAAACCTAATATGTAACATTTTTCAAGGAAGAGGATTTATCTGGTCCCTCTCCATGTATGCAGTTCCCAGTACCTCATTTTCACATGACACATATAAAATTTACTTGGCAATGATTATATTTTATCATTACATTATTTGACTTTTTTTTATAGAAAGAGAGTGCAGTATTCCCCAAATAGAAAGATAGTTAAATGTTGATCCCAGGAAAGACAGATGCAAAGTTGGAGATGTGTTCAAATTCTCCTGCAGATGAAGACTTATAAGAGTTGGAGCAGATTCAGTTCAGTGTTACCACTTTGGATGGTCCCCTGATTTTCCAACATGTAAAGGTGAATATGCATCGTACAATTGCTGAAACAAGAATTAGAATTGTGGATATCAACGTTTTTTTTCCCCTAGTAATTTTCTGTTTGCTTCCAGTGTGTCTATAATCTAATGCATTAAGCCAGAGATATACCCGTGAAGGACATGGGTTCCGTAGAAGATACTTCAGATTTGCTTCTTTGAGAAATTAATCTCCAATTGTTTCTTGCAATATGTAGTGGAGGTCTCCGTAGATACATACATGGTGTCTAACACTGGAGGGATTTCTTTCGTTACTTTTCCTTTTGCCTACAAGTCCACCGTTAATATTGGACATTTTATACAGCCTGGGCCTTTCCTTAAGTTTTACATGCATATGTCTGAACAATATGCAAGCAGCTTATAGTCAATTCAGTCACAGGTATGGCTTAATCAAAGCTAAAATATGTTGAACAAGTGCTTGCCTCAAATGATGATATTTTTTCAAAAAATTTGATAAAATATTTCCGTGGAATAGGAATATTGCTATAATTAACACAACCATATTTATTAACTGGTTTGCATATATCTTTAGAATATCTAGATTATTGAACATATTTTCTGGGCTTAAATATATTTCCAATGTGCTAGTTCACTAGTACAAGTACGAGAACTGGGAAACAAGAATCTGGTGTAAACACGGTTGTTTTGTCACTGTTTAACAATGTTCTAGTAAACTATGTAGGAAATA
Organism: Ceratotherium simum simum; assembly: GCF_057802395.1. Taxonomy (NCBI): domain Eukaryota; kingdom Metazoa; phylum Chordata; class Mammalia; order Perissodactyla; family Rhinocerotidae; genus Ceratotherium; species Ceratotherium simum. The sequence goes on from NC_141935.1 coordinate 5,664,265, forward strand.
ATAAATCAGTTAAAGGAAAAAATCTCTCCATTTTACAGGATTTTTACGTTGTAAAATAGACAATTTAACCATTAATTACACAATGTTTCTACTGTAGGGCGAGTACAATCACGTGGTCCAACCCCTCCACTCCCCAGTGAAGAAGTTAAGGAAACACAGAAAGAGGAATATGGACACAGTGAAGTGGTGGAATATGTTTGCAATCCTAGATTTCTGTTGAAGGATTCTAACAAAATTCAGTGTGTTGATGGAAAATTGACATCTTTGCCTATATGCATTAGTAATGTATAAAAAATATTAATATTTAAACTTAAATCAACTTTTTGTTGTTTTCAAATACACACACCAATTTTATCTTAAAGATAAACATATTTTTGTGAAAATTCACAGAGGAGGAGAGTACCTGTGGAGATATACCTGAGCTTGATCACGGCGATGTCCAGCCTTCTGCCCCTCCCTATCACCATGGAGATTCAGGAGAGTTCAATTGCGCAGAATCATTTACAATGATTGGACACAGATCAATTACATGTATTCGTGGAATGTGGACCCAACTTCCTCAGTGCATTGGTAAGAATACACTTCTCAAACTGACATTTAATAGAACTTAATATATTGTAAAAACTATTTGCAAACATACTTTTAAATTTTAGAGATATGCTTGAAAAAGTCAGGTCTTAAATTAGAATGAATCCAAGCATTACTTTTTGATTATTCAATGTATCTATAGAGGACAAATATAAACTAGGGTAGAATTTTATGAATCTTTCTGTCCCTGATATTAACGTTGTTTATTTTCATAAAAGTGTGAAGCTAAATTTTACTTACATATATTTATACAATTAAAATGAGTACTAATTACCAGGCAATTATAACTATATTTGCACAAATACCATTTTTTGGTTTTCTATGGCACTCTTCCTTTCAGGCCCTGGAAAACTAAAGGAAATAAAGTTGAGAAAATCCCCACTTGCTACACTCCTATAGGAATCTTGCCTCTCCAAGAGCTTCTAACGATAATAATTTCTCAGTCTCTTTCAAATGCAGCAAAAAGAAGTTAATGTGCTGGAAGGTGGGTGGGCCACAAGCCCTCTCAGTCAATAGTGTAGCCCAGTCATAGGAGGCAGTGGGGTTGGGCCAGGAAACAAACCTGATTGATGTCATTCTGACCTTTGCATGACCAAGTCTTTGATGACTAACTGGGAGAATCTTGGGGCCTTCTTTCATTTTCCTTTAGAATAAGTTCTTTCCTGGTGTTTCCTTGGATACTACATTCAAAGAGAGCCCTGAATGTCCAGTCTTACTTATTCGTTAGATTTCTAGTCAGTAATTATTCCAACAAGAAAGTAGAGCTGAGCCTCTGCTCCATTAGAGCAGGAACTCATAGCTGTTTTGTTCACTGACGTATTCCCAAGACCCAAAAGACTGTCTGACATATAGGGGGCATTCAATAGGAGTTTGTTAAAGGAATCAATAAATTTGGTCACTTCTTAATCCTTACATTTTTCTAAACACATTCCTGTCACAGGTATTGCCAGTCCTTCAAGACCAAACCTCATCTCTGTCCTCTTCTACCTCCACAAATGATCTCACCTTATTTCACATGGGGAACAACCCAAGGTAATATTAGGTGTGAAAACTCTCAACTTTCCATTCTAACTTACTCCAAACATCTACTTCAATTATTAGTCTCTCCTGATCTCAGAGTCATCCTTTTTATGGTGAATCCTCTACCTATTTTCACCTTCACATAATCCCCTTCCTGCAGTCATAGGGCTTATTCCAATTTTCTCCTCTCAATGTTTATTTTGCACCTCCCTCTAGTCTAGCTGTTCACTCCTCTCAATACTTTTATTTTCTCCTAATAAACAAGGAAATACTTTAAGAAACCAAGCAATCATAGGACATAATGACAACCACCACCACTGCTCCTATTGACTATAGATCTTCCTTCAGCTACTATCTCTTGAAGAATATCTAGTTTTGTCTCCCTCAACACTCTGGACCAGTCCCCAAAATAGGACTATTTTTCAAGCCTCTGTTGTTGTTTGAATAAGTTTCCTTTATTTTATGTTTTTTCAAGGTTGCAGTACAAAATCATTACTTTTTGTTGGCCAATTACTTGAGTTTTCTTTATTCTGCTCATCCTCACTTGACTCTGATCTTTAACAAATTGTTAACAAATACTACCAAAAACCTAATTGGATAGTTTATCAGAGTCAAAAAGGACTCTTACTTGCACTGAATTTTTGAAATATGTAACTCTATAAAAAGCTTCTATAGTCAATATTAACTCATATTAGAACCAGCAAAAATTTGTTATTATGGCATTATAATATTATTGAATTATAGGATGATATGGTGTATAAAATAGCTTCTTAAAAATTCTAATAGTATTTATAGAAAACAGGCCGCGATTTTAAGCATCTGATTTCTTATTCCAGTTATCTGTTTCTGTTTAAATATCTGCTTAAATATTCACATTCTATACAATACAAATTAGATGTACTTTTCCTATTATATTATATTACCTTTCTTGAAAAAATATGTTTAAACTAGCAACTTAATATATTCTAGTTCCATACATAATTGTTTTTATTTTAATGTTTTAAGATTGTGGATTAAAAATAATGAAGAGATACTTGAGATCAAGGAATGAATGAATGTGACCATTTGCACAAATTTCAAATATGGGACCAAATTTAGTCGTGAGATGACTGTTCACTATGTAAATCATCCAAAAGGGTGAACCTCTCATGCTTTTTCAATCCCCAAAGTGCGTAATGTCTATATGATGATTACTTCCTCTGAAATTTCAAACACTGGACACAGGAGTTATGTGCATACACAACAACCCGTCTTAACGCAATATGATTGGGAATAACTTGGTCGGTGGCATTTATAGGCATACATTCTGTTTTCATTATACAATTGACTGTATAGCTATTTTTTGTAGTAGTTGCTTTGATTCTTATAATTAGACTTTTAAGAAAATATTTAATTTTATAGCAACAGATGAACTTGAGAGGTGTAAATTACCAAAGTTAATTGCATGTAGAGCAAAGCTATCAGACAAGATTGAATTTAATCATTACACCAACATAAGTTACAAATGTAAAGGAAAATACAAACACTCAATCTGCATAAATGGAAGATGGGATCCTGAACTAACTTGCAAAGGTGAGAACTTACTTGTAATGTTTTCAAAATTTTATTCTATTTCTTGCTAACTTGTAAAAGTAAAAAAATTTAGCTATTTAATATTACAAATAATTTTTGGCTGGAAGGTAATTTAGAAACTAACTAAAACACTGTTTCCACATATTAATTGTATCATGTGCAGCAGTCAGGTATATAACAAACCACCCAGAAACTTGGTGACTTTAATTTGACATCTGGGCATTAAGTGTGCTCATCACTAATAGAACACTATTGCTTCTAATTCCTTATGTTACACGCAAATCTGTCTATGCCTATGCCTATGGCCATTATGTATCAATGTATCTATGTATGTAGGTGTCTGTGTACATATCTATCTACGTATCTGTCTGTGTATGTATCTACATATCTATGATGTATCTATCATCTATTTATCTGTTTATCCATATCTATCTTGAAAACTCTGAATCATATTGACACCGCTAATTTCAGTTGAATAGCACAGCGTTCATTCCAGGTTTCCACTTTTTATGCCTGTATTTTTCTTCTATAATTGTAGGGCATCTTGACTCACTATCCTCAATATTTTTACCAATTTCCTCATGCCTAGATATACAGAAAGTAGTTTCATAGCAATATAAAAACAAATCTCCTATCTACAGTTTAACATATTTTTAGTTCTCTTGTAAAAGAAACAAGTAACATTTACAAAGCAGTAAAGTACACATGTTCTACACTTTCTTCAAGAAGCTGTATAGTTTTAACATTTATATTTAGGTACATTATCCATCTTACACTAATTTGTGAGTGTGGTATAAAACAGGGGTTGGTATTCTTTAATATATATGGATAGCCATTTGTTCTAGCAATACGTGTGGAAAAGATTTTGAAGTGAAAATCAATTGACTATGGAAGTGTTAATTTATTTCTGGACTCTCTATTCAGTGCATTTATCAATTTATTTTTCCTTAGCCCTGCCACATTGCCTTGATAACTGTAGCTTTATAGCAAGTCTTGGAGTCTGATATATATATTCTCCAATGTTCTTTCTTTTCAAGATTGTTTTAGTCATACTGGTCTTTTCATTATCATAGAAATTTCAGGGAACATAATTTCTATAAAATATCTGCTTGTATAATGAAAGATAAATTCGGGAGAATTGACATCTTAACCATATTGAGTGTTCAATCCATAGATATGATATATCCAATTCTATCCTTTTTAATTTTTATTTTTTGGTGAGGAAAATTCGCCCTGAGCTAACATCTGTTGCCAATCTTCCTCTATTTTGTATGTGGGTCGTCACCACAGCACGGCCACTGACGAGTGGCATAGGTCTATGCCCAGGAACCAAACCCGGGCTGCCAAAGCAGAGTGCACCGAACTTAACCACTAGGCCCCTTCAATTATTTTTTTCCTACTATTTTCCCAGTAATGTTTTAAGTGTAGAAGATTTACAGTTCTAAAATATTTATGCATATTTTATATTTTTCATATTACAAATGCAATTTTTCACACTTACTTTCCAGTACTTTTACTGGAAGTATAAAGAAATGCAGTTGATTTTTGTATATTAACTTTATCCTCTGAAACTATACTAAGGTGCCTCACTCATTTTACGTATTGTTTTGTAAGCAACTATATCCCAGCAAATGCAAGACTGTATTTCAGCTGTCCATTTTTATTTTGATGTTTTTGTCTATTTTCTTGTCCTGTTGCAGGTGCTGACCAGGACTTCCAGTAAACTGTTGAAGGGAAGCGATGAGAGCAAACATCTTTGTCTTATTTCTGACCACTGGGAGAGGGTATTCAACATTTTCCCATAAATATAATATCAGTTTAGGATTTTATAGATGCTCTTTATCAGGTTAGGGGAATTTCCTTCTATTCCTACTTAGCTGAGTAAGAAATTGTACCATCAACCACTGTTGAATGTTTTTAAATGCTTTTTATGCATCTATTGATGTGATGATATGACTATCTGAATTCTGTTAATGTGGTGAATTCCATATATAAATTTTTTATGTTGAATAAATCTCACATTCCTAGAATTAAGTCTACTTGGTGATACTATAATTATTATATTTTCATGTTCTTGATTTGCTGATATATTTTTAAGGATTCTTGCATCTTTGTTCATGGGAGATATTATTCTATCATTACTTTTTCTTGTAATGTCTCTGCCAGGTTTTGTTATCAGGGATATTGTGCCTTCATAAAACAACTGAGGAGAGTTCACTGCTCCTTTGTTTTCTGAAAGTACGTGTGTAAGATTATTACACATTTTATTATTGTATTATTTTTCCTTTAAGTAATTGGCAGAAATGACCCGTGAAGTCATCTGATATGTAGTTTGTTTTTTTGGAAGGTTTTCTTGATGAAGAATTGAATTTCTTGAATAGGTAGTGGGTTATTCAGATTTTCTATATTTTCTTTTGTCAAAATGTGAGGAAGTTGTATTTTTCAAGAAATATGTCCATTTTATCTAATTTATCAAATTGATGGGTGTACAATTGTTTCTAATAATCACTTGATATTCTATTTTCCTTTTAATTCTACAATATCTCTGGTGACATCGTTCTTCTCATTCTTGATATTGACATTTGTTTCTTTCATCTTGATCATTCTTCCTAGGGTTTTTTTTAATTAATATTTTCAAATAACTAATTTCAACACTCTTAATTTTCCCTCTCTTCTATTTTTTAGCTTTATTAACACTCACTATTTTTAGCTTTGTTAATTTTCTCTGTTTTCTTTTTTCTCTTTGTCTTTCTCAATTTCCTCTCTTCCATGGAATTAGTTTCCTTCCTTCTTATTACTTTGATTTTAATGTTACTCTTCTGCTCATTTCTTAAGTAGAAAATGAAAACATGTATTTAAACCACCCTACTTTTTAAATACAAATCTTCAAAACTACACTTTTATTTCTAAATAATGCTTTAGTGGTGTCTCAAAAAGTTTTATTTCATTTTATTTTCATTTAATTCTGTGTGAAATATTTTCTACAATCCTTTGTGATTTCTTCTTTGACTTAGTTGTTTAGACGTTTGTTGTTACTTTCCAAATATTGATTTTTTCTGAATAATTTATTCTCTTTTAACAGCTTTATTGTGGTGTGATTGTTGTATAAAGAACTGCACACATTTAATGTATACAATTTGATGGGTATCTTGTATAGTTGCATAGATGATTTATTCTTATTGATTTCTAATCTAATTCTGTTGTCACAGAACATACTGTGTAAGATTTCAATATTTTGAAATTTATTCATGCTTTTCTTACTGCACAGCTTATTTCCTAACTTTGTGATGGTTTAATTTTCGTATAAAATCATATATATACTCTAATTATTGGATCAAGTTAAAGTGATTCATGGTGTTCTTCAAATTTATCTATGTCCTTTTAAAATTTTTAGTTTAGTTGTTCTATCAGTCAGAGTAAGAAGGTTATCAGTATTGCTAACTAGGATTGTGGATTTGTCTATTTCTTCCTTTGGTTTTGTCCATCTTTGCTTCATGTATTTAAGGTATTTTCAGATACATACACATTTATGATAAATTTGTCCTTGTGAATTATTATTTTTATAATGATAAAATATTTCTTGATTATTTTTGTAATACTCCTTGTCTTGAAGTCTATAGTGTCTTATTTTAATAGTCAATTAATTGAAAACAATTGCTCATTTCCATGTGATAAAGGAATTCCCAACAGATTTCAAGCAGTCAATGTCCTCAAACTATTCTCTCTAAATTAAAAGCAAAAATAAATACTGAGAACTAGCCACACACCTTATTCATTCATCATACAAATCTGGAAAAAAAACTTTATCAATTATTAACGGAAAATACTTTAAATGAAATGACAATGGGAGCAGTACGCATTGACATCTATGGGATGCAGCAAAGGCAAAGATATTTATAGCTTGAAAACGTGCATTATAAAACAAAGAACAAAATAAAAGCAATACGTACTACAATCTATAAACTAGAAAAGAACATACACCCAAAGAACATAGAAGGAAAGAATAATTAAAACATCAATTATTATCATAAGAACTTAAAAAAGCATAAACAGTCGATTTTTCAGAATAGTAATTCAGCTTTTAGGGAAATTTAGTGAATAGACAAAACTCTGGCAGGACTTACCAAGAGGAAGTTCAAATTAAGATTAAGACAAAGATGGTTAAACATCAGACACAGAAGAAAATAAATCCTTGAGAATACCTAGAAAATGTATGCCAAGATATTTAAAACAGAAGTATGAAAAAATATTTTTGATGGAATGTAAAATATTACTATTGACTTAGATAGAAATATGACAATGTTTCTGACTCTATTAGTAAGCATAAATGATGTATATTCAGTTAAACATTTCCCTGAATTGAATAGAAACTTTTGGACAATTGAAAGGATTTACAAGACTTCCCAGTATAGACTCGCATAATGAAAAAAGACACAGTATGAAATAAAGACACCATATGACATTTTGTTATTATTTCATCATTTCATCAATATTTCATTCTTTCATCAATTTTTTCATTATTTTCAAATTCATTTTCTTTAATGAAATAAAGACACAGTATGACAAGAGAAGGTAAAACCAAGAAATCATGGAGAGGTTCTAAAGCTTCCAGAGTCTTCCCTCAGTTGAACAAGACATGGTTTGTCTTCAGATTATGAACTGACAAGATATATCTGAGATATCTTGTTTTATGGACGCTCAGACACAAGTTTACAGAGGGATCTTTTTTATTCTGCTGGTCACATAACTAAAGCCAGGCTGTCTACTGTTCAACATTTCGTTGAACTATATATCCCTTAGTGTAGGCAAGCTGGTAAACAGACCTCCAGTGGAGGTTTGAAATTTTAACAACACAGTATAAACCACTAGTGAACATGTCTAATTCTTATCTTGGCCAAGAAGCTCTATCAAATTAATTGATCATTAACTAAATATAATTCTTCCTCTGACTAATCAGCTTCCATTGGTAGAATATCTTGTGAAGGTTTTAATCCAATCCCAATACAATTGATCATGGATATCTGTAAAAAAGATCCCCACATCAGTCTTTATTTAGTGCCTGGTGTTGAATGAGTAATTCAGTTAGAAAATCCTAATGGTTAGAAATAATCAAAATAGGTGTTCCATAAATGATGCAAGATTGCTCACAGAAAGAATAAAAGGAAGAAACTCCAAAGAAGACCATGAGAATGTAAACCAAACATGGTGGATTAAAGGACTATACAAGATGCAAAGTATAGCACACTGAAACAGAGAACATAACATTATTATCTGATCATTTATGGTACATTATTACTGAGTCTTCTATTTACCGAATTATCATTTGAATATTTTAACTTATGATTTTTGTTCAAGAAATCTAATTTCAATATTTTTAGAAGTGCAAATACAATCGTGCCCATGTCCACTTCAGATTCCCAATGCTCGAGATATGACAACTACAGTGAATTATCGGGATGGAGAAAAAATATCTGTTCTCTGTCAAGAGAAATATCTTTTTTTTTATATTCAACTATATTATTATTATTATTATTTTTTAATTTTTTGTTTATTGCAGTAACATTGGTTTATAACATTGTATAAATTTCAGGTGTACATCATTATACTTCTATTTCTGCATAGATTACATCATGTTCACCACCCAAATACTAATTACAACCCATCACCACACACATGTACCGAATTATCCCTTTCACCCTCCTCCCTCCCCCCTTCCCCTCAAGAGAAATATCTAATTCAGGGAGCAGAAGAAACGCTGTGCAATGACGGAAGATGGCAGTCAGTACCACGCTGTGTGGGTCAGTAGTTCATAACTTGCCTTTTGACCTTCTTTCAAATAAGCTAATACTCTCCTGTGCTTTCTGTAGATGAACCACATGATGACCTTTCTCTACGTCTGTTCCATTTTATCTTGAAACAGTGAGTTACAATCTAGGTATACAAATCAATCAGGCTTCTTTCACTTCTATTGTGAAATGAATGAAGACAAAACTTTAGGTTACTCTGTAAATACCAGGGAAAATTTCTGATTAGGCCTATTTTACTCCTCATGATGAACAGGGCAAGAATGGTGGGGCATATTGAAGAAGTGGATAGCAGCATAGATTTTATGGATCCCCAAAATGCTTAGGTAAATATTTTAAAAGTCTCATGGATCCTGGGAAAATCAGTGTAATGAGTATGATGTTGTGCTGTTTATAATAGAATTTTCATGGATTGCCAACCAACCATTCTGTTGAATGCTTGCTATCAAATATTAACATGTGAGGAAATAAAGTTTGAAAAATTCTTGTTTAAGCCATAACAGGAACAAAATATTTTTTAATGAAAGCCCTTCATATGATAATTGAAATTATAAATCTTTGATTATAACCTTTATCACATTAAACATAGTACCTCAGTTTTACATCATTAATAGTTTGAAATGATTTTAATCTACATGATGGATTTTCTTTTTCTTTTTTTTTTTTAAAGCATTACAATTCAAATTGTTTATTTTTTTTTAATTTTTTTCCCCCAAAGCCCCAGTAGATAGTTGTATGTCACAGATGCCCGTGGCCTCAGCATGGCCGGAGAAGAGGTGTGCCGGTGTGCTCCCAGGATCCGAACCCGGGCCGCCAGCAGCAGAGCGCACGCACTTAACCGCTAAGCCGCGGAACCGGCCCTGATGAATTTTCAATGAGTCGGTTTAGAAAGGTTTTAAGAATAAAGTCCTATACCAGCATAGAAGATTCTACTTGAGTCTGAAATTTTGACCATATTTGTATACTCCCTAATATTTTATGTTCATTTTTTTACCTTCAGATTAATAAATAATATCAGAAGAAATCATGGAAAAACATGACATAATTACAATGTAAATATGAGAAAAAAATTTATTTTAAAACAGAGGATACTGTTGAACTTATGTGCAAACCTAGATGTTGTAAAAAGACACCGCCTGAAACATTTCCAGCAACCTGTCAGGAAGGGAAACTGTTGTATCCCACCTGTGGATAGAACGGCAGTTAAAATGCAGTCATAAAATTCACGTATGTAAATTTATTCAGAATTTGTCATTATTAATACAATTCTTCTCTGGTTATTTCTTCAAGTATTGTTTAACTCATTTTTACTCATAAATCAGAATTTGTATTGAATATTACGTGGACGATGTGATTACAATGAGAGACCAATGAATTACTTCCAAAAGGACCTCATTAAAACTTGGCAAATGAAAATGCTCTGTGTCCTGTTCAAAAATATCTATGGCCAGAAACTAGATGCAATCACTTCAGTGCCTGCTTCTGTCTATCCTTCTCCCAACTTTCTCAAAGCTTTTCCATAACTTTGGAGCCTTTCTGAGACTATTTCAGAGGAAATAGAAAAAATGGACTTGTCTCTATCTTCAAAATAATATCACTTCACAAAAACGTAAAAACCAAACCATGTCATACCTACGTTAGCTGTAAGATGTGAGTAGTTTTTACTTACTTTTGCTTACTTATCAATAGACAGATATACCAAAAAATGGTGATATGCGTGATCTTCTACAAGACATCTATCTAGCACACATCATAATTGAAACAAATCATAAAGAGGAATTAGAATCTATGTGAGTGCATAGCTAACATAATCTTGATATGAAGCATGATAAAAAATCCAATATCAAGTATAAGAACACACACACTCACTATGCTTTGAGCACTGAAAAAATGTTTATAGAACAAAGATTGGAAGTAGGTAAAATAAAATACTTACCATAACTAGAGTTGACTTGAGAGACAACTGGGGTAGGAGTTGGTGTTTAACTCTTTATACTTAGCTGCATTCTCCAATTTTTTTTCTTTATTGTATGTCACCTTCGAACCACAAGAATATGTTGTTTTAAAATAAAGATATATAAAAATAAAAGACAATACATGTGGAGAACTAGAAAGACCTCTTCAGTAATGATCTTCAGATCTAATACCTTTTTCATGATTTTGCTGGTATTGAGGGTTTTGGAAACATTCAACCACAAGTCTGAAATATGCTTTTTATGTTCATACATTTCAAACAGCATGATTAGTTAAAATCAGCTGACTATAGACATTTTTAATTTCTACAAAAACATGAAAACTTTAAGATGAAAATAAAGATATAAATAATTAAGGTAAAAATATTTTAAGGTGATACCTTGTTACTTTGTAGTACATCAAATCAAGTGGCAGTATTAGAATGAGAGTTCCAGCTGTCACCAAAGGAGCCGATTTATATAAATCTGCATCACTGGTGACAGTCAGTTTTCTCACATTTAAAGAAACATTGTTACAATTGACAAGTAGTCTTTGCTGTTAATGTTAACATTTGTGTATACACTATTTCTCCAAAACCTTTCATGTAATGATTGTGAAATCTACTTATGACACTTGTCTATCATCAGTTATTTCAATGTTGGCTGAAAAATAGGGATATTTAATACCAATTGTATCATTTTTCTGTATTTATTAATCATCGTTCTTGTGTGAGGATGTGTTAATTTACTAACTCTGTTTAAATTAAACTTTCACCTAAAAGGTTTGATAAATCTCTATTTTGACCCTTTAATTTCCAATTTTTGGAGTAAGGATTTAGTGTATAGCGACCTTCCGTGATGGCTTTAAAGATGTTTTTCTTTCCTTTTTAAACATGATGTATGTATCAGCATGGATCCATGAATTTTTATTTATTCAATTTGTCACAATCAATTATAGTCATTATTTTATTGGATGTTCATATTATCCCACATTTGGCAAGTGGGTACCTTTTGAAACTGGCTCCTGATTGCTTTTGTTGTGTCCCTATTAGTCTTTGAGTATTTCTTTTCTTTTTAGCACAACATGATGTTCCAGGCTCACTGTGCACTTCCCCTGCCCAACACCCACAATCGTATGTCTTTCCAAGAAGGTCTAGTTCTTTTTATTGGGCAATAGTGTTCAGAATCCAAGAATTGTGCCATTGTTGTTAGACAGGAGTATTCAATCTTGTTGAAATGTCAGTACTTCCAGGGTCTTTTGGTTCTCAGACCTTTAAATAAAAAGGAAATTTAAAATTCTTCAGTTCCTATTAGATTTTACAATTCAAGTTTAATAACAGGCTTAAAAAAAACTTTTTAATACATTTTCTTTCTTTTCTCTTTACTTATACGTTCTTATTTTTCCATATCCATGAAAATCATTTCAAAAGTGTAATGCAAATGTTATTATTAGCAGTTAACCAGTGAATGAAGGTTCAAATGTCTTTGCATTTATTTTGTCCCAGGATGTTTGAGCATAAGCACCCTCTTCAAAAAAGACTTGAAGTCATTCTTATCTCTGGTTGGCTCACTTACCAAATTAATAGAGTTTTACATTTATTTGCACTAGTACTTTTTTTCAATTTTAGGTTTTGCTGCTTCTTCCTCTTTTCTCTTAATCTTGTTTTGAATGTGAGATACACCTACATGTTTTAAAAGTCAACGTGATACGAGAAGGGTCTATGCAGAGTAGTCTTACTTCCATCACACCTGTTTCCTCATTTAATAAAGTTACAATTTTACTAGCTTCTCACATCCCTCCGGTGTTCATTAATCCCCCTTTTTTAAATAGAGAATTGAGGTTACTTTACACATTATCTGTACCTTGCAATTTTCCTTTTAGAATGTATCTCACTCAGAGCATTCTGATATTTTACTATTTCAGATAATGAATATGACGAATACATTTGTGTGAACCTATTGTGAGGATACATTGTTGGAAGTGAAATGAATCGATCATCAGGCAAATGTATTTGTAAATTTCTGAGATCTTTCAAATTCTTTTTCACCAGGGTGTTGTATTTTATTCTGTATTGTTCTAGAGAGGTTCTTTTCCTTGGACTTACCAACTGAGTGTGTTGTCAACCTTTTGGGTGTATTTTTGGTTTTGTAGATAGTAAAAAATACCCCTGTCTAGTTTTGATGTATATTTCATTATTATGAATGTCCTTATTTTCATTTAAGATATCTAAGGGTCATTTTTTTTTGTTTTGTCTTTTTCTCTTCATTTTATGATGAAGACACTAGCCCTTTTTTCCTATTATTATTCTTTTCTTTAGAAATAATGAGATTATCACTTTTCATTTCCCATTTCTTTGATATTAATTAGACATATTTTCCAAGTTGTTATTTGACTTTTGAGTTCACATTAATTTATCTAGGCAGAAATTTTGGAATTTTATGCACTTATAATTATCAACAATTTTTTTATTTCTTCAAATTCTGATTCGTAGGTTTTCATGTCCTATTTTTAATAATGCACCCATTGTTTTTGTATTGAATGTCTGGGGTTTTTTTCTTACTAGGAGATCTCTAAAATTAAAGATGATGTGGAGGTATGCATATACTTTAAATTCTTTTATTTTTTAAATGACTCTCCAGTTTTCTCAACAGTATTTCTTAAAAACCTTCTCTTTTTCCTAGTCATTTGAGGTGTGACTTTAACCGTATAACAATTTCTTGAGGCATATGTCTCTTTTTAATCTTTCTATTCTAATCAATTTTCTCTCTGTCCATTCTTGTGCCAGCACCAACTGTGTAATTGTAAAGACTTAGATGTGATAAGCAGTGGAACCAGCCATTGTCTAATTTATTCTTTGTTTTTAGAGCTTTCTTGTCTATTGTTATCTGTCTCTAGAAATTTTAGAATGACCTTGTCTGACTCCAAAGTAAAAAGTGTAGCTATTGGGCCGGCCCCATGGCTTAGCCGTTAAGTGCATGCGCTCCGCTACTGGCGGCCCGGGTTTGGATCCCAGGCGCGCACTGACGCACCACTTCTCCAGCCATGCTGAGGCTGCGTCCCACATACAGCAACTAGAAGGATGTGCAACTATGAAATACAACTATCTACTGGGGCTTTGGGGGAAAAAAAAAGGAGGAGGATTGGCAATAGATGTTAGCTCAGAGCTGGTCTTCCTCAGCAAAAAAAAAAAAAAGAAAAGTGTAGGTATTTGTATTGCCCACTTTACTTGAAGATCGGTGATGGTCTTCAGTTTAGACATTCATACAAGAAACTAATAGGCAGTTCTGAGAAAAGTTATGTCAGCTTTGCTGAAAGATTGAAGGCAGAAAATACAGCACGTCATGAAGGACAGCACCAGGAGTCCCTGCAGCTGTCCAGGTCTGTGCTGCATCTCCCCAGGTGACACCTGAGTAAGAAAGAATTGAAACCTGTGTGTCAGTGAGGGTGTCGTCTAGACTTGGACCCTTCAATTCCACAGAGGTCCATATCTCTCAAAAGAAAATTTGCACAGAGCCCCAGGACCCAGCAAAGGGGACACTGACATACAAATCACAAGACTCAAATACCCTAAAACTATACCTGTACTATATTATCAATCTGAGCCTGGTTCCCACTAACCATCTGAGACATTTCCTATTTCCCAGGTTTCAGCTTTTTCCAGGAAACAGTGATAGAAGAAGGTAAACTCTGGGTTAGTTTCCAATAAAATTGGAGAAAGGGATTTGTGAAAATTTTCTCAGAGTAAATTTGCAAGTCGTATAAATGTGTATATGAACTTAAGATTTATTGACATAATGCTTCTGAGGCTTCCTATTCAAAAATTTATATTTTTCTTTCTGTGCAAGTGTACGTTTGTTTTCTTTGGGAGGAATGTTATATCATCTTCCTTAGATATGCTTTGTACTTTTCTGAGCAATAGGGAGAGTCAACACATTGGCTCCCTGACCAGTGGAATGAGGGCTATTATGGTGGGAAAGGCCAAGTGAAAGCCAGTAGAACTGCCTCTGCCTAGAGAAATGGTAAAGCAAAAGCCATATTGCATTTCTGGAGGGACTGCAGGGATGAGGGCCACCACCAAGGATTTGAAAGCTGCAGGGGTGGCGGTTCATACCACATCCACATCAGCTTGCCGATTTGACTGGTGCAGAAAACAGATGGATCTTTGAGAATGACGGTGGATTATTGTAAGCTCAACCAGATGTTGAGTCCAATTGTAGCTGCCTTACCAGATGTTGCTTCATTGCTTCAGCAAATTGACATCTCCCCTATAATATCTGAGAACATGCTGATATGCCTCTATTTATCTGGAAAATGCTTTTTTCTCCATCCTTGTTAGTAACCACCAGCAGAAGCACTTTTCTTTCTCTTACCAATGTCATCAAAACGCATTCATTGTCCTTTGTCAGGAGTCTATCAACTCTGCAGCTCTATGTCATAACCTAGTTTGCAGGGACCTTGATCATCTTTCCCTTCCACAAGGAGTCACACTGGTCCATACACTGATGATATCATGCTGATTGGACCTAGTAAGCAAGAAATATTAACTTGCCTAGACTTACTCATAAGACATTTGCATGTCAGATGATAGGAATAAATCCAACAAACATTCAAGGGCCTTCTGCCTCTGTGGAATTTCTAAAAGTCAAGAGTAGGGGACATGGTGAGGTATCCCTTTTAAGGTAAAACATAAGTTACTGCATCTCTCCTGCCCCCAATTCCTCACAACTCAGAAAATAAGTGTAGCACCTCATGGGTCTCTCTACATTTTGGAGGCTGCATATTCTTTGTTTGAGGGTGATACTGTAGCCCATTTACTGACAGTCCCCCAAAAGCTGCTAGTTTTTTCTTTTTCTTTTTCTTTGGTGAGGAAGATTGGCCCTGAGCTAACATCTGTTGTCAATCCTCCTCTTTTTGCTTGAGGAAGATTGTCCCTGAGCTAACATCTGTGCTAATCGTCCTCTACTTTGTATATGGGACACCACCACAGCATGGCTTGATGAGCCGTGTGTAGGTCTGCGCCCAGGATCCGAACCTGGGAACCCTGGGTTGCCAAAGCAGAGCACACAAACTGGACAACTACGCCACCAGGCCGGCCCCCCAAAAGACTGCTAGTTTTAAGTGAGGCATAGAACAGGAGAAGTCTCTGCAACAGGTCCAGGTTTCCATGCAAGATGCTCTGCCATTTGGGCCATATGATCCAACACATCCAATGGTGCTTGGAATGTCAGTGGTAGATATGGATGCTGTTTGGAGTCTTTCACAGTCCTCTAGAGGTGAGTCACAGTGCAGACCTTTAGGATACAGGAGCAAAGCCCTGTCATTGTCTATGAATAACTGCTCTCATTTTGAGAAACAGCTTTTGGCTTGCTACTGGGCCTTAGTAGAGACCGATTTCTTCACCACGGGCCACCAAGTTACCATATGACCTAAGCTGCTCATCATGAACTGGGAGTTTCTGATCCACCAAATCATAAAGTTGGACATGCACAGCAGCACTCCATCATCAAATGGAAGTGACATATATGAGGTTGGGCCTCAGCAGGCTGTGAAGGCACAAGTAAGTTCCATGGAGAAGTAGTCCAAAAGGTCATGCTCTCCACTCCTGTTACATTATCCTTTCTCTTCCAGCCTGTACCTGTGGCTTCATGGAGAGTTCCCTAAGATCAGTGGACAGGAGGAAAGAAAACTGTGTCCTGGTTTACAGAGGGTTCTGCAGGATATTCAGGCACTGCTTGAGAGTGGACAGCTGCAGTAATACACCTCTTTCTGGGACATCCATGAATGATAGTGGTGAAAGAAAATGATCCAGGAGACCAGTACTCTGAGTAGAACAACAGGCTGTTCATTTTGCTTAATTAAAGAATTGGCCAGATATGCCATTGTAAACCATTTTGTAGATTTGGGGCAATGGTTTGGCTGAGTAGTCAGGGACTTAGAAAGAAGACGATTGGAAAATTGGTGACAAGGAGATCAAGGGAAGAAGCATGTGGATAGATCTTATCAAATCAGTACAAAATGTGAGGATATTTATATCCCATGTGAATGCGCACCAAAGAGGGACCTCAGCAGAGTAGGATTTTAATAACCACATAGATAGGGTGATCCATTCTGTGGATACCAGTCAGCCTCTTTCTCCAGTCATGCCTGTCGTTATCCAAGGGGCTCATGAACAAACTGGCTATGATAACAGGATGGAAGTTATGCACGGGGTCAGAAACATGGACTTCCACTCACCAAGGTTGACCTGACTATGGCCACTGCTGAGGACCCACACCTGGCAGCATAGACCAACACTGAGTCCCTGATATGGCACAATTCCTGGGGAAATCAGCCACTACCTAGTGGTAGGTTGACTACATTGGACCACTTCCATCATGAAATGAGCTGTATTTTGTTCTTACTTGAGTACTTACTTTGGGTATGGATTTGCCTTCCCTGCACAAAATCCTTCTGCCAAAACTACCATCCATGGACTTACAGAATGCCTTATCCATTGTCATGGTATTCCACCCAGTATTGCTTCTGATCTAGGAATTCTCGTAACAGCAAATGAAGTTTAGCAATAGGCTCATGCTTTTTTAATCCACTGGTCTTAACATGTTCCCCATTATCTTGAAGTAGCTGGCTTGATAGAATGGTAAAATGGCCTTTTGAAGACTCTGTTCTAGTGCTGGCTGCATGGCAATACCTTGCAGGGCCGTGACAAGGTTCTCCAGCAGGCTATAGATGCTCTAAATCAGCATCCAATATGTGGTGCTGTCTCTCTGTTGGTCACAATTCACAGGTCCAGGAATCAAGGGGTGGAGATGGGAATGCTACCACTCATATTACCCTTAATGACCTACTAGCAAAATTTTGCTTCCTGAACCTGTGACCTTATGCTCTGCTGATCTGAAGGTCTTAGTTCCAAAGGGAAGAATTCTTTCATTAGAAGACACAACAATGATTCCATTTAACTGAAGGTTGAGATTGTCACCTGGGGAAATATAGAATTTTCATTTAAATATATTTTTAGTTCTTCGAGCATATTTATGGAAGCTGGTATGAGTTTTATTTTTTCTTAGTCCAATACCTGAGCCCTCTTAGTGACTCTTTCTATTGAAATTTTTTTTCCTTTCTATAGGTCACACTTTTCTATTTCTTTGCATGTATCAATGTTTTTTGGAAAATTGGACATTTCTTATAATATGACTTGTAGCCACAGGGATTCTGATCCCATCAGTATTTCTTGCTGCAGTTTGTCTGTATACCTGTTTAGTGACTCAACTGATTTGCCTGCACTAAGTCTCTCCCCAAGTGGATGAAGCCAGTGGTGCCTCTCAATTTTTTTTTTCAATTCTTGTGAAGCCTGACTTTCAATGGTTTTCCAGCAGAGCTAGTGGTCACAGCTTGTACCAAAGAAGTGGGAAGTGGGGTGCCAAGTCAGCAGTACTCGCTGTGAAACCTCTGGGGGACAAGGAGAAGCCATTCACAGAGAGGTGATCTCCCAGTGGCAGTCCCCTGCAAAGCCACCCAAAGGAGTGCCATGGAAAGCTGCCCATGGAAGGATGGTACATCCTGCTGGCCTTCAATCACTGCAGAAGAACATCTGATTGCAGAAGCCTGAAGAGAGAAGGACACAGGAAGAGGAATTCTTTTCTCCTTCAGGAATACTCCTCCAGACAAAGCTTAACATTGCACCAGTCATCAAAGATAGAATACTTCCAGAGTCCAGCTGTATTATCACAGTGTAAGGAAGAAAGCAAAGAAGGGTGGATTTGGAACTGGGAGGCCCACACTCTCTTCTCTTTCAGAAACAATGGCTTTCTAAGACTGTCCCCTCCTGTCTTGCATGCTTTTGAAGATCTTTCCCTGTAGTTGGTCGTCTAGTCTATCAGATCCACTCCTGTTTTCAGAAGTTGCACACATCCTGTAAGACACTCTTTCCCAGGTAATTTTGTTTGTATTCCGTAAAGGTTAAGCCCTCTGTTCCTCTCTTCTCTCCCCCACACAGTTTCATTAGACTCTCTCCCTTCTCCAGACAGGCTGGTGCCATGACCATCCAGAATTAGTTCTGCTTGAATTTGCAGTGGTTCCTCTACTTCGAAGAATTTCAGACAATTAGTCATGCTAAAAGCAAGAGTCATTTACTCTCTTTGTTGATCTGTGTTTTCATTTTTACTTTGTTAAGGATGTGTAGAGAGTTTTGGATGGACACATTCTCATCTAGGGCCAACAGGAAGTGTCTATACTTTGTTTTTATCACAAAAGGGATCTCTATTGTGCTACAAAATATTTAAACATATATAAAAGCCCATTATGTGATCATTTAGAACATCTGTTAATGGTTCGCCTCAGCATTTCTTGTGTCTCCATTATTTTAATAATATTTGGTGCTCTGTCTAGTACGAGATCTATTCTGTTGTTTATATCTGATCAGCTTCATTACCACGGCCATAGCTGAACTACTTCCCTGACAAGATTTACAATAAAAAATGCAGGCAGAAATGCTTTCATAAGGAATTGAGCTTCTCTCACAAGCAGAGGTTATGAGTCTTAAATGAATTGAACAACTTGTTTAATTATGCTAATTAAATTTTTATTTGATCTTTTGGCTCAGTTAACTTATCCTGAAAAAATTGAAATATATTATCCACTTTTATTCAGACGTATAAATTATTCAATGTAATGTTATAACTTTAAGTGAATCATTGTGTAATCATGATCTATTTTAAAAAAACCTATGCAAATGACAGCCATATATTTCCTACTTACTATATTTTAGCCTCATCTGACTACTACAGAGAGAGAAACTAAACATTGGTTGCTAAGCATGCTTACTTTACAAAAAAATTGTAAATTTCTTTGATGTTAATGTAATCAATCTAATCATACTTCCTTCATTTACTTTCAAATTAACAAAAACTTCATCTGAATGACCTTTGCAGTTTTCCTCAAATCTAAAATGATTAAATAATAGCTTTCTTTAAAAAAAGTATAAAAGTGTTTAAAATTTTTACTTTAATACTTAATTTTGCATTTTTTGAGTCAAATAAACTATAATGATATTAAATAACGTATATAATCTCCTAAAACAATTTTCTTTGAAGAATCTTCTTGCTGTCATGTGTAGGATTGGATATTCAGCACGTTTTTCTTTGTTATCACATATTTTAAAAATCAATAAATAAAGAGCCTACTCTTAATTCTCTTACTAGCTCAGTTAACAATATTAATAGATTCTGATATCCTTCACTAATATTCTTGATGAGTAATTGCTGATTATATTTTATGTAATTAACTGTGAAAACACCTTGTGCTGCTTTTTAAAGTTAATTAGAGTCCTTATTTATGACCAACCTAAGCTGAGTGCAAAAGCAATGACTCTGGAAAAGGAAACATTCTTTTTTGATGTGTTCTTTTTTTTTTTTAGGATTTCAAATACTGACAACTTCATTTTAAATACTCTCAGTAATTTTCAAAATAATATTCATTTTTTAACTCTTTATAAACATTAATTGTGAAAGAATAAGATTTCATTATAACTGAAGACATTTATATTCGCATGTCATTCCTGGCTAGATTTCATTATTCAGCTGATTTCTGTCATTCTTCTTGACCCTTGGACACTGCTCAATGGATCAGAAAATTTATCTCCTTTTAATTTCTTGGTATCATTATATTAAAAACTATGCTACAGCTTAAAAATATGGCCTGGCTTCTCAATTTTTTGGTATTTTATTATGTAGAAAATAGCATAGTATGATGATTCTTATTAGAGTTTTTAAACATCATGTGCCAGAACACAGTTTTCAAATCTTTTCTTCAAATTTCAAATGTATACCAATAAAACTGTCAGTGCTTTCTTTTAATTTCACTTAATATTAATTATTCTATTGCCTCATAAGCAACAAAGGTGGGAACTTAGCTGAAGTGGTTCCAAACATTTTGTACAAAATCAGTGAAGCGCAATTTCACATTTCAGACGATATATAGTTGTTTTCTCTGACACTTAACATTCACATAAGCAAGTACAAAAGGGGCATTAAACTTAGGGTAATCTTAGCGATTTTTTACATGTTTGTACACCCATATAACCTCCGTCCAGATCAAGACATAGAAAATTTCCAGCACCCCATAAACAACCCTGTGATGCCATCTCCTAGTTCATAGACTACTAATCTCCAGAGTTGACCGGTGTTCTGAACTGATAAATCCTGATTAATTTTCAGTTTTTGAATTTCCTATGAGAGGAATTATACTCTATTAACATCTTTGTGTCTGGCATTTTTCTCTCAAGAAAATGTCTGTGATTCACATCCAAGGTGTTATAGGTAGCAGTAAGTCATTCTTTTTATTGCCAAGTTGTATCCACTGGATAGATAGAGCAAAAAAATATTCATCCATTCTCCTGATTTCAACATTTAGCTATTATGAGAAAAAGCTTCTATGAAGGATCAAGTCTATAACTCTTGATAGCTATACACGCTTATTTCTCTTAAATATTTACTTCTGTGTGGAATCAGTTACCAAAGAATTTCCCAAAGTGATTGTACCATTTCACCTTCCTACAGTAACATAGGAAAGTTCTAGTTGCCCTGATCCTTACAAAGACTTGGAAATGGCAGATTTTTAAACATTAGCCATGATCTGAGTGTGTAGTGACATTTAATGTGCTTCTCTTCTGAGTATCACTACTAAGTAGTGATAGTGAACACATCATGTTAGGTTTGTGGGTGATTTTTGCAATTTTTAAATTGTTTTTTTTCTTTTGGTTTATGAACTTTATGTATAATCCGTATGATTCTTTTACCCAATAATGTATTACAATTGTTTTCTCCCAATCTATGTTTGTGTGTGTGTGTGTGTGTGTGTGTGTGATGATATTTTTGATGGATTAGGAATTTAAACTGTTACTGAAATTCAATTTGAATTCCATTTGGTCTACCATGAGTTACTGGAAGTATAACAATATCCTTTCTTTTAGAAGCTCATATTTAGGCCTGTGATCTAAATTTAATTGATCTATTTGGTATGAGAAAGAGGCCAAGGTTCTATTTTGTTTATCATACCAAAATCCAATTGTTACCTCACCCTCTCTAGGGAAAAACTTTCTTTCCCTGTTGAATTCCATTGCTGCATAAAACAAGTGATCTTTGTGTGTGTGTGTGTATTTCTGGACTCCCTTCTTTCCATTGATCAATTTGTCTATCCTTAGGATACTACCACAATGTGTGAAACACAGTGTCTTTATTAGAAATCTAGATAACCGGTATTACAAATCTGCAATATGTTCTCATTTCTCAAGAATGTGCTGAATATTTCCATATGCATTTTTGAATCACGTTGTCAACCATATTTTTGTCAAATAAGATAATTTTATTTGGGTCATGTTCAAAACATAAATTAATTGGGGAGAATTGACATCTGAATGATATTAAGTCTTCCAATCTATGAACATCATGTACTTCTTCCTTTTTTGTCTTTTTAAATATTCTCAGTAATGTTTTGCAATTTTCAGTGGAGAAACCTTACAAATATTTTGTTTAATTTACTCCTTAATACTTCAAATATTTTAATATTTATAAAGGATATTGTTCTTTTCAAAATTTCATTTTCCAATTTTTATTCCTAATTGAGATAAACTATGTTTGTGTGTTAGTTCTAATAGCTCTTTTTTTGTGGAATCCTTACAATTTTTTTGAATTACATAAGTATGTTTTACTCTTTTCTTATAATTTTCATGCCTATTTCCTTGCCTTAGGGAATTCAACGCCACCTGAATTGATCATTTTATTATTATGATATACTCTTCTTTATTCTCTTGTATTTTTGTTTTGAATTTTACGTTTTCTGATATTGACATAACCACTCCTCCCTTCACATGCTTGGTTCATACAAGGTATACATTTTTCAACCTTTGCTTTCAAGTTGTCAGTGTCTTCATATTTAAATTGCTCTCTTTGGAAAAAGCATATAATTGAGTTTCCATTTTTATCCAATTCTTCTTTATCTTCCTTTTCATTGGCCTAGGTAATTATAATTTAATATCAATAATTAATATTAATGGATTTATTTATACCACTTACCAACTGCTTGTATTTGTCGCATCTGTTCTTTAGAATCCTTTTCTGCATTCTTTCAGATTAGTCTCATGCTTTTAACATTTAATTTTATGTAATTTTTTGGTTATTAGTTACACATATTTTGGTAGTTGCAAGACTTATACTATACATCCTTAGCCAATCAGACCAGCTGTAATTAATATGTCACCACTTCATGTAAAATGTAAGAACCGTGCAATTGTATATTTTTTTCTATATTGTTTTTGCTACTTTGTTTCTACTTCTCTCTTATGTTTTAGCAAATTTAAGAATAGGAGCATTTAGGTTTACCATTCACATTTTTACCATTTCCAGGGCTCTTCATTCTGTTCTTGGATCCATATCTCCAGCTAGTATTAATTTTCTTTCTCTGGAATAGTTTCTTTTCACATTACCAGTAGCATGGATCTTTTGCAACAAATATTCTGAAATCGGTTATTCTGAAAATGTATTTATTTCACTTTTGGTTTTGAAATATTGTTTTGATGGGTATAGTATTTTATACTATGGTATTCTATACTATATTTGACAAGGTTTTTTTTTTTTCTTAACACTTGAAGGATGTTATTCTGTAATTTTCAGCCCCATTGTTTTGGATGTTCTGCTGACAGCATTAGCCTTGTCTCTGTATTAGCATCGTCTATGTGTTCTGCATGCTTTTCTCTATTTACCTTCTAGGTTGCTTTTAACTCTTCTCTTTAATGTTGACATTCAACACTTTTGTTTTTCTTTGCCTAAGTATGATTTTCTTTGCATTTATCATTCTTGATGTTAGCTGATCCTCTTAGTTCTGTGGCTTCATGTTTGTAATAACATTTGGAAGACTGTTATCTATAGTTTGTCAACCTGGACTTCTGCCTCAAACTTTCTCTCTGTTCGTCTTGTTACACCACATGATGCTGCCCCACAGGTCACTGAGTTTTTAATTTTTCACTCTTCTTTTTATCTTTAAGATTAATTTCAGATAATTTTTAATAACCTGCTTCAAGTCCATTGATGTCTTCTTTACACTGTTCATTCTGTTATTATTTATCTCTAGTTTTTATTGATATTATATGTTTAATTCTAGAATTCAC
This sequence comes from Ceratotherium simum simum, assembly GCF_057802395.1. Taxonomy (NCBI): domain Eukaryota; kingdom Metazoa; phylum Chordata; class Mammalia; order Perissodactyla; family Rhinocerotidae; genus Ceratotherium; species Ceratotherium simum. Next base: position 5,688,361 of record NC_141935.1, read on the forward strand.
ATTTGGTTCTTTGTTAAAAACTATATACCTCTCTTCTGAAATTCCACACTCTTAAACAATTATATGTAACTTTTCTGGTACATACTTTAACTTGTATTTCTTAGCTATTTTAAAGTTATGTTGTCCTTATGTATTTTAGTGTATTGTTTGCCTTTAGGTCTGTTTCTTTCTTTCTTTCTTTTTTTTTTTGAGGAAGATTGGCCCTGGGCTAACATCTGTTGCCAATCTTCCTCTTTTTCTTTTTTCTCCCCAAAGCCCCAGTGCATAGTCGTATATCATAGTTGTAGAGTTGTAGCTCTTCTATGTGGGACGCTGCCTCAGCATGACTTGATGAGGGTGAAGAGGTCTGCACCCACGATCCGAACCGGTGAACCCTGGGCCAGCGAAGCAGAGCGTGCGAACTTAACCACTATACCACCGGGCCGGCCCTTGGTCTGTTTCTTTCAACAGCTCTTTTCCTCTGAATATGGCTCATATTTTCCGCTTCTTTTCATGTCTGGCAAGTTTTTACTCTACACTGAACATCACCAATAACACATTGGAAAGAGTATAGATTCTGATATTTGCCTCTGAATAATATAGATTTTCTTCTAGTAGGAATTTGTGTTATAAATATTTTTCATTTTTTGTGTATAATGACGGTTTGATATCTTACAAAGCCTTTCTAGGTGGGGAGGGGGCTGCCAAATTTTAGAGATAGCTAAGGGGCAGGCCAGGAGCATGTCTTTGATAAGGAAACTAACCAACACTTAGCCATACTTTTTCTCTCTGGCTCCTATATCCATGAGGCAATAGTCCTCCATGTTAATCATTTCAGGGCCATATGCCAGACAACTAGAGACCACCCTTATAGCCCGAAGCCTGCTAAAATTATTCAGACTAGCCAATCTGAATCCGTTCACTGTATTCCTGACTTGCTATTCCCGAGGAAATCCCAGTAAAGTCCATGGCCAAAACCTTCCCCTCACTCCTATCTTCTTTCTCTGTCACTAGGACTGTGTCACTAAACTTTGATTTTTTTTCTGAACTTATTCTCTGTCTCCTCTTATTCTCTGTCTCAGCTGCACCCAGCTGAACATCTCATAAAAGAATATAAAACAACCAGACTTTTGTTAGTAAACACGATGTAGTCTATACAGAAGTCTGTACACTTGAAATTTAAATAATATTATAAACCAATGTGAACTCAATAAAAAGAAAAATTCAAAACAGAAGTTCTGTTCCTGGTGGAATACTATTATCTGTGAAGTCTTGCTTTTAAGTGTTTTTAAGGCGGGTGTATTTCAGTGTTGCCTTAATACAAGTATACAGCCCTCAGTCAGCTCTTGGGACACAGTGTTTACTCCAAAGACACATCCACCTGGGTTCAAGGAAAATGTGAGGAATTTCATAAGCTCTGCTGGCCTTGAACTTCACTTCCTTCTGCTCCACACGGGGTATTATCTGAATTTTTCAGTTTCCAGCCTTACAGCAATTTCTTTCACTGGACTGCTTGGAGTTTCACCCCATGCATGCTCATGTAGAGTTAGCCAATAATTTCAGGGGACATACAAAGATTATTGGGGATTTCCCTGGTGGGCTCCCTCCCTGGATTTCTCTTCTCATGTGGCAGATGTTCTGCCAGCCCCATACTCAGATCTCTCAATTGTCACACAAGTAAGACTCCCTCTTTCTGCTTGATCTCTACCATCCATGCACCATGTGGGTGTGGGTGGGTTCTAAGTTCAGAAAATGGATAGATATGGATCTCCCGGTTTTATTCCATTCTTTCAAAGGTGGGATGCTTTTCATTTTCTGATTGCTTTTACTCACTCACTCAGCAGTTCATTTTTACAATGTGTGTTGATTTTATATTTGTTATTTCTAGAAGGTTTAGTCGGACATAGCTGTTTTGCTTGCTGTAAGTCTTAAGTATATACATTATTAAATTATTTAATATTTTGAAATTATTATAGTTATAGTAAGGAAGGAAATAATAAATACATTTCAATATCTTAACTCTATGACATTAGTGATTCATTTCTTTTCTGCTCCTTTATAGTAATATTTTTCCACATTAATTATCTGCTCAAAAGCCATTTTGTTATATTAAGTAATTGTACCTTAAAAGAAGACAATATAATTGGCTACATACAGGTGATTATCTATCTATCTATCTATCTATCTAATCTATGTACCATCTATCTATCTATCATCTATCTAGAAAATAAAGATTAATGCAATTAATAACTCAGCAAAAGGACAAGTTATGATGCTCTAGTTATATTCCTACAACAAAAGGGACATTATCGTATGCATCTAAATATATTCCACCCTAAAATAAAAGGTGCCTCACAGAACATTAGTTAAAAATACTTCAATACCAAGACTACGCTGAAACTCTTGTACTCAGTAGTTACATGGACTCAGAGTTGTTCACACGTGATTCACCTGGTTGAGAAAGAACCTCATCCTATTTTCAAGAAGTGTGTAGTTTAAAAATTAGTGTTTTATATCCATTTTGGAGCCAGTCTATTACTGTTCCTAAAGAAAGCTGTACAAGAACATATCAGGGAATGAACTCAAGAAATTATTGTGAAACCACTAACAGGAATTGAGAAATTTTGCAAAGCTCTTTGAACTTTGATATTTACTAAGTGACCTCAATTAACTTGGTTTATGGTAGCGCACATAAATTCAGAGTCACACGGGATAACTGCTAACGAAGAAGATTTAAAACCCCAAACATCACAACTGAAATATTTGTATTAATATGCCATTGGGAATATCAAACATGCTGTTACTAATCAATGTCCTTCTCACCTTCTGGGTTTCCTGTGCTCATGGACAAGGTAAGTTGAAAACAGGTCAGAACTCTCAGCTTCCCTCTTAAATGTGACTTCATGTTATGTCTACTTTCATGGGTCGTTTTTTTTAAATGAACTAACTAGTAGGAATAGTCTGTATTGTGACATCATAATAGAGAATAACTGTATAGAAAAATTATCTCATATTCATCTAAGGGGAAAATAAAATAATTTATGTTTTCTCTGTTTCCTGAGTTCCACAGAGAAAGAACTCGTAATATTCATGGAGACAGGTGACTGTGCTCACACGGCTTTAGGAAATACGTCACAATAAAAGCCACAGTCTCACTTCAAAATGTATGGAGGTTTCTTGCTTTTAATACAAGGAACGCCTTGAGACTGGGATATCTTCATAATCTTGCATATGTTGATGGTTTTATGGATTCAAACACGAAAACTCATTAAAACAAATATATGCAGTTGACTTCAATTATTTATCTAATATTATTATTATTATTTATTTCCATTATACCTTAATAAAACTGTTAAAAGTTATTAACATCACAATCAATTTACTATTTCAGCAGAATTAGCAGCAGGTAAAAAAAGAACATCTATTTCAACAAAAGTGGAATATAGTCTTAGTTTCTAGTGGAATGACAATAAATCTTAATTTATATTTCTGAGTTCACTTGTAAATGTTGAGTAAATAAATAAATTGTTTTCAGATCATTAACTCTGTCATATTGATCACTGATTTATTTTTGCCTTTATAGTAGATTTTCTATATTAATAGAAATTAATAATCTCTGGAGGCAATCCCTGTATATTAGAGAATCATCTCTTATAACAAATATAATTGTAGATTCTTTAACTTATCTTTAAATTAAAAAGCAACTATATTTTTCTGTGTATTAGTTCTAATAGCTTTTTTCACATATTAGTTCTTTAAGATTTTATTGATGTAATTACTTTTTTCTCTTTCCTTAATATCTTTATAAATTCTTCACTATGATATCTTTCTAGATTCTCATTTCTTTTAAAATCAAATACTCTCATTTCCAATTTAATGTAAACAAAACCTCTAATGTGCATTAAGACCCTTCATTGCACCATTTATCAATACAATATAAATCACTATGCTTTATTCCTTAATTACAAGAAGAATTCATTTTAATAATTGGCTGCATGCTGGGTTTTGTTTGCTATTTAAATCTACATTTGGGCAATTTCCTTCACTAGCAAATAACAGGAACACACAAAGCTTTCTGTCCAGTTTAAAACTATTTTCCTTCAGTGAACTCTTTCTAAAAGTAGCCTTTGACCTGAATGCCCTGTAAATTTGGGTTGCACCAATGTTTCTCAAAGGTGAAAGGAATCCACTTAGGGGAAGAACACATTTATGCAGATAGAAACATCTCTGTGTATTTAGTGGACATGGGTTGAATTGTGTCTCTCCAAAATTCATATGTTGAATTCCTAACTCCTCAGACTCAGAATGTGACTGATTCTGTGGAGATAGGGTCGTTTTTTGTTTTCTGTTTTGTGAGGAAGATCAGCCCTGTGCTAACATCCGATGCCAACCCTCCTCATTTTGCTGAGGAAGACTGGCCCTGGGCTAACATCCGTGCCCATCTTCCTCCACTTTATATGGGACGCCACCACAGCATGGCTTGACAAGCGGTGCGTGGTGAGCACCCAGGATCCAAACCTGCGAATCACGGTCCCCGAAGCTGAGCACGCACAGTTAACAGCTGCACCACTCAGCAGGTCCGGGAAATAGGGTCTTGGGTCTTTAAAAAGGTAATTCAGTTAAAATGAGGTCATGAGGATGGGCCCTAATCCAATACAACTGATGTCTGTATGAGAGGAGGAAATTAGGACAGGGACATGTAGAGGGAAGACCATGGAGAGACACAGGGAAAGGGTGGCCGTCTAGAAGCCTCAGAGAGAGGCCACAGAGGAAACCAATCTGCTGACACCGTGATCTCAGACTTAGCCTCTAGAAAGGTGAGAAAATAAATTTCTGTTAGTTTAGGCGCCCAGTCTGTAGTGCTTTGTTATGGCAGCCCTAGCAAATGAATATGGTGGTACTTATATATTCTTAAATGGACAGTAATAATCAAAAATTATTTCGTATATTCCTCTCAAGTATATATACACACCTACATCCATATATTTAGAAGACATTCGTCAGAATTCAGTAATTATATCTTGGTTATATGTTTGTTGCTGATTTTTATCCTTTATGAATATTTTATATTCAAATTCTCTTCACTGATTCACTGAAAATGTTATACATAGTCGTATATACATATATATATATATATATTCATATCTGTAAGTGTATTTCTTCATCCATATGTCCTATGCAACATGTTACCTGGACTGGGAGACAAGGGATGGAAAGGGCTAGGATATCTTAGGGGATTTCCACAGAAGACAGAGGAAGAAGAGGCACAGGAAGTGAGTGGAGAACTAGAAACATTCCTGCCAACCCAGCAGAAGCAAATGTCTTAGATATGGGAGGTTTAGTGGCTAGAACGCCTTTCATTTTCTTCCTCAGTGTTTACATGTTTCTGTGTGATTTTAATTTGAGAAATACTTCTAAAGAACTTAAACATCATGAGCTCCTCAAATACTTTGTCGTCTTAATTACAGATTGTCCCAGTGCTCAAATCACTAACACATGTGGAATAACTAAGCTAAACAGAATAATAAATTCATCAATGTGATTATTAAGAATAAGTAGAATTATTCATTAACTTAGGATACTACTTTTTTTCTTAAGGAAGAACTTGTGATTTTCCAGAAATAAAACATGGAAGCATATATGATGAAAACAGATATAAACAAAGCTTCCCAGTTGCTATGGGAAAATATTTCTACTACTCCTGTGATTACAGCTTTGTGTCTCCTTCACAATCACTCTGGACTCTAATAATGTGTACAGAGGAAGGATGGTCACCTGCACCAAAGTGTCTCAGTGAGTAATCCAGATTACTGATCATTATCCAGATAAATTATTCAGTGTATTCAGTGAGTGGAGGGAGGGTGCCTGACGGAATCACAGAGCCTTAGACAGCGATGGGGGAAGGGACTGGAGGAGCCAGCAAAGATAAATATGTCACCCTTCTTTTGTAAGAAGCTGTGGGTGGAAATCAAACCAGAAGAAAACAAGACACAAACTTTGTGGCATATCTGAATCTTTGAATTTCACATACCATGGTCAATATTTTTTTTATATTTTATTATTATAAATTTCTAATATTTAATTTAAACACTCATGTGGTAGTTTAATGAACATAGATATTTTCAAGAGAATTTGTCTTTATATGTAATTTCTGATTCAAAATGTGCTGTTCCTTTGAATATTCAAGCAGCATTTTTTACTATTTTCCTAATATTTGTGGTTTTTATTAATCACATCTTTGTTCTTTAAAATTGCCTCTGTCTTACTCTCTCAATGAGTGCAGACAAAAAGCAGAGACGTGAAGAAGACAGAATCATGAAAGAGAAAAGCAAAAGAGACAAAGGAGATGAACATCATCTCCTCCTCCTCTAGAAAGCGATCTATACAAGCAAATGAGAAATAAAACAGTAACTTCTGATATCTAAAGGAACTTAGAAATGTCTAATGTTTTATATATGCAAGTAATGATTAATGACATTATATATTAATTTTTTAACATGCATGAACCATTTTTTAGAAAACTAATTTTTGTGCTTGATTTCTCTTTTGAAGTTTGCAAAATGTAATACTCTTTCATTATAAGATTTATATTAGTCAACTTTCGGGTTTGTAGGACAGTGCTTTTTCCCTTGGGTGGAAAATGGTCATTCTGCATCATCAGGACAAACACACCGGGAAGGTGACACTGTGCAAATCGTCTGTGATTCAGGCTACAGCCTTCCAAATAATCAGAGCGGCATTACATGTGCAGAAAGTGGCTGGTCCAGCCCTCCTAGATGCAGTCATATCCGTAAGTAAAATATCAAAATACCACCCTCTAATATCCTGTATTTTTTTTATGAAATAACGATATTAAATATATGCAGTATTGTTGTTACTATCGTCACCTTTTTAGTCTTAGGATTCCAATTGTGTTTACATAGATATGCAAATCTCTGGATAATCACGAGAAAAGCATTTTGTTTACTTACATAAATGAAACATAAGCAGTATTAGAAAAAACTAATCAAGACCACAGTGAAAAACTTTGAAAGACACTTATATGTTTACGTAACACAAATTTAATGTTTATAATGAAATTATGCAAAATCGGTTGACACAACATGAGGATAAAATTAAATTTTACGTAGAATGATAATTAAAATATCACATTTGGGAAATCCTATGGCTAGCAAACATATTTACTTGTCATTTATCTCTTTTGGTAAATGTTACATTTAGATCATCTAGAGACTAGCACAAAAGTATTGATAATTTCCACCCTGTTAGAACTTTGTACTTTTGAAATTTAGGTTTCCAGTGTATAATTCATAACGTGGAAATCCCTTTCATAGGAAACCATATTAAAAATAGGAATATATTGCAGCCTAAGTTAGTTGGAGTTTCTCATACTTTCATTTGGAAACCAAAGAGTTGCTGAATTTGAATACAGGACTTGGGGACCCTGAGAATAAGATTCCTAAAGCTTGAAGAGAACAGTCTCTATTCTGGCCCTCTATATCTTCCCACTCCATCTGGAATATTGGTTATCATTCATTCATCTAATCAATATTTATTGTGCACCTTTTATATGCCAAGCACTACTACAGATGTTGGAGATCAATGCTCTAAGAGTCAGTGTCTCTTTATCATAGACTATAATGTCAAGTCGGAGAATGATGGTAAAAATAACAATAAGGTAAAAGAAGAAAATAGAAAATTAAAGATTATGAATTGTGCACAGTATGAAGGATAATATTAAGAAAGTGACTGGGGGAGGGGCATGTTTCACGTAAGATAGCTTTGGAATCTTCTCCAACCTTAAGGTTGACGCCTGGAGAGAAGGAGTCAGAAAAATGGCCTAAAAGCATCTAAAGGCCTGGAATCTTTGAAGAAAAACAAGGACACCAGTGTGGCTAAGGATAAGGCAAAGTGTTGAATTAACTAATTTAGGAGTCATAGGCCTTGATAAATATTTTGGATTTCAGTCTATGTGCAATTAGAAACCTCTGGGAGGTTTTAAGCAGGGAATCAACACACAATGAATTTAAAATAAGATCACTATGGTTGCTATTTGGAAAAGGGATCAAAAGTGACCAAGAAGAGAAGGGAAAGCCAATTATCAGAACATTACCATATTTCAAATTTGGCATGTTCTGGGGGTCAAGGAAATGAAGAAAAGAAGTGTTTTTCTAGGCTTTCAGTTTGTGTTATTTGCAATGTAGAAAAAAAAGAATTGGACTGCCTCATACAGGCTGAATATCACTATATGTCAAGTATACTTTTAAAAAATGGAAAACAAAAGAAATCAAGAAGAATCTTAACACAGTGGAGCAAAATATATATATATATTATATATAATTATAGGAATTGAAGTCTATGCACACTCATGTCTGACATTTTTCACTCAATGACATTTATAATATTTAAAAAATTATACATTCAGTTGAACATATCAGTCGTTTATTCTTTTTTTTAACGAATAATATTTCCTTGTATTTATATACAATAATCTGTTTATCCGTTCTCCTCTTGCTAGAAATTTGGGCTGCTTTTTCTGATTGTGAATAAGTCTGTTACATACAGTCTTGTTTGAGTCTTTGGTGAGTAGCAGGGGATATCCATTTCTATTTCTCTTGGGTAAATATTTGAGGTGAAATTGCTGGATCGTAAGCTAGAAACATGCTTACCTCTATAAGACACTACTACGAAGTTCTCCAAAGTGGTTGTCACCAACACGGTAGGAGAGTTGTAATTGTTCCACCTCCTCAGTAACATTTAGGTTTGTACGTCTTTGTGCTTTTAGCCATTGTATTGGCTGTGAAAAAGTATTTCCCTTGCAATGTAGATTGCACATCCTTGATGACTAGTGGTGCTGAGCACAATTTCATGTGGTTATAGGCCATTTGTATATCTTCTTTTAAAGTATCTGTTCAACACTTGGGCCCAATTTTGGCTCCTATTTGCATGGAATGTCTTTTCATCCTTTTACTTTCAGTCACTTTCAGTCTTCATATCCAAAGTGAGTCTCTGATGATTAGTGATGCTGAGCAACGTTTCATGTAACTGTTGACAATTTGTAAGTCTTCTTTGGGAAAATTTTTATTCAGATTCTTAATCCAGTTTTTAATTAGATATTTTGTGGGTGTTTTTTTTTTTTTTTTTTGATTTGCATGAGTTCCTTATATACTTTGGGTATTAACCCCTTATCAGATAGATGGCTTGCAAATATTTTCTCCCATTCGGTAGGTTGTCTTTTCATTGTATTGCTTCTATCTTTTGTTGTGCAGAAGTATTTTAGTGTAATATAGTACCACTTGTTTATTTTTTCTTTTGTTGCTTATGCTTTGGTGCCATATACAAAAATATTATTGCCAAGACCAACGTCAAGGAGTTTTATCGTTTGAAGTCTTACACTTAACACTCTAACCCATTTAAAGTTAACTTTTGTACGTAGTGAAAGTTATGGGTCCAATTTCATTCATTTACATTTGATATCTAGTTTTCCTAACACCATTTATTGCAGGGAGTATCATTTTCCCATTGAGTAATTTTGGCTCCATTGTCAAATCTTAGTAGACCGTATCTCCATGGGTTTATTTCTGTACTCTCAATTCTATTCTATAACTGTTTTTATGCCATTAACATAGTGTTTTGATCATTAATCTTTGTAATCTATTTTGAAATCACCAAGTGTGATGCATCCAGCTTTGTTTTTTGTTTTTTAGCCACCTCAGTATTTCTTTGACTATTTTGAGTCTTTTGTGGTTCCATATGAAATTTAGGATTGCTTTGTCTATTTCTGTGAAAAATGTCTTTGGAATTCTGGTAGGGATTGCATTGAATCTATAGATGGCTTTGGGTAGTATAGACATTTAAACAATATTCTTCTAATCCATGAAGGTGGAATATTTTCTCATTTATTTGTGTTTCTTTAATTTCTTTTATCAATGTCTTCTAGTTTTCAGTGTGTAGATCTTTCAGTTCCTTGGTTAAATTTATTCCGAAATACTTTGTTGGTTTCCATGTTATTGTAAATGAGATTGTTTTCTTTATTTCTTTTTCAGATAGTTTGTTGTTAGTGTATACAAATGCACTGATTTTTACATGTTTGCTTTGTAACCTGCATCTGTACTAAATTTGTTTATTAGTTCTAACAGTTTTTTGGTAGAGTTTTTAGAATGTTCTACAGCATGTCATCTCCAAACACAGAAAATTTAATTTCTTCCTTTAGATTTGGATGCCTTTCGTATCTTTTTCTTGGCTAAATGCTCTGGTTAGGACTTCCGGTACTATGTTGAATAGCAACAGTAAGAGTGGACAACCTTGTCTTGTTTCTGAACTTAGAGGAAAATTTTCAGCATTTCACCACTGAACATGATGTTAGCTGTAGACGTCTCATTTATGACATTTATTAGGTTGAAATATGTTCCTTCTAACCCAATTTGTTGAGAGTTTTTATCATGAAAAGATGTTGAATTTTGTCAAATGCTTTTTCTGCATCTATTGAGATAATCATATGGTTTTTATCTTTAATTCTATTAATGTGGTATAACACTTATTGATTTGTGTATGTAGAACCATCCTTGCATCCTAGGGATAAATTCTACCTGATCATGATGTCTCTTGATTTTTCTATTATTTTTCTGGGCTCTATCGTGAATCAATAGGGAACTGCAAATAGAAACCACAATGAAATATCACTTCACACCTGAAAGATTGGCTATTATCAAAAACACAAGAGATAACAAGTCTTGGTGAGAATGTGGAGAAAACGAAGCCTTGTGCACTGTTGGTGGGAATATAAATTCGTACAGCCACTATAGAGAACAGTATAGGGTTTCCCTAAAAAATTAAAAAAAAAAAAAACTACCAGCAATGATCCAGCAATTCTGCTTGTTGGTATATATCCAAAGGAAACAAAATCACTATCTTGAAGATATATCAGCCTCCCCATCTTCATAGCAGCAGTATTCACAATTTTCAAGAGATGGAAGTTACCTGTGTCCATTGATGGATGAATAAAGAAACTGTGATATAATATTATTCAGTCATAAAAAATGGAAATCTTACCATTTGAGACAACATGGGTGTACCTTGAGGCGTTAGGTGAGCTAAGTTAGATAGAGAAAGACAAATACTGTATGACCTCACATATACGTGGAATCTGAAAAAGCTGAATTCATAGAGAGTAGAATGGTGGTTGCCTGGAGTGGGGGGTTGTGGGAAATGGGAAGACGTTGGTCTAAGTGTACAGATTTCGAGTTATAAAATAAATCAGTCCTGGGGATCTAATGTATAGCAAGGTGACTATAGTTGACAATACTGTACTTCAGTCATGCACAGCGTAATGATGTTTGGGTCAGTGATGGAACCCATATGTGATGGTAGTCTCATAAGATAATAAGTGGAGATGAAAACTTCCTCTTGCCTACTGACGTTGTAGCCATTGTAACATCATAACGCAATGCGTTACTCCTGTATTTGTAGTGATGCTGGTGTAAACAGACCTGCCCTGCTGCCATTCATATAAAAGCATAGCACACACAATTTTGTACAGTACATAATACTTGATAAAGATAATAAAGGACTATGCTCCTGGATTATTTATTTCCTATACTATACTTAGAGTACACTCTTTGTACTTATAAAAAAAAAGTTCACTCTAAAGCAGTGTGCCATGGCACAGCAGCAGTAGCCTCACACATCTCCTGTTTGCTGTGTCTCTTGATTGCATCCTCTTCTCTTCCACTTGATTTATCTCGTGTTGTTTTCCTCATTATGGCCCCTCAGTGTACAGAATTGACTGATAATGTTGTCAGTGAGAGGCCACGTCAAGGGATGGGCCTGGAAACAAAATTAAAAGTGATGAAGGACTATGAAGGTGGGAAATCAGTGATGGTTATTTCTCACCAGTCAGGCATGTCCCTTTTCACCATTGCCATAATCTTGAAGAACAAGAACAAAGTGATAGAAGCTGTTAAAGGATCTGGTTCATTGAAGGCAATGAGACTAAGAAAACTTCAAGAAGGGCCTATATCAGACATGGAGAAACTTCTAATGACTTGGATTGAAGACTAGACACAGAAGCGCACCCCTCTCAGCACCATGACAATCACAATCAGAGCAAAATTTTGTTTGCAATGTTGACAGGAAAGGCTGGACCCAACAGTAACATTTTTTTACTGGTGGCTCTCAGTGGTTTAAAGGATTCAAGAATTGTTACTTGTTATATAATGCGAAAGTGAATTGTGAGTCATGAGTGCTGATGTAAAGACAGCTGAAGAATTTCTGGAAGCTCTAAATAAGCTGATGGTGGAGGAAAATTACTTGCCAGAGCAAATATTCAATACAGATGAAACTTCCCACTTCTGGAAACAGATGCCTGAATGGTCTTTCTTCCATAAGGAGGCCAAGTCAATGTGAGGTTTCAAGTTTTTAAGAGGAGGACAACAGTCTTTCTTGGGGACACTATTACAAGCTACAAACTGAAATCCTTTGTTACCTGGCACAGTGATCACCCAAGGGCCTTCCAGCATATCAGTAAGCACACGCTGCCAGTGTATCAGAGGAGCAATGAGAAGTCATGGATGATCCAGCTCCTCTTCCAAAACGCCCTCCTCAATTGCTACACCACTGAAATGAAGAAGTACTTTTGAAGAATAATATACCTTTCAAGATTTTGCTTATTGTTGATAATGCTCCTGGCCATCCTCCTTTTATTGGTAATCTTCATTCCAATATCAAAGCAGTGTTTCTTCCTCCAAACACCACCAACCAATGGATCAAGGAGTTATAGCAGCTTTTAAGGCCTGCTACCTGAGGAGGACCCTTGCCCAGGCTATTGCTGAATCTGAGAAAAATGCAATTCTGAAAGGATTGTAGCATCTATGACCGCATCAAGAGCCTTACCTGGGCTTTGGGTGGTGTCTCGAAGGAGTATATGTATGGCATCCGGAAGAAGACACTCAAGAGGTTAACCCATGACTTCAAAGGATTTGCGAAGGAAGAAGAGGTTGCAAAAATCAACAAGACTGTGGTTGAGATGGCAAAAAAACTTTAAGCTGGGTGTCGATGATGATGATATTCAGGAGCTCCTAGAGGTTGTTGCTGAGGTGTTGATTAATGAGAAGTTGTTGAAACTAGAACAGGAATGCATAACTGAAGAAGAGGCAAGAGAAAAGGAAACTGCAGGAGAAAAAGAAGAAAAACCCCCAAGAAGATTTACAGTATAAGTTTTGGCAGAAGCTTTTGCAGACTTCAACAAGCTCCTTAAAAAGTTTGGGTAGCTGGCCCTGTGGCCTAGTGGTTATGTTCAGCGCACTCTGCTTTCATGTCCCAGGTTCGATTCCTAGGTGTGGACTACACTGCTCATCAGTAGCCATGCTGTGGTGGCAACCCACATATAAAATAGAGGAAATTGGCACAAATGTCACTGCAGGGCAAATCTTCCTCTGCAAAAAAAAAAAAAAAAGTTTGAAAACATGAACCTCACACTAAAAGTTTTTCATTACTAGAGAGTAATGTTCATGGTATGTTATCTGCTTAAAAGCAAATCTATGATGAGAAAATAAATAAGCCAAGCAAACCTCCATAGACATATTTCTGAAAAGAGTGACACTTCCTCAAGACACCCTCACGCAGGTCCTTCAGGGAGTATTCCAGACGAAGGCATTGTTACTGTAGGAGATGACATGCATGTTTTTCCCCTGAAGACCTTCCAGTGGGACAAGATGTGGAGGAGGAAGACAGTCCTATTGATGATCCTGACTTGTGTAGGCCTAGGCTAATTGTGTGTTTGTGTCCTAGTCTTTAACCAAAAAGTTACAAAATAAAAAAAAAAATTAAATAAATTTAAAATAGCAAAAAAGCCTATAGACTAAGGATATAAAGAAAGAAAATATTTTTGCGTAGTTGTACAATGTATTTGTGTTTTAAGCTAATTGTTATTACAATGGAGTCAAAAAGTTAAAAAAAATTAGGAAATTTTTAAGTAAAAAATTACAGTAAGTTAAAGTTAATTTACTTTGGAAGAAAGAAAAGGATTTTTAAAAATAAATTTAGTGTAGCCTAAGCATACATTGTTTATAAAGTCTAGAGTGTACAGTGATGTCCTAGGTCTTCACATTCACTCATCACTCAACTCATTGACTCACCCAGAGCAACTTCCAGTTCTGCAAGCTCCATCCATGGTAAGTGCCCTATACAGGTGTATCATTCTTTCTTTTATATTGTATTTTTACTGTACCTTTTGTATGTTTAGATATGTTTAGATATGTGAATACTTATCATTGTGTTACCATTGCCTACAATATTCAGTACAGTGACACGCTGTAGCTAGGTCTGTAGCCTAGGAACAATAGGCTCTACCACACAGCCTAGGTGTGTAGTAGGCTATACCATCTAGGTTTGTGCAAGTACACTCTATGATGTTCGCATAATGACAAAATCATCTTATGATACATTTTTCAGAATGTATTCCTGTCATTATGTGACACCTGACTGTACAGATAGAAAGAAAGGCATAGGAATTGAGAGTGTATGCCAAGGGCTCTTCAATCATACAGCACTTGTCTTTTTGTGACTGGCTTATTTCACTTAGCATAATGTCCATGGCGTTCCATGTTGTAGCAGGACGTAATAGGATTTCCCTCCCTTTTAAGGCTGAATGATAATCCATTGTATCATGTACCATATATTTTTTTAATCCATCCATCCATCAATAGGGATACTTCCAACTCTTGGCTATTGTGAATACTGCTGCTATGAACATGAGTGTGCAAATCTCTCTATGAGACTCTGCTTGCAATTCTTTTGAGCATATATACCCAAAAGTGGGATTGCTGGATCATATGGTATTCTATTTTCAATTTAGTAAGGAACCTCTACAGTGTTTTCCACAGCAGTTGTACCATTTTACAATCTCACCAAATGTACACCAGATTGTTAATGTGTTATGTGTGCATTCAGGTGCGGTGAAGGAAGGGCTGAAAAATGTGACTCAGCTCATGTGATTCAAATTTCTTCAATGAATCATTTCTGTCCTCAGATATCACAAATCCTGGTATTATATATTTAGCTCTATTTTTATTTGCTTAATTTTAACCTGTGTTTTCATTTGGTCTTTGAATTAATCAAATCATTTTTTTCTTAGACTCTAGAGGAAAATGTGGGCGCCCTCCACCCATTGACAATGGAGACCTTACCTCATTCCCGTTACCAACATATGCTACAGGATCCTCAGTTGAGTACCAATGCCAGTCCTTGCATGTGCTTCAGGGAAACAGGAATATAATATGTAGGAATGGACAGTGGTCAGAACCACCACGATGCTTAGGTAAGTATATTAATATTCTCACGGATCCTGGGAAAATCAGTGTAATGAGTATGATGTTTGCTGTTTATAATGGAGTTTTCATGGATTAACAACCAACCATTCTGTTGAATGCTTGCTATGAAACATTAGTATGTGATGAAGTCAAGTTTGAAAAATTCTTGTTGAAGCACAAACAGCAACAAAAGATTCTTTAATGAAAGCTCTTCAGGGGATAATTGACATTATGGATCTTTGATTATAACATTTAATTATCATAGATTAAACATAGCACCTCATTTTCACATCATTAGTTATTTAAAATGGTTTAAATTTACATGCTGGATTTTCAGTGAGTTCCTTTAGCAAAGGGTTTAAGAATGAAGTTCTGGACCAGTGTAGAAGATTCTACTCGAGTCTGATATTTTGTGGAAAATATTTGTGTACTCCTTAATGTTTTATTTTCATTTTTTTGCCTTCAGATGCATGTGTTATATCAGAAGAAATGATGGAAAAACATAAGATAGAACTGCGATGGTCGTATGACAAAAAATTGTATTCTGAAACAGGGGACACTGTTGAATTTACATGTAAACATGGATATCGTAAAAAGACACCGCCTGAAACATTTCGAACAACCTGTCGGGAAGGGAAAATGGCGTATCCCACCTGTGGATAGAACAATAGTTAAAATCGATTCGTAAAATTCACATAGGTAAATTCACTCTGAATTTTTCATTATTAATCCAATTCCTCTCAGTTTATTTCTTCAAGTATTGTTTAACTCATTTTTACTCGTAAATCAGAATTTGTATAAATTATTACATGGACGATGTGATTACAATCTGAGAGACCAATGAATGACTTCTAAAATGACCTTATTAAAACTTGGCAAACCAAAGTGCTGTGCGTCCTGTCCATCAAATATCTGTGGCTAGAAACTAGATGCAATCACTTCGGTGTCTGCTTCCAACCATCCATCTTCCAACTTTCTCAAAGCTTTCTTCATAGCTTCTGAGGCTTCCTGAGACTCTCTATTTCAGAGGAAATGGGAAAAAAAAAGGCTTGTCTCCATCTTCAAAATAACATCACTTCGCAAACACATAAAAAGCAAACTATGTCATATCAAAGTTAGTAATAAGATGTCAGTAGTATTTACTTACTTTTGCTTACTTCACAATAGATAAAGAAACCAAAAAGTGATGAAATGCATGATTTTCTACAAGACGTCTATCTAGCACACATCACAATTCAAACTGATCATAAAGAGGAATTAGAATCTAAATGGGTGCATTGCTAGCATAACCTTGACATGAAACGTGATAAGCTCTCCAATATCAGGTATAAACATGCGCACACACTGGCTTTGAGCACTGAGAAATGTTTATAGAACAAAGATTGGCAGGAAGTACAATAAAATATTTACCATAACTAGACTTAAATTCAGAGGTAATTGGAGTAAGATTTGGTGTTTAACTCTTCATACTTAGCTGTATTTTCCAATAATTCTTTGCAATTTTTCTATCTCTAATATATATCATTGTTGAACCATAAGAATATGTGGTTTTAAAATAAAGGTGTATGAAAAGTAAGACAATACATGTGGGGAACTATAAAGACCTCTTTGGTAATGATCTTCAGATCTAATAGCTTTTTTATGATTTTGCTGGTATAGAAGGTTTTGGAGACATTCAACCACAAGCGTCTGAAATATGATTTTTATGTTCCCATATTTCAAAACAGCATAATTAGTTAAAATCTGTTGAATATAAACATTTTTAATTTCTACAAAATATGAAAATTTTAAGATGAAAGTAAAGATATATATAATTAAGGTAAAAATATTTTAATGTGATACCTTGTTACTTTGTAATGCATCAAATCAAGTGGCAATATTAGAATGAAAGACCTGACTGTCACCAATGGAGCCGACTTATATAAATCTGAATTACTGGTGACAGCCATTTTTATCATATATATATGAATATAATGATGTACAACTGAAATTTATATAATATCATGAACCACTGTGAACTCAAAAAACAATACAAAACAGAAGTTCTGTTCCTGGTGGAACACTATTACCTTTGAAAACTTGGTTTTAAGTGTTTTTAAGGCGGGTCTATTTCAGTGTTGCCTTAATACAAGTATACAGCCCTCAGTCAGCTCTTGGGACATAGTGTTTACTCCAAAGACACATCCACCTGTGTTCAAGGAAAATGTGAGGAATTTCATAAGCTCTGCTGGCCTTGAACTTCACCTCCTTCTGCTCCACACGGGGTATTATCTGAATTTTTCAGTTTCCAGCCTTACAGCAATTTCTTCCACTGGACTGCTTGGAGTTTCACCCCATGCATGCTCATGTAGAGTTAGCCAATAATTTAGGGGAAATATGAAGACTATTAGGGATTTCCCTGGTGGGCTCCCTGGATTTCTCTTCTCACGTGGCAGATGTTTTGCCAGCCCCATACTCGGATCTCTCAATTGTCACACAAGTAAGACGCCCTCTTTCTGCTTGATCTCTACCATCCATGCACCATGTGGGTGTGGGTGGGTTCTAAGTTCAGAAAACGGATAGATATGGATCTTCTAGTTTGATTCCATTCTTTAAAAGGTGGGATGCTTTTCATTTTCTGATTGCTTTTACTCGCTCACTCAGCAGTTCATTTTTATAATGTGTGTTGATTTTATTTGTTATATCTAGAAGCTCTGATATAAGCTCTTTTGCTTTCTGGAAGTCTTAATTGCATGCATTACTAAATTATTTAATATTTTGAAGTTATCATAGTTATAGTAAGGAAGGAAATAAATAAATAAATTCACTTCAACAGGTTAACTGTATGACGTTGGTGACATTTATTTTCTGCTCCTCTATAGTAATATTTTTTCCATATTAATTATCTGCTTGAAAGAAATTTTCTTATATTAAGTACTTTTACCTTAAAATACGACAAATATAATTGGCTACATATGTGTAAATATCTATCTTTCTATATGTATATAGAAAATAAAGATTACTGCAATTAATGTCAGCGAATGGACAAGTGATGATGCTCTAGTTATATTCCTACAACGATAGACATTATCGTATGTATCTAGACGTATTCCACCCTAAAATAAAAGTTGCCTCACAGCACATCAGTTAAAAATATTTCAATACCAAGACTACGCTGAAACTCTAGTACTCAGTAGTGCTATGGACTCAGAGTTGTTCACACATATTCCACCTGGTTGAGAAAGAACCTCATCCTATTGTCAAGAAGTGTTTAATTTAAAAATTAGTGTTTTACATCCATTCTGGAGCCAGTCTATTACTGTTCATAAGGAAACTTGTACAAGCACATATCAGGGAATGAATTCAAGAAATTCTTGTGAAACCACTAACAGGAATTGAGAGATTTTGCAAAGCTCTTTGAACTTTGATGTTTACTAACTGACCTCAATTAAATTGCCTCACGGAAGAGCAAATAAATTGAGAGTCACATTGGATAACTGCTAACGAAGAAGATTTAAAACCCCAAACATCACAACTGAATATTTATATTACTACGCTATTGGGAATGTCTAAGACGCTGCTACTAATCCACATCATTCTCACTGTCTGGGTTTCCTGTGCTCATGGACAAGGTAAGTGGAAAACAGATCTAACTCTCAGCTTCCCTCTTAAATGTGACTTCATGTTATGTCTACTTTCACGTGTCTTTTTTTAAACTGAATCAACTAGTAGGAATAGTCTGTTGTGACATCATAATAGAGAATAACTTTATAGAAAAATCATCTCATATTCATCTAAGGGGAAAATAAAATAAATTATGTTTTCTCTGTTTCCTGAGTTCCACAGAGAAAGAACTTGTAATATTTATGGAGACAGGCGACTGTGCTCACACAGATTTAAGAAATACATCACAAGAAAGGCTAGAATCTGACCTCAGAAGGTATGGAGGTTCTTATTTTTAATACAAAGAAATCTTTGGGAGTGATGGACATCTTCAGGATCCTGCATATTGTGATTATTTTATGGATTCATATGTGAAAACTCATTAAATCAGTCAGTTCAAATATATGTAGTTTACTTAAATTATTTATTTAATGTTATTATTTATTTCATTTATAACTTAATAAATCTCTTAAAAGTCATTAACATCACAATGAATTTACTATTCATCAAAATAGCAGCAGGTAAAAAGGAACATCTCTTTCAACAAAGGTGGAATATAGTCTTATTTGTAGTTTCCAGAGGAATGACAATAAATCTTAATTAACATTTCTGAGGTCATTGGTAAATGTTCAGTAAATGAATAAATTGTTTTAGAGCATTAACTCTAGCATATTGTTCACTGATTTGTTTTTCACCTTTATAGATTTTCTATATTAATAATCTCTGAATGCAATCCTTATATATTGGAGAATTATATCTTACAACATAACAAATATAATTGTAGATTCTTTAACTTATCTTTAATTAAAAAGCAACTATATTTTTGTGGGTATTAGTTCTAAAAGCTTTTTGGCATGTATAAAACCTTTAGGATTTTATTGACATTATTACTTTTGCTCTTTCCATAATATCTTTATAAATTTTTCATTATGATATCTTTTTAAAGTCTCTCATTTCTTTCAAAGCCAAAAATACTCGCATTTCCAATTTATTGTCAACGAACCCTCAAATGTGCGTAAAAATCCTTCATTGTACCATTTATGAATACAATATAAATCACTATGCCTTAATTCCTTAATTACAAGAAGAATTCATTTTAATAATTTGCTACATGTTGGGTTTTGTCTGCTATTTAAATCTATATTTGGGCAATTTCCTTCACTAGCAATGACAATAACAACAACACAACAAAGCTTTCTGTCCAATTTAAAATTATTCTCCTTCAGTGAACTCTTTCTAAAAGTAGCCTTTGAGCTGAATGCCCTGTAAGTTTGGGTTACACCAATGCTTCCAAAGGAGAAAGGAAGCCACTTAAGGGAAGAACACTTTTGTGAGCATAGAAACGTCTTTGTGTATTTAGTGGACATGGGTTGAATTGTGTCTCTCCAAAATTCATATGTTGAATTTCTAACTCCTCAGACTCAGAATGTTACTGCATGTGGAGTTAGGTTTTTTTTTTTTTTTTTTTTTTTTTTAGTGAGGAAGATTAGCCCTGAGCTAACATCTGATGCCAATCCTCCTCATTTTGCTGAGGAAGATTGGCCCTGGGCTAACATCCGTGCCCATCTTCCTGCACTTTATACGGGACGCCACCATAGAGTGGCTTGACAAGTGGTGCGTCGGTGAGCACCTAGGATCTGAACCTGCGAAGCTTGGGCCCTCGAAGCGGAGCGTGAGCACCAAACCACTGCGCCACTGGGTAGTCCCGGGACATAGGGTCTTTAAAAAGGTAATTCAGTTAAAAGGGGGTCATGAGGGTGGGCCCTAATCCGAAACAACTGGTGTCTGTATGAGAGGAGGAAATTAGGACAGAGACATGTAGAGGGAAGACCACAGAGAGACACAGGGAGAGGGTGGCCATCTAGAAGTCACAGAGAGAGGCCACAGAGGAAACCAACCTGCTGACACCGTGATCTCAGACTTAGCCTCTAGAAAGGTGAGAAAATAAATTTCTGTTATTTAAGCCGCCCAGGCTGTAGTGCTTTGGTATGGCAGCCCTAGCAAATGAATACGGTGGTACTTATATTCTTAAATGGACAGTAATAATCAAAAATTATTTCCTATATTCCTCTCAAGTATATATACACACCTACATCCATATATTTAGAAGACATTCATCAGAATTCAGTAATTATATCTTGGTTATATGTTTGTTGCTGATTTTTATCCTTTATGAATATTTTATATTCAAATTCTCTTCACTGATTCACTGAAAATGTTATACATAGTCGTATATACATATATATATATATTCATATCTGTAAGTGTATTTCTTCATCCATATGTCCTATGCAACATGTTACCTGGACTGGGAGACAAGGGATGGAAAGGGCTAGGATATCTTAGGGGATTTCCACAGAAGACAGAGGAAGAAGAGGCACAGGAAGTGAGTGGAGAACTAGAAACATTCCTGCCAACCCAGCAGAAGCAAATGTCTTAGATATGGGAGGTTTAGTGGCTAGAACGCCTTTCATTTTCTTCCTCAGTGTTTACATGTTTCTGTGTGATTTTAATTTGAGAAATACTTCTAAAGAACTTAAACATCATGAGCTCCTCAAATACTTTGTCGTCTTAATTACAGATTGTCCCAGTGCTCAAATCACTAACACATGTGGAATAACTAAGCTAAACAGAATAATAAATTCATCAATGTGATTATTAAGAATAAGTAGAATTATTCATTAACTTAGGATACTACTTTTTTTCTTAAGGAAGAACTTGTGATTTTCCAGAAATAAAACATGGAAGCATATATGATGAAAACAGATATAAACAAAGCTTCCCAGTTGCTATGGGAAAATATTTCTACTACTCCTGTGATTACAGCTTTGTGTCTCCTTCACAATCACTCTGGACTCTAATAATGTGTACAGAGGAAGGATGGTCACCTGCACCAAAGTGTCTCAGTGAGTAATCCAGATTACTGATCATTATCCAGATAAATTATTCAGTGTATTCAGTGAGTGGAGGGAGGGTGCCTGACGGAATCACAGAGCCTTAGACAGCGATGGGGGAAGGGACTGGAGGAGCCAGCAAAGATAAGACATGTCACCCTTCTTTTGTAAGAAGCTGTGGGTGGAAATCAAATCAGAAAAAAGCAAGATACAAACTCCGTAGAATATCTGAATCTGTGAATTTCAAATTTCAAATTTTAACTGCTAATATTTAATTCAAACACTCATTTGATAGTTTCATGAAAATAGATTTTCTCAAGAGAATTTGTTTTTATGTGTAATTTCTGATTCAAAATGTGCTGTTCTTTTGAATATTCAAGAAACACGTTTCACTATTTTCCTTAGATTTGTGGTATTTATTTATTTATTTATTTATTTATTTATTTAGTGAGGGAGATCAGCTCTGAGCTAACATCCATGCCAATCCTCCTCTTTTTGCTGAGGAAGACCAGCCCTGAGCTAACATCTATTGCCAATTCTCCTCCTTTTTTTTTCCCGTTTTCTCCCCAAAGCACCAGTACATAGTTGTGTGTTATAGTTGCACATCCTTCTAGTTGCTGTATGTGGGATGCCTCCTCAGCATGGCCCAACAAGCGTGGGTCGGTGCGCTCCCGGGATCCCAACCCCTGCCGCCAGTAGTGGAGCGTACGCACTTAACCACTGAGCCATGGGGCTGACCCCATTGTGGTTTTTATTAATCACATCTTTGTTCTTTAAAATTGCCTCTGTCTTACTCTCCCAATGAGTGCAGACAAAAAGCAGAGACGTGAAGAAGACAGAATCATGAAAGAGAAAAGCAAAAGAGACGAAGGAGATGAACATCATCTCCTCCTCCTCTAGAAAGCTTTTTATACAAACAAATGAGAAATAAAACAGTAATTTCTTCTGATATCCAAAGGAACTTTAGAAATGTGTAATGTTTTATACACACAAGTAATGATTAATGACATATATTAATTTTTTAACATGCATGAACCACTTTTTAGAAAACTAATTTTTGTGCTTGATTTCTCATTTGAAGTTTGCAAAATGTAATACTCTTTCATTATAAGATTTATATTAGTCAACTTTCGGGTTTGTAGGACAGTGCTTTTTCCCTTGGGTGGAAAATGGTCATTCTGCATCGTCAGGACAAACACACCGGGAAGGTGACACCGTGCAAATCGTCTGTGATTCAGGCTACAGCCTTCCAAATAATCAGAGCGGCATTACATGTGCAGAAAGTGGCTGGTCCAGCCCTCCTAGATGCAGTCATATCCGTAAGTAAAATATCAAAATACCATCCTCTGATATCTAGTATCATTTTTTTTATTTTAGGAAATAGAGGTATTAAATATATGCAGTATTGTTGTTACTATCGTCACCTTTTTAGTCTTAGGATTCCAATTGTGTTTACATAGATACGCAAATCTCTGGATAATCACGAGAAAAGCATTTTGTCTACTTACATAAATGAAACGTAGGCAATATTAGAAAAAACTAATCATGACCACAGTGAAAAACTTTGAAAGGCACTTACATGTTTAAGTAACACAAATTTAATATTTATAATGAAATTATGCAAAATTGGTTGACACAACATGATAAAATTAAATTTTACGTCGAGTGATAGTTAAAATATCACATTTGGGGGCCTGCCCCCTGGCTTAGCGGTTGGGTGCACGCGCTCCGCTGCTGGCGGCCTGGTTCGGTCCCGGCGCGCACTGCAGCCCTGCTTCTCCGGCCATGCTGAGGCCACGTCCCACATACAGCAACTAGAAGAATGTGCAGCTATGACATACAACTATCTACTGGGGCTTTGGGGGGAAAAATAAATAAATAAAATCTTTAAAATATCACATTTGGGAAATCCTATGGCTAGCAAACATATTTGTCATTTATCTCTTTTGGTAAATGTTACATTTAGATCATCTAGAGACTAGCACAAAAGTATTGATAATTTCCACCCTGTTAGAACTTTGTACTTTTGAAATTTAGGTTTCCAGTGTATAATTCATAACGTGGAAATCCCTTTCATAGGAAACCATATTAAAAATAGGAATATATTGCAGCCTAAGTTAGTTGGAGTTTCTCATACTTTCATTTGGAAACCAAAGAGTTGCTGAATTTGAATACAGGACTTGGGGACCCTGAGAATAAGATTCCTAAAGCACAGTCAAAGCCTTGAAGAGAACAGTCTTTATTCTGGCCCTCTATATCTTCCCACTCCATCTGGAATATTGGTTATCATTCATTCATCTAATCAACATTTATTGTGCACCTTTTATATGCCAAGCACTACTACAGATGTTGGAGATCAATACTCTAAGAGTCAGTGTCTCTTTATCATAGACTATAATGTCAAGTCGGAGAATGATGGTAAAAATAACAATAAGGTAAAAAAGAAAATAGAAAATTAAAGATTATGAATTGTGCACATTATAAAAGATAATATTAAGAAAGTGACTGGGGGAGGGGCATGTTTCACGTAAGATAGTTTTGGAATCTTCTCCAACCTTAAGGTTGACGCCTGGAGAGAAGGAGTCAGATAAATGGTCTTAAGGCATCAAAAGGCCTGGAATTTTTGAGGAAAAAGGACACCCGTGTGGCTAAAGATAAGGCAAAGTGTTGAATTAACTAATTTTAGGAGTCATAGACCATGATAAATATTTTGGATTTCAGTCCATGTGCTATTAGAAACCTCTGGGAGGTTTTAAGCAGGGAATCAACACAAAATGAGTTTAAAACAAGATCACTATGGTTGCTATTTGGAAAATGGATCAAAAGTGACCAAGAAGAGAAGGGAAAGCCAATTATCAGAACATTACCATATTTCAAATTTGGCATGTTCTGGGGTTCAAGATAATGGAGAAAAGAAGTATTTTTAATAGGCTTTTGGTTTATGTTATTTGCAATGTAGAAAAAAAAGAATTGGACTGCCTCATACAGGCTGAATATTACTATATGTCAAGTATACTTAAAAAAAATGGAAAACAAAAATCAAGTAGAATCTTAGGAAACTCCAGTTGAGCAAAAAATATATATATTATATATAATTATAGGAATTGAACAATATGTACACTTTCGCGTCTGACGTTTTTCACTCAATGATATTTATAATATTTTAAAAATTGTACATGCAGTTGAACATATCAGACGTTTATTCTTTTTTTTTAACGAATAATATTTCCTTGTATTAATATACAATAATCTGTTTATCCGTTCTCCTCTTGCTAGAAATTTGGGCTGCTTTTTCTGATTGTGAATAAGTCTGTTACATACAGTCTTGTTTGAGTCTTTGGTGAGTGGCAGGGGATATCCATTTTTATTTCTCTTGGGTAAATATTTGAGGTGAAATTGCTGGATCGTATGCTAGAAACATGCTTACCTCTATAAGACAGAGCTACGAAGTTCTCCAAAGTGGTTGTCACCAACACTGTAGGAGAGTTCTAATTGTTCCACCTCCTCAGCAACATTTAGTTTTGTTCGTCTTTGTGCTTTTAGCCATTCTATTGGTTGTGAAACAGTATTCCACTTGCAATGTAGATTGCACGTCCTTGATGACTAGTGGTGATGAGCGCAATTTCATGTGGTTATAGGCCTTTTGTATATCTTCTTTTAAAGTATCTGTTCAACACTTGGGCCCAATTTTGGCTCCTATTTGCATGGAATGTCTTTTCATCCTTTTACTTTCAGTCACTTTCAGTCTTTGTATCCAAAGTAAGTCTGATCATTAGCGATGCTGAGCATCTTTTCATGTAGCTGTTGACAACTTATACATCTTCTTTGGAAAAATGTTTATTCAGATTCTTAATCCAGTCATTAATCAGATTATTTGTGGGTGTTTGTTTTTTGGCTTTTGTGTTGCATGAGTTCCTTATATATTTTGGATATTAACCCCTTAACAGATAGATGGTTTGCAAATATTTTCTCCCATTCGGTAGGGTGTCTTTTCATTTGTTGATCCTTTTGTTGTGCAGAAGCATTTTAGTGTAATATAGTCCCACCTGTTTATTGTTTCTTTTGTTGCTTATGCTTTGGTGTCATACCCAAAAATATCATTGGCTAAGACCAATGTCAAGGAGCTTTTTCCCTATGTTTTCGTCTAGGAGTTATCGTTTGAAATCTTACACTTGACTCTCTAATCCATTTGAAGTTAACTTTTGTAAGTAGTGAAAGTTATGGGTCCAATTTCATTCATTTACATTTGACATCTAGTCTTCCTGACACCGTTTACTGCAGAGAGTATCTTTTTCCCATTGAGTATTGTTGGCTCCCTTGTCAAATCTTAGTAGACCATATCTCCATGGGTTTATTTCTGGGTTCTCAATTCTGTTCCATTGGTCTATATAAATGTTTTTATGCCATGAACATATTGTTTTGATGATTAATCTTTGTAATCTATTTTGAAATCAGGAAGTGTAATGCACCTAGATTTGTTTTTTTGTTTTTTTTTCCCTAAGGAGTTTTTGGACTATTTTGAGTCTTTAATGGTTCCATATGAAATTTAGGATTGCTTTGTATATTTCTGTGAAAAATATCTTTGGAATTTTGGTAGGGATTGCATTGAGTCTATAGATGGCTTTGGGTAGTATAGACATTTAAACACTATTCTTCTAATCCATGAAGATGGAATATTTTCCCATTTATTTGTGTCTTTAATTTCTTTCATCAATGTCTTCTAGTTTTCAGTGTATAGATCTTTCACTTCCTTGGTTAAATTTATTCCTAAGTACTTTGTTGCTTTCCATGTTATTGTAAATGAGATTGTTTTATTTCTTTTTCAGATAGGTTGTTGCTATTGTATAGAAATGCACTGATTTTTGCATGTTGATTTTGTAACCTGCATCTGTACTAAATTTGTTCATTAGTTCTAACAGTTTTTTGGTAGAGTTTTTAGAATGTTCTACAGCTTGTCCTCTCCAAAAACAGAAAATTTAATTTCTTCCTTTAGATTTGGGTGCCTTTCATATCTTTTTCTTGGTTAAATGCTCTGGCTAGGACTTCCGGTACTATGTTGAATAGCAACAGTGAGAGTGGACAACCTTGTCTTGTTTCTGAACTTAGAGGAAAATTTTCAGCGTTTCATCACTGAACATGATATTAGCTGTAGACGTCTCATTTATGACATTTATTAGGTTGAAATATGTTCCTTCTAACCCAATTTGTTGAGGGTTTTTATCATGAAAAGATGTTGAATTTTGTCAAATGTTTTTTATGCATCTATTGAGATAATCATATGATTTTCATCTTTTATTCTATTAATGTGATATATCACTTATTGATTTGAGTATGTAGAACCATTCTTGCATCCCAGGGATAAATTCTACCTGATCATGGTGTCTGTTGATTTTTCTATTATTTTTCTGGGCTCTATCATGAATCAATAGGGAACTGCAAATAAAAACCACAATAAAATATCACCTCACACCTGAAAGATTGGCTATTATCAAAAACACAAGAGATAACAAATCTCGGTGAGAATGTGGAGAAAAGGAAGCCTTGTGCATTGTTGGTGGGAATGTAAATTGGTACAGCCATTATAGAGAACAGTATAGGGTTTCCCTAAAAAATTAAAAAAAAATAACTACCAGCAATGATCCAGCAATTCCGTTTCTTGGTATATAGCCAAAGGAAACAAAATCACTATCTTGAAGATATATCAGCCGCCCCATCTTCATAGCAGCAATATTCACAATTTTCAAGAGATGGAAGTTACCTGTGTCCATTGATGGATAAATGAATAAAGAAACTGTGATATAATATTATTCAGTCATAAAAAATGGAAATCTTACCATTTGAGACAACATGGGTGGACTTTGAGGCATTAGGTGAACTATTTAGATAGAGAAAGACAAATATTGTATGACTTCACATATATGTGGAATCTAAAATAGCTGAATTCATAGAGAGTAGAATGGTGGTCGCCTGGGGTGGGGGGATGTGGGAAATGGGAAGACGTTGGTCTAAGTGTACAGATTTCGAGTTATAAAATAAATCAGTTCTGGGGATCTAATGTATAGCAAGGTGACTATAGTTGACAATACTGTACTTCAGTCATGCACAGCGTAATGATGTTTGGGTCAGTGATGGAACCCATATGTGATGGTAGTCTCGTAAGATAATAAGTGGAGATGAAAACTTCCTCTTGCCTACTGACGTTGTAGCCATTGTAACATCATAACGCAATGCATTACTCATGTATTTGTAGTGATGCTGGTGTAAACAGACCTGCCCTGCTGCCATTCATATAAAAGCATAGCACACACAATTTTGTACAGTACATAATACTTGATAATGATAATAAAGGTCTATGCTATTGAATTATTTATTTCCTATGCTATACTTAGAGTTCACTCTTTCTACTTACCAAAAAAAAAGTTCACTCTAAAGCAGTGTGCCATGGCACAGCAGCAGTAGCCTCATACATCTCCTGGTTACTGTGTCTCTTGATTGCATCCTCTTCTCTTCCACTTGATTTATCTCGTGTTGTTTTCCTCATTATGGCCCCTCAGTGTACAGAATTGACTGATAATGTTGTCAGTGAGAGGCCACGTCAAGGGATGGGCCTGGAAACAAAATTAAAAGTGATGAAGGACTATGAAGGTGGGAAATCAGTGATGGTTATTTCTCACCAGTCAGGCATGTCCCTTTTCACCATTGCCATAATCTTGAAGAACAAGGACAAAGTGATAGAAGCTGTTAAAGGATCTGGTTCATTGAAGGCAATGAGACTAAGAAAACTTCAAGAAGGGCCTATATCAGACATGGAGAAACTTCTAATGACTTGGATTGAAGACTAGACACCGAAGCGCACCCCTCTCAGCACCATGACAATCACAATCAGAGCAAAATTTTGTTTGCAATGTTGAACAGGAAAGGCTGGACCCAACAATAACATTGATTTTACTGCTGGCTCTGTGGTTTAAACGATTCAAGGACTGTTACTCATTATATAATGCAAAAGTGAGTGGTGAGTCTTGAGTGCTGATGTGAAGGCAGCTGAAGAATTTCTGGAAGCTCTAAATAAGCTGATGGTGGAGGAAAATTACTTGCCAGAGCAAATATTCAATACAGATGAAACTTCCCACTTCTGGAAACAGATGCCTGAATGGTCTTTCTTCCATAAGGAGGCCAAGTCAACGTGAAGTTTCAAGTTTTTAAGAGGAGGACAACAGTCTTTCTTGGGGACACTATTACAAGCTACAAACTGAAATCCTTTGTTACCTGGCACAGTGATCACCCAAGGGCCTTCCAGCATATCAGTAAGCACACGCTGCCAGTGTACCAGAGGAGCAATGAGAAGTCATGGATGATCCAGCTCCTCTTCCAAAACGCCCTCCTCAATTGCTATGCCAGTGAAATGAAGAAATACTTTTGAAGAATAATATACCTTTCAAGATTTTGCTTATTGTTGATAATGTTCCTGGCCATCCTCCTTTTATTGATAATCTTCATTCCAATATCAAAGCAGTGCTTCTCCCTCCAAACACCACCTCTTTGATACAACCAATGGATCAAGGAGGTATAGCAGTTTTTAAGGCCTGCTACCTGAGGAGGACCCTTGCCCAGGCTATTGCTGAATATGAGGAAAATGCAATCCTGGAAGGATTGTAGCATCTATGACTGCATCAAGAGCCTTACCTGGGCTTGGGGTTCTGTCACCAAGGAGGATATGCATGGCATCTAGAAGAAGACACTCAGGAGGTTCACCCATGACTTCAAAGGATTTGCGAAGGAAGAAGAGGTTGCAAAAATCAACAAGGCTGTGGTTGTGATGGCAAAAAACTTTAACCTGGGTGTATATGAAGATGATTTTCAGGAGCTCCTAGAGGTTGTTGCTGAGGTGTTGATTAATGAGAAGTTGTTGAAACTAGAACAGGAATGCATAACTGAAGAAGAGGCAAGAGAAAAGGAAACTGCAGGAGAAAAAGAAGAAAAACCCCCAAGAAGATTTACAGTATAAGTTTTGGCAGAAGCTTTTGCAGACTTCAACAAGCTCCTTAAAAAGTTTGAGTAGCTGGCCCTGTGGCCTAGTTGTTAAGTTCAGCGCACTCTGCTTCAACGATCCAGGTTCGATTCCCGGGCGTGCGCTACACAGCTCGTCAGAGGCCATGCTGTGGTGGCAACCCACATATAAAATAGAGGAAATTGGCACAAATGTCACCTCAAGGCAAATCCTCCTCGGCAAAAAAAAAAAAAAAAAAAGTTTGAAAACATCAACCTCACACCAAGTTTTTCATTACTAAAGAGTAATGTTCATGGTACCTTATCTGCTTACAAGCAAATCCATGATGAGAAAAGAAATAAGCCAAGCAAACCTCCATGGACATATTTCTGAAAAGAGTGACACTTCCTCAAGACACCCTCAGGCAGGTCCTTCAGGGAGTATTCCAGACGAAGGCATTGTTACTGTAGGAGATGACAGCTCCACGCATGTTTTTCCCCTGAAAACTTGAGGAACACAGAACTATTGATGATCCTGACCCTGTGTAGGCCTAGCCTAATTGTGTGTTTGTGTCCTAGTTTTTAAGAAAAAATTTAAAAAGTAAAAAAAAAATAATTAAAAAATTTAAAATAGCAAAAAAGCCTATAGACTAAGGATATCAAGAAAGAAAATATTTCTGCGTAGTTGTACAATGTATTTGTGTTTTAAGCTAAGTGTTATTACAAAGGAGTCAAAAAGTTAAAAAATATATTAGGAAATTTTTAAGTAAAAAATTACAGTAAGTTAAGATTAATTTACTATTGAAGAAAGAAAAGTATTTTTAAAAATAAATTTAGTGTAGCCTAAGCATACATTGTTTATAAAGTCTAGAGTGTACAGTGATGTCCTAGGTCTTCACATTCACTCGTCACTCACTCACTGACTCACCCAGAGCAACTTCCAGTCCTGCAAGCTCCATCCATGGTAAGTGCCCTATACAGGTGTATCATTCTTTCTTTTATATTGTATTTTTACTGTACCTTTTGTATGTTTAGATATGTTTAGATACCTGAATACTTATCATTGTGTTACCATTGCCTACCGAATTCAGTACAGTGACATGCTGTAGCTAGGTTTGTAGCCTAGGAACAATAGGCTCTACCACACAGCCTAGGCATGTAGTAGGCTATACCATCTAGCTTTGTGCAAGTACACTCTATGATGTTCGCATAATGACAAAATCATCTTACGATACATTTTTCAGAAGATATGCCTGTCTTTACGTGACACCTGACTGTACAGATAGAAAGAAAGGCATAGGTATTGAGAGGGTGTGCCAAAGGCTCTTCAATCATATAGTATTTGTCTTTTTGTGACTGGCTTATTTCACTTAGCATAATGTCCATGGTGTTCCACATTCTAGCAAGATGTAATAAGCTTTCCTTCCTTTTTAAGGATGAATAATAATCCATTGTATCATGTACCATATATTTTTTTAATCCATTCATCCATCAATAGGGATACTTCCAACTCTTGGCTATTGTGAATACTGCTGCTATGAACATGAGTGTGCAAATCTCTCTTTGAGACTCTGCTTGCAATTCTTTTGAGTATATATACCCAAAAGTGGGATTACTGGATCATATGATATTCTATTTTCAATTTTTAAGGAACCTCTACACTGTTTTCCACAGCTGTTGCACCATTTTACAATCTCACCAAAAATGCACAAGATTCCATTTTCTCCACATCCTCACCGACACTTATTTCCAGTTTTTTTCGACAGTAGCCATCCTAATGGGCATGAGGTGATATCGTGTTGTGGTTTTGATTTGCATTTCTCTGATGGTTAGTGATGTTTAGCATCTTTTCCTATGCTTATTGGCAATTTGTATATCATTAATTGGAGAAATTTCTATTCACTTTCTTTGCCCATTTTTGAATCAGGTTACTTGATTTGTGTGTTGAATTGTAGGAGTTCTTTATATATTCTGTGTATTAACCCCTTATAAGATATATGACTTACAAATATTTTCATCCATTCTGTAGGTTGCCTTTTCACTCTACTGACTGTTTCTTTTGCTGTACATGAGGTTTTTAGTTTGATGTAGTCCCATTTGTCTGTTTTTTGCTTTTGTTGCCTGTGCTTTTGGTGTCCTATCCATGAAATGATTTACATGTCCAATGTCATTAAGCTTTTCCTCTATGTTTTCTTCTAGGGGTTTTATAGTTTTGGCTCCTACATTTAGGTCTATACTCTATTTTGAGTTAATTTTTGTATATGGTGTAAGATAAGGGTCCATATTCATTCTTTTACATGTGGGATCCAGTTTTCCCAACACCATTTGTTGAAGAGACCATCATTTTTCTATTGAGTGGTCTTGGCACACATGTCCAAAGTTCTTTCACCATCCATGTAAGGGTTTATTTCTGGGCTCTATAGTCTATTCCATTGGTATATTTGTCTGTCTTTACACCATACCAAACAATTTTCATTATTGTAGCCTTATAATATGTTTTAAAATCAGGAAGTGTGAGTCCTCCAACTTTGTTCTTTTTTTCTCTTCAATTGTTTCTTTAAGTTTTGATTTGTTAGCACTAATTGAACTAATTAGCACTAATTGCATAACCTTAGCACTAATTAACCTCTTCAGACATACGTTCTGCACCTTCCACTTTTACCTCTTTACTCCATAAATGTTCATCTATTTTTCTTCCCAAATATGCCAGAATCATCTCTACCTCATGATCTTGCACAAGCTCAGAAAAATCTAAAACTTTACCTTTGAAACATAAAATGTACTCATTTGTCTTAATTTGTACAACCCTCCCTCATGAAAATTTTCTTATTCTCTAAAGCTGGTAAAGATTTCTTTCTTATGTAACTGTGCAGTTATGTGTTGAATTGTGTAAGGGATGGTAAATCTGTACATTGGAGTACAACTCTCCGGTTGAATGAGTCAGATTGAAATAAAATTTTCTGCTTGGGAAAGATGTCCATGACATAGTTTTCATTAAAAAACATGTAAAGTGTAATGAATATCAGCCCATTTTTGTGGAAATAGAAGTGTATAGGATTGTAGAGATAGATTGTATGTGCCTCAGAGAATGTTAGCAAGGAATGTACTATTCACATTTTGGCTTGGAAATTGTGTATTTTTTGAAATTTTGCAAAGATATAATATAAAAAAATATTTCTTTAGTATTTGTTATAAAAATAACAATAGAAATATGTCTAAGGTCCGGCCGTGCTGCACGCTCTGCTTTGGAGGCCCAGGTGCGGTTCCTGGGTGCAGACCTACATCACTCGTCAGTGGTCATGCTGTGGCGGTAATCCATATACAAAATAGAGGAGGATTGGCACAGATGTTAGGTCAGGGCTAATCTTCCTCAGGCAAAAAATAAAACTAAAGAATGTCTAAAACCCAACATGGTCTTCTGTTAAGGATAGTACAGTGTCTTCCCTCTAAGATAATTTTCTTAGCAGCATTTCTTTCCAGCATTATTCATACAAAATTTTATTTCTAGCTATGCCTTGCAAGGCTCTGAGATTTTTCATTGAATGTATTATGTGTGTTTTATCTTAGGGTGAAAAGAGGAAGTATGTATTTTGTAGATATATACATGAAATTCTCTATGAAGGATTTGTGTTCTCAGGCACTGCTTATGTATTGTGGATAAATACATGGCACTTTATTTGTACTTATTATTTAAATCTTACCTATCTATTGATTTGCTCTCTCAACAAATCAAATGCCATTTTTCAGATTCTACGGAAAAGTGCGGACCTCCTCCATCTATTAGCAATGGAAATATTACTTCTTTCCTATTAAAAGAATATCCTACAGGATCAACAGTAGAGTATCAATGCCAATCCTTCTATGACATCCAGGGCTCCAAATATGTTACATGTAGAAATGGACAGTGGTCACAACCACCAAGATGTTTATGTAAGTTCTTATTATACTCCTATAGTAAAATCAGAGTGATAAACACAGTTTTTTCTAGCATTTACAGTAGAATTTTTATGTAGTAATGATCTAGGCTTGTTTTTAATAGCCACTTGTACAAAGTAAGACCTGAATAATTAATTGCAATTTATTAATAGATGAGAGAATAAATTGATAAAATTCTGATTTGAACAAAAGAGTTTGCTTATTTAATACATCAATATTAATAATACATGAATATTAATATGTGAATATGCAGATATGCATTATAACTCATCAAGATTCACATTAAGATGATCCCAAACATATTATCCGTGGAGCTACATTTTCCTCTTACTAACCAATTTCTGCTTATGTATGAATATCTCTTTAAGACTTTTCAAAGAGATACTTCAGAATATATTAGTCTAGGCATAGTTTTCTGAACCAGTATAAATGTTTCTCCTTAAAAACTTGGAAAGTGCGTCTGGTAGAATGCTAAGCTAATTGCTACTAGCAAGCTTTTTCTCTGATAATCTCTCTTACCTGCATTTTACCACAAATACTCACAGAGATAGGACACAAGATGAGAGAGCCAGCCATTTTTCATAGCACCTCCATCACTTCTTTCCCTCACCCATATCCCAATAAATACATTCAGGAACTTTCCTTTCAGGAATGTCCTTCCAAATCAGCCGTCCCCACATTTTGTAAACTTGTGGTATTTGAGGGAAATTTTTTAAAACTTTGCCCCTCAGTAAACATCAGGGTGTAACAGGATTATTTTTGAATGGGAAGGATAAATGTGATGGGATAAAAGTGAAGGAATAGGGGTCACAATAAAAATAGCAGAACAACAAAATATAATCAATTTTTGATATCAACACCTACTAACCTATGCAGTGGGAAATTACAACTTGTATAAAGCCCTTGTGTTTCCAGCACAAATCTCGGTGAATGATGACCTGTTCTACTAGAGTTCTCAGGGTGTCTAAACCCTCTCTCTACAGGGTGGAGCCAGTATTTCCTCACAGCCATGTGCTCCTTTCCTCTCTGACTACACTGGTTTTAACTAATGAATTAAATAATGTTGCTTATAGAAACTGCTGATCGTCACTGTCATTCAGATCTGTCTCTACATTCTAAGCAAATCATAGCAATAATAGTCTGAATATTGAATTCAGATAATGGCTGTGCAGATAGAGACAGATTTGTATTTCCATGTCTAAATAGGCTAGAAATATTACCTGAATAGACTTGATCAGATAAAAGATAAGTTTCAGAGAAGATTCTGTTCCTTGTCAGAAGAAGCAGCCATCAATTCCCTTTCACACTATACAAATTGGTAATTCTTTGTATTTTATTAAAGGAGTTGGTTTCTTTGTAATAAAAATGAAAATCAATAAGAAATTCCTAGAGAGCCAATAGACACTGTAGTGTGTTGTATAAAGAACAAGAAACTTTCGTTGTTTATCTTATCCATCCCTCTGTCCAGCAGGCATTTACTAACGTAAACATTTGTTAATACTAAAATACTGTAAAACAGACATATTTGTTAATGTCTTATGTGTGCTTTCATGTGGAGTGAAGGAAGGGCTGAAAAATGTGACTCAGTTTAAGTGATCCAAATTTCTTCAATGAATCATTTCCGTCATTGGATATCACAAGTCTTTGTATTACATGTTGTGGCATATTTTTTATTTGGCTTATTTTAAATATATTTATATGTTTTCCTTGGTCTTTCAATAAATCAAATCATATTTTTTAGACTCTCGAGGAAAATGTGGGCCCCCTCCACCGATTGACAATGGAGACCTTACCTCATTCCCATTACCAGCATATGCTCCAGGATCCTCAGTTGAGTACCAATGCCAGTCCTTGCATGTGCTTCAGGGAAACAGGAATATAATATGTAGGAATGGACAGTGGTCAGAACCACCACGATGCTTAGGTAAGTATTTTAATATCATCGTGGATCCTGGAAAAATCAGTGTAATGAGTATGATGCTTGCTGTTTATGATAGAGTTTTCTTGGATTAACAATCAACCATTCTGTTGAATGCTTGCTACGAAATATTAGTATGTGAGGGAATAAAGTTTGAAAAATTCTTGTTGAAGCACTAACAGCAACAGAAGATTCTTTAATGAAAGCTGTTCTTGTGATAATTGACATTATGGATCTCTGATTATAACATTTAATTATCACAGATTAAACGTAGTACCTCATTTTCACATCATTAGTTATTTAAAATGGTTTAAATTTACATGCTGGATTTTCAATGAGTTCGTTTAGAAAAGGGTTTAAGAATGAAGTTCCTGACCAGTGTAGAAGATTCTACTCGAGTCTGATATTTTGTGGAAAATATTTGTGTACTCCTTAAAGTTTTATTTTCAGTTTTTTGCCTTCAGATGCATGTGTTATATCAGAAGAAATGATGGAAAAACATAAGATAGAACTGCGATGGTTGTATGACAAAAAATTGTATTCTAGAACAGGGGATACTGTTGAATTTATGTGTAAACGTGGATATCGTAAAAAGACACCGCCTGAAACATTTCATACAATCTGTCGGGAAGGGAAACTGGTGTATCCCACCTGTGGATAGCACAATAGTTAAAATCGATTCCTAAAATTCACATAGGTAAATTTTTTCAGAATTTTTCATTATTAATCCAATTCCTCTCAGTTTATTTCTTCAAGTATTGTTTAACTCATTTTTCTCATAAATCAGAATTTGTATAAACTATTACATGGATGATGTGATTATAATCTGAGAGATCAATGAATGACTTCTAAAATGACCTTATTAAAACTTGGCAAACCAAAGTGCTGTGTGTCCTGTCCATCAAATATCTGTGGCTAGAAACTAGATGCAATCACTTCGGTGTCTGCTTCCAACCATCCATCTTCCAACTTTCTCAAAGCTTTCTTCATAGCTTCTGAGGCTTCCTGAGACTCTCTATTTCAGAGGAAATGGGAAAAAAAAAGGCTTGTCTCCATCTTCAAAATAACATCACTTCGCAAACACATAAAAAGCAAACTATGTCATATCAAAGTTAGTAATAAGATGTCAGTAGTATTTACTTACTTTTGCTTACTTCACAATAGATAAAGAAACCAAAAAGTGATGAAATGCATGATTTTCTACAAGACGTCTATCTAGCACACATCACAATTCAAACTGATCATAAAGAGGAATTAGAATCTAAATGGGTGCATTGCTAGCATAACCTTGACATGAAACGTGATAAGCTCTCCAATATCAGGTATAAACATGCACACACACTGGCTTTGAGCACTGAGAAACGTTTATAGAACAAGGATTGGCAGGAAGTACAATAAAATATTTACCATAACTAGACTTAAATTCAGAGGTAATTGGGGTAAGAGTTGGTGTTTAACTCTTCATACTTAGCTGTATTTTCCAATTTTTCTATCATTAATATATATCACTTTTGAACCCCAGGAATATGTTGTTTTGAAACACAGATACATGAAAAGTAAGACAATACATGTGGGGAACTATAAAGACCTCTTTGGTAATGATCTTCAGATCTAATAGCTTTTTCATGATTTTGCTGGTATAGAAGGTTTTGGAGACATTCAACCACAAGCGTCTGAAATATGATTTTTATGTTCCCACATTTCAAAACAGCATAATTAGTTAAAATCTGCTGACTATAAACATTTTTAATTTCTACAAAATATGAAAACTTTAAGATGAAAGTAAAGATATACATAATTAAGGTAAAAATATTTTAATGTGATACCTTGTTACTTTGTAATGCATCAAATCAAGTGGCAATATTAGAATGAAAGACCTGACTGTCACCAATGGAGCCGACTTATATAAATCTGAATTACTGGTGACAGCCATTTTTCTCATATTAAAGGAACATTGTTACAATTGGCAGGTAATTTTTGCTGTTAATGTTACCATTTGTGTACATACTGTATTTCCAAAATCTTTCACTTAATGGTTATGGAATCTATTTATGACACTTGCCTATAATCAATTATTTCATTGTTGGCTGCAAGATAGTTATTTTTAAGACCAGTTCTATCACCTTTCTGCATTTATCAGTCGTCATTCTCTTGTAAAGGTGAATTTTAACTTACCAACTCTGTTTAAATTAAACTTTCACATAAAAGATTTGGTAAATCTCTATTTTGGCCATTTAATTTCCAATTTTTGGAGTAAGGGCTTGATGTAATAGTGACCTTCCATGATGACTTTAGAGATGTTTTCCTTTCCTTTTTAAAAATGTTGTGCGTATCAGCATGGATTCACATATTTTTATTTATTCAATTTGTCACAATCAATTATAGTCATTATTCTATTTAAAGCTCACATTATCTCAAATTTGGCAAGTAGATATCTCTTGAAACTGGCTCCTGATTGGTTTTGTTGTGTCCCATTAGTCTTTGAGCATTTCTCTTCTTTTAGCACATGATGCTCCAGGGTCACTATGTACTTTCCCTGCCAACACCCATAATCATGCATCTTTCTAAAGAATATCTGATTTTTTTATTGGGCATTATGTTTAGAAGTCAAGAATTGTGCTATTGGTGCCAGATGGGAGTGTTCAATGGTGTTGAAATGTCTTTATTCCCAAGCTCTTTTGGTTGTCAGACCTTTGACATACAAATGAAATCTAAAATTCATTAGCTTTTTGAAGACTCAGTTCTAATGCTGGCTGCGTGGCAATATCTTGCAGGGCTGTGGCAAGGTTCTTCAGCAGGCTACAGATGCTCTAAATAAGTGTTCAATATATAGTACCGTCTATCTCTTTGCTGTGATTCACAGGTCCAGTAATCAAAGTGTGGAGATGGGAATGCCACCACTTATATTACCCCTAATGAGCCACAAGCTGAATTTTTGCTTCCTGAACCTGTGAACTTATACTCTGCTTGTCTGTAGGTCTTAGTTACAAAGGGAGGAATACTTCCATCAGAAGACACAACAATGATTCCATTTAACGAATGTTGAGTCTGTCACCTGGGAAAATGTAGAATTTTCATTTAAAGATGTATTTAGTTCTTTGAGCATGTTTATGGCAACTGGTATAGATTTTATTTTTTATTAGTCCAATACCTGGGCCCTCTTAGTGACTCTTTCTATTGATTTTTGTTTTGTTTTGTTCTATAGGTCACACTTTTCTGTTTCCTTGCATGTCTCAATGATTTTTGGAAAACTTGACATTTCTTAGAATATGACTTGTAACCACATGGATTCTGATCCCATCACTATTTGTTGCTGCAGTTGTCTGTATCCTTGTTCAGTGACTCTGTTGCTTTGCCTGCACTAAATCTGTAGCATTTCTTTCCCCAATAGATGAAGCCACGGGTGTCTCTCAATTTTCTTTTCAATTTTTGTGAAGCCTCACTTTCAACAGTTTTCCAGTAAGTCAGCAGAGCTAGAGGTCACAGGTTGTATCAACCAAGGGGGCAGTGGGATGCCAAGTGAGCAGCACTCACTGGAAACCTCTGGGGAATAATGAGAAGCCATTCACAGAAAGGTGACCTCCCAGTGGCACTCCCCTGCAAAGCCACCCGAGGGAGTGCCATAGAAAGCTGCCCATGGAAGGATGGTACATCCTGCTGGCCTTCAATCACTGCAGAAGAACATCTCATTGCAGAAGCCTGAAGAGAGAAGGACACATGAAGAGGAATTCTTTTCTCCTTCAGGAATCCTCCTCCAGACAAGGCTTAACATTATACCCGTCATCAAAGATAGAACACTCAGAGTCCAGCTGTATTATCCAGTGTAAGGAAGCAAGGAAAGAAGGGTAGATTTGGAGCTGAGGCGCCCACACTCTTTTCTCTTTCAGAAACAATGGCTTTCTAAGACTGCCCCCTCTTCTCCTGCACACTTTTGAAGATCTTTCCCTGTAGTGGGTCCTCCAGTCTATCCACTTCTATTTTCAGAAGTTTTGCACTTTCCTAAAATGCTGTCTTACCCAGGTGATTTTGTTTGTATTCTCTCAAGGTTAGGCCCTCTGTTCCTTTCTTCTCTCTCCCACACAGTCTCGTTAGACTCTCCCTTCTGCAATCAGGCTGGTGCCTTGATCATCCAGAATTAGTTCTGCTTGAATTTGTGGTGATTCCCCTTCTTATAGTTAGTTTGAAGTTTTAAGAATCTCGGGCAATTAGTCATGCTAAAGACAGGAAATATTTGCTCTCTTTGTTGATCTATGTGTTTTTCATTTTTGTATTTTTATTTTTATTTTTTTGTGAGGAAGATCAGCCCTGAACTAACATCCATGCTAATCCTCTCCTTTTTTTTCTGAGGAAGACCAGCTCTGAGCTAACATCTATTGCCAATCCTCCTCCTTTTTTTTCCCCAAAGCCCCAGTAGACAGTTGTATGTCATAGTTGCACATCCTTCTAGTTGCTATATGTTGGACACAGCCTCAGCATGGCTGGAGAAGCGGTGCGTCAGTGCGCGCCCTGGATCCGAACCCAGGCTGCCAGCACCAGAGCGCGCGCACTTAACTGCTAAGCTGCGGGGCTGGCCCCCATTTTTGTATTTTTAAAGATTTGTAGAGAGATTTGGATCAACGCATTCTTATCCCAGGGCAAGCAGGATGTGTCTATACTTTGTGTTTATTACAAAAGAGATTTCTTTTCGTCTTAAGAAATATTTAAACATAGGTAAAGCCCATTATCTGGTCACTTAGAACATGTGCTAATGGTTTCACCTCAGCGTTTCCTGTGTCTCCACTATTTCTGTCGTATCTGATGCTCTGTCTAGTCCTGCATCGCTTCTGTTATTTATTTCCGACCTGCTTCATTACCAACGGCTGTAGCTGAACGACTTCCCGGACATGATTTTCAATGAAAAGTGCAGGTACAAATGCTTTCAAAGGTAATTCAGCTTCTCTCAGAAACAGAGGTTATGAGTCCTACACGAATTGAACAATTTAACTATATTAATTAAATTTTTATATAATCTTTTGACTCAACCCATCCTGCAACAATTGACAAATATGATCCCCCTTTATTTCAAATGTATGTTATTCAATGTAATGTTGTAAGTTTAAGTGAATCATTGTGTAATCATGATCTATTTTAAAAACCTATGTAGGGGCCGGCCCGTGGCGCAAGCGGTTAAGTGCGTGCGCTCTGCTGCAGCGGCCCGGGGTTCGCCGGTTCGGATCCTGGGTGCCCACCAACGCATCGCTTGTCTGGCCGTGTTGTGGCGATGTCCCATATAAAGTGGAGGCAGATGAGCAAGGATGTTAGCCCAGGGCCAATCTTCCTCAGCAAAAAAGGAGGAGGATTGGCAGATGTTAGCACAGGGCTGATTTCCTCACCAAGAAAAAAAAAGAAAAAACCTATGTAAATGACAGCCATTTATTTCCTACTTGATATATTTAAGCCTCACTTGACTACTACAGAGAGAGAAACTAAAAATTGGTTGTAAGCATGCTTACTTTACAAAAAATTGTAAGTTTATTTGATGTCTATGTAATAAATCTAATCATATTTGCTTCATCTACTTTCAAATTAACAAAGACTTCATCTGAATGATCTTTGCAGTTTTTCTTTTAATCTAAAATTATGTCATAATAAAAGCTTTATGTAAAAACACAGTAAAATATTTAAAAATTTAACTTCACATATTTAATTTTGCATTCGTTAAATTAAAAGCACTACAATAATATCAAATAACGCATACCATCTCGTAAAACAATTTACTCTGAAGAACCTTCTTGCTTTCATGTGTAGGATTGGATATTCAATACCTTTTTCTTTGCCATCAAATACTTTAAAAATCAATCAATTAATAAAGACCTTACTCAATTCTGTTAAGAGTCCAGTTAACAATATTAATAGATTCATGATGCCCTTCACTAAGACTCTTGGTGAGTAATTGCTGATTATATTTATGCAAGTAATTGTGAAAACACTTGGTGCTACTTTTTAAAGTTAATTAGAGTCCTTATTTATGACCAGCCCAAGCTGGTTGCAAAAGCAATGACTCTGGAAAAGGAAATATTCTTTTCTGAGACATGTTCTTTTTTTTTTTTTTTTTAGGATTTCAAAAGTTGACAACTCCATTTAAAATACTACCAGTAATTTTGAAAATAACACTAATTTTTAAAGTCTTTACAAACATTACTTATGACAAGAGTGAAATTTCATTAAAACTGAAGATATTTCTATTCATGTGTCATTCGTGGCTAAAGTTCATTATCCAGCTGATTTCCGCCATTCTTCTCGACACTTGACTTTGCTCAAAAAAGTTACCTCCTTTTAATTTCTTGGTATCATTATATTAAAAACTATCCTACAGCTTAAAAATATGGTCTGGGTTCTCAATTTTTCTATTCTTTGTGTTAATACAAGGAAAATAACATAGTAAGGTGATTCTTCAAGTTTTTAAACATCATGTGACAGAATACAATTTTCAAATCTTTTTTTCAAATTTGAAATGTATACCAACACAACTGTCAGTGTTTTCTTCTAATTTCACTTAATATTAATTATTCTATTGCTTCATTAGCAACAAAGGTGGAGACTTAGGTGAATTGGTTCAGAGCATTTTGTACAAAATCAAAGAAGCATAATTTCACACTTTAGACCTATAATAGTTTTTTTTTCTGACACATAACGTATTATCAAGTGTAAAAGCTGCCTTAATCTTAGGGTAATCTTAGCAATTTCTCACATGTTTAGACACCTGTATAACCACCAACCAGGTCAAAACATAGAAAATTTCCAGCACCCCATAAGTAACCCTGTGATGGCATCTCCTAGTCCTACTACTCATCTCCAGAGGTGACCAGTGTTCTGGACTTATAAATCCTGACGAATTTTCACTGTTTTTGAACTTCATATGAGTGGAATTATACTCTATTAACATCCTTGTGTCTGGCATTTTTCTCTCAAGAAAATGTCTGTGATTCGCACCCAAGGTGTTGTGGGTAGCAGTAAGTCATCCTTTTTATTGCCAAGTAGTATGCACTGGATAGATAGAGCAAAAAATATTCATCCATTCTCCTATTTCGACCTTTAGCTATTATGACAAAAGCTGCTCTGAAGGGTCAAGTCTATAACTCTTGATAGCTATATACACTTATTTCTCTGAAATATTTACTTCTGTGTGGAATCAGTTACCAACGAATTTCCCAAAGTGATTGTACCATTTCACCTTCCTGCAGTAACG
The DNA here is from genome assembly GCF_057802395.1 of Ceratotherium simum simum. Taxonomy (NCBI): domain Eukaryota; kingdom Metazoa; phylum Chordata; class Mammalia; order Perissodactyla; family Rhinocerotidae; genus Ceratotherium; species Ceratotherium simum. Next base: position 5,731,252 of record NC_141935.1, read on the forward strand.
TAGGAAAGTTCTAGTTGCCCTGATCCTTACAAAGACTTGGAAATGGCAGACTTTTAAACATTAGCCTTACTCTGAGTGTGTAGTGACATTTAATGTGCTTCTCTTCTGAGTATCACTGACGGGTAGTGATAGTGAACACATTGTGTTAGGTTTGTGGGTGATTTTTGCAATTTTTAAATTGGGTTGTTTATATTTTCTCTTGGTTTATGAACTTACTTTATGTATAATCCATATGATTCTTTTATCCAAACAGTATTACAACTGTTTTCTCCGAATCTATGATTTGTGTATATTGATGTTTTTGATGGATTAGAACTTTAAATTGTTACTGAAATTTAATTTGAATTCCATTTGGTCTACCATGAGTGACTGGAAGTATAACGCTATCCTTTCTTTCAGAAGCTCATATTTAGCCGTATGATCCAACTTTAATTGATCTATTTGGTATGAGAAAGAAGCCAAGGTTCCATTTTGTTTATTATACCAAAATCCAATTGTTACCTCACCATCTCTAGGGTAAAACTTTCTTTCCTCATTGAATTCCATTGCTGCATAAAACAAGTGATCTTTGGTGGGTGTGTATTTCTGGACTTTCTTGTTTCGATTGATCAATTTGTCTATCGTTAGGATACCACCACACTGTGTGAAACAGAGTGTCTTTATTGGAAATCTAGATATCCGGTATTACAAATATCCCAATATGTTCTTTTTCTTAATTGGACTAATTTCAGTAAACAATTATTTAAATAATTATTTTCCACGTACAAAATTCACTCTTAAGGTTACCAAAAAACTCAGATCAACACAGAGGAAGAGTTTTGGAAGGCTAGTTGCTAGGTGAATAAATTCTTTCTACGCAAGAGAAAGCTGGGTTTAATGACTTGTATAAGGTTCTTCTGTCGTTATCTGCATCCCCCTTTGAAACTCATCCATAAACATGAGACTATCTTTGGAAATGTCACTAAGCAAGATAATTAAAATAGGCCAAAAAAAAAAAAAGAATTCTGTGACTATTTCCATATGCATTTTTGAATCATGTTGCACATTCAGCCTCACCTCAGGACGTGTGTCAGCTGCTCCATTGGGCCATGGAGAAGTTGTTATTAAACCATTTATTTTTTGGTCAATTGAGACAATTTTACTTGGGTCGTGGTCAAGGCATAAATTGATTGGGGAGAATTGACATCTTAATGATATTAAGTCTTCCAATCCACGAATATCGTGTACTTCTTCCTTATTTGTCTTTTTAAATATTCTCAGTAAGGTTTTGCAATTTTCAGTGGAGAAAACTTACAACATTTTTTTGAATTGATTTCTTAATATTTTAAGTGTTTTAATATTTATAATGGATATTGTTTTTTTTTAAATTTCATTTTCCAGTTTTTATTCCTAATGGAAAGACGCTATGTGTGTTAGTTCTAATAGCTCCTTTTTTGTGGAATCCCTAAATTTTTTTGAATTACTTAATTATCTTTTACTCTTTTCCTACAGTTTTCATGCCTTTTTATTTCGTTGCCTTAGTGAATTCGACATCACCTGAATTGATCACTTCATTATTACAAAATACTCTTCATTGTTCTCTGGTAATTCTCTTTTGATTTTTACATTTTCTGATATCACATAACCATTCCACCTTTCACACACTTAGTTTATACAAGGTACATATCTTTCAGCCTTTACTTTCAACTTGTCAGTGTCTTTATATTTAAATTTCTCTCTTTGGAAACAGCATATAATTAGGTTTTCCATTTTTATCCAATCCTACTTTATCTTCTTTTTCACTGGCCTAGGTAATTAAAATTTAATACCAATAATTAACATTAATAGATTTATTTATAGCATTTACCCTTGCTTCTCTTTGTCCCATCTGTTCTTTAGAATCCTTTCTCACATTTTTTTAGATTAATCTGATGCTTTTTGCATTTTATTTTATATAATTTGTCAGTTATTGTTTATCCATTGTTTTGGTAATTGATCTAAGACTTATTATATACCTCCTTAGCCAATCACAGACCGACTGTAATTAATATTTCATCACTTCCTGTAAAATGTAAAAACTGTGCAATCATGTATTTTCTCATATATTTTCCTATATTTTTTTTCTTATATTTTGTTTTAAACTCTCCGTTATGTTTTACCAAATTTAAGAATAGGGATATATATGTTTACCATTCACATTTGTAATATTTCCACGGCTTTTCGTTCTTTTTCTGGGAGCCACATTTCCAGCTAGTATCAGTTTCTTTCTCTGGAATCAATTCTTTTCACCTTACTGGTAGCATGGATCATTTGCAACAAATTCTCTGTGTTTAGGTTATTCTGAAAACGTATTTATTTCACTTTTGTTTTTGAAGACTCATTTTGATGAGTATAGTATTCTAATTTTATTGTTTATTTTTCTTTTAACATTTTAAAGATGCTATTCTACAGTTTTCAGTCCCGTTGTTTTGGGTGAGAAGTGTGCTGACAGCGTTAGCCTTGTCTCTGTGTTAGCATTGTCTATGGATCACGGATTTTGTTTCTCCATCCTACTGCAGGTTACTTTAAATTTTTCTCTTATTGCTGATTTGCAGCAGTTTTGCTTTTCTTTGCCTAATTATGGTTTTCTTTGTGTTTATCATTGTTGACGTTAGTTGAGCTTCTTTGTTCTGAGGCTTCATGTCTATAATAACATTTTAAGATTGTTATCTATAGTTTGTCAATTGGACTTCTGCCCTAAAATTCCTCTTTTTCCTGTTTCACTACAAGACTCTGTCCAACGGGTCATTGAGTTTTTACTTTTTTACCCTTCTTTTTGTCTTTAAGAGTTATTTCAATTAATTTCTACTAACCTTCTACAAGTCCATTGATTTTTTTCTTTTACATTGCTCATTCAAATATTTTTCCTTTGCTGTGCAGAAGACTTTTAGTTGGATGTAGGCCCATTTGTTTATTTTTTTCGTTTGTTTCACTTGCCTGGGGAGACATGGTATTCAAAAGATACTGCTAAGACCAATGTCAAAGAGCATACTGCTTATGTTTTCTTCTAGGAGTTTTATGGTTTCAGTTCCTACATTCAAGTCTCTAATCCATTTTGAGTTAATTTCTGTATATGGTGTAATAATTGTTTGCTTTCATTCTTTTGCATGTGGCTGTCCAGTTTTGCCAACACCATTTATTGAAGAGAATTTCCTTTCTCTGTTGTGTGTTCGTGGCTCATTTGTTCCAAATTAGCTGTCCCTACTGTGTGGGTTTATTTCTGGGCTCTCTGTTTTAAATTTTTACTCTTCGTTTTATCTTTAAGATTTATTTCAGTTAATTTCTATTAACCTGTCTTCAAGTCCATTTCTGTCTTCTTTTACATTGCTCATTTGGTTGTTTTTCTTCACTTTTTATCAATATTGTATTTTTAATTCTAGGATTCACATTTGGTTCTTTCTTAGACTCTATATACCTCTATTATTAAATTGCACACTCTTAACTAACTATATATAACTTTTCCTGTAGACTCTTTAACTTATATTTCATAGTCATTTTCAAGTTATGTTGTTCTTACTGATTTTAGCATATTGTTTGTTTCTTTTGATAACTTTTTCCCTCTGAATATGGTTCATATTTTCTGCTTCTTTGTATATCTAGTAATTTTTTATTCTACACTAAACATCACCAGTAACACATTGTAGAGATTATAGATTCTGATATTTACCTCTGAATATTACTGATTTTTCTTCTAGCAGGAAGTTCTATTATAAATATTTTTCATTTTTTTTGTATATTATGAGGGTTTCACATCTTACAAAGCCTTTCTGGCTTGGAAGAGAGTACTATATCTTAGAGATAGTGAAAGGCCAGGCCAGGAGCAGGTCTTTGATATGCAAACTAACCAACACTTAGCCATACCTTTTCTATCTGGCCCCTTCAACCCATGAGGCAATATTTCTCCACCTTATTCATTTCAGGTCCAGGTGCCAGGCAACTAGAGATGATTTCTGCAGGCCAGAGCCCACTATAATTATTCAAACTAGCCAGTCTGAATCTGTTCACTCTGTTCTGCCTTGCTATTCCTGAGGAAACCCCAATAAAGTCCATGGCCAAAATCCCTCACTCCTATCTTCTGTCTGTGTCTCTAGGACTTGTGAATCTAATAAACTATGACTTTTTCTGAACCTATTCTCTGTCTCCTCTATAACCATATCAGGGTGACCATCCCATAGAAAAATACAAAACAACCAGACTTTTGTAGTAAACACGACACAGTCTATAAAAAAGTCAAAATATAATGATGTACAACTGAAATTTATATAATATTATAAACCAATGTGAACAAACAAAACAATACAAAACAGAAGTTATGTGCCTGGTAGAACACTATTATCTGTGAAGTCTTGGTTTTAAGTGTTTTTAAGGCGGGTCTATTTCAGTGTTGCCTTAATACAGGTATATAGCCCTCAGTCAGCTCTTGGGACATAGTGTTTACTCCAAAGACACATCCACCTGGGTTCAAGGAAAATGTGAGGAATTTCATAAGCTCTGCTGGCCTTGAACTTCTAGCTCCTTCTGCTCCACATTGGATATAATGTGAAATTTTCAAAGTTTCCAGCCTTGCAGCAATTTCTTTCACTGGACTGCTTGGAGTTTCACCCCATGCATGCTCATGTAGAGTTAGCCAATAATTTAGGGGAAATATGAAGACTATTAGGGATTTCCCTGGTGGGCTCCCTGGATTTCTCTTCTCACGTGGCAGATGTTCTGCCAGCCCCATACTCAGATCTCTCAATTGTCACACAAGTAAGACTCCCTCTTTCTGCTTGATCTCTACCATCCATGCACCATGTGGATGTGGGTGGGTTCTAAGTTCAGAAAATGGATAAATATGGATCTCCCAGTCTGATTCTATTCTATCAAAGATGGGATGCTTTTCATTTTCTGATTGCTTTTACTCACTCAGCAGTTCATTTTTATAATGTGTGTTGATTTTATATTTGTTATTTCTAAAAGGTTTGGTCCGATATAAGCTCTTTTGCTTTCTGGAAGTCTTAATTGTATACATTACTAAATTATTTAATATTTTGAAGTTATTATAGTTATAGTAAGGAAGGAAATAAATAAATTAATTTCAATACATTAACTGTATAACATTGGTGACATTTATTTTCTGCTCCTCTATAGTAATATTTTTTCCATATTAATTATCTGCTTGAAAGAAATTTTCTTATATTAAGTACTTTTACCTTAAAATATGACAAATATAATTGACTACGTATGTGTAAATATATATCTATCTGTACGTATATAGAAAATAAAGATTAATGCAATTAATAAGTCAGCGAATGGACAAGTGATGATGCTTTAGTTATATTCCTACAACAAAAGGGACATTATCGTATGCATCTAGATGTATTCCACCCTAAAATAAAAGTTGCCTCACAGCACATCAGTTAAAAATATTTCAATACCAAGACTACGCTGAAACTCTAGTACTCAGTAGTGCTATGGACTCAGAGTTGTTCACACATGATCCACCTGGTTGAGAAAGAACCTCATCCTATTGTCAAGAAGTGTTTAATTTAAAAATTAGTGTTTTATATCCATTTTGGAGCCAGTCTATTACTGTTCATAAACAAAGTTGTACAAATACATATCAGGGAATGAATTCAAGAAATTACTATGAAACCACTAACAGGAATTGAGAGATTTTTGCAAAGCTCTTTGAACTTTGATGTTTACTAACTGACCTCAATTAAATTGCCTCACGGAAGAGGAAATAAATTGAGAGTCACGTTGGATAACTGCTAACGAAGATTTAAAACCCCAAACATCACAACTGAATATTTATATTAATACGCTATTGGGAATGTCTAAGACACTATTACTAATCCGCATCATTCTCACTGTCTGGGTTTCCTGTGCTCATGGACAAGGTAAGTGGAAAACAGATCTGAACTCTCAGTTTCCCTCTTAAATGTGACTTCATGTTATGTCTACTTTCACGTGTCTTTTTTTAAACTGAATCAACTAGTAGGAATAGTCTGTATTGTGACATCATAATAGAGAATAACTTTATAGAAAAATCATCTCATATTCATCTAAGGGGAAAATAAAATAAATTATGTTTTCTCTGTTTCCTGAGTTCCACAGAGAAAGAACTCGTAATATTTATGGAGATAGGTGACTGTGCTCACACGGCTTTAGGAAATACATCACAAGAAAGGCTAGAATCTGACTTCAAAATGTATGGAGTTTTCGGGCCCGCCCCGTGGCTTAGCGGTTAAGTGCTCATGCTCCGCTGCTGGCAGCCCGGGTTCAGATCCCGGGCGCGCACTGACCCACCGCTTCTCTGGCCATGCTGAGGCCGCGTCCCACATACAGCAACTAGAAGGATGTGCAGCTGTGACATACAAATGTCTACTGGGGCTTTAGGGGGAAAAAGGAGGAGGATTGGCAATAGATGTTAGCTCAGAGCCCGTCTTCCTCAGCAAAAAGAGGAGGATTAGCACGAATGTTAGCTCAGGGCTGATCTTCCTCACACAGACACAAAAAATCTATGGAGTTTTCTTATTTTTAATACAAAGAAATCTTTGGGAGTAATGGACATCTTCATAATCTTGCATATTGTGATTATTTTATGGATTCATATGTGAAAACTCATTAAATCATTCACTTCAAATATATGCAGTTTACTTCAATTAATGATTTAATGTTATTATTTATTTGAATTATACCTTAAAAAATCTCTTAAAAGTCATTAACATCACAATGAATTTACTATTTCAACAAAATAGCAGCAGGTGAAAAGGAACATCTACTTCAACAAAAAGTGGAGTATGGTCTTTGTTTCCAGTGGAATGACAATAAACCTTAATTAATATTTCTGAGGTCACTGGTAAGTGTTTAGTAAATGAATAAATTGTTTTAGAGCATTAACTCTAGCATATTGTTCACTGATTTGATTTTCACCTTTATACATTTTCTATATTAATAATCTCTGAATGCAATCCTTATATAATGGAGAATTATATCTTATAAATATAATTGTAGATTCTTTAACTTAACTTTAATTAAAAAGCAACTATATTTTTGTGTGTATTAGTTCTAATAGCTTTCTTTGCTTGTATAAAACCTTTAGGATTTTATTGACATTATTGCTTTTTTCTCTTTCCTTAAAATCTTTATAAAATCTTCATTTTGATATCTTTTTAAAGTTTGTTATTTCCTTTAAAGTCAAATACTCACATTTCCAATTTATTGTAAACGAACACTCTAATGTGCTTTAAAATCCTTCATTGCACCATTTATGAATACAATATAAATCACTATGCTTTATTCCTTAATTACAAGAAGAATTCATTTTAATAATTGGCTGCATGCTGGGTTTTGTTTGCTATTTAAATCTACATTTGGGCAATTTCCTTCATTAGCAAATAACAGGAACACACAAAACTTTGTGTCCAGTTTAAAACTATTTTCCTTCAGTGAACTCTTTCTAAAAGTAGCCTTTGGGCTGAATGACCTGTAAATTTGGGTTGCACCAATGTTTCTCAGAGGAGAAAGGAAGCCACTTAGGGGAAGAACACTTTTGTGTAGATAGAAACATCTTTGTGTATTTAGTGGACATCGGTTGAATTGTGTCTCTCCAAAATTCATATGTCGAATTCCTAACTCCCAGGACCTCAAAACATGACTGCATATGGAGACAAGATCTTTAAAGAAGTAATTCAGTTAAAATGGAGGTCATGAGGGTGGGCCCTAATCTAATAAAACCGGTGTCTGTATGAGAGGAGGCAATTAGGACACAGACACATACAGGGAAGACCACAGGGAGAGGGTGGCCATCTAAAAGCCACAGAGAGGCCACAGATGAAACCAACCCTGCTGACACCGTGATCTCAGACTGAGCCTCTAGAAAGGTGAGAAAATAAATTTCTGTTATTTAAGCCGCCCAGGCTGTAGTGCTTTGTTATGGCAGCCCTAGGAAATGAATACGGTAGTACTCATATATTCTTAAATGGACAGTAATAATCAAAAATTATTTCCTGTATTCCTCTCAAGTATATAGACATACCTACATCCATATTTTTGGAAGATTTTCATCAGAATTCAGTAATTATATCTTGGTTTTATTTTTATTGCTGAATTTTGTCCTTTATGAATATTTTATATTCAAATTCTCTTCACTGATTCATGAAAATGCTATACATAGTCATATAGTCATATATACATATACGCATATATATATATATTCATATGCGTAAGTATGTTTCTTCATACAGATATCCTATGCAACATGTTACCTGGACTGGGAGAAGAGGGATGGAAAGGGCTAGGATATCTTTGGGGATTTCTGCAGAAGACAGAGGAAGAGGCACAGGAAGTGAATGGAGAACTGTAAACAGTCCTGCCAACCCAGCAGAAGCAAATTTCTTAGATCTGGGAAGTTTAGTGGATAGAATACCTTATTATTTTTTTTTTAAATTTTTTGTTTATTGCAGTAACATTGGTTTATAACATTGTAAAAATTTCAGGTGTACATCATTATACTTCTATTTCTGCATAGATTACATCATGTTCACCACCAAAATACTGATTACAACCCATCACCACACACATGTACCGAATTATCCCTTTCACCTCCTCCCTCCCCCCTTCCCCTCTGGTAACCACCAATCCAATCTCTGTCTCTATGTGTTTGTTTATTGTTGTTATTATCTACTACTTAATGAAGGAAATCATACGGTATTTGACCTTCTCCTTCTGACTTATTTCCTTTTATTCTCTTTCTCAGTGTTTACATGTTTCTGTGTGATTTTACACTTGGAAATACTTCCAAAGAACTTAAACAACATGAGCTCCTCAAACACTTTGTCGTCTTAATTATTGTCCCAGTTCTCAAATCACTAACACAAGTGAATTATTAAGCTAAACAGAATAATAAATTCATCAATGTGATTATTAAGAATAAGTAGAATTATTCATTAACGTAGGATACTATTTTTCTTCTTTAGGAAGAGCTTGTAATTTTCCAGAAATAAAACATGGAAGCATATATGATGAAAACAGATATAACCAAAGCTTCCCAGTTACTATGGGAAAGTATTTCTACTACTCCTGTGATTACAGTTTTGTGTCTCCTTCATAATCATTCTGGACTCCAACAACGTGTACAGAGGAAGGATGGTCACCTACACCAAAGTGTCTCAGTGAGTAAATACCCCGATCATCATCCACATAAATTATTCAGTGTATTCAGTGAGTGGAGGGAGGGTGCCTGACGGAATCACAGAGCCTTAGACAGCGATGGGGGAAGGGACTGGAGGAGCCAGCAAAGATAAGACATGTCACTCTTCTTTTGTAAGAAGCTGTGGGTGGAAATCAAATCAGAATAAAACAAGATACAAGCTTTTGTGGAATATCTAAGTGTTTGCTTTTCAAATACCTGTGGTCAATATTTTTAACTGCTAATATTTAATTCAAACACAATCATTTGGTAATTTAATGAACATAGATTTTCTCAAGAGAATTGGTTTTTATGTGTAATTTCTGATTCAAAATGTGCTGTTCCTTTGAATATTCAGGAAGCATTTTTTACTATTTTCCTTATATTTGTGGTTTTTATTAATCACATCTTTGTTCTTTAAAATTACACGTCACTCTCTCAGTGAATATAGAGAAAAAGCAGAGAAGTGAAGAAGACAGAATCATGAAAGAGAAAAGCAAAAGAGACAAAGGAGATGAACATCATCTCCTCCTCTTCTAGAAAGCGATTTATGCAAGCAAATGAGAAATAAAAACAGTAACTTTTTCTGATAACTGAAGGAACTTTAGAAATGTGTAATATTTTATATTGCAACTAATGATTAATGACATTACACATTAATTTTTTTTTGAGGAAGTTTAGCCCTGAACTAACATCCGTTACTAATCCCCCTGTTTTTGCTGAGGAAGATTGGCCTTGTGCTAACATCTGTGTCCATCTTCCTGTACTTTATATGGGACACCGCCACAGCATGGCTTGATAAGCGCTGCATAGGTCTAGGCCCAGGATCCGAACCTGCAGAGCTGGGGCCTCGGAAGCAAAGCGCGCACTTAACCGCTACACCACCAGGCTGGCCCGTGTACATTAATTTTTTTTTAATATGCATAAACTAATTTTTAATAAACTAATTTTATTGCTTGATTTTTCTTTTGAAGTTTGCAAAATGTAATACCCTTTCATTACAAGATTTATATTAGTCATCTTTTGGTTTGTAGGACAGTGTTTTTTCCCTTGTGTGGACAATGGTCATTCTGCATCTTTAGGAGAGACACACCGGGAAGGTGACACTGTGCAAATCGTCTGTGATTCAGGCTACAGCCTTCCAAATAATCAGAGCAGCATTACATGTGCAGAAAGTGGCTGGTCCATTCCTCCTAATAGCAGTCATATCTGTAAGTAAAATACCATCCTCTGGGATCCCATATTGTTTGTTTTTTTAAGAAATAAGTTTTAAATATATGTCGGATTGTGGTTGCTATTGTCACCTTTTTAGTCTTAGGATTTCAATTGTGTCTAGATAGATAAGCAAATCTCTGGGTAATCACTAGAAAATCATTTTGTCTACTTACATAAATATAACGTAGGCAATATTAGAAAAAAATAGTCAAGAACACAGCGAAAAACTTTGAAAGACACGTATATGTTTAAGTAACACAAATTTAATGTTTATAATGAAATAATGCAAAATCAGTTGACACAATGTGAGGATAAAATTAAATTTTGCATAGAGTGATAGTTAAAATATCACATTTGCAAAATCCTGTGGCTAGCAAACATATTTACTTGTCATTTATCATTTTTGGTACATGTTACATTGAGATCATATAGAGACTAGCACAAAAGTATTGATAATTTCCACATTGTTAGAACTTTGTACTTCTGAAATTTAGGTTTCCAGTGTATAATTCATAATGTGGTAATCCATTTCATAAGAAACCATAGCAATAATAGGAATATATTGGAGCTGAAGTCGAGTTGGAGTTTCTCATACTTTTATGTGAATCCAAAGAGTTGCTGAATTTGAATATGGGGCTTGGGAACACTGAGAATAAGATTCCTAAAGCACAGTCAAAGTCTCGAAGAGAAGCCTCTATTCTGGCCCTCCATATCTTCCCACTCCATCCAGAACATTGGTTATCATTCATTCATCTAATCAGTATTTATTGTGCACCTTTTATATGCCAAGCACTACTACAGATGTTGGAGATCAATGCTCTGCAAGAGTCAGTGTCTCTTTATCATAGACTATAATGTCAAGTAGGAGAATGATGGTAAAAATAACAATAAGGTAAAAGAAGAAAATAGAAAATTAAAGATTATGAATCGTGCACATTATAAAAGATAATATTAAGAAAGTGACTGGGGAAGGGGCATGTTTCACTTAAGATAGTTTTGGAATCTTCTCCAACCTTAAGATTGACGTCTGGAGAGAAGGAGTCAGATAAATGGTCTTAAGGCATCAAAAGGCCTGGAATATTTGAAGAAAAAGAAGGATACCAGTGTGGCTCAGGATGTGGCAAAGTGTTGAATTAATTAACTTAGGTGTCATAGGCCATGATAAATATTTCGGATTTTAGTCCATGTGCAATTAGAAACCTCTGGGAGGTTTTAAGCAGGGAAACAACACAAAATGAATTTAAAACAAGATCACTATGGTTGCTGTTTGGAAAATGGATCAAAAGTGACCAAGAAGAGAAAGGAAGACCAGATTGCAGAACGTTACCATATTCCGAATGTGGCATGCTCTGGGGTTCAAGGAAGTGGAGAAAAGAATTATTTTTCTGGGGTTTCAGTTTATGTTATTTGCAATGTGGAAGAAGAGAATTGGACTGCCTCATACAGGCTAAATATTACTATATGTCAAGTATACTTTTAAAAAATGGAACACAAAAGAAATCAAGAAGAATATTAAGAAACTCCAGTTGAGCAAAAAAACATATATTATATATAATTAGAAGAATTAAACAATATGTACACTTTTGTGTCTGATATTTTTCACTCAACGACATTTATAATATTTTAAAAATTATTCATGTAATTGAATGTATGAGTAGTTAATTCTTTTTTTTACTGAATAATATTTCCTTGTATTAATATACTACAATTTGTTTATCCGTTCTCCTCTTGATAGAAATTTGGGCTGCTGTTTCTGATTGTGAATAAGTCTGTTACATACAGTCTTGTTTGCGTCTTTAGTGAGTGGCAGGGTATATCCATTTCTATTTCTCTTGGGTAAATATTTGAGGTGAAATTGCTGGATCGTAAGCTAGAAACATGCTTACCTCTATAAGACAGAACTACGAAGTTCTGGTGGTTGTCACCAACACTGTAGGAGGTTCTAATTGTTCCACCTCCTCAGTAACATTAATGTTTGTAGTCTTTGTGCTTTTAGCCATTCTATTGGCTGTGAAACAGTATTTCACTTTCGTTATATATTGCATACCCTCATGACTAGTGGTGCTGAGCACGTTTGCATGTGGTTATAGGCTATCTGCATATCTGCCTTGTTTTTTTTTTTTTCTTTTGAGGAAGATCAGCCCTGAGCTAACATCCATGCTAATCTTCCTCTTTTTGCTGAGGAAGACGGGCTCTGAGCTAACATCTATTGCCAATCCTCCCCCTTCTTTTTTTCCCCCCAAAGTCCCAGTAGATAGTTGTATGTCATAGTTGCGCATCCCTCTAGTTGCTGTATGTGGGACGCCGCGTCAGCATGGCTGGAGAAGCGGTGCGTAGGTGCGCGCACGCGGGATCTGAACCTGGGCCACCAGCAGCAGAGCACATGCACTTAACCGCTAAGCCACAGGGCCGGCCTGCATATTTGCCTCTGAAGTATCTGTTCAACACTTGGGTTCAATTTTGGCTCCTATTTGCATGGAATGTCTTTTCGTCCTTTTACTTTCAGTCACTTTCAGTCTTTGAATGCAAAGTGAGTCTCTGATGATTAGTGATGCTGAGCATCATTTCATGTAACTGTTGACCATTTATGTGTCTTCTTCGGAAAAATGTCTATTCTGATTCTTTGCCCATTTTTTAATCAGATTATTTGTGGATTTTTGTTTGTCTGTTTGTTTTTGCTATTGAGTTGTGTGAGGTCCTTATATATTTTGGATGTTAACCTCTTATCAGATGGTTTACAAATATTTTCTCCCATTCAGTGGATTGCCTTTTCATTTTGTTGATTGTTTCTTTTGTTGTGCAGAAGTGTTCTAGTGTAGTGTAGTAACACTTGTTTATTTTTTTTGTTGCTTATGCTTTGGTGTCGTATCCAAAAATATCATTTCCAAGACCAATGTCAAGGAGTTTTTCCCCTGCATTTTCTTCTAGGAGTTTTATGGTTTCAGGTATCACATTTAAGTCTCTAATCCACGTCAAGTTAATTTTTGTGAGTGGTGGAAGAAAGAGGTCCAATTTCATTCTTTTGCATTTTATATCCAGTTTTCCCAAAACCATTTGTTGAAGAGAATATCCTTTCCCATTGAGTATTGCTGGCTCGCTTGTCAAATCTTAGTTTGACTGTATATGCATGGGTTTGTTTCTGGGCTCTCAATTCTCTTCCATTGGTCTATGTATCTGTTTTTATGCCGTTAACATATTGTTTTGATTATTAAGCTTTGTAACATAGTTTGCCATCAGGAAATATGACTCCTTCGGCCTTTTTTTCCCCCCTATTTGGAGTCTTTTGTGTTTCCACATGTCTTTTAGGTTGCTTTTTCTATTTTTTGAAAAATGCCATTGGAATTTTGATAGGGATTGCATTGAATCTACAGATGGCTTTGGATAGTATGGACATTTAGACAATATTCTTCCAGTCCATGAACGTGGAATATTTTTCCACTTATTTGTGTCTTCTTTAATTTCCTTCATCAATGTCATATAGTTTTCAGTGTATAGATCTTTCACTTCCTTGGTTAAATTTATTCCTAAGTATTTTGTTGGTTTCCATGTTATTTTAAATGAGATTGTTTTCTTTATTTCTTTTCACATAGTTCATTGTTAGTGTATAGAAATGCACCGATTTTTGTATGTTGATGTTGCAAACTGCAACTTTACTAAATTTGTTTATTAGTTCTACAGTTTTTTTGGTAGAATTTTTGGGATATTCTATATCATGTCATTTCCAAACACAGACAATGTAACTTCTTCATTTCTGATTTGGATGCCTTTCATGTCTTTTTGTTGACTAAATGCTCTGGATAGGACTTCCAGTACTATGTTGAATAGCAATGGTGAGAGTGAACACCCTTTCTTGTTTGCGAACTTAAAGGAAAATTTTCAACCTTTCACCACTGAGTATGATGTTAGCTGTAGACTTGTCATTTATGCTCTTTATTTGGTTGAAATATGTTCCTTCTAACCCAATTTGTTGAGAGTTTTTATCATGAATTTCATCAAATGTTTTCTCTACATCTATTGAGATGACTATATGATTTTCATCTTCATTCTATTGATATGGTGTATCATTTATTGATTTATGTATGTAGAACCGTCCTTGCATCCCAGGGATAAATCCTACTGGATCATGGGGTATGTTGATCTTTTCTGTTGTTTTTCTGGACTCTATCATGAATCACAAGGGAACTGCAAATCAAAACCACAATGAAATATCACTTCACACCAGTTAGATTTGGTTTTATCCAAAACACAAGTGATAACAAGTGTTGGCGAGGATGTGAAGAAGAGGTAAGCCTATGCACTACTGGTGGGAATTTACATGTTCTACAGCGTCTATTGAAAATACTAGTGAATTTCCCCCCAAAATTAAAAATATAAGTACCATATGATCCAGTAATCTAACTTCTTGGTATATATCCAAAGGAAATAAAATCACTGTCTTGAAGATAAATAAGCACCCTCATGTTCATTGCAGCAGTATTCACAATTTTCAAGAGTGCCCATTGATATATAAATGAATAAAGAAAATATGATGTATATATAGATGTCATATATAATATGACCTCTATCTATCTATCTATCTATCTATCTATCTATCTATCTATCTATCTATCTATTTATCTATCTACCTATCTATCTATCTATCTATCTACCTATCTATCGAGAGAGAAACAAACCTAG
The DNA here is from genome assembly GCF_057802395.1 of Ceratotherium simum simum. NCBI lineage: Eukaryota > Metazoa > Chordata > Mammalia > Perissodactyla > Rhinocerotidae > Ceratotherium > Ceratotherium simum. The sequence goes on from NC_141935.1 coordinate 5,746,337, forward strand.
CAACCCAACATGGACATATTTGTGAAAACAGTGACACCTCCTCAATAAAGCCTCAGGCAGGTCCTTCAGGAGGTATTCCAGAAGAAGGCATTGTTATCATAGGAGATAACTCTGTGCCTATTATTGCCCCTGAAGACCTTCCATGAGACAAGATGTGGAGGTGGAAGACAGTTCCACCATGAATATGTCCACAAGACATATTCATGATCCTGACCTTGTGTAGGCCTAGGCTAATTTGTGTGTTTGTGTCTTAGTTCTTAACAAAAAATCTTAAAAAATAAAAAAAAAAAAAATTAAAAATTTTTAAAATAGAAAAAAGCTCATGGAATAAGAACGTAAGAAAAGAAAATTCTTTTGTATAGCTGTATGATATGTTTGTGTTTTAAGCTAAGCGTTATTACAAAAGAGTCAAAAGTTAAAAAATATTAAAAAGTTTATAAAGTAAAAAATTTACAGTGAGTTAAAGTCAATTTATTATTGAAGAAAACTTTTTTTATAAATTTAGTGTAGCCTAAGTGTACAGTGTTTATAAAGTCTACAGTTGCGTACAGTAATGCCCTAACCCTTCACATTCAGTCACCACTAACTCACTGACTCACCCAGAGCAACTTCCAGTCTTGCAAGCTCCATACATGGTAAGTGCGCTATACAGATGTACCATTTGTTATCTTTTATACCATATTTTTACTATACCTTTTCTAGGTTTAGATATGTATAGGTACACAAATACTTATCACTGTGTTACAATTGCCTACAGTATTCAGTACAGTAACGTGCTGTAGCTAGGTTTGTAGCCTAGGAGCAATAGGCTATACCATATAGCCTAGGTGTGTAGTAGGCTATACTATCTAGCTTTGAGAAAATACACTCTGTGGTGTTCTCATAGTGATGAAATCACCTAATGATGCATTTTTCAGAATTTATCTCCATCATTAAGTAACACATGACTGTACAGATAGAAAGAAAGGCATAGGAATTGAGAGTGTATGCCAAGGGCTCTTCAATCATACAGTATTTGTCTTTTCGTGACTGGCTTATTTCACTTAGCATAACGTCCACAAGGTTCCATGTTGTAGCAGGATGTAACAGGATTTCCTTCCTTTTTAAGGGTGAATAATAATCCATTGTATCATATACCATATATTTTTAATCCATTCATCCATCAATAGACATACTTCCAACTCTTGACTATTGTGAATACTGCTGCTATGTACATGGGTGTGCAATTATCTCTTTGAGACTCTGCTTTCAACTCTTTTCAATTCTTTTCAGTGTATATACCAAGAAGTGGGATTGCTGGATCATATGGTATTTTATTTCTGAGAAACCTCCACACTGTTTTCTATACCAGTTGCACCATTTTACAAACTCACCAACAGTTCCAATTTCCCCACATCCTCACAAATACTTGTTATTATCTAGATTTTTTGATAGTAGCCCTCCTAATGGGTATGAAGTGATATCACATTGTGGTTTTGATTTGCATTTCTCTGATGATCACTGATGTTTAGCATCTTTTCATATGCTTATTGGCAATTTGTATATTATTAATTGGGGAAATGTCTATTCAAGTCGTTTGCCCATTTTTCATTTGGATTATTTGATTTTTTGTTGTTGAATTGTAAGAGTTCTCTACATATTCTGTATATTAACCCGTTATAAGTTCTACGATTTGCAAATGTTTTCTCCCATTCTGTAGGTTGCCTTTTCACTCCACTGATTGTTTCCTTTGCTGTGCACAACCTGTGTAGTTTGATGTAGTCCCATCTGTCTGTTTCTGCTTTTGTTGCCTGTGCTTTTGGTGTCCTATCCGTGAAGTCATTACCAAGTCCAATTTCATTATGCTTTTCCTCTATGTTTTCTTCTAGGGGTTTTAAAGTTTTGGGTCTTACTTTAGGTCTTTGATATATTTTGAGTTCGTTTTTGCATACAGTGTAAGATAAGGGTCCAAATTCATTCTTTTACGTGTGGATGTCCAGTTTTCCCAGTACCATTTGTTGAAGAGACTATCCTTTTCCTACTGAGTGGGCTTGACACACTTCTCAAAAATTCTTTCACCATATATGAGGGTTTATTTCTGGGCTCTCTATTCTAGTCCATTGGTCTATTTGTCTGTCTTTATACCATTACCACACTGTTTTGTTGACTGTAGCCTTGTATTACATTTTGAAATCAGGAAGTATGAGTCCTCTAACTTTGTTCTTTTTTTCTCTTCAATTGTTTTCTCAGCTTTAACTACGCAACCTCTCACGCTATTGACCTCTTCAGACTTACATTATGCCCCTTTCACTTTTTTGTCGTTACTCCATAAATATTCACCTACTTTTATTTCCCAAATATGCCAGGATTATTTCTACCTCATGATCTAGCTCTAGCTGTGTCATCAGCTCAGAATTATCTAAAAACCTTACCTTTGAGAGATAAAATGTAATCATCATTTAGGTCTTGATTTGTACAACCCTCCACCATGAAAATTTTGTTATTCTCTAAAGCTGTTAAAGAGATCTCTCTTATGTTACTGCCCAACTATGTCTTGAGTTGCGTAAAGGATGGTAAATCTGTACATTGGAATACAACTCTGCTATTACGAGGATCAGACTGAGATAACATTTTCTGCATGGGAAAGATGTCCACAATATATTTTTACATTAAAAAACATGTAGAACACAATGAATATCATCTAATTTTTGTGAAACTAGAAGTGTATAGGACTGCAGAGATAGATTGTATATGTCTCTGAGAATGTTAGCAGGGAATGTACCATTTGCATTTTACTTTGGATACCGTGTATTTTTTTGAAATTTTGCAAGGATAAAATATAACAAAAATAGAGAGGGAGTCAAGATGGCGGCGTAGGCAGACTCTGAACTCACCTCCTCCCGTGGACACAGCCAATTTACAACTACTCGTGGAAAAATTACCCCTGAGACAGAGCTGAAAACTGGATAAGAGGAACTCCTGCAACAACGGACAATCCTAACTGGGGTGGAAGAGGCAGAGACTCCCTTCCGGAGAGGAAAAACGCCGCCTTCACAAGCCGCCAGCTTCACGGCCGCCGGGAGCAGCTCACAGGTACGCAGCCTCCCTGGAGGCGCGGGGCCCTGAGCCAGGAGCGCCCCCGCTGTGGGCATTGTGTGGACCCAGCACAATCGAGACCAGCGGCATAATATCTGACTTTGCTGCTACTAAAGCATTGGGTAGCATCCCCAGAAAACCCGGCTCACAAAGAAACTAAAACTGGCTCTTAAAGGGCCCGGCGCACAAACTCACCCGTTCCAGAAAGCATCCTAAAATCACCAGAAAAAAAGGTGCACACTGCTTTGGTGACAAGAGACTCACCTAATAGGCCCTGAGTGCATCTCGGTGAGGGGTGAGACCTCTCCAGGACTGGGACATTGGCGGCGGCCATTGTTGTGGCCTGGTGTGAGCGTGCTGACACAGACGCCATTGGAGTTTTCCCTGAGACCTGCTAGCCCAGGGTCTGCTCCACCCGCTAGAGCACCGATTTAATCCAGCTCAGCCAGGGCAGGCAGCCCACCCTAGAGACTGGCCCCACCTAACAACAAACCCTCAGGCAACGTGTGGGCCTGCATAGATTGGTGACTGGATTTTCTGCAGCCTGGCAACTGAGCTGACTTGAGCGGGGCAGGGTGTGCACAAGGAGCGGGTGGAGAGTGTGGGGTGGTGGCGGAGTGTGTGGGGCTCCCGCCGTGGAGAGACTGGGTCCGCTTGGGGAGGTCGGGCGCTCACACGGGCAGGACTGTGTTGACTGTGTGTGTGGACCTGTGGGCGGCAGGGCTTGTCAGCTGCAGAAGACTTGTGCTTCTCAAAGACCCACATAGGAGGTTTGCCCCACCTTCCAAAGCCTGAAACAATTGGGTGCTCCTGTGCCTAAGGCCAGCCCCACCCAGCTGCAATCCTCAGAGAGCTGACAAGAGACCTAATAGGCTAGAGGTTTACAGCAATTCTAAGGCCCTGAGCCTAACAACCTGCCACGCTGGGGGCCTACTCACTTAAAAGAAATACTGCAACACAGATGTGGTATTAGAACTTACAGCCAACTGTGCTGGGGCTCCTCACACCTGATAAAGAGACTGAAGGGCCCACAACAACTACAAGCAGCTGAGCATTACAACAGCTGGCCAGGAGCATAACTCAGCCTCCCTGGGCGCCTATAGGGAGAGCTAACAGGCCACAATAGAAGCACACACGTAGCCCACATAGGGGCCACCCATGGAACATTGAGAACTGAGGGAAGCACACTGGAAGCCTCCTAAGCCATCACTTACATAAGGTCACCTATCCAAGAGCAGGAGACGTAGCTGACCTACCTAATACATAGACACAAGCACAGGGAAAGAGGCAAAATGAGGAGGCAAAAGAATACATTCCAAGTAAGGGAACAGGACAAAACCCCAGAAAAGGAACTAAGTGAAACAGAAATGAGCAACCTACCCGACAGAGAGTTCAAACTAAGAGTGTTAAGGATGCTAACTGATCTGGGGAGAAGAATAGATGAACTCAGTGAGAATGTCAACAAAGAAATGGAAGATATAAAAAGAACCAATCAGAAATGAAGAATACAATACTGGAAATGAAAAATTCATTAGAGGGACTCAAAAGCAGAGTAGAGGATACAGAAGAACGGATCTGTGAGCTGGAAGAAAGACTAGAAGAAATTACCCAAGGTGAACAGGTAAAAGAGAAAAGAATTAAAAAGAGTGAGGACAGTCTAAGGGACCTCTGGGACAACATCAAGCGCACTAACATCCGTGTTATAGGTGTCCCGGAAGGAGAAGAGCGAGACAAGGGGGCAGAGAATCTATTTCAAGAAATAATAGATGAAAACTTCCCTAACCTAAGGAAGGAAACAGACATCCAGGTACAGGAGGCACAGAGAGCCCCAAACAAGATAAACCCAAAGAGGCCCACACCAAGACACATCATAATCAAAATGTCCAGAATTAAAGATAAAGAGAGAATCCTAAAAGCCGCAAGAGAATGTCAAGTTACATACAAAGGAAACCCCATAAGGCTATCAGCTGACTTCTCAGCAGAAACCTTACAGGCTAGAAGAGAATGGCACGATATATTTAAAGTGCTAAAAGGAAAAAACTTACAGCCAAGAATACTCTACCCAGCAAGGTTATCGTTCAAAATGGAAGGAGAGATCAAAAATTTCCCAGACAAGCAAAAATTAAAGGAGTTTGTCACCAAGAAACCAGTGTTACAAGAAATGTTAAGGGACTGATTTAAGGGGAAAGAGAAGACCACAAATAGGAAAAATTATCTATTTCCACGATTAGAGAACGTAATGGATACAAATGCACAAAAAGAAGTTGGATATGATATCAAAAACAAAAGGAGGGAGGAGGGTAGTTAAAGAGTACAGCTTTCAGACAGAGGTCAAACTCAAGTGACCATCAATTCTGTATAGAAGAAGGAAGGAACAGAGAAGGACTACTAAAACACTGAGGAAAAAAAAAAAAAGTTAAAAAATGGCAGTAAGTACATACTTATCAATAGCTACTTTAAACGTCAACGGACTAAATGCTCCAATTAAAAGGCAAAGGGTGGGTGACTGGATAAAAACAAGACCCATATATATGCTGCATACAAGAGACACACTTCAGACCTAAAGACACTCACAAACTGAAAGTGAAGGGATGGAAAAAGATACTCCATGCAAATGGCAATGAAAAGAAAGCAGGGGTAGCAGTACTCATATCAGACAAAATAGACTTTAAAACAAAAACTGTAAAACGAGACAAAGAAGGGCATTACATAATGATCAAGGGAACAATCCAACAAGAGGATATAACACTTGTAAATATCTATGCACCCAATGTAGGTGCACCTAAATATATAAAGCAATTTATTAACAGACATAAAAACAGAAATAGACAGTAACACAATAATAGTAGGGGACTTTAACACTCCACTTACACCAACGGATAGATCATCCAAACAGAAGATCAATAAGGAAACATTGGCCTTAAACGACACACTAGAACAGATGGACCTAGTAGATATGTACAGAGCATTCCATCCAAAAACCGAAGAATACACGTTCTTTTCAAATGCACATGGAACATTCTCCAGGATTGATCACATATTAGGCCACAAAACAAGTCTCCATAAATTTAAGAAGATTGAAATAATACCAACCATCTTTTCTGACCACAACGGTATGAAACTAGAAATCAACTATAGGAAGAAAATCAGAAAAGCCACAAATACATGGAGATTAAACAAAATGCTACTGAACAACGATTGGGTTAACGAAGAAATCAAAGAAGAAATCAAAAATACCTGGAGACAAATGAAAATGAAACTACGACATGCCAGAATTTATGGGATACAGCAAAAGCGGTTCTAAGAGGGAAGTTTATAGCAATACAGGCCTATCTCAACAAACAAGAAAAATCTCAAATAAACAATCTAACAATGCACCTAAAGGAACTGGAAAAAGAAGAACAAACAAAGCCCAAAATCAGTAGAAGAAGGGAAATAATAAATATCAGAGCAGAAATAAATGAAATAGAGACCAAAAAACAATAGAAAAATTAATAAAACCAAGAGCTGGTTCTTTGAAAAGATAAACAAAATTGACAAACCTTTAGCTAGACTCACCAAGAAAAAAAGAGAGAAGGCACAAATAAGTAAAATCAGAAATGAAAGAGGAGAGGTTACAACAGACACCTCAGAAATACAAAAGATTATAAGAGAATACTATGAAAAACTATATGCCAACCAATTCGACAATCTGGAAGAAATGGATAAATTCTTAGAATCATACAACCTTCCAAAACTGGATCAAGAAGAAGTAGAGAATTAGAATAGACCAATCACCAGTAAGGAGATCGAAACAGTAATCAAAAACCTCCCCAAAAATAAAAGTCCAGGACCAGATGGCTTCCCCGGTGAATTCTACCAAACATTCAAAGAAGAGTTAATACCTATCCTTCTCAAACTCTTCCAAACAATTGAGGAGGGGGAAGCTCCTAACTCATTCTCTGAAGCTGACATTACCCTGATACCAAAACCAGACAAGGACAACACAAAAAAAGAAAATTACAGGCCAATATCACTGATGAACATCGATGCGAAAATCCTCAACAAAATACTAGCAAATCGCATACAACAATACGTTAAAAAGATTATACACCATGATCAAGTGGGATTTATTCCAGGGATGCAGGGATGGTTTAACATTCGCAAATCAATCAACGTAATACACCACATTAATAAAATGAAGAATAAAAATCACATGATCATCTCCATAGATGCAGAGAAAGCATTTGACAAGATACAGCATCCATTTATGATAAAAACTCTGAATAAAATGGGTATAGAAGGAAAGTACCTCAACATAATAAAGACCATATATGAGAAACCCACAGCTAATATCATCCTCAATGGTGAAAAACTGAAAGCTATCCCTCTAAGAACAGGAACCAGACAAGGATGCCCACTGTCACCACTCCTATTTAACATAGTATTGGAAGTCCTAGCCAGAGCAATCAGGCAAGAGAAAGAAATAAAAGGGATCCAAATTGGAAAGGAAGAAGTGAAACTGTCACTATTTGCAGATGACATGATTTTATATATAGAAAACCCTAAAGAATCCACCAGAAAACTTTTAGAAGTAATAAACGACTATGGTAAAGTTGCAGGATACAAAATCAACATACAAAAATCAGTTGCATTTCTGTACACTAACAACGAAGTAGCAGAAAGAGAAATTAAGAATACCATCCCATTTACAATTGCAACAAAAAGAATAAAATACCTAGGAATAAACTTAACCAAAGAGGTGAAAGATCTGTACACGAAAACTATAAAACATTGCTGAAAGAAATTGAAGAGGACACAAAGAAATGGAAAGATATTCCGTGCTCTTGGATTGGAAGAATTAACATAGTTAAGATGTCCATACTTCCTAAAGCCATCTATAGATTCAATGCAATCCCTATCAAAGTTCCAACAACATTTTTCACAGAAATAGAACAAAGAATCCTAAAATTTATATGGAACAACAAAAGACCCCGAATAGCTAAAGGAATCCTGAGAAAAAAGAACAAAGCTGGAGGTATCACACTCCCTGATTTCAAAATATACTACAAAGCTATAGTAACCAAAACAGCATGGTACTGGCACAAAAACAGACACACAGATCAATGGAATAGAATCGAAATCCCAGAAATAAACCCACACATCTATGGACAGCTAATCTTCGACAAAGGAGCCAAGAACATACAATGGGGAAAAGAAAGTCTCTTCAACAAATGGTGTTGGGAAAACTGGATAGCCACATGCAAAAAAATGAAAGTAGACCCTTACCTTACACCATACACAAAAATTAACTCCAAATGGATTAAAGACTTGAATGTAAGACCTGAAACTGTGAAACTTCTAGAAGAAAACATAGGCAGTACGCTCTTCCACATCAGTCTTAGCAACATCTTTTCAAACACCACATCTGACCAGGCAAGAGAAACAATAGAAAAAATAAACAAATGGGACTACATCAAACTCAAAAGCTTCTGCACAGCAAAGGAAACCATCAACAAAACGAAAAGACAACCTAACAATTGGGAGAAGATATTTGCAAACCATACATCTGATAAGGGGTTAATCTCCAAAATATATAAAGAACTCATGCATCTCAACAACAAAAAAACTACCAACCCAATTAAAAAATGGGCAAAAGACCTGAACAGACATTTCTCCAAAGAAGATATACAGATGGCCAACAGACACATGAAAAGATGTTCAAAATCACTAACTATCAGGAAATGCAAATCAAAACTACAATGAGATATCACCTCACGCCTGTCAGAATGGCTATAATTAACAAGACAGGAAACAACATGTGTTGGAGAGGTTGTGGAGAGAAGGGAACTCTCATACACTGCTGGTGGGAGTGCAAACTGGTGCAGCCACTATGGAAAACAGTATGGAGATTCCTCAAAAAATCAACGATAGAACTACCATATGATCCAGCTATTCCACTGTTGGGTATTTATCCAAAGAACTTGAAAACACCAATTTGCAAAGGTACATGCACCCCTGTGTTCATTGCAGCCTTATTCACGATAGCCAAGACTTGGAAGCAACCTAAGTGCCCATCAAGGGACGAATGGATAAAGAAGCTGTGGTATATATACACAATGGAATACTACTCAGCCATAAGAAACGATGAAATCCAGCCATTTGTGACAACATGGATGGACATTGAGGGTATAATGCAAAGTGAAATAAGTCAGAGGGAGAAGGTCAAATACCGTATGATTTCCTTCATTAAGTAGTAGATAATAACAACAATAAACAAACACATAGGGACAGAGATTGGATTGGTGGTTACCAGAGGGGAAGGGGGGAGGGAGGAGGGTGAAAGGGATAATTCGGTACATGTGTGTGGTGATGGGTTGTAATTAGTATTTTGGTGGTGAACATGATGTAGTCCATGCAGAAATAGAAGTACAATGATGTACACCTGAAATTTTTACAATGTTATAAACCAATGTTACTGCAATAAACAAAAAATTAAAAAAAAAAAATATAACAAAAATATTTCTTTAATATTTGTTATAAAAAATAATAAAAAAGATGTCTAAAACCCGACATGAGCTTCTATTAATGAGAGTACAGTGCTTTCTCTCTAAGACAATTTTCTTAACCTCATTTCTTTTTGGCATTATTCATACAAAATTTTATTTATACCTATGCCTTCAAGGCTCTGAGATTTTTCACAGAATGTATTATGTGTTTTTTATCTTAGGGTGTAAAGAGGAAGTATATATTTTGTAGATATATACATGAAAGTCTCTAACGGGTGATTTGGGTTCTCAGACACTGTTTAAGTATTATGGATAAATATATGGTGCTTTACTTATATTTATTGTTTAAATTTTACCTATGTATTGATTTGCTCTCTCAAGAAGTCAAATGACACTTTTCAGATTCTACAGAAAAGTGCGGACCTCCTCCATCTATTAGCAATGGAGATATTACTTCTTTTCTATTAAAAGAATATCCTACAGGATCAACAGTAGAGTATCAATGCCAATCCTTCTATAAACTCTGGAGCTCCAAAGATATTACATGTATAAATGGACAGTGGTCAGAACCACCAAGATGTTTAGGCAAGTTCTTAATATGCTATAGCAAAATCGGAGTAATAAGCATAGAGTTTTTACATTCGTTGTAGAATTTCTATGTAGTAATAATCTAGACCCGTTTTTAACAGCCAGTTGTACATATTAAGACCTGAATAATTAATTGCAAGTTATTAATAGATGATAGAATAAATTTTTACAATTCTGATTTGAACAAAATAGTTTATTTAATATATCAAAATTAATAAGATATGAATATGTGAATATTAATATGTGAATATGCTGATGTGTATTATAACTCATCAAGATTTGCATTGAGATGATCCCAAACATATTTAACCGTGGAACTACATGTTACCCTTACCAAACAATTTCTAATTACATATGAACATCTCCTTAAGACTTTTCAAAGAGAGAGTTAAGAATATATTATTCTAGGCAGAGTATTCTGAACCAGTATAAATGTTTCTAATTAAAATCATGGAAAGTGCATCTGGTAGAATGCTAAGCTGATTGCCACTAGCACATCTTTTCTCTGATAACCTCTCTTACCTGCATTTTTGCACAGATACTCACAAGGGTGGGACACAAGATGAGAGAGCCAGCCGGTTTTCATACCACCTCCATCGCTTCTTTCCCTCACCCAAATCCCAATAAATATATTCACGACATTTCCTTTCAGGAATATCCTTCCAAATCTCCCATGCCAACATTTTAGAAACTTGTGGTATTTGAGGGAATTTTAAAAAAAGTTTGCCCCTTAGTAAACATCAGGCAGTAACAGGATTTTTTTTTTTGCATGGGAAGATTCGCCCTAAGCTAACATCTGTTGCCAATCTTTATTCTTCCTTTTTTTTTTTCCTAGTCTTTTTCCCCCTAAAAGCCCCCATACATAGCTGTGTATAGTTGTAAGTTCTTCTGGTTCTTCTATATGAGCTTCCGCCACAGCATGGCTACTGACAGACGAGTGGTGTTATTCTGTGCCCAGGAACGGAACCTGGGCTGCCAAAGCAGAATGCACTGAACTGAAACCACTAGACCTTAAGGGCTGGCTCAGAATACTTTTTAATTGGAAAGATAAATGTGATGGGATAAAAGTGAAAGAATAGGGGTCACTATAAAAACAGCAAAATAACAAAATATGAGCAATGTTTGAAATCAATACTTACTCACCTATGTAGTGGGAAATTATGACTTCCATAAAGCCCTTCTGTTTCCAGTACAAATCTCTGTGAATGATGACCTGTTCTGCTAAAGTTCTCAGGGTGTCCAAACTCTCTCTATACAGAGTGGAGCCGGTATTTCCACACAGCCGTGTGACTGCTTTCCTCTGTGACTATACTGGTTTTACCTAATGAATTAAAGAAGGTTGATTATAGAAACTGCTGCTCTAAAGTGTCTGAAGCCTTAGTCACTGTCACTCAAATCCTTCTCCACATTCTTAGCAGATCATGGCAATAGTAGTATGAATATTGAATTCAGATAGTGGCCCTGCAAATAGAGACACATTTGTATTTCCAAGTCTAAATAGGCTAGAAATTAACCTGAATAGATTTGATCAGATAAATGATGATAAGTTTCAGAGAAGAGTCTATGTTTAAAGCTTGAGTGGCTGTGTATATATGGAAATGCCCATGCCAAGGTATGTAATTCATCAAAGTAATTATTGAGTAGTCTAAGAATGAAGAATAGGAAGGTATTTTCAAAGCCTGTAGCCATAAAACAGCTTTCCCTGGGAGAAGTGAGACTGAAATTGAATCTAAAACAAAGTGTAGCACATAGAGAAGCACAGAGCATTCACAAAACGCGTGCTAGATTGGAAGTCAACACTATGAAAAGTGTTCCATATGCATATGGCATATTCAAGGAAAAATGAGCTGAAACTTGTCTATGAAACAGTAGATTTCAAATAAAAACATTCTGGGAAATAACAGTTTGGAGAAGTAGATAGAGGGCAGTTCATAGACACCTTTGTGTATTAAATAGTCCCTAAATGTAATGGGAAGCTCCTATAGGTTTTTGATGCTAGTGATGATATGCTGTTTTCTAAAAATATCAGTTGAATTATAGCATCTAAAATGTATTACAATAAGTAAACATGTACTATAAGAACATTTTTTAAGGCCTTACCAAAGAAAGTAGGGGCCAGTACTGGGATTCAAGAAAATTTGCTTACGGGAAAAAAAGAGTCAAGGGCTTCTTCAAGTATTCTTTAGTTAAGTTGAGAGAGAAAAAGTAATAAGGTCTGTAACATATAAGATTTATATGGATCAAGAACAACCCAATAAAAAATATACAAAGATGTATAAGATCATGTAAAGAAACAAATATGATCAGTAAACACATGGCCTCCACTAAACAGCTGTACTAAATATAAATGTATTAAGAGGCCAAGTTTCAACCATCATACTGGCAAAAAGGGAAAAATTTTTATAATATATAGTTTGGGTGAAGATGAGGAAATAGGCAATTCCATACACTTGGTGGTTTAATAAATGGGATAACTCCTTGGGAAGGTAATCTGGGAATATATACAAAAATTTAAAAGGCATATATTATCTTCTTTTAAAATTCTACTCTGGGAAGTTAACCTGTAATTATACTCACCTAATGAAATTTTGTGGAAAAGATGTTTGTTGTTACATCAAAGCATCTGGAAACTACCTGTGTCTACTGAAGGTAATAATATCCTGATACCACAGCTGAGTGTATTGGGCACACAGATATTAAATAACTTATTTAATATCACATAGCTAGCACATGGTCAAGTAAGATTCAGATCTAGTCCATGTGCTTACCCATTAATTTATGTCACCTCTCATTCCTACAGAAAGGTTGAGAGGAATGAAGATCATACCATAGACTCTAACTCAGTGCCTGGATTTTCCTGAGTTATGTGGTACTTTCCTGAGGGTCTTTGGAAGATATAACGCTGCATATAAAATATCTATATTATATATTATAGTTGCATAATAGATCTAAGGGTCTTCTGGCCAGAGGATAAACTAGAAAAAGTATATTTTAAATAAAATACTGGCTGTTAAAAGTTTAGGACTCTTAACAATACTATTTCAGCGGTATGATTCTAAGAGTAGGATATTCATAAATATTTTAACCATAATAAAATATAAACAAACTTAAAATGTTCATAGTGACCCTTAGTTTGAAAGTTTTCATAATGGAGCAAGAATGGTGAATATCCATGACCCAAATATGATTGTTTAACAGAATCTTAATATGTAGTGTACAATATGGCCACTGTGAAATAGGCAGGCAGATCACAGCTCTGGCTTAACACTGCCAGGCTCACAATCAACTCCTGCACGTGTGAAATGTCACCTTGGGAAAGTTTTACTTAATTTCTCTTTGTCTCACGCTCATCACTGGTAACCTTGAGATAATTATACCCACTTTGAAGAAAGAGTTTTGGGTTTAAAAGATAAAAATTGTGGGCCGGCCCCATGGCTTAGCGGTTAAGCGCGCACGCTCCGCCGCTGGCGGCCCGGGTTTGGATCCGGGCACGCACCGACGCACCGCTTCTCCGGTCATGCTGAGGCCACGGCCCACATACAGCAACTAGAAGGATGTGCAGCTATAACATACAACTATCTACTGGGGCTTTGGGGACAACAAGGAGGAGGATTGGCAATAGATGTTAGCTCAGAGCTGGTCCTCCTCAAAAAAAAACAAAAAAAAGCAAAAAAAAAAAAAGATAAAAATTGTGAGGACAAGTTCTAGAACTGCTAATTAAATATTAGAGATTACTATTATTTATATGATTTAATCCTAAAATATTCATTACTTAAAATTTCATTAGTCTATGAAAGAGAATGTTAAGATGATTAGTTTCTACCGTATGATTTCCTTCATTAAGTAGTAGATAATAACAACAATAAACAAACACATAGGGACAGAGATTGCATTGGTGGTTACCAGAGGGGAAGGGGGGAGGGAGGAGGGCGAAAGGGATAATTCGGTACATGTGTGTGGTGATGGGTTGTAATTAGTATTTTGGTGGTGAACATGATGTAGTCCATGCAGAAATAGAAGTACAATGATGTACACCTGAAATTTTTACAATGTTATAAACCAATGTTACTGCAATAAACAAAAAATTAAAAAAAAAAAATTGCTATTGAGAAAAAAAAAAAAAAAGATGATTAGTTTCTTCTATGCTGCTTGTTTTTTCTCTTGGATGCGTGTGTAATATCTGAAGAAAATATGAATAAAAATAACATACAATTCAGACGGAGACTTGAAAGAAAACTTTATGCAAAAACAGGAGATATTATTGAATTTGTATGTAATCAGGGATATAATGCAGAGACATCAAGACAACCATTTTGAGCAACATGTTGGGAAGGGAAGCTGGAATATCCCAGATGTAAAAACAATTAGACATGTTTATCATTAATGAATATAATCAAAATATGTACATTTATTTTCTTAACACTTTGTTAATATAATTTTGTCTCTTTTATTTATTTTTATAAATGCAGTTGAACTCATCTTCATCATAATTCAGAATTAATATAAAATATTAAGTGAATGCCTCATTATTTGAAGTAATAAATCAAAACTGGGCAAAGCATCATGCTATATGTATCCTAGTCATAAAACACGATGGCAAGAAATTAGATGACCTCACATATAGGCGTCTGCTTCCACCTATCACTTTCATAGCCTTCTCATTTCCTGAGATAACTACAGTGGCTTTCTGTGACTCCCTATTTCAGAATAATTGCAGAAAATATGATAATCTCAATCCTCAAATTAATATCCCTTCACAAACATGTAAAAACATACTAAATCATCCCTTGCGCTTGTGCCAAGATACCAATCTTTTTTTTCAGTCCCTAATATTAGCCTACATATCAACAGGTGAATATACCAATAGTGGTGAAATGTATGACCCTTTACAAATTGTATAGTACCCTTACAAATTAAAACAAATTCTAGAGAGGAGTTTAGATTATCATTAGTTAAAACAAAAAATCAAACAAATTTAGATAGTAAATAAGTGAAAATAATGACATCATTACACTATTTTAAGTATGCAGAATATCCTTGGTTTTATGTAAACATTTATATAAAAACATCGGCAGGATGTAGAATATAATGTTTACAATGACTATTCAGAGTTTGGAGATAATACTGATTTGATGACTTTATATTTGTCTATACTTTCTATTTTTTCTATTTAACATTCATTACATTTTAGAAATATGTTGTTATGTAAAAATGAAATATGTAATATTCATATTACATTATAAAAATGTAATAATGATTAAAAAGAAGGCAATAAAACATGAATTATAAAACCCTCTAAGCATTGATCTTGAGATCTAACGTTTCCTTGATTTTCTTCAGTGTGCAATAGTTGTTAGAAAATATTGAATAAAATTATTTTCAGACTGGATAATTTTTATAGATCTACCTTCCAGTTTGTTGATTCTTTTTCTTCTACCAGTTCAAATCTGCTGCTGTGTCCCTCTAGTGGATTTTTTATTTTGGTTATTTTTGTTTTTCAACTTCAGAATTTCCTTTTGGTTCCATTTGATAATTTCTCTTTATTGACATTTTCATTTGATGAGTCATTGTCATAACACTTTTATTTAGTTCTTCAGACATCGTTCCTTTAGTTCTTTGAACATATTTATAATAGCTATTTGACATTCCAAAATCTGGGCTCCCTCAAAGAAAATTTCTATTGTCTGTTTTTCCTGCCTGTGTATGGGATAGACTTTCCTATTTCTTTCCATGTATCATCATATTGTTTTTGTTGTAAACTGTATATTTTAGATAATATATTGTAACAATTCTGAATTCTCCCCAACCAAGGGCTTGTTGCTATTGCTAACTTTTGTTTGTTTATTTGTTTACTCACTAGCCTGGACTAATTCTGTGGAGTTTGATTCTCTTGCAGTGTATATATTTTGATGTCATTGTTCAGATTTTATTTCTTGTTTTTATTTTTTAGTCTGACTTCCTAGGAATCATCCCTGAATCAACATAGCTTAGTAGTCAACCAATAATTGGTCAGAGGATGGACTTAAACACACTGACCCAGTAAACATCCCACCTTTTGTCTCTGGAACTGTGTGTGGTTTGGAAAATGCTTTCAAAGTTCAGGGAGTTGACACGTCTGCTCCACATTTAGTCAGGAACTAGTAGCTCACAGGGCCCTCTCTGGTTTCTCTGACTGGGCAGAGTCGTGTGCGTGTCCATTGACTTCTGGACTACCAGCAATAAGTGTTATCTTAGTGGGGCCCTTTTTGGCTGTCTTTTTCTCCAAATTTCCCTGTTAAATTTCTGGCTGGTCTGCCATTTTGTTACTTGCCCCAACTAGTATTATCTAGAGATGTTAGGCTTCCTAGATTGTTTCCCGCTGTAATCTCTATTGCATTTAACAGTGTCATTGGGTGTGGATTTTTTCAAGCTCTGCTGTAAATTCATTCCCCTCCAGCAGGGCAGCAGGGCTGCCAGTCCACATGGCCCGCCTACCCACCCAGGGTAAAACTTCTAAGCCAGAGAATTGGGCATGGGGAGAGAGGAGGATGGGAGCAGCCACTCTTTTTACTAAGATTTATGGAGGCTTCCTTGAATAAATATTTTTCAGCAATGTGCTCTTTGGCCAATTTCTAGAAATCTTAAATGGCTATTTTTTATAATTTTATCCAGTCTTATTTCTGTCTTTTGGAGAGAGAACGCACCAAGCTCCTCACATAGCCATTCTTAAAGTCCCACCTAAATAAAATTATTTTGAAATATAGTTTGTTCAAAAATTTCAGGAAGCATTATATGGTAAAATTACTCTTGACTAGATTTTCAAAATATCTACAAAAATATGAAAACTATTGAGAGGGAACCTAATTCTTAGTGCCAGTTTAAGAGGAATTTATAAAAACTATGAGATTGATGGAATATTAAAATAAGCACTATGATTTAACTTGATTGCGTTCTGAAACAGCTGACCTCCCGGCTAGCAAGAAGACAAGAAGGGGCTTCACCTCTCCTCCTCAGTGGTCCATTTCTGAATGCTTCAAACTCAGAAACTTAATATCTGCAACAACAAAGAAGTTGAACAGCGACTATTTTACTCAAATATCAAGTGATGAATTCAGAGTATTAATGTGAAAGAACTGATAAGATATTATTTAACTATTCACACTACCTCTGTGAACTTTGATATTTACTAGAAGGAATTCACTAAACTAGCTTCCCGCTAGTGCACTGAAATTCAATGTCATACTTATAACTGTAAATTAAAGCAAGATTCAGAGCAACACCACCATTGTTGGGCCATTTTTAGCTATGTGCAATTGGGATAATCTAGTATGTTGCTCTTAATTCATGTCCTTCTAATCTTACGGATTTCTACTGTTGGGGGACAAGGTAAGTTGAAAACAGGAAAACAGATCTGAATATTTAGTTCCTTTCTCAAATGTGTGTGTTTGTTTTGCGTGTGTGTGTAAGTATATTTTTAAGTGAATAAATAGGTGATAACATTATGAATAAAGGTTCATAATTTTAATCTATTTTTTGAAAATATTTTCTAATACGCAATTAAGGAAAAATAGAATGAAATGTATTTCCTCTGTTCTTTAAGTTCTAAAGTGTGAATAGCCACAAAATACAGAATTTGGAGAGGACTTAAATGATGAACAACTTGCAGATAATAGTTGCAAGGGTGAAGTACCAGTGTAGTTCTGCATAAATTTTGCAATGCCACTGACCAGGAAAAGCATCCCAAGAAAATATGACAACTTCAAAATGTTTATGTTTTCATAGATTTGTTAGTTTAAGATTTAAATATCATTAAAACAAGAAATTTCCTATCTCAATCTAACATTTAACAAAAAGAAATCTCTTTTAATAAAACAGTAGAGTGTATCCTTATTTTTGTATGTGATAAAACCAATGAAATACCAACAAATTATTTGCTTTTTCTGAACTTTCAATACATGTTGAAAGTGAAAGGAAACTGTACATTACTTCTTTGTTAGCACTATAAACTATGTCTTATAATATTTTAAAAACTGTCCCATCTTATTTCGGATTGAAATAAAAACCATCATATCCAAGGAATTGCAAATGAAACTTCTAACAAGGTCTAGGACAACTGATTAAGCTATGTGTGTAAATGAAGTTTCAGTCATGTGTTTTACTGTTTGATTTCCAGGAAGTATTTATTTTCCTATTTTGTTGCTATATTTTGCGTGTAACGGAAGTTTTATTTGGGCAGTTTCTCTTCAGTCCTAACACAAGAAAAAAATAGGAACAATAAAAATGCTTTCCTTTTAAGATCTACTCTTATAAAAGTTGCAAAACTTTATTTTTATGGACTTGAAACTCATTTTAGTTTGTTTCTACTTCTAGCATTGAGTTATAATCACAGGAGAGCAGCTAGCTGACGGGGGAAAAGAACTTTTTCTCCAATAACAGACATTTCTTAGTCTTAATTAAAAATACTAACCTCTCTGGTTAGCCTATGGTGAAGGCTAGATCTTTGTAGTGACCTCACTGAAGAACTGTGTGAATCAGCGTATTTGATTTTTTTTTTTTTTACCTTTGCATCTGGTATATATTAAGCGTTTTAAACACCTGTTAGATATGGCATTAAGGGAGGCTTTCTAAATGGGGAAAAAGCAGAGGGAGATATATGTAAAATATGATAGTAATGTGTAGAAGTTTGACAACCCCTAACACAGAAAAAGATATTTAAGCTTCAATCTAGTCTCCTGGAGAGCCTTTAGTGAAGCTCTATCCCAAAGTTGTGTAGATGTTAAACTACCTGTAAGTTTGCATCACACTTATGTTTAGCTGGCTATTCAGAGGCTGGCCAAAAAGCAAAAGCAATACACTAAAGTAACACTTTCATATAAATAGAAAACTCTTCATGCTTTCAGTATTAAAATATTTATCAAGTACTGTATTATGCCTCATGCTGCAGCAAAGAAGCTCAAAACAAAATGAAAACTCCATGCCTCATTACAATTTATTGTGTCTGTCCTAAGAGGAAACCAAAACATAGAAACAAGTAAATAGATTGCAAGACTGTTTGTGTGTGTGTGCGCGCGCGTGTGCGCACGCGTGCATACATGTATCCATCCCATCGGAAATATATATTCATAAGGTTTTATCAGAATGTAGAGACAAGAGAAATTATTTTCTGTTTTGGAGTGGGTGATTGGGTAAGGGGGACCTGCAAAGAGAAGTCAACATTCAGAGCCAGCACGGTTGCTGATGTGCACAACGAATATTTGCTAAATGTTGTAGAATGAGTTTTGAAGAATGGAAAGAACAGGAAAGTAAAGTTATTCTGGATAGCAAAGAATATTTAGACAGAAATGCTTGGAAATCAAATACTATTACTTGAGGGGAGGGCAAAGGATATCTGAAAAAGAATTATGGGAGGTGCTACTGTCAGAGACCCCCCGCCGAGGGGGTTTTTCCCCAATATCTTCTCCAAAATTATCTAATGTCAAATTTTAAACAGATAAACTACTTCAGGTTTCACAGGTTAAACACAAGAATTACTAGTTTCAAATATTGTGCAACAGTGAAAATTACCTCTAGGTAAATGAAAAAAGGGAATTTCCCTGGTTAACTGATTTGTGAGCTGAATTTCTGTAAGTTTTTTTTTTTTTCCAAATAAGAAGAAAACAAAACTACTTCATCTTCACCATACCAGGAAAAAACAGACAAGACAGAGATTTCAGGTGGAGATATCTGTGACTATTAGTCAGAATAGAGAAAGGAAGCGTATGGGGAGCCTAGCACAACCCTGTCATCCCACCACCTGCACACTGTGTGACCAGTGAGGTCTGCTACTGTTGCACTCTGCCTTGGTTCTTAACTTTGTTGTGTGCGGTTTTCTTCTTGAAGATACTGCCAAGGAAATTTTAATTCACAAAACTCCAAAACGTAAATTTCATATTCATTGACAATGGGTTCCTCAAATCTTTTACTCTTAATTAGAGGTCTGTCTTTGTACTTGACTAATTAGTACACTGGAAGGCATTTAAGCTACAGGATTTTAAGCTAGATAAAAAAATATCAATGAGGGGCCAGCCCGGTGGCGAAAGCAGTTACGTGTTCACGCTCCGCTGCGGCAGCCCAGGGTTTGCCGGTTCGGATCCTGGGCGCGCACACATGCATCGCTTGGCAAGCCGTGCTGTGGCAGCGTCCCATATAAAGTGGAGGAAGATGGGCACAGATGTTAGCCCAGGGCCAGTCTTCCTCAGCAAAAAGAGGAGTATTGGCAGATGTTAGCACAAGGCTGATCTTCTTCACACACACACACACACACACACACACACACACACAAACAAAAAAATAAATGAGATGATTAAAATATGATTTAATGATTCATTAATATAGATTAAATTAATTCTTCTGTTTTATTTTTCCCAGTGGAACATTGTGACTTTCCAAGAATAAACCGTGGAACTCTATATGATGAAAAGGAATATAAGCCATTTTTCCTAGTTCCTATTGGGAAATTTTTCTATTATTCCTGTGAATATAATTTTGTGTCTCCTTCAAAATCCTTTTGGACTTGCATAACATGCACAGAAGAAAGATGGTGACCAACACCGAAGTGTCTCAGTGAGTAAATGCCTGATCATTAGATGTGGATGAATCACCCAGTGAACAGACAAGGATGTGCCAGATGGGATCACAGGAGCAGGACTAAAGAGCCAGCAAAGGTGAGAGATGTAGTCCTTCCTGAGAAGCATTTGTGGAAACCCAATGAAGAATAAACATGTGAATTTTCTTGTATTATCTAGAAGTGCTCTACATATTTTAATTTTAAAAAGGTGATGATTAATACATTTGACTACTGATATACGTTTCCTAATATTTTTTTGGTATCAGCCTGGTCATATTTTTCCTTTTAAAAAAAGTATTTATATATACACATTCTGTTTTGAAATTTACTGTTCTCTTCAACATTGCAAAGATCATGTAAGTTTTAGCATTTTCACCTTTATATTTTCCATAAATCGCTTCTTTTGTCCTTAAAATTATATCTCTATTAATCCTTCAATGAATGTGAAGAGCAGACTCAGGAGATAACAAGTCTATTAAAAGAGAAAAACAATGGGAGGCAGAATAGACAAGCCAACAAAAGAGATAGAATGGTCTTTCTCCTTTTGTAAGAAACAGTTATGAGAATTAAGAGAGAAATAGCTATATTAGGATATTGTTTTGTACCGAGAAAAGTTTATAAAAATAAAATCTTTTATTATAAAAACATAGAACAGAATGAAATGTTAACTTACTTTCATATATTAAATATATATGAAAAATATATATTTCATCTCATATATAGTAGCATGATCTAAATTCTTCTGAAACTTCATTTTCATACTTGATTTCAGTTTTGAAAATTTGCTGTTCTTTTTTAAATATTGTAAAATGGAAATATATCTTACTATTCTTTTTTACTACTTCCATCTTGTACATTAAGCAATTTTTGGTCCTTAGGACTGTGTTTCTTTCCTTTTGTGGAAAATGATTATTCTGCTTCTTCAGGACAAACACATCTGTAAGGTGACACTGTACAAATTGTCTGTGATATGGGCTACAGCCTTCCAAATAATGAGAACACCATTTCACGTTCAGAAGGTGGCTGGTTATCTCATCCCAGATGCAGCCTGACCAGTAAGTAAAATACTGTCCTCTCAGATCCTGGTATGTGTTGCAATTTTTTTGGAAGAAATAAATCTAGAGTCTAGTCCTATATTAAATTAAGTTCAGCATGCTCCGCTTCAGTGGTTCGAGTTCGATTCCCAGGCACGGGCCTACACCACTCGTCAGTGGCCATGCTGTGGTGGTGACACACATACGAAATAGAGGAAGATTGGCAACACGTGTTAGCTTAGGGAAAATCTTCCTCAAGCAAAAAAAAAAAAAAAAAAAAGAAAGAAAGAAACAAATCTATTGCCAGAAATTAAATATAGGTTTCACCACTTGCTTTTATCGTTATGCATTTGTGTTTTAGTTCCAATTGTGTCTGAATTGATGTACAAATAGCAGTTTGCCTATCTACACAAATAAAATGCATGTAAAAAGAAGAAATATTGGACAAGAATATAAACACTTTGAAGACAGTATTTTTATGTTAAATTAAGCCAATTTATTGTTGACATTAAAATTATCACATTAGTTGAAAATAAATGATTACAAAACTAGAGCATTAAAGGGCAAATGAGTTCAATATTAGTTAAAATATCTTATAACTAGGACAGTTTTCTATATTTATCCTTATGTGTTAATATTAAATTTGTATATATGATTCAATAACAATCAATTTATATGTATTAAACATTTCATACTTGTATGAGTTATGTTTATCTGTCAGTGGCTTAGAACTTGTTACCATTACTCTGGCCTGTAAATTCTAGCCATCATGGTCTCCAAAACTCTGATCTTGCTATTCTCAATTCAGGGAGACCAGTGGGCTCTGCATGGCTTCTCCCTCCCTGCACCCAGTTTGGAAAGTACGTTCTAGCAGAGAGCTGGGGTAGTCATAGATGGGACTTTGGGATTTGGATTTTTCCCCCCCTTTTCTCGACCAAAACAGACATGTGCTGCCTGTTTTCCAGTTTTCTGGAAATATATTTTGTACAGTTTTCTAACTCTTTTTCCAGTGGGAGGGTATGAAAATAGAGTCTTCTGTTATGCTTTCTTAAAAAAAAATTATGTTATCAAAATGATTCCACATCTTCAGTATTTAAGTTTAAACCTCTAGAAAATAGAGTCTTCTCAAAAGAGCTTGAATTACAACATTCTTTCAGTTACCCGTTAGGCCATTGTCTCTTTAAATTACAAGGGGCTTAGACATGACTAATATTTGCAAAATAAATAAATAAAAGGAGACTTTTATTGACTTCACACCTGAAATGTCGGGTGGTTGAACAGGGTTCATGACTTATAGGCTTTGGTTCAGGTATAAATATTTTATTGTCTTCTCCATCTCCAGAATGAGCTCTCTTCATTTTGTGGGGTGATGGTGACTGTCAGCCTAACAATTGTATTTTAGAAGCGTGACAAACTCATTTTGACCAGTGGTAACCCACAACATGGCTCACGTTGTCCATTAGCCTTTGAACAATTCTGATGTTTTGTGGCACAAAAAGTATCCCAGGTTTAATTCATACTTTCCCTGCCTCAAAACTCAAATTGTTACCCCTGCCCCTGGCCCCACAACCTGCTCAGAACAAGCCTCACACGTTCTCGTTAGCTGACAGGAAACCACAAACAGAGGGAGGAAATGGCTGAGACACACAGCTGAAACCAGTTAACACCAGGTGACGGCAACACGGCAGTCTCACTTGACCTGCCATAGACCCTGCAGCTCATTATACACTCACTGTAATGCATCACCATGCCACATAACACACCCACCAGCGCCATGACAGTTTACAATTGCCGTGGCAACAGCAGGATATGACTAAATAAGGAAAGAACAGAGGTAGCATCCTTGTTCCCCTGAAAAGCCTGCCCTGTTCCCCCGAATACTATGAAGATCCCTCCCCTTCATTACCTCAACCCCTTATAACAGCTGCTTACTCACTGTAAGAGCTAAGTCGATTTGTGAACAAAGTTTCCACCTCTCCATTCTTTTGCCCTTGAATAAAAGCTTGTGCTGTTGAATGCTTAGCTTCAGTTTCATTTCAAATCCTTGACATGGAACAGAAAAGAACCCTCTGAGGAAAGGACAGATTGTGAGTACAAGGCCCTCCCATGAGCCCCTCCTCAGAGCTCCTCTGAATGTGGGTTGGAGTCCCACTGGAGTGAGATGAAATTGGTAACAGAATCAGCCACATCTCCAATGGGTCCTGGTTCCTTTTAGTGGGTAACAGTATTTAGAAACTAAGTTGCCAAAATTAACTTGCTTCAAAATTTAGTGCATTTTATTTATTCAGACAAGAAGCGTAGTATCTTATCTTTCAATTTCTCATCAGAAACTTGGTGCTTTCCCTGTCTGCCTGTTGCTAAATATTCCGCAAACACAAGATGACACGCTGAGGTTACCGGGGTAGAGGTAGGAAGTCACTCTTCGAAGTGGAAGTATTCAGCAGAACACTGTGTATCCAAGGTTAGCTGGTGGATCAAGAATACCATGGAGAGTCAATGGCATTCAGTGCAACTGGACTCCAGCACAGGTTCTGAGAAAGACGACCTCTGTGTCCTTGAGTAAATGATTACCTCTTTGAGCTATGGTTACTCATCTGCGAAATGAGACTGTTAAACCAGTAGGTTCCTTCCACTTTTATCTAGTTAACAGTGATTAAAACTTTAAAGATTTTTCTTTATTTAAATCCCTAAATTGTTTCCACCTGTGATGGAAACTCTAATTTTTCTACCAACTGTGTTATATATATATTGACAAATATTTGGTGAATATTTGGAGAAATGGCTTTAAAAAAGGAGAATTCGAGTGATGCAGTAGAAAATAAAAAAGACTGGATAACGAAATGGTCAAGAGAGAGAGAAAGACAAAAAACCAGCTAAGAGATATACAGGAAAAAAATAGAAAAAAACAAATAAATATCTAGAAAAAGAGTTCTAAACTTTTTCTGAAGTTTGCACATTTTTTGTTCCCAAGTTTAGTCTGTAGAAATGCTGATAAAATCATTAATCATTTCATTAAATTAATTATGATACATGCATTTAAATTGTGTGGCAATATTAACGACATTGTAATGTAACAACATTAAAAAATGCATTGTCTTTACTCTTAATGCTACTGTCTTAGAAAGAAGGCACATTTTTGAAAGTCATCCATATCATTCATATTTAAGCAGCTTCATGCCTTTAGTGGGATCTGCAAAAGTGAGAAAAAACATGTCTCACAGTAATATTTTCTTTTGTTTTTTTTTTTGGTGAGGAAGATCAGCCCTGAGCTAACATCCATGCTAATCCTCCTCTTTTTGCTGAGGAAGACCGGCTCTGAGCTGACATCTATTGCCAATCCTCCTCCTTGTTTTTTCCCCAAAGTCCCAATAGATAGTTGTATGTCATAGATGCACATCCTTCTAGTCGCTGTATGTGGGAAACAGCCTCAGCATGGCCAGAGAAGTGGTGCATCAGTGCGTGCCCAGGATCCGAACCCCAGGCCGCCAGTAGCGGAGCACTCGCACTTAACCACTAATCCACAGGGCTGGCCCCTAATATTTTCTTAAGTACAGCAAATAAATCTTCAAGGAATTCTTTTCATTGTATCAAACTTTTTTGAAATACCACCACGATTTTCTTACAGAAACAAATTATCTTTGGTTTTATTTTCCCAGCATCGCAGGGTCACCACCAGTGCAGGTAGTCAACATAAAACAATATTAGCCTATGTTCCAAAATAGGTACCTGCACGTGGTTGCTCAAGTTCTATATATGGTGCTCCTTGAAGGTGTATAGAGTAAAATATGTGCAAAAACTCATTGCCGTCCTGATACAATAATCTATTACATCTATCTATCTATCTATCTATCTATCTATCTATCTATCTATCTATCTATCTATCTATCATCTATCTGCCTATTCATACATATATATATATCTACACATATTTAATATAGAGAGATGCAGTGATTTCTCCCTTATGGTAATTTTCATGGGTTTGACAAACAAAACTTATTTTATGAATTGTTTCTACTTTACATATCAATGTTACTAAATTGTAAACTCACAGTAAGAGGACTACATTTAACATTTTCTATACTTTGTTGCAGCTTCTTTTTAATAGAATTTATTATATTATTTTATAAAATAACATATCGATGCTTACTTTTGAGATCCTAATACAATGTTTGAACAGTTTTATTTTGGCCATTTTTGGATTATTAAATACACATAGACGTCTCTAAAGTGTTCTATCAACTTTAAACATCTTTCTTTAATTCTCAGTTATTAAAGATTAGGAGACCACTGTATCAGCTCTACTTGCCACTCGTTTACCTTTTTTTATTTTTGATACACAATTATATGTAACAAGAATATACTTGAGAAAAATCTTTCACAAATGAATAAAGCTTAAAATTCTGAAACTGAGCTATTTTAGTGAACGTCGTATAGACTTTGGGGATCAAAATGATTTTCAGCATAGCTGCCATTTTCTTGTTGGAAAAGTCAAGGACATTTGTGGTCATATGTGATGATATGTTTATAGTCTATAGTTAAATTTATAGAGTAGTTAAATGCAAATTTTAAAATTAATTTATCAAATACTGCAACTAAGAAATGGTGCTTCACAATTGATTTTGTTTGTCATTGTATTAGTTTCCTGTGGCTGCTGTAACAGATTACCACAAACTTGGTGGATTAAAACAACACAAATCTATTCTCTTACAGTTCTGGAGGCAAGAAGTTTAAAGCCAACTTCTCTGGGCTAAATTCAAGGTGTCAGCAGGGCTGGTTCCTTTTACAGGCTGTAGAGAAGAACCTGTTTCCCTACCTTTTCCAGCTGCCAGAGGCCACCTGTATTCATTGGTTTGTGGCCACTTCCTCCATCTTCAAAGCCAGTAGTCTAGAGTCTTCAGATATTTTTCTCCCTGTCCCTCTCTTTCCGTCATCACATCACCTCCCATCTGACTTGGACTCCTCCCGCATCCCTCTTATAAGGACCACTGTGATTACATCAGGCCCACCTAGATAATCCAGGATAATCTCCCCATCTCCAGAGCCTTAACTTCATCACAGCTGCAAGATTATTTTGCCATATAAGGTAACATTCACAGGTTCTGGGGATTAGAACATGGACATTTTGGGGGGACTGTTATTCAGCCTACCATAGTCATTTACAGTAAAAGCAACAAGCATATTAATTCATAGAACCCTACTACTTAACAGCTAAAGGAATACACAGTCTACCTGAATACAAACCTCTGGCCTCAGATGAGCTTATACATGGACTCCTTTTCCTTACTCTCATTGCACTGTCTCTATACAACATATCCCAAACCTCGAGAGCCAATTGCTTTCTTATTTATTATTTCCCATTTGGTTCTCCAGTTATGAATTCAGAGCCATTTCTGGTCTGATGCAGGACCTCGTCTGAGACTCCCAAGTTAAATGAGTTCTGCCTACTAGGAAGTCTGAACCACTGTGAAAACTTAACGAAGGGGTCCAATTTACTGCAAATCACCCATAATATTTATAGGAAATTATTAGATTACTGAATTGGATTTCTCTTGGGCATGCCACAACTTTACTGGTGAGAGTTCTTTGCTCTTGTTTTCTCAAAAAACAATACATTTATTTATAATTTGCCTTATTCTATATAAAATTTAATATATTTTACATAGTTTCCTAAAATATTTTGTTTGAGGATTTACAGCTAGTCTATTTTTAATAAACGAAAAATGTAGACAGCAAGGATAATTCCAGGTTGAGGTTTCCCCAGCATAAGGTCTAATTTTTATCTTTTTATAAAAATGTATTCAGGGGCCAGCCCCATGGTGTGGTGGTTAAGTTTGGCAGGCTCTGCTTCAGCAGCCCAGGTTCACAGGTTCAGATCCCAGGCATGGACACCACACGCCAGCCATGCTGTGGTGGCAACCCACATACAAAATAGAGGAAGATTGGCACAACTTAGCTCAGGACAAATCTTCCTCATCAAAAAAAAAAAAAGATATTAATACTCCCTGACTTATCATGAATTTTTTTTCTTGATGAGGAATATTGGTCCTGATCTAACATTTGTTGCCTACCTTGCTCTTTTTGCTTGAGGAAGATTGTCCCTGAGCTAACACCTGTGCCAATATTCCTCCATTTTGTATGTGGGACACCACCACAGCATGGCTTGACAAACTATGTGTAGGTCTGCACCTGGGATCTGAACCTGTGAACCCCGGGCCACTGAAGCGGAGCACAAGAACTTAACCACTGTGCCATCAGGTTGGCCCCTCATGAAAATTGTTAATGAACAAATACTTATATTTTCTTCTTTTTTTCAGAAAAATGCTTAAAATCAGATATTCTACTTGGCAATGGGTTTTTGTCTGAAGCAGAATATATTTACCCTTTAAATAAAGAAACACAACATAAGTATAAACCAGGATATGCAACAGCAGATGGGAAGACATCAGGGACAGTTGATGTCTGCAAAGTGGATGGTCAGTTCAACCAATTTGCATTAGTAAGTAATTTTACATTTTATTATGAGTTTTTCTGAACATAATAACATGAAAGTTTATTTCAACTATTTTTTTCCCTTCTTTGGGGTTTATATGGTACCATACAAAATAATGTCAAACTCATTTTTTAAAAAAATATATTAATAAAATACTTATGTACTCCTATGCCAAATTGATTTAATTCATTTGTGACTGAGATATCTGTGCACTTCTCTTTCACCATTTTTCCCAAGAAGATTTGTCTCTGTTCCAGAGCAAAGGTCCCTCTCTCACCTGATGGGAGGGTGGGCCAATGTGCCACCTGCCCTATAAAAGCTCCAAATTTTATAATTTTGAGGTTCCTTTCCCATGATGCAAAGCCACTTCATGAGCACAATAACATCAGGCTGTCACTGCATCTGACTGATTGGAGTCTGATGAATTAGGGATTGGGGCTCAGAGAACTGGCCCCATGGCTCTCTGTGAGTAATAAACTATTTAGTTCATTCCAACCCAGAGAACTAATGTGTTCTTTCAGAAGGATATATATATATATCATATAGCCCATATATAACATATATACATATATATGTGTATATATATGTATATCTGATATTTACTGCATTACTATTAGAATATATAGTATGCTATAGAAGATAGCTATAAATATGTATAAATATATATACATACATATATATTTATATAGTATAATATATATATATATTTTAAAAATAGTGTAATTTATTCAGAGTTTATGTATAAGGAAAACGTACGTAAAATCAATTTTTATTAAATACTAGTAATGATATTTTCTAAAAGGTAATTGATTCATTAGTACATAACGATTGCTAAAGGTTTTTGTCTGCTTATTGTGTGCTTGGGATAACATGAGAAATAAAACACTGATTTTGAAAAATGCCTTAGAATCTTGTGATATGTCAGTATTAGTGAGTGTCAGAAACAAAGGTAAGGGCACGTGGCTTAGACTCAACGACAAGTTGGACTCTGAGCCGCAGTGGATATAAAGCAGAGATGGACGCACTGCGGCTTCCACAGTATGTGGTGAAGATGCTGGTCCCATTTGCCCACATGCTCTGGTGAGTATTTTTTCTTCTAGAAAATAAAAACAATTCTGAAAGTATTTCTTTTTAGTAGGCTCTATATAAAGATATTTCCTAAGGAACAATAATCAAAATTCAGGGTGTCTCAACATAGCTTTCAGAAACCCAAGTTAACTATTGATATAATAACAGATCTTCGAACAATACTTAGTCTATCCAAAATGAGGTTGGTCTATGCCGCACATATTGTCATACTGATGACCAACATGAAAGCTATTGTCAAAGCATCTTGAAGTCAAACTGCCAAATAATTCAAAACTAGGCTTACACAGTTATAGTTATAGTTTGTAGTTACTAGTTATACTTTGTTACACATCCTACAGCAACTTGAAATATTTTGCTCCTTGACCTTCTTCCTTTCCCCTGTCATTTGATTATTAACTCATAATTTATAGTCAGAAACTAGGTTTTTTTGTTTGATTTCTTTATTGGTTTGTTTTACAAGGACTTTATTTTCTTTTTTGATAGTATAATTTTACTTTATTTTTTTAACTGAGATATAATTGACATATAACTGACATATAACATTATATTAGTTTCAGGTGTGCAGCATAATGATTTGATATTTGTATATATTGTGAAGTGATCACCACAATAAGTCTAGTTGATATTCATCATCGCACATAATTACAGCATTTTTTTCTTGTAATCAGAACTTTTAAGATCTACTCTCTTAGCAACTGTCACATATATAATACAGTACTATTAACTGTAGTCACCATACTGTGTATACTGTACACCATACTGTTACTCCAGGACTTATTTATTTTATAGCTGAAAGTTTGTACTTTTTCACTCCCTTCACCCATTTCACCCACCCCCAAATCCCCCACTTCTGGCAACCGCTAATCTGTTCTCTGTATCCATGAGCTTGTTTTATTTTTTTTTTTAGATTCCGAATATAAGTGAGATCACACAGTATATGTCTTTCTCTGCTTGACTTGTTTCACTTAGCACAATGCCGTCAAAGTCCATCCATGTTGTCACAAGTGGCAAAATTTTCCTTTTTTATGGCTGAATAATATTGCAGTGTGTGTGTGTGTGTTATTACATTTTTTTAATCCATCCATCCATTGATGGATACTTAGCTTGCTTCCATATTTTGGCTATTGTAAATAATGTTGCAATGAACATGGGGTTACAGATATTTTTTTGAGACAGTGATTTCATGTCCTTTGGATAAAATACCCAGAAGGGAATTTGCTGGATCATATGATAGTTCTACTTTTAGTTTTTCGAGGAACCTCCCTGCTGTTTTCCGTAGTGGCTGCACCAATTTACATTCCCACTAACAGTGCACAAGGGTTCCCTTTTCTCCACATTCTCACCAACTCTCGCTGTTTCTTGTCTGTTTGCTAATAGGCATTCTAAAAAGTGTGAGGTGATATCTCATTGTGGTTTTGATTTTCATTTCCCTGATAAAGTGATGTTGAGCACCTTTTGATGCACCTATTGGCCCTCTGTATTATTCTTTGGAAAAATGTCTATTCAGATCCTCTGCCCATTTTTTAATTGGATTGTTTGGTTTTTTGCTATTGAATTTTGTGGGTTCTTTATATATTTTAGATATTAGCCACTTATCAGATATATGATATGCAAATATTTTCTCCCATTCAGTAGGTTCACTTTTCATTTTGTTGATGATTTCCTCTGCTATGCAGAAGCTTCTTAGTTTGTGGTGATTCCACTTGTCAGATTTTGCTTTTGTTGCCATTGCTTTTGGTGTCAAATCCAAAATATCATCACCAAGACTGATGTCAAGGAGCTTATCGCCTATGTTTTCTTCTAGGAGTTTTATGGTTTCAGTTCTTATGTTCAAATCTTTCATTTATTTTGAGTTAATTTTTGTGTATGGTGTAAGATAGTGGTCCAGTTTCAATCTTTTGCATATGGCTGTCCAGTTTTCTCAATACCTTTTATTGAAGAGAGTATCATTTCTCCAGTGTATATTCTTGGATCCTTTGTCGTAAATTAACTGACCATATATGTGTGGGTTTATTTCTGGGCTCTCTAGTCTGTTCCATTGATCTATGTGTCTGTTTTTATGCCAATACCATACTGTTTTGATTACTATAGCTTTGTAATATAGTTTGAAATCAGAGAGCATGGAGCCTTCAACTTTGTTCTTTCTCAAGACTGTTTTGGCTATTCGGGGTAGAAATTTATTATTTTAGAGCAGCTTTAGGTTTCACAGCAAAATTGAGGGGAAGGTACGGAGATTTCCATATACTCATTGCCCCACACAGGCAATAGCCTCTTCTCTTATCAACATCACTGATGAGAGTGGTACATTCGTTACAACTGATGAACCTATGTTGACACAACATAATCACTCGAGGTCTAGTTTACATTGTAGTTCACTTTTGGTGTTGCACAGAATCTTGGTTTTAAACACGGCACAGAATGCCTTCAGGTCATGAGAAATCATACCCTTCCTTAAATATGGCTGTACATTTTGTTCTGTATATTAGTTGTCTACTGCTACTGTAACAAATGACCACAAACCCAATTACTTAAAACAACACAAACTTATGATCTTACAGTTCTAGAGGTCAAAAGTCCTGAAATCAAGGTGTCAAATCAAGGTTCCTTCCGGAGGTCCTAGGAAAAAAATCTGTCTGTTTGCCTTTTACAGCTTCTAGAAGCCATCTGCATTTCTTGGCTCATGGCTCCTTCTTCAAATCACTCCAACCTCTGCTTCTGCTGTCTTATCTCCTACTTTGATTCTGACACTCCTGCCTCCCTCTTATGAGGACCCTTGTGATTACATTGGGCACATCACCACAACGATAGTTCAAGATACTGAGCTCTCTCCATCTCAAGTTCTTTAACTTACTTATGTCTGCAAAGTCTGTTTTTCCATGAAAGGTAACATATTTGCAGGTTTCAAGGATTAGGATGTGGACATCATTGGGGGCCATTATTCTGTCTACAACACCATATAATAACTATACACAAGTAAAGCAGCTGGAAAATCCTACATCATCAAGATCAATTAAGTTCAGTGGCATTTTTTTTTTTACAATTGGATAAGAAAAATAATGTTAACAACCAATAAAAATTATCATGCAAAATATTGGAATAACATACAGAGATACAGGGGTGCAAATTTTATAGAAGCTGAGTGAGTTACATCCCAAGGTGATATGCACAAATAAACTGTTATTAAACTATTAAATTGCCAATAACAATACATAAAACTGGCTAGCTTAAACAATATTCCTGAGATTATTTAATTACAAAATATTTCATTATACTTGTGATGCTTGCTTGATTTATTGAGAGTATTTATTTTGTCTTCAGTGTTGTTTTCACATGTGAATTTCAACATCGAATTTTAGAAATGAACTATCAATAATAGATTAAACGAGAAAAATATAGGGGGCCTTCCTGGTGGCACAGGCAGTTAAGTGCGCAAGCTCCGCTGCGGCGGCCCAGGGTTCACCGGTTCGGATCCCCGGGTGTTCACCGATGCACCGCTTGGCAGGCCATGCTGTGGCGGTGTCCCGTATAAAGTAGAGGAAGATGGGCACGGATGTTAGCCCAGGGCCAGTCTTCCTCAGCAAAAAATGAAGAGGATTGGCAGATGTTAGCACAGGGCTGATCTTCCTCACAAAAAAAAAGAAGAGAGAAAAATACACATATATATTCATATATATCCATTTCTAATTTTGTCAGAAGGTATTCATAATGCGTTAGTTTTTATAAACATATTAGAGATACAGTTGAGTATAATGGAAAGATTCAGAAAACCTAGAAGCAACCTAGCCGTGTGTTTTTGAAAAAGTCTATGATATTTAGTTCCTCATTTGTAAAATTAGGAATTATTTGCTTTTTTTCCCTTTTGTGAGGAAGATTAGCCCTGAGCTAACATCCATGCCCATCTTCCTCTACTTTATATGAGATGCTGCCACAGCATGGCTTAACAAGCAGTGAGTTGGTGCGCACCAGGATCTGAACCCTGCGCCATTGCAGTGGAACGTGCATACTTAACAGCTACGCCACCAGGCTGGCCCCAGGAATTATTTGCTTTTTAATGTTTCCTCCTACTTAAAATTTATTAGAGATGTGTTGTTCGAGCATACCAGTTAGCTACTTTTTAAACATAACTATCATTTTTAATGAAAAAAATGTAAGTAAATATGTTGCATGTTAATTTTTATTACATGAAAGAATGAATTTCATGTGACAAGTGTGAAAATTATTCATATTCCATTTTATAAACAAATAGTAAAAGTTATGAGGCTTTTATTGTTAAACAAATTAAATAGTTTATTTTACAAGTAACTTCTCAGGACTTACGTATTATGATCCTGAAGAGACTGTCATACAGAATTTTACCTTGCTGCTCAATATCCTAATTTCCCTAAAGGGTCTTGCACGTATTTGTTGAGGGTAAATAATTACTATTTTTTTTGAAGGCAAGAATATATGTCCCTCTGTATGTGAAGCCCCATGAATGTTGTTTTCATATAGCGTATATTAAACCTATTTTTGCAATGGTTATTTCACACATATCCATTTACTTTAATTTTATTTTTAGAAATAGAATGTCCTCTTCCATTTTCAGAAGCAAATGTAGATGCTCATCCAAAACGTAAAAAATACACAGTTGGAGATCTGTTGAAATATTCCTTCAGTGAAAGACTTATAAGAGTTGGGCCAGACTGAGCTCAATGCTACCAATTTGGATGGTCACCTAATTTTCCAACATGCAAAGGTCAATATTTAGTTTAGAAGTGAAGAAACAATTTATATTAATTTATATTATTTTATATTAAGGTCTATGTATTTTGTTGTATCTTGTATCCATAATCTGACAAACTGCAAAAAAAATGGTAAAAGTGGTATTTTAACTGGAAAGAAGGAGAGATGCTTAGCCATAGTAACTGAGTTGTATAGAGTATTTAAATTTCCTTTATCAAGGGGTAATTGTATCTCTGTGTTTTAAAATATGTAATGGGATTTTATAAATCAAAATATAGTAGCTGGGATTGAGAAGTGTTAGAATTTTTCCCCCTAGGCTCAATAAAAAATATTATACTTTAAAAAATACTGTATGGGTCTTATTATCTTGTATTAAGTAATTAATAAAATAGTAAAATAGTTATACATATGGATTATTCAACATAAAACAATGATGATTTGTTACTTGCTTCAGATGACATTATTTTCACCAAATTTTTTGATCAAATATTTTATGTATTTATAGATATTAATTAACAAAAACTATAACTATATGTGCATATCATACAACATTTTTTATAAATACTTAGTTTTATATAATAATCAGATTGTTGACCTACTTTAAAATCTTCAAGGGGACAACTTAATATCCTGGTTATAATAAATGACCTGCACGGTATTGGGGTAGAGGCAATCAGGATATTTGGATATAGAAAGAATATAAGACTGTACCAAAAATTTATTGTTAATTTGAAGAAATGTAATAAGATGTTTTATATATTTATGTAAATGTCCTTTTCCTAGACAGGCATTTTGAAGAATTTAGAAGTAAAATCTCACTATGTCTGTCATTTACTTTAAGTTAGTTCACAAAAAAAAAGTAAAGCAAATTGGGCAAAATGTCACGTTCCTATATCTAGGTGATCAGTGTATGTGTTCATTAAATATTTTTCTTCTTTAATTTGTTCAGAATTGTTCATAATAAAAAGTCAATATTTGAGAAAAAGAATAATCATTACACTGTGTACACTGAAAAAACAAACCTGAAAAAAATAAAAATGTAGTATAAATGTAATTTAGTTCTAGGTCAACCAAAATAGTAACTCCACATTTTGCCAGATTTATAATTATGAGACTATTTAAGCATCATTTACACAGTTTCTTTATGGTAGGGCAAGTAAAATAGTGTGGTCAACCTCCTCAACTCCCCGATGGTAAAATTAAGAAGAAAAGGAAAGAAGAATGTGGACATGGTGAAATGGTGGAATTTGATTGCAATCCCAAGTCTCTAATGACGGGGCCTAAGAAAATACAATGTATCAATGGAGAATGGACAACTTTGCCCGATTGTGCTGGTAAATAGATATTAATTTTTAAATAGAACAGTTACTTTTACTTTGCACTTATATATAAATACATATGTAAAGAGATTTAAAATATTTTAAAGGTAAGCATGTCTTTTTTTGATGAAGTATTTTTTAATTGATGTCATAATAGTTTATAACATTGTGAAATTTCAGTTGTACATTATTATTTGTCAGTCACCATATAAATGCATCTCTTCACCCTTTGTGCCTACCCCTCAACCCCCTTCCCCCTGATAACCACCAAACTGTTCTCTCTGTGTGTTAATCTTCCACATATGAGTGAAATCTTGCGGCGTCTGTCTTTCTCTGTCTGGCTTATTTCGCTTAACACAATACCCTGCAGGTCCATCCATGTTGTTGCAAATGGGACGATTTTATCTTTCTTCATGGCTGAGTAGTATTCCATTGTATATATATACCACATTTTCTTTTTCCAGTCATCAGTTGAGGGACACTTGGGTTGCTTCCACTTCTTGGCTATAGTGAATAATGCTGCAATGCACATAGTGGTGCATAAGCCTCTTTGGATTGTTGATTTCAGGTTCTTTGGGTAAATATCCAGTAGTGGGATAGCTGGATCATAAGGTATTTCTATTTTTAATTTTTTGAGGAATCTCCATACAGTTTTCCATAGATGCTTCAGCAGTTTGCATTCCCACCAGCAGTGAATTAGGGTTCCCATTTCTCCACAACCTCTCCAACATTTGTTATTTTTTATCTTGGAGATTATAGCCGTTCTAACGGGTATAAGGTGATATCTTAGTGTAGTTTTGATTTGCATTTCCCTGGTGATTAGTGGTGATGAACATCTTTTCAAATGCCTATTGGCCATCTGTGGATCTTCCTTGGAAAAATGTCTGTTCATATCCTCTGCCCATTGTTTGATCAGGTTGTTTGGTTTTTGTTGTTCAGTTGTGTGAGTTCTTTATATATTATGGAGATTAACCCCTTGTTGGATATGTGATTTGCAAATATTTTCTGCCAGCTAGTGGGTTGTCTTTTCATTTTGATCCTGGTTTCATTTGCCTTGCAGAAGCTCTTTAGTCTTATGAAGTCCCACTTGTTTATTTTTTTAATTTTGTTTCCCTTGTCCAAGTAGATGTGGAATTCGAAAAGATCTCTCTATGACCAATGTCAGTGTGTATTGCCTATGTTTTCTTCCAGGAGTTTTATAGTTTCAGGTCTCACCTTCAAGTCTTTGATCCATTTTGAATTAATTTTTGTGTATGGCAAAAGAAAATAGTCTACTTACCTTCTTTTACATGTGGCTATCCAGTTTTCCCAGCACTGTTTATTGAAGAGACTTTCCTTTCTCCATAGTATGTTCTTAGCTCCTTTGTTGAAGATTAGCTGTCTGTAGATGTGTGGTTTTATTTCTGGGGTTTCAATTCTGTTCCATTGGTCTGTGTGTTAGTTTTTGTACCAGTACCATGGTGTTTCAATTATTATAGCTCCGTAGTATATTTTCAAGTCAGGGATTGTGATGCCTCCAGATTTGTTCTTTTTTCTCAGGACTGCTTTAGCTGTTTGGGGTCTTTTGTTGCTCCATATGAATTTTAGTATTCTTTGTTCTATTTCTGTGAAGAATGTCATCAGGGTTGTGATTGGGATTGCATTGAATCTGTAGATTGCTTTAGGTAGTGTGGATATTTTAACTATATTTATTCTTCCAATCCATGTGCATGGGATATGTTTCCATTTCTTTATGTCATCATTGATTTCTTTCAATAATGTCTTATACTTTCCATTGTATAGGTCTTTCACCTCCTTGGTTAAATTTATTCCTAGATATTTTATTATTTTTGTTGCAATTGTAAATGGGATTGTCTTCTTGATTTCTCTTTCTGTTAGTTCGTTATTAGAGCATAGAAATGCAACTGATTTTTGTAAGTTGGTTTTGTACCCTGCAACTTTGCTGTAGTTGTTGATTATTTCTAATAGTTTTCCAATGGGTTCTTTAGGATTTTCTATATATAAAATCGTGTCATCTGCAAAGAGCAAAAGTTTCACTTCTTTGTTGCCTATTTGGATTCCTTTTATTCCTTTTGCTTGCCTAATTGCTCTGGCCAAAACCTCCAGTACTATGCTGAATAAGAGTGGCAAGAGCAGGTACCCTTGTGTTGCTCCTGTTCTCAGAGGAATGGCTTTCAGTTTTTCCCTGTTGATTATGATGTTGGCTGTGGGTTTGTCATATATGGCCTTTATTATGTTAAGGTACTTTCCTTATATACACATTTATTGAAAGTTTTTTTTATCATAAATTGTTGTTGGATCTTGTCAAATGCTTTCTCTGCATCTATTGAGATGATTGTGTGGTTTTTATTCCTCATGCTGTTAATGTGGTGTTCACACTGATTGATTTTCAGATGTTGAACCATCCCTGTGTCCGTGGTATAAATCCCACTTGATCATGGTGTATGATCTTTTTAATGTATTGCAGTATTCGATTTGCCAATATTTTGTTGAGGATTTTTGCATCGATGTTCATCAGCAATATTGGCCTGTAATTTTCCTTCTTTGTGTTGTCCTTGTCTGGCTTTGGTATCAGAGTGATGTTGGCCTCATAGAATGTGCTAGGAAGTGTTCATCTTCCTCTATTTTTTGGAATAGTTTGAGAAGGATAGGTATTAAATCTTCTTTGAATGATTGGTAAAAGTCTCCAGAGAAGCCATCTGGCCCTGGACTTTTATTTTTTGGGAGGTTTCTCATTACCGTTTCAATCTTTTTACTTGTGATTGGTCTATTCAGATTCTCTATTTCTTCTTGATTCAGTTTTGGGAGGTTGTATGAATCTAAGAATTTATCCATTTCTTCTAGATTGTCCAATTTGTTGGTATATAGTTTTTCATAGTTTTCTCTTATAATTCTTTGTAGTTCTGTGGTATCCATTGTAATTTCTCCTCTTTCATTTCTAATTTTATTTATTTGAGCCTTCTCTCTTTTTTTCTTAGTGAGTCTGGCTAAGAGTTTGTCTACTTTGTTTATCTTCTCAAAGAACCAGCTCTTTGTTTTATTGATCCTTTCTATTGTTTTTTTTTTTGTTGTTGTTTCAATTTCATTTATTTCTGCTCTAATTTTTACTATTTCTTTCCTTCTGCTGACTTTGGGCTTTGTTTGTTCTTCTTTTTCTCATTCTGTTAGGTGTAGTTTAAGGTGTTTATTTGGGCTTTTTCTTGTTTGTTAAGGTTGGCCTGTATTGCTATGAGTTTCCCTCTCAGGACTGCTTTAGCTGTATCGCATATGAGTTAGTACAATGTATTTTCATTTTCATTTCTCTCCAGATGTTCTTTGATTTCTTCTTCAATTTCTTCAATGATCCATTGGTTGTTCAGTAGCATGTTGTTTAGTCTCCACATCTTTGTCAATTTCCCAGTTTTTTTCTTGTAGTTGATTTCTAGTTTCATAGCATTACGGTTGGAAAAGATGCTTGTTATGATTTCAATCTTCTTAAATTTATAGAGGCTTGCCTTATTTCCCAACATATGGTCTATCCTTGAGAATGTTCCCTGCCTGCTTGAGAATAATGTGTAATCTGCTGTGTTTTGATGGAGTGCTCTATATATATCTACTAAGTCCATCTGGTCTAGTTTTTCACTGAAGTCCATTATTTCTTTATTGATATGCTGTCTGGATGATCTATCCATTGATGTAAGTGGGATGTTAAGATCCCCTACTATTATCGTGTTGTTGTTAATATCTCCTTTTAGGTTTGTTAATAGTTGCTTTATGCACTTTGGTGCTCCTGTGTTGGGTGCATATATATTTATAGGTGATATGTCTTCTTGGTGGAGGTTCCCTTTTTTTTTTTTTAATTTTTTGTTTATTGCAGTAACATTGGTTTATAACATTGTATAAATTTCAGGTGTACATCGTTATACTTCTATTTCTGCATAGATTACATCATGTTCACTACTCAAATACCAATTACAACCCATCACCACACACATGTGCCGAATGATCCCTTTCGCCCTCCTCCCTCCCCCCGTCCCCTCTGGTAACCACCAATCCAATCTCTGTCTCTATCTGTTTGTTTATTATTGTTATTAGCTACTACATAATGAAGGAAATCATATGGTATTTGACCTTCTCCCTCTAACTTATTTCACTTTGTCTAATACCCTCAATGTCCATCCATGACGTCACAAATGGCTGGATTTCATCGTTTCTTATGGCTGAGTAGTATTCCATTGTGTGTATATACCACATCTTCTTTATCCATTTGTCCCCCGATGGGCCCTTAGGTTGCCTCCAAGTCTTGGCTATTGTGAATAATGCGGCAATGAACACAGAGGTGCATGTATATTTATGCATTGGTGTTTTCAAGTTCTTTGGATAAATACCCAGCAGTGGCATAGCTGGATCATAGGGTAGTTCTATCCTTGAATTTTTGAGGAATCTCCACACTGTTTTCCATAGTGGCTGCACCAGTTTGCACTCCCACCAGCAGTGTATGAGGGTTCCCTTCTCTCCACATCCTCTCCAACACATGTTGTTTCCTGTCTTGTTAATTATAGCCAATCTGATGGGTGTGAGGTGATGTCTCATCATAGTTTTGATTTGCATTTCCCTGATAGTTAATGATTTTGAACATCTTTTCATGTGTCTATTGGCCATCTGTATATCTTCTTTGGAGAAATGTCTGTTCAGGTCTTTTGCCCATTTTTTAATTGGGTTGGTAGTTTTTTTGTTGTTGAGATGCATGAGTTCTTTATATATTTTGGAGATTAAGCCCTTATCAGATGTATGGTTTGTAAATATCTTCTCCCAATTGTTAGGTTGTCTTTTTGTTTTGTTCATGGTTTCCTTTGCTGTGCAGAAGCTTTTTAGTTTGATGTAGTCCCATGTGTTTATTTTTTCTATTGTTTCTCTTGCCCTGTCAGACATGGTGCTTGAAAATATGTTGCTAAGACCGATGTCGAAGAACGTACTGCCTATGTTTTCTTCTAGAAGTTTCATAGTTTCAGGTCTTACATTCAAGTCTTTAACCCATTTTGAGTTAATTTTTGTGTATAGTGTAAGATGAGGGTCTACTTTGATTTTTTTGCATATGGCTATCCAGTTTTCCCAACACCATTTGTTGAAGAGACTTTCTTTTCTCTATTGTATGTTCTTGGCCCCTTTGTCAAAGATTAGCTGTCCATAGACGTGTGGGTTTATTTCTGGGCTTTCAATTCTATTCCATTGATCTGTGTGTCTGTTTTTGTGCTAGTACCATGCTGTTTTGGTTACTATAGCTTTGTAGTGTATTTTGAAATCAAGGAGTGTGATACCTCCAGCTTTGTTCTTTTTTCTCAGGATTCCTTTAGCTATTCAGGGTCTTTTGTTGTTCCATATAAATTTTAGGATTGTTTGTTCTATTTCTGTGAAAAATGTTGTTGGAACTTTTATAGGGATTGCATTGAATCTATAGATTGATTTAGGAAGTATGGATATCTTAACTATGTTAATTCTTCCAATCCAAGAGCATGGAATATCTTTCCATTTCTTTGTGTCTTCTTTAATATCTTTCAGCAATGTTTTATAGTTTTCAGTGTACAGATCTTTCACCTCTTTGGTTAAGTTTATTCCCAGGTTTTTTATTCTTTTTGTTGCAATTGTAAATGGGGTAGTATTCTTAATTTCTCTTTCTGCTACTTCGTTGTTAGTGTATAGAAATGCAACTGATTTTCGTATGTTGATTTTGTATCCTGCAACTTTACCATATTCGTTTATTACTTCTAAAAGTTTTCTGGTGGATTCTTTAGGGTTTTCTATATATAAAATCATGTCATCTGCAAATAGTGACAGTTTCACTTCTTCCTTTCCAATTTAGATCTCTTTTATGTCTTTTTCTTGACTGATTGCTTGGGCTAGGACTTCCAGTACTATGTTAAATAGGAGTGGTGACAGTGGGCATCCTTGTCTGGTTCCTGTTCTTAGAGGGAAGGGTTTCAGTTTTTCACCATTGAGGATGATATTAGCTGTGGGTTTCTCATATATGGCCTTTATTATGTTGAGGTACTTTCCTTCTATACCCATTTTATTCAGAGTTTTTATCATAAATGGATGCTGTATCTTGTCAAATACTTTCTCTGCATCTATTGAGATGATCATGTGATTTTTATTCTTCATTTTATTAATGTGGTGTATTACGTTGATAGATTTGTGAATGTTGAACCATCCCTGCACACCTGGAATAAGTCCTACTTGATCATGGTGTATAATCTTTTTAACGTATTGTTGTATGTGATTTGCTAGTATTTTGTTGAGGATTTTTGCATCGATGTTCATCGGTGATATTGGCCTGTAATTTTCTTTTTTTGTGTTGTCCTTGTCTGGTTTTGGTATCAGGGTAATGTCGGCTTCGTAGAATGAGTTAGGGAGCTTCCCCCACTCTTCAATTTCTTGGAAGAGTTTTAGAAGGATAGGTATTAAGTCTTCTTTGAATGTTTGGTAGAATTCACCAGGGAAGCTGTCTGGCCCTGGACTTTTATATTTGGGGAGGTTTTTGATTACTGTTTCGATCTCCTTACTGGTGATCGGTCTATTCAAATTCTCTACCTCTTCTTGATCCAGTTTTGGAAGGTTGTATGATTCTAAGAATTTATCCATTTCTTCCAGATTGTCGAATTGGTTGGCATATAGCTTTTCATAGTATACTCTTATAATCTTTTGTATTGCTGAAGTGTCTGTTGTAACTTCTCCTCTTTCATTTCTGATTTTACTTATTTGTGCCTTCTCTCTTTTTTTCTTGGTGAGTCTAGCTAAAGGTTTGTCAATTTTCTTTATCTTTTCAAGGAACCAGTTCTTGGTTTTATTAATTTTTTCTAATCTTTTTTAGTCTTTATTTCATTTATTTCTGCTCTGATTTTTATTATTTCCCTTCTTGCACTGATTTGGGGCTTTGTTTCTTCTTCTTTTTCCAGTTCCTTTAGGGGCATTGTTAGATTGTTTGAGATTTTTCTTGTTTGTTGAGATAGGCCTGTAGTGCTATAAACTTCCCTCTCAGAACCGCTTTCGCTGTATCCCATAAATTCTGGCATGTCGAATTTTAATTTTCATTATTCTCCAAGTATTTTTTGATTTCTTCGTTGACCCAGTCGTTGTTCAGTAGCATTTTGTTTAATCTCCATGTATTTGTGGCCTTTCTGATTTTCTTCCTATAGTTGATTTCCAGTTTCATACCGTTGTGGTCAGAAAAGATGCTTGGTACTATTTCAATCTTCTTAAATTTATGGATACTTGTTTTGTGGCCTAATATGTGATCAATCCTAGAGAATGTTCCATGTGCATTTGAAAAGAACGTGTATTCTTCGGTTTTTGGATGTAATGCTCTGTATATATCTACTAGGTCCATCTGTTCTAGTGTGTCATTTAAGGCCAGTGTTTCCTTATTGATCTTCTGTTTGGATGATCTATCCATTGGTGTAAGTGGAGTGTTAAAGTCCCCTACTATTATTGTGTTACTGTCTATTTCTCTTTTTATGTCTGTTAATAATTGCTTTATATATTTAGGTGCACCTACACTGGGTGCGTAGATATTTACAAGTGTTATATCCTCTTGTTGGATTGTTCCCTTGATCATTATGTAATGCCCTTCTTTGTCTCTTTTTACAGTTTTTGTTTTAAAGTCTATTTTGTCTGATATGAGTACTGCTACCCCAGCTTTCTTTTCATTGCCATTTGCGTGGAGTATCTTTTTCCATCTCTTCAATTTCAGTTTGTGAGTGTCTTTAGGTGTGAAGTGTGTCTCTTGTATGCAGCATATATATGGGTCTTGTTGTTTTATCCAATCAGCCACCCTTTGCCTTTTAATTGGGGCATTTAGTCCATTGACCTTTAAAGTACCTATTGATAAGTATGTACTTACTACCATTTTTTAACTTTTTTTTCCTCCATGTTTTAGTAGTCCTTCTCTGTTCCTTTCTCCTTCTGTAAAAACTTGATGGTCTCTTTAGTTTGACCTCTGTCTGAAAGCTCTACTCTTTAACTCCCCTCCTCCCTCATTTTATGTTTCTGATACATATCTAACCTCTTTTTTGTGCATTTGTATCCATTACCCTCTTATCTTGGAAATAGATAATTTTTCCTATTTGTGGTC
The DNA here is from genome assembly GCF_057802395.1 of Ceratotherium simum simum. Taxonomy (NCBI): domain Eukaryota; kingdom Metazoa; phylum Chordata; class Mammalia; order Perissodactyla; family Rhinocerotidae; genus Ceratotherium; species Ceratotherium simum. Next base: position 5,789,834 of record NC_141935.1, read on the forward strand.
TTCTCCTTTCCCCTTAAATCAGTCCCTTCAACATTTCTTGTAGCACTGGTTTCTTGGTGACAAACTCCTTTAATTTTTGCTTGTCTGGGAAATTTTCGATCTCTCCTTCCATTTTGAATGATAACCTTGCTAGGTAGAGTATTCTTGGCTGTAAGTTTTTTCCTTTTAGCACTTTAAATATATCGTGCCACTCTCTTCTAGCCTGTAAGGTTCCTTCTGAGAAGTCAACTGATAACCTTATGGGGCTTCCTTTGTATGTAACTTGTCTTTCTCTTGTGGCTTTTAGGATTCTCTCTTTATCTTTAATTCTGGACATTTTGATTATGATGTGTCTTGGCGTGGGCCTCTTTGGGTTTATCTTGTTTGGGGCTCTCTGTGCTTCTTGTACCTGGATGTTTCTTTCCTTCCTTAGGTTAGGGAAGTTTTCATCTATTATTTCTTGAAATAGATTCTCTGCCCCTTTGTCTCGCTCTTCTTCTTCTGGGACACCTATAACATGGATGTTAGTGTGCTTGATTTATCCCAGAGGTCCCTTAGACTGTCCTCACTCTTTTTAATTCTTTTCTCTTTTACTTGTTCAGCTTAGGTAATTTCTTCTAGTCTTTCATCCAGCTCGCAGATCCGTTCTTCTGTGTCCTCTACTCTGCTTTTGAGTCCCTCTAGTGAATTTTTCATTTCCAGTATTGTGTTCTTCATTTCTGATTGGTTCTTTTTTATATCTTCCATTTCTTTGTTGACATTCTCACTGAGTTCATCTATTCTTCTCTCCACATCAGTGAGCATCCTTAACACTCTTAGTTTGAACTCTCTGTCGGGTAGGTTGCTCATTTCTGTTTCACTTAGTTCCTTTTCTGGACTTTTGTCCTATTCCCTTAATTGGAATATATTCCTTTGCCTCCTCATTTTGCCTCTTTCCCTGTGCTTGTGTCTACGTATTAGGTAGGTCAGCTATGTCTCCTGCTCTTGGATAGGTGACCTTATGTAAGTGATGCCTTAGGAGGCTTCCAGTGTGCTTCCCTCAGTTCTCAATGTTCCTGGGGTGACCCCTATGTGGGCTATGTATGTCCCTCTGTTGTGGCCTGTTTGCTCTCCCTGTAGGCACCCAGGTTGGCCGAGTTATACTCCTAGCCAGCTGTTGTAATGCTCAGCTGTTTGTAGTTGTTGTGGGTCCTTCAGTCTCTTTATCAGGTGTGGGAAGCCCCAGCACAGTTGGCTGCAAGTTCTAATACTACATTTGTGTTGCAGTATTTCTTTTAAGTGAGTAGGCCCCCAGCGTGGCAGGTTGTTAGGCTCAGGGGCTTACAATTGCTATAAGCCTCCAGCCTTTAGGTCTCTTGTCAGCTCTCTGAGGATTGCAGCTGGGTGGGGCTGGCCTCAGGCACTGGAGCACCCAATTGTTTCAGGCTATGGAAGGTGGTGCAGACACCCTATGCGGGTCTTTGAAAAGCACAAGTCTTCTGAAGCTGACAAGCCCTGCCGCCCACAGGCCCACACGCACAGTCAACACAGTCCTGCCCCTTGTGCGCACCCCAACCTCCTGAAGTGGACCCAGTTTCTCCACAGCGGGAGCTCCACACACTCCACCACCGCCCCACACTCTCTACCTGCTCCTTGTGCATGCCCTGCCCCACTGAAGTCGGCTTAGTTGCCAGGCTGCAGAGAATCCAGCCACCAATCTATGCAGGCCCACAAGTTGCCTGAGGGCTTGTAGTTGGGTGGGGCCAGTCTCTAGGGTGGGCTGTCTGCCCTGGCAGAGCTGGATTAAATTGGTGCTCTAGCGGGTGGGGCAGACCCTGGGCTAGCAGGCCTCAGGGAGAACTCCAATGGTGTCTGTGTCCGCACACCCACACCCTGCCACAACCATGGCTGCCGCCAATGTCCCAGTCCCTGGAGAGGTCTCACCTCTCACTGAAATGCACTCAGGGCCTATTAGGTGGATCTCTTCACCAAAGCACTGTGCACCTTTCTTTCTGGTGATTTTTGGTTGCTTTCTGAAATGGGTGAGTTTGCGTGTGGGCCCTTTAGAGCCGGTTTTAATTTTTTTGTGAACCAGCTTTTCTGGGGGTACTCCCCAATGTTTTAGTAGCAGGCAAAGTCAGTTATTCTGCCACTCATCTTGGTTTTGCTGGGTCCACAAAACGCCCACAATGGGAGCTCTCCCCGGATCAGGTCCCCGCTGCTCCAGGGAGGGCTGCATACCTGTGGGCTGCTCCAGGGCAGCCGTGCAGGTGGCGGCTTGTGAAGGTGGCATTTTTTCTCTCCCAAAGGGAGTTTCTGCCTCTTCCACCTCAATTAGTGTTGTCCTTTGTTGCAAGAGTTCCTCTTATCCAGTTTTCAGTTCTCTCTCAGGGGTAATTTTTCCACGAGTAGTTGTAAATTGGGTGTGTCCATAGGAGGAGGTGAGTTCAGAGTCTGCCTACACTGCCATCTTGACTTCTACCTCATCTGTTTTATCTTGAAGTCTACTTTGTCTGATATAAGTATGGTAACACCTGCTTTCTTTTGTTTGCCATTAGCTTGGAGTATTGTCTTCCATCCTTTCACTCTGAGTCTGTGTTTGTCTTTAGACCTGAGACGTGTTTCTTGGAGGCAGCATATTTTTGGATATTGTTTTTTAATCCATCTCACCACTCTGTGTCCTTTGACTGGAAAGTTCAACTCATTTGAATTTAAAATGATTATTGATATATGACGGCTTAATGTTGCTATTTTATCACTCATTTTCTGGTTCTTCACATCCTTTGTTTCTCATCCCGTGTGTTTCAGACTGCCAATTCAGTTTGGTAGTTCTGTATGATGGTTTTCTTAGTTTTCTCTTTATTTATCATATGTGTCTCTGTTCTGTTTATTTTGTTAGTGCTTACCACAAGGTTTGTATAAGAAATGTTGTAGATGAGGTAGTCCATTTTCTGATGGCCTCTTATTTCCTTAGACTAAGTCGATTCCATCCATTTCCTCTTCCTCTTCAGTTATTATTATCACAACTTGTGACATCTTGTGTTTAAAGTTATGAGTTTATATTTATTTTTATTGTTTTCCATCCCTTAATCATTGGTGTTATAATTAAGTGTTTGTTAACCTATTCTGATAGAGAGCTGCAATTTTTCTGATTTTGTCTACCTATTTTTCTCCTTGCTCAAAGTTTTGTATCCCTTTTATCTTTTTTTTTTTTTTTTTTCCAGGAATGAGGGCTTTCTTGAGCATTTCTTGTAGTGGGGGTCTTGTGGCAATGAACTCCCTTGGCTTTTGTTTAATTGGGATAGTTATTATTTCTCTATCATATCTGAAGGATATTTTCTCTGGATAGAGTATTCTTGGCTGAAAGTTTTTGTCTTTCAGAATTTTGAATATATCATTCCACTCCCTCCTAGCCTGTGAAGTTTCTGCCAAGAAATTGGCTGAGAGCCTGATAGGAACTCCTTTATATGTTATTTATTTTTTTTTATTTTTTGCCCTTAATATTTTTTCTTTATCATTGACTTTTGCCAGCTTTACTACTATATACCTTGGAGAGGGTCTTTTCATGTTGGTATATTTAGGCGATCTATTGATTTCATTCACTTGTATGTCCAGCTCCTTCCCCAAGTTTGGGAAGTTCTCAGCTATTATTTCTTTGAACAAGCTTTCTGCTCCTTTTTCCCTCTCTTCTCCCTCTGGAGTACCTATAGTCCTTATGTTGCATTTCCTAATTGAGTTGGATATTCCTCAGAGAATTTCTTCATTTCTTTTTAGTCTTAGGTCCCTCTCCTCCTCCATATGGAGCATTGTTGCATTCCTTTCCTCAATTTTGCTAATTCTGTCATCCATATTGTCAGCTCTGTTCTTTAAAGATTCCAGATTTATCTTGATCTCCTCCATTGTGTTTTTCACTTCCAACATTTCTGATTGATTTTTCTTTAGAGTTTCAGTCTCTTTCATGAAGAATTTCCTGATTTCATTGCATTGTCTATTTGTATTTTCTTGTAGTTTGTTGAGCTTCTTTATGATAGCTATTTTGAATTTTCTAACATTTAGGTTAGAAATTTCTGTGCCTTGCTGATTGCTTTCCTGGTGCTTGTCATTTTCCTTCTTCTGGTCTGGAGATTTAATATATTTTTGCATACTGCTTAAGGGTTGGGCTTATTATCCTCATTCTGAAAATATCTGGTTTCAGCTTCCACCTGCTGCCACTGGGTGGGGGTCAAGAGCTGTGTATTATGAGCCTGCCATGATCTGTGGGAGCTCTGGCCAACCAGTTGTGCTAGTGGTCTGGGCGGGGGGAGGGGCTCCTTCTTTTGCCTACTCTATCCCGGTGGCTTCTTGGTCTTGCCTCACTTTTTGTTCTTCTGGGGTGCTAGCCTGATGAAGGCACCCCCACAACAGTTCAGTACCCTCCGTATGGGAATTTCTCACAGGCTGTGAGAGAACTTGGAGAGCAAAGGTTTCTCCACAGAGGGAAGCCCCTCCCCCCTCTCTCTCAGAAAGCCGAGCAGTCCTAGTCCCAAGGCTGCTGTCAGTGGGGAAGGAGAGGAGTTCTCCTTACCTCCTTCCACTTCCTCTAGGGGTACCTGTATCTCCACCTTCCTATGTAAGGCTACGTGGATCTCTCAGACGTCTTTTGTCTTGTGTGAATGTCCTCTGTTGGTATATGAATGTTCTTTTTGTTGTATCTTAGGCGGGGAGAGTCTAAGTGGGAAAGCTCACTCTGCTATGATGCTGATATCCTAAGCATGTCTTTTATTATGTTTTTCTAGAACAAGTGAAAACATAGATATATACCTGAACTTGAGAATGGTTATGTCCAGTCCTTTGTCCTTCCCTATCAACATGGAGTTTCAGTGGAGTTGAATTTCAGAAATACATATACAATGATTTGAAATAATAAATTACCTGCATTGGTGGATTGTGGACTAAGCTTCATAGACGTGTTGGTGAGACTACATTTCTCAATTTTATATTTGACAGTTTATAATTTTTTAATCAATAAATATATTTACAGCAGCATGTGCTGGTGCCCATCAGGTATTAAAGTGTTGGGATATAAGACACTTATTAAGTTGTTTTCTCCTAATTACTAATAAACTGAATTGTTAGGGATTTCCTTTGGCCTATGAACAATATGCTAAATTACTGCAATGCTAAGGGCTCTGTGAACCAAGAAAGTTTGAGACCTCTGCTTTAAAATAATCCCAGACCACTTGTTCCAGGTATCTTCTGCCATGTCCCACCTTCACTATATGATGGAGCTGTGCAAAACTGCCATGTTCTTTTAAACCTCTGTGCCTTTCCTCAGTCTTTGCTCTCTTCCTGGAATATCTTTCTCCATTTTAATCACATGTAAAACTATTCACCTTCAAGACTCAACTCAAAATTCACTCACCTCTGAAACCTCTCCTGGTTCATTTTCTACCACCCACACTCTCATCTTGAAACTCCACTAGAATGATGTAACCTCTGCACTATGCTGTCTGTACAATTATTATAACATGAATCACACTGTCTTGTAGCTCATAGATATTTGTCTTCCCATTTAGACTGTAAAGGACCAGAAGAACAGGGTCCAACTGTATGGACTCAATGCCTGATTCAGCGCCTTAGTAATCATTCACTTAGCTTTGCATAGATTTAAAGCATTAGGATTCTGTGGCAGCAACTCATCATAATTATTTTTGGTCACCATTCCATAGGCTCCTCTTCTAGGGCCTGGTCCATTTGGTGCCAGTTTTCTTTTTTGTCTTGCACATCTGCACTCTACGTTCTGTTGGTCTAGCCTTTGTCATAGACATAGGAAGTCTGTATAGGCTTTACTTGACATTTTAGTTGAATTAATGTCTCGAAATTTATCCTCATATCTCTCCTCCTCAGCCAAAACCAGTTCTAGGCCCAGAGAGGTTCTTGATGAGGAGATATAGCTGAGGTACTTAGACTCATTTTTTTTTCAGTTGAAAATAAATGGAGAAAAATAAAGAGAATACTGCAAAATATCCATGCTCTTGTTATCCAGAATTGGCATTTTTGATATTCTTACCTTCAAATATTTTGTTTTATAGTAGGATAAAACATTGAAATAAAAACATTGAAGGAAAAATGGAAGCATCCATTCTACTCTCATCCTCCCAAGAGGAAATCCCATTCATGAGGAGAATTTGTACTTTCCATTCTCCTTTTTAGTTTTTACATGTATATACATGCATCAATTTTTTTTTTAAATTGTAGGGTGGGATTTTTTTGCTTTTTTTCCTAAATTTACATAAACAAAACATTGTCTACTTGCAAAGTGTTTTTTCCTTCACCATTGTAATTTTACTGTGTTGTATTCTACCTTAAGAATGTATCATGTTTTATTATTTTATTACCCTACTCAAAATGGGAGTTATTTACTTTTGTCCTGGTATAAAAGACATGCTTCAATATTTCCTAAAGTTTACCTTTACAATTGCAGTTCATGGGTCCTGGGTGTAGATATTTCCAGTCTTACAAGTTACTGACAGATATGCACAGAGACTTTACTTCTCTTTTTGACCATTTGATATTTTAATATTTTTGAATTGTTGCCAAGTCAATAGATCAAAATCATTATCTTATATTTGTTTAATTTTATTTTTTTCTAAATAATAGTAATATTGAGCATCAGTACAATCATGTGTTGGCAGCTAGGATTTTCTTTTCTGTACAGTGAGCATTTTTCTTTTATTTTGTGTCTTCTTATGGATTTAAGATTTGTTTGAGTCTGAGTTGAATCTTCTCATATTTATATTGCAAATATTTTAAAGCATTTTTGTTTTTTCTTTAGTAAGGAAGACCAGCCCTGGAAGATCCGATGCCAATCCTCCTCTTTTTGCTGAGGAAAATTGGCCCCAGGCTAACATCCATGCCCATCTTCCTCTACTTTATATGGGACGCCACCACAGCATGGCTTGAGAAGTGGTGCATCAGTGTGTGCCCGGGATCTGAACCAGTGAATTCTGGGCTGCCGCAGCAGAGTGTGGGCACTTAACCACTGGGCTACCGGGCTGGTCCCCAGCATTTTTGCTTTTTATAGTGTTTTTGTGATGTCTTTTTCATTGAGAAGTTTTCCTTTAAACCCACGTATCAATTTTTCTTTTTTTCAGTTGTATGTGTGTTTGTGTATGTGTCTTGTTTAGGAATCCCTTTCTTTTATAGGTACATAATGATACTCCCTTTTTTCCCTAAGCATTATGATCTTGTTACTAAGATTTATTTCTTTCATGTGTCTGAGATTTTTATGTTGTATTAGAGTGCTTTTTTCCCCATGTTGAAAACTAACTATATCAATACTTAACAAATTGTTTCTTCTGTTTTCTACTAATATTTATTTTTACATATGCCATGTACCAACAACTTTTTTATAAGTGTATCTATTTCTAGATTATCTATTCTGTTCCCTTAACCTATTTGTCTATTCTTATACTAGTAAGGCAAAATTGTTATTATTACCACTTTATAATAACCTTTATTACTTAATTTTTAGAATTATCTTGACTATTCTTCACAATGCCCTAATCCATCTGTAGTTTAATGTGAAATTCCTTGATAATTCTGGTTCAACTTTGATTGGACTTATATGATATTTATAAATTTGGCTAGAATAAAAATCTTATTGATATTGACTCTTCCTCCCATGAATATAATACATCTATCTATTCATTCAGGTCTTATATTAAACTTTTACACATGGTTTTATAAATTTCTCATTAAAATAATTTTTGCGTAAGTTTCTTCTCCAGTTCCTTTGGGATTTTTTCTTAATTTATATATTAAATATATGTATGGGATCTTTTCTTAATTTATGTATTTGAAGAGTTACACATTAAGTTGGTCCCCCTTACCCGCAGTTTCACTTTCCATGGTTTCATTTATCCAAAGTCAACCATGGTTCGAAAATATTACATGGAAAATTCCAGAAATAAACAATTCATAAGTTTTAAATTATGTGCCTTTCTGAGTAGCTTGATGGAATCTCACGCATCCTACTTCATCCCTCCTGAGACGTGAATCATCCCTTTGTTCAGCGTATCCATGCTACATGTGCTACCTGCCTGTTATTTACTTAGTAGCCATCTCCGTTATCAGATCATCTGTCATGGTATGTCCGTGCTTGTGTTCAAGTAACCCTTATTTTGCTTAATAATGGCCCCAAAGCGCAAGAGTAGTGATGCTGGCAATTCGGGTATGCCAAAGAGAAGCCATAAATTGCTTCCTTTAAGTGAAAAGGCGAAAGTTCTCAATAAGGAAAGAAAAAAATCACATGCTGAGTTTGCTAAGATCTATGGTAACTTTTATTACAGTATATTGTTATAATTGTTCTACTTTATTATTAGTTATTGTTGTTAATCTCTTACTGGGTCTAATTTAAAAATTAAACTTTCTCATAAGTATGTATGTATAGGATAAAACATAGTATCTAAAGAGTCCGGTACTGTCTGCAGTTTCCGGCATCCACTGGGGGTCTTGGAACGGATCCCCCACAGATAAGGGGGGACTACTGTATGTGCAAGATTGTAATTTAATTCTGCATATTTATTTTGTTTCCAGCCACCTTGCTGAATTCCCATATTAGATCTAAAAATGAATTTGGATATTTTATTTCTACAAATAGTTACAATTTAATCTTTTATTTCATTGCTTTAGCTCAGTAAAATACCTCTGTGTGGTCCAGAAACAACAACCAAAATAATAATCATGTAGCCTGAGTTCTATTATTTTCTGGGGTGTTTGGAGTCTGCTCTTAGGGAAAGAATGGGAGAGCAAGACCCAGGAACTAGGCCTGATCCTTGCTCTTCCTGTGCCCCTAATTCTCATAACTCTATTTTAGATTTTCTGATTAACATGTCCATGTGTTTCCTCCACAGAAGTAGTGAAATACATTCCAGGTTTTTCTATCAGTCCATCAGGCTGTGTGCTCTGTTTTCACCTTGCATTCCGGCAGTTCTTGGGCTTTCAGCTATAACGCATAAGTATTTGCAAGTTCTTTTCCTGACATCCTCAGATACTGGGCTTCTTTGTCCTATCTCCAACAATCCCAATATATTAAAGCCCTTAATTTTGAGCTTTAAAGACTAGCAGACTCTCTGCTGCTGTTCTTATTCTAGATTATAAAATAGAAAACCCAGAACCACTCCCTTCTCCCATCTCCTAGACTTTTGGATTATCAACTGGCCTACCCACTTCTGGTGATAAAAACTGTATCTGTTGCACCCCTTTGAGCCTGGTGGATACCTGGTCACTGGCGACCATGATGAGCTACTGAGAGGGAATTTCTTTCACCCGCAGGAGCCTGGACTCTGTTATAAGAAGGTGTAAATTGTGTATGTTCATGGTCACTAACTTTTATATGAGGGACACAGACATCCAATCAGTAGCATCACATGGGGTAAATTTAAAATAGGGATTATTGAAGAAAAACACTTATAAGTGAGACATAGCAGAACACTCTATGTCTCATTATCCTATCCTTTGACACACTAAGGAAAAAGTTCCATAGCGATCTATATATTTACGGACAAAGGGGAGAGATGGAACAATAAAAACTACCTAGACAAGAAAGAGACCTATTGGAAATGCATGTTCTGAGGCTCAATAGTGTTATTATCAGTAAACTCTTCCTTTGAGCACACTCTGGCTTACTAAGTCAGTCTTTGCTAAGCTTCTGAAATGCAAGGGTAATTGAACCTCAAGGGACATCCAGATTTCTGTCTCCTTACTAATACTGTACTTCTCACAGATTGACTTGGGTTTTGCCTGTTTTTATTATTTAAATGCTTTAAAGATATTTATTTAACATGATTTAGTGGAAAACAATCACATATATATATACCTTTTCCTGGCCTTTAGACATTAAGCTGAGTGTAGTTCCATAAGGACTATCTTCCAGTCAAAACCTTGGACCAGAGAAATCCATCTTGCACTCTCATTTCCCAAAAGGCCTTCCGACACATTTTCCCGTCATTCAAAGATAGGATACAGCTTTTTGTTTCCTTTTTAATTTTTTCAACAGCATAGCCTACTTTATACAATGAAATTAAGAATAATTTTATATGACATTGCTTAAAAGCATCAAACATAATTTAATTATGCCATTAATATTTTGGATATTTTATTGAGATAATTGCTTAGTTTCTGTTTAATATTCTTATCATGTAGGAATATTTTCCTTTTTTATAGCAACATACCAACTTAAGAGGTGTGAAAGACCAAGGCTTTATTCAAGAGGACTATTCAGTTCATATATGCATGAATTTAATCATGATGCCAGAGTAAATTACAGATGTATTGGGAAGCACAGATACATACGAATGGTCTGCATAAATGGGAAATGGGATTCTGAACCAGACTGCACAGGTAAAATTTGTTTTAAAGATGATGTAGATCTTGTTGCTTCTTCGTCAGAAAAATTCTCTTAAAATTAGTATGTTTTTAAATTAAATTATTTATTGTGACATACAATTTTTAAGTTGAAGGTAAAGTTAGAAACTACTGGTAACACTGTTTTCAGACAAACATTATCATTTAAGAACCCTGGCTTTCCGGTAAAGATGATGGAGTAAAGCCATTTTACTCTACTGCAGTGTCTCAAAACCATAAAATAAAAAAAAAATCATAAAAATAGAACAAAAACTCAATCTTCAATGATATTCAGAAACAACTAAAACACAAATTAAACACTGTGAAGGATAACTGACAAATATTGTCAATTCTGGACCAAAAGTAGAAAGTAGGCTTGGAAGAAAAATGTATCTGATTAAGATATTATTTCCCTAAGAATAAGTCTCACATTCCTCAAAGGCTTATTTTCAAATCATTTAATTTGAGCAATAAGATTATAAATTACAAACAATTATAAAATGGACACCATATTAGATTAAATAAACCAGATATAGAGAAGACAGAGTGCTTCCAGAGAAATGACAATAAGATAAAGTAGAGAAGATTGTAGACTGCAAACTTCTCACTAACAACAAAGAATCCAGAAGAAAACAGTAGTATCTTCAAAGTGCTGAAAGAAAGTAATTGGCAACTAATTATTCTATACACCAATATTGTTCATTAATGATTACAAATTAAATTTTCAAACGTAGGAAAGACTAACAGAATTTACCAAAGCTGCACTTTGAAATAAATTGTATAAAATATACATCAACAAGATGAAATACTAAATCTTAACAAAAGAGTATCATGTCATTAGAAATTGCAAAGGGAAAAAAGTGGAAAATATTATTAATTTTAAATAAGTAATAATTTCAAAAAGATAATTTGTTTAAAACCACTATGATATTTTTATTTTTATTAAATATTTTGTTTGTTCAATATATTTTTATTTCTATATAAGGAAGTAGAATATTGTTCTGAGAGTTTCAAGAATTTTAAAGCCTTTTATATACCCATGGTATGTTTACTCAAATTAACAAATCGTTGCACCACAAAATAATTCTAAGTACTAAAACTCTATGGATCACTTTCTATAACCACAAAGAAATAATATTTAAAAGTAATAATAACGTTTATCTACTCCCCTACCCTTCATTTTGTGAAATAATTCACTTCTGAATAACCTAATGATATAGTGTTTAAAATACTAAGAACTACGTTATGATTATAAAAACACATAGTAAAAATCTATCGGGTGCAACATAACCAAAATTGAGAGTGACATTCATAGCCTTAAAAGCATTCATCTTTTAGGAAAAAATAAGCTTGGAGATAAGAATGAAACTAGGCATGCCACAAGAGTAACATTAAACTGTAAAGTTTAGTTTATTTTATTAAGAAAAGAAAGAAGACATTGTTACTTATACTCTAAAACCAAGGATACTCAAGATGAACTATAAAATCATAGATGTTTTTTAAGTCCTTCAGAGAGCTAAGAACACAAAGAAACTCAATGAATGAAATTTCAGAAAGTAAAGTCTCTCCAAGGAAAACAACATCACATGGCTGCTTTCACCCTTCCTGGGACAGTGAGAGGATGAGAAAGCCACCAGAGACACAGGTGTGCATAAAATAGCAGAACGTTTAAAGAACTTTTACAGGTGATGTGAAGGCTGGCATGACTATTGAAATTTCTGAGAGTTCAGAAAACAAAAATCATCTGTCAATCTTTTCCAAGGGCCCTACTGAAATCTGAGGTTAGGGCAGGAAACCTGAGATAAAGCATCCAGGAACTCTCTCTCCCACTGACCCTCAGTGTTGGGATGAGGTCAGCATGTCCACCTCTCCTCCCCTTGAGTTCCCTTTGGAGTCTTGAGTTCCCTTTCCATACACTAGTCCTTGGTCAGGCCCTTCACTTTGACAAGATCTGCACAAAGTCTCGGGGAAAAGAGATTAGAATTATGGATCCATTGCTACCTAGAAATCCCAGGGAGTTTTATATAAATTTGTCCACTTCCTGACTGCCCCCTTCTCCTTTCTAGCCTATCCATACTCTCATCTCCATTTGGGGAAAAAAAGTAGCTTTTGCCAAACGACAAAAACAAAACATCCTACTACTCTTATTCTCCAAGGATGTGTTATGCTTGTCTCAGAGAGCCACTCAAGTGACTCTGGAATAAAACATATCTGCCTATGTGGAGAAGCAGCATGCATTTAAAAAAATTCTACTTCAATGGTACTTTATTATTAACCATATTACATACATTAATATCTATCCTGTATTGTTGATTTAACACTAGAACCTAAATGTTTGTATATGAAATACAGCAGTGCATAATGTTCCATTCCTCTATTGTTGGTTGTCAGATTACTGATAGTTTTAATATTATAAAATGCTATAAAATTTACAAGAACACATTTATTAACAGTGGTATTTAGAATCCACCAAATATTCAACACGAGCTAGATGAAAAATCATAAAAATTTGATTTATTGCATCAAATTGATTTTCATAAAGGTTGTACTTATAGTTAGTAAAATTATATCCCCAGAATGAGGTAGAAAACTGGGAGGGAGGCCTTACTGCAAGTTGAAAGAAGAGTCTAATAACAATTTTGAAAAGTAGTGGTGAGTGGCAGGTAGAGATTAGGTGAGGACATTATCAAGTGGCAAATATTTGTTACACAATTTGCCAGATTTGTTCTTAAGAAAGACAATAAAGTCCTTTGTTTTACAAATCAGGAATACAAAGCCCCAAGAAGTAACTTGGTCAAAATCAAGACTGGAACTTGTTTCTAAGTTCTTATATCAGTGCTGTTTTGACTAGACTATACCTACACTAGGGTGAAATTCTAAAGACAATGTCCACAATTCTGCAGGAAAAGTAAGTTGGACAACTGAGATCATCATGAATAATTTATTTTTACCTGAAGTATAACAGCAATGGTATTTACATGAATATTTGAACATCTAACTTGGTTAGTTGGGGTGCGGTTTACAATTTTTTACCATTATTTATATGTTTGAGATTATAGACAAATTCAACCTACCCATTTCCCTGCATTGGAACTTCTAGGAAGAGGATAGCAGGTAATTGCTGACTCCCAAGATTGGCAGCACAGGCCTGATGCTCGTTCAAGAGCCTTGTTGTAATCCAGTAAGTATTCATCCTTGTGACTTTGTATTTAAATAAAAATGTTTGAACAAAACAGAAATTAATGAAGGACACTACAAAATACCTAAACAAACAGGAAATGAGACGTCTAAGTAGGAAAGCTTCTACATCATAAACAACATAGTAACCAGCCCCATTTATTGATTGACTGTGTCTGATATTCTCTTTTCATGTGCTCTCTGTAGCTTGTCCTCAAGCCTATGAGTCAAACTTTGCTAATCAAAAATGTACAATAACGATAATATCAGGCTAATCTTTATCTTGTTTTGTAGAGTTAGTTATTAAACCAAAACAGATCATAAAAGACTTGGTCCTATTAAAGGTTGACTGGAATAATGATGCAACTGGAATGAAATTCTTTCCTTTCACATATTTATTAAATCAGTAAATAAACAGAGCAAGTCATATAGAACACAGGAATATGCATGAGTGGGCCCAGCTCCCAGATATCTCTCTAGTTTTTCCCAGAAACATAGCTTTTGTTTAGAAGATTTGCACTATAGAATGCTATAATACCTTCCTTCCCTTGAGAAAATAAACAACAATTCAATGTAAAATTCAGGTTTCAGGTAGTATGCATGCTTTAGCTTAATTTATACTGACCTTAGGCTCTATTCAGATAATTTATTAAATATATATTATAAATTATTGTTATATTTTTAAATGTAGTTAAACCAAAAGAGAGTAGCTCATTCTTCCATTTTGGTTTTAAAAGGAAATGTATAGTGGGAGAAAAAAGCTATCTATCACTTTACGATAATCTTGAAGTGAACTGCCACTAGAGAGTAGCCTCTGCCTTGGACAAAATGAGCTAAAAGAGACTACCATATAAGTTTAGGTTAGGAGATGAGACTGTGGCTCAGACAATAATGCTTTGGCATCCAAGTTGACCATTTACAATTTTTCCCAAGAACAAACCAAGCAACCAAAAAGAAGTTAATTCCTAGGCTAACAGACACATTCTAATTATATCCATCATCTGCCATTGTCATGTTTAGAAGAAAATGCAAATGATGACCATCTTTTATTGAGATCAAGAGTTAGGTTATTATCGGGGCCGGCCCCGTCCCCGTAGCATAGTGGTTAAGTGTGTGCGCTCCGTGCTGGCGGCCCGGGTTCGGATCCTGGGCTTGCACAATGTACTGTTTGCCAGGCCATGCTGTGGCGGCGTCCCATATAAAGTGGAGGAAGATAGGCACAGATGTTAGCCAAGGGCCAGTCTTCCTCAGCAAAAAAGAGGAGGATTGGCATCGATGTTAGCTCAGGGCTGATCTTCCTCACAGAAAAAAAAAGAGTTAGGTTATTAGGCAAAGTCTTAGTTGATTTCAGCATTACTGTTGCCATTTTAATTTTTTTTTGTTGTTCTAATTTGTTTGAATCACATATGTATAACTCTTTTGAATCATATGGGTTAGCTAGAAAAAAATTAAAAATTGAATTTGAAAATTATACAAGAGCACTGACAGAATAATGGATAGGAGATACACAGAGTACCTGAGAAATTTTAAACCAATCGTTATAGCACAAAAGTGCTTTTTAACCATAAACTATGTTAACATAAAGTGCATTTATTACTATAGCTTCGTATATACGTACATACATGTACATATATGTATTATTGGATGTTCATTTATATAGAAACATTATCTTGTTGAGCTGTTTTTCCTTAGCTTTTATTAATCAAAGAATTTAATTCCAATATTTTGTAGAAAAAAAGAAATCACTCTGCCCACCTCCGTCTCAGATACCTAATGCTTAGATTATGCTAACCACAGTGAATTATCACAATGGAGAAAAAGTAGCTGTTATCGATAAAGAAAATTATCTCCTTCACGAAGCACAAGAAATTGTGTGTAAAAATGGATGATGGCAGCCATTACCACACTGCACTGGTTAGTAGTTCATTTCTAAATAACGTCATTTAAAAAGAGGTTACTTATCTTCTTTCCTTTATCTAAAGAACAGTTCATGTAACTTATGGCTTAACTATTACACTACATTCTGAAGCATTAAATTGTCGTTTAGGTACCCAATTCTCTCACTTTTTTCACTATTTCTCTGAGAGATATTTCCAACAGTGATCAAAGAAGAATCAAGTTTGAGATCTCTACTAGATACTCAATTCTATTAAATATATTTACTCAATATTATCCAGCTTAGGATGTAGAATGTATAATTTGAGAGTGATCAGGGCTGGCATATACATTTAGTAATTGCTCATATATAGATGAAATTTAAAGCTATGGGACTGGATGGGATCACATAAAGAGTTCAAACAGTTAAAAAAGAAAAGAGGTCAAGGGGACTGAGCCTTGAAGACTTTGCATTATTAGAGATCTGGGCAATGAGGAGGATCCAGACAAGACTGTAGGGGAAAAACTAGGGAACGCTGGTAAAATGATTCTAGGATTCAATTACAATGTGAGAGAGGGTTCCCCCACACATACAACAAGCAAGTCTGACACCTTCTGGGTGTCCTACTATTCAACTCAATTCTCATACTCTACCCAGAGATAGCATCAGATTTCACAACTTAAAGGCTCAGTCTTAGAAGTCTGCTCCCTATTCCCACTGCACCATCAGATACCAGTCACAAGTCCAGGTTGTCACCTGTGCTTCTGACCTATCTGCTATAGATTGGAGCTTCCCACAATCCTCCCCTTGGGTTTGATTAATTTGCTGGAGTAGCTCACAGAATTCAGAAAAACATTTTACTCACTAGATCACCAATTTATTATAAAAGGATATAACTCAGGAACAGGCAGATGGAAGAGATGCATAGGGCAAGGCATGGGGAAAGGGCACGGAGCTTCCCTGCCTTCTCAGAGCACGTGCCATTCTTCCCAAATCTCATGTGTTCACCAACCAGGAAGCTCTCCAAACCCTGTCCTTTTAGCTTTTTATGGAGGCTTCATTACATAGGCATGATTAATTAAATCATTGGCCATTGGTGATTGATTCAACCTTCAGCTCTTTTGCCCTCCCTGAAGGTCAGGGAGGTGGAACACAAAGTTCCAACCTCTAATCACATGGTTGGTTCTCCTGACAACCAGCCCACCCTTAGGTAACCTAAGGGCTTTCCAAAAGTCACCTAACTGACATAACAATAGACACCTTTATTGTTCTCATCACTTAGGAAATTCCAAGGGTTTTAGGAGCTCTGTGCCAGAAACAGGAAGAACAAATATTTGTTTCTTATTATAAATCAATATTAACTGGTGTCCCAGAAGCATATTTCAAAAACACATATTTCAAAATGTCATTCAACAGGACATCAAACATGTCACAGATTGCTTAGAACTGGGCAAGATGCCTGATCATTGAACAACGGATTTAGCTACCTAAAAGTCACTGGTAAGTTAGCTTAGAGTTATTTCAGTAGAGGGTGAATACCTAATTGCAGTGTGTTCAAGATATACAGATGGCCAATAGGCACATGAAAAGATATTCAACATCACTAATTATTAGGGAAATGCAAATCAAAACTGCAATGAGCTATCACCTCACACCCGTCAGAATGGCTATAATAACCAAGACAAGAAATAACTAGTGTTGGAGAGGATGTGGAGAAAAGGGAACCCTCATACACTGCTGGTGGGAATGCAAACTGATGCAGCCACTATGGAAAACAGTATGGAGACTTCTCAAGAAAGTAAAAATAGAACTACCTACCATATGATCCAGCTATTCCACTTGTGGGTGTTTATCCAAAGAACGTGAAAACACTAATTCAAAAAGATATGTGCACCCCTATGTTCATTACAGCATTACTCACAACAGCCAAGACTTGGAATCAACCCCAAGTGTCCATCAATGGATGAATGGATAAAGAAGATGTGGTATATATATATACAATGGAATGCTACTCACCCATAAAAAAGACAAAATTGTGCCATTTACAACAACATAGATGGACCTTGAGGATATTATGCTAAGCGAAATAAGTCAGACAGAGAAGGACAAATATTGTATGATTTCACTCATATGTGGAGGGTAAACAAACACATAGATAAGGAGAACAGATTGGTGGTTATCAGAGGGGAAGGGGGTGGGGGTAAGGTGAAAGGGGTAAAGGGGCACATATTTATGGCGATAGATAGAAACTAGACTTTTGGTGGTGAACACAATGCAGTCTATACAGAAACTGAAGTATAATAATGTACACCAGAAATGTTATACATGTACACCATAATGTACACCAGACATGTACACAATGTTATAAACTAAGGTGACCTCAACAAATTAATTAAAAAAAGAGAGAGAGAAAATGTAGGGTGATAAAGTAAGATCAGGGAGGATAGAAAACAAGTAGGTTTGCTCTACAAGGAATAGAGAAATGAGGCAGTAGCTGGAAAGGGGGTGTGGATGAAAGAAATTTTACTTTCTTGAGTTGTGACATCTTTAGCATGTTTGTGTGTTGTTGAATGATTCAGTAGGGAAGGAGAAATTGATGATACAGAGAAAAGGGGACAATCCATGGAGGAGGTTCCTTGCCTAGTTTTAGGAGGAAGGAATTTAGTGCCCACGTGAAGGAATTAGTCTGAGAATAGAGCAGGGGCGGTAACTCAATTAAACAAGAGTTAGAACAAGTTATTTGGTATAAGATTATTTATTTGGCCATTCTATATCTACATCTTTGATGATATATAGGGAGATCAATCAGTACAAGGTACTGTGTCCCAGCCAATCTTAACATGAAGTTGAAACATTTATTCACAGAGAAAGATGCCTATGATATTATTTGCAGTCAAAAAATAAATGCAGAACAGTATGTCTTTAATTCATTTCAGTGAAATCAAAAGTTTATGATCATATATTGATATGATCAATACATGCTATTGCATAAAATGCTATTGCATGCTATTTGCATAAAATAACAGTTGTCCTGGAGAAAAGAAATAGGAAGGGAGTTATTTATTTTTATCTTTCCTCCTGAAATAAAAACTTTAATCAAGGGAGGGAAAAATAGACCAGAGGTTTACTCATCTGTCTGTTATGTTTTAAATGAAAACTATTCTTAATACTTATATGCCCTTATAGTACTTATATACTTAATACCTATTTCATATGTATTTTACTTTAAGGTGAAAGGAAGTGCTAGAATATTTTTTGGTTATCAGGTTGCATGATAGAAATTCTATAATGAGTTATTTGAGTTCTCAGAAATCATAGAAGATATTGAAGATATGATATATGGAGCTTTATTTATATTGTTTCATTTAAACTACATATTGATTTTCTCTCAACACGTAATGTTATTTTCCAGAGTCTACCCAATAATGTGGCCCCTTCCACCTCTTAACAATGGAGATATCACCTCATTCCCTTTATCAGTATATCCTCCAGGATCAACTCTTGGGTACTATTGCCAACCCTTCTATGAACTCTGGGGCTCTACAAGTGTAACATGCAGAAATGGACAGCGGTCAGAACCACCAAAGTGCATGGATGAGTTCTTCATGTTCTCCTGGAGTCTGAGGTTTGATATTTATAGTATAATTTTTATGGACTAATTTCACAGGATGATTTTTACTTAAATTTCATTCAGCTGAAAACTTGTCTGACATGTAAATATATAAGAAAAAATGTTTGAAAAGTCTGCTTTAAACAAAGTGGAAGAAACTTTCTTTAAAAATTATAAATAAATTTTTAAGATACCTAAATACACCAAGGTGCATTATAAAGCTCCATAAATAAAATCCAACGTTATTTAATCAGGGAACCTATTCTCACACCATTAAATATCTTCATGTTATAAACACCTGAGGGTTTTTCACGGAGACCATTTGCAAAATATTGGTCTAGGAGTTAGTTGTCATTTATTGGTACATAAGGTTCTACCTGTAAACCTGAAACCTTCTCTGGTGGAACTCTTAGTTGACTTTAGGGACATGGCCTTTTACTTGTGTGTTCCCAGGGTTTCCAGTAAAGAAGGTAGACAAACTGAAAGAGCTAGTAAGCCATTTCTTAAATCTGCACTATCCCTTCTTTTTACTCTATCTTCTTCCTCTACACAAGGACATCAATACATATGTTCAGTCTCCCCAAAACTAAGTGAACCTCATAGCATTAAGAAAAATGAACACAGTTGACACTTTATGAAAAGGAGAGTCACATGCAGGTTTTATGGGAGCTTCTTTTACTGGTCTCAAAAACTGAAAGGGACAAAATACAAAGAAATGTATCTCAATAATAATGGTAACCCCATTAAAATCTTGAACACCAGACTATTCCAGACTAAGTGGGAAAATCTAGGATTCCTTAAAGCCCTTCTATTTTCTATTCCTTAAAGGGACACCAAGTTAACAAGGACCTGTGCTTGCAACAGTTCTCAATACTGCCAACTCCTCAATCCACAGGGCTAGAGAAGAAGCTCCTTACAGTCTTGAGACCTCATCACTCTGACTATACCACTTTCTCTTATCTTCTATAGTGAACAATGATCTCGATGCTGCTGTGGCCTATATTATGCCTTAAGCCACTATTCACTTTCGTGTGAGTCCCTTTGTATGGGATATCATTACAATAATGTGGGAACCAAACTCAGAAAGTGTTGAGTCAGAATAAGGCAGAAGTATCATCTCAATGGTTTTGCTACAATGAAGAGATAGAGTTCAGAGAAAACTTGAAGGATTTAAGTTGGAGTAACTGATAAGTAGATGAATGCCAACGGGAAACAATGCTTTGAATAACATTCAAAAAAGCCCCCACCATTGTCATGTAGACTATTCAAGGAAAATGATCTAATAATTTTCCTTGGAATAGAAGATTCAAGATAGCTCTGAAGAAAAGTTTTTTTCCAAAGCCAAACATAAACTTCTGTGGATGGTTCACAGTTAGGGTATAGGGAGCAATTAAATTTTTTAATTGGGGTTTTCTGATGTAGTGTTTTAAAACAATCAGTCCTCTAAGAACATGTGGTTATAGTAGAATGAGAAAACATATAATTTGGGAAGATTGTTTAAGGCCCTGCAAGGGTCAGATTAGGGTCTTGACTTGTAAGCAAGAAAATTTGGACCAAAAGAAAGAAGAGCTAAAGATAACCTCAAAATTAGTGAGTTATGGGGGAATTCTCAGATCCTTAACATGTAAGAATTCCTAAAAATAATAAAAACTCAGTAGAAAAATTTGTAAAGTACATAAGCAGAAAATGAAACACATATGACAAATAAAAATGAAAAAATGCTTATCTACACCAAAGTAAGATTTTAATGAAGTGGCAATGTTTGATGAGGAGATGGACAAAAGGAAGAATATATATATAATACAAAGACTTGGCAATGGTGCGGGGAATTAACCAGTCTCATAGTCTCTATTGAAATTATAAACTGGGGCACATTCTTTGAAGCACAGTTTGGGAATAAGTCTCAAATTTTAAAGACACGCATCCTTTGACCTAATGATTTTTATTTCTGGAAAACTAATCTGTACATGCACTCTTGCAAGTGTAGGAGAATGTATGTGCAACGATATTCATTGCCTCATTGTTGGTAATAGTAACAAATAGAAACCACCTAACTTCTATCAATAGTCTTATGAAATTGGTATTATTGAGAAGTTGTGCCTACAGATGAAGAAACAGAGGCACAGAGAGCCTTAGTATTTGATTCAAGCCACTTGGTGAGTAATTAGGTGGAGCCAGAATTCAGACACAGCAATCTGGCTCCAAATTCCATGCATTTAAACTGTATAATATGGTGGCCTCTCTTATCTATAGAAAAGTCAGGAGAAAGAAGGTCAAACTCACCTTAACAGTACCAGGACTTGTCTGTCATTTGTTATCAGGAAAATACTTGGTAATGTATCTTGGGATCCCCTGGGCATGGATAAATCTAGGTACAAAAAGTAGTTGTTTATGGTTGCCACTTCCTAGGATGGCTCCTGTAGGGGAAGAGGGAGAATCCCCCTCCGCCCTTTCCCTTAAGGTTCTTATGGCTGGCCAAATAGCTAACAAGACAGGTTAGCAGGAGAAAATAATACTAAGTTTAATAACATACACATGGGAGAAACTCAGAAATGAGCAGCTCGTCCTTCTGTCTAAGCTGCTTGCTTATGTATTGTAGCTGAAGGCAAGGAAGGTGTTGGGGGTGGGTCGTGGTTTGGGATTTCAGAGGGGAAGAAGACAATTCACATGGAGATAGAAATGCAAATATTTGTCTGATAACTATTTTCAGGGTCACCTATAGAGAATGTGGCCAGGGAAAGACAGAATTTTTGATAAGAGGGGCTTGTTGCCTTTCCTATTGTAACATCTATTTTACATTATATTACAGCCTTCATGATAATAACTCCTTCCTGAAACAGATCTTTTATTTTAAATTCTTTAGGCAGTTTGGGAGGAGAAATTCAAATGTTCTTCCTGAGTTTTCTGTGTCTTTGTTGTATTCAGCTTGAAATAATCTGCATACTGCACCCAGCATCTTGGGGTGGCCTGCTCTGAGCACCATCACTCCTCAAATTAATCCCTGGGCTTATTTCACCATCAGTGAACAACTCCTATAACAGACATTATGGGCTGAAGAGAACATGCTGCCTAGTAGTACTAGAGTGTGCTATTTACTCAAGGGAATGCTGTCTCTCAAAATGCTGAATTTAAAAAAGAATGAGTGGAGTCAGTGATCATGGGGGAAGGTAACATTGCTTTTCTACAGAAATCAAAGTGTCACAAAAATTAAGATCCACAGATGATTCCATTGTGGAAACGGAGTTCTAAAGAAGCAATATAAAAGCTGATAGAATTTTTGGTCTCATTGACAAATAGTTATCTTCAAGAATATGCTAAGTGAATATTCAAAGAGATGATTGTTTTTCAGATATGTTGTGTCTTCTTTAGTTCACTTTCTGGACTGTATGTATGATAGAAGGAAATAAACTTACTTTTACTATATTATTTAGTAAAATGTTAATACATTTGCAGTATTCACACTGTGTACATCGTGGAAACTGTTAATATAAAAAGAATCCTGAGTTAGGAAAGGAAGGTGAATGATACTATTGTGAAAAACAATGTTGTATTGTGAACACATTAAATTCATCACAGAATATTTTAATTTAATCCTACTTGATGTGCGGTTTTTAGGTAAGTAAAGCATAGTAATCAAGGGCACAGGCTTTGAAGTCCTACTGCCAGGGTCCATATTCTGGCTCAAAACACTCACTAAATTATGTGACTGTGGAAAAAGTATTAAACCTCTCTGAGCCTCTATCTCCTCATGTTAGGTCCAGGGAAATAATGCAAAGTGTTTAAAGAAGGATACATACAAAGTACTAACAACAATACCTGGCACAACTCAATAAATATCATCTTTTAATATTCTTTAATAATTTTATTTAATTCCAAAATATTCTTAAATGCAATATGGCTATTCTTGGAAAGGGAAAAAATATATTATTAATAATTTATTTTATTATTTCTTCTTTCAGATGCATGGGTAATATACAAAGAATACATGAACAAAAATAACATACAGTTAAAATGGATAAACAACAAAAAACTTTATGTAAAAACAGAGGATTTTGTTGAATTTGAATGTAAATGGCCACATAAAGCAACGACATCAACATAATCATTTTGAGTAATCTGTCAGGAAGGGAAGTTTGAATATCTCGTATGTGCATGAAACAAGCACAGTTTCTCTGACTGTATTCCTAAAAGTAATCCCACCCATATGCTATAAGTATCGATTATGTAGTCAATTCTGTAGTTATCGTTCTTATTCTTTAAAGGGCTGTTTATCTCAGTTTTATTTAGAATCCTAGATTTTCAAAAGTTCACAAATTTATAAGCTGAGACAGCAAGGCTTCACTTATTAGGAGGACTGTATTATACCTGGGCAAATCACAGTACCGGGTCTCCTATTCATATAATACCCACAGAAAGAGACTATGTGCCCTCACTTCAGTACTTAATTCATCTAACCTCTTCAAATTGTTTGAAATTAAAAGATAACTTCAAGGCTTTCTGAGTTGCGGGAGATCAAAATTTGGCCACCCTGAAATATATCTCTTTACCTTGATTAATTTCTCTGAAAGAAACTTTAACCTTCCCCCAAAGTTATGCCTAAAAGTGACAGATTGGGAGGGTTCTTGCTGAGCCCATTCTGTTCAAAGTTCTGTTTACCAAATATTTACATTTGTAAAGATATCTCCCTCTGTGTAGTGGGAAGAGGTGGGGATGACCTTATCTGTGAAAACTCTTATCAGTATGGAAGGAGAGAACTTAAATCTACATACTCTTGATTACTGTGATTTCTGTCTCTCTGGCCACATTCTCTATAGGTTGCCCTGCAAAGAATTGTCTGACAAATATTGACATTTCCCTCTCCATAGGAATTGTCTTCTTTCCCTGTGAAATCCCAAACCACTACCACCCCCAACATCCTCCTTTGTCTTTAGCTGAAGATGGTATTTAAAATGATAATTGCTGCTATTGTGTTGAGAAACTCAGTTTCCCTGGTTTCTCCCAAGTATACATGTTACTAAACTTGGTATAATTTTCTCCTGCTAACCTGTTTTTTAATTATTTGGCCAGCCATAAGAACCTTAAGGGAAAGGGTGGAGGGGGATTCTCTCTCTTCCCTGACAGACTCAACTTTGTTTCAGAGGAAATGGAGTAGTTATGGTAATCTCTATCTTTGTATTATTACCATTTCATAAAAATACAAAAACTTCACCACTTATGCTTGCAGCAAGTGTTAATAAGTATTTATAAGTCCTCTAATGTGAGCATAACTATCCATCAAATACTAAATACCCCTTAAAGGGTTAAAGAAAACTGAAATTTACTCAAATCCTAGTGTAGAGCTTCTAATATAGTCAAGAGATGATATACACACACAAAAAGGTAACTGATTATAAGTGAAAATTATTAGGTTGCAATATTGCATTTATAGAATTATCTAGATCTGTAGAAACGGTTAAAGAAGAAAGATTGAGAGGAAATACAAATGATGGCTGTAATAATTCCACATGGTTTGAGGTTAATAGTTTTAAGAAATTAGAATACTTCCCAATTCTTTATGTTTCCTGTGCTTTACAATTTTTCATGTTGAATATGTATTACTTTTATAGTCAAAAGAGAGTTATCAAGAACTGTGATTAGAGATGAAGAAAATACAAGAGGAGAGTGTAAAGACCCTGTAGGTCATGGTGCAGACTTCATGCAATGGCTTCATTATTTTTTGATGTACCATAATTTGGGAAATACTGAATAGGAGGCTTTAGAAATATACTTTGGATGTTCTTGTATTTTAGGTAGTGATGGGGAAGAGGGAGAATCCCCCTCTGCCCTTTCCCTTAAGGTTCTTATGGCTGGCCAAATAATTAACAAGACAGGTTAGCAGGAGAAAATAATACCAAGTTTAATAACATGTATACATGGGAGAAACCAGGGACACTGAGTGTCTCGACACAATGGCAGAGATTCTCGTCTTAAATACTATCTTCAGCTAAAGACAAAGGAGGATGTTGCAGGTGGGTGGTGTTTTGGGATTTCAGAGGGCTAGAAGACAATTTACATGGAGAGGGAAATGTAAATGTTTGTCAGACAATGCTTTGCAGGGCCACCTATAGAGAATGTGGCTGGAGAGACAGGAATTATAGTAATCAAGAGTATGTAGATTTAAGTCTTCTTCCGTCCTGATAAGAGTTTTCACGGATAAGGTCATCCCCCCCGCTTCCCACTACACAGAGGGAGATACCTTTACAAATGTAAATATTTGGTAAACAGAACTTTGAAAAGAATGGGCTTAGTGAGGACCCTGCCAGTCTGTCCATACCCAGAGTTAAATTCCTTCAGGCAGTTGGTCGGGGAGGTCAAATGTCCATTAGAGAAAATAATCAAGGTAAAGTGACATATTTCAGGGTGGCCAAATTTTCATCTCCCACAGTAGCATTTCCCAGTTAAAATATTTTTTGGCCAGAAGTTTTTATTGTTTTTTGTTTTTAAGTATCTATGAAAAGATAACTACCAACACACGTGAAAATTAAGGCTTAAAATTACCAAGACCATGGATTTCGCAATGGATTCTTAGATATGACATCAAAAGCAGAAGCAAGAAAAGAAAAAATAGATAAATTGAACTTCATCAAAATTGAAAACCTTTGCGCTTCAAAGGACACCATACAGCCAATGAAAGTACAGCATACAGAGTGGGAGAAAATAGCTGCAAATCTTATATATGATAAGTACTTGTATCTGGAATATAAAAAGAACCCCTACAACTCAAAAGAAAAAGAAAAATAATCCGATTGAAAAATGAGCAAAGGATCTGAAGAGACATTTCGCCAAAGAAGATGTACAAATGGCCAATAAGCATGTGAAAAGATGCTTAACATCATTAATACCTAAGTAAATGCAAATCAAAATCACAATGAGATACTGCTTCACATCCAGTAGGATGGCTATAATCAAAGTTAGATAGTAGCAAGTGTTGTTAAGGATGTGGACAAATTGGAACCCACATGCACTGCTGATGGGAATGTAAAATGGTGCACTCAATTTGGAAAACAATCTGGCACTTTCTTGAAAAGTTAATCATAGAGTTACCATTGACTCGGCAATCCACACCTAGATGTATACCCAAGAAAAATGAAAACTTATGTCCACAAAAACATTGCACATGAATGTTCATCACAGAATTATTCATAACAGATAAAAGTAGAAACAATCTTCTAAACAATAGAATATTGTTTGGCCGTAAAAAAAGGAATGAGTTCTATTACATACTATAACATGGATGAATCTCAGAAACATTATGCTAAGTGAAAAAATCCAGTCACAAAAGACTATATATTATATGATTCCATTTATGTGACAAGCCCAGAATAGACAAATATATAGAGACAGAACGTAGATCAGTGGTTGCTTAGGGCTGAAGTAGAGGGGGTGGCAGCTGACAGGTAAAAGTGATAAACACTCTAAAATTGATTGTGGTGATGATTGTACAACTCTGGGATTATACCAAAAAACATTGAATTGTACATTTTAAATGAGTGAATTATATGGTATGTGAATTATATCTCAATAAAATGATTCCATAAAACACAGTGGTCAACACTTTAAAATCATGAGAAACACTGGGAATTAAAAACTTTTTAAAAAAAATTAAGATAGTATCAGAATTTATAAGGAATTTATACTAACTCAACGATTGATGGGATTGAATATAAAAAATAAGAACTTGTAACTCACACTTGCTGCCTATTAACATGACTGACCTCTTGGTTAGGAAGACTGCTGGTAAAAGTTTTGTTTCTCCTCCTCAATTCTGAGGGGGAAGCCTTGAAAGGAAACTATTACCTTTTTTTATGACAAGCATAGGTACAGAAGATATGAATAAACATTTCTATGTAACAATTTTTGAAACACCTAAAGTCAACAATTGTTAACATTTTACCCTCTTTGCTTTATGAACCTACTCAGCTAACTATCCAGCTACATAAATCCATCTATCTTCGTCTATACACTTTCATTGAACCAAATCCAAATAAGTTGCTGACATTATGAAAATTCATCATGTCATATTCAACATTTTCAATATGCATTTTTCTTTTTTCTTTTTGCTTAAAGAAGATTGGCCCTGAGCTAACATCTGTGCCTATCTTCCTCTATTTTGTGTATGGGATTCCACCACAGCATGGTTGATGAGTGGTGTGTAGGTCCACGCCCGGATCCGAACCTGCAAATCCCTGGCCTCTGAAGTGGAGCACACAAACTTAACCACTACGCCACTGGGCCAGTCCCTCAATATGCATTTTTAAAAATCCTAAGAATAGGAATTCTTCCATGAAAGATGGATTGCATTATTTTGGCTCCATCCTCTTCTTGGTAGCAACTATAAATACTTGAAAATGTTTGTAAAATCTGTCGGAAGGTAGCAGTGTGCTACTAAGACATTTAAGAATTGTAGCGCCAAGATTTAAGAGAGCATGAAAGCCCAGAGGCATCACCCCAGGGTTTAGGAGTTACTTTTCCTCCTGAAGCAATTGCTGATTTAAAAGTAGTGGTAAAAGGACTAAGATGAGCCTAGCTATCAACAGACCCTGGGGTTTAGAAAAGCAAACATTGGTTTCTGGAGGCTGTCAGAGAACAGAGAACTCTAGAGGCTTGAAAAATAAGAGTAGATGAGAACCAGGTATAGACCAGCCCACCTAGGGACTGAAGTCCAGCTCGAAACCACATCAGTGTAAGTTGGATAAAGGTGATGCGAGATAGTGAGTGTTTCTAGCCTAGTTGTCAGCTAGGAGCAAAGTAAATTTGCTATTGAGAAGATAACATCATTCAGAGCCTTATATTATGTCTAAATTTTCATATATCATGTCCTCAACAGATTCTTTAAAAGTAAAAAGAGACATTTTTTAAAGGAGAATAAAACAGACCATAAAGCACATCTACGACTTCTGCTTCCAAAATGCACAAGTAAGCTTCTAAGAGGTAACAACTATAAATTCTGCACAAAATCCAAACTAATCACCAATCAAAACCAGAAAACCAAATACACAGATGCATAGCAGAACGAAAAACAGCATGCAGAGTCTGGGTGGGAGTATTTAATTGAAAGAAGACAAGGGAGCTAGGTGAGTCTCCCAGTTTCACAGGTTGCTGCCTGAGAGAAGTCTGCAGTCAGCATCCCTGCAATGCAGTTAAACCTTTGATTTTTTTTTTTTTAAAGTCCACAGCCATCTAGCCAGTGGAGCCAGTAAAGAGAGTATGGGGCAATCATGTCTACTGAAAAAGGAGAGAAGAGGGAAGATCAGACTAGAGACAGCAAAAAAAGGACCCCAAATTTTGTGTATAAATTCTACACAAGTCTCCAAATGATTCTTAAATATCTATGTGTTGGGCAGATTCAAAGCAACCCGGACAAGGATTAAAGAACTGAAATAAGATACGAGCTGCCACCCCAATATCAGAGTGTTCAGTCTGAGCCAACCAAGTTGTTAAGAAAATTTGAGGAATGGAAGAGACTCTAACCTTTGCCGTAAACCAAGGAGAAGGCCATATGTGGAATAAGACGTAGATGCAGAGGCTGAGGGGGAGGTGAGTATAAGGAGAAAAGCAAGAAAGAGAGAAGACAGAACCTGCCTCTGACAGGAGGCACAGTATGAAGCTTAGGCCATGACTCTGCTATCCAGTCTTCCTAAATTATTGTATATAAGATAGGAATTAGGAATTCAGGCCAAAGAATTATTAAAGTAGATTGAATGAACCAGGCTAGGATTGGGGGATGTAAACATAACACAGTTCCCTCTTTCAAGGAGGTGAAGTTCTTGTACGGAAGACATTCACGAACCTGTCGACGTAAATAATCCATAATCAATCTATAAATCAAAATTGGGGTGAGTTTATTATGAGCCAACTTTTGAGGACCATAGCCTGGGGCCTTCCTTCCCCAAGGAAGGGCACTGAAGAAGTGGGGTGTACAGAGCTGTTATATACCGTCAAAGAGCATGTATCACATAGGATTACAATGTCCCTTTTACAATAGCCACAAGATTGTCCTGCTAGATTGCCCTGCCAGAATAGCTATTGATGGACACATCGGGGAGCAGGTCTGCTGTCTCGATGGGTGTGGCTGGTGTGCGGTCTGTTGTCTCGAGCTGGGTGGTCCCAGAATGACTGCAACAATCAAATCCTAGCCTAGGGAGAAAAGCTTATCCTTAAGGAAATGCCAGTGTGAGGGAAGTTGCATCCTTATCTTAAGGGCATTTACTCTTCTCTTTGGAACACGCAAAGCAGATACACAATGCAGGCAATAGGACCTTTTGGAAAAACAAACTCAGGCTGAATTAGTTTTACCCCAAATGTCTTCCTCATGTGCTCCAGTATATCCCACTGCTTGCCATTTATCTATCAAACCGATGTTTTCAATGAGAAATGCTGTAACGTGTGCAGGTTGCTGTGGGAGGGTAGATGAAGGACGTCTCCAATTTGGAGGAAGGAGAGTCAGGAAGCACTTTCTGAAGGAGATGGCTGTGATCCGAGTCTAAACTGCTGAGTAGGAGGGGGTAGGATGGGTACCACATTCTGGTCAGAGGAAATCAAATTACCAAAGACTACAGAGATGAAAAACATTTTGTTTGAAGAGAAATAGCAATCAAATTGATATTATAGAGCATAAATAGATATTATGGAGCACACTGGAACAAGGACTATGTGATAGAAAAGAGATAACTTACGGAGGGCCTGTGTGACAAGATAAAAAACTTGGGCTTTTCCTGATGGGAAAGCAGAGACTTTGCAGGATTTTAAGTAGAATAGGATTGAGAAAAAATTTCCTTTTTCTTTTTTCACTTTACTTTTGTGTATATTTGAAATTTTCCGTAATCATATATAAAAATCTTTTTCAATGCCTAAAACAACAAAGGTTTGTTTCTCATTAGCACATCACATCTATTTCAGGTTGGGGGCTCTGATCTGAGTTGATCTCACTCAGTCCATCTGGTGGTCCATGCCGGGGGAAAGGAACGTGTCAAACAAATCTCACACGAGCCATTAAGGAAAGCCCCACAATATATCACCAGGCCTGACTTCAAAGGGCTGGGAAGTGAGTTTTTTGCTCTCCTTCTCACTCAAATGACCTCTCCCATAATCCACTGCCAATGCCAAGCAAAGGGTCGATTATGTGCCATTAGATACTCCTGACCAGGCGACTGAGATGCATTTGTATTTAGTAGATTATTCTGAAAGTAGTGTGAAGCATGGATTAGAGAAGAAACAAGACTAGTGGCAGAGAGGCAAATCAGGAGTAGGGTATTTTATAAGGCCAGACGTGAGGTGATGAAAACGTGAACCAGAGCAGCAGTAGTGAAAATGAAGAGAACTGCAAATTCAAGAAATATTTGGGAGATGAAATGAACTGGACAATGATTGAATTAAAGGGGACCAAGGACAAAATGAAGACAGGAATCCAGGACAAATGTCAGGTTTATGACCTTGATGAATTGGTAAATGATGATGTCTGTAGTGAGAGGAGAATGCATGTGTGTTTGGTGGGTGAGTGTAGAATAAATTCAATTTATAATATTTCATTTTAGGCTATATATGAGCCTGAATCTCTGAGCAGAGGTTCAGGAAAGGATGTGGATTGAGAAGAATACAGAGCAGATGATGGGACCCTGAGTAAGTTCAAGGTTATTTAACGGAAGGAAGTAGGAGCCAAAAGCCTGTGACCAAGGACGAGAACACAGGTCAAAGAGAAAGAAGCATCGTCAGGACAAAGTGCGGGGATGGGAGCTAAGGAAAGACGGTTGCAAAAAAAAAAAAAAAAAAAAAAATGAAAGTACCTAACACAAATAACCCCTAACATACAGAAAAACCCATTTAACACATTACCCCCAACTATTATATAAAAGATAACATGAAAAGGATGAGGCAATCTGTGCTTAGCTGTCAAGGCACAGTCACCAGCATTTCTTATAAAGGTTCTTATCTTAAATGCAACCATTTGAAACTCCTGTAGATCTCACATGAAACTCCACACACCTCTGACAAAGCTCTACTCTCCTAAAGCTTCAAAACAGAGGCTTAAATCTATGCCTGTATTGATTTTTAGGAGGGAGGAGGGCGAAAGGGATAATTCGGCACATGTGTGTGGTGATGGGTTGTAATTAGTATTTGGGTGGTGAACATGATGTAATCTATGCAGAAATAGAAGTATAATGATGTACACCTGAAATTTATACAATGTTATAAACCAATGTTACTGCAAGAAACAAAAAATTAAAAAAAAAAGAAAAAAGGAAGGAAGGAATAGTCACTATTCACTGTAGCAGAAACACATAGTAAAATGAAGGCTGAGACGTACAGGTGTTCCCTCAATTTTCCAGATGAGAATAAATTGAATAATGGGGCAAGAGACCAATTTGCAGTGAGTTGAGGAGTTATTTACTCCACATCATTTCTTGTTATTTATATTTGTGTTTATCTGCATCTTTCTTCATTTGTCTATTTTGCTATCTTTAAAAAAAAGCCGATTTTTATTTACTTACTCTTTTTATGTTTCCTATTTCATTAAGGTTTCTGTTTATTTGGGTTAATTTCTTCCCTTTTCTCTTTGGCTTTACTTATTTTTCTTTCTCTAGCTTTCAGATTTGGTTGTTTAATCCATTTATTATTATTTTTATATTAATTCACATATATTTTTCAAGCTAATAATTTCTCTCTGAGTACATTTAGCTCTAGCCAGTAAATTCTATGTAATGTTTTCATTATTTTTTTCTAGAAATTCTGCAATTTTTGTTTATAGTTCCATTTTGACCTGAGTTGTTTAATACAAAATTTGTACATTTTTAGGGAGAATGACCTTTTTATTTTGCTTAAGTTGTAAATGTATTGCACTATGATCAGAGAACATTGCTTATATTAATCTATTTGGAATTTAGATTTTCTTTATAGCCTAACATACATGGCCAGTTTTCATGACTGTTTCATGTATGCTGGAAAATAAAGTATATTCTTTATTATTAGGGTACAGAATTGACATAAATCCTTAAGATATATCTTATTGATTATTTGCTAGAATCTTCTATATCCTTTACTTATATTTTATTCACTTGAAGTATTTTAGATTAAAAAATTTACTAACTTGCCTTCTTACTACCTGTCTTATATGGTTTCTGCTTTATAAAATTTACTGCTGTATTAATTCCTGTATAGATATTCATAACTGAATTGTGTCTTATTTTGCAGTTGAAGCTTCTTTGACTCATTTACTGCTTGTGGCAGCATATCCACCTTGTCAAGACTGGCATCCTTGTCGTTCTTTTTGTTTGAATTTGTTGTACTTTTACCTGATTTTTTAAAAATATGTGGTATAATACACATATCATATAATTTACCACCCTAACCATTTTTAACTGTACAGTTCAGTGGCATTAAATACACGCACGTTGTTATGCAACCATCACCACTGTCCATCTTCAAAACTGTTCTTATCTTGGAAAACTGAAACTGTAGACATTAAACAGAAACTCCCTTTCCACTCCTCCTCCCAGGCCCTGGCAACCACTATTCTACTTTCTGTCTCTATAAATTTGACTACTCCAGGTACCTCATATATGTGGAATCATACAATATTTTTCCTCTTGTGATTGGCTGATTTTACATAACATAATATCTGTAAGATACATCTATGTTGTAGTATGTTAGAATTTCCTTCCTTTTTAAGGCTGAATTGTATGTATAAACTACATTTTGTTTATCTATTTATCTGTCAATGGACATTTGGGTTGTTTCTACTGTTTGGCTGATGTGAATAATGCAGCTATGAACATAGGTGTACAAATATCTCTTTGAGTCCCTACGTTCAATTCCTAGAAGTAGAATTGCTGGATTGTATGTTCATTCTATTTTTAATTTTTTAAGGAACTATCACACTGTTTTCCATAGTGGCTACACAATTCTCTATTCCCACCAAGAGTGCACAAGTGTTCCAATTTCTCCACATCCTTGCCAATAGTTAAATTATCTGCTTTTTGATAGTAGCCATCCTAAACGGTGTTAAAATGGTATTTTATTGTGGTTTTGATTTGCATTTCCCTAATGATTAGTGATGTTGAGCATCTTTTCATGTGTTTATTGGCCATTTGTACATACTCTTTGGAGAAGTGACTATTCAGATCCTTTGTTCTTTTTTAAAGTGGGTTGTCTTTTTATTTTGACTTATGATTCTAGACACAATCCTTTATCACAAGTGTGATTTGCAAATATTTTATCCTATTCCATTGGTTGCCTTCTCACTCTTGATTGTGTCCTTTCTTTTCCTGTTAACTATTCTGAAGAACTTAGTTTTAGTTGTGTCTTTCATACATTGAGTGGGGTTTTGCATTGCAGCTCAATTAGAAAATCTTTTTCTCTTATAGTAGGTGAGTTAAGCTCTTTCAGTTTGTCATAACTACATATTATTTGTGTAGTTTTCCAGTTTTTCACCATGTGGTCCCTTTGTTCATTATGTTGTTGCTGCAGCTATTGTTTTTCTATCTATTTTGCTATTTAGAAAGGAATGTATTTTTTCAGGTAGTTATCTTTATGCTAATATCTTTTAATCATACCCTATTCCCACAAGTTTTGGACAATGTCTATTTGTCTCTATCATGAGAAATACATAAAATTCACTTAGAACTTGTTCCTTCCTTCCCTTTCCCTTCTTTTCCTATATTATCTAATTTTATTGAATGTTAATATCTTTCTTGGTGTTTATGCTTGTTTGTTCGTTTATATACTTAGAATTATACTATTTCATTTCAGCTTTAAATTATATTATTTGACTGCCTCCTATAACCTATGAAGGAAGGAATGGAGGGAGGAAGGAAAGAAGAAAGGAGAGAAGGTCAGAAAGAAGGTAGAAAGGAAGGAAATGAGGAAGATAGAAAATTGAAAAGTCCATGAATAAGAGAATAATTAAGTGAACTATGTTACCTCCAGCTTATAAAATACTATTCAGATATTATAAAGAATAAGATCAATCCATGTGAATTGGTATGGTGATAGGTCTATAGTATATCAAGTAAAAATGAAAGTCTTGGAACAATATATACAGTATGATATGCAATATGTATCCCCTTTAATATATATAAATAAAAATATGCATGTGTGTATATAAATACATATTTAAGTGTGTATATTTACATCTGAAAGATACAGAGCAAATTCTTTACAGTGATAATCTCCGGACTGAAGAGTAGATCTGGGGTACTGGGAGGAATAAAAAGAATGTTCATTCTTTATCCTATTTACATTTGTATTGTTTGAACTGTCCTATGATGTCAAAAGAGTTGCTCTCATATTTGAGAAAAATAATAAATTATTTTAAAATTGTAATACTTAAAATATCTGGTTATAGAAAAATTTACTTGATGTTAAGTAAATATGTAAACTGAATTTTTATTTTCTCATAAGCTGTTTTCGAAGTATATAAAAACAAATTAAAATCCTTGTCATAGTGAAGCTTGCATAGTAACTAGCCTTCAATTTATATTTGAGAAGAAGTATGTTAGGAAACTACTTCTCAGTTCGAGGTAGACTTTTTACACTCTCCAGTTACTCCAGTTTTTCTCCAAAGGAATCATGCTGAGTTTCCCTGAATTCAGTTTTAATGTGCAATGTATTCCAGCGTTTTGATCTTTCCTTTTTAAATGAAGAAATAGGCAGATATCTATCAATTCTTAACTTCCCTTTGAAAAATTAAAGTTTCTCTCTGCAGAACTGGGCAGCACCCTTTTAAGCTTTGGAATCCCCCAGGGCAATCACCATGTTAGCAATTCTTGGATCTTTGACAGCATCCCTGTACTACAAGGGTCGCAAATCACCTAAGCAAAGTTTGCTTTTGTATTCATCATGATAAAAATTATCTTACAACATACAGTTCTCTAAAAAGCAAAATGGTCATTGTACCATTATTCTCAACACCTCACACATCTAATTAAAGTGATAGTTCAATGAAACAGTTACAGTTTGCCAAATCAACCTGCAGAATTGTGCTTCTTTGTCAAGCAATCCTTTACTTCTGCTATCCTCTCATTCTCTCTCCACATGACTTTTCTCAACTTTCTCTGGTCTCCAAATCCTTTAACTTCTCTCCCCAAATATCCTTCCACATTCTCAGCAGGTGACTTCCCATCCTTCACAAAGGAAATACAAAACATGACGTGAATCACCTCATTCCAGCCACACACTCAGTCCCCCCTTCCAGCCAAGAGCCATTCTCTACTTGTGCTTAGGACCTATCTCTTCTCACTTTTCCAGGAAACCTCTGCCATCTATTATACAATATTTTCCCCATATCTTCCACTGTCCTTCTTTACTGACCCACTCTCATTTAATTTGAATATGCTCGAATTTCTCCCATCTTACTCAAAAAGAACTCCTTTATTATGCTGTCTCTTCCTCCATTCCACCCTACCTCTCTCCCTTTCACTGTCACACTTAATGCCAAGCTCACTACATTCATGTCTCTCTTTTTTTGTACCTTACACTTCTTCCTCAACCTGCTCCCATCTCAATTTCATGCTTAACGATGCTGTTCCTTTCAAGTATCCCAACAGCATTTTCAGTCCTCATCTCTTCCGGTTTTCATTCGACCAGTCCAGCCATTCCTTATCAACTTCTTTTGTTATACCTTTTCCTATACCCAATCACTAAACTTTGGATACCCTCAAAACCCTGAACTAGGCCTACTTCTAACCTCACCCTGATAAACTCATCTAGTACCTTAGTTTTAATCAATGTTTACTAACTGATGACTCCAAATTAGGCACAGTAGACTGTTCTGATGTCCAGGTTTATATAAACTCCCACAGATTGGGTTCCCAGGGAAGCAGGCTATGAGATGGAAATTAGCAGCCAAGATGGTTTTTAGGGCATTCTCTTAGGATCCACATGTGTGGAAGGGAAAAGAAGGAAGCAGGATGGGAGAAGTTGAGCTGTAAAGAACTTTCAACCAGTGGTGTCAGCCAACTCCATGGAGGGCTCTGCAGCTTGGATCGCCCTTTAAAGTTGTTCTGAGTTGGGGTGAGGGGGGATTTTCTTTATAACTCCTGTTGACCAGTCACTGATGTGTGCCACCCTTGGAAGGAGTTGTGACCTTGGGAGAAAAAGTTCTCTCCAGCTGAGGCAACCACCTTAGGGAGCTGATAATTGAGAGCTCCCAGCACCCAAGAATAAGTCTTTTGTTTTTGAAGGGAACCTGGGTGGTTCATCACAGCATTGACCACAAGAATCAACTGCTTACCAAATATTTTTTCTTGGCTATCCCTGAGATACCTCAAAAATAACATTTCCAAAACTAAAATCTTCATGCTAATCCCCACTCCTCACTTTGCTTCTCTCATCACACTTAGACGACCATCCCATCCATTTATTCAAGCTGGAAACCAAGGAGTCCTCCTGAACTCTTTTCTCTGCCTCACGCCCAGCCCATATCTAATTAATTCCCAACATTGTGATTTCACATCCTAAATATCTCTTGTCAGTTGACTTTGCACCATCTCTGCTACTTCATCCAGTGTAAATGACCACGTTATTTTGCTTGGATGATGGCATTATTTTCCTTAGTGGTTTCCCTATGCCTACACTTTTCTTCCTCCACATCAGTCTCTCCTTAATGCAGTCAGTAGTGTCTTAAAAAATCACTATAAGCATCTCATTTCAATCAGTGACTTCCAAAATCTTTAATTTGGCCTGAAAAGGCCTTCATCATCAGGCCCCCAGTCTCTCTAGGTTTACCTTGCTCCACTCACTTTGCTCCTCTCCACTCAGTCCATACTGGACTTTTGTTAGCTTCTTGGAAACTCCATGTTCTCTGCTGTTTTCCATATGTTCCTCCCTCTACCTGAAATTCTTTTCTTTTCTCCCATCAAGTCTCAGCCTATATATCACTTCCTCAGAGAAGCCTTTCTTGAACACCCAGGACTAGGCTGTATCTCCTGGTGTTCACTGCCAAAGACAGTGTCTTTCCTGGCACACCTCGTCTTGTAAAGATGCATTTAATCTCTTTCTTCTCCACCAGAGCACAAGCTCCATAACTGTAGAAGATGTGTTTTATTCATTGTTTTACCTCCAGTGCTTAGCATAATGCCTAGCATATGGTGTGTGCTCAATATTTGGTTTGTGTGGGCCTCCCTCTTGGAATGTCTTCTCTAGTCTTGTAAACCTTAGACTCTTTTCCCAGGAAGCTTCCTATACCCCATCTCACCAAAAAAGTTCATTACTGCCTCCTCCGTGCCACCACTTTACTTTGTACATGCTTCAATTGTCACACTTTTCACACTTCCATTTCTTTAGCATTTGGAGTTTACAGATTGGCAGCTAGTGAGCCACATTGCTCACAAAATTTTTTAAGTTCTCCCCTCCACATATAAGAATCAGTAGATTTCACAATAAACAAATTAGAAGATATGGCAATACTGGATACATATTCCCACATGAAGGTTACCGACTTTGAGCAAAGCTTCTGCTTCCTGGGGTATAGCAGGTGCCCAGCATTGTTGATCAATGGATTGTTTGATGAATTAATTGGAAACTATTAATACTTTTTTTTCTACTTACAAAACTTTATGGACCATTGCTAAATTACTTTTAAAATGCAGAAATCCACATTTAAATACTAACTGCTAGAAAGTAAATTAGGAAGTTAGGAAGCTACTCAGGTTAAACCGAACATGCTATCGTCAGTCCACCAGAAATGTCACTAGACCTGCCACACTCATCACCCACGTATTATGTCTGGCCTCCTGGCCATTTGACTTTACAACCATAGTACAACTTTAACTCTTCTACTAAACTGAGTAGTTCCTTGCTTTGTGAGTTCCTTGAAATAATGAGCTGAATTTTATTCATCTCTGAATCCTGCATTACCTAGCATGTTTCATGTGATATGGCAGGTGCTCGATATTGTTTATTAATAGATTGATTGATGAATTAATTGAAAAATATTAACATTTTCCTACTGATATTGAATTTCAATCAAAATTCAATTTTATGGGATCCACTGTGGAAAACTACTGTAGGAGATTCATTAAAATAATGAAGATGAACTCAAGGACAGTTCTAAAACATACATGTCTAACACTGAATGAATTAATATTTAGTCCCCAGAGTTAGGACCAGCTGTGGCTTCATTTCCAGAAGAAGCTATCTTATAGCTCAACAGTAGAAAACTATAACTTGGGGGTTTGAAGAATATTGTCATACTGAGAAAATAAAATTTTGAGTAAGATGAACTGAATAGCTTCTGGAGAGGAAAATATGACGTTCTAGTAGCAACAACCAGTGGTAATAGGGGTCCCACTACCCAGTGGTGCTGTTGCATGTGCTTATGAATGAACTGTAATAACCACTAGAAGTATAACTGTTACTTCAAACTGAAAAGTGACAATGTGGCTATTTGAAGTCTCTAATAGATATTAATAATATTGACACTGTCATTTTTTTTGGTGCTTTTAGGACCCATGATTTTAGATTTTACAATTTGCATGATTCCAACAATTACCTAACTTAAAAAAATTACTTGAAAGTATAAAATATAAAAATGGCAAGGGTTATTCTTTTTTTTTAACCATGTTTCTTGGACAACATTTTAACACGTGCATAGTTCACTACTTCACAAACAATTTGATTATTAACCTTGTAGCTAATATTAAAGTTAATTTTAAAAGTTCTTTACATTTAGAAAGTCTGAAGGGTAGTCTAGTTTGCATTTAATAAAGTAAATCCTCTAATATAATGTATAGTTTCTTATCTTTACTGTGTTTGGTCCTTTAATATTGACATAAAGAATGAATTAAAAGTAATGAAAAACCCTAATATTAATGAAGATGATAAAGACAAATGTAATGTTTTGCACATATATTGAAGACAACAATATAGCCCAGTGAATGGCCATTAGGAAACAGAAATATATTCATGTGTAGATCAATTTTTTAACAGATGGAAGACATGCAATAAAGATTAGGTTACATGTTAAATCTTCCAAATTAGAAATGAAGCAACATGCTCTGGCTTTTATTTATAAATAAAGAAAATGTTCAGCATAAACAATTTAGATTCAAATATTCAAGCAAGTAAAAGCATAGAGGTTCTTAATTCAACATTTTTCTTCTAAAAATTTTGTTCTATAAATGATTTTATGATGTGTCGAAATACTGTTCTTCTTTCTGCCATAAATTTTTATGTCCTTAAGGGTTCTTGATAAGACAGCATGCTTGTTGAGAAAGAGAGAGGGAGAGAGAGAGACAGAGAGAGACTTGAAATAAGCATCGTTTCTGGTCAAGTATTTATTACAATCTTAGCCCTTCAACATTTCATGTAATTAGTCATAGTTTTAACTGGTACTGAGAAAAACAAGTAACCATTCTTGATAAATTATACCACCAATTCATTTTTAAAAACTCAATGTCATTTACTGCACTAACCCCATTTTTTTACAATTTTTTCTAAGTTATTTGCTTCTTTTTCTCTTGGAAATGAGAAATCCAAGATACACCAAAACATTTAAGTAGCATAATAA
This sequence comes from Ceratotherium simum simum, assembly GCF_057802395.1. Classification (NCBI taxonomy): domain Eukaryota; kingdom Metazoa; phylum Chordata; class Mammalia; order Perissodactyla; family Rhinocerotidae; genus Ceratotherium; species Ceratotherium simum. The sequence goes on from NC_141935.1 coordinate 5,829,383, forward strand.
AATTTTTCTACCTGACTTTACCACAGTTAAAATAAAAAATGAAAAAAGTTTTCCACCCACGTGTGTTTTATGAACGTTTTTTTCTAGAGTGTTCAAAGTATCTAAAAAGCTGTCCTTATGTAGTTCATTGTTTACAATTACTGGAACAGTACCACATGCACTTTGCCATAAGTTGTTTTTTTAATATTTTTAGTTTAACATAAAGTAAAATTTCCACTTTATGCTGTATCTTCAAAAGGGTCAAAATCCTGATACTATAAAATAATTACATCATTTTATCATATTATTGTAATATTTTTCTAAAAATTATAATTATTTTCCATTCATCAAGAAGTAGAAAATATATTTATTAAATTGTCATATAGGAATCACTTCAGTAAGTGATTCTAAATTCTTATATAGAAATGTGCTCTTGAAAATAAATACCATAATTTTAATCCTTATTAACATGCTCTTCTAACAGTAGAAAGATTTGTACAACTGTGTTTCCAATATTTATTATTTACATATGAACTTATACTCTGGAGTGGGAGAAAATGTGATTTTATATCTCAAAATGCATAGGTTAATTTTTGCACATTTAAATATTCCACACATAAATTGATTTATTTACCAAATTGCCAACGTGTCGCAAATATCAAATAGCAAACAATGCTTTGACTTCAGACAACTCAGAAAGCTTGTTGAGTATTACTTGTTAAGTAATATCTCTACAAGTTTGCTTGGTTTAAAAAAAACAAAAAAGAAAGAAAATGATTTCTTCCTTTATAATGACCGTAAAGTAGAGTGTTGTAGAAGCTAATGTTTCTGAAATTTATAACATAATGAATCTCTTGAATAACAATCTAACCAAAAAAATTAGTTGTAGGCACAAGCCTCTTCTTACCTTTCTCTTTGAAAACATCTTGGATAGTTTAACTGCCCTCTGTCACATTGCACTCTAGATTCAGATCTGATAATAGGTAACTCAACTATATATGTATCTCTCCTACAAAGAAAATCAATATACTCGCCATGAAGAATATATGGTCTATTGTCAAAATTCCATTTCAGCAGTAAATTATTCTTTTCCATTTCAACAAAAGATAATGTGCAAGGCTCTAAAAAATAAAAAGAAGAAAATTATCTCGGTACATCTTGGTACTAACAGGAAGCATTGTGTTGCCTACTCGTGATGACCTTAAAATTCCCAGGCAGTAGAGTGGCAAGTACGTTAGTTAGAATTAATATTCGAGTCAGAAAATATGTTCGAAGCTCAAGGAAAACAGTCTGCCACTTATTGCTGTGGTCTTGGATTTGGAAAAAAGGTATGTCCTGCCAGTCACTTAGCTTTAAACCATTAAGTTTTTCGAAAGATAGCAAACCAAAAAAAGTGTATTTTTTAGAGCATTGGCAGTTACTAATAATCATTGAAATAATGTTCTTTTTCTTTTTCTTCTTCAGGAAGTTCAAATGAAATGCTTATGAGGCAAACTACTTGTTTGATTACTGGATAGATAATATTTTATGGAAATGTAGGAACAAGCTGGATTCTCAACACTAACTCAAATTTTATGACCTGATAGCATCCAAAGTGGTTGAAAGTTTCCTATCTTTTGAATTTCCAGTTATTAAAGAATATCAAGATTGGATTAAGATGTTTCAATTCTAAGCATTGAAAGTATTATTGTGTCCTTCCCTCTTACGCATTAAAACAAAACAAAACAACACCTTAAGATAAATATTAGGATACTCAACAAACTTCTTTGTTTTTTTCCATGATAAAAAGACTGATATTTTCAAAATATCAAATACCAAATTATTTCAGAAAATGAGGTTGTTTGTGTCTTTATTTGCCTCCTGGATGACCTAGCACTAAGCAATAGCTTCCGAGATGAGTATAAATGTTCAGAGTTGCTAATAGAGCATATGAATCATATAACTATAATACATTAACAAACTTCTTTATTCAAATATTTTAAACAAGTATTTCTTGAATGCCAGATGTTATAGTAGAAATGCTATAGACAAAATAAAAATGGGCCAGAATTATTAGAAACACTCTATAGCATCTTTATAGTCACTGCAAACTAGCTCTGAAAATTGGGTCAAATTGTACTATAATTTAGAATATCATTGTTATATGAAAAGTGAAATTTTCTAAAACAAGTTAAAAATTAGTTCATGGATCTTCTGTTCTCAGCTATGACAGAGGAGCGTATATCAGACCAGCACTTCTACTATGAACTAGAAAATATGAAAACAGACACAAAGCAAGTATTTCAAGGAATCAGAGAATTTCCAAAGCAATCAGTCCTCAAGATGCTAAGGTTCTGGTAGAAGCTCATTCACATGAGTTCAACATTCTGTGTGGCATTTTCCTCTTGGGTTATTTGTTTATTCTCAGCATGAGCCAAGAGGCTGGGTAGAGAAGGCCAACAACAAACATAGAGCCAACAGAGCTTTTGGAAATCACATGGGGTTGAGAATAGAAAAATGGAAGTTTGGGTTGGCCAGGACAGCCAGGACTTGAGGGGCCAAGGACCCAGAGGGATGGGAGGTGCAGAGAATAAGCTTGATACTCTGCAATGGCTTTTACCTTGAGGAATTTGCCTATTCTTGACTTGTGCAGAGAGACAGAATAAGAAGCCAAGCAGAAAATGAGTGAAATAATAATATTAGAGCCAGTCAAGAAGGAGGAACCTTGGTATATACACCAAACTCTCAGTGAAGAACCTAGTAGGGGTATGGTCTATGAATAGGAGCAAACAAAGTTCTGAAAATAAGCTTAGAGAAAACTTTGTCTTTAATTGGACTGAGACTAAACACCCCTACTCTAACTATCAGGCAGAGGATGGGATGAGTATTCTCCGTAATAAAATGACATCATCATTCCAAGCTCCTAAAATTTTCCATATGTAATATTTCATATTCAATCAACTGTTAACAGAAGTAGCAAGAAGTGAGGTTAGAAAATGTAAATAGACCTACAGGTGATCCAGATAGTGGAGTTTTCAGACAAAGACTGAAAGATAAGTGTCATTAATGTGGTCAAGAAATAGATGTTAACATGAAGTCTTTCATCAGACACCAATGCACACACACACACACACACAAAATGAAATGGAAACTCCGGAAATGCAAAGGTAGTAGTTGGAATTGAGAACTCAAGAGATGAGTTTAAATCAGATTGGACACATCTAAAGAAAGGACTAATGAACTGGAAGACATATCTGGAAGAAAATTACCAAACTGAAACAAAGAGAAAAAGAACCTCCAAAACCTGTGGAAAACATCAAGCCACAGATTCAAGAAGTGCTACCAACTTGAAGAATAAAATGCTCAAAGAAACCCACATCTAGGCCCAACATAAATGACCTACTGAAAATAAAGGCAAAGAGAATCTCAAAACCAGTAAAGTACAAACAGAAACTTAGTTTCACAGAAGTAACCATTACGAATGACATTTGACTATTTAACACAAACTATAAAAAAGAGAAAAGGATGAAATGACATCTTTAAAGCATTGAGAGAAAATAGGGCTAAGCTAGAATTCTATATCAGGTAAAATTATTCTTCAAAAGTGAAGGAAAATAAAGAAATTTGTAGACCAACAAAAACTAAGAAAATAATAAAGAAATATTTTTTTCAGGCGTACAGAAAATTATCCCAATGAGAAACAGAGAAAAACAGGAGATGAGGAACAAATCATTGACAAATATATGGGTAAATATAAAAGAATATTGTTGGACATCATAACATTAATAATATCTTTGAGACTTAAGCTGTATGTAGAATGAAAATGCATGAAACAGTGTTACAAAAACTGGGAAGAGTAAATAAAGTTAAAGTGTTTTGGGTCCCAGAGAAGTGGTAAAAGTGCTAATTTATATTCAATTGTAATAAGTCAAGGTTACATTACATAATCTCTATCATGACGGTTAATGGAAGCCAAGAGGAAAGTATAATTAACAACCTAGTAGAGAGTGAAATGGTATAACAAATAAATTGATTCACCCATAAGAAAGTGAAATAAAGAAGAGAAAAAAGAATATAGAACAGATAGGGTGTATACTAGTATAGTAAGATGGTAGCTGTAAACCCAATATATCAGTAATCATATTAATATGTAAATAGACTAAATATTACACTATAAAGGAAACGATTGTCAGACTAAGTATATTTTAAAATAAACTAACTATATATTGCTTATAAGGCATATACATTAAAAGTAAGAACCCAGAAGGTTGAAAGTAAAAGGATGGGGAAAATGGTACATTTTTTAAATACTTGTCAAAAGCCAGCTGGTACAGCTAAAGCAGACTTTAAGGCTAAAATGAACAAACAAGCAAAAACAAAGCATTATTATAGATAAAAGAGGACTCTTTCAAAATCACACAGGGCCAATATATCAAGTCGAACATGCTTCAATTTGTGTGTTGAAGCTAATAAAAACTAATAAAACAGCACTGAAATAGAAAAGCAAAAATTGACAGAACTAAAATGAGAAATATCTTAAAATGCCCAGACTGAGAAACTTTTACATACTTATTTTGGTAACTGATAGAGAAACAAAGAAAAACAAATCAGTATGGATACGAATGAAATTAATAACATGAAAAACAAAATTCAATTCAAATGACATATGCAACAACAGTGAACCCAACAATGACGAAGATAATTAATTTCAAGTACAAAAGAATGTTTACCTAAGACAAACAAATGTATGCTTGTAATAAAGTGAGTATCAATGAATTTCAAAGGACAGATATAATTCAAAGTGTGTTTCATTGGATTTAAATTAGAAATCAATAACAAAAGAAAACTAGAAAATCCTCCAATGTTTGTAATTTAAAAAATAAACTTCTACATAACTCAGAGTGCATAGAAGATATCAAAATGGGTATTATAATTTTAACTGAATTATAATAAAATTCCAAAATATAAAAATGTGTGAAATGAAGTTAAAGTTGTACTCAGTTGGAAATTTATATCCTTTAAATTTATATATTAGGAAAAACACAAAGCTAAAAATCAGTAATCAAAGTATCCACCTAAAAAGCTAGAAAAGGAATAATAAAAAAAAATCCAAGAAATTAGAAGAGAGAAAATAATAAAATAAGAATATAACTGAATAAAATAGTAAGCAACATTTGATGAAAGTATCAAAAAATACAAATAGTTGTTTGAAAGGCCTAATAAAATTTATAGACCCTTAGCAAGATATGTCAAGAAAGAAAGAGACACATCTTAATAGTAATAATAAAAGACACATCAATAAAATATTTAAAAGAGTGTAAAAGGATGTCATAAACAATATGTCAACAAATTTGACAATTTAAATACAATGGACAACTTCCTAGAAAACACCCCCCACCAAAACTCACAGGACAGATAATAACCTAATATCTTTTAAACAAATTGAAGCTGTCAAAATCTGTCCTCAAAGAAAACTCAAGGCCCTGATGGTATGTTTGGTGAATTCTTACAATTATTAAGGAAGAAATAGTACCAGTTCTAGAGAATTGAAAAGAGGGAATACTTCCCAACTCACTGTATGAGGCTAATAGAAACTTGGTACCAAATCTGAAAGGAAAATAACAGACTGATCTCTCATGAAAATAAATGCAAAACTTCTAAGTAAACATTAATAAGTAAAATCCAACAACATAAAAAACCATAATTCCTCACAACCATGTGGGATTTATCACAGGAATGCAATCATGCTTTAACATTCAAAAAGAAGCAGTATAATTCCAGGGAAAAAACAAAAGTAATAATCATTTGATTATTTCAACAGATACTGCTAAAATTAAACACTCATTGAAGATTTTTAAAAAATTCTTAGCAAAATAGAAATAGAAGGTTTCTATATCTTTAAGTAGATTTTTTAAAAGTATTTATAACACTGTACTTAAAGATGAGTTATTAAAAGCTTTACATATGAGACTGGGAAACAAAGATACCCACTACCTCTTCTACTCAGCATTGTACTGAAGTCTAAGACAGTGAAATCAGAGAAGAAAATAAATAAAAGTCAGATACGGAGACAAAGAAATATTTTATTTTTATTTAAAGATATGCTATTTTGTGCCTCCTGAGAATCTTGGTGGATATCGTCACTTCTAATAGCATGCCTTGCTAATAAGGTATTAACTTGCTTCATCTTTCTAGATTGAGGTGGCCATTCCTATCTGTTTCTCCATTGTACTCATGTTTTCTATTACATCACCAATCACACTGAATGATAATTATTAACATGTGTACCCAAACCACAATGGCTTATTCATCTTATAGCCCCATACCAAATCAGTACCTTTGTATGGTTTGTACTTAATAAGTAACTGTTAGAGCAAGCTGGACTATGGTTATTTATGATGTAGAGGAAGGAATAGAAACCAGTGATTAAATAGGCACACTAATAAAATAATACAAATGTAGCAAATTAAGCATTATATTAGTGTTATATCTACTCAAAAAGAATAGAAAATGAAAAAAAAATATGGTTTTATTTTATTAAATAGAGACATATTTAGCAGTACATACCTAAACACAATGGCGGTGTAGTCCACACTCCCTCTAAACAATAGGACTCCCTAGACCCTTGCAGGAAATGGTGATCAAAACATTTGTATTCTACTGAGGAACCATTTTCATAGGTGCCTCCTGTTGAACTAACAGTGACTCCATTTTTAATAAGTGGAGGAGATGCACACATTCCTTTGTGTTCTGCAAAAATAATTTTTAAAGTATACAGTGAATGGCTATAATAAACATCCAGGGCTTATTATATATAATATATATAACTTATACAACTGTTATAGAAATAAAATGAGATATTTCACGTAAAACATTTTTAAGACAGCTCTCAAATAATTTTTAAATAGATCATTTCTGCAATAACTTCATACTATAAAATTTATTATTGCAATTAGAATCTCATATTATAATAGTTAAACACACATTTAAAACTAGCAAAGCATCAACAATCATGATTTTATTTTTCCCTTTCTATTTTATTTCTCCCTGTCAGCCAAAAGTGAAAGTGTATGAGAGCCCTCTTGAAGCCATGCTTTCTGTGTGTATTCTCTTCTTTTTTTTTCTTATTAAAATAGTCCCTCCAAGGAGTAGAGAAAATCTCTCACTCTACATCAAGCCCTTTAGCAAACCCTAAGAAGAGCAATGTTTTACAGAGTTGTTGATTGCTCATGAGGGTGATCAATCCTCTCATAGTCTGGTGATATTTATAAAACCTCTTGTTTTCTCCCTTTATAAAATTGACTTATTGGAATTAAAAGATGTCAGCATAGACATCCTATGTGAGTATATGTCTTGACTGAAAATTGATCATATCATTCCAAATTTTATAGATTAGAAGATGGTAGTGGTGAATTGCTTAGGATCTTATACTTTGAACCCATTGGTGATATTGATCACCTGAGAAACTGTCAGAAAGCACTATTGTTTTACCTTTTCTAAAACATAAAGGATATTTTACTTCTCCTCTATTGCACTGCACAGATAATTCAGACACTGGGGTTGATGGAGATAAGTCATATCCTTGTTTACATAAAAAATCTATTAAATCTCCATGTAGAACCTTTCCTTCATATTTCCACTTCAACTCTATGTTATTTCTGTTCATGTAATCCACATTAACAGTACATGGCTCTGCAAGACAGAAATGCTCTTGTAAATTCTTTATTCATCTGACAAATAATAAAGTGATATATTTTTTAAATAAAAATTATGACAGGCATCAAAAACAATATTTTATATTTAACATTTATCATTATTGAAGCTTCTCACACACTTTCATAATAAAGTATACACTTTATTACTATCAAATGAATTTATACATTTCTTATTATCCTCATTCTATCATAAAGTACAACCACTTAACTTGAAACATTAAAAATAGTTGAGGCCATCAACCACTTAGGTTAATCATAATTTCCTTCCTATAAAATAAAAATCTTGAAACAGGAAATATTTACTGTGTTATATTCATGGGACACTTACTACTCGATATATATCAATGAATTAAAACAAAGACCCCTGTCCTCACAGAGCTTCGCTTCTAACTGGGAGAAACACAACACACTATAAACAGTAAATATATGGATTTATCATTTGTGACCATCTTTAAACTACATATGATAAATTAGATGGGAAAATGAGTAGCGAAGGAGAGGAGCTATCAGAAGGCTGGGGTAAGGGAGGCTATACTTTTAAATGAGGTGGTTGGGAAAGGCCTAAATAAGAAGTAATATTGGCAGAGACTTGAAGAAGGTTAAGGAGTGAACCATGTCGATTTAAGAGGGAAAGGCGTTCCAAGCAGAGGGAATAACCCTGAGATGAGAGCATGCTTGGCTTGTTTGAGGAAGAGCGAAGAGACCCTAGTGGCTGGAGTAGAATGAGAGCAGGGAAGACCAGTAGGGACAAGTCTGAGTGGTTCATAATATCTGGAATAATAATTCACAGATGGAAAATTCTGCTCCTTATCACATTGTTTTTCCCATTTGTAGTGAGAGTACTTTAATTCCAAAGGATAAATAAGATGTGAAAAGCTCTTTCCTCTTGCCCTGATGACAATGAATGATCTTCACTCAGTATTTGCTTTGGGCTATTAGCACCAATCCTGAGGCAATTGTTCCAGAGATAGAATCATAGATTTCTTTAAACCTTCTTATTCCTTATGAGGTTGTTCCATTGCTAGTTTTTCCACTACTATTTCAATCCAGTCTCTATCTTCAGAGATGACTGTACTTCCATTCAATGCAATATCAATCACGTCATCAAAAACATTTATGTAAATATGATAGCAAAAGAAAAACTACAAGTGAAGATATATCTGGATTTGAATGGGGACAGCAACCTAAGAATGGTTTGAAAGAGAGAAACCACAAAGGAGATATTGAAAGAGATTAAGACTTAAAACTTAAACTTATGTATATTAAAAACACTACAAATAAAAGGAAAAGGAAAATAAAAAATGGTTGCAATATATATGATTGTCAAATGGATAATGCAATTTATGTAGCTAAAACTCTGAGTATGGAAAAATGGCTGAACTACAAACAATCAGTTCTTTGAAAAAAAACCTTGTGGCCACTAGAAAATTGAAAAATGCCCAATTGATTAATACATAAATAAATCAAATTAAAATAATTTTAATTGCTGAATTAACAAAATGTAAAGATTAAAATATTCAAGTTGACGAAGGTTAAGAAAACTGCTACTTTAATTCACTGATGGTAGGGTCATAAATCAGAATAAACTTTATGAAGACAATTTGGCAATTAACAGAAAAATAATTAAAATTCCAGATCTCTTTGATCCAGAAATTCCTCTTCAGAAAACCTGAAAAAAAATAAATAAAATAAAATGTGAAATAAATATAATTAATTTTAAAAATTAAAAAATAAATGTTGAAAACATAGTAAACATCCATCAGAAAGTGATTAATTAAATTATGGCATATCTGTATTGTGGAATACTAGACAGCCATTAAAATATATATTGCATAAGTATATCAAACCATGTTCATAATATAGTTTATGTGGGAAAAAAACAAGATACATAACCTCTTCATGATAGCATATATTTTTGTGAATATGTGTGTGTTTGTGTGTGTGTGTGTGTGTGTGTGTGTAGAAAAAGATTTAGAAGATCATTATTTAAGTCGTTAACAGCATTTGTTTCAGGCAAGTTTGCTGATATTTTCTGTTTTCTTCTAGTAGCTTCTATATGTTTATTCTTTTTTGGTAAAAAATAATAATCTGCTTTAGTAGTTTAAAAGACTAATATTTTTGAGAGTATTTTATTTTAACTTATAGGAAGTTTGTCATGGCATTACCTATTTGTAAAAGTCACAACATAACAAGTTCATTGCAACAGTAGTGACCAGTTACATTACTTTTAAATGTAACTGTGACTAGCAAAGTTAAAAAATGAGGCAAATCTATAGGCTTGAAATGAGAGGTGAATATTATTTTCTCAAAGTTATCTCAATTTAGATAATTATTTAGATAGCTGCCTCAATTCTCTACTTGAAACATTAATGTTAATTATACCACGTTGTAATCCAAAATATATTTAGAGTAACTACAAACACGTTTTTATTTGTTCAAGATATAACAAAAAGTGACCCTTCAAGTGAAGAAGTGGTGGCAAAGAAAGTTATTAAAAATATGCTCTCCTAAGGAAAGAATTGGATTGCTTATTCTTCTCTTCAAATGACATTCTGAGGACAATACATGCAGAGATATTGAAGACTATTATAAGGGGAAATTTAGTCAGGAGAAAGACAACGCCAGAAGTAATCAGTCACAAAAATGTGAATAAACTTAATGCTACAGAAATGCGGTTAAAATGGTAGTTTCATTGTTCATATTTTAATACAATTTTTTTAAAAAGCAGTGGGGTAAGACCTAATATAGTCCTAGACCCTAAGATATTAGGGGTTTTCTGCTTATAGAAATGATAAGGGAAATACTTAAAAAAAAAGATTTATACAAAATCATTATTTTCATGCTATAAAACATTATATGAAAATCACATAAAATACAAACATAAGAGTAAAAGAAATTCAATGTGTTCTGTTACAAGAGGAATAAGTTCCGAGGATCTAATGTACAGCATGGTGACTATAGTTAATATTGTTTTGTATACTTGAAAGTTGCCAAGAGAATAGATCTTAAATGCCTTCATCATAAAAACAACAACCAAACAACGGTAATTATGTGAGATGAAGGATATATTAACTAACCTTAGTGTAGTAATCATTTCACAATGTAAATGTGCATCACATCATCCTATTGTGTACCTTAAACTTACACAGTGTTATATGTCAATTATATCTCAATAAAGCTGGGGAAAATTTTTTTTTTAATTCAATGTATTCTCCATCTTACCTAAGCAAACAGGTGGAGGTGACCATTTTCCTTGTTCACAGTGAGATATTTTTTCTCCCTTCAGTAAATAATATTCATTGCACCTATATTCCACCGAGGATCCTGTTGTGTAGCTTTCCAACACCCCATCAACAACAGCCCCATTTATTACAGCAGGTGGAGGCTTACAGTTCTCTTTATTTGCTAAGAAGAGAGGATATTTTAAAATTAATATGAACTTCTAACAACATAATGATATAGTATAGTTACCCATAGAATAGTACCTCAGTATTTGTACTATATAGTTTAGGACTGTTGATTTCTAAATTCACCAGAAATGTGAGAAATTTTATTCAGCTCAAATATTTTTAAAATTTACTAAGCAAAAATAAACAGCAAATATTTTGCCTAAGAACAAGGATGCAAATTTTTCACATTTTTTTTTTTGTGTGTGTGAAGGAACCGTGATATGTAGAAAGGTGAACGCTCTTTAACCAAAAGATTATGGTCAACTCTAAAACTGTCCTTTGTCATTATCCACTTTTATTTTTTCCCTTCTCATTCCTCTTTATCTCAGATCTCAATCAATCCGTGGCTGAAAATTTCCATTTTTCTCTCCCTCTTTAGAGTCTTTCTCTGCTAACTTCTCTAGCATGCGTAATAGCTTTTCTCTTATGCAGTAGATATTCTTGGTAAATGCATTTGCGGAGATCTCTCCAGGATCTGATCAAGAAATGAGAAAGATGACAGGAAGGGTAACACCCAGGCATGGTAACATAGCTTGCTTGTGTCCTTCAGTAAAACGAAAGATCGAGGACATGTCTCAGAGGCATGTAGGGCTCAGAATGGTCAGATGCAAAAGTACTATCAGCAGGACGTAAATGGAGAAGAAGTGGATCATGATTATAGCCAGTCACTCAACCCAACATGCCCTTATTTGTTTTCTCTAATGAGCACATTGTCACTTATGTGCTCTCATCTAAAGCTCATAAGTCATAGCACCAGTCAGGTAAGGTAACAGTGCCTAGCACTAACATACACTAAAAAAATTGTTTTAGTTTCCCAATTCTTTATATTGGCTTAACTTCTACAGATGGCTCCATACACTCACAAAAAATAGCAGCGTATGTGCAGTATCATTATGTTTCTAACTTCTAAGCAATAGTCTCTTGCTATAAGTACATGGATTAAATAAGGAGAATGGAAAATTTTACACAATAGGCTTAGCTATTGATGTTAAATGTAGCACACACACCAACACACTCAGGGGCAAGTGTCCATTTTCCACGTTTACAGGTTATTTCTTTTGGTCCACGGAGATGGTAGCCACTTTCACATCCGTAGGTCACTTTATCTCCATTATAATAAATCTTAGAGGATAGATTTGCTGCACCATTCTCAACGATGGGTGGTTCCTCACAAGCTATCTTCTCTTTTTCTTCTGGAAAGGGATAATTTAAAGAGAAGAGATCATTTAGCTGCTTATGCAGATTTCATTTTAGGGAAATCTTATTTGAGGTGTTGCTAACCAACGCATTTTGGAGGTTGTGTCCATTTTCCATTTTCACAACGTATTTCTTCTGATCCCTGTATCTCAAAATTAAGTTCACATTCTATATGAACTGTATCTCCGTGACGATAAGTTGTTGAATATGTTTGAATTTTGGAGTTTAGAGGCAGAGGTGGAGGAGGACATCGATTTCTTCTTCCTTATAGAAAAATATCAGCATATTTAGCCAGTCATAAACTACAAAAAATAATAGTTAACATTTAAGAAGCACATTTATTGTGCCAAGTACCATAAGAAGTATGGCAGACAGACTCTAGGGTCACCCCCTGATCCTCACCTCCTGAGTTCACTTCCTCGTGTCATTCTCCTTCCCATGAGCAGGAACTGTGACTTGCTTCTAACCAATAGACTACAGCAAAGATGATGGGATGTATGTGATTATGTATACAAGATTATGCAACATAACATTGTGAGGCCATTCTTGCTGAGACAGTCTCTCTCCTTGCTGATTTTGAAAAAAGCAAGCTGACACATTGTGAGCTTCTAAATGGGGAGGGCCAGGAGGCAAGGGACAGAGGGCTGCCTCCAACTGGCAGCCAGGAAGAAACTGAGGCCTCAGTTCAGCAGCCTACAAAGCACTGAATGCTGCCAGCAACCACAGTGAGTCTGGAAGCAGGTTCTTCCCCAGTCAAGCCGCAGATGAGATTGCAGTCCCATCTGACACCTTGATTGCAGCTTTGTTAGACATGAATGCAGAGGAGCCAGTCAAGCTATGCTCAGAATCTCGACTCACAGAAACTGTGAAATAATGTTTGTTGTTTTAAGCTGCTAAATTCCTGATAACTTTGTTTTGAACCAACAGAACACTAAAACAGCAAGCATTTTACATTCATTATCTCCTTTAATCCTAAAATAACTATTAAGTGGGGTCCCATTTATAGATATTATAGATAAAGAAACTAAAACTTACAAAGTAAATTAATTTTTTTTTTTGTAAGGAAGATCAGCCCTGAGCTAACATCCATGCTAATCCTCCTCTTTTTGCTGAGGAAGACCGGCCCTGAGCTAACACCTATTGTCAATCCTCCTCCTTTTTTTTTGCCCCAAAGCCCCAGTAGATAGTTGTGAGTCATAGTTGCACATCCTTCTAGTTGCTGTATGTGGGATGCGGCCTCAGCATGGCCACACAAGAGGTGCATCAGTGCGCGCCCGGGATCCAAACCTGGGCTGCCAGTAGCGGAGCGTGCGCACTTAACCTCTAAGCCATGGGGCCGGCCCCAAAGTAAATTATTAATAAGTGACAGATCCATTATTGAGCCTGTGCCTATCTGAATTAAAATCTCCTGTTCTTAACTACTCTAAAATACCGTGCTAATTTCCTATTCCTGCTGTGACAGATTACCACAATTTACTGGCTTAAAATAGCATAAATTTATTCTCTTACCATTCTGGAGGCCAAAAAGCCAGAATCAGTTTCAGTGGGCTAAAATCAAGGTGTCAGGAGAGCTGCATTCTTTCTAGAGGGTTTAGGAGAGAATCAGCTTCTTTGCCTTTCAAGTTTATGGAGGCCGCCTTGGCTCATGACCCCTTCCTTATATCACTCCAACCCCTTGCTTCCATTGTCACATCTCCTATTTCCTCTTCTGTAGTCAAATCTCCCTCTGCCTCCCTCTTATAAGGATGCCTGTGATTATAATTAGGTCCCACGTGGATAAGCTCAAGATCCTTAACTTACATCTGCAAAGTCCCTTTGCCATGTAAGGTCCAGCATTCACTGGTTCCAGGGATTAGGATTTGGATATCTTTTGGGGGTGGGGAGGTAGGCATTATTCAGCCTACTGCACTGCCTATCCCACATCTAATGAAAATACTAAAGAAAAGCAACAGGCAACTTGGCATGCTGGTTAATTTGGATGGGGGAAGTGCAGAAAAGGCAGTAACTAGGTCTGCCATTTATTTTTGAAATAACATGCTAGAGACAATTTGCTAACAATGTTCCTCTCTACTGTTAGACCAAGACTGTTAGGCACAACTGGAAAATTAAAAAAAAAAAAAGCATCATAGTTATTGTTCAATTTATAAAGAATTATGATAGGTCTGGGCAATCCCATTGCACACCCCTGGTCAGCTCCCTCCTTCGTTCCTCCTAGCTCCTATTTCAAATCTTCACCAGTCTCTTCCAAGTTCTGCTTTCCTTTCTCCTGCCTGTCAATAATGACATTATTTTCTACATTACAGAGAAAATAGAGGCTATCAAGCCCTTTACCTCTCCCCGTCCCTCCCAATCCTCAAACTCCGATTTATCTTTTAAGGCTCAGTTCCAATATTACCAATCACCTCCACAAATGCTATCCCACACCACAACAATCAAAATCTTTCATGTTTGTTCATATTCAGGTGTTCAGTTTGTACACCTGACTTTGTTATACCGTTTGCCACATTGTGTCAGTTACTTTTTCATATCGGTTTCCTCTGCTAGACTAGGACCTCCTTCATATCACGTCATAGGTGAGATTAGATGACTATTCAATCGATGTCTTCTAACAGGTAATCATACCACCTGCTTGAACACATCCAGTGATGGAAACGATCATAGCTCTAGCTAGATGACCTCATTTTTCATTTTCACTCTGGGTAATATTCTGTTGCTTTTTCTGCTCTTTAACTCACCATTTTGAAGACTATATTTTCACAGCAGGAAATGTGTGGCCAAATAAGAAAGTACTCTCCCAAAGCTGCCAGCTTGGGATAATTGGATCTAGTAATTCCCAATAAGAAAAGTTACTCATTATAATAACAGATTTAAAATTTATAAGAGATTTAAAAAAAAGTTTAAAAGATATATCCTCTCTACAATCTAATACAAAACAAGATTTCTTCAGATTCAATGTATTAAAGATTGCTTAAAATAGTTAGCACTGATTTAAAAGACAACTTTTATGTTAAAAAGTAGCACTCAGGACAAGAATTAGATATCATCACATCTTTTCATAGGAATCAGAGCTGATTAAGACATGATATTTTATTTACACGAATGTGAAACTTCAAAAATTACCTTCACATACAGGAGATTCTGGGTACCAACCAAAGTTATAGCACTGAATTAAATCAGATCCACTTAGATGATAGTTTTCATGACAGAAAAACTGAACTACATCTCCTTCTTCATAGGTTTGCTTTATAGGATGAAAATAACCATTTTCTATTAATCTTAAAGAAGAGCACTTTAATTCTAAAGATGAAAGAACAAAGAAAAAAGTGTTATTTTTCCTTCTAGCACAAAATTGCCCTGCTACTTATATGCCGTATCTGGAATATAAATTGGTAAATTTGTCATATTTTGATATACATAATAAAAGCTTGATATTTATTAAATATCATCAGGCTTATTTTAATTTAATTACCCCAGCTTAAAGGAACTTTTCCTTTATGAGAGCTATGAATGATCAAAGCCTATTATTAACAAAATTAAAACCAGAAGCAGAAGTATGAAAAATGGAACATAATTAGCATGACAATTTATATACACGTCTGTATGAGAAGAGGTTTTCAGAGGGAAAGTAGATTGTCTTCAAAATGAGAACCTACTGGCACATTTTGGCGTGAGAGACCATCCGTATGTGTGACATTCTGCCTCCTCCGTCTTCTGGCCTCCTGCGGTGTAGTAGCCGGGAGCACATTCGTATTGCACTTTGTCCTGTATTTTGAATGTTTTCTGTGCTGTGGAATAGTTTCCATGATATAGTTCAGGAGCCAAACATGTTTCTAAAAAGAATAATAAAGTTATTTATTTTATGAACTTCATCACTAAGCCTAGAATATTAAAAAGAAATCTCAAAATGTATTTTCACTGAATCTTAAGAATACATGGCACAATCAACCCTGGGCAAAATTGAAAAATAGCCAGTTTGCCCTTGCCTCTTTATTCCCTTTTTTCATACACCTTGTGTCCCAACTCCATAAGTCTTCTCTTCTTAAAATTATAGTCCAGTGTATTTGACCAAAGGCCACAACTCAACTGAAGGCTTGTGCAGTAAAAATTCTTTGATTATATGCCATTTGTGGATTTGTGTAATTTAAACAACTAACAAAACACTCACAAAATATGTATACTATTCAAATTATTGGATTATTTTTAAGTCTATCTGATATACAATATAAAATAATCTGGTAATTATTTATTATATATAAATTATATTTACAATATAAAACAATCTGTAATGTGGTTTACAATATAAAATAATGCGCATTATCCCAAATTCTTCTCTTGTAAAGGAAATAGTAATTTATATATGTTGTGAGAAATAGATTTGGTAAGTTTCTTTCCTTTTATTCCACTCCAATTTTTTTTTTTATTAGTAGAAAGTAGGAACTGCTCGAGTAGATGAATTGTGGGAGTTGAGAATGGTTGGATTAAGGAAATGCCTAGCATTGGAGGCAAACAATATAACTTCTTGCACATCTTCAGATCTAGGAAATGATTCTTAAACACATACCATGTTCCTTCCTACAGGTTGGTTGAGAAGACCATCCATCGGTGAGACACTGAACCACTTCTTCCTCCTTCCCTCCAGTGGTTTTGTATCCTGAAGTACATCCATACCTCATGCTTTCTTGAATTTTGTATGATAATTTTACATCAGAGATGTAACCATTTCTCAGGTCGGGCTTAGTGCATTTTTCTATGGAAGAAAAGTATTTCTTTGCTTAACTTGATGAAATTAAGCTTGTCTTTTACTAAATGTTGTAAAACTAAGGCAAAAGTTTAATATTATTCTGGGAATTTTAAGGAGAGAGAGAAAAAGTGTTCATTTCACAATTTCTCGAATTAATTTAATTTTGGAAATATCTTGCATGTTCTGCATCAAATTTCTTTAAAAGTTGATTCAACTTGACATTGACCTTTTTTGTATTTATTAATCTCGGTTCTTATAGTCGTTCCTACCCCTACCACATCTATTTTTAGAAAATACATCCACAGCTTTTCTGCTAACAAAGTGTCATTAATGGCAAATAGAAGGAATTTCTTTTGCATTTACCTCCTAATATTTTTAAGTCCACTGTGTTTGATAATTTTTAACATCATGTGACAAAAGCACATACCTACTTTCTGGATCCTTAAATAATTCTGCAGACATCTTAATGTGAAAACTTTGTTCTTTCATTTTTTTCAGCAAATGATCTACGTGCACAGTAAGACTCCATAGTCGGTCCATGTAGACTGTGACCGAATCACAGACATATTACTCAAAACCTTTGAGTTTACAGAGTTATTTTTTAGTAGATACTTGCAACAGTGATGTGTTAGATAAGAAATTTACCTTAGCATTGTATGGAGTTCAATCAGTTTTTAGGCTCTATTATTAGACCCTTGTAACAAACCAATTCAGAAAGGTTAAGAGACTTGTCCAAGCTTAATATTAGTTTAAGTATATTTAGTGCTTGCTGTGTGGCAAGCACTTTATAAGGATTATCTCATTGAAGCAGCATTACCCCAATTTATAGATGAGAAACTTAGGCTTAGAATCTCGAAGTCACTTCCCAGTGGTGGAGCAGGATTCCCACGCAGGCAGGCTGACTGCAGAGGTTGTATCTTAACCATGACACTACACTGCTAAACTTGTACGACTATCTCTGCACCATGATACTACAGTGCTAAACCAGAGTTCCCCTCTTCTGGCTCCTATTTCAATGCCCTTACCTCTAATCTAAAAGAGTTAATAAACCTAAGATGTTCACTAAGATGTTAATTTATTCGTATGCTCTAGTTATGAATTTAACCTAGTTATGAGTGAGACTTATTTATTAGAGTTAGTCTATGGTCTGTGTTAATACTCAAAGTGCAATGCTTAAATTTGTGGTCTATTCTCAAGTCCTGGGAGGGATAATTATTCCAAATGGATATGTTTACCAGGTGTGTCAACCACCATAACCACCATACCCACTTCCTCTTCTAAATGCAACTGACTCAACCAAAGCCCCTTATTCTGCAAAACAGAGTTTAGGGAATTCTTTGCTCAAGAGAGGTCATCTGACCCAATGGAAGCCAATTGATAGTTTGACTATGATGTAGCCCAACATGAAATAATGGGATGAAACAATCAGACTTCCTTTTCACAAATCTGAACTCAAAATTCAGAAAAACACATTTTTCAATGGATATTATGAGAGAAGAAGTTGGCACACAAAGGAGGGATGAGTCTTTCAAATGATAAAACTCTAAAGTGACAGTCTTATTCTTCCTAAGGCCAGTGTCACATATTTTTCTGGCTTCCTATGCACAAGTATCTGTGTCAGTTCCTCATTCCTTAAAATAACTCAGTTGTGTCTGTGTTCCTTACAATATGATAATAGCAATTTCAATAATTATCCTTATTGCCTTCACAGGGTATTATTGAAAACAAGCAAAGGAAATAACATTTTAATGAGAAACATAATATACAGAATTTTAGGATATGTCTTCACTTTGTAAAGCCTACAGGGGGCCAGTAATTTTGTTCTTATCTACCAGGAGGTTTTACCACCTGCCATATTTTATTGGACTCTAGTTTACGAGCGAATCTACTGGAATATCATAAACATCATGTTGACACATCCCACCGACTTACTGAAGCACCGTGGTCCTGGAGACCAGCCTTCTGAAGTGCACGTGCTTTGTTCCTCTTGTTTTCCATTTTTAGTCGTATAACCAGCCAAGCAGTAGAATGACAATGTTTTGTCAACGCTCATGGGAAAGTAATAATTTTTAAAAGTATAGTAATATTGGGCAATCCTTCCATTCTCCACACTAGGAAGACCACAGGATTTCTCTGAAACGAGTAAACATCAAGCTGAAAACTGAAAAACATATCTAAACCATTAAATCTGTGATCAAGTGACAAAATATTTTTAAATTGAAAGTGTTTGCAGACACCTTAACTAATACTTAGTTTTATTCCCTAAACTCTTAAGGTATTTTTGTGACAATCCTCTGCAATCAGGATTAATCTGTTAGCAATCCCAATACCCAACAGTCAGAATCAAACTGGGCAGGCCACTTCCTCAGGGAAGCTTTCTGTAACTGAAACAGCACTTTCTAATAGAAATATAATGCAAGCCACATACGTAATTTTAAAATTTCTAATAGCCACATTAATAAAAGGACAAAGTTAATTTTTGGGGAGAGCAGTGAGGAAGATTGGCACTGAGCTAACATCTGTGCCCATCTGCCTCTATTTTGTATATGGGATGCCGCCGCAGCATGGCTTGATGAGCACTAATTAGGTCCACAGGCATCCGAACCTGTGAACACCGGGCCACCAAAGCAGAGTGTGCAAACCTAACCCCTAAACCACCAGGCTGGGCCCATGGACAAAGTTAATTTTAATAATAGGTTTTATTTGACCCAATATATTAAAACGATTTTACATTCTTTTTTTTTTTTTTTTTACTAAGTCTGAAATCCAGTGTATATTTACATTTACAGAACATCCCCAATTAGGACTGGCCACATTTGAATAACCATATGTGGCTAGTGGCCACGATATTGGACAGCAGATTTCTCGAAGACGTTCTAGATGACGTTCTCCTTAAGATATACACACCTACAAGATTTTGAAATACATGACCTTTTTTTAAGAAAAAGACATACAACCAATTTAAAAAGATAAATAAAAGACTTGAGCAATAGCTTTACAAAACAGGATATTTAAATGGTCAGACACCTAGTAAAAAGTACTCAGCTTTATTAGTCTTCAGGGAAATGCTAATTAAACCACCATGAGATGGTACTACATACCCACTGGAACAGCCACTGGAGTGACTGAAATGGAGAAGACACACTATATCAATGATTGGTGAAGATGTGGAGAAAATGGAATTCTTGTACTACTGCAAGTGAGAGAATAAATTGGTACAACCTCTCATGAGAAAATAGTTTGGCAGTATTTATTAAAGTAGAATATGCACATATATTAAAAAAACATACATATGTGCAGCCAAGGACATGTTGTAGAATGTTCATAGCAGTACTATTCATATAGTCGCATACTGGAAACAATCTGAATGCCCAGGAAAGGCAGAAGATAAACACATTTTAGACTCTACATACCATGTAGAGTATTATACAGCAACACAAATGCTGAGTGCTGAATGGTGAATTTCACAAATATATTATTAATTGAAAGAAGCCAGTCACACATGAGTAAATATTGTATGCACTTGCATAATTTTTTATTGAGATATATTTGACATATAACATTATAGTAGTTTCAGATGTATAAGATAATGATCCAATATTTGTATACTGTGAAATGATCACCACATTAAGTCTAGTTAACATCTATCACTGCAACAGTTACAAACTTTTTTCTTGTGATGAGAACTTTTAAGCTCTACACTATTAGCAATATTCAAATATACAATACAGTGTCGTCAACTGTACTCACCATGCTGTACATCCCCAGTACTTACTTTTTTTTTATTTTTGTGAGGAAGATCAGCCCTGAGCTAACATCTACGCCAATCCTCCTCTTTTTGCTGAGGAAGACTGGCCCTGGGCTAACATTTGTGCCTATCTTCCTCCACTTTATATGGGATGCCGCCACAGCATGGCCTGACAAACGGTGCGTCAGTGCGCCCCCAGGACCTGAACCCGGGCCACCAGCAGTGGAGAGCATGCACTTAACCGCTACACCACAGGGCCGGCCCCAGTACTTCCTTTTTTTATAACTGGAAGATTGTATCTTTTGAACACCTTCACTCATATTGCCCACCCCCCAACTCCCATCTCCAAGTGCCCAGCTTGGGGGGGTGCTGGGTGTGGGGCTGCTCTTGGGGCCATGGCTGGCATTGGCCATGGTTCCAGGGAGGAGCCTGAGGAGCACCGTGAGTTGGGCCGGCTCCCAAGTCAGCACGGAGGACGCTGCATCTTACTACAGCTGTTCAGAAGCATCACTGGAAGCTCAGATGTGGGCACCCCAGCCAGCAGCAGAGAGGGGTGCAAGGGAGCCACAAAGAGTCCCCTTCTGATGCCCCAAGGAGCAAGCTGACCCCTTTCAGGCTCCAGGAACACCACATTCATGAGAGGAATGTCTTCCACCAAAGAAATGAGACCTCCCTTTGACCAACGAGGATATGGGGAGAACTACCAGCTGCTCAACTAACACACACCCTCTAGTGATGCCTCTGAATGGTCCCAAGTGGTTGTGGTGGCCAGAGTCAGCCTGGAGGGTAAGGGAGCTGAGGCCATCACTGATCTGATGGTGGACTAGTGTGGCATGCTATATAAGGTGGCTGTGCCACCTGCCACCTTCTCCTCAATTGGCCTCCCATCGTAGTGAACGTGAGCCTTTTGCCCCCCACATTTAGTGTAGCATCTTCACCGATTCAACATCCAGGAACCCACTATCCCCCAATCCACTATGCTCAGCTCCCGTCCACCTCACTGCGGTTTATCAGGTCTCCTTATAGCTTCCCTATGCTGTGGCCCCTAATTTCCTACCAAGTCCCCTCCTTTTTCCTTCTGCCAATATTGCCACCTCTCACCTTCCACACTGTGCCTTGACTCCCCCAACAGCAAGGGCAAAGGCCAGGCACTGGTGCCAGTGGTAGAACGTGTGGTGGATGGACAGTTGTTCTCAGGTTCTCAGACTGCATGGGTGGAGGTGGTGCCGGCACACCGAGGGACCCCAGACACTGACCTCACGGTCTAGAGGGTGGTTGGTGCTTTAGCTTCTCAGAAGTATCGTGTGGTGGCAGCTCAGAGGAAGGAGGAGCCTAGCCCTCTCAATTTGTCCCATCATACTCCCGACCATTACGGTGAGGGGCGAGGGCCAGCCAGGAACCCAGCAGAGATGGCCAAGAAAATAAGGCCCAGGAGTTCTACCCTCAATCTCATCAGGAACCAGTGAAACAGAGACCTTTATCCAAAGCAATGGTTGTAGCCAATGACAACCTGGTGCCCACTGGAACTGACCCAGGCCTGCTGCCCATGGGCTCAGAGATCCTGATGGCACCAAGTTTATACATGCAGGCCAGAGCCACCTTCCCAGACATGGACCCAATGCCAACCCCTCATTACCTCCTCTCATTCGCCCTCCGATCTCATGAAAGGCGCCATCATCCAGCTGGCTACTGGGAAGCTGAAGTGGGTGGAGGACCTCCAGACCCGGGATTTTGTGCACAGTGCTGAAGTGAGTGGGGGGCTGAAGTGAGCAGACATTCAGAGAGCCAGTGGCTTGGATATGTCATACTGCATTTTGTAGTTGGTGAGCAGCAGAGCAGAGCGCTCCCCGAGCTCCCCTTCCTTATATATGGCCAGGGCTGGTCCTTCTGCAGCCCTGGGCAGACTGCACAGTTCTTATCTTTGCCCTTCCATTGGCTACAGGGGAGAGATGTCTGTATTTCTATCACTTTACAGGGCTTGAACAGTAACTCAGTTTCTCAGGCAGCTGCACTCCCCTAGGCCAGCTGATCCTCCACCCCAAGAAAGGCCTGAGAGGATGGTCTTGGGACCCAGAGAACAATGTGACAGGGAGGGGAAGAGCCAGCCATCAGGTGAGGGCTGCTGAGTGGTACAGCCTTCTCTGCCAGAGCCTGATGCTCAGGACTGCTGGCTAGACCCGAGCTTCCAAAGACACAGCATGCAAGGGAGGGAGCGTGGGCTGCACTGCTCTGCCCTCCTTCATCCCACGGGAGGTAAAGCTGTCCATGGAAGAGTGTTCCAATGCAGGAAAATGAACCTGTTTCCCAGACCAGGACTGGGGCTTTACCCCAGAGCTGGGCTTCACCTCGAGCAGGCAGCGGATTTGCACATGTCTAACAAGGAATGGCCCTATTAGCAGTGAGATTTGGGGGAAAGAGGAGTCATGAAGCCAGCTTCCCAATGTTGCTCACTAACCCATGGCATCCTTTCAGGACAGCCCCAGAGGGCGCTGTGATGGGAAGCAGCAGGCCTGGGGCAATGAAGGAAGGGGCTGTATGGAGGACAAGACGCAATCCAAACACCAGCTTCTCCCTGTTCCTTCTTCCCCATCCCTCGCTCCTGCAAGGGGAAGGCCAGACTTTGGGAGCAGGTGGTAGAAGGAAGGAGCAAAGAAAGAGCCCAAATGATGATCCAGAGCTTATAGTAGCAGTTCAACTGTCTGAAATTTTCTCTCCTTTCTTTTTTTGTGATGGGTGGGCAGGAGGTCCCATGGTTGGAAATAAGAGCCTTCCTATCCAGAACTCTTCTTTGGGGAGCTGTGCACTTGAAAGGGTAGTTCTGTTCCAGATGTCTATAGCTGGGTTTGTGGGGGTGGAGCGCTCATCACAGGACTCTGCTTGATCCTCTCCTTCAGCCCTTTCACATCTCTCCCCACCATTCCTCCCACAAGGTCTCCGGCACCAGGAGAGAGAGAAGCCCCTCCAGGGTTTAGAATGAAGTCCTGCCTTGGTGGGGACCCAATCAGGGGATTTGGGGAGAAAGACCCAATGGCCAGGCTGACCAGCCGCCAGGCAGGGCTTCTGGCAAGTTAGCTGACCTCCTCCTCCTGCTTAGCATGCCAGACCCTGTTTGAAATTGTACTGAATCTCTTCTCTGCCTTCTCCTACTCCTTCCTCTTCCTCTTCTTCTTCTCCTTCTCTTTTTCCTTTCCAGTCAAACACTCAATAACTTCTTTTGCCTTTGGTTGGCTTCTGGGGAGTGGAGGGGTGCCGGGGGCTGGCAGCAGCCTGGACTTCACATGTTCTCTGGTGGATCTCAAAGGCAACGACCAGAATTGCAGTCAAACCCAAAGGACTTCACAGTCTGGAGGCCACAGTCAATACAGTCCAGGGGAGGGTTGCAGCGTTCCTCAGGCCTGGACCCCAGACCCAGCTTCAGGAGACAGGCATGTTGGGAGGAGGCTCTGAATCTCTGGCTCTCATACTCTCTTGTGTTGGATGCCTGCATGTTCTGCCCAGCCTTCCTCTGCTTCAAATAGTCCTTGTCTCTGTGCCACTTGATGAAGATGAAAAAAAGATACCACAGGGGAAGCCCATGACCCAGGCTAGTCCCACAGCTTCCATGGAGTTCTTGCTTATCTTTCAGAAAATGTATCCAGCTCAGGGGATATGGGCTCAGACTCCTCCTGCACTCTGGGACGCTGCGGCTTGGCAGTGCCTGGGTCCCGTTCTGAGAAGCCTTGTTAGCTGTGGCTCCTGAGAGAACCCTTTGGAAGCCACTTCCACAGGACTGGGGGTAATCACCCTGGTGCCAGTAATCCATGGTAACAGAGGTCAGGATGGCTACTTGGAGTTTAGTGCCCCAGAGGGGACATTGAGGAGGCTGCTGAGGTGCTGTTAATGTTCTGTATCCTGACCTGCATGCCATAGAATTTTGTAAACATTTATAGAAGGATATCTTATGATTTTTTTATTTTCCTATAAATATTATACTCCAAATAAAACATTTATTTTTAAAAAATCTGTCCTTATGTTGGAGACCTTAAAATTATGAAAATGCTTAAAAGCTCTTGAGCAACTCCTCAGGGCTGTCCTGGGAGGAAGTATCAGGCATGGCTGGGAGGAGACCAGGGCCGGTGGGATGACTCTGCCTTCAATGCCTTAGGTGATCACAGTCTGCCCTATTGTTACCATGACACTTAAAAGGACAGCAGTGCCAGCCCAGGGCAAAAGGAAGTGGGCAAGGAATGATGGGTAATGTAAACTTTCCAGAGTCTGTTGGAGGGGAGGAGCAGATAAAAACATGTCCAGGAGAGTGCCCATTCTCTGAGAATTTTCACCGTTTTCCAGTCATGTACCACCAGGGATTTGCAACGGAAAGACTTCAAAAATAGCAGTGCTGTGGTGAACACACAAAGAGGTTGCTGTTGAGAGGAGCAAATGGATGGTGAACGCTACCTTGTGGCTTCAAAAACTCTGTCCTGGGCCATGTCCCTCCTTCACCAAGAGAGGCACATTACCTGTCACAGTAGCTGATATGTCTTGGGGAACGTGAATTGACGAGAAACAAGCAATGAGAAATGGGAGGAACTCAAACACAATAAAATAAAATCAACGAATTGGACAATCAATACCACGTGAAGCACAGTTAGTGAAGCAGATGGATTGACAACTTCAAATTTGCATGATGAATATCCTTAAATAGATATGGGAAGACACTGGGACTATAGAGCAGGAATAAATGGCTATAAAGAAGAAACAAGTACAAATACAGAGTATGGAAATATACTATTTGATGTAAATAAACCATTAAATGTGGAAAATGGCAGAATGGTTGTAGTGAAAAGCTAATTGGTATACTAGATATAAAATTTAAAAATTCCAACTTTATGAGATTAGGGCCTCCACATTGTACAGTTACAGAGGCACCATTCACATCGTGTGATTTGAGGCGTGGGAGGAAGAATCAGAAGCCAAAAGGCAAAAGTTGATAAATTTGATTACATCAAAATGAAGGATTTCTTTCAGTGAAAATCATTGTTGACAAAACAAACCATAACATTTCAGAAGAAGGAAATTGTAATGTCAAAAATTGGCAAGAATTTAAAATGTATAGTCTACAAAGAGCTCCCACAAATCAGCTATAAAAAGGCATAAAGCAAAGGAAAATGTTAGTCAGATATAAATCAGGAACTCAAGGAAAAAAATTGCCCCAATAATCTCACATGTAAGTACATACATGCCAAAGAAATTCTTAGAGAAATAAGGTGACTATGTGATAGCATTCATTTCAGAGTTATTTGTAGTTAGCAGGAAATTAGAAGTAACTCTGTGTCCACCTCTAGGAGGGTGGGTAAGTGAAATATATGAAACTCTATGCAGCAGTTAAAAGCAACAAAATAGATTCAGCAACATGGAAATACATTTAAACAGTAGCAAGTAAAATAAAGCAATGAAATAAAATCTACAGTAAACTATCATTTACGTGACTGTAAAACACACTCATGAACACAAAAGAAGACAGTTTACAAAGATATTTACATATTTAAGAACATATCAAACACATTATAGTGGGTCCCGGTTTGATGGCAGGGAAATGGAATCCAGGTCAGAGATAAGGGGGAAAATGTACAAATAAAGCAAAAGTGACACCTTTCATAGCCCAAAGATGACCCCATGCTATGAAATGGGCAGTGTAATTAACTCAATCCTTGCCCCTAAGGTTCCTGATGGGGGTAGAGGAAAGCATGGGGATATGAGATCGTGGTTCCTGTCTTCCAGCAACTTACGTTTTTTTGTTTATGTGAAGTAAGATTATAACCATATAATAATTAGAAAATTAGCTGGAATATTGCCATGTCTCCACGAGATAAAGACAATAATATTGGTTGGTTTTCCCCTATTTAAACAGGAAAGTATAACCAAAAGAAACTATTGATACAAAAATTATCTTCTTGTAGAATTAAATGTGTCCAAGAAGATGAACTCTATTTCACTTCCATAATTTGAATTGCAGACCCTTTTTTTTAAAAGATTTTTTTATTTATTTATTTTTTCCCCCAAAGCCACAGTAGATAGTTGTATGTCATAGCTGCACATCCTTCTAGTTGCTGTATGTGGGACCTGGCCTCATCATGGCCGGAGAAGTGGTGCGTCTGTGCGCGCCCGGGATCCGAACCCCGGGGCCGCCAGCAGTGGAGCTTGAGCACTTAACCGCTAAGCCACAGGGCCCACCTGCAGACCCTTTTTTGGTAGCAAATTTGTAGTAAACTATTCAACTAAAAGTCAACGATAATCCACAGGATGTCTTATTTCCACAAATCCCCTAAGGTGTTTATTCTAGAAAAGCCTAATGGCTGTGATTTCTCACTTTGCATATTCACTCTTGCTGACCTGTAATGACCTGCCTGGTTTCCTATCCCTACAGCCTAATAACACTGATAACTGCTCCTAAATAACCCACACCTGTGCACTGCCTCCTCACTCTCACACTCACTCACCCCTACGCAGTCTGCCTACTAAGATTTGTAATAGTCAGGGAGTCCATAGGTGTTGGTTTGTCTGTACAGTCCTGATTTATATCTTTGTCTCACATAATTATTCACAGAACCCCATTCACTCTCAAAAGTGTCCTTGTTTACATAATTAATTATATAGTCCTCCTATCAATCCCTACTTAATGACTTCAACCAACGAATAAATCACTAGGACAAAAATCAAAGTGTTGTGAGTCGAAAATCTTGCTGCTGATTTATGATTACTTCTTTTTCAAATTTCCCATATTTAAGCTCATTCTCTGAACAGAGACTTAAAATTGTACCAGCTTTGCCAGTGTTAGGAATGGATTCTAGCATGAAATTAGAATTAAGGTTAACATACTACTTCTAAATGGCAGTACTGTTAGCCTGAAAACTCTTTAAGGTATTTAGATTCTGGTCTCTTATCTCCCCAAACCTATAGATACAAAGAGTTTTTTATCTTGTCTTGTTTTTCTAAGTTATGTTACTATAAGAACAGTTTACTAGTTTTAACCAAAGGGAAAAGTCTGACTAAATATTATAACAGATTATATTTACAAGTATGTTTTATATAAAATTGACATGCTAAATGAAAGAGCATATTAAAAACTCAAGTGAAATGAATGTTAGAATTTCATTTTATATTTTTTAGAGACTAAATATCAAGAATTAATTTTACCTTCTGCATAGAGTTCTCCTGAGATGATCAATAAGATGATAAACACCAAGTCTTTCGACCTCATCTTCAATGATGTGCTTAATAAAAATTTTAACAATTCTAAAGCAGTAGGGACTCCTCATTAAGTGCACAGCACTTCTCTTGAAGAAAAAGTTAATTATTTACAACATCTAAGTCCCTTTGTACCAAGCCTTATATTTCATTTAAAATATTTTTGAATAATACTAAAATAACACAACTATGTTACTTTTCATGCCAGAGTCCAGTAAGAACGTGATAACCAGTAAGAGCCACAATAGCAGCAGCATAAATAATTAACTCAGACTGCATAAAAATCAGGGTAAATTTTCAACATTAATTCCCAATTGTAAGTCCATAGAGTAAAGTTCACATGTGGCCATTGATTTCTTCACCACCGTTGATCAAGTGAAGAGATGAACTTAGGAACATGAGACAACAAATATCTGCTGTTAAAATAGGGTGTTGTCTAAATCATACTGCTTAAATCGAAAAATGACCTTAACTGTCTCAAGCAATGATAGGATAATATTATTGATGGTCTTGTGTAACGTTTAAAGAGTGTATTCTGTGGCAAGTGATGAGATGGGCGCTGTGCTGTGTTACCACTCATTTATGAGAAATGTTGTGAGTGTTCACCAAGTACCAGGTCAGGTTCTGGTCTTTAGTACATAGCAGTGAAAAAATAGATTAAAATTACTGCCCTCATGGAGTTCACCTTCTAATGGGTTTTAATTTAGACTATAAAATAATACTGTGACATAGGAGCTATTACTATTTCAATGTTGTAACTTTTTATTAAAATACAACGTATTAAGAGAAAAGTACACACACCATAAGTGCACAGATCAATGGATTCTCACAAACTGAGCACATTCATGAACCCAGCACCCAAAACAAGGAACAGAATGTACCAGCACCCCAGAACTTCCTTCCACGGCACTGCTTTTGCCCACCCCAATGTTAAACACTATCTTCACTTCTAACAGCTTGGTTTTGCTTGGTTTTATACTACATAATGGAATCATACAGCATTTTTTTTTTTTATATCTGGCTTCTTTTGTTTAACATGTTGCTTGTGTTATCCATCCATATCTTGGGCTGCAAAAGATAGTTCCTTCTCTGTATAGGCATTCCATTCTATTAATATGCCAAAATTATCTATTCTTTCTACATTTCTGGACATTTCAGTGACTTGCAAGATTTGTTTTAGAAAAATGCCTCAATTTATCTATAAAACAGGAGAAATAAGCTATTCTTTTCCCTTTAGGAATATGATTATATTCAATCTAATATAATATTTTAAGGTAACAGACATGAATAACAGTGTTATAATAATTTTATGACATATTAGTTTGTTACATGCATGAGGTATTAAATAATAAAAGAAACAACGAATATAAACAGTTTATTTATTACATATATATTTTAAAATTTAATACAAAGTCAGATTTTTGAAGTTATACAAAGAAATCCAAAAACACCTGACATATATGTGATTGTTTTACTATTTCTTTTTACTGTACATACTGATAAAATGTTTACATTTACTTATAAGGAAGGCCAAGCATATCCACCACCATTTGAATAGCTTGCAGGGAATGTGTGATTTCTTCCATGATATATCTTCTCAAAACCCAATCTGGTTTAAGTCCAGAAAAGAATAAAAATCTTGTGTTAATAAAGTTCTTCACTTAAAAGAGTTACCTTCAGGAGGCAGGTCAAGATGGCAGCGTAGGCAGACTCTGAACTCACCTCCTCCCATGGACACAGTCAATTTACAACTACTCGTGGAAAAATTACCCCTGAGACATAACTGAAAACTGGATACAAGGAATTTCTGCAACAACGGACAATCCTAACTGAGGTGGAAGAGGCAGAAACTCCCTCGTGGAGAGGAGAAATGCTGCCTTCACAAGCCACCAGCATGACGGCCAGCGGGAGCAGCACACAGGTACACAGCCTCCCTGGAGGCGCTGGGCCCGGAGCCGGGGAGCACTCCACTGTGGGCATTTTGTGGAGCCAGCACAATCGAGATGAGTGGCATAATATCTGACTTTGCTTGCTACTAAAACATTGGGGAGTAGCCCCAGAAAAGCTGGCTCACAAAGACATTAAAACCGGCTCTTAAAGGGTCCATGCGCAAACTCACCAGTCTCGGAAAGCATCCTAAAATCACCAGAAAGAAAGGTGCACAGTGCTGTGGTGAAAAGAGACTCACCTGATAGGCCCAGAGTGCATCTCAGTGAGGGGTGAGACCTCTCCAGGGGGACTGGGACATTGGTGGCGGCCATTGTTGTGGCCTGGTGTCGGCATGCTGACACAGACGCCATTGGCGTTCTCCCTGAGGCCTGCTAGCCCAGGGTCTACTCCACGTGCTAGAGTACCAATTTAATCCAGCTCATCCAGGGCAGGTAGCCCACCCTAGAGACTGGCCCCACACAACAACAAGCCCTCAGGCAACGTGTGGGCCTGCATAGATTGGTGACTGGATTCTCTGCAGCCTGGCAACTAAGCCGACTTCAGTGGGGCAGGGCGTGCACAAGGAGCGGGTGGAGAGTGTGGGGCAGTGGCGGAGTTTGTGGGGCTCCCGCCGTGGAGAGACTGGGTCCCCTTCAGGAGTTCGGGGCACACACATGGGGCAGGACTATGTTGACTGTGTGTGTGGACCTGTGGGCGGCAGGGCTTGTCAGCTGTAGACTTGTGCTTCTCAAAGACCCACATAGGGGGTTTGCCCCACCTTCCAAAGCTTGAAGTAATTGGGTGCTCCCGTGCCTGAGGCCAGCTCCACCCAGCTGCAATCCTCAGACAGCTGATAAGAGACCTCAAAGCTGGAGGCTTACAGCAATTGTAAGGCCCTGAGCCTAACAACCTGCCACGCTGGGGGCCTACTCACTTAAAAGAAATACTGCAACACAAATGTGGTATTAGAACTTGCAGCCACCTGTGCTGGGGATCCCCACACCTGAAAAAGAGACTGAAGGACCCACAACAACTACAAGCAGCTGAGCATTACAACAGCTGGCCAGGAGCATAACTCGGCCTCCCTGGGTACCTACAGAGAGAGCAAACAGGCCACAACAGAAGGACACACGTAGCCCACATAGGGGTCACCCATGGAACGTTGAGAACTGAGGGAAGCACACTGCAGGTGTCCTAAGGCATCACTTACATAAGGTCACCTATCCAAGAGCAAGAGACGTAGCTGACCTACCTAATACGTAGACACAAGCACAGGGAAAGAGGCAAAATGAGGAGGCAAAGGAATACATTCCAAGTAAGGGAACAGGACAAAACCCCAGAAAAGGAACTAAGTGAAACAGAAATGAGCAACCTACCCGACAGAGAGTTCAAACTAAGAATGTTAAGGATGCTCACTGATCTGGGGAGAAGAATAGATGAACTCAGTGAGAATGTCAACAAAGAAATGGAAGATATAAAAAAGAACCAATCAGAAATGAAGAATAAGATACTGAAAATGAAAAATTCACTAGAGGGACTCAAAAGCAGAGTAGAGGATACAGAAGAACAGATCAGTGAGCTGGACGAAAGACTAGAAGAAATTACCCAAGCTGAACAGGTACAAGAGAAAAGAATTAAAAAGAGTGAGGACAGTCTAAGGGACCTCTGGGACAACATTAAGCACACTAACATCCGTGTTATAGGTGTCCCGGAAGGAGAAGAGCGAGACAAAGGAGCAGAGAATCTATTTCAAGAAATAATAGATGAAAACTTCCCTAACATAAGAAAGGAAACAGACATCCAAGTACAGGAATCACAGAGAGCCCCAAACAAGATAAACCCAAAGAGGCCCACACCAAGACACATCAGAATCAAAATGTCCAAAATTAAAGATAAAGAGAGAATCCTAAAAGCCACAAGAGAACGTCAAGTTACTTACAAAGGAAATCCCATAAGGCTAGCAGCTGACTTCTCAGCAGAAACATTACAGGCTAGAAGAGAGTGGCACGATATATTTAAAGTGCTAAAGAGAAAAAACTTACAGCCAAGAATACTCTACCTAGCAAAGTTATCATTCAAAATGGAAGGAGAGATCAAAAATTTCCCAGACAAGCAAAAATTAAAGGAGTTTGTCACCAAGAAACCAGTTCTACAAGAAATGTTAAAGGGACTGACTTAAGGAGAAAAGAGAAGACCACAAATAGGAAAAATTATCGATTTCCATGATTAGAGGGCAATTGGATAAAAATGCATGAAAAAGAGGTTAGATATGATATCAAAAACATAAAATGAAGGAGGAGGGGAGTTAAAGAGTAGAGCTTTCAGACAGAGGTCAAACTAAAGAGACTATCACTTCTGTATAGAAGAAGAAAGGAACAGAGAAGGACTACTAAAACACTGAGAAAAAAAGTTGAAAAATGGCAGTAAGTACATACATATCAATAGCTACTTTAAAGGTCAATGGACTAAATGCTCTAATTAAAAGGCATAGGGTGGCTGATTGGATAAAAAAAACAAAACCCATATATATGCTGCATACAAGAAACACATATCAGACCTAAGGACACTGACAGGCTGAAAGTGAAGGGATGGAAAAAGATACTCCACGCAAATGGTAATGAAAAGAAAGCTGGGGTAGCAGTACTCATATCACACAAAATAGACTTTGGAACAGAAACTGTGGAAAGAGACAAAGAGGGGCATTACATGATGATTGGGGGAACAGTCCAACGGGAGGATATAACACTTCTAGGTGTCTATGCACCCAATGTAGGTGCACCTAAATATATAAAGCAATTATTAACAGACATAAAAACAGAAATAGACAGTAACACAGTAATAGTGGGGGACTTTAACACTCCACTTACATCAACGGATGGATCAACCAAGCAGAAGATCAATAGGGAAACATTGGCCTTAAATGACACACTAGAACAGATGGACCTAGTAGATATATACAGAGCATTCCATCCAAAAACCGAAGAATACACGTTCTTTTCAAATGCACATGGAACATTCTCCAGGATTGATCACATATTAGGCCACAAAACAAGTCTCCATAAATTTAAGAAGATTGAAATAATATCAGGCATCTTTTCTGACCACAGTGGTATGAAACTGGAAATCAACCACAGGAAGAAAATCAGAAAAGCCATAAATATGTGGAGATTAAACAAGATGCTACTGAACAACGACTGGGTCAATGAAGAGGTCAAGGAAGAAATCAAAAAATACCTGGAGACAAATGAAAATGAAAATACAACATGCCAGAATTTATGGGATACAGCAAAAGCGGTTCTAAGAGGGAAGTTTATAGCAATACAGGCCTATCTCAACAAACCAGAAAAATCTCAAATAAACAATCTAACAATGTACCTAAAGGAACTGGAAAAAGAAGAAGAAACAAAGCCCCAAATCAGTAGAAGAAGGGAAATAATAAAAATTAGAGCAGAAATAAATGAAATAGAGACCAAAAAAAAATAGAAAAAATTAATAAAACCAAGAGCTGGTTCTTTGAAAAGATAAACAAAATTGACAAACCTTTGGCTAGACTCACCAAGAAGAAAAGAGAGAAGGCACAAATAAGTAAAATCAGAAATGAAAGAGGAGAAATTATGACAGACACCTCAGAAATGCAAAAGATTATAAGAGAATACTATGAAAAGCTATATGCCAACCAATTCGACAATCTGGAAGAAATGGATAAATTCTTCGAATCATACAACCTTCCAAAACTGGATCAAGAAGAGGTAGAGAATTTGAATAGACCAATCACCAGTAAAGAGATCAAAACAGTAATCAAAAACCTCCCCAAAAATAAAAGTCCAGGACCAGATGGCTTCCCTGGTGAATTCTACCAAACATTTAAAGAAGACTTAATACCTATCCTTCTCAAACTCTTCCAAAAAATTGAGGAGGGTAGGAAGCTCCCTAACTCATTCTACAGAGCCGACATTGCCCTGATACAAAAACCAGACAAAGACAACACAGAAAGAGGAAATTGCAAGCCAATATCACTGATGAACACCAATGCGAAAATCCTCAACAAAATACTGGTAAATCACATACAACAATACGTTAGAAAGATTATACACCATGATCAAGTGGGATTTATTCCAGGGATGCAGGGATGGTTTAACATTCGCAAATCAATCAACGTAATACACCATATTAATAAAATGAAGAATAAAAATCACAGGATCATCTCAATAGATGCAGAGAAAGCATTTGACAAGATACAGCATCCATTTATGATAAAAACTCTGAATAAAATGGGTATAGAAGGAAAGTACTTCAACATAATAAAGGCCATATATGAGAAACCCACAGCTAATATCATCCTCAATGGTGAAAAACTGAAAGCTATCCCTCTGAGAACGGGAACCAGACAAGGATGCCCACTGTCACCACTCCTATTTAACATAGTACTGGAAGTCCTAGCCAGAGCAATCAGTCAAGAGAAGGAAATAAAGGGGATCCAAATTGGAAAGGAAGAAGTGAAACTGTCACTATTTGCAGATGACATGATTTTATGTATAGAAACACTAAAGAATCCACCAGAAAACTTTTAGAAGTAATAAACCAATATGGTAAAGTTGCAGGATACAAAATCAACATACAAAATTCAGTTGCATTTCTATACACTAACAACGAAGTAGCAGAAAGAGAAATTCAGAATACCATCCCATTTACAATTGCAACAAAATGAATAAAATACCTGGGAATAAACTTAACCAAAGAGGTGAAAGAGCTGTACACGGAAAACTATAAAACATTTCTGAAAGAAATTGAAGAAGACACAAAGAAATGGAAAGATATTCCGTGCTCTTGGATTGGAAGAATTAACATAGTTAAGATGTCCATACTTCCTAAAGCAATCTACAGATTCAATGCAATCCCTATCAAAGTTCCAACAACATTTTTCACAGAAATAGAACAAAGAATCCTAAAATTTATATGGAACAACAAAAGAACCCGAATAGCTAAAGGAATCCTAAGAGAAGAGAACAAAGCTGGAGGTATCACACTCCCTGATTTCAAAGTATACTACAAAGCTATAGTGACCAAAACAGCATGGTGCTGGCACAAAGACAGACACACAGATCAATGGAATAGAATCAAAAGCCCAGAAATAAACCCACACATCTATGGACAGCTAATCTTTGACAAAGGAGCCAAGAACATACAATGGAGAAAAGAAAGTCTCTTCAACAAATGGTGTAGGGAAAACTGGATAGCCACATGCAAAAAAATGAAAGTAGACCCTTACCTTACACCATACACAAAAATCGGCTCCAGATGGATTAAAGACTTGAATGTAAGACCTGAAACTGTGAAACTTCTAGAAGAAAACATAGGCAGTTCGCTCTTCGACATCGGTCTTAGCAACATATTTTCAAGCACCATGTGTGACTAGGCAAGAGAAACAATAGAAAAGATGAACAGGTGGGACTACATCAAACTGAAAAGCTTCTGCACAGCAAAGGAAACCATCAACAAAACGAAAAGACAACCTAACAATTGGGAGAAGATGTTTGCAAGCCATACATCTGATAGGGGCTTAATCTCCAAAATATATAAAGAACTCATGTATCTCAACAACAGAAAAACTACCAACCCAATTAAAAAAATAGGCAAAGGACCTGAACAGACATTTCTCCAAAGAGGATATACAGATGGCCAACAGACACATGAAAAGATGTTCAAAATCATTAACTATCAGGGAAATGCAAATCAAAACTACAATGAGATATCACCTCATGCCCCTCAGAATGGCTATAATTAACAAGACAGGAAACAACATGTGTTGGAGAGGTTGTGGAGAGAAGGGAACTCTCATACACCGCTGGTGGGAGTCCAAACTGGTGCAGCCACTATGGAAAACAGTATGGAGATTCCTCAAAAAATCTAGGATAGAACTACCATATGATCCAGCTATTCCACTGCTGGGTATTTATCCAAAGAACTTGAAAACACCAATGTGTAAAGATACATGCACCCCTGTGTTCATTGCAGCTTTATTCACAATAGCCAAGACCTGGAGGCAACCTAAGTGCCCATCGGGGAACGAATGGATAAAGAAGATGTGGTATATATACACAATGGAATGCTACTCAGCCATAGGAAATGATGAAATCCAGCCATTTGTGACAACATGGATGGACATTGAGGGTATAATGCAAAGTGAAATAAGTCAGAGGGAGAAGGTCAAATACGGTATGATTTCCTTCACTAAGTAGTAGCTAATAACAACAATAAACAAGCACATAGAGACAGAGATTGGATTGGTGGTTACCAGAGGGGAAGGGGGGAGAGAGGAGGGTGAAAGGGATAATTCGGCACATGTGTGTGGTGATGAGTAGTAATTAGTATTTTGGTGGTGAACATGATGTAATCTATGCAGAAATAGAAGTATAATGATGTACACCTGAAATTTATACAATGTTATAAACCAATGTTACTGAAATAAACAAAAAATAAAAAAAATAAAAAATAATAACAATAAAAAAAGAGTTACCTTCATCTTTTTGTCTTACCTAAAATGCGGCTACTCCTGAACACATTACTTTCCTTACAACCCTCTCAAACAGGATGGAGGGCTTCATATTCTTGCCCTTTACTACTTTCAGACTATTTCTCTCCATCTTTCCTGAAAAATAATCCCAGCACCTTTGACGCTTATGCTATTTAGCTCCACCACTGCCTTTTGGGCATCTTCCAAACGCGCAGTGTTTTGTTCTTTATAAACTTCTTCTCTCAGCGCCTGTCTCCATTCTCAATAACTACAACAATCCTGTGG
Source organism: Ceratotherium simum simum (assembly GCF_057802395.1). Taxonomy (NCBI): domain Eukaryota; kingdom Metazoa; phylum Chordata; class Mammalia; order Perissodactyla; family Rhinocerotidae; genus Ceratotherium; species Ceratotherium simum. Next base: position 5,866,146 of record NC_141935.1, read on the forward strand.
CCACAAAGCCAATAACCTCATCTGTCAGTTTCTGGCTCCCTTTCCTTCTGTCCCACCCCAGCCAATCCCTTCTCACATGATCACATAATAGACTTGGTCACCACAAAGTGCCCCCCCTGACGTCTCAGTTGGAGATTTCCATTCCCCAACCACCACTTCTGATCCATCCACGTCATTTGACTTAATACGTCCACTGCACATATGCTTCCACCTCACTGAGATCTCCATTCACTCGACCTCAACACGTGCTCATGACCCACCGGAATGCTTTTCTCACTTTCCTCCTTGGCTAGCGTAGGTCCATCAATAGACTCCCCTTTGCAAATACCATTAACTCTATTGTTTCTCTTTCCTATTGATTTCAATTGGAAAGTTCTATCTGGATTCCAAATTGAATCCAAATATCTGCTTTCTCCATTCCTATACAGCTGGACATTGTGAAAGAAAAATTACAGAACCAGGCTGACTGATTTTATGCCCATAATTGCAAATTGAAATGGGCACTTGGAATTGCCTAATATAATTTCTTTCTCTTTCCCCAAGGTGACTATTTTATTCCTTTCTTCTTTTCAAATGTCTCCTCCACACCCTCCCTGATCTGATTCTGACCTAATGTCTATAACCTCATGCTTCATTCCATCAGAGGGAAGCTCAAACATCTTTCCCACATAAATCCCCACTACTATATGCATTCCCACCTTCTTATTCTTTCCTGTTAAAAATCCAAATATCTATTCACTGGTCAGTGGTCAAACAAAGTGTGGTATAGCCATACAATGGAATCGTACTCTGTGATAAAGGAGAATGAAATTCTAATCCCTACATCAACATGGATGAACCTCAAAAGTCTTAAGTTAAATAAAGAATCCAGTCACAAAAAGCTACATACCATGTGATTCTATTTATGTGACAATGTAGAAAAGGCAAAACTAAAAGTACTGAAATCAGATCAGTAGTTGCCAGAGACTACGGGTTAAAGGAAGAGAACTGACTGCAAAGGGGCACAAAAGAACTCTGGTGTGATACAAATATTTTATCTCAGTGGTAGTTGTTTCACACCTGTGTACATTGGTCAAAACTCATTGAACTACATACCTACACAAGGGCGCATTTACACTGCTGGTAAATTTTACCTCAAAAAACGCGAGTATATCAAAAGAAAATAAAAGATCTACTCATTCATATGCTTTTAATAATAGTTTTAAAAACATAATTAATATTAAAATTTACCAGTCCTTAAATACAAATCATATGCAGAAATAGTGCCCATTAATAAATTTCAAGCAATTAGACTATTTTTATGTTATACTGTGAAATATGCATGATTTTTATGTTATACTGTGAAATATGCATGCATAAAACCAAGGTACAACTATTATACAGTTTATAATTATGAGTAATTATAAAGCTGTGCTATGTAATCTAAATCAAGTATAGTGCATTGCCAACACTGTGGGATTTATACCTAGTAGAGAATTGCTGAGGCATAGAAAGGAAGAAGAGAGAGAGGGAGGGAGGAGAGAGAGAAAGGGACAGCGAGAGGGAGGAAGGGGAGAATGGGAGGGGGGAAGGAAGAAAATTAAACATCATGAACTAATTTAGTTCATCAATTAAATATTTTTGTTAATAAGGTAAAATCAGAAAATGATAAATTTATCATTTAAATAAAATTTTACTCCCTGAGCAAACTGTAAATTCATAGCTGAAGTTCTAATGTTATCAATTTGGGGCCATAAATGAATTCAGGATTAATAACAAATTTGTACCTTAAATCAGTATTAAAATTCTAATTTATATCCTCTAACTGAAGGATGTGGCTAGAGTTCTCTGCATTAGAAGACCAATTTCTGTCATAAGAAAATTCATCAACTATTACACTTATAAAAGGATGAATTTTACTGTATATAAATTATATCTCAATAAACTTGACTTTAAAAACTATGGAATAGCAAGGTTAAATTACTACGTAAGTTTCTAAGTGCTCACTCTAAACTTGTGAACTTTTATCCACACAGAGCAATAATAGAGTTTTCCGTCTGGCACTGGTCTGTGGGTCATGCCTGGAGGACTGCTAAAGGCTTGAAGTGTCTCAGGTTTGATTTTGGGACAAGAATTCTATTTAGATGGTCTTGTGCACCAGGAGATAAGATCATCCTGTATTGTACAGACTGGCCCTACATCCACCAACAAGTGTCCTTACAGGAAACACAGGGAGGGAGAAGGAGGAGAAGCCCATGTGTAGACAGAGGCAGAGAAGGGAGCTGGACAGTAGCAAGCCAGGGACACCTCAAGTCACCAGAAGCTGGAAGAGTCAGGGAGGGATTCCACCCTGGAGCCTTCAGAGAAAGAGAGGGCCCCTCTGTGTCCTTGACATTGAACTTCTGCTTTCAAGAGCTGTGCGAGAATAAGTTACTGTCGCTTAAGGCCCCTTGATTTGTGGTAACTTGTTACATCAGCTACAGAACTCTAATATGAGGTCTGATAGAAAACTTCTCTAGAAGGAGAAATTTCAAGTGTCGGGGTGATTATGGGAGGAGTTAGAGGTTGATATTTTGGCCAAGAGGGATTTTCGGCAGCTCTCAAACAGTGTAGCTTATCTCACATGAAGGAAAAAAAAAAATGGTATAGCAAAGCTTATAAAACTTAACTATTAGCCTTAGCTCCCAAATATTTAATACAAGGAATTTATTGAATAACTACTAAATTCTCAAAGCTATAGTGTTATTACTTTGTTATTTATTGACATCATCTCCTTTAAATTTACCAATGATTCTATTCTTGTTCGTAGGTTGTTTCTCCATTGTCAAGCACAATATCTTGCTTATAGTAGGTACTTAATAAATGTTTGCTAAACGAATGAATGAATTGTGACACAAAACGACAGAGTACACTTACTGCTTACCTTGAAACTATTCTGGTTCTTACACGTGTTTCTGGAATAAAGGGAGTGCTGATAGAACCATTTGTCTTTTGTTTATAAAGTATTCTTTTAGTGTTCATTTTACATTTATGAGCTGTAATGAGCTTATGAGTTTGTAGAGACTATAAAAATGGTCAACAATTTTGGACCTACTTCGCACATCCTAAAAAAGACAATGTACATTTTTAAAACTAACAAGAATTAAATTTGGTATCCCTTATATGCTCGGAAAATTAATCATAATGGATAAACACTATGCAGTAAACACGAGCTTTTAACAAAAGCCAAGCTCTCCAAGTTCAGCAGTTAGATTGGTTTAAATTACAAACTAATTTGTAAGACAATTACAAAGATCTGAACACCACACCAAAGATATACAGTTGGTAAACAAGCACAGGAAAAAATGGTTACCATCACATGCCATTAGAGGATTGCAAATTGAAACAAGCATGTGATGCCAATACACATCTATCAGAATGGTTAAAATCTAAAACACTGACACTACCAAACACCAGCCAGGAAGCGGAGCAGCAGGAGCTCTCATCTATTTCTGGTGGGAATGCAAAATGCTACAGCCACCGTGGAAGACAGCTAGGCAGTTTCTTACAAACTAAACATAGTTTTAACATATGATCAAGCAATCCCATTCCTAGGTACCTACACAAAGAAGTGGAAAATTATGTCCACAGAAAAACCTTCACACAGATATTTATAGTACCATTATTCCTAATTGCTAAAAATTAGAAGCAACCAAGATATCCTTCAATAGGTAAATGGTTAAAAAGAAAATGTGGTACACCCTTGCAATGGAATGGTATTCAGACTATATCCAGAATAGAGAAAGAACTCTCAAAACTCAGTAAGATAAGCAATAAAATTATAAAAATTGGCAAAAGATTTCAACATACACTTTGCCAAGGAAGATACTCTGGAGGAAATAAAACACTTGAATATACAGACATCATCAGCCATCAGGGAAATGCAAAATAAAACCAAGACCATATGTGTTGGCGAAGATGTGGAGTAAGTAGAACTCTCACACAGCTCCCCACAAACTCCTCCCAAGTCCACATCGTCACCATTACTGATATTTGTTAAACGCTTCTTATGTTCCAGGCAGAGTTTCAGGGGTCTTATATAACTAGTGTAATCCTCACATCCCTAGGAGGCAGTTACTGTGATTTTACAGATGAACTCATCAAGGTTCAGAGCTTCAAGTATTTTGCCGGAGTCATACCACAAGCAAAAAACACATAAACCATATAAACATTTTAAACCATAAAACACCATAAACAAGCCAGTCTTAAAAAATAAAAACTTGAACTTTTACTCTATAAAACAGTAAATTCCCAAATACAACAAAACTGTAGTCCACATAATAAAAAGGAATAATGTAAATCGGGAAAAAAAAAAGAAAAAAAAAAACCTCTCTTTCCATAGAAAGAAAAGCAAGCATTCCTAGACTAGACGGGAGGGGCGGGTTCTTAGTGCAGCTGAACCACTGCTGACACACAAGTCAATGGACCTGAGATTAGAGCCTCTTCTCACTGTGTTATGACGCCGTTATTGACACAACTAGTCAGACTCCCTCAGCTAATGGTGTATTTTCACACCTTCAGAGGTTCTCCTCAATGGAAAAGCCACAGCAGTCAAAATAAGAACATAAATACCCTGGCTTTTGGTGACATGGATGGGAACATTACTCTGCACAATGCAAGGCAAAAAAGATACCCAAGAAGTTCTTGAAACAATATTTATGAAATGAGTTTCACCACTGAAACTACACTACAGCAAAGGATAAAAAAAGGATTAAAATACTCAAGTGTGCATACACAACACACATGCTTGCTGAAAACAGCCCTGAGGAGACGTTTTTGCTTTTTTTGCTGTAGATATTTAGCCAAAACTAAGCTCACTATTCCAGCGGGATAAGTAGCTACCCTGACTCTACATCGAGTCAGTATCCCGGGTACATATTGAAACTAAAATGTGTAGTAAGATGACTCATAGGATGCATTAAAAAAAACAATTAAAAGAAAAAAGCTACTCTCACCAAAGTACTCCTGGCAATCTTAAAAATAGTTTTTAGTTCCTGTAATGGATTCTGTCCCCCCTTCCAGGGCTCTATCAGACAATGCTCCATAGGGTTTTCCTGGACAATTTTTTTGGAAGCCGGTGGCCAAGTCTTTCTTCCTGGTCTGTCTTAGTCTGGAACCCCCACTGAAACCTGTCCACCAGGGTGACTCTGCTGGTATTTGAAATCCCGGTGACAGAGTTTTCAGCATCACAGCCACACGCAGCCACCAGAGGTTGACAAAGAACAGATAGGTGGTGTGGTTCCTAGACTGGGAAAGGAACCATGCTGTGGAGATGAGAGGAAAGAACCTTAACCACTAATCAATCTGGGCTGGCCAGAGACACCGGTGAATAAGAGGATTACTTTAACAGTGCCGCCCATTACTTCCGAATCACGAGTCTGTCCCAACCCCTGAAGCCTATTAAAAACGCTCCTGGATTGAATAGAGAGGTCTATCCAAATGCATCTCGTGATGCTACCTGCACGCGCGCTGCCGTGCAGCCGCCGCCCCAGTGGCCGGACGTGGCTGAGGGACAGCAGCGCGGGGCAGCCGCCTCCTCCTGGGCCGCGGGGTCCCGCAGCCCCGCCGGCGGCCTCGGCTCCGGGGGGCTCGCCCGCCAGCACCTTCGCCCCCCGCGCCGGGTCGCCACGGCAGCGCCGACACCCCGGGACCTCCGCCCGGCTCCCGCCAGGCTGCTCCGGAGCGGGGTCTCAGAGGCACTTGGACCGCTTCCGCCCTGGGCGGCTGTGCAGGTCGCGGGAGCGAATCCCCCCTTTCTTTTTCAGTCGCCGACACCAACAGGGTCGGAAAAAGAAAGCGACGCCCAGGGCTCTCAGACTCAAGAGAGGAGCACACCACCTGCGGTCCTCCGCCTCTAGTTAAGACTTCGAGCCTCCACCGTTGGGAGAGTGGGGCCCGCCCCCCTCCTCACAGGGCCAATCACCGAGCAGCAGCCCCTGTATGCGCAACATCACTCATCGTCGGGGAAATGCAACTCAAAACCCCATGGGATAGCGCCTCAAACCTGTTAGAATGGCTATCATGAAAAAGACAAGGGATAACAGCTGTTGGCGAGATGTGGAGAAAAAGGAACACCTGTGCACTGTTAGTAGCAATGTAAATAGCTGTAGCCACGATGGAAAACGGTATGGAGGTTCCTCAAAAAATTAAAAATGAAACTGCCATATGATCCAGCAATTTTGCTTCTAAATATTTATCCAAGGGAAATGAAATCACTCCCTCGAAAAGATATGTCTAACTCCATTTTCATTGCAGCATTATTTACAATAGCCGAGACATGGAAGCAACCATCGATGGATGAAAGAATAAAGAAAATGTGGTATACATACACGCTGGGATATTATTCAGCCATAAAAAAAGAAGAAAATCTTGCCATTTGCGACAGCATGGATGAGACAGAGGGCATTATGCTAAGCGAGATAAGGCAGGCAAAGAAAGACAAGTACTGTGTGATCTCACTTATATGTGGAATCTAAAAATAAAAACAAAAACAAAATGAACTCATAGGTACAGAGAACAGATTGGTGGTTGCCAGAGGCAGGGGGAAGTGGGGCGTGGGCCAAATGAGTTATAGTGGTCAAAAAGTACAAACATCTGGTAATAAAATAATTAAGTCATGGAGATGTAATGCACAGCATGGTGACTACAGTTATATTACTGTACTGTATATTCGAAAGTTGGTAAGATTGTAGATCTTAAAAGTTCTCATCACGAGGGGAAAAAAAATTGTAACTATGTATGGTGATAGATGCTGAGACTTTTTGTTGTGATCGTTTAGCAATACACACAAATATCAAATTGATATGTTGTACATCTGAAACTATTATATTGTCATACGTGAATTAAATCTAAATGAATAAATAAATAAATAAATATTTTCCTTATATCTAACACACACTGAAGTCTGTTTCTTACTGATAACAGCTTCCTCTTCAAGGTTCTCATGTTTGAAAATTCACTTTGGACTTATGCAGTTAATGCACAGATGATGCCAAGGCTCTGCTCCAAAACCCTAAAGTTCTGCCCTGTGACTCACCTGTCGGGGCCTGTGCAAGACTCCAAACAGCACCCGTATCTACCACTGACATTCCAAGCACCATTGGATATGCTGGATCATAAGGCCCAAGTGACAGAGCAACTTGAGTGTCACCAGGGATCTTTTCCAGAGCCTTCTCATGTTCTATGCCTCAGTTTAAACTAGCAAGTTTTTGGGACCATCAATAAATGGGGCAGAGTGACACCCTCAAATGGGGAATATATAGCTTCCCGAATCTAAAAATGCCCACTAGCTGCTGCACTTATTTTGGGGATGTGGGGAACTGGAGGGGGAGAGATGCAGTAACTTATGTTTCACCTTAAAAGGGATATCGCAACATGCCCCTCGCCCTCAACCTCTAGACATTTCCCTGAGGTAGAAGGCCCCTGAATATTTGTTGGGTTTATTCCTATCATCTGACATGCAAATGTCTTACCAGTAAGTCTAGACTAGTTGCTACTTCTTGCTCACTAGGACCAATCAGCATGATATCATCAATGTATGGACCAGTGTGACTCCTTGTGGAAGGGAAAGATGATCAAGTTTCCTGCAAACTAGGTTATGACATAGAGCTGCAGAGTTGATAGACTCCTGACGTGGGACAGTGAACGTGTATTCATGACCTTGCCAGGAGAAACAAAACTGCTTCTGCCAGGGTTTACCAACAAGGATGGAGACAAAAGCATTTTCCAGATGAATGGGGCACACTAGCACGTTCTCAGATATTACAGGGGATGTGCTAATTTGCTCAAGCAATGGAGCAACATCTAGTAAACCAGCTACGATGGGAGTCACCATCTGGTTCAGCTTGCAATAACCCACCGTCATTCTCAAAGATCCATCTGTTATCGGCACTAGTCAAATAGGCAGGTTGATGTGGATGTGGTATGAACCGCCACCCCTGCATCTTGCAAATCCTTGGTGGTGGCCTCATCCCTGCAGTCCCTCCAGGAATGCAGTATGGCTTTTGCTTTGCCATTTCTCTAGATAGAAGCAGTTCTACTGGCTTTCTCTTGGCCTTTCCCACCATAATAGCCCTCATTCCGCTGGTCAGGGAGCCAATGTTTTGATTCTTTTGGTTCCTTAGAAATGTACAAAGCATATCTGAGGAAGACAATGTAATATTCCTCCTGAGGAATGTAAATGTACACTTGCACAGAAAGAAAAATATAAAATCCTGAATAAGAAGACTCAGCAGCATTGTGTCAATAGTTCTTAAGTTCATATACACACTTTTACAACCTACAAATTTATTCTGAGAAAGTTTTCACAAATCCCTTTCTCTGTTTTTTGTTAGAAAATAACCTAGTATTTGTCTTCTTCTAACACTGTTTCCTTGGAAATCTGGGAAATAGGAAATGTCATCTGTGATAGCAGGACCCAGGCTTAGATTGATAATACTTGGGGAACAGGCATGGTTTCAGGGTTTTTGAGTCTTGTGATTTGTAAATCAGTGTCCCCCTTGCAGGTCCTGGGCTCTGCTCAAGTTCTCCTTTGAGAGATATGGACTCCTGCGGGGATGAAGAGTCCAAGTCTAGACGACACCCTCACTGACACACAGGTTTTATTTCCTTGTTACTCAGGTGTCACCTGGGGAGATGCAGCACAGACCGGGACGGCTGCAGGGACTCCTGGTGCTGTCCTTCATGATGTGCTGTACTTCCTGCCCTTAATCTTTCAGCAAAGCTGAGATAACTTTTGCCAGAACAGCCTACTAGTTTCCTGTTAGAATGAGTCTCTGAACTGAAGACCATCGCTGACCTTCAAGCAGAGTGGGCAATGCAAATACCTACAGCTTTCACTTTGGAGTCAGACGAGTTCATTCTAAAGTTTCTAGGGATAGGTAACAATAGCCATGAAAGCTCTAAAAACAAAGAAAGAATTACATGATGGCTGGTCCCACTGCTTATCACATCTCAGAAGCCTTTACAATTATACAGTTGGTGCTGGTAGAGAATGGACAGATAGAAACCCGATTATAATAGAAGGTATAAAAAGAGACACATGCCCAAAGAAATTCTTATATGAATAAAGTCACATCTCAAATGACTAGGAAAAGGACAATGTTTTTGATAAATACAGTTGAGACTACTGGAGAGTCATTTAAAAAATAAAATATATCCATACTTCCACGTCATTTTTAATTTTAGATATCTCCAAGTAAGAAAACAAAACGCATTCTTCAATACAAAAACAATCAGTGCATTTGTTAAGAATAGGATATGTAGATCTATGACTCAGAATTTGAGGAAATAAAAAAAAGACTGATAATGATAAGTGCATAAAATTCAAAAATTCCTGCCTAGAAAAATCAACATGAACTCAAACACCAATAACAAATTGAAAAATATGTCTAATTCATATCACAGAAATGGGAAACGAAAAATGATAATTTCATTATTTCCATAGAAAAGAATAATAAAAGGAAAAAGGGGCTAGTGTCTTAATCAGAAAATTAAGAGAAAAAAAAAACAAAACAAATGGCCCTTGCATATATTAAACAAAAATAAGCACATTCATAATAATAAAATACACAGGAGTACTGTTTACTATCTACCAAACAGGAAAATATCCAAAAGGTTGGCAACACCCTCAGTTGGCAAGGCCAAGGAAAAGAGGCTCTCTAGAACACTACAGAATAATGTACAACACTCCTATGGAAAAGAATTTGAAATATCTAAGACAGTTACAAATACATTTGCCTGATGATCCATTCATTTCACTCCCAGCGTTATATCCTGACAGTAGGTCCACACGGTGTATTCATCCTGTCATTCGTTATCTGTAATAACAAAATATCAGAATGGTCTGAGTGAGATACATTCTAAAATGAAAACTGCAAGGCACAGATAATGTGTAAAGTAACCTCCATTCTCAATAACAAAAGGAGATTAATGAACACAGGAGAGATGTCAGAAACTAATAAAATTATAACTTCGTTCAATGAGGGAACAGGTGTGATGGAAGTAAGACTACTCTGCATAGACACTTCTCGTATCACTTTGATGTTTAAAACATGTAGGTGTATCTTACATTCAAAAAAGAAAGTTTAGATTAAAAGAGAAAGCAGAAGAAAACTTTTAAATCAAAAAAAATGCTAATGGAAATAAATATGAAACTGTAATTATTTGGTAAGTGAGCCACAAATGATAAGAATTATTTCAAGTCTTTTTCGAAGAGGATACTTACACTCAGAGCTCAACTTCCTAGGACAAAGTAAATGCAAAGACATTTGAACCTTCATTCACTAGTTTAACTGCTAATTATAACGTATGCATTATACTTTTGATATTATGTTCATGGATATGGAAAAATAAAAATGTACAAGTAAAGAGAGAAAATGTACTAAAAAGTTTTTTAACTCTGTATTATTAACCTTGAATTGTAAAATCCAATAGGAACTGATGAATTGTAAATTTCATTTCTATTTCAAAGGTCTGAGAACCAAAATACTGTGCAAGTGAAGACATTTCAACACTATTGAACACTCCCATCTAGCACCAATAGCACAGGTCTTGGGTTCTAAACACTTTTGCCAATAAAAAAAAATCAGATCTTGGAAAATCATGATTATGGGTGTTGGGCAGGGGAAGTACACAGTGAGCCTGGAACATCATGTTGTGCTAAAAAGAAGAGCAATGCTCAAAGGCTAATGGGATACAACAAAAAGTCTACAACAAAGACTAATGGGATACAACAATCAGGAGCCAGTTTCAAGCGGTACCCACTTGCGAAATTTGGGATAATTTGAGCTTCAAACAGAATAATGACTATAATTGATTGTGACAAATTGAATAAATAAAAATTCATAAACCAGTGCCGATGCACACAACATTTTTAAAAAAGAAAGGAAAACATCTTTAAAGGCATCATGGAAGGTCGCTATTACATCAATTTCTCACTGGAAAAATTGGAAATCAGAGGGCCAAAATAGAGATTTACCAAATCTTTTAGGTGAATGTTTAATTTAAACAGAATTGGTAGATTAACACTCATCTTTACGCAAGAATGACAGTTAAGAAATGCAGAAAAATGATACAATTGATCTTAAAAATCACTATTTTGCAGGCAAAAATAAAATAATTGATTATAGGAAAGTGTCAGAAATAGATTCCACAATCATTATGTGAAAAGTTTTAGAGAAATAGCACGTACACAAAGTGAAGATTAACAGCAAAGCTAACTAGCTGATTGTGACAATGTTCCTTTGTGAGAAAACTGGCTGTCACCAGTGATTCAGATTTATATAAATTGGCTCCATTGGTGACAGCCAGGTCTCTAGTCTAAGAAGGAAACTTGATTTGATGCAACACAAAGTTACAAGTTATCATCATAAAATAATTTTTTACGATTAATGGTTTATACCTTTATTATCATATTACAGTTTGCATGTTTTTGTAGAAGTTAAAAACGTCTATAGTCAACCAACTTTAACTAACTATGCTGTTTCAAATGTACAAACATAAAAATCGTATTTCAGACTCTTGGGGTTGAATGTTTCCAAAACCCTCTATACCAGCAAAATCATGAAAAATTTATTATATCTAAAGATGATTACCAAAGAGGTCTCTATACTTCTCAGCATGTAATGTCTTACTTTATATATATCTTTATTTCTAAACAATATATTCTTGTGGTTCAAGGGCGATATATGTTAAAGATAGAAAAATTGGAAAATACAGCGAAGTATAAAGAGTTAACCACCAACTCTTACCCCAATTATCTCTAAAGTCAACTCTAGTTATGGGAAATATTTTATTATACTTCCTGGCAATCTTTGTTCTATAAACATTTGTTTGGGGCTCAAAGCATAGTGTGTGTGTGTGTTTATACTTGATATTGGAATTTTTATCACGTTTCATGTCAAGATTATGCTAGCTATGCACCCAATTAGATTCTAATTCCTCTTTATGTTTCATTTGAATTATGATGTGAGCTAGATAGACATCTTGTAGAAGATCATGCATTTCACCACTTTTTCATATATTTATCTATTGATAAGTAAGCAATGTAAGTAATAACTACTTACATCTTACTTCTAACATGGGTATGACAGTTTGGTTTTTACGTGTTTGTGACGTGATATTATTTTCAAGATGGAGACAAGCCCTTTTTTCCATTTCCTCTGAAATAGAGAGTCTCAGAAAACCTCAGAGGTTATGGAGAAGCTTTGGGAAAGTTGGGAGAAGGATGGATGGAAGCAGGCACTGAGGTGATGGCATCTAGATTCTGGCCATAGATACTTGATGAACAGGACACAGAGCGTTTTCATTTGCCAAGTTTTAATGAGGTTCTTTTAGAATTGATTCATTGGTCTCTCAGATTATAATCACATTGTCCACATAATATTTAACACAAATTCTAATGTATGAGTAAAATTGAGTTAAACAATACTTGAAGAAATAAACTGAGAAGGATTGGATTAATAATGAAAAATTCTGAATAAATGTACATATGTGAATTTTATGACTGCATGTTAATCATGGTTCTATCCACAGGTGGGATACACCACTTTCCCTTCACGACAGGTTGTTCGAAATGTTGCAGGTGGTGTCTTTGGTCGATATCCGCGTTTGCACCTAAATTCAACGGTATCCCCTGTTTCAGAATACAATTTTTTGTCATATGACCATCGTAGTTCTATCTTATGTTTTTCCATAATTTCTTCTGATAGTACGCATGCATCTGAAGTCAAAAAAATGAACATAACACATTAAGGAGTATACAAATATTGTCCACAAAAATTCAGACTCAAGTAGAATCTTCTATGCTGTTAGGACTTCATTCTTAAAACTTTTTACAAACCAATTCATTAAAAATCCAGTATGTGGATTTAAACCATTTTATAAAATTAATGATGTAAAAATGAAGTATTATGTTTAATGGATGATAACTAAAGGTTATAATCTAAGATTCATAATATCAATTATCATATGAAGAGCTTTCGTAAAAGAATGTTTTGTTGCTGTTGTTGATTCAACAAGAATCTTTCAAACTTTATTTCCGCACACATTAATATTTGGTAGCAAGCATTCCAAAGATGAATTCATTTAATCCATGAAAATTCTATTATAAACAGCAAAACATCATACTCATTACACTGATTTTCCCAGGATGCGTCAGAATATTAAAATATTTACCTAAACAATTTGGTGGTTCTGACCACTGTCCATTCCTACATATTATATTCCTTTTTCCCTGAAGCACATGGAAGGACTGGCATTGGTACTCAACTGAGGATCCTGGAGCATACACTGGTAATGGGAATGAGGTAATGTCTCCATTGTCAATAGGTGGAGGGGGCCCACATTTTCCTTTAGAGTCTAAAAAATATGATTTGATTATTGAAAGACCAAGAAAAACATAGGTTAAACTAAAGCAAATAAAAGTATAGCACAATACGTAATATCAAGACTTGTGATTTCTGATGACAGAAATTATTTGTTGAAGAAATTTTAATCATTTAAAGTGAAAGTCACATTTTTAAGCCCTTACTTTCACCCCGCATGAAACTACACATAAAGCATCAACAAATACGTCTGTTTCGCAGTACCCCCGTAATAAAAAATGTTTTTCTTTGTGAATATATACGGGACATTGGGCTAGCTAAGACAAACAAAAAAGTTCCTTGTTCTTATATACAACATACTGCCGTGTCTGTTGGATCTCTAGTCAGTTTTTATTGATTTACATTCTTACTGTAAAAGAAACATCACTCCTTTAATAGAATTCAAGAGTTACAAATTTACATAATGTGAAAAGGAATTGCTGGCTTCCTGTTCTGGACAAGATGAGGTAGAAACATTTCTGCTTATTCCTTCTGTTAAGTATAACTAAAAATCCTGAACATATTATAAAAAGCAACAGAAGAGATTGTGAAAGATGTGGAGAACGGTCTCTAACCATCTGGTTAGAGACTTTGGGATTCAAGGAATTAAAGTGCAATGAGTTGTCATGGTTTTCATTTTGTCTTCTAAGTATCCTGGACTGGGCACTGAAGAAGATTGTAACCCAGAAACGATATCAAGATTAGGCAGAAAAGAAGAAAAATTCCCAAGAAGAGCCTGCTCTCTTTAGACAAAAGCCCAGGAAAGGAGCAGCCTCGCAAGACAGAAACATTTTCTACAATAGCCAACTTACTCTGGAAAAACATCATAGAAGAAATCTACAACTAATCTTCCCCCCACCTCAATCAAGAGAGGCCAAGTGAGGAGACTGGACTTCTACTCACACTCTGAGGGATCAAGACACCCCTCCCCTTGTCTGTGGTGTCAGTGGAGGCAGAATGGGAAGCCTGGACTTGCACACTGCCTGGCAGTAAGGGAGGCGTGATAAATAAAAAATTCCAATAAAATCCAGAGTTTCAAAACATAATACGCAAAAGGTCCAGAATACAACTGAAAATCACTCATCATACCAAGGACTGGGAAAATCTCAAAAGAGAAAAGACGATCAACAGAAGACAACATTGAGATGATACAGAGGTTGGAATTATTTGACAATGGTTTTAAAAATCCAGTGGGAATCATAGAACTAAAAAACATAACAGAATAAAATAATGTCACTGGAGGGGCTCAATAACAGATTGCAGATGACAGAAGGATAAATCACCTTGAAGATAGAACAATACAAATCACTCGCTTTGAAAATAGACTGACAACAAAAAAATAGACAGAGCTTCAGGGACCTGTGGGAAGATAGCAAAAGACTGGAGACTCAGGAAGACAAAAGAAGGGGGTTGGAGATGAGGAAAAAAACTCACAAAATAATGGCTTAAAATTTCCCAAATTGGGCATAAGGCATATATCTACATATTAAAAAAAATGAGTGAGTACCAAACAGGATTAACCCAAGAAATTCATGCCAAGATACATAATAATCAAACTGCTCAACACTAAAGAAAAAGAAAAAAATCTCAAAAGCAGCTAGATAGAAATTATGCAAGGCTATAGGGAAAAAAGGATTCGAACATCAGTGTGGTTTTCATCTGTGACCAAGGAGCCAGAAAGTGACAACATTTTTCAGGTGCTGGAAGAAAAGAACTGTCAACTCCAATTCCATATCCGGTGACATTATCCTTTAGGAATAAAGGGAGAAATGAAGACATTCCCAGACAAAGGAAAACGGAGAATTGGTCTCCATCAGACCTGTGCTTAAAGAATTGCTAAGGAGTTTTTCAAATCAAAAGGAAAAGATAACAGAAGGATGATTGACACTTCAGAAAGGAAGATAAAACAAGGGAAGTGATAAAAATAGGGGCAAATGTAATAGACTTTTTCCTAATGAGTTTGTTAAATTTGGGTGCAAAATTATATTATTTGATAAGATGCTCTATGTACATAGAGGAAATACCTAAAACATTTATGTTTAAAATGTGGGGAGATTAAACAGACCTAAATGGATGGAAAGTTTCCACACTTTGTTTGAAGTGGTAAAATGTCAATTTTAGGTAATATGTCAATACCATTAGGGAGTGATAAGCTGCATACGTATATCTTCACACCGAGAGCAATCCCTAATAACTCTGTACAAAGAGACAGCTCGACAAGAATACAGATATTTTAAAATAAAGTGATTTTAAATGTTCAAACAAGCTACAGGGAAGGCAAGAAAAGGAAACAGGAATTAAAAACAAAGGAAACACACACACACACAAATAATAAAATGGCTGACATAGCCCCTAACATGGCAATAGTTACTTTAAAAGCTAAATGTTCTAAATGCACCAAAGACTGAAAATGGCAGGGTGGACACAGAAACAAGACCCAGCTATATGCTTCCTACAAGAAACTCACTTCAAACATGAAAACATAGGTAGGCTCAAAGCAAAAGATTGGGAAAAATGTATACCAATTTCAATTTCAAAACAATTTGAAAAACTAGAAGTGGCTAATATAACATCTCCTTTGTTGGCTCCTCTTATTTCTTGACCTCTAAATACCGGAGTGTCCCATGACCAAGTTCTCAGACTACTTTTTTTATTTATACACGAATTCCCTGGATGAGCTCAGCTAGTAACATACCTTTAAATATAATCCATATGCTAAAGAAGTGCAAATTTACATCACATGCTATGATTCCCACCCCTGTCCCACTGCCTATTCCATGTCCTAAAGTAAAACTTCACAGGGCTGTCAAATGTGGTTAAGGTATCTGCAATACATTTATTCCTTGGGAAGAAACTGAATCTCTTAATGCTTCAGAGAGGGAATAATCCACGATTCCAACTCTTCTTCTAATCTGATCAAATCTTTCATAAAATAGATATACCTTATTACTTATTAAGTAATTAAGTTTTTCCATCCACAAAAAGAATTGGATTTTAAGCATCATCGTTTTATTTGTGTTTAAAAAATTTATTCCGTAAGAACTACTTCATTCTCTATTTACGTCAACGTATTTTGTCCCTAATATATGCTCTAAAATTTGGAGGGAAATAAGATACTCTACCTTTGCACTGAGGTGGGTCTGTCCAAGTTCCATTCAAACATGTCACTTCTATTTCCCCAAACAGATCAAAAGGTTTGTTGCATTCATAACGTACTCTCTCCCCAGGTGGATACCTAGGCATCACACTTAGTATAACAGCATTTTCCACTTTGGGTGGTTTCTCACAGGAAACATCTGAATAGAAAGAAAAAAAGTACCTCCAACATAATGATCATTTTGAGTAGCAAATCAACAAATGAGATTCTAAATATATTTCAAGAGGGGTTTAAAATAAGTCGTTAATCTGTCATAAAAGACTGCTCGTCTTAATAATTTTCATGTAAGAGTGAGGAAAAGGAGAGAAAGCAATATTTCTTTGGTAAGATTTAAGCTTCTACACCTTAAATCTCTCTCCCATCCTTCACTAGACTGTTGATAGACATTTGTGTGTGTGTGTGTGGAGGCCAGTGAAAATGAGAGTTTATCTGGACATTTCTCTTTCAGTTCCTTTTATATAAATTAAAAATGAATTTATAAACCACAAGAAAATCATAATAAAGAGATTATTTGATAGTAGGATTTGGTTTGCAATCATCCTGTTTGTGAATTGTAATTTTAAGCCCCTAGAAAAATAAATACAAATAAGATACTTCCTTAGAGAATAAATCAATCATGAACACATTGAAGAATAACATAGTTGAAGGAAGAACATGACTATTCAAAGGATCCAAACAGGAGGTGTAGAAAAATGACAGAAAAATAACTGTATAGTTTATAAAAACACTCAAATGACTTTTGGGGAGCAAATGCCTAGGATACTACAATGAGTTATGTGTAACTCATCAGTGAGATTCAGGTGGATATAAAGTATAATTGGCTATAGCTATGGTTCCTAAACCAAAGTGTCCATCGAATACCTTGACCCCAGAGTCTTTGATTCAACAGGTCTGACTAAGCCTGTGAATTTGCATTTCCATTTCTAGCAATTTCCCAGAAGATGCTGATGCTGCTCCTCCAGGGACCAAACTTGAAGAACTATCAGGTTACAAGACTAACCATTGAGTAGACAATTCCATTCCATTACGTTAAGGCATAAATCTTCTGTGCCTAAAAACCTGGCCTGAAAAAATAATCTATGTCCATTTTATGATGATGCTAGAGGCAATTCTATATTATATTACTTAAGACACTTGCATAAATAAATTTTAAAATTTCATCGAAGTACCTCTGCAGGTTGGCCTTCCTATCCACTTGCCGTTAATACACTGGACAATACTGGATCCATCCAATTGGTAATATTTGGGACATTTATAAGCCACTTGTTCTCCTGACCTATATGACTCCTTCTTCTGGCCTATGAGTATAGCATCATCAAAGCTGGGTAAGCTAAAACAGTCCGTTTCTGAAAGAAAAAAAAATGTATTTGTTCAGTAAATGGTTAAAAATACATAATGGCCAATAAATATATATTCTAGAATAACAGCTACATATAAAACCAATGAATACTGTGCAATAATTTTCTTATACCTTGAAAAAATGTGTTAGCAGTCGTGACTTAATTACATTGAAAGGTTCTACATTTATCAAAATATAACATGGGAATAGTGATTTTGAAACCTTGAAGAGATATGGATGCGTGTAATGCTTGAGACCATACTGCTTACATTCGCATTCTTATTGGCCCACCTGCATTTTGGAAGTATTTCTACTTTGTGCTTCTGTCAAAATCTGTTTCTGTTAATTACGTCAAATATCTCAGAAAATTCTATATTCAAAGGAGATAACTGACAAACTAACAGTAAATTGCATAACAATGCGATTGATGAGCAGGGGCCAGCTGTGACACTGGAACAGAGATGAAAGGTCTAAGTACATATATCAGAGGATGTCGCAAGTGCACACAAGATGACGGGAGAATGAAATCATTCGGCTCATGTTGTCACACTTTTCTTATTACCAGGGCTATTAATTCCCTTCCAGAATCCAGAACTTCCCAGAGACACCTTGTTAAATTCTAGAATTACTGCTTAGTTTCATATTTGTACCATTTATGCTACGAATTAAAGATATTTATCAGCCTTAGAACAAAATGAAATACACTATACTTATGCATTCTGGAGGATCGGACCATTTTCCTCCTAAACACTTTATAGATGCAGGTCCATCAATCCCGAAGCCTTCGGTACAGCTGTACATAACTTCTTCTCCATATTGGTAACTGCGTAACTTGTGAGACTGAACACCGTGTGGGATCGGAGGTGGCTGTTCGCAAGGAATTCCTTTAAAAAAAAAAGAAATGAAAGAATGACTCCATGTTACACTAACTCTGAAATTTAATTCTATGTACCAGTTATCATATTTGGCTGTTTTAATTTACAAGACATGATCACACAGGAGCTACCATCACATTACGGAGAAGATGCACAAACGCTTCCTAAAACCACCATTCTGGTGTGTGTAAAGCTGTCAATTTGAGCAAAAAGTTGACACTAAAAATGTCAATATATTTATGAAAGACTATCGATGCTTCTCTAACCAAGCATGAATAATATAAGAAAACATCAAGAATTAATCATCTTCAGAAAAGTACTATATATTGTGAGAAATCAGAAGGGACGTTGTTGGCAGAACATAGGAAATTTTTTTAAAAACTTGGCGTCGAAGCAAACACTATACCTTATATGAAGAGTTAGGTACATGAATAGGTATAGCTACAAATAAGGAGGTTTAATTTCACTATACATCCACTTTTAACACAAAACAAGCCAGAATTAAAAGTGATTTTACAAGGAACCAATGACCTTAACAAAAATAAGCTTGATTTGATTATGCAAAAATTGTTTGATAAAATATGTAAATATGTAAATGGTAGAAAAACGTACAAATGACTTTATTTATTTAGAAATGTAATGGATTCTTTCTCGTAACTTTGATGACAACTGATTATTTTTAATGCACTGTACTGAAAATAGGATTTTAGTTTGTGTACTCTCCTTACCTACACACTGAGGTGGAGAACTCCATTTTCCCATGTGGCATGTTATCCTATCTTCTTCAGATATCCTGAAACCATCATCACAAATATAACTTAATCTGGTGCTATGTGGATAAAGCTTGGGTTCAAATCTCTCTTTCTTTTCTTCTGGAGAGTTAGGTGATTCAATGGTTCCATGTTCTATATGAGGTGGTTGAGAACATGGAATTTTTTCTATACGAAGAAAAGAGATCAAGGAGTTAAGCACAAATATAATGTTTAAATTGAAAAATAAAATCAAACACTCTTTGGGATTTTAAAATAAGGATAGTTTGAACAAATTAAGTTATTTTAAAAACTGAAAACCATTTGAAACTTGAAAGAATATGTCTTCATAAATTCTATACTACTATCCACTTGTTCAATATGCCCCTTCATTCTTGTCAGGTTCATCATGAGGAGTAAAATAGGCCTGAGCAGAAATTTTATCTGGTATTTACACAGTAACCCAAAGTTTTTGTCTATATTCATTTCTCAGTAGAAGTGAAAGGATGCTGACTGATTTGTATACATAGATTTTAATTTGCTGTTTCAAGATAAACTGGAATAGATATAGAGCAAGGCCTTCATCTTATTCATCTTCACAAAGCACATGACAGTATTAGCTTATTTGAAAGAATGTCACAAAGCAAGTTATGAACTACTGACCCACACAGCGTGGTGTTGACTCCCATCTTCCATCTTTGCACACAATTTCTTCCTCTCCTTGAATTAGATATTTTTCTTGACAGAGAACAGATATTTTTTCTCCATCTCGATAATTCACTGTTGTTGTCATATCTTGAGCATTGGGAATCTGAGGTGGAGGTGGGCATGATTGTACTTCTAAAAATATTAAAATTAGATTTCTTGATTAAAAATCATAAGTTAAAAATATTACAAGGGTAATTCAGTAAATAGAAAACTTAATAATAATGTACCATACATAAAATTCTAACGTTATGTTCTATGTTTCAATATGTTACGCTTTTCAGCTTGTATACCCTTTTAATCTATCACGTTGGGTATATATCCTCATGGTCTTCCTTGGACTTTCTTCTTTTTATTCTTTCTGTGATCTTTCTGTGATCATTCTTTGCATAATTTATGTAAAACCTATTTTGATTATTTCCAACCATTAGGATGTTCTAGCTGAATAACTCATTCAATACCAGGCACTAAATAAAGACTGACATCAGGATCCTTTTTTTCTTTTTCATTTTTTTAATCGAGGTAACATTGCTTTATAACATTATATAAACTTCAGGCGTACATCATTATATTTCAATTTCTGTGTAGACTACATCATTGAGAATTTTTCTACAGATATCCATGATCCAATGTATTGGGATTGGATTAAAACCCTCACAAGATATTCTACCAATGGAAGCTGATTAGTCAGACGAAGAATTATATTTAGTTAATGATCAATTAATTTGATAGAGTTTCTTGGCCAAAGTAAGAATTAGATATGTTCACTAGCAGTTTATAGTGTGTTATTAAAAGTTCAAAACTCCCCTGGAGGTTCTGTTTACCAGCTTGCCTACACTGTTAAGGGATACAGACGGATGAAGTGTTCCCAGTTGAAGAGATTAGACAGCCTGGCTTTAGTTACATGACCAGCAGTGTATAAAAGATCCCTCTGTAAAGTTGTGTCTGAGCGCCCACAAAACTGAGACACCTCAGATATATCTCGTCAGTTCATAATCTGAAGACAAAGCATGTCCTGTTCAACTGAGGGAAGATTCTGGATGACCATCCCTGGAAGATTTAGAACCTCTCTATGATTTGTTGCTTTTATTTTCTCTTTTCATACTGTGTCTTTATTTCATTAAAGAGAATCAATTTGAATGTGATGAAAAAATTGAACAAAGAGTGAAATATTGATGAAATAATAGCAAAATTTCATACTGTATCTTTGTTTCATACAGTATCTTTTTTCATTATGTGAATATAAAAGAGGAAGTCTTGTAAATCTTTTCAGTTGTCCAACATTTTCTATTCAATTCAGGCAAATGTTTCACTGAATACACTTCATTCATGCTTATTAATATTGTTCAGATTTTCAGTTTCTATCTAACTCTATAATATTTTATATTCCATCAAAAATATTTTTTCGTTTTTCTGTTTTAAATATCTTGGCATATTTTTCTACGTATTCTCCAATTTATTTTCTTCTGTGTCTGATCTTTAACCACCTTTGTCCTAAGAATCTTAATTTGAACTTCTTCTTGGTAAGTCTTGCTAGAGGTTGGTTTATATATTAAATTTCCCTAAAAGCTGAATTATTATTCTGCAAATCAGCTGTTTATGCATTTTTAAGCTTCTTATAATAGTAATTGATGCTTTAATTATTCTTTCCTTCTATGTTTTTTGGGTGTATTATCTTTCCTAGCTTCAGGATTGTAATACCTATTGCTTTTATTTTGCTCTTTGTTTTATAATGCATGTTTTAAAGCTATAAATATCTTTGCCTTTGCTGCATCCCATAGATTTCAATGTGTACTGCTACCATTGTCATTTTATTCAAGTATTTTCTGTTAGTTAATCACTAATAAGGGATTTTTTTTCCCCCGGATTTGTAAGATGGGTGAATAAGGTGTGCCGGTAGTTCTCTTATCATTTTATATTTGCTTTCAATTTAGAGAGAATGGTTTGAGGACACTGATTACTTGAAATCGGTTGGGAATTCCTTTCTCACATGGACATGATCAATTGTTTTAAATTAATTGACTATGTTAAATTAAGCCAATATAGACTTCAAGACATCAGTATTACAAATATAATCAAGAAATACTTTATCATTATAAAAATGATAATTCACAAGGACAAATTTATCATAAATGTGTATGTATCTAAAAATACATGAAATACATGAAGCAAAGATGGACAAAACCAAAGGAAGAAATAGACAAATCCACAATCCTAGTTAGCAGTACTGATACCCTACTTACTCTGACTGATAGAATAAGGAGATAAAAAATTTTAAGCAGACATAGACGAACTTAAAGAACACCATGAACTTCTTTAACCTGATCCAACAACTAGAGTACGCCTATGCTTTTATATGAAAATAAAACCATCACGAAGATAGAAAACGAGCTGTGCAATAAAAAAAGAAGGACCAAGTCTCAAAATATTGAAATTTTACAGAGTACGTTCTGTGACAACAAAACTGGATTAGAAATCAATAAGTATAAATTATCTATGCAAACATCCACTATACTCACTAAATTATATACATCAAATATGTGCAGTTCTTTACACAACAATCATACAACATAAAGCTCTCAAAAGAGAATAAATTATTTAGAAAAGCATGAATATTTGGAAATTAAATGACAAACTTTTAAATAACTGACAGGTCAAAGAAGAAATCACAAAGAGTTGTAGAAAATATTTCACATAGAATTAAACGAAAATAAAATAAATTTAAAATTTTTTTGAGACACAGCTAAAGCAGTATTTAGAAACAAAAATGTAGTTTTAAAGGTTTATATTTAAAAAGCACGATGGTTTAAATTTAAACTTTCATTTTCTGCTTAAGAAATGCAAAAAAGAGTAAAATTAAAATCAAACTACTAAGAAGGAAGGAAACAATAATTCCACGGAAGACAGAAAATAGAGAAAATTGAGAAAGACAAAGAGAAAATTAACAAAGCGAAAAACGGTGAATGTTAATAAAGCTAAAAAATAAAAAAGAGTGAAAATTAAGAGTGTTAAAATTAGTTATTTGAAAACATAATTAGAAAACCCGAGGAAGGATGATCAAGATGAAAGAGAGAAACAAATGTCAATATCAAGAATGAAAGAAGTGACATCACCAGAGATGCTATAGAAGTGAAAGGAAAACAGAATATTTAAGTGACTAATAGAAACACCTGTATACCCATCAATTTGATAAATTGGATAAAATCGAGATGATTCTTAAAAAATACAACTTCCTTACATTTTGACAGAGATAACATAGAAAATCTGAATAGCCCACTACTTACTAAAGAAATTGAATTCTTCATCAAGAAAGTCTTCCATAAAAGCAAACTAGGCATCAGATGACATCCCAGGTGAATTCTATCAATCATTTAAGGGAAAAAATAATACAATAATAATCTTACACCCGCACTTTCAGAAAACAGAGGAGCAGAGAACACTTCTCAATCTCTTTTATGATGCCACAACATCCCCAAGAGCAACGCGGCAGAGACATTACAAGAAAAAGTAACGACAGATTCGTTTCCCCCTTGAACACAGAGGCAAGAACCCTTAAAAATATACCAGCAAATCAAGGAAACAAAACTATAGAGAGAATAGTATATCACCACCAAGTAGAGTTGACTCTAGGAATGAGAGACGTGTTCCACATTCAAAAATTTACAGCCCTAATTTCCCATATTAACAGAATTCAGAAAGTCATATCATCATACGCATAAAAAGCATCTAAAAGCATTCAACGTTGGTTGATGGTACAACTTCTCACTCAGCTAATAGGAATAGAAGGAAATTCCCCGAATCTGATAAAGGGCAACTACAAAAATTCTAAAGTGACTTTATAATTGTGGTAAAATGTTGACTATCCTCTCCCAGTGGTCAGGAATAAGACAAAGATGTTTGTTCTCATCTCTTCCCTTCAACAGTTTACTGGAGGTCTTGCTCAGTGCAAGAGGATAAGAAAATAAACAAAAAATCAAAATTAAAACGGACCAGTAGAAATAAAATCTTGCATTTGCTATGATACAGTTGCTTACAAAATAATGTCTAGAATGAATAAGGCAACTTAGTACAGTTTCAGAGGATAAAATAAATATACAAAAATCAAGTGCATTTCTTTACACTTGCAGCAAAAAAAAATGGAAAATGTGAGTTTGAAAAATAGCATTTGTAATACTAAAACACAAAATAGGAATAAATTTTTTAGAACTGTAAATCTTCTACACTTACAACATTACTAGGATAATAGAAGTAGAAATAAATAATTGTAGACACATATCATATTTATAGATTGAACACTCAATTTGGTTAAGATGTCAATTTTCTCTAATTTATCTTTCATTATACAAGCCATCCCTTTCATTATACAAGCAGATATTTCATGGAACTTGATTAGTAGTCCCTGAAATTTCTATGTTAATGAAAAGACCAGAATAACTAAAACAATCTTGAAAAGGAAGAAAATAATTGGAGACTGTATATATCAGACTTCAAGACTTACTATAAAGCTGTAGTTATCAAGGCACTGTGACAGGGCTAAGGAGAGATAAATGGATAAATGGTCTGAAAAGAAAGTCCAGAAATAAATCAACACTTCCATAGTCAATTGATTTTCATTTCAAAATTTTTTCCATACGTATTGCTAGAACAACTGGCTATCCATATATAATAAAAAACACCAACCCCTGTTTTATACCATCTTCAAACATTAATGTAAGATGGATAATATGCCCATATATAAATACTAAAACTGTACAGCTTCTAGAAGAAAATGTAGACCATGTGTACTGTACTGCCTGTAAATATCATTTCTTTTTTTTTTTAATTTGTGTTTTAATAGTTTTTAACATTGTGAAATTTTGGGTTGTACATTTTTGTTTGTCCATCACCATATATATGACTCCCTTCACCCCTTGTGCCCACCCCCCACCCCCATTGCCCCTGGTAAGCACAATATAGTTTTCTCTGTCCATGTGTTGGTTTATATTCCACATATGAGTGAGATCATACAGTGTTTGTCTTTCTCCTTGTGGCTTACTTCACTTAACGTAATACCCTCCAGGCCCATCCATGTTGTTGCAAATGGGATGATTTTGTCTTTTTTATGGCTGAGTAGTATTCCATTGTATATATATACCACATTTTCTTGTTCCAATCGTCAGTTGAGGGACACTTAGGTTGCTTCCACTTCGTGGCTATGGTGAATAATGCTGCAATAAACATAGGGGTGCATAAGCCTCTTTGGATTGTTGATTTCAGGTTCGTTGGATAGATTCCCAGTAGTGGGATGGCTGGATCATAGGGTATTTCCATTTTTAATTCTTTGAGGAATCTCCATACCGTTTTCCATAGAGGCTGCACCAGTTTGCATTCCCAACAGCTGTGTATGAGGGTTCCTGTTTCTCCACATCCTCTCCAACATTTGTTGTTTTTTGTCTTGGTGATTATAGCCATTGTAATGGGCGTGAGGTGATATCTTAGTGTTGTTTTGATTTGTATTTCCCTGATGATTAATGATGTTGAACATCTTTTCATGTGCCTATTAGCCATATGTATATCTTCTTTGGAGAAGTGTCTGTTCATTTCCCCTGCCCATTTTTTGATCGGGTTGTTTGTTTTTTGTTGTTCAGTTGTGTGAGTTCTTTATATATTATGGAGATCAACCCCTTGTAGATGTATGTTTTGCAAATATTCTCTCCCAGCTGGTGGGTTGTCTGTTCATCTTGATTCTGGTTTCGTTTGTCTTGTAGAAGCTCTTTAATCTGATAAAGTCCCACTTGTTTATTTTTTCTTTAGTTTCCCTAGTCTGGGTAGGCATGTCATCCGAAAAGATTCCTTTATGACCACAATAATAGTAGGGGATCTTAATACCCCACTTACATCAATGGATAGATCATCCAGTCAAAACATCAATAAAGAAATAGTAGACTTAAATGAAAAACTGGACGAGATGGACCTAGTAGACATATACAGAGCACTCCATCCAAAAACAACTGACTACACATTCTTCTCAAGCACGCATGGAACATTCTCAAGGATAGACCACATGTTGGGAAACAAAGCAAGCCTCAATAAGTTTAAGAAGACTGAAATCATAACAAGCACCTTTTCAGACCATAATGCTATGAAACTGGAAATTAACCATGAAAAAAAAAATGGGGAAAGTGACAAAAATGTGGAGATTAAACAACATGCTACTGAACAACCAATGGATCATTGATAAACTAAAGGAGAAATCAAAAACTATCTGGAAACAAACAAAAATGAAAATATGCCACACTAAACCATATGGGATGCAGCACAAGTGGTCCTGAGAGGGAAACTCATAGTGATACAAGCCCACCTTAACAAACAAGAAAAAGCCCAAATAAGCAACCTTAAATTACACCTAACAGAACTAGAAAAAGAAGAACAAACAAAGCCCAAAGTCAGTAGAAGGAGAGAAATAATAAAAAGCAGAGCAGAAATAAATGAAATTGAGACCAAAATCACAGTAGAAAGGATTAATGAAACAAAGAGTTGGTTCTTTGAGAAGAGAAACAAAATCAACAAACCCTTAGCCAGGCTTACTCAGAAAAAAAGAGAAAAGGCTCCTGTAAATAAAATTAGAAATGAAAGAGGAGAAATTACAATGGATACCATGGAAATACAGAGGATTATAAGAGAATATTATGAGAAATTATATGCCAACAAATTGGACCATCTAGAAGAAGTGGATAAATTCTTAGACTCATACAACCTCCCAAAACTGAACCAAAAAGAAATGGAGAATCTGAATAGACCAATCACAAGTAAAGAGATTGAAATAGTAATCAAAAACCTCCCAAAACATAAAAGTCCAGGACCAGATGGCTTCTCCAGTGAATTTTACCAAACATTCAAAGAAGGTTTAATACCCATCCAGCTCAAACTATTTCCAAAAAATAGAGGAAGATGGAACACTTCCTAAATCATTCTATGAGGCCAACATCAATTAGGCAAGAAAAAGGAATAAAAGGAATCCAAATAGTTAATGAAGAAGTGAAACTCTCACTATTTGCAGATGACATGATTTTATATATAGAAACCCCTAAAGAATCCGTTGGAAAACTATTAGAAATAATCAACAACTAGAGCAAAGTCGCAAGGTACAAAATCAATCTACAAAAATCAGTTGCATTTCTGTATGCTAATAACGAACTAACAGAAAGAGAGCTCAAAAAGATAACACCATTTACAATTGCATCAAACAGAATAAAATACTGAGCAATAAATCTTACCAAGGACGTGAATGATCTATACAATGAGAACTACAAGACATTATTGAAAGAAATTGATGGTGACATAAAGAAATGGAAAGACATCCCATGCACGTGGATTGGAAGAATAAACATAGTTAAAATGTCTATATTACCTAAAGCAATCTACAGATTCAATGCAATCCCAATCAGAATCCCAATGACATTCTTCACGGAAATAGAAAAAAGAATACTAAAATTTATATGGGGCAACAAAAGACCCTGACTAGCTAAAGCAATCCTAAGAAAAAAGGACAAAGCAGGAGGCATCACAATCCCTGACTTCAAAACTTACTACAAAGCAACAGTAATCAAAACAGTGTGGTACTGGTACAAAAACAGACACACAGATCAATGGAACAGAATTGAAAGCCCAGAAAGAAAACCACACATATACGGACAGCTAATTTTCGACAAAGGAGCTAAGAACATACAATGGAGAAAGGAAAGTCTCTTCAATAAATGGTGTTGGGAAAACTGGACAGCCACATGCAAAAGAATGAAAGTGGACCATCTGCTATCTCCATTCACAAAACTTAAATCAAAATGGGTCAAAGACCTGAAGGTGAGACCTGAAACTATAAAACTTATAGAAGAAAATATAGGCAACACACTATTTGACATTGGTCATATCATTTCTTTTTTTAAAGAACTAAAAATATGTTAAACCGTAGACAGTAGATTTGTTTTTATATTTGTATGAAACTACTTTCTGTATTTTCTAGGCTTGAGGAAATCGGTAAAAATATTAAGGAGAGTGAGTCCAGGTGCCCTACACTTAGAGAAGAGAAATACAGATATGAAAAGTGGAAAACTGGAATGAACGCTGTGCTATTAAATTGAAATTGGTGCTGTCAATATGACTCAGAGATTTCAAGATTAGTATAGATAAATGATAAACGACTAAACAGATACATAGGTAGATGATATAGATAGATAGATAGATAGATAGATAGATAGATAGATAGATAGATAGATAGATAGAGAGATAGTTGATTGATACATAACAGTCATAGACATAGGCATAGGCAGATGCGGGTGTAATATAAGGAATTCGAAGCAATGGTGTTCTAATAGTAATGAGCACCAGATGTTAGTTGAAAACCACCAAGTTTCTGGGTGGTTTGTTACCTAGCTGACTAGTGCACATGATACAATTAAAATGTAGAAACAGTGTTTTGGTTAGTATCTAAATTATCTTCCAGCTTGAAACTTATTTGTTATAGTAAACACGTAAAATTTTTAAAAGACAGAAAGATAATACTTTCACAAGTTAAGAAGAAATAGAATAAAAATTTGAACATATTATAAATAAGAGTTTACCTGTGCAGGTAACTTCAGGATCCCATTTTCCATTTATGCAGACTGAGCGTTTGGATTTTCCTTTACATTTGTAATTTATGTTGTGGCCATGATTAAATTCATTCTCATCTGATGGGTTTGTCTCACGTAGAATTAACTTTGGAAACGTACACTTCACAAGTTCATCTGTTGCTATAAAACGAAAAAGTTTCCTTGAAAATACCAATTATAAAAATCAAAGCAACTACTGCAATAAAACAGACATAGCATCAATGGTATAACGAAATTAGAATGCACACCTATAAATTCCACCAACAAAGTTATTCCTCATCATATTGCATAAGATGGGCCATTATGTATGAACATAAGTCCCGTATCCACTCTTTGAAATTTCAGAGAAAATATCCATTATTCAGACATTTTTCACTTTGGAGATTGGAAAAGCACAAGATCACTTTTTGGATGATCGACATAGTGAACAGTCATCCCATGACTGAATTTGGTCCCATAGTTGAAATCTGCACAAACACTCACATTCATTCATTTCTTAATCTCAAGCATCTCTACATCGTTTTTATTGCACAGTCTTAAAACATTAAAATAACAACAATTATCTGTGGAACTAGAATATATGAAGTTGTTAGTTTAAATACATTTTTTTCAAGAAAGGTAACATAACATAATAGGAAAAGTAGATCTAAGATGTCTCGTATAGAATGTGAATATTTAAGCAGATATTTAAAAAGAGACAGATAACTGGAATAAGAAACTGAGTGCTTAAAGTCACTACCTATTTTCTATATATAATCTTAGAATTCTTAAGAAGCTAACTTATACACCAGAACACCATATAATTCAATAATATTATAATACCATAATAGTAAATTTTTGCTGGTTTGACTGTGAGTTAAATACTGACTATAGAAACCTTTTATATAGTTACATATTTCAAAAATTCAGTACAGGTAAGAGTCCTTCTGAATTCTGATAAAATATCAGTGTAGGATTTTGGTAGTATTTGTTAACGGTTTATTAATGATCAGAGTCAGGTAAGGATGAACAGAATAAAGAAAACCCAAGTGACTGGCCAATGTAAAGTAATGATTTTGTACTGCAACCCTGACAAACAGTTAAGTAAAGGAGACTAATTCAAGACACAGCAGAGTCTTGAGGAATAGTTCTATTTTTAGGACTGGTCCAGATTGTTGGGGGAGACAACACTAGATATTCTTCAAGAGACAGTAACTGAAGGAAGATCTGTGGTCAAAAGAGTGGTGGTGGCAGTTGTCACTATGTCCTGTAATTGCTTGGTTTCTGAAAGGATTTCTTTGTTTATTAAGAGAAAATAAACAATTGAGAGGAGTGAACGGCTAGACTAGAGGGAGGTGCAAATAGACATTGAGAGGATAAAATTGCAGTAAGGCATATGACAGCTTGAAGGGGATTATGTGAAGGTGAATATAGGTAGAGAATTCACCTTAGACAGGAAAACTCTGAGATCAGAAGAGAGTATTAATTGAAGCAGATGTTTGGAGTAAGTTAGAATGGAAAGTTGAGAGATTTCATGCCCAACATTACCTTGGGTTTTTCCCCATGTGAAATAAGGTGGGATCATTTGTAGAGATAGAAGAGGACAGAGATGAGGTTTGGTCCTGAAGAACTGGCAATACCTGTGACAGGAATGTATTTAGAAAAATGTAAGGATTAAGAAGTGACCAAATTTATTGATTCCTTTAACAAACTCCTAATGAATATCTCCTATATGTCAGCCAGTCTTTTGGCTGTTGAGAATACATCAATGAACAAAATACCTATCGATTCCTGCTCTAATGGAGCAGAGGCTCAGTTCTACCTTCTTCTTGGAATAATCAGTGACTAGAAATCTGATGAATAAGAAAGACTGGACATCCAGGGATCCCTTTGAATGTAGGACCCAGGAAAACTCCAGGAAAGAACTTATTCCAAAGGAAAAATGAAAGAGGACAGCGGGATTCTCCCTGTTATCAAAGCCTTGGTCATCCAAAGGTTGGGATGATTCACTTACAGAGTGCAGGGCATCAATCAGATTTGTTTCCTGGCCCAAATCCTACTGCGTCCTATGACTTAGAGGGCTTGTGGCCCACCCACCCTCCAGCACATTAACCACTTTTTGTTGCATTTGAAACAGACTGAGAAATTATCATTGTTAGAAGCTCTGGGATAGGCAAAAATCCTATAGGAGTATAGCAAGTGGGTATTTTCTCAACTCTTTTTCCTTGTTTTCCAGGGTCTAAAAGAAAGTGCCACAGAAAAACAAAAATGGTATTTGTGCAAGTATAGTTATATTTTCCTGGTAATTACTACTTGTATTTTAATCATATAAATATCTTTAAGTAAAATTTAGCTTCACACTAATAAAGATACACAATGTTAATATCAGAGACAAAAAGATTCATGAAATTCTATTGCTAATTTATATTTGTCCTCTGTACATACAATGAATTATCAACAACAAACATTTGGATTCGTTGTAATTTAAGACCTGACATTTTCAAGAATATCTCTCAATTTCAAAAATATGGTTCTGAATACTGTTTTTACAACAAAAATATTAACCTCTATTAAATGTCAATTGAGAAGTGTATTCTCACCAATGCACTGAGGAAGTTGGGTCCAGGTTCCACGAAGACACATAACTGATCTGTGTCCAATCATTGTAAATGCTTCTCTGCAGTTGAACTCTACTGAATCTCCATGGTGATAGGGAGGGGCGGAAGGCTGGACATCGCCGTGATCAAGCTCAGGTATATCTCCACAGGTACTCTCTTCCTCTGTGAATTTTCACAAAAATGTGTTTATCTTGAAGATATAATTTATGTGTGTATATGAAAACAAAAAGTTGATTTAAGTTTAAACATTAATATTTTTTATACATTACCAATACACACAGGCAAGGTTGTCCATTTTCCATCAACACACTGAGTTTTGTTAGAACCCTTCAACAGAAATCTAGGATTGCAAACATATTCCACCTCTTCGCTGTGTCCATATTCCTCTTTCTGTGTTTCTTTAACTTCTCCATTGGGGAGTGGAGGGGGTGGACCACACGCCCGTACATGCTCTAGAGTAGAAATACTGTGTAATTAATGCTTAAATTGTCTATTTTTTCAACTTAAAATTCCAGTAAAATGGAATGGTTTTTTCCTTAATTTATTTATTATTTCTTATATAATTTATTAGAGCATCCTTAAACAATGACCAAACAATGGAGTTTACACCAGATTCGTGTTTCCCAGGTCTATTACTTATACTATGAACTAGCATATTGGAAGTATATTTAAAACCAGAAAATAGGTTCAATAATCTAGATGTTGTAAAGATGTATGCAAACCACTTAATAAATAGGGTTGTGTTGGTGATAGCAATATCCATATTCCACAGAAACATTTTATGAAAACTTTCTGAAAAAATACCACCATTGGGGGCAA
The DNA here is from genome assembly GCF_057802395.1 of Ceratotherium simum simum. NCBI lineage: Eukaryota > Metazoa > Chordata > Mammalia > Perissodactyla > Rhinocerotidae > Ceratotherium > Ceratotherium simum. Next base: position 5,898,396 of record NC_141935.1, read on the forward strand.
GCATTTGATCAACATATTTCAGCTTTGATTAAGCCATACATGAGCTTGAATTGACTAGAAGCTCCTTGAATATTCTTTGGACATAGTCAATGGAACTTGTTGTCAGGGCCATGCTATCTAAATTGTCCAATATTAATGGAGGAATTGTATGCAAAAGGAAAAGCAACAAAAGAAATCCCTCCAGGGGCAGACATCCTGTGTGTATCTATGGAGACTTCCACTACATATGACAAGAAACAGCTGGAGATTAATTTCCCAAAGAAGGAAATCTGAAATATCTTCTATGGAACACATGTCCTTCACAGGTATACCCTGGCTTAATGCATGAGATTATAGACGCACTGGAAACAAACAGAAAATTAAGAGAGGAGAAAAAGTTGATATCGAAAATTCCAATTCTGGTTTCAGCAATTGCGAGATACATATTCACCTTTACATATTGGAAAATCAGGGGACCATCCGAAGTGGTAGCACTGAATTGAATCTGCTCCAACTCTTATACGTCTTTGTCTGCAGGAGAATTTCAGTACATCTCCAACTTTGTAAGTGCGTTTCTTGGGCTCAACATTTAATAAGCTGTCTATTTGGGGAATACTGCATTCTCTTTCTATAAACAAGATCAAATAATTTAATCAGATTATATAATCATTTTTATATATGTCATGTAAAAATGAGGTGCTAGGAACTGCATATACAGAGGGACACTAGACAAAATCTTCTTCCTTGAAAAATGCTACATGTTAGGTTTTATACACCCTCTAAATCCATATGAGACTCTTTGAGCTGTATTAAGATATTGAACAGCGATATTTGTACCCAGAAAATTTATTTGTAAAGTCAACTTTCTTATACTAGATCTGATGTTATCACTGACATTTATAACATTTAATGTTACATTTTCCGTACTCTCAAAACATAAAGTACTCTCCCACATTAAAAAAAACTAATGCTACAATTCTTAAATTGCACACCTATAAATACTTGGTAATTTTATTTAAAGTAATTTGAGAACCAGAACACACAAAAGAGACATTTCTAATGCATTTTAGTTAGAGGAACATTAAAAACTGCCTAATTAATATTCTGCATGTTCAGAAATCAAACTGAAACTTGAAATAAAATGAAGAAACACGTTTGAGGCCATATCGTATGGCTAGGTGTATTCTAGGCATTCTGAATATTTCTATAATATACAAATGTCTATTCTTATTATAACTGTAATTTATACTAGCTACTAATAAATTGTTAATTATTCTCATTCAAATAAGTAATGTGTAAAATATCCCTTAATACTTGTCAAATTTGTGACATTGCTAAATATTATGAAAAATGCATTATTTTATTTAGAATTTTTCCATCTTGCAAATTAATTTATAAAATTAAAAATTAATTTAAAAATTAGAGTCATACTAAAAAGAAACGTTTTACTAACTAAAAGTCATGTATTAAAACACTCATAAAATTAGGTGTGTTAACTATTTTTAAAACTAATGTCACAAAAATAATAACTCAATAAATTTGCTCTTGTTTTTGTTTTAATGTTGATTCTTGAAGTTTAGTTGAGAAGATAACACTTAACGAGAACCACTTGGATTACTCCCCTAAAATTCGATTCCAATCATCTACATAGCAGTTCTTTTATTTGTATGTCTCTCTGTTTATATATTTTGTGGTCATTTTACATAAATTATCCATCTCATCACATTACGAAAGACACTGCCTTAACAACAACAACAACAGAGCTTGGCTGTTGACTATTTTATAAGTGTTATATTTATATAAAGATAATGACTTAAGAAATGTGATTTAAAGATTTTGAATGGGCATACTATGAATTAGAGATATTTGGCTTTGCCCCTAAAAGTCAAAATCCTAAATCCTAGCACTGATGATTGGAAACATGAGTATGAATTTTTTACTCTGAAGTGTACATTTATTTAAGATTGCTGTAAACATTGTTGGGCTTAAGTGGCTTATGACAGCAACGATTGTTTGGAAATCTCTCCCCAAAGGACAGAACACCCAGGATATTGGAAATAAACTCAGATATCAGCCAATCTGGTTGCACTTTTCTGCTACATGTTTGAGGGAAGTTATTTGAAAAGACTAGTAAACTGTGATTTGTTCATTTGATATTTGGAGGCCTACACCGTGCTGGAGAATTCCTAGCAATGTGTTCACAAGGTCATAAGTTTTTATAAAATTTGCAATAGAAAGCCATGTTGGCCACATCAGTTTCCACTGCTGTCTCTGTCACTCCAACTTCTTCTCCTTCATGTTTCCTGTCATGTGGTGACGTTGGAAACACCAGCAGAATTATATGGTCATGATTTTGCATTCTTTTTTAAAGAAGGCCCCTCAAAATGTAAAAGCTTCCGGCTTCCTAAAACCTGGATCTGCCTCTAATCCCAGAAAAGAAATTCATGATCATCTTGAAAGCTTTCCACTTTACTTAGAATAAAATCCAAACTCTTTATGATCCATCCTTTGCCTGCACTTCCAATGTCATCTTATATCTCTCTCCCCCTCTCAATCCAGACTCCAGGCTTTATGATCTTTGAATTGTTTAAATAGCTCAAGTTCTTTGCTGCCTCAGCTGTGGACAGACCCCTATCTCTATCCTGAATGGTTGTCACCCTTTCTTTGCATAGATGCCTTCCTATATAAAGTAGATCCATCCATCCTCTCCTATTTTCAAAGTTCTTGCATTCTTTTGTTCCTCTGAACACAGTCATATATCAAATATATTTAAAATATTTTTATCATTTGTTCATTATTTGCCTTAATTCATTGATTTTTTCATACTGGAATGAAAGGTCTCAAAAGGCAGACCCATGTTTGCATTTTTCACCATTTTCTCCTAGCCTATTTCTAGCCCATGATAGGTGTTTGCTGTCAGCGTGAATCCAATTCACTGGGACCAAGACACTGCTAAGCAAGTCTACCTCAGCTCTATAATGAGCTCACTGTGTGTCTCTCACAAGTCTCTATTTCAAACCTTTTCTACTCTACCTAGTGTGCCCTCTCCTCCTTTCCCCATGCACCACTCAATCTCAGATGACTTTGTCTTGTATTTCAAAGGAAAATAGAAACCATCAGCTCCTGCTTCTCCCCAGCATTACATTTACACTTCTCTTTTCCTTCCTTCCTCCTGTGAAAAGTTGGAAGTAGCCCCATCACTGCCAAACCCTATTACTTCCACAGGAGCTCTGGTTCCCTTTCTCTCCCACCTTCACAGGGAACTATCCGCCTCATGTATTCCATGTCTCCCTGCTTCCTTCTCTACTGCATCCTCATCAGCATTCAGTCCACTCTCATGTCTCCCATCTTTAAAAAAAAAAAATACTCCCTTGGGCTGGCCCGGTGGGGTAGTGGTTAAGTTTGTGCACTCTGCTTCAGCAGCCCAGGATTCGCAGGTTGCAGACCTACACACCGCTCATCAAGCCATGCTGTGCTGGTGTCACATATACAAAGTAGAGGAACATTGGCACAAATGTTAGCTCAAGGTCAATCTTCCTCATCAAAAAAAGAAACAACAATACTTCCTTGAGTGTATAATTTCCTCTAACAACATTCTGAATTTCCTATTTTGTGGCACAGTCAACCTTGAAAGAATTTTGCCCACATGTTGTATGAAATTTCTTACTAATCATTTTTCTTCAGTAAATTCTATTTAGGTTCTGCCTCATGTATTCCATCCAAAATTGTTTTTGCTACCCTTATTATTGGCCTTGATGTAGCCAAATCCACCATATTTTTACAGTCTCCTAACTGGACATATCTACTGAATTAGAAATGTTCACCACTCAATTTGTCATAATAATGTAATTAGCTTATAATTCATTAGGTTTATCTTTGGCAGGTACTGTGGCAAGAGGTTTATAAGGATAATTTAGTCTATTAGTCAAAACAATCCTTTGAAATATTATGACAATTGTAAATATTAAAACACTTTTCAGATAAGGAAGAGTGAAGAGAGCTTCAAATAGGCGTGGCTGCTGACCTAAGATACATGCTTAGCGAGTGGTGGAGCGGGAAGTAGAACCCGGCCAGTCTGACTCCACACGCTTCACTACTAACCACTCTGTCTGTTTCCTCTGCCTTCAGTCATTTTCTTCTCCTCATATCTGTGACAATATTCACTAGTACAGTTTTCTTCTGATTCTCTGAGTCCTTTTTTCTATCTACTTTGCCTTCTCTTCCTCTTCCCTGTGACACCTAAATGTTGGGAAGCTGCAGGGCTGAGTCCTGAGCTCTCTTTTCCTTTCATTCTTTATTCTTTTCCAATGTGATATCATCATTTGCATCGTGATAATCCCACATGTATATCTCTTGCCTAGACCTACATATCTAAACTGTGGTTTACATATCTGATTTTGATTGCCCATGAGCAGCTCAACCATAATGTGTCCAAGGCAAAAGTTGGGATGTTCCTTTCAAAGTGCTCTCCCTCCTCCAGAACCACTTCACCAAAAGACGTTGCCATTTACCTGCCTGCTTAAAAAATAAAGTCAAATAAACATGTGAGTCCCTTGACCTCTTAATCTTTTTCATACCCAACATTTGAAACATTACCTATGTTTCTACCACCAAAACATATCCCAAATCTTTCCTCTGCTCTGCATCTCTCAGCCATCACCCTATCCCAATCCCTACCCTTTTTCACCCACATGGACTCCTGAATCTTCTCTTGTTCATCACAAGCACAGCATAAAAAAAAAAGAAAACCTTCAAAAGTCCAAAGAAATTTATATTGTTCCTTTCCTTAAAACTCCTTTATGGCTTTTCATCCATCCCAAAATTAATACAGATGCTAACATGCCCTGAAATAACCTGGACAGTCTTTCCTTTGTCACCTCTCCAGCCTCAGCTCATAAAATTCTCCCACACCTTGAATAGAATCAACTCACACTGGTATTTCCCAAATATTGTTTTGTTTTCAATGCTTTCCACATACTGTTCCTTTGGCTTGGAACACTCTACATCTACTCAGTTTACTACACATTCATCTACAGATTCCAGCCCCGGAAAACAGACAGCTGATGGGCAAACATAAAAGAGATTCCTGTAATAGTCCACAGGATTTTTCAAAGTCAGAAAATAAAAAGTTCTTCTCAGGACCTGCAGAAATTAATGCTCAAGGTGGGAGGGGTAAAACTGAAACAGAAGCCAAATACCTGAGTAAGTTGTAAGTAACTGTAATTTTGGTAATGAGTGCCGTGTTTAAATAATATGAAAGTTTGCCTTTGGAATAACAAAAACAATTATACTTTAATCACAAATCTATGATACATATGGCTCAGGATTAAAGCACGGTGTTAAAGGTAGCTTGTTATCTCTGGGCTTCAAAACAACCTCTGCTCCCAGTTTTTAATAAATCAGAAGGTGACACCTTGATTTTAATCATTGTTCCTTCAATATGAATCTTGATAATTCAAACTTTTCACAAATTAATGTTAATTTTGTTCGTCTTGAAAAAAAGAACAACTGACAAAACAATACTTACCATAACATGTGGGTGTATCAGACCAGCCATCGTTACCACAAACTATGGAACCTGTGGTGCGTCCATCTCTGCTCTCATAGCCATCACGGCACACGTAGTCCAATCTGTCATTGAGCTTAAACCATGTTCTATCACTTTTGGCTCTGGCCTTCTCAAATAGTGGCATATCACAAGATTCTAATGCGTAATAGAATGGAAGATTTCACTTCTAATATTATTAAATGAACAAGCTGAATGAGTATGTCCCATACGAAAGGGAAGTAAAAGACTCTATCAATTAGTATATGCTAATAAATTAAATATCAAATGGAAATAATCTGAGAATGTCAGTGATAAATCATTGTCCTGAAAATCTAACTCAAAAAAGAGTTTCTACATAACATTTTTCGCATCACTTAAACTCTCTGAAAAATTCATTTTAAGAATATTTTTCTCAGTTCAACTATACTCATGTTTTTGTCCCATGTTAGTTATAACATAGGCCAGTGCATTTTTTAGCAAAGTGGAATAGCATTGTGTGAATTAAGATGACCAACTTATTAGCAGTCATGTCACATATGCTAGAGAAAAAGGATTAGTTGAATTAAAAGATTAATTTTCAACAATGCAAGTAAATTTTTTAAATTTCTGTAAAACTCAGTTTTAAAACATTCTAATTTTTAAAGCACACATGCTGATTTTGCTTTCTCAAATATTTTCCTAAATGCTTTGTGTTCTTTTATACTTATCAAGATTGAATATAGAGAGAGTTCTATTGCTTATAATTAGTTATAAGAAAGTAAATTGTTAAAAAATAGTCTCAGGGGGCCGGTCCAGTGACGCAAGCGTTTAAGTGCGCGCTCAGCTGCAGCTGCCTGGGGTTCCCCGGTTCAGATCCCGGCCGCGCACCAACGCACTGCTTGTTAAGCCATGCTGTGGCCACGTTCCATATAAAGTAGAGGAAGATGGGCACGGATGTTAGCCCAGGGCCAATCTTTCTCAGCAAAAAAGAGGAGGATTAGCATCGGATGTTAGCTCAGGGTTGGTCCTCCTCACAAAAAAATAATAATAATAATAATAATACTTTCAGTTTTCACTAACATTATACTAGAGTGATGTTAATAAAGGTTTAAATAATTTATCTCAAATTATATAATGTGTTATAAAGCCAGCTAGCTTAAGATTTAGAAAAAGAAAGCAAAACTAAAAACATACTAATAAAAATTTATTTAACCGAGACATTTTCTCTTCCACAATAAGCGTGTTGTAATGGATAGCTGATCACAATTCAGTATAAAATGAATTTCATATGGAGGCAACTTTTCTCATTTTTTCTTTGGCTAGTGCCCATAGTAAGCAAAGAGACTGAAAAAAATGAAATGAAAACAGCAAAAATGGATATTTTAAATATCCCTTTAACTTAAAGTAAATATGTTAAATATCATTTCAAAAAATGTTATTGTGTGGATTTAGGATAATAAGATAAACTGAGCAAATTGTTTTTAGAAAATATTCATAAACGTCTAGGTAATGGGACAGGGAAATCTTTCAACACAGAAAAATTTGGTACCATCTAGAAGTGTTTCTCAATCTCCACTAATAAGATGTCTAGGAAGAACTCCTAAGAGAGAGGATTTTTCAGAAGTGGACCTATCCTGCAGTATAAAACAAGTAAATCATAAATAGTCTAAGATTATGCATTATGAACCCACCTCTTCGCTTAAAAAAATAACTCTCCTGTCTAGCAGCAAAGACTGAGACATGAAAGTCTGATCACCTTGAAGCAGGTACAACAGGTACAAAGGTCTCAGCTAATAATAAATGAGTTTACACCAGAATACACATAAGTCTTCCTAAGTAGATTTGAAATGACCAGAGGTCTTAAAGAGGGAACACTTGAACTGAAAGATGCACTCATATTATACCACACCAGTAATTAATCTTAAAAGGCAAAGTATCATATATTCTTCTCAAAGTTTTTTTATTTGTCTTTTCAAGTGGAACCACCTCAGACCTCCCAAAAAAGAATTAAAGTAAACTTTTGTACAACGATCATCAGGATGAAGATTAATAACATAGTCCATTACTTACTGATGCATGTGGGCTGAGCTGACCATCCTCTTTGCAGACATGTAATTGATCCTGATGCTTTACCATCTGCTGTTACATAGCCTGGTTTACACTTATATCGTGCTCGTTTATTTAAGGGATATGTAAAGTCAGATTCAGAAATAAATCCATTCTCAATTTCTATATCTGATTTTGAACATGTTTCTAAAAGGGGGAAAGCTTAAGGAAAAGACAAGTATATGTCATTTGTAAATGATAACCTGGAAAAATCCTAACCATCCAAGTTCTTGTGCAAAGAAAATAGGCTATGAGTTTCCACAATATTAAATCAAGATAATTTATTCAAATTTGGGAGGAACAAAACAAGATTTAAAATACTCAGAATCTCTTCTAAGAAATTATGAGAAATCTGTTGGTCTAATGGATCTAGATCTTACAGTGTGCCAGAGCTCTCCTAGTAATGGGTCCTTTCCTGGAACTTGTGTTCAATATTGCCTAATTTGGATGTCTTAAGCAAACCCAGAACTCAGTTAACCAGTTGGGGTATCTCAGATCAGATGATGATCTCAGAGGATCTTCCACCACAGCAACCACAGCCTTTGGCCCTGAGATTTTCAAATGTCGATCATCATAATTGGGTGCTTAAAACTATATGGATACAAGGAGTTCACTGAAGATGGAAAAGATCAACACATTCATTGATCTTGGAAGGCCAAAATGATGATTCGTCAAGTTACGTACAAGTTCACTTGAAACAGTAAAAGTAGACTTTTGTCCTTTACTGCATCTCCGCCCAGGACTCAGCTTCATTTATTTAATAACTCATAGATAAAGAAGACAGCAAAAGAGAAAACATTAAGTACTTTTAAATGAATAATAATAAAAACATGTTAAATAAAATTTTGTGAATTGACACTAAGGTAGTGCTGAGAGGGAAATTTTACCATTAAATAGCTATATTAGAAAAGAATAAAGACTGAAAATCAAGAATTGTTTGCACTTTAAGAAATCAAAAAAGAAAAGCAAACAAAACCCAATATAAGTATAAATTTGAAAAAACTATAGAAAAGTTAGTAAGATGGTGGAATAGGATGGCTCGACCTCTCCTCCCCACACACAAACCGAATTAACAGCTACAGGTGTATCAATTCCCTTTATTAGAAATACAAATCTGGTTGAGAGATTCCTGCAGACAAGGCAAGTGAGAAAATGGTAAGGGGTAGGAGAAACTGCAATACAGTCTCATCATAAATCCCACCCCTGGCACAGCACCATCCAGCTGGGAGGGAATGCCCAACTCACAGCTTCTCCTTGAGGAACAAACGGTTGGAACCCTATATCTTGTGTCCCAAGTTTCCAACTGCTACTCCAGGATCTGGCTTCTAAGTCACCTGACTGGGAGGTAAAGGGCCCAGCATATGCTAGTCTCCTGGGGACTACAGAGGACCAAGTGTCAGTTATGAATGAGTGTGTGAGCACTTCTCACAGTTCAGCCCCCAGCTAAGTGCAGAGTGAGCAGATCATAAAGCCCAGCAGCCAGTTCCCCATGGAAGGAGTTAGATCACGCATCTAGACCCTCATCTTTTCCAGATGCTGCCTGAAGAACTGTCTTCTAACTAACCTGTTTCTGAGAGCTGACGAAGACCACAATTGGCTAGATGCCTAGGGGCTCCAGAGAGCAAAATAATGGCTTGACAGAGCATGCGGTTTGAAGGAGTGTGCATGCATTGCCACAACTCCTCTCCCCACCTCAGTGCAGAGTGAGTGGAATGAGAAACTCCAGCTCCCAGCCTCACCCTGAGTAGAGAAGGAACTGGACCACACATCTAATACCTCAAATTTTCTGGCTTTCTTGAGGGCCTGGCTTCTATCTTGCCTATCTCAGGACACTGATGAGACTTGGCTTACTCTAGACTCCTGGGGAATGCTAAACACAAAGACCACAGGTTGGATGAGCAAACAGTTTTGAGAAGCACCCAGAATCTCTGTCTTGGCCAATGATGATAGATTCTTCTACAATCAGGAGGAAGACAAGTGTGCCCACTCTCACCACTTTTATTCAATATGTACTGGAGGTCCTAGCCAAGCAATTAATCTACAAAAAGTGGTGAAAGTGGTAAAGGGGCACAAATCTGCGGTGACAGATGGCAACTAGACTTTTGGTGGTGAACACAAGGTAATCTATACAGAAGTTAAAATATAATTACATCTGAAATTTATATCGTGTAATAAACCAATCTTACCTTAATAAGAAATTTAAACATTAACAAAATTAAAAATATAAAAAAGAAATAAAAGGCATCCAAATTAGGAAGGAAGAAATAAAATTATCTCTTTATACAGAAGACACGATATTATGTGTACAAAATCCTACAGATTGACCAAAGCTGTTAGAACTAATAAACAACTTCAACAAGTTACAGGAAACAAAATCAACATACAAAAATTAGTAACATTTCTACACACTAACAACAAACTATCTGAAAAGGGAATTAATAAAACAATCACATTTACATTAACGACAGAAAGAATGTAATGCTGAGGAATAAACTTAACCAAATTAGTGAACAACTTGTATACTGAAAATTATAAAATATGAATGAAGAAAATTAAAGAAGACATAAATAGAAAGACATCCAGTGTTCATGGATTGGAGTCTTCAATATTGTTAAATGTCCATACTACCCTAAGTGACCTACAGATTCAATGCAATCCTAATCAAAACCCAATGGCATTCTTTCCAGACATAGAAAAAACAAACCTAAAATTAATAGGTAACTACAAAAGACCTGAATAGCCAAAGCAATCTTGAGCGAGAACAAAGCTGAGGATATCACACTTCCTGAGTTCAAAATATATTACAAAGCTACACTAATCAAAACAGTATGGTACTGGCATAAAAACAGACAAATAGATCAGTGGAAAAAGATAGAGAACCCAGAAATAAATCCACACATAAACGGTCACCTGATCTTCAGGAAGGGTGCCAAGACACACCATGGGGAAAGGACAGTTTCTTCAACAAATAGTGTTGTGAGAACTAGATATCCACGTACAGAAGAATAAAACTGGGTCCTTATCTTACACCATATACAAAAATCTACTCAAACTTACTATATTGTTGTCAATTTCTCCTCTTCAAACCTGTCAATATTTGCTGTACATGTTTAGGAGTTCTGATGTGGAGTGCATATATGTTTACCATGTTATATCTTCGTGATGAATTGACTCTTTTATTATTATCTAATGACCTTCTTTGTCTCTAGAGACAGTTTTAGACATGAAGTCAATTTTTTTGTATTTAAGTATAGCGACTCCTACTTCTTTTGGTTGTCATTTGCATGAAATATCCTTTTCCATGCCTTCACTTCTATTTGTCTTTAAATCTGAAATGAGTCTTTCATTGATAGTATATCATCTGTTCTTGTTTTTTTAGTCGTTCAGGTACTCTTTGTCTTTTGTCGTTGTTGTTTATTGCAGTAACATTGGTGTATAACATTGTATAAATTTCAGGTGTACATCATTATACTTCTATTTCTGCATGGATTACATCATGTTCACCACCCAAATACTAACTATAACCCACCACACACATGTGCCAAATTATCCCTTTCGCCCTCCTCCCTCCCCTCTTCTGCTCTGGTAACCACCATTCCAATCTCTGTCTCTATGTGTTTGTTTGTTGTTGTTATTATCTGCTACTTAATGAGTGAGATCATACGGTATTTGACCTTCTCCCTCAGACTTATTTCATTTTGCATAATACCCTCAATGTCCATCCATGTTGTCACAAATGGCTGGATTTCATCATTTCTTATGGCTGAGTAGCATTCCATTGTGTATATATACCACATCTTCTTTATCCATTCATCCCTTGATGGGCACTTAGGTTGCTTCCAAGCCTTGGCTATTGTGAATAACGCTGAAATGAACACATGGGTGCATGTATCTTTACACATTGGTGTTTTCAAGTTCTTTGTATAATTAGCGAGCAGTGGAATAGCTGGATCATATGGTAGTTCTATCCTTAATTTTTTGAGGAATCTCCATACTGTTTTCCACCAGTTTACACTCCCACCAGCAGTGTGTGAGAGTTCCCTTCTCTCCACATCCTCTGCAACACATGTTGTTTCCTGTCTTGTTAATTATAGCCATTCTGACAGGCATGAGGGGATATCTCATTGCAGTTTTGATTTGCATTTCCCTGATAGTTAGTGATTTTGAACATCTTTTCATGTGTCTGTTGACCGTCTGTATATCTTCTTTGGAGAAATGTCTGTTCAGGTCTTTTGCCCATTTTTTAATTGAGTTGTTAGTTTTTTTGTTGTTGAGATGCATGAGTTCTTTATATATTTTGGAGATTAAGCCCTTTCAGATGTATGGTTTGCAAATATCTTCTCCCGATTGTTAGGTTGTCTTTTCGTTTTGTTCATGGTTTCCTTTGCTGTGCAGAAGCTTTTCAGTTTGATGTAGTCCCACCTGTTCATCTTTTCTATTGTTTCTCTTGCCTAGTCACACATGGTGCTTGAAAATATGTTGCTAAGACCGATGTCGAAGAGCGAACTGCCTATGTTTTCTTCTAGAAGTTTCACAGTTTCAGGTCTTACATTCAAGTCTTTAATCCATCTGGAGCCGATTTTTGTGTATGGTGTAAGGTAAGGGTCTATTTTCATTTTTTTGCATGTAACTATCCAGTTTTGCCAACACCATTTGTTGAAGAGACTTTCTTTTCTCCATTGTGTGTTCTTGGCTCCTTTGTCGAAGATTAGCTGTCCATAAATGTGTGGGTTTATTTCTGGGCTTTCGATTCTATTCCATTGATCTGTGTGTCTGTTTTTGTGCCAGTACCATGCTGTTTTGGTTACTATAGCTTTGTAGTATATTTTGAAATCAGGGAGTGTGATACCTCCAGCTTTGTTCTTTTTTCTCAGGATTCCTTTAGCTATTCGGGGTCTTTTCTTGTTCCATATGAATTTTAGGATTCTTTGTTCTATTTCTGTGAAAAATGTTGTTGGAACTTTGATCAGGATTGCATTGAATATATAGAATGCTTTAGGAAGTATGGACATCTTAACTATGTTAATTCTTCCAATCCGAGAGCATGGAATATCTTTCCATTTCTTTGTGTCTTCTTCAATTTCTTTCAGCAATATTTTATAGTTTTCGGTGTACAGATCTTTCACCTCTTGGGTTAAGTTTATTCCTAGGTATTTTATTCTTTTGTTGCAATTGTAAATGGGATTGTATTCTTAGTTCCTCTTTCTGCTACGTCATTCTTATTGTATAGAAACGCAACTGATTTCTGTATGTTGATTTTGTATCCTGCAACTTTACCATATTCATTTATTACTTCTAAAAGTTTTTTGGTGGATTCTTTAGGGTTTTCCATATATAAAACCATGTCATCTGCAAATAGTGAGAGTTTCACTGCTTCCTTTCCAATTTGGATCCCTTTTATTTCTTTCTCTTGCCTGATTGATCTGGCTAGGACTTCCAGTACTATGTTAAATAGGAGTGGTGAGAGTGGGCATCCTGGTCTGGTTCCTGTTCTTAGAGGGATAGCTTTCAGTCTTTCACCATTGGGGATGATGTTAGCTGTGAGTTTGTCATATATGGCCTTTATTATGTTGAGGTAGTTTCCTTCTATACCCATTTTATTCAGAATTTTTATCATAAATGGATGCTGGATCTTGTGAAATGCTTTCTCTGCATCTATTGAGATCATCATGTGATTTTTATTCTTCATTTTATTAATGTGGTGTATTACGTTGATTGATTTGTGAATGTTGAACCATCCCTGCATACCTGGAATAAATCCCACTTGATCATGGTGTATAATCTTTTTAAAGTATTGTTGTATGCGATTTGCTAGTATTTTGTTGAGGATTTTTGCATCGATGTTCATCAGTGATATTGGCCTGTAATTTTCTCTTTTTGTGTTGTCCTTGTCTGGTTTTGGTATCAGGGTAATGTCGGCTTCCTAGAATGAGTTAGGGAGCTTCCCCCCCTCCTCAATGTTTTGGAAGAGTTTGAGAAGGATGGGTATTAAGTCTTCTTTGAATGTTTGGTAGAATTCACCAGGGAAGCCATCTGGTCCTGGACTTTTATTTTGGGGGAGGTTTGTGATGACTGTTTCGATCTTACTGGTGATTGGTCTATTCAAATTCTCTATTTCTTCTTGATCCAATTTTGGAAGGTTGTATGATTTTAAGAATTTATCCATTTCTTCCAGATTTTCTAATTTGTTGGCTTATAGCTTTTCATACTATTCTCTTATAATCTTTTGTATTTCTGAGGTGACTGTTGTAATTTCTCCTCTTTCATTTCTGATTTTACTTATCTGAGCCTTCTCTCTTTTTTTCTTGGTGAGTCTAGCTAAAGATTTGTCAATTTTGATTATCTTTTCAGAGAACCAGCTCTTGGTTTTATTAATTTTTTCTATTGTTTTTTTGGTCTCTATTTCATTTATTTATGCTCTGATTTTTATTATTTCCCTTCCTCTACTGATTTTGGGCTTTGTTTGTTCTTCTTTTTCCAGTTCCTTTAGGTGCATTGTTAGATTGTTTATTTGAGATTTTTCTTGTTTGTTGAGATAGGCCTGTATTGCTATAAACTTCCCTCTTAGAACCGCTTTTGCTGTATCCCATAAATTCTGGCATGTCGTATTTTCGTTTTCATTTGTCTCCAGGTATGTTTTGATTTCTTCTTTGATTTCTTCGTTGATCTAGTCATTGTTCAGTAGCATTTTGTTTAATCTCCACGTATTTGTGGCTTTTCTGATTTTCTTCCTATAGTTGATTTCTAGTTTCATACCATGGTGGTCAGAAAGGAAGCTTGGTATTATTTCAATCTTCTTAAATTTATGTAGACTTGTTTTGTAGCCTAATACATGATCAATCCTGGAGAATGTTCCATGTGCATTTGAAAACAATGTGTATTCCTCAGTTTTTGGATGGAATGTTCTGTATATATCTACTAGGTCCATCTGTTCTAGTGTGTCATTTAAGGCCAATGTTTCCTTATTTATCTTCTGTTTGGATGATCTATCCGTTGGTGTAAGTAGAGTGTTAAAGTCCCCTACTATTATTGTGTTACTGTCTATTTCTCTTTTTACATCTGTTAATAGTTGCTTTATATATTTAGGTGCACCTACACTGGGTGCGTAGATATTTACAATTGTTATATCCTCTTGTTGGATTGTTCCCTTGATCATTATGTAATGCCCTTCTTTGTCTCTTTTTACAGTTTTTGTTTTAAAGTCTATTTTGTTTGAAATGAGTACTGCTACCCCGGCTTTCTTTTCATTGTCATTTGCGTGGAGTATCTTTTTCCATCATTTCACTTTCAGTTTGTGAGTGTCTTTAGGTCTGAAATGTGTCTCTTGTAGGCAGCATATATATGGGTCTTGTTTTTTTATCCAATCAGCCACCCTATGCCTTTTAATTGGAGCATTTAGTCCATTGACGTTTAAAGTAGCTATTGATAAGTATGTACTTACTGCCATTTTTAAACTTTTTTCTTCTCAGTGTTTTAGTGGTCCTTCTCTGTTCCTTTCTCTTTCTATACAGAATTGATGGTCTCTTTAGTTTGACCTCTGTCTGAAAGCTCTACTCTTTAACTCCCCTCCTCTCTCCTTTTACGTGTTTGATATCATATCTAACCTCTTTTTTGTGCATCTGTATCCGTTACCTTCTTATCATGGAAATAGATAATTTTTCCTATTTGTGGTCTTCCTTTTTCCCCTTACATCAGTCTCTTTAACTTTTCTTGTAGCACTGGTTTCTTGGTGACAAACTCCTTTAATTTTTGCTTGTCTGGGAAATTTTTGATCTCTCCTTCCATTTTGAATGATAACCTTGCTGTGTAGAGTATTCTTGGCTGTAAGTTTTTTCCTTTTAGCACTTTAAATATATCGTGCCACTCTCTTCTAGCCTGTAATGTTTCTGCTGAGAAGTCAGCTGATAGCCTTATGGGGTTTGCTTTGTATGTAACTTGCCTTTCTCTTGCGGTTTTTAGGATTCTCTCTTTATCTTTAATTCTGGACATTTTGATTATGATGTGTCTTGGTGTGGGCTTCTTTGGGTTTATCTTGTTTATGGCTCTTTGTGCTTCCTGTACCTGGATGTCTGTTTCCTTCCTTAAGTTAGGGAAGTTTTTATCTATTATTTCTTTCTTTCTTTTTTTTTTTTTTTGTGAGGAAGATCAGCCCTGAGCTAACATCCACGCCAATGCTCCTCTTTTTGCTGAGGAAGACCGGCTCTGAGCTAACATCGATTGCCAATCCTCCTCCTTTTTTTTTTCCCAAAAGCCCCAGTAGATAGTTGTATGTCATAGTTGCACATCCTTCTAGTTGCTGTATGTGGGACGTGGCCTCAGCATGGCCGGAGAAGCAGTGCGTAGGTGTGCGCCCGGGATCCGATCCTGGGCCGCCAGTAGCAGAGCGCGTGCCCTTAACTGCTAAGCCACAGGGCAGGCCCCTCATCTATTATTTCTTGAAATAGATTCTCGCCACTTTGTCTCTCTCTTCTCCTTCTGGGACACCTATAACACGGATGTTAGTGCATTTGATGTTGTCCCAGAGGTCCCTTAGACTGTCCTCACTCTTTTTAGTTCTTTTCTATTTTACTTGTTCAGCTCGGGTAATTTCTTCTAGTCTTTTGTCCAGCTCACAGATCCGTTCTTCTGTATCCTCTACTCTGGTTTTGAGTCCCTCTAGTGAATTTTTCATTTCTAGTATTGTATTCTTCATTTCTGATTGGTTCTTTTTCATATCTTCCATTACTTTGTTGACGTTCTCACTGAGTTCATCTATTCTTCTCCCCAGATCAGTGAGCATCCTTAACACTCTTTGTTTGAACTCTCTGTCAGATAGGTTGCTCATTTCTGTTTCACTTAGTTCCTTTTCTGGGGTTTTGTCCTGTTCTCTTTCTTGGAATGTATTCCTTTGCCTCCTCATTTTGCCTCTTTCTCTGTGCTTGTGTCTATGTATTAGGTAGGTCAGCACGTCTCCTGCTCTTGGATAGGTGACCTTATATAAGTGATGCCTTAGGAGGTCTGCAGTGTGCTTCCCTCAGTTCTCAATGTTCCAGGGGTGATCCCTATGTGGACTACGTGTGTCCTTCTGTTGTGGCCTGTTTGCTCTCCCTGTAGGCACCCAGGATGTCCGAGTTATGATCCTTGTCAGCTGTTGTAATGCTCAGCTGCTTATAGTTGTTGCGGGCCCTTCAGTCTCTTTATCAGGTCTGGGAAGCCCCAGAAGTCTTGGCTGCCAGTTCTAATACGTCATTTACGTTGCAGTATTTCTTTCTTTTTTTTTTTTAAGATTTTTATTTATTTATTTTCCCCCCCAAAGCCCCGGTAGATAGTTGTATGTCATAGCTGCACATCCTTCTAGTTGCTGTATGTGGGACGCGGCCTCAGCATGGCTGGAGAGCGGTGGGTCAGTGTGCGCCCAGGATCCAAACCCGGGCAGCCAGCAGCGGAGTGCGAGCACTCAACCGCTAAGCCACCCACCGGGCCGGCCCTGCAGTATTTCTTTTAAGTAAGTAGGGCCCCAGCGTGGCAGGTTGTTAGACTCAGGGGCTTACAATTGCTATAAGCCTCCAGCCTTTAGGTCTCTTCTCAGCTCTCTGAGGATTGCAGCTGGGTGGGGCTGGCCTCAGGCACGGGAGCACCCAATTGTTTCAGACTTTGGAAGGTGGGGCAAACCCCCTCTGTCACTCTTTGAGAAGCACAAGTCTTCTGCAGCTGACAAGCCCTGCCACCCACAGGTCCACACACACAGTCAACACAGTCTTGCCCCCTGTGTGCACCCGGGCCTCCTGAAGTGGACCCAGTCTCTCCACGGTGGGAGCCTCACACGCTCCACCACTGCCCCACACTCTCCACCCACTCCTTTTGTACGCCCTTCCCCACTGAAGTTGGCTCAGTTGCCATTCTGCAGAGAATCCATTCACCAATCTACACAGGCCCACAAGTTACCTGAGGGCTTGTTGTTGGGTGGGGCCAGTCTCTAGGGGGCTGCCTGCCCTGGCAGAGCTGGATTAAATCAGTGCTCCAGTGGGTCGGGCAGACCTAGGCTACCAGGCCCCAGAGAGAATTCCAATGGTGTCTGTGTCAGCAGGCCCACACCAGGCCACAACAATGGCCACCGCCAATGTCCCAGTCCCTGGAGAGGTCTCACCTCTCACTGCAATGCACTGAGATCCTATCAGGTGAGTCTCTTTTCACCAAAGTACTGTGCACCTTTCTTTCTGCTGATTTTCCGTTGCTTTCTGAAATGGGTGGGTTTGCGCGTAGGCCCTTTAAGAGCCGGTTTTAATTTCTTTGTGAACCAGCTTTTCTGGGGGTACTCCCCAATGTTTTAGTAGCAGGCAAAGTCAGATATTACGCCACTCATCTCAATTGTGCTGGGTCCACAAGATGCCCACAGCAGGGGCGCTCCCCAGCTCAGGGCTCTGCTCCTCCAGGGAGGCTGCGTACCTTTGGGCTGCTTCCGGGCGGCTGTGAAGCCGGCGGCTTGTGAAGGCAACGTTTTTTCTCTCCAGAAGGGAGTTTCTGCCTCTTCCACCTCAATTAGGATTGTCCTTTGTTGCAGGAGTTCCTCTTATCCAGTTTTCAGTTCTGTCTTAGGGGTAATTTTTCCCCTAGTAGCTGTAAATTGGCTGTGTCCATGGGAGGAGGTGAGTTCAGAGTCTGCTTACGCCACCATCTTGATTTCTCTCTTCACGTATTCTTTCTTCTGTGTGATGAAGTCTGCTGTTGATGCTCTTCATTGTATTTTTCATTTCATTCACTGTAGTCTGCAGCTCCAGACTCACTTTGGTCCTTTATATGATTTCTGTCTCATTAAATTCCTGATTTCCTTGAATTGTCCTTTTGTGTTATTCTGTAGCTAAACGAGGTTTCTTAAGGTAACTATTTTGAATTCTGTATTAGGCAAATCATAGATCTTCATTATTTGGGGTCAGTTACTGGAAAATTATTCTGCTCCTCTTGTGGAGTCATGTTTACTTGATTTGACATGTTTCTTGAACTGTTGCATTGCTGTCTCTGCATTTGAAAAAGCAGTCACTTTCTCTAGTCTTTACTGACTGATTTTGGAAAAGAAATAACTTCTGTCACCCCTACTAGGAATTCTGAGGCTTTTTCAGACCTTTTTTATGAACATACCTGCTCCACATATCTTCTTGCCACTTGAGAGGGATTTCTTACCTTCTATGCCTTCTCTCAACCCTGCAAAGCCAGTCTGGGTGCTGAAAACTTCCTGTTTGCTTTCCCTGGGGCAATGCAACATGGTCAAGTTTGTTTTGCCCCACCCCTGTGGAGTCAGGTTGGCTTTCTGAGTGTGCACTTCCACCTACAAAGGCTCTCACTCACTAATATTGGGAGTGTACACAGGGAACTGGCCATGGGACGGGGAGAGGAGTGTGTGGGTGAGATATGCAGTGTGTTAGGGGTGTGTGTGCCTGAGCAGAGTTTGCAATTAAGATGTCCCCACTGACTAGATGGAAGTCTTCTTGATGGAGTCTGTAAAGTGCTTAGTAGGATCTGCATCCCTTTAGGAATTCTGAGCCTATATCTTGTGCTACAAGCTCTTCCCAAACCCGCCAGTCATGCAGATCGTCTCAGTATTCTGGATGTGTTGGGGTAGAAATGGGCCCTTTTGTCAGTGATGCACACAGCTGAGGAGGTCAAACACTCATTCATGGGCTCTTTCTTTCCCCCAGTGAAAAAATCATGGGCCGAGTGGATCTCTCTTGGCACTGAGCTGTGCCACTGTAGGGGAGGGGTGATTAAGGTAAATGAAACTGTACCTCTCACCCTCTTCAGTGCACCCAATCTGGGATACTTTTGCTCCAATGGAGTGCTGATATGTCTCTGCTAGATTCCTCAACTCCCAAAAAGATGCTCTTGTCCATGGGTCATTGTCAAAGTCAGTGTTCTTTGTGGGGAAGAAAATAGAAACTCCCTTTCTGTCATCTCACTGATATCACTCTCTTATTACAGCTTTCTTCTTTGTGGCTCTTTTACCATTTTCTTGAATAATGTCTATCAGCTGGCTCATTTATTTTGCTATATATGTATCAAGAAATTTTTATATCCATTCATACACACTTGGAAAAAATTAAAATCAAATAGGTCCATTGATAAAACAAGAAGTTGATATAAACATTTTGTCATAGGTAATATAGATGAGTCTTAGCAAATCATAAACATATTGGGATTTCAGACCAGTGTACTTACTGACATGGATACATTTGGGAGGAGGGGACCAGCCATTCTCCGTACATGTCATTATTGTCTGCTCATCTGGAAGACTGTAGCCAGAATAGCAATCAACTTTTACAGATTGCCCCTGTAAATAATTTTTTCCCTCATATGGATAATATCCATGCTCCAAGTAATTGAAAATACATTGTCCTAAGGATCATAAAAATGATAAATGAAAAGTCTTAAACACCCATAAATTTGGCAAAAATAGTAATTTAACATAGTAATGTTAAATAGTAATTTATCTTTACATCCAATAGTAATTTATCTTTACAATATTTAAATTGGAATGAATCAGCATCCAAAAATGATATATAACTTAAGAAAAACTAAAGTTACTACCAAACATTTTTTAAAAATAAAAAATTAATACTGAATATTATTTACCTTTAGTTTTAAATTTAAATACGTATAAATGATATAGATGTTCTTGTAAAGTTTCTATCTTTGTCTCTCGTGATTTTTGTGAAGAGCTCCTTGTGAAAGGAAAGATCTATATTGATCATTTTGCTCATAGAACTCATCTTTTGGCCTTATTTTTTTCATATAAGACTCAATTGTATTCACTTACGTGTTTACTCTCTCCACTCTTTGAAATATTTGTATATATACAATTATAAAAAGGTTTACTTACTTTGGCAGGGTACTGCTGGTGACCATCCTTCTTGTCTGCAATCAAGATAACCCCCTCTATGTCCTGAAGGAGTCACAAAATTTTGATCACAGTAATAGTAATACTGTTTTCCTATAGGTACTGGAAAGTATGGTTTATAATACTCTTCATAATGTAGACGTCCGTGTTTTATTTCTGGAAAATCACAAGGCTTCACTGGCAATAAAAAACCATAATAAAACTGGTATAAATAATGTTTTACCTCAATAAAAATCAAATTCGAGATGAATGTTTCATTGTTGAATTAGATTCTCTTATCGGCATAATGACACTCATTGCGTTAGAGTTTCTAGGACAAGAAAAGTTATAAAATTCAGGTGACTGAAGTGTGTGAGGAAGCCCTTGGTAATGAAGATAAAATTATGTCTGTGGGTCATATGATATAGGAACTGTATGAAGACTCTGCAGGAAGAAAACTGCACAGATCTGTTTAATGAAGTCTCCTTGAGAACATGTAACCTAGCCCTGGTTGATTAAATGAGCATCTTGATTGAGAGATGAAAGTACTGATTTTATCACTCAGCTCATCTGTCTTCTTTTCCTTTCTTTCCAGTTTCATCAGAAATCAGAGCCTTGTCTTTTCTTCTCAAACCAACTCAATGTAGGAAGATACTGGGGTTTTTGTTTTTGTTATTTTTTTGGATTGACATTGATTAGTTTGTTTTCTATTTATTGCAAACAATGTAAGAAATAGAGAGAAGCACAAAAATTTTCCATTGATAACATCATACAGAAAAATATCATTCTTATTCATGCCTCAAAACACTCATTGAGGCAAGTTTTACTTTCTTTATTTAACCACAGAAATGAAATAGGAATATTTCTCAATAGCCAAATAGTTAGGATTATAGTAACATATGATTGTTTATTTCTAATTTTAATTGGAGAATGACATGTTTTTAAATGTCTGATAAATATTTTTAAATGAGGTATAATAGAATTACAATTTGTTGAGTTAATCTAATATAGCAAATAATTTCAACACATACGTTTAAATGCTATGTTGTTTATAACACGTTTATATATAATATTTTATATAAAATTCTGCCCCTTACACTGGATGACTTTGAGATAATTTGGAACTTTTAATACCAGACTCATACAAGTTTTTTCCATGAAATATGATTCTATTCTAATAAACCTTATGGAACATCTTAAAAAACGTTCCAACACACACAGACACACTCACACAGATATACACACACCAAATATTCATTATCATCTTCATCTTCCTTAAGTTCACTGATCTCTTTTATTCTTCGTTTGGTTAGAGAAATTTTCAAGTTGTTTCTACAGACTTGCTATGTGGATTACAAGCTTTGAATCCTTGCATATACTAACATCTTTCTTTATCAAAGAATTGTGAATCATATATTCTCTAAGGATAGATTATTGCCTTAAAGTCCATAACTCTCTTCATTGATAGATGTTTTCTCCACTTTTTTTGTGTGTGTGTGAGGAAGATCAGCCCTGAGCTAACATCCGTGCTAATCCTTCTCTTTTTGCTGAGGAAGACTGGCTCTGAGCTAACATCCATTGCCTAATCCTCCTCCTTTTTTTCCCCCAAAGCCCCCCAGTAGATATTTGTACACCATAGTTGCACATCCTTCCAGTTGCTGTATGTGGGACAGGGCCTCAGCATGGCCGGAGAAGCGGCGGTGCGTCGGTGCATGCCCGGGATCCGAACCCAGGCCGCCAGCGGTGGAGTGCACGCACTTAACCACCAAGCCATGGGGCCGGCCCATCTCCACTTTTTTGAAGGTTCTTATATTGAGATTAAAATGCCTATTTAGTCTCATTCACTTTAAGCAATTCTAGCTTTTTCCTCCACCACTTTTTGGAGATTCAGAGTATTTTGTCTTCACTCTTGGCTGAATTTCATCATGATATGTAAAGATGTGTGTCATTTAACAATAATTATATTTTGAGCAAGCTTAACTCTTTAGATTTGCAAGAACTTAGTCTTAAGGAACTGAATTAAATTTGCCATTAAATTATAGAGGAGAAAATATAATGCTGGTTGTCTTATTTCAGAACAGGTATGGTTATCTACCTCATTGTGGTGTTTCAAAGGATATGAAATAAATGAAATACTTCAGTGAGATTTCTTTTCAAAAGGTAATCACAGGAGGTCAAATTAAAAGTAGGTGTTATTATTGTCACAGGACTGAGCCCCGTTGCTATTTTTTCTCTTTCATTCGGGAACACTTAAATCTGTCTTTACCATCCAACAAGCTCATTTCTGAAGCAAATATAACATTCCACATATGGTCTGATCAGCACTGATGCTGGCAGGACTTAGAACAGCCTCCTTCTACCTCTTACACTTCTACCAGTGCAGGATGTGGCCTCATTAGCAGTTATGGTGGTTCCCTCATATTTTTGACTCAAACTGATCTCAAAATTGATCGAAATAAGACTAATTTTTGAAATTGTTTCAATCTGTCTATATTTCTGCAGCTAATTCCTTTGACCCAAGCCCAGGATCTTATAGTTAAATGTCACGTTATCAGATTCAACCTAGCATAAAGGATTCTTTTTGAATGATGAATCTGTGCTAATGAGATTCACTACATTACACGCTCTATCATTCCAGTTGTGAATTTGCACTGCATTTCCTCTAAATCATTAAACTGTTTGATAACACAAACGAGTAATGGAGTATGCCTAAGAACAAAGTCCTGCATCTGAGAATGACATAGGTTATTTAATGAAATTAAAAACTACAATACAAATTAACTATTTAATGAGTTAGAAACCATCTAACTCATCTATTTCCAAATTTTGTCCACAAGAACTTCAGAAAGTCCCTTGTAGAATAACCTTGCTGAGATCCAGATACTGTTGGGCTGATCTATCATTTTCAAAAACCAATCATAAACATGATTAAATATTTTGCTTATGTAACTGGTTCAAAATGGCAATGTAGGAGGACCCGGAACTCACCTCCACCCACAGACACATCAAACTTACAGCTACATGCAGAACAAATTTCTTCTGACAAAAAAACAAAAGCTAGCTGAGTGACTCCTATACATCAGGCAAAAGTGGAAAAACGTACACCGAAGTGGGTAGTTGAGACAGGACATATCTCGCCATAAACTTCACCCTCAGTGTGGTGACCCACAATCAGGAGGCAACTCAAAACCCCAAGCTTTTACCTGAGGAGTGAAGGGTTTGAAACTCACATCTAGCACCCGAACTTTCAGAACTGAGAGACAAGCCCCCAAAACATCTAGGTTTGAAAGCCAACAAGGCTTGTGTCCACAAGACCTACAGAAAAATAGTGAACTGAGAAATGAGTTTAAAGGACCCACATGAGTGGACTCACCCACCGCAGGACCCAGTACAGAAGAAGGCAACTGAAAAGGGCCCAGACCTTCTGTGGAAGAGGCTTATTTGCCTATCATAAAGCATGGGCCTGAGGAGCAGGAATTTAAATTAACTCACATCTAGGAGCCTACTTAAATACTCTCCAAAGATGGAGGACAGTGGATGCCATCTTTGTGCTCTTCCTCTGCCTCACTCCAGGTCACCAGCATCTCCCAGAAAGGAGCTTGTACCCTTCTTTGACGCTCTGGTTTTCATGGCTGGCACCCAGGAGATGCGTCTAGATTGCTTGGCTCTGCTGGTCAGGAAGGCTTACACTTGCAGGTTCCAAAGGACTGTAACAAATGGAGAAAGAGTTTCTAACAGGCTCTTTCTGTGGAAGAGGCCGATTAGATTCACCTTCATTGCTGTGGACTGATGGTCAGATTTCTAATTAAAGGCATATCTAAGGATTGTTTTAATCCTCTCCAGACACCTTGGAAGGAGGTGCTATCTTCACACTCTCCCTCTGCCATGCTCCAGAGCACCCTTAACTCCCAGATGGGGCTGGTACAAGTGTCTGGTTCCCCAGTTTTTATGTCTGGTGCACCAGATTATTGGCTGCCACCAAGGGGATGTTCCTTGATCACCTAGCTTTAGTGGCCAGTGGGGCTTGTGGTCATGGGTCTCACAGGACTATAGCAAATGAAGAGACAATTTGTGGCCACTTACCACCCACATGGCACAGTGCAGATGCAGATTGAAATACAACCTCAGTCTTCCTGTGAAAGAGGCTTATTAGCTTTTCCTGGAGCTTTGGCCTGAGGGGCAGTCTTCTGGTTGGGGACATATCTAGGGGCCTACTAAGTGCTCTCCAGGGACTGAGGCCGGGGGACACCACTGTGTGCTCTCCCTCTGCCTTGCTCCAGCTTGCCAGTATCAGTACCCTCATTTGGTGCCTCAATTTCTGTTGCTGCAGCCCACGGGATACCTCTGGATCACTGCACTCTGGTGGCCCATGGGGCTTATGCTCACAGTCCCACAGGACTGTAACAAAGGGAGAAAACATTTTTAACTGTCTACCAACCCAGGGAACAGTAGAGACAAGATACTGGCGAGTCTGTTCTTACTGTGAAAGAGGCCTATTAGCCTATCTTCATAGCTGAGGACTGAGAGGAAGATTTCTAATTAAACACACAACTAAAGGCTGACTGTATTCCTCTCTCCAGAGACCATGGAGAGCAAGTGCTTTCTTCATGCTCTCCATTTACCAAGCTCAAGAGTGCTAGGAGTTCCTGGAAGGGAGCTGGTGTCCTGGATTTTACATATGGTGCCCCAGTTTTTGTGGCTACTGCCCAGGGATCTCCACTTGATTGTCTGGCTCTGGTGGCCACTGGGGCTTGTGTTCATGAGTTCAACAGGACAGAAGCAGAGAAGCAAACAGGTCTTCACTGGCCAATACCCACAGCTCAGCTCAGAAGGAGCAGGCAGAAGTTCCCATATCCCAGTCTTCCCCTGAAAGAGGTATATTTGTATACTTTACAAGCTGCTGCCTGGGATACAAAATCAATATACAAAATCAGTTGCATTTCTATACACTAACAACGAAGAAGCAAAAAGAGAAATTAAGAATACAATCCCACTTACAATTGCAACAAAAGAATAAAATACCTAGGAATAAACTTAACCAAAGAGGTGAAAGATTTGTACACTGAAAACTAAACTATAAAACATTGCTGAAAGAAATTGAAGAAGACACCAAGAAATGGAAAGATATTCCATGCTCTTGGATTGAAGAATTAACATAGTTAAGATGTCCATACTTCCTAAAGCAATCTATAGATTCGTTGTAATCCCCACCAAAGTTCCGACAACCTTTTTCACAGAAATAGAACAAAGAATTGTAAAATTTATATGGAACAACAAAAGACCCCAAATATCCAAAGGAATCCTGAGAAAAAAGAACTAAAAAAAGAAGAAAAAATAAAGCCCAAAGTTAGTAGAAGGAAGGACATAACAAAAATCTGACTGGAAATAGAGACAAAGAGGCAATAGAAGAGATCAAGAAAACTGAGAGCTGGTGTTTTGAAAAGATAAACAAAATTGACAAACCTTTTATGGACTCACCAAGATAAAATGAGAGAGGACTCAAATAAATAAAATCAGAAATGAAAGAGGAGACATTCTCACAAATACCACAGAAATACAAAGGATAATAAGAGATAACTTGCACAATTATACCAGGAAATTGGACAACCTACAAGAAATGGATAAATTTCTAGAAACATACAACCTACCAAGACTGAATCAAGATGAAATAGAAAATCTGAACAGACAGATTAGTAGTCAGGAGAATGAATTAGTAACCAAAAACTTCCCCTAAAGAAGAGTCTAGGACAAGATGACTTCACTACTGAATTCTACCCAATATTTAAAGAAGAATAAATGCCAGCTCTTCAAAAAAATAGAAGACGAGAGAATGCTTCCAAACTCATGGTCTCCAACAAGGCAAGAATTACCCTAATTCCAAAACCAAACATGGACACCACAAGAGAAGAAAATTACCAGCCACAATTCCTGATGAACATGGACACAAAAATCCTCAACAAAATATTAGCAAACCAAATTCAACAATACATCGAAATGATCATACACCATGATCAAGTGGGATTTATTCCAGGGATGCAAGGATGGGTCAACATTCCCAAATCAATCAGTGCAATATGCTACATTAACCAAATGAAGATTAAAATTATATGATCACCTCAATAGATACAGACAAAGTATTTGACGACATTCAGAATTTACTTTACTCTCAACACAGTGGGTATAGAGGGAAAGTACCTCAACATAATAAAGGCCATATATGATAAGCCCAGAGCCAACACCACACACAATGGTGAAAAGCTGAAAGCTTTTCCTCTAAGGTCAGGAACACGACAAGAATGGTCACTCTTGCCAGTTTTATTCAACATAGTATTGGAAGTCCAACTAGAGCAAGCTAGGGCAATTAGGCAAGAAAAAGAAACAAAAGCATCCAGATTGGAAAGGAAGAAGTAAAACCATCATTGTTTGCACATGACATGGTGTTATACTATAGAAAACCCAGAAGAATTCACCAAAAATCTGTTCCAACTGACAAACAAATTTGGTCAAGTTACAGGATACGAAATCAATATATAAAAACCTGTTGCATTTCTATAAGCTAATAATGAACTATCAGAAAAAGAAAATAAGAGAACAATCTCACTTACAATTGCATCAAAAGAATAAAATACCTAGGAATAACTCTATCCAATGAGATGAAGCACCTATATACTGAAAACTATAAGAAAATGATAAATGAAATTGAAGAAAACACAAACAGAAAGATAGTCCATGCTCATGGATTGGAAGAATTGATATTGTTCAAATGTCCATACTACCCACAGCAATCTACAGATTCATAGCAAAACCTTTCAAAATTCCAGTGTCATTTTGCACAGAAATAGAGCAAACAATCCTGAAATTGTTTAGAACCACAAAAGAGTCCAAAAAGTCAAAGCAATCCTAAGAAAGAAGAACAAAGCTGGAGGATTCCTGCTTCCTGATTTCAAACTATATTGCAAAGCTATAGCAATCAAAACGGTGTGATATTGGCATGAAAACAGACACATAGAGCCCAGAAATAAACTCACACATAGATGGTCAACAAGTCGAGAGAAAGGAGCCAAGAATATATAGCAGAGAAAGGACAGTCTCTTCAATGAATGGCATTGGGAAAACTGGACAGCCGCTTGCAAAAGAACGAATCTGGACAAAACAAAATTAACTCAAAACTGGATTGAAGATTTGAACTAAGACCTGAAACCATAAAACTCAAAGAAGAAAACATAGAGGGTAAGGTCCTTCACATCAGTCGTGGAGATGACTTTTCATTTGACATCAAAAGCAAAGGCAACAAAAAATGAAAATAAACAAGTGGGACTATATTAAACTAAAAAGCTTCTGCACATCAAAGGAAACCATCAACAAATGAGGTTCTCCCTACCAAATGGGAGAAAATATTTGCAAATCATATATCTAATTAGGGATTAATATCCGATATACGAAAAGAACTCATAATTCTATAGCAAAAACAAAAACCAATCTATTTAAGAAATAACCAGAGGAAATGAACAGCCATTTTTCCAAAGAAGCCATCCAGATGGCCAACAGGTACATGAAAGGATGCTCAACATCACTAATGATCAGGGAAATGCAAATCAAAACCACAATAAGATATCACTTCTCACCTGTTAGAACGGTATCATCAAACAAAAGAGATAACAAGTATTGGGTTGGAAAAGGGAACCCTTGTGAACTGTTGGGCGGAAATGTAAATTGGTGTAGCCACTATGGGAAACAGAATGGAAGTTCTTCAGAAAATAAAAATAGAACTACCATATGATCCAGCAATTTAACTTCTGGGTATTTATCTGAAGCAAAAGAAATCACTATCTCCAAAAGATATCTGTAACCTTATGATCATTGCAGCATTGTTGGCAAAAGCCAAGACATGGAAGCAACCTAAGCGTCCACTGATGGATGAATTAATGAAGAAAACGTGTATATATACAATGGAATATTACTCAGCTATAAAGATCAAGGAAATCTTGCCATTTGTGACAACACGGATGGACCCAGAGGGCATTATCCTAAGTGAAATAAGGCAGACAGAGAAAGACAAGTACTGTATGATCTCTACTTATATGTGGAATCTAAAAAAAAAACCAAAAAACTCATGGATACAGAGAACGATTGGTGGTTGCAGGAGGCAGGGCATGGATGGAGTGGACAAAATGGTGAAGGTTGTCAAGAGGTACAGACTTCCAATTATAAAATAATTAACTCACGGTCATGTAATGTATAACATAGTGACTAGAGTTTTATCACTGTATCGTATATTTGCAAGTTGCTAAGTGAGTAGATCTTAAAAGTTCTCATCACAGGGGGAAAAAATTTGTAATTATGTGTGGTAATAGATGTTAACTAGATTTTTTGTGATCATTTAGCAATACATGCAAATATCAAATCATTACATTTTACATCTGAAACTTATATAATGTTATATTTCAAATATATCTAAGTCAATAAATAAATATTTTCCTTATATCCAAGGAACACTGAAATCTGTTTCCTCTTCAAGAGTCTCATGCTTTGGAAATTCATTTTGGACTTATGCCTAGAATTAACATTGAAGCCATTGACCTATTATTTGTATCACTACATTTTTCATTCGTGGAGTATCCAATTTAAGTGGGTTCACTTTTACAAGGAAGTGTGACATATAAAGAAAGCGAACATAATTGTACAGAAAGAAAACACTTGGAAAAGGGCAAAGGAAACGTCCCCAGAAATAAAACACTCTGTTGAATTGAGTGGTATTTTGTTCTTGTGATGGTTTTAAAAAATTCCACAATGTCTTCAACACAACTCCTTCCAAAAACTGAAGCCTAACTTGTCTCCCCTTGAGTGTGCTGGACTTAGTGACTCACTTCTAAAGAATAGGCATGGCTGAAGCGACAGTGTGTGACTGGGTCATAAATGGCATGGAGGCTTCCTCCCCTCTCTTACCAATCCTCAGCTCTGGAGAAAGTGAGCTGCCATTCAAGCAACCTGTGGAGATGCCCATGTGGTATGGAACTGAGGTTTCTGCCAAAAGCCACGTGAGTGAGCTGTCCTGGAAGCAGGTCCTCCAGCCCAGCCTAGCCACCCAGGAACTGCAGCCTACACCAGCATCCTGACTGCAGCACAGGAGTCTGACTCAGAACTACCCAGCTAAGCCACTCCCAATTTCCTGACCCAAAGAAACTCTGAGATAATGCAGTTTTGTTGCTTTAAGCCAATATGTTTTGGGGGAAATATTTTACACAGAAACAACTAATAAACTAGGTATTCAAAGACACTAGTCTTACTCAATATTTTAGTTTAGATTTTAAATTACATTAGGTAGAGAAATATATATTCATACAAACACATGCACACATATATTTAATGTTGAATAGCAAAAAAAGAGAGCTTTTTACAAAGATGTGTTTTTGATCCTCAGAATTGGCTACTTTGAAAAGCAAAGAATGTTTCTAAAGCCTCTATTTTACATAAACAGTGAGGCAAATGTTTCGATTTATTGTATCCCTATGATTTTGTGTTTAAGAGAAAGTAATTTCAGAATTAAGAAGTAGGTCAAGATATGAATGGAACTTACAGCTACATCTTGGTGAAGGTGCCCAGCCTGAACTGGTGCATTTTCCTGTATTTCCTTGGCATTAAATGAATGGCATTAAAATGAGCACAGCCTCATATCCTTCCCCTATATCACTCATTTCCCTCACTGTATCTCTCATCTTATGTATTTCTGCCTCCTGGACTCTTGAATCCTGTTTCTCCAAAGCCATCACAAACTTCATGATGTTCCGTATGTGGCAATGAATCCATGATAAATCACTTCAACTACTCTTTTCACTTTCTTCAACTTCCTTGGCTTCTGTAGTTTTCATAAGGACTGCTTACAAATATTTTGAGTCTCTTCTTCCAGAAACTTGGTAGGATTACATATCCCTGCCCCTTTGAAGTAGACATGGCTATATGACTTGCATAGCTCAAGGAAATGAACGTGGAAGTAATATGTTTCCCTTTAGGGAGGAAGTTTTAAAAGCTGTTGTGTGAAATTTTATGTTCTCTTCCCCACAGCTGCAGTGATTAAGGAAGGACATGGAAAGATGATGTCTCTCTCTCCTGATTCTTACAATGGATATAATGAGCAGAGTCCATTCAGAACTACATTGGAAGTTAGCATGAATAAACTAAAGTTTATTTCCTATTCATATTGAGATTTTGGAATACATTTTTCTTACTGTAATAAAATAACCTAGTCCAGGGCGTGGAAAACTTTTTATGTAAAGAAACCAGATAACAGGTCTCTGTCACAACTATTCAACTCTGCAGTTGGAGCACAAAAGTAGTCATAAGCAATGCAGAAACAAATGGGTGTGGCTGTGTTCCAATAAAACATTGTTTACCAAAAAAAAAAAAAACCAAAAAAAAAAATATAGGATGCTTTTGACCTGTAGGCTCTTGTGTGCTATCCCTTGACCTAGTCTATCCTAATGTATAAAGCTCCTTCTCAGTCCTTTCCATCAACTTTGCTCTATCTCAGCAATGGATCAATTAGCAACATTCATTTTCTAATAAAATACCATTTCTTTTAACAATTGTAGACATGTAACCTAAGCATTTATAGTGGTGCCATGTTGTATTTTAGACTAAAATCGTGTGATGGACGTTCAGCATTGCCTGAAATCCATTTATATGCCCCTAATTTACTTCAAAATCCATTTCCCAAAGAAAGCGACCCCCAGTTTCCTCATTTTCCTCAAGCCACCTAACACAATTGCTCCTTCATCAACAGGTAATAAGTCCCTGCATTCACAGAAAACAGTTGAGAGTAAACGCTGGGGGCGCCCTAGATTTCTCTCCAGCATTCCTTCAACTCCAGCTGTATTTGCTCTGGACTTAAGCCTCTCCCTTAACCTTTGATGATAAGGTGCTTTTTTTTTTTTTTTTTTTTTTTGTCGTATTCATCCTAGCTTCTCTAGCCTGTCACTTGCCATGAATCATGAACCATTGTTGACTCCTTCCCTCTCTCACTGTGTCAACCACTCTCTCTTAAGTGGATACGCAAGCTTCCCCAATGTTAAACTCCTTCTCTCAACCCTGGGTCCAGGTTCAGCTAATGTACTACACTTCCCCTCCCCTTCACAGCCCACATCCTTACAATACCATCTTACACTTGCTGTCTCCTTTCCCAACTCCCATTTATTCCTCAACCCACTGCTATCTGGCTTCTGACATCTAAATTGTGCCAGACCTGCTCTGACAAATGTCACCAATGTCCTCCAATTTCCAAATCCAGAACTCTCTGTAGTCCCCATGTCACAGTGGCTGGTATATATCATGGGCTCCTTAATTGTTTGTTGAACTGAAGAGACAGAAACCTGTGATATTTGACACTGGTGATCACTGACTTCTTGAAGTTCTCCAATGCCTCACATTCTTATGTTCTCCTTACCTTTGTCTGAAGAGCAGTATTTTACTTTACTTATTTCACTTCTAACTGCTCCTCTTCTTCTACTCTACATAAAGTGTTAGGCCCTGCCAGCTTTTCAGGTCTCATCTCCTACCACTTTCCTGCTCACTCTCTGTACTACCAACACTATAGCCTTCTGTCCTGTCTTCACACAGACCAAGCTCATTCCTATCCTCTGCACTACCTATTCTTTATTTCTGAATGATTCTGCTCTGGATCTTCCTATTGATTCTTATCACCACCTCGGAAACTTCTTTCCTGGAGACCCTGCAGGTATTGTGTGAATGGATATCTAGCCTTTAAAGTTGGTTCCACATGAGTTTTTGAGTAGATTCTGTTGTTTTCCTCTTCACATTCTCTGTGTGACTCAAGACACTTTCATGATAAAAAGCTACCACTGTTATGCTAATCACCTCTTCAGTGGGATCCACATCCATCTATCCAACTGCAGCTTCACACTGTTGGTCCATGCATATAATTCAGAGGCATATCCAACGTTTTATGTCAAACTAAAACATTATCCTTCTCTCCATAGATGTTTTTACTCCTGTGTTCAACATTTTAATTTGTGACACAAGAATCCCACAAGAGAAGACTGGAAATTTACACCACACTCCTTCCTCCTCATCACTCTGATATTCAGTTAAACACCATATTCTAGGAAGTTGTCATTATTGCTTATATATCTCCTCCCCCTCCCCTGTGTATGTTTAGCTTCTAGAGGTATTGCAAAAGTCTCTTGATTGGTCTTAAATTTATTCTCCATTATGCGAGACGAAGTTTGATAGATTATTGCTAACTTGATAATATACTTATATTATCAATGATTATGTTAGCATTAATAAAAATAATATGTGACCGCCTAAACAGAAGGTTTAATTAAAATATGTCTTCAGTGCTTGCTGTTTATTGACACAAACCTCAAAAGAGCCTTAAATGTGTTCCTTTATTTTGTTTTGTTTTTTCTCTCTCACTTCACTCTGCTATATCTATCATGGTTTCACATACCCCTGCACTCCAGTTTACATAACCCAGTTTTTAGTTCATATTATAACTGAGCTTAATACCAGTGTTTAAAGATACAGCTACGAGGTATAGAAAATGTGTGTTATGCTAAGACACCAGCCAAATAATATTGGGAGAATTTTGTTAAATTAATTAAGAGTTTAAGAACTTAAGGTGATTATTTTCAAGCAGTGGACATTACTCCCTTAATAAATTTTAATCATCTACTGTCATAATCTTCATTAAAAAATGATGATATTATAATATTGCCAGGACAGGTGCCTCTATTCAGAATAACAATCTTTGAGACTGTCCAACTGTGTGGGGCCACGTTTCTTTCTACTGTTAGAAACAACCTTAAACATTTAAAATCAGAATAATAATTCAAGGTTAGCACTCCATGTTGTGGCTCACTAGAAAATTCTGTCTGCTCAAGGAACAGATGGATTTGGATCAAATGTGGCTTTTAGTTGGCAGGTCTAGGTACTTTTAATTATTCCTGGAAATGACATAGTCAGAGACTGTCCCTTATGGGCTACAGAGACCAAAGTTTTCATGAATCACCCTCAAATAAAAGCCCTTACACATGCAAATCATAGACCAGATGGACGAAAATTTAAGTGTTTTCTCCAGAATTATCATCTGTAAATTTCCTCTTATTCTTTAGTTCCCAATTTCTGATATATTTGGGGAAAACAAGATACAGAAATTCGGAATTCATCATCTATCAGCAAGTAGATCTTTCCATTGTACCGGGAAAATAAGAAGTATTTGTGATATATTACCTGAGGTACAGAGAGTGGAGTTCCTTTTAATAAGAGACTCATCTACATCTAGTTAATGTAAAATGCATTTCAATAGGGTGAAGCATGTTGTAAGAGAGAGGGCATGCTTATCTAATCTGGGGGGAACTTCTCTTTATTTATATTGATCTTTGGTAAACTCTCTTGTGAAAGAAAGTGCCCAATCCAGTGCATCCCAATTCTGGTATCTCTCTCCCGAAAGAAAGCAGGATCTGAAAGCACACAGTCTTGAATTTTTGTTATGACTCGTGACTGAGAAAACGAGAAAGAAATTCTAAAAGGAAAATGTTCTATAAATGTAGACTCTTTGGGTCTGTGTGTGTGTGTGTGTGTGTGTGTGTGTGTAAACGAGTCAAGGTTCAAGAAGCCTAGGAGTTATAGTAACCATATCAGAAAAACAGAGATTTCCCATTGTTAAAACTATCAGGTGCTGAGCAAGACTTTTAAGACCAAGAAGTGACCAAGTGACCAAGTGACCAAGAAAATAAATAATTAGACAACTTCTATGAACCAGTCCTGCTGACCTGAATCCTATGTCCAAGTAAAATTGAATCTTCAAAGTCTTACTTTGAATTCACTGACCCTGGAATGATGGTTTATTCTAACGTGTATCCTCAATACAGGACAAGGAGTCTGATATAAAATAAGTGGTTTATAAGTTATATTTTGATGATTGGATGGATAAATTAACTAATTATTTAGAAGAGCCTCTGGAAGTAAAACACATGGCAGAGGTTAATGCCAGGGGATGTGTGCGCCCACTCTCCTGGCTTAGGAAGCACGGATGCCATGAAGACAAACAGCCGGATGCCACACACCATCAGCCTAACACGGATCTAATGTGGGTTATCGCTGTCTTGTGTTTATTAACTTCTTTCTAAAATATTTTCTTAACGATGCCTGAAAGTGGAGGTCCTTCAGTTGTCTAGGAGGATGTATTTTTCAAGGTGCTGTTTGTGGGCTCAATTTTTTTGTTAAAGAAAAGAATAGAATCAACACAAAAACTGTAGTTTTTGTAAAAAAAAAAAAAAGGATCAGTAAAACAAGGTTTATACCTGGAATTAGGATTTAAAGTTCAGAGTGCTCTTAAGAGATCAGCTGTTTTCTCCCCCTACAGTATGGAATAATCTGTAAAGTCATCCTTTTACAATGTCCCGTGACCTCTGATTGTGTGTATGATACATGGTCACTTGTTTCACTCACTACAACAGCTCTCATCAAAACATAACTCACCGGTTTTCATAAATGTCTGCAAATATCTCAGCACAGTTCTTACCAAGCTATAGCTGTATCTTCTTGCAATTCTTCTTATGATATGATTTCTTAAACTCCTCAACTATCTACCTCCCATCTTCTAAGTGATGATAGGATGACACTTTCCCTGTTAAAATGAGGTAAATTAAGCAGAACACAATATTCCAGACATAATTTTTGGTGAGTGAAGAACACAGCTGAA
This sequence comes from Ceratotherium simum simum, assembly GCF_057802395.1. Classification (NCBI taxonomy): domain Eukaryota; kingdom Metazoa; phylum Chordata; class Mammalia; order Perissodactyla; family Rhinocerotidae; genus Ceratotherium; species Ceratotherium simum. Next base: position 5,933,577 of record NC_141935.1, read on the forward strand.
ATGATCTCTTTGTCTCTGTAGAACATCTTTCCATTTTGAGCCTAAAAGAGTTAGTGGTTTCTTTCGGTGCCATCGTCACTGTTGATTCATGTTAAGCCTGTGGTTAATGAAATCTCCATTTTCTTCCACTTAATTCCATTGTCAATTCAGGGTTTTCTCATATAATATTAATAAAGTTTACTTCTTTAAAGCTAAATGCTGGCCTTTAGAAGACCAATCTAACTGTTTGAGAAGTGTATCTACCTGGGAATTGGGAAGTCTGGTATAGTCCTGGCTCTGATCTAGACTTGCTGTTTGACCTGCACCGTCTACTTAATTAGGTATTGAACTTACCGTTCCTGTTTATGTCTATCTTCAGAGTGAGAGATTCATACGAATTGATCTCAAAATGGCCCTTGCACACATAAAATTTTAAGATCTATACACATATAATAGTTGATTTCTATAAACACTAGTACTCCACTATGAGAACAAATAAACTTCTCAACTGTAAGGAGTACGTGAATTAAAATAATTGATAAAATATACAACAAAAGATATAGAAAAGAAATAGAACATTACATGAAGGAACTGCACTCCTTGCAAATTTAGTGCACGCATCTCCTCTTTCACTGTATTCAAAACCCTTATTATATTTATATGGAAATTATTCATTTTCTTTATAAGTTATCTTCTGAGATACAGAATATGCATTTAAAGTTTCCAGTACTTTGCAGGAAATTTCTAAATAGAAGGGATTAAATTCCAAAATGTTTGCTATATATTAAAGGACTGTGTCCAAGACAATTAGTTATATAAAGACTCACTTTGTTTCCATTGGGTAAATCAGGCAACCAAACAAAAGTTCTGTTCTGACTTGAATGCTTGATGAATATTTTATCTGTTTTTATCAATATTCATTTTTGAAGGAAGTTAAAATTCAGATTAACATTATGTTGCTCTTTTTATCTGGTCTGAAGATAAACAGTCCTCTTGAAATAAGTAGTGGCCAGTAATACTCATCCACTGTCTATGTAGAATTGGATATACATATTGGCAATTGATAAGTATTTTCACTGAGTGATCAGCGAAAATTACATATTTTTTTAGTTTTTGATAATAGAGTAATTATAGAAAAAACACTTTGTCAAATAAATTAATTTAACTCAGTTTTGTCACACCTCCTAGAAGTAACTGACCTTCTGCATTTGTGTTTTCAATATCCATCCAAGTTTTCTGCCAAAAAGAGTCTGGTCATCATCTTTGATGCCATCATCTCTGATGCCATCATCTCTCAAACATATTTCCCTGGGATTAAAGCAACAATAACAAATTTCCCAAGTCCTATTCTCCCACCTTTCTAATCTGTTTTCCTGTTTGAATCTTAATGACCTTTTTTCTTGTCAGTTCATTGATCCAGTCAAAATCCTTCATTGATTCCCAATTCAGTTTTAATACAAGACAAATTCTTCACCATGGTGTATGGAGCACCTAAGAAACTTGTAACAGCCTATCTTCATCCATCACTGACTTATCCCACACTTGCGTCCTACACTACAGCCCCTCAGAACAGTGGCCATAGGGGAGCCAGATGCTCAATGAAGCCTCAGTGCATTTGCATTCCTCTCCATGAGCTTCCTTTGACTGGTATGCTTTTCCTCTCCACAATTCATCTAAAAAATTCTCATTCTTCCTTTCAGACTTATCTTATGCATTAGTCATTCCAGCAAGGATTCACTAACCACAGAAATTTAGCTGTAAGAAGTAAGCCCCATCCATGAATTCTAGAGTATACAGTATTTGCTATGCTTAATATAAATGTTTACCATTATTGACTCAAAGAACTAGTTTTGTTAGAAAGAGTTCTTAAGAAGAAGAATGCTTTCCTCTACATCTTATTGTAGGATAGACTCGACTAAGAAAGTATAAATAAGTTGGGCATTTTAGATAATGTTAAAATGTATGGCACATGAAAAGATGTTCAAAATCACTAACTATCAGGGAAATGCAAATCAAAACTACAATGAGATGTCACCTCACGCCCGTCAGAATGGCTATAATTAACAAGACAGGAAACAATATGTGTTGGAGAGGATGTGGAGAAAAGGGAACTCTCATACACTGCTGGTGGGAGTGCAAACTGGTGCAGCCACTATGGAAAACAGTATGGAGATTCCTCAAAAAATCAAGGATAGAACTACCATATGATCCAGCTATTCCACTGTTGGGTATTTATCCAAAGAACTTGAAAACACCAATTTGCAAAGGTACATGCACCCCTGTGTTCATTGCAGCCTTATTCACAATAGCCAAGACTTGGAAGCAACCTAAGTGCCCATCAAGGGATGAATGGATAAAGAAGATGTGGTATATATACACAATGGAATACTACTCAGCCATAAGAAACGATGAAATCCAGGCATTTGTGACAACATGGATGGACATTGAGGGTGTGATGCAGAGTGAAATAAGTCAGAGGGAGAAGGTCAAATACCGTATGATTTCCTTCATTAAGTAGTAGATAATAACAACAATAAACAAACACATAGGGACAGAGACTGGATTGGTGGTTACCAGAGGGGAAGGGGGGAGGGAGGAGGGTGAAAGGGATAATTCGGTACACGTGTGTGGTGATGGGTTGTAATTGGTATTTTGGTGGTGAACATGATGTAGTCCATGCAGAAGTAGAAGTACAATGATGTACACCTGAAATTTTTACAATGTTATAAACCAATGTTACTGCAATAAACAAAACAAAACAAACAAACAAAAAAATGTATGGCACAACTTTCTGCCCAACAAGTGTTGGTAAAACAAAGTATGGTGCTTTTAAATAAATTGTGCAGAATGTTTCATTACAAAAGCACAAGTCATCAGATTGGTCATGATGCACAGGTCGGCAGTATTACAAGTAAAGAAAGGGAATATAATTGTAGGGAAAGAAAACAAATCAATGAACAATGTGCTAGAATTAATGCCATGAAAATTATTGATTCACTTATTTATTTAGTCAACATTTTCTGGTGATCCCTGAAATGAAAAGTGTAATTTATTGTCATTCCACTGGAAATTAAGGATACATAGAGAGTGATGTCAGGATCATTGTCGTTACAATGATAGTTACAACATTGTCGTTACAATGATAGTTACAGTTACAACTGTAAGTTACAACTAAATGGACATCTATTAACGAAGAGGAGATTCCTTACACAGCACAACAGGATGCCTGAGAGATCCATGCAGCTGTACATCTGAAGGTGGGTGGACCGGATGCCACGGAAGCAGTGGAACTAGGGGAGCTGCTCCTTCCCCCTCCCTGGCAGCAGTGTTCCAGATTGTGGATCCTCACACAGCTGCCAATGAGACTGAGTAGAGGTGGGCGCAGCCATCCCACAGGTGAACACTTGTGGAGCAGTAGCCTGGCTCATAGGAGCACCACAGTGCTGTGGCAGCCCCATGCCAAGATGCCCTGCCGAGCAGCAGTCCAGCCCATGAAAGCATGACCTGCCTGATGAACACAACACACCAAGAGGCAGCCCGTCCCATGAGAAGCTGCTACAAGGGTCACCTGCAGCTGGCCCTTGTGAATGCAGAGCAGCCCAACTGGCACAACTATGAGCAGAGGGGGCAGCAGCAGAAAAAACAGCTCCTGCCCCACCCCCAGCAGTGGCAGGTGAATCTGTGACCAGAAGCAACAGGCACTACAGCAGAACCAGTGACCCAGCCCCCAGTAGCAGCAACCCACACACCAGCCCCCACAAGAGCAGAGGCTATATACAAGTCCCTGGGTCCCAAGACCCCTGCCAGCAACAGTGACAACTGCGAACCCAACACCTATGGCAGTGGCTCAACCAGTACCCCAAGACAACCTGGAAACAGCAGTGCAGGTGATGCATGGTACAGCAGCGTCTGAGCACGCAGAGACCCAGTGACCAGAACCAAAGTAATGAAAGCTGTACACAAATAACAAAAGCTGATTACAACCGTAAATGTGCCAGCAGAGGATCAATGCATCAAACACCGTGAAGAACTACAGAAACACTGCAGAATAGAAGGAAAACGACAGATCTCCAGAAATCAAATCTGAAGTCACAGAAGATCACAACCTAAATGGTGGAGAATTCAAAATATCTGTCATAAAGAAACTCAACGAATACAAGAAAACTCAGGAAGACAGTTCAATGAGCTCGGGAATAAAATTAATGAACAGAATGAATACTTCACCAATGAGATTGAAGCTCTAAAAAAATCCCAAACAGAAATTCTGGATATGAAGAAAACAATTAATGAGAGAAAAAATTAGGTAGAAAGCATTAAGAAGAGAGAAAACCTTATGGAGGACAGAACTAGTGACCTCAAAGATAGAAATCTACAAATGCTTCAGGTGGAGGAGGAGAGAGAACTAAGATTAAAAAAAAATAAAGACATTGTTCAAGAACTACCGGAGTCAATTTGGAAAAGTAACATAAGGATTATAGGTATTCCAGAAGGAAGAGAAGGACAAAGGAGCAGAGAGCTTGTTCAAAGAAATAATAGTTGAGAACTTCCCAAACCTGGCGAAGGAACTGGACATACTAGTACATGATGCCAATAGAACTCCTAATTACGTTAATGCCAAAACCATTTTTCTGAGGCATATGATATTAAAACTTTCAAAAGTCAATGACAAAGAAAAAATACTAAGGGCAGCAAGAGAGAAGGAAATAACCTACAAAGGAACCCCCATCAGGCTTTCAGCAGGTTTCTCAGCAGAGACTTTACAGGCTAGGAGAGAATGGAGTGATATACTCAAAATAATGAAAGACAAAATCTGTCAGCCAAGAATACTCTAGCCAGTGAAATTTTCCATCAGATATGACAGAGAAATAAAAGTTTTCCCAGATAAACCTAAGCTGAGGGAGTTCATCACCACTTGACTTGCCTTACAAGAAATGATCAAGGCAGCCCTCCAACCAGAAACAAAAACCCAAAGTTTTACAAAGCATTGAGCAAAGAGATAAATACACAGACAAAACTCAGAAAATTGCAGCTCTCTATCAGAATAAGTTAGCAAACACTTAATTATAACATAAAAGATAAAGGGAAATAAAGCATTAAAAATAACTATAAACACCAGATTAGTCACAAACTCACAACACAAAAAAGAATAATTTGTGACAACAGAAACATAGAAGGGGAAGAGGAAAGGGATGGAACCAGCTTAGGCTAATGAAGATAAGAGGATATCAGAAAATGGACTATCTTGTTTATGAGATCTTTTATACACATGTCACAGTAACCAAAAAACAAAAACTCAGAGCAGATCCACAAATCATAATTAAAGAGGAAACCATCAGAGAAAACCACCAAACTGAAAGGGAAGTCAGAAAGTAAAGGCAAAAGAAACAATGGAAATGTAGAACAACCCGAAAACAAGACATAAAATGGCAGTCTTAAGCCCTCATACTTCAATAATCACTCTAAATGTAAATGGATTAAATTCACCAATCAAGACACAGAGTGGCTGGATGGATTAAAAAACAAGACCCAACAGTATGCTGCCTCCAGGAAGCACATCTCAGCTCTGAAGACAAACATAGCCTCAAAGTTAGGGGATGGAAGATGACACTCCAAGCAAATGGCAAGCAAAAGAAGCCAGGTGTAGCAACACCAATATCAGACAAAGCAGACTTTAAGATAAAAAAGTTAATGAGAGACAAAGATGGGCATTATATAATGATAAAAGGGACATTCCACCAAGAAGACATTACACTTATTACTATATATGCACCTAACACAAGCACACCAAAGTATACAAAGCAATTATTAACAGATCTCATGGGAAAAATAGGAAGAACACAATAATAGTAGGGCACCTTAACACTCCATTCATGTCAGTAGATAGATCATCCAGAGAGAAAGTCAACAGAGTAGAAATAGAACAAGGAATCCTAAAATGTATATCGAACAACAAAGGATGCCGAATAGCCAAAGCAATCCTGAGAAAAAAGAACAAATGTGGAGGCACCACAATCCTGGACTTCAAAATGTACTACACAGCTACAGTAATCAAAACAACATGGTACTGGCAGAAAAACAGACACACAGGTCAATGGAACAGAGCTGAAACCCAAAAACAAAGCCACACATTTGTGGACAGCTAACCTTTGACAAAGGAGCAAAGAACATACAATGGAGAAAGGAAAGTCTCTTCAATAAATGGTGTTGGGAAAACTGGAGAGCCATGTGCAAAAGAATGAAAATAGACCATTATCTTACACCAGACAAAAATTAATTCAAAATGCATTAAAGACTTGAATATAAGACCTGAAACCATAAATCTCCTGAAGAAAATATAGACAGTACACTCTGACATCGGTCTTAGCGATATCTTTTCAAATACCATGTCTACTCAGGCAAGGGAAACAAGGGAAAAAAAAAAATGGGACATCAGACTAAATAGGTTCTGCAAGCAAAGGAACCCACGAACAAAATGAAAAGACAACTCACCCACTGGGAGAAAATATGTGTAAATCATCTATCTGACAAGGGGTTAATTTCCAAAATATATGAAACACTCAAAGAATTCAACAACAAAAAAACAAACAATCTGATCAAAAATGGGCAGAGGATATGAACAGACATTTTTCCAAAGAAGATATACAGATGGCCAACAGGCACATAAAAACACATTCAAGGTCGCCAAATTTTAGGGAAATGCAAATCAAAACTACAATGAGATATCACCTTACTGCTGTCAGAATGGCTATAATTAACAAGACAAGAAATAACAAGTGTGGGAGAGGATATGGAGAAAAGGGAACTCTCATACACTGCTCATGGGAATGCAAACTGGTGCAGCTACTACAGAAAACAATATGGCGAATCCTCAAAAAATTAAAAATAGAAATACCATGTGATTGGGCTATCCCACTACTAGGTATTTATCCAAAAAACAGGAAAACACAATGCATAAAGATATGTGCACCCCTATGTTCATCGCAGCATTATTCACTATAGCCAAGACATGGAAGCAACCCAAGTGTCCCTCAAGGGATGAATGGAAAGAAAATGTGGTATATCTATAGATATAGATATAGATATAGATATAGATATAGATATAGATATAGATATAGATATAGATATAGATATAGATATAGATGTAGATGTATATCTAGATATGGACATAGATAAAGATTAGATATATTTATACATATACATACAACGGAATACTACTCAGCCATAAAAAAGACAAAATCCTGTCATTTGCCACACATGGATGGACCTTAGGGTATTAGGCTAATCGAAATAAACCTGACAGAGAAAGACAAACACCCTACGATTTCACACATATGTAGAAGATAAAAAACACATGGATAAAGAGAACAGATTAGTGGTTACCAGAGGGGAAAGGAGTGGGAGAGGGGCAAAAGGGGTAAAGGGGCACATATGTATGCTGATATGCGGATATAAACTAGACTATTGGTGCTAAACATGACGTAGTCTATACAGAAACTGATATATAATAACATACACTTGAAATTTACACAAGGTTATTAGCCAATATAACCATAATAAATTAATTTTTTTTAATGTTAAATGAAAACAAAAAGAAAATATTCTACTTGTTTTTCAGAGAGATATTCCTTTTTATCTACTGTTAATACTTTTGAAATGTTAAATTGATTGTGATGTTAATGACTTTTAACAGCTTACGGTATAATTGAGATATAGTAAGCTGCATATATTTGAAATGACTGAATTAATGAGTTTTCCTTTATGAATCCATAAAACCATCACCATATGCAAGATTATGAAGATATCCAACACTCCCAAAGGTTTCTTCGTATTAAAAACAAGACCTCAACATATTTTAAAGTCAGATTCCAGCTCGTCTTGTGACGAGTACTGTATTTCCTACAGTAGTGTGAGCATAGTCACATATCTCCATAAACATTGAGAGTTCTTTCTCTGTGGAACTCAAGAAACAGAGAAAATATAATTTATTTTCCTCTTAGGAGAATATGAGATAATTTTTCTACTAAGTTATTCGCTATGAGGATATCACAATACAGACCATTCCCACTAGTTGATTCAATAAAAAGAAAAGACACATGAAAGTAGATACGACATGAAGTTACATTTACGAGGGAAGCTGAGAGTTCTGACCTGTTTCCGACTTACCTTCTCCATGAGCACAGGAAACCCAGAAGGGGAGAATGACACTGATTAGTAACAGCACGTTAGATGTTCCCAATGGCATATTAACACAAATATTCCAGTTGTGCTGTTTGGGGTTTTAAAACTGCTTTGTTAGCAGTTGTCTGTTGTGACTCTGAATTTAAGTGCACTGCCAAGAAGCAAGTTAATTGAGGTCCCTTAGTAAATATCAAAGTTCAAAGAGCTTTGCAAAATCTCTCAATTCCTGTTAGTGCTTTCACAATCACTTCTGGAATTCATTCCCGAATATGTACTTGTACAACTTCCTTTAGGAACAGCTATAGACTGGTTTCAAAAGTGATGTGAAGCATTCTCACCATTTTCCTTCCCCATACCACCAGGGGTTTACAATGACAAGACTTTTCAAAAACAGCAGTGCTGTGGTGAACACACAAGGAGCCTCCCTGAGAGGCAGGGTTGCTCTTCAGGCAGGGGCAGCAAAGGAGTGGTCAACCCTAGGTTTCAATCTTGGTCAATCCTGGCGTAAAGCACTCTCTGTCCTGGGGCACGTCCCTCCTTCACCAGGGGACGCACAGTAGCTGTCAAGGTAGCTGATATGTCTTAGGGAACATGAATCATGAGAAAAAAATATAGGAAATGGAAGGACCACAATGAATTTCAACCAAAATGAAAGAGAGGCATCAAACTAGACAATGAAAACCACGTGGAGGACAATTAGTGGAACAGATCGACTGAGAAATTAAAATTTGCATGATGAATATCTTTAAATAGATATGGGATTATTAGTAATTAGTATTTTGGTGGTGAACATGATGTAGTCCATGCAGAAATAGAAGTACAATGATGTACACCTGAAATTTTTACAATGTTATAAACCAATGTTACTGCAATAAACAAAAAATTAAAAAAGAAAAAAAAAACAAAAAAAAATAGATATGGGAAGATACTGGGAATATAGAGCAGGGGTAAATGGCTCTAAAGAAGAAACAATTACAAATACTGAGAATGGAAATATACTACCTGATTTAAATGACCCATTAAATGTGGAAAATAGAATGGTTGTAGGGAAATCTCATTGGTACACTAGAATATAAAATTTAAAAATTTCAACTTTATGACCTTAGGGCCTCCATGTTGTACAATTACGAAGGCACCTTTCACATTGTGTGGTTTGGGGGTTGGAAGTGGGAAGCAGAAACTACAAGGCAAAAATGGACAAATTTGATTACATCACAATTAAGGATTTCTTTCAGTGAAAAGCATTGTTGACAAAAAACATGCAGAACGTTTTGGAGGAAGGCATTTGCAACATCTAAATTCAACAAGAAGTTAAAATGTATACTCTACAAAGAGCTCCCACAAATCAGCTATAAAAAGGTATAAAGCAAAGGAAAATGCTAATCAGATATAAATCAGGAAAGCAAGGATAAGAATTGACCCAATCATCACATGTGTGAGTACATACAGGCCAAAGAAAATTTCAGAGAAATAGGGGATTATGTGACAGCATTCATTTCAGAGTTATCTGTGCTTAGGAGCAAATTAGAGGCAACTCTGTGTCCACCTTTAGGAGGGTGGCTATGTGACATATATGAAACCCTATGCAGCAGTTAAAAGCAACAAAATAGATTCAGCAACATGGAAATATATTTACACAGTAGCAAGTAAAATAAAACTGTGAGATAAAATCTATGATAAGCCTTCATTTACGGGAAAGAAAAGCACATACACAAAACAAGACAGTTTACAAAGATACATATTTAAGAATATACCAGACACTTTATAGTGGGTCCCAGTCTGGTGGTAGGGAAATGGAATCCAGAGTCAGAGATAAAAGGGGGAAATGTATAAATAAAGCTACAGTGACACCTTTCATAGGCCAATGATGATCACACGCTATGAAATGAGAAGTGTAATCAACTCAATCCTTGCCCCTAAGGTTCCCGATGTGGGCTGGGGAAAGCATGGGGATATGAGATCGTGGTCTCTGTCTTCAGGCAGCTTACATTTTTTGTTTATGTGAAATATGATTATAATCATATAATAATTAGAAAATTAGCTAGACTACTGCAATGTCTTCACGGGATACATGATAGACAATTATATCAGCTGGTTTTTCCCTATTTACAGAAAAATAAAAACAAAGGAATCTATTCATACAAAAATTATCTTATTGTAGAATTAAATCTGTCAAAGAAGAAGAATTCTATTTATTTCACTTTCATAATTTTCATCTATTAAAATAAATTTTAATTGATTTGAATTGATTAAAGAATTTAATCAATTCTCTTTTTGTAGAAAATTTGTGGTAAACTATTCAACTAAAAGTCAATGATAATCCATAGGATGTTTTATTTCCACAAATCCCCTCAGGTGTTTATTTTAGAAAAGCCTTATTGCTGTGATTTCTTACTTTGCAGATTCACTTTTGCTGACCTGTAATGTCCTGCCTGGTTTCCTATCCCTACAGCCTAATAACACTGATAACTGTTCCTAAATAACCCACACCTGTGCACTGCCCCCCTCACTCTCACTCTAATCTCACCCCCAGGCAGTCTCTCTACTAGGATTTCTAATAGTCAGGGAGTCCACAGGTGTTGGTTTGTCTGGACAGTCCTGATTTACATCTGTTGTCTCACATAATTATTACTAGAGCCCCCTTCACTCTCAAAAGTGTCCTTGTTTGCATAATCAATTACATGGTCCTCCTACCAATCCCTATTTAATGACTTCAACCCATGAATAAATCTCTAGGACAAAAATCAAAGTGTTGAGAGTCGAAAATCTTGCTGATGATTTATAATTATTTCTTTTTCCAATTTCCCACATTACGCTCACTCTATGAACAGAGAATTAAAAGTGTACAAGGTTTTCCTGTGTTAGGAATGGATTCTAGGATGAAATTAGAATTAAGGTTCACAAACCACTTCGAAATGGCGGTACCATTACCCTGAAAACCCTTAAAAGTGTTTTGATTCTGGTCTCTTATCCCCCCAAACATATTGATACAAAGGGTTTTTTAACTTGTTTTGTTTTTCTGAGTTATGTTACTATAAGATTAGTTTACTAGGGGGCCGGCCCCGTGGCTTGGCGGTTAAGTGCGCGCGCTCCGCTGCTGGCAGCCAGGGTTCGGATCCCAGGCGCGCACCGACGCACTGCTTCTCTGGCCATGCTGAGGCCGCGTCCCACATACAGCAACTGGAAGGATGTGCAGCTATAACGTACAGCTATCTACTGGGGCTTTGGGGGAAAAAAATAAATAAAATTATTTAAAAAAGATTAGTTTACTAGGGTTAACCAAAGGGAAAAATCAGTCTAAATATTATAACAAATCATATTTACAAGTATGTTTTATATAAAATTCATATGCCACAATGAAAGAGCATATTAAAAACTCAAGCTAAATGAATGTTAGAATTTCCATTTATATTTTTTAAACAATAAATAATATCAAGAATTAACTTTACTTTCTGCATAGAGTTCTCCTGAGATGATTAATAAGATGTTAAACACCAAGTTTTTGGACCTCATCTTCAATGGGTGCTTAATAAAGACTTTAACAATTCTAAGCCAGTAGGGACTTCTCATTAAGTACACAGTACTTCTCTTGAAGAAAAAGTTAATTTACGACATCTAAGTCCCTTTGTAGCAAGACATATTTCATTTAAAATATTTTTGAATAATGCTAAAATAACACAACTATGTTACAATACTTTTCATGCCAGAGTCCAGTAAGAACACGACAACCAGTAAGAGCCACAATAGCAGGAGCATAAATAATTAACTCAGACTGCATAGAAATCAGGATAAATTTTCAACATTAATTCCCAATTGTAAGTCCGTAGAGTAAAGTTCACTTGTGGCCATCGATTTCTTTACCACCATTGATCAAATGAAGAGATGAACTTAGGATCACGAGGTCATGAATACCTGATGTTAAAATGGGGTGTTGTCCAGATCGAAAAATGCTTAAATAGAAAAATGACCTTAACTGTCTCACGCAATGATAAAATAATATTATTGATAGTCATGTGTAATTTTTTAAGAGTCTATTCTGTGGTAGGCGATGAGATGGGCGCTGTGCTGTGTTATCACTCATTTATGCGAAATGTTGTAAGTTTCACCAAGTACTAGTTCATGTTCTGGTGTTGGGTACACAGCAGTGAAAAAATAGACTAAATTTACTGCCCTCTAGAATGCAGAATTAGTCTACATTCTAATGGATTTTAAAGTATAAATACTGTGACCTAGGAACCATTAGTCTGAATTTTGTAACTTTTTATGAAAATACAACATATTAAGAGAAAAGTGCACGTAGCATAGCTGCACAGATCAATGATCACATTCGTGAAACCAGCACCCAGAACAAGGAACAGAATTTACAAGAACCTCAGAATTTCCTTCAAGTCATTGCCTATGCTCACCCTCTGTCTGAAATACCATCTTGACTTCTAACAGCTTGGTTTTATACTACATATTGGAATCATCCAGTACTGTTTTGTCCCTCTGGCTTCTTTTACGTTGCTCGTGACATCCACTCAGATCTGGGGCTGTAGTAGATGGTTGCTTCTCTGTATAGTATTCCGTTCTGTTACTATGTCACAAATTATCTATTCATTCTCCTGTTCATGGACATTTGTGTGACTCCAACATTTGTTTTAGAAAAATGCCTCAATTTCTGTATAAAACAGGAGATATAAGCTATTCAAACTAATATAATATTTTAAGATAACAGACATGAATAACAGTGTTATAATCATTTTATGACGTCACGTTGTTACATACATAAAGCTATTAAATAATAAACAATAAATATAAAAACTATTTATTATATAAATTTTTAAAAATTTAATACAAAGTCAGATTTATGATGTTATACAAAGAAATCCAAAATCATCCTACTGGTTTACTGTTTCATTTGACTGGATATACTGATAAAATGTTTACATTTACTTATAAGGAAGGCAAGCACATCCATCACAATTTGAATAGCTTGCAGGGAATTTGTGATTTCTTCCATGTTATCTCTTCTCAAAACCCAACATGGTTTAAGTTTGTGAAAAGAACAAAAATCTTGCATTAAGAAAGTTCTCTTAAAAGAGTTACCTTCACCTTTTCGTCTTAACTAAAATGTGGCTACTCCTGAACACATCGTTTCCCTTATAACCCTCTCCAACAGGATGGAGGGCTGCATATTATTGCTAATACTAATTTTAGACTATTTCTCTCCATCTTTACTGAAAGATAATCCCAGCTCCTTTGAAGTTTAGGCTATTTAGCTCCAGCACTGCCTTTGGCTCATCTTCCAAACTCTCAGTGTTTTCTTCTTTGTAAACTTGGTTCCTGGTCTTCTCTCAACGCCCGTCACCATTCTCAGAACTTCAACATCTCTGTGGCCAAAAAGCCAACAACCTCATCTGTCAGTTTCTGCCTCCCTTTCCTTCTGTCCCACCCCAGCCAATCCCTTCTCACATGATCACATAATAGACTTGGTCACCACAAAGTGGCCCCCACTGACGTCTCAACTGGAGACTTCCATTTCCCAACCACCACTTCTGATTCATCCTCGTCATTTGACTTAATACGTCCACTGCACATATGCTTCCACCTCACTGAGATCTCCATTCACTCGACCTCAACACGTGCCCATGACCCATCGGAGTGCTTTTCTCACTTTCATCCTTGGCTAGCTTAGGTCCACCAATAGAATCCCCTTTGCAAGTGCCATTAACTCTACTGTTTCCCTTTCCTATTGAAAGTTCTATTTGGACTCCAAGTTGAATCCAAATATCTGCCTTCTTCATTCCTATACAGCTGGACATTGTGAAAGAAAAATCACAGAACCAGACTGACTGATTTTATGCCCATAATTGCAAATCAAAATGGGCACTTGACATTGCCTAATATGCTTCCTTTCTCTTTCCCCAAGGTGACTATGTTATTCCCTTCTTCTTTTCAGATGTCCCCTCCACACCCTCCCTGATCTGCTTCTGAGCTAATGTTTATGAGCTCATACTTCAGTCCATCAGAGCGAAGCTCATACATCTTTCCCACACAAATCCCTTCTACTATGTGCATCCCCACCTTCTTATTCTTCCCTCTTAAAAATCCAAATATCTATCCACTGGTCAGTGGTCAAAGTGTGGTATAGCCATACAATGGAATCGTACTCTGTGATAAAGGAGAATGAAATTCTAATCCCTGCATCAACATGGATGAACCTTAAAAGCCTTAAGTTAAATAAAAGAATCCAGTCACAAAAAGCTACATACCATGTGATTCTATTTATGTGACAACGTAGAAGAGGCAAAACTAAAAGTACTAAAATCAGACCAGTAGTTTCCAGAGTCTAGGGGTTAAACGGAGAGAACTGACTGCAAAGGGGCAAAGGGAACTCTGGTGTGATACAAATATCTCATCTCAGTGGTAGTGGTTTCACACCTGTGTAAACTGGTTGAAACTCATTGAACTACATACCTACACAAGGGCGCATTTACACTGTTGGTTAATTTTACCTCAAAAACCTGACTTTATCAAAAGAAAAAAAAGAATCTATTCATTCATATGCTTTTAATATTAGCTTTTAAAACATAATTAATGTTAAAATGTACAAGTCATAAATAAAAATCACATGCAGAATTAGTCCCCATTAATAAATTTCAAGCAATTAGATTATTTTGTGTTATACTGTGAAATATCCATGCATAAATCCAATTTACAACTATTATAGAATTTATAATTATGAGTAATTATAAAGCGTACTGCTATGTAACCCAGATCAAGAAATAGTGTACTGTTAACACTGTGGAATTTATACCGAGTAGAGAATTGCTGAGTCATAGAAAGGAAGGAGGGAGGGAGGGAGAGAGGGAGGGAGGAGAGAGAGATAGCCAGAGAGAGAGAAGAAAGGGAGGGAAGGAGGAAGAAAGGAAATTAAACATCATGAGTTAATTTATCAAAATCAATTAAAACCTTTTGTTAATAAGGTAAAAATCAGAAAATGTTAAATTAACTATTTGAATAAAATTTTACCGCCTGCGCAAAATGTAAAGTCATAGCTGTATTGCTGAACCAAGTGGGCTTGCCTCCTGGTGAGTTAAATAAGACTCCACACCACTGGAAGTTGTCTCACAAAGTAAAGTGTATTTCTAGTAAATAGGAGGCCATGAGGAATCATTTCCAAGGTCATGGCGTCCCTGAACAAAGGGAAGCAGGAACTTTTATTTTGGTTGGCGAATGAATATTCAAAAGGGATTGGCGGGTATTCGCTTGTACAGGCTCAGTTGGAAAACGTTTCCACATAATGAGGCCTACGTTCCTCTTTGAGAGAGCTTTTCATTCAAAACAAGGTAAAGGTCATGGGCATAGCTCTTGTGGTGAGGCATGGTCAGTCTCAGGATGGTTGGTGGTCACACCTCCCTAACATACGAAAGGGGAAGAAACAACTTGGAAAAACAGTTAATAGCTTCCAAACCCACCTTTGACTTTCTCGAGGCACCTAGTCAGTGACAGCTGAAGTCCTAATGTTATAAATTTTGGACCATAATTGAATTCATGATTAATAACAAATTTCTCTCTTCTTTTTTCTTTTTTGCTGAGGGAGATTCACCCTGACCTAACATCCACTGCCAATCTTCCTCTTTTTGCATGTGAGCCACCACCACAGATTGGCGATTGACAGATGAGTGGTGTAGGTCCACGCTTGGGAACCAAACCCAGGCTGCCGAAGCAAGTGCACTGAACTCAAACACTAGGCCACTGAGGCTGGTCCACAAGTTAGTGTCTTAAATCAGTGTTGTAATTCTAATTTATATCATCTAACAGAAGAATGTTTCTGGATTTCTCTACAATAGAAGGCCAACTTTTGTCACAAGAAAATGCAATGAATATTACACTGATAAAAGGATGAATGTGACTGTGTGTAAATTATATCTCAATAAATTTGACATAAAAACTATGGAATAGCAAGGTTAAATTACTATATAAGTTTCTAAGTGCTGACTCTAAACTTCTGAACTTTTATCCACACAGAGCAGTGACAGAGCTTGCCGTCTGCACTGGTCTGTGGGTCATGCCTGGAGCTCTGCAGAAAGGATTCAGGTGCTTCAGGTTTGATTTTATGACAAGAACGCTATTTGGATGGTCTTGTGCACCAAGAGATAAGATCATCCTGTGTTGTACAGACTGGCCCTACGTCCACCAACAGATGTCCCACAAGAGACACAGGAGAAGGAGGAGGAGAAGCCCATGTGTAGACAGAGGCAGAGAAGGGAGCTGGACAGCAGCAAGCCAGGGACACCTCGAGTCACCAGAAACGGGAATAGTCAGAGATGGATTCCACCCTGGAGCCTTCAGAGAAAGAGAGGGCCCCTCTGTGTCCTTGACATTGAACTTCTGCTTTCAAGAGCTGTGCGAGAATAAGTTACTGTCGGTTAAGGCCCCTAGGTTTGTAGTAATTTGTTACAGCAGCTCTAGGAAACTCACACAATGTCTCAGAGAACTTCTCTAGAAGGAGATATTTCAAGTATTAGGGTGATCCCAGGAGGAGTTAGAGGTTGATATTTTCGCCAAGAGGGATTTTGGGCAGCTCTCAAACAGCGTAGCTTGTCCTACACGCAGGAAATAAGGAAAATTTGTCGAGTAAAGCTTATAAAAAGATAATTATTAGCCTTAGCACTTAACTCTTTAATACAAAGAATTTATTGAATAACTATAAAATACCCAAAGCTATAGGGTTATTACTTCATTATTTGTTGAGATTATCTCTCTCAGATTTATCAAAGATTCCATTCTTGTTCGTAGGTTGTTTCTCCATTGTCAAGCACAATATCTTGCTTATAGTAGGTACTTAATAAATGTTCGCTAAATGAATGAGTGGTGACACAAAATGAGTGGTGACATAAAATAGAATACATTTAATACTTACCTTGAAACTATTCTGGCTCTTACAGTTGTTTCTGGAATAAAGGGAATGCTGATAGAAGAATTTGTCATTTGTTTATAAAGTATTCTTTCAGTAATCATTTTATGTTTACAAGCTGTAAGTCTGTAGAGACTATAAATACGGTCAACAATTTTGGACCTACTTCAAACATCCTAAAAAAGAAAATGTACATTTATTAAAATTAATAGAAATTAATTTTTCTGTGTGTGTGTGAAGAAGATTGGGCCTGAGCTAACATCTGTGCCCATCTTCCTCTATTTTGTATATGGGATGCCTCCACAGCATGGCTTGATGAGTGGTGCATGGCACTGCGCCTGGGATCCGAACCTGTGAATCCCGCGCCGTTGAAGCGAACTTAACCACCATTCCACGGGCCCAGCCCCCAAAGAATTAAATTTTGTATCTCTTCTATGATAGCAAAAGCAATCATAATAAATAAACACGATGCAGTAAACTTAGGAGCTTTTAACCATTAAAAGCCAAGCTCTCCAACTTCAGCAGTTAGATTGGTTTAAATTATGAACTAATTTGTAAGACAAATATAAAGAAGGAAAATATTCAAAAATTGTACACTTAACTCCCTATGAATTAAAAGGCAAATATTACAGTCAATATACCTATTACATCCAGTCACCAAGTCCTGTGAATTGCTTCCCTTTAAAGATTCCACGGTTATCCACTTCCCTCTCACTGATACAACCCCAGGTCAAGTACCATCTCCTGCCTGGACCACGGAAGATCTACACCTGCCTCCTCCTTAAAGGACTCTCTACATCCACACGTGCTCTCCCCAATCCATCCTTCAATCACCACCCAGACTGATGTTAAAAGTTAGACTGGAACATCTTCCCATGCTTAAAATGCTTGAGTGGTTTCCTATTGTTCTCAGGATAAAGGCCACATCCTATCACAGCCTGTGACCACCCCTGCATTGACTGTGACACCGAGAGGGAATAGCGCAGAGGTCTCACCACAGGAAAGCTGGAAATGTGCTTATGGTCACAGCAGGAGGAGGAGGAGTCACACACATCTGGTTTCTACCTTGCTAGATAACTCGTTACTTCCCTCGGGTAAACGGGAAATGGTTACTCATATGGCTGTAACAGAGTCTATTTTTATCATTCAATTTCTTTAATACATAAGAAACAACTTGGGCTGGCCTGGTGGCGTAGCGGTTGAGGGCGGGTGCTCTGGTGCAGAGCCCTGGGTTTCACAGGTTCGAATCCTGGGCACACACCAACACACTGCTTGTCAAGCCATGCTCTGGCAGCAGCCCATATAAAGTAGAGGAAGACGGGCACAGATGTTAGCCCAGGGCCGGTCTTCCTCAGCAAAAAGAGAAGGATTGGCATAGGATGTTAGCTCAGGGCTGATCTTCCTCACACACAAAAAAAGAAAAACAACAACTCATATATCAGCACAAAAAGCAGGTTTGAACACATACAAAACCCTAATTAAGATGTGACAGTTACTAAAGGAAAAGTATAAAAGACTTAGACCTAAGAACTGGTAAAAATAACCTCAAAAAAAGTAACTGATTAATACGTAGAGAGGCTCGATTTGTTGTCTTCAATAAAACAGCTAACAAACAACAGTTTTGTGAAAATGCTTCCACCTTGTCCGACACTTTGTCACCAGGCTTTTCTCGGTACCTGGCAAAAGCTGCAGTAGTGTATCTACACAATTTTCTACATCGGGAACTGCTGAAGTGGTTGTCTCATACTTGAGGAGAACAGAACGAAATTAAAAGTTATAATACACACATGTGCTCTTAAAAACAGCCCAACTGAAACGAAAGCTTAGAGATAAATTTAGGGAGCGTCCGCAGGAGGTACAAAGGACGTCATGAAATGACTTTTTGATTTTACTTTTATTTCTGTATTCACATTCTATGCAAATCTGCATTTTAATTGTTTTCTTCCCAACCTACTTTAAAGTTCCACAAAAAATGAATCATGTCTAAAATTCTGAAAATGAACACCTTGAAGTAAATAGAAACAAGCTTAAAGACAAGGCCATTTTAGTGAGAACCTCTCAGGAAAAATAAAACTTATTCGTGATAGTTGATCATAGGAGAAGATGATAAAGGCAAGATTTAATTAGTTACCCTAATACATGCTTCCTGAGAAGAAGGGAATCTTGTCTTAAAATAAAATAAATTTGATTCTAATAAGTCTAGGATAAATGTTTCATGCCTCAGTTATCTAACCGTATCATTAGATTTCTATGGAAATTTGCATGGTAACAAATAATACTAATGATACTAAGGTAAAAAGAAGAAAACAACAATATTCACAATTAACACTTACCTGGCACTTCTATGTATCAAGCACATTATTTATGTTGAATCATTTAGTCCTCACAACAACATTATGAGGTAGGTACTGTTAGTACACCCATAATATAAAGAAAGGGAAGCACAGCGAGGCTAAGTAACCTAGAGTTAGCTACAGAGCTGGGGTTCAAACCCAGGCAGTTTGGCATGAGTCTGTGTTCTTAACCACTACTTCTCAATAGGAAGATGCCAGGTAAACTGCTTTAAGTTGTGGCTGAGGGGTAGGGTGGGGCAGACCAACCTGTCATCTCGATACCTTGGATCGCATGCATTACAGTTTAGTACAGGTATCTGTTGCCAGTCCAAAGCCAAATGACTTAAATCCTAGTACAGAGAGTCCTGCAGGGTAACCAAGTTAATGCAACCTCTGTATCATGTTGTCTCAGATGTGATTCTAAGAGGTTCTACTGTTCTGATACAATACAGGGGATGAGAAAGAAACTCAGCTCTGGAGGTAGACAGAAATGATCCATATTCAACTCTGCCACTTATCACACTCGAGCCCTTAGGCAAGGAACTTCTTTTCCATGAGGATTATTATTCCTTCTCTATAACATTAGAATCATAACAGGAACCACCTTAGAGAGTTAGTGTAAGGACTAAATTAAATGACAAATGAAAACCGTAGCACATAAAGTACTCAATAAATGTTAGTCATCATTCCTATTAATATATAAAGACAGAAGAAATAAAATGGTAAAAAATTAGTGTTTCTATGCACAGTGATGTTAACAGATTAAACATTTTTCCCCCTAAGACTCTTGCACATAAATGAATTTTCACTTGGAGATCTAAGTTCTAGTGATGAGCAAGCATAAACTTAATTTGCTGGGTCAGATTTCTTGAGCAATGAACATTTCATTATTAAAGTGGAAAACTACCTTAGCCACGTCAAGCAGGACTTGCACAGCATAGCTGATGACTTCCATACAAGGAACACTACAATTGCAACCTCAGATCAAAACACATACTTTAGAAATCTCTCCACTCTAGGCCATGTTCTCACAACAAAGAGGAGACGATCTAGTAACTGCCTTGAAAGAGAAAAAAAGAGCTGAATTCACAGCAACAAAATGAAGTTTCAGCTAATATTGTTGTATTATAATATTATTTGTACTCCCAAAGGTAAAAATGCATGTCTAACAATACACAAGGTATTGTTAAAACAAACTAACCTCAGTGCTTTAAAGCCTCAAGACCAGCAGACAGGTGCTTACACATCAAAAGATAATAAAGGGCAAGGGTAGATCTTCTGTAGAATTTGTTTTCTTCTCGAATCTCCCTATTCACAAGCTGGGGATTTAGTCATATAGCTTTAATTTTTGAATTTTCTTCCTCCAAGAATATCCTCTTTATAATGCATGAAAGAGACAAAATATAGCAATTTTAAGGCTACAACCCATGATGTTTTGAACTTATACCTACATCTATTTCCACAGAGAAAATATTTTCAGTAAATTTATATGAAGTGATCCCATACTTTGTAACTAAAATCTCAACTCAGGTTCTAATGAATAATAAAATCAATTTTTCTAAATGAAAATACATATATAATATTCCTGTGTATACGCTGAAGCATCAGTCATTGATCAAAGATGCCCAGGTCTATTCAAATGCTAAAATACTTTTTCATCTCTCAGTCATAAACTTCCTCTAGGAAATTCAAAAATAAAGGGCTTAGCAATGAAATTATGCTAGCTTGATGTTTATGAGTTATTCTATTGGCTAATCTTAGCTTTAATTGCAAATTTAATTATAGCAAATTTGTCGCATACAGCACCATTAACATTAGGAGCAAAAAAGAGAAATACTTAGAAACATATCTAACAAAATCTGTACAAGATCTGTATGAGGAAAACTAGAAAATTCTCATGAAAGAAATCAAAGATCTAAATAAATGAAGAGATATTTCAAGTTCATGGATAGGAAGATTCGATTTTGTTAAGATGTCAGTTCTTCCCAACTTCATCTAGATATGCAATGCAATCTCAAACAAAATCTCACCTACTTGATTTGTGGATATCAGCAAATTGATTCTAAAGTTGATATGGAGAGACAAAGATCAGAATAGCAAAAACAATACTGAAGAAGAACCAAGTTGGAGGACTAACATTCAAGGCTTACTATGAAGTTACAGTAGTCAAGACAGTGTGGTATTGGCACAATTAAATGGACAAATAGATCAATGGAACAGAATAGACAGCCCAGAAATATATCCCTGCAACACAGTCAACTGATCCTTGAGAAAGGGATAACACAAGTGAATGGACAAAAGATAGATTTTTCAACAAACGGTGCTGGAACAACAGGACATCCATATGAAAAAAAAAATGAGTCTAAACCCTGACTCTTTACCTTTCACAAAAATTAACTAAAATGGATCATCGATCCAAACATAAAACATAAAACTATAAAACTTCTAGGAGATAACAGTAGAATATCTAAGTAACTTTTCATTTGGCAAAGGCTTTTTAGATATAACACAAAAGTACAATCCATGAAAGAAAAAAATTGATGTTGGATTTCATTAAAATTCTGCTCTCTGAAAGACTCTGTTAAGAGAACAAAAGGATAAGTCACAGGCTAGGAGAAAATATTTGCAGAAAACATATCTGATAAAAGATTTGTAACCAACTATACAACGAACTCTTAAAACTCAACACTAAGAAATCAAAACATGAGAAATAAGAATTTGCAAAATGGGCAAAAGACCTATACACCTCACCTAAGAAGATATACAGATGGTAAATAAGCAAATGAAAAGATGGTCGACATCATAGGGCATTAGAAGATTGCAAATTGAAACATCTATCAGAATGGTTAAAATCTACAACACTGACAACACCAAACACCAGCCAGGAAGTAGAGCAGCAGGAGCTCTCATCCATTTCTGGTGGGAATGCAAAATGCCACAGCCACCGTGGAAGACCGCTAGGCAGTTTCTTACAAACTAAACATAGTTTTCTCACATGATTAAGCAATCCCACACTTAGGTACCTACCCAAAGAATTGGAAAACTTACGTACGTGGAAAAACCTGCTCACGGATGTTTATAGCACCTTTATTCCTAATTGCTAAAATTAGAAGCAACCAAGATCTCCTTCAGTAGGTGAATGGATTAAAAAACTGTGGTACATTCACACGATGGAATGCTATTCAGACTATATCCAGAATATAGACAGAACTCTCAAAACTCAGTAAGATAAGCAACTCAATTATAAAAAGGGACAAAAGATTTCAACATACACTTCACCAAATAAGACATTCAGAAGGAAATTAAACACTTGAAAATATAGACATCATTAGCCATTAGGGAAATGCTAGTTAAAAGCAAGACAATATGTGTTGGCGAAGATGTGGAGAAAGTAGTACTCTCACACAATTCCCCACAAACTCCTCCAAAGTCCACTTGTCACCATTACTGATGTTTGTTAAACGCTTCTTATGTTCCAGGCAGAGTTTCAGGGGTCTATTATGACTAGTGTAATCCTCACATCCCTAGGAAGCAGGTACTGGATTCTACAGATTAACTCACCAAGGTCCAGAAAGCTGTAAATATTTTGCCAAAGTCCTAACACTACTAATTAGAACCCAGGCTGACACCCAGCTCAGACATTAACATCTGCTCCCCACAGCCTGGCAGGAATCTGCCAAACGCAAAACCCTGACATGACAAAGCAAACTCTGTCTGTTGTTTTTCAGGGGAAAAAATGACAAGTTTACTTCTAAAGCATAAAACCTATAAGCCATATAAACATTTTAAACCATAAAACATCATAAACAGCTGGTCTTAAAAAATAAAAAAGTGAACTTATACTCTATAAAATAGTAAATTCAAAAAAACAAAAGACGGGGCTGGCCCTGTGGCATAGAGATTAAGTTCGCCGCTCTAATTCTGGAACCCATGGTTCGCATGTTTGGATACTGGGTTCGGACTAATCTTCGGCTTGTCAAGCTATGCTGTGGCAGGCGTCCCGCATGTAGAGGAAGATGGGCACGGGTGTTAGCCCAGGGCCAATCTTCCTCAGCAAAATAGGAGGATCGCCAACGGATGTTAGCTCAGGCCTAATCTTCCTCACCAAAAAAAAAAAAAAAAACACTTTAGGTCCACATAACAAAAAGAATAATATAAATAAAAAAAAATCTTCTTTCCATAGAAAGAAAAGCAAGCATTGCTAGACTAGAGGGGAGGGGCAGGTTCTTACGTGCGTCTGAACCACTGCTGACACACAAGTCAATGGACCTGAGATTGGAGCCTCTTCTCACTGCGTCATGACGCCGTTATTTAGACAACTCGTCAGACTCCCTCAGCTAATGGTGTATTTTCACACTTTCAGAGGTTCTCCTCAATGGTAAAGCCACAGCAGTCAAAATAAGCACATAAATTCTCCAGATTGGGTGATAGGGATGGGAACTTTAGTCAATGCAACACAGAAAAGCTACCAGGGGAAGTTCTTGAAACCTGTATAAAATGAGATTCACCCTTAAAATTACACTACAGGAAAGGAAAAAAAAAACATTAAAATACTAAAGTGTGCATACACACCCCACATACTTGCTGAAAACAGCCCTGAAGAGGTGTTTTTATTTTTTCTGCTGTACACACTTAGCCAAAACTAAGCTCACTATTCCAGCTGAATAAGTAGTTACCGTGACTCTACATGGAGTTGGTTTCCGGGATACATATTGAAACTAAAATGAATAGTAAGACCACTCATACGAAGCCACTTAAAAAAAAAAAAAAAAAGCTGCTCTAATCAAAGTACTTCTAGCAATCTTAACAACAGTTGTTAGTGCCCTGGAGTGGATTCTGACTCTCCCCCTTCCCTCGCTGTATCAGTCAATACTCCACAGGGTTTTCATGGCCAAAGTTTTTGGAAGTGGACGGCCAGGTCCTTCCTCCTAGTCTGTCTTAGTCTGAAAGCTCCGCTGAACCCTGTCCACCACGGTAACTCTGCTGGTGTTTGACACCCTGGTGGCAGAGCTTTCGGCATCACAGCCACACGCAGCCACTACAAGAGGACAAAGGACAGACAGGTGGCGCGGTTCCTTTATCAGAACAGAGACCAGGGTCGCAGCGAGAGAGACAGAGTGGTTATCTTAACCACTAGACTAGCTGGGCTGGCGAGAAAGAGAGAGAGGAAAATAAGAGGTTAATTTTAAAAGTGCGGCCTATGACTTTAGAACCGCAAAAATTTGTCGCAACCCCTGAAGTCTACCAAAAATCGCTTGTGGATTTAATGGAGAGGTCGGTCCAAACGCTTCTCACGATGCTGCTACGTGCACGCGCGTTGCCCTGCAGCCGCCGCCCCAGTGACCGGGTACCCTGGCCCAGGCTATACGGGACAGGACCCACCAGATCAGCGAGAAGGAGCTGACTTGACCCCCCACCGCACCCCCGCAAGGGTCTCCTGTCTGGTCCTTTCTCTCCGGCCGCGCCGTCCTAGGAGGGGCGCCCGAGGGGCCCACGACCCACCTGCAGCACCCAGGAGCGCGGCGAGACGCTGAAGCCGCGGTCGGCGGCGGGGAAGCGCGCCACCTGCACCTCGGCCACCTCCTCGTTCGGGTTGTCCAGGGCCAGAGGCAGCGTCCGCGAGGCGCCCAGGCGGACCGCCCCGAAGCAGAGGAAAGGCGACTTGCGGAAGTGGCTGAGGGACAGCACCGGCGGGGCAGCCGCCTCCTCCTGGGCCGCGGGGTCCCGCAGCCCCGCCGGCGGCCTCGGCTCCGGGGGGCTCACCCGCCAGCACCTTCGACCCCCGCGCCGGGTCGCCACGGCAGCGCGAGACCCCGGGACCTCCGCCCGGCTCCCGCCAGGCTGCTCCGGAGCGGGGACGCGCGGGAACGCCACGCGCTTCCCCCAGGGGCGGCTGTGCAGGTCGTGGGAGCGAATCCCCCTTTTCCTCTCCGCTGGCGGACAGCGTAGCCCAAAGGAAGCAATGCCCGCAAGCTCGCAGACTCAAAAGAGGAAGAAAACACCTGTGGTCCTCCCATGGGGTTAAACTTCGAGCCTCCACCGTTGCGGGCGTTGGGGCCCGACCCCCTCCTCACAGGGACAAGCACTGAGCGGCAGCCCCTGGATGCGCAACATCACTCATCATCAAGGAAATGCAACTCAAAACCCCATGAGATAGCGCCTCAAACCAGTGAGAATGTCATGAAAAAGATAAGAGGTAAGAACTGTTGGGAGATGTGGAGAAAGGGAACCCTTGTACCCTGTCGGTGGAAGTGTAAATTGGTGTAGCCACTATGGAAATCAGTATGGAGCTTCCTCATAGAACTATCATATGATCCAGCAATTTTACTTCTGAGTTTTTATCAGCAGGAAATGAAATCACTATCTCGAAAGGAGATCTCTAACCCCGTGTTCATTGCAAAATTATTTACAATAACCAAGACATGGAAGCAACCTGTGCCCATTAATGGATGAAAGGATAATAAAATGTGATATATATATATATATATATATATATATATATACAATGGGATATTATTCAGCCATAAAAAAAGAAGGAACTCTCGACCCTTGAGACAACATGGATGGACCATGAGGGCATTATGCTAAGTGAGATAAGGCAGACAGAGAATGACAAGTATTGTATGATCTCACTTATATGAGGAATCTAACAACAAAACCAAAATCACAGATACATAGGACAAATTGGTGGTTGCCAGAGGCAAGGGGAAGTGGAGGCAGGGCAAAAAGGATGATCATGGTCACAAAGTACAAACTTCCAGTAATACAATATTTATTTAAGTCATGGAGATATAATGCACAGCATGGTGACTATGGTTTTATTACTGTATTGTATATTTGAAAATTGCTAAGAGAGTAGATCTTAAAAGTTCTCATCATGAGGGGAAAAAAAATTTCTAACTATGTGTGGTAATAGATGCTAACTAGTCTTGTTGTTGTGATCATTTAGCAATATATACAAATATGAAATCTTTATGTTGTACATCTGAAAATAATATATGTCAATTAAATTTAAATAAATATTTTCCTTGTATCTAATGCACACCAAAGTCTGTTTTATACTGATGCTAACTTCCTGTTCAAGGACGTCATGCTTTGAAAATTCACTTTGGACTTATGCAGTTAACGCACAGATGACGCCAAGGCTTTGCTCCAAAATCCTAACGGTCTGCCCTGTGACTCACCTGTAGGGGCCTGTGAAAGACTCTAAACAGCACCCGTATCTACCACTGACAGTCCAAGCAGCATTGCATATGCTGGATCATAGGCCCAAATAGCAGAGCATCTTGCATGGCAACCAGGACCTATTGTAGAGCCTTCTCTTGTTCTATGCCTCACTTAAAACTAGCGGGTTTGGGGGCCCATCAATAAATGGGCCAGAGTGACCTCCTCAAATGAGGAATTGTAGCCGCCAAAATCTCAAGAGGCCCACGAGGTGCTGCACTTCATTTCTGGGTTGTGGGAAAGTGGGGGTGGAGGAGAAGGTGCAGTAACTACGTTCCCCCTAAAAGGGATGTCTCACCATGCAGCACAACCTTGATTCCTAGATATTTCCCTGAGGTGGAAGGGTTCTGAATATATGTTGGACTTATTCCTGTCATCTGACATACATGTGTCTTACCAGTAAGTCTAGACTACTTGATATTTCTTGCTCACTAGGTCCAATCAGCATATCATCAGTTTATGGACCAGTGTGACTCCTTGTGGAAGGGAAAGATGATAAAGTTCCCTGCAAACTAGGTTATGACATAGGGCTGAAGAGTTGATGTACTCCTGAAGTTGGACTATGAATGTGTATTGATGACCTTGCTGGCTGAAAGAAAACTGCTTCTGGTGGTGTTTACTAACAAGGATGGAGAAAAAAGCAGTTTCCAGGTGAATAGGGGCACACCAGCATGTTCTAAGATATTACAGGGGATGTGTTAATTTGCTCAAGCATTGAAGTGACGTCTGGTAAAGCAGCTACGATTGGAGTCACCATCTGGTTCAGCTTGCAATAACCCACAGTCATTCTCCGAGATCCATCTGTTTTTGGCACCAAATAGGCAAGCTGATGGGGATGTGGTATGAACCGCCACCCCTGCATCTTGCAAATCGTTGGTGGTGGCCTCATCCCTGCAGTCCCTCCAGGAATGCAGTGTGGCTTTTGCTTTACCATTTCTCTAGGTAGAGGCAGTTCTACTGGCTTTCACTTGGCCTTTCCCACCATAATAGCTCTCATTCCACTGGTCCGGGAAACAATGAATTGATTCTTCCTGTTGGTTGGAAATATACAAAGCATATCTGAGGAAGACAATGTAATATTCCTCCTAAGGAATGCAAATGTACACTTGCATGGAAAGAAAAATATAAAAACTTGAATACGAAGCCTCAGCAGCATTGTGTTAATAATTCTTAAGTTCATATACACGCTTTTACAGCCTAGAAATTTACTTTGAGAAAGTTCTCACCAATCCCCTTCTCCTTTTTTTGTTGGAAAATAGCTCCAAGTTTCCTGTCTTCTAACACTGTTTCCATGGAAACCTGAGAACTAGGAAATGTCATCTGTGTTATCAGAAAACAGGCTCCGATTGATAATACTTGGGGACAGGAATAGTTTTGGGGTTTTTGAGTCTTGTACTTTGTATATCAGCGTCCCACTTGCTGGGTCCTGGGCTTTGTTCAAGTTCTCCTTTGATAAGGACCCCTGTGGAATTGAGTCCACATCTAGACGACAGCCTCACTGACACACAGGTTTCGTTTCCTTGTTACAAAGGTGTCACCTGTGGGAGATGCAGTACAGACCTAGACGGCTGCAAGGACACCTGGTGCTGTCTTTCATGACATGCTGTACTTTCTGCCCTTATTCTTTCAGCACATCTGAGATTACTTTTGCCAGAACACTCTATTAGATTCCTATTAGTATGAATGTCTGAACTAAAGACCGCTACTAATCTTCAAGTAGAGTGCGCAATCCAGATACATACAGCTTTTATTTTAGAGTCATACAAGTTCATTCTAAAGTTTCTAGGGATAGGTATCAATAGCCAGGAAAGTTCTAAAAGCAAAGAAAAAATTACATGGTGGCTGGTCACACTGTATATCACATCTAAGAAGCCTTTACAATTATACAATTGATGCTTACATAAGAATGAACAGGTAGAAAGTGGATTAGAAGAGAAAGTTTAAAAAGAGACACATGCCCAAAGAAATTGTTGGGTGATTGAAGTTTCATCTCAAATCACTAGGAAAAAGGCAATGTTTTTAAGAGATACTGTTGGGACAACTGGAGAGTCATTTAAAAAATAAAAGAATTTAAAATATATACTTACCTCCACATCATTTTTAATTTTAGAGATATCCTAGTAAGAAAAAACCCCACACATTCAGTACAAAAACAGTGGATGTGTTTGTTAAGATTAGGACACGAAAATGTATGATTCAGAATTCAAGGAAATAAAAAAATGATTGATATTTTTTTTTAATTTTTTGTTTATTGCAGTAACATTGGTTTATAACATTGTAAAAATTTCAGGTGTACATCATTGTACTTCTATTTCTGCATAGATTACATCATGTTCACCACCATAATACGAATTACAACCCATCACCACACACATGTACCGAATTATCCCTTTCACCCTCCTCCCTCCCCCCTTCCCCTCTGGTAACCACCAATCCAATCTCTGTCCCTATGTGTTTGTTCATTGTTGTTATTATCTACTACTTAATGAAGGAAATCATACGGTATTTGACCTTCTCCCTCTGACTTATTTCACTTTGCATTATACCCTCAATGTCCATCCATGTTGTCACAAATGGCTGGATTTCATCGTTTCTTATGGCTGAGTAGTATTCCATTGTGAATATATACCACATCTTCTTTATCCATTCGTCCCTTGATGGGCACTTAGGTTGCTTCCAAGTCTAGGCTATTGTGAATAACACTGCAATGAACACAGGGGTGCATGTACCTTTGCAAATTGGTGTTTTCAAGTTCTTTGGATAAATACCCAACAGTGGAATAGCTGGATCATATGGTAGTTCTATCCTTGATTTTTTGAGGAATCTCCATACTGATTGATATTTATAAGTGCATAAAATTCAAAACTTTCTGCCTAGAAAATTAACATGAACTCAAAAGTCAAATAACAATTTGGAAAATATGTCTAATTCATATCATACAAAAGAGAGCTGTAAAGTGATAATTTCATTATTTCTAAAGAATAATAATAGGAGAAGAGGCTAGTGTCTTAATCAGAAAATTAAGAGGAAATAAACAAATTACCCTTAGATATCTTAAATGAAAATAAGCACTTTCATAATAATAAAATACACATGAAAACTACACAGGGGTACCATTTATTATCTGCCAAGCTGGAAATATATCGAAAAGTTTGACAACAGCCTCAATTGGCAAGGCCAAGGAAAAGAGGCTCTCTAGAACACTACAGAATAACCTACAACACTCCCATGAAAAAGAATTTGGAAGATCTAAGAAATTTACAAATATATTTGCTTGATGATCCATTCACTTCACTTCCAGCAGTGTATCCTGACAACAGGTCCACACAAGTGTATTCATCATATCATTCATTATCTAATAGTAAAATATCAGAATGATCTGAGTGACATACATTCTAAAATGAAAAGAGCAAGTTACAGATAAATGTGTAAAGCAATCTCCCTTCTCTAGAATAAACAGAGATTAATGAACCCTGGAGGGATGTCAGAAACTGATAAAATTATAACTTCATCAAATGAGGGAAGGGGTGTGATGGAAGTAAGACTACTCTGCATAGACCCGTCTGGTATCATTTTGATTTTTAAAACATGTAGGTCTATTTCACATTCAAAAAAAAGATTAAATGAAAAGAGGGAG
Source organism: Ceratotherium simum simum (assembly GCF_057802395.1). Taxonomy (NCBI): domain Eukaryota; kingdom Metazoa; phylum Chordata; class Mammalia; order Perissodactyla; family Rhinocerotidae; genus Ceratotherium; species Ceratotherium simum. The sequence continues at coordinate 5,963,830 of NC_141935.1, forward strand.
AAGAATAAAATTTTAAAATTGAAAAAAATACTATCGCAAATAAATGTAAAACTCTCTTAATTTGGTAAGTGAGCCAAACAGAGAAAAGAATTATTTCAAATCTTCTTTGAAGAGGGTACTTACACTCAGAGTCAAACAGCCTGGGACAAAATAAATGCAAAGACATTTGAACCTTGATTCACTGGTTTAACTGCTAATAGTAATGTTTGCATTACACCTTCGATGTTAATTTCATGAATATTGAAAAATAAGTATACATGAGTAAAGAGAAAAGAGAGAAAATGTGTTAAAGTGTTTTTTTCACTTTGTATTATTAAACTTAAATTGTAAAATCCAATAGGAACTGATGAATTGTGAATTTCATTTCTATTTCAAAGATCTGACAACCAAAAGACTCTGGAAGTAAAGACATGTCAACACTATTGAATACTCCCATCTAGCAGCAATAGCACAATTCTTGGGTTGTAAACACTATTGCCCAGCAAAAAGAATCAGGTCTTCTTGGAAAGACATGATCATGGGTGTTGGGCAGGGGAAGTACACAGTGAGCCTGGAACGTCGTATTGTGCTAAAAAGAAGAGAAATGCTCAAAGACTAATGGGGACACAACAAAAGCAATCAGGAGCCAGTTTCAAAATGTATCCACTTGCCAAATGTGGGATAATATGAACTTGAAATAGAATAATGATCACAATTGATTGTGACAAATTGAATAAGCAAAAATTCATGTTCCATGCTGACACACACAACTTTTTTAAAAATGAAGGAAAAACATATTATAGCCATCATGGAAGGTCACTATTACATCAAATCCTTACTCCAAAAAATTGGAAATTAAAGGGCCAAAGTAGAAATTTACCAAATCTTTTAGGTGAAAGTTTCACTTAAACAGAGTAGGTAAATTAACACTCATTTTTACGCAAAAATGACAATAAGTGCAGAAAAATGATAGAATTGATCTTAAAAATCCCTATTTTGCAGACAATGATGAAATAATTGATTTCATAATAGGCCATAACAGTGTCGTAAATAGATTCAATAATCATTATCTAAAAGATGTTGGAGAAATAATATATATACACAAATATTAATATCAACAGCAAACATAACTTGCCAATTGTAACAATGTTCCTTTAAATGTGAGAAAATTGGCTGTCACTAGTGATTCAGAGCTATATAAATTGCCTCCACAGGTGACAGCTAGGTCTCTCATTCTAAGATTGTCACTGGATTTAATGCACTACAAAGGAACAAGATATCACCTTAAAATATTTTTACCGTAACTGTTTATATCTTTATTTGTGTCTTAAAGTTTTCATATTTTTGTAGAAACTAAAAATGTTATAGTCAACCAATTTTAACTAATTATGCTATTTGAAATGTAGGTACATAAAAATCACATTTCAGACTCTTGTGGTTGAGTAATTCCAAAACTCTCTATACCAGCAAACTCACGAAAAAGTTGTTAGATCTGAAGTTCATTACCAAAGAAATCTTTATAGTTCTCCACATGTATTGTCTGACTTTTTATATATCTGTATTTTAAATACTTTTGTGGTTCAAAAATGATGTACACTAAAGATAGAAAAATTGGAGAATTCAACTAAGTATAAAGAATTTAACACCAACTCTCACACCTATTATCTCTAAATTGAAGTCCAGTAATGGTAAATATTTTATTATACTTCCTGCCAATCTTTGTTCTATAAACATTTGTTCAGTGCTCAAAGCATAGTGTGTGAATGCGTGTGTGTGTTTATACTTGATATTGAAATTTTCATCACATTTCCTGTCAATGTTATGCTAGCTATGCACACAATTAGATTCTATTTCCCTCTTTATGATTTGTTTGACTTATGATGTGTGCTAGATAGATGTTTTATAGAAGACCATGTATTTCATCATTTTTTGGTATATTTGTCTATTGATAAATAAACAAAAGTAAGTAATAACTACTTACATCTTATTACTAAAGTGGGTATGACAGAGTTTGGTTTTAACGTACTAGTGAAGAAGTGATATTATTTTGAAGGTGGAGAGAAGCTTTTTTTTTTTTTTTTTCCTCTGAAATAGAGAGTCTCAGAAAGCGTCAGAAGTTATGGAGAAGCTCTGGGAAAGTTGGGAGAAGGATGGATGGAAGCAGGCACTGAGGTGATGGCATCTAGATTCTGGCCATAGGAATTTGATGAACAGGACACACAGCATTTTCGTTTGCCAAGTTTTAATGAGGTGCTTGTAGAAGTGATTCATTGATCTCTCACATTATAATCACATCGTCCACATAATATTTAACACACATTCAGATTTAAGAGTAAAAATGAGTTAAACAATACTTGAAGAAATAAACTGAGAAGAATTGGGTTAATAATGAAAAATTCTGAATAAATGTACATATGTGAGTTTTATGATTGCATTTTAACCATCGCTCTATCCACAGGTGGGATACAACAATTTCCTTTCCTGACAGGTTGCTCGAAATGTTTTGGGCGGTGTCTTTTTACGATATCCACGTTTACACATAAATTCAACAGTATCCTCTGCTTTAGAGTAACTTTTTTTCTCATATTTCCATCATAATTGTATCATGTTTTACGTGATTTCTTCTGATCAATTACTCATGCATCTGAAGGTAAAAAGAATGAACATAAAACATCAGGGATTATACAAATATTTTCCATAAAATTTCAGACTCAAGAAGAACCTTCTACTCTGGTCCAGGACTTTATTCTTAAAACCTTTTCCAAACCAACACATAGAAAATCCATGATGTAGATTTAAATCACTTTAAATGATTAATGATGTAAAAATGAGGTACTGTGTTTAATGTGTGAAAATTAAAGATTATAATCAAAGATTCATTATGTCAATTACCATATGAAGAGCTTTCACTAAAAAAATCTTTTGTTGCTCTTGTTGCTTAAACAATAATTTTTCAAACTTCATTTCCTCACATATTAATATTTGGCACCAAGCATTGACCAGAATGGTTGGCTGTTAATCCATGAAAATTCTACTATAAACAGCACAACACCATACGCGTTATAGTGATTTTCCCAGGATCCATGAAACTATTAAACTATTTACCTAAGCATTTTCATGCTCCCTAACATCTACGCTACTAACCACTTGTTCAATATGCCCCTTCATTCTTGTCCTGTTCATCATGAGGAGTAAAATAGACCTGAACAGAAATTTTATCTGGTATTTACATAGTAACCCAAAGATTTTGTCCATATTCATTTCACAGTAGAAGTTAAAGGATGCTGATTGATTTGTGTATGTAGATTGTAGTTTCCTGTTTCAAGATAAAGTAGAATGGATATAAAGAAAGACCTACATCTTGTTCATCTACACAAAGCACAGGTCAGTATTAGCTTATTTGAAAGAATGTCACAAAGCAAGTTATGAACTACTGACCCACACAGCGTGGTATTGACTCCCATCTTCCATCTTTGCACACAATTTCTTCCACTCCTTGAATTAGGTATTTTTCTTGACAGAGAACAGATATTTTTTCTCCATCTCGATAATTCACTGTTGTTGTCATATCTTGAGCATTGGGAATCTGAGGTGGAGGTGGGCATGATTGTACTTCTAAAAATATTAAAATTAGATTTCTTGATTAAAAATCGTAAGTTAAAAATATTAAAAGGGTAATTCAGTAAATAGAAAACTTAATAATAATGTACCATATATAATAAAATTCTAACGTTATGTACTATGTTTCAATATGTTACGCTTTTCAGCTTGTTAATCTATCACGTTGGGTTTATATCCTCATGGTCTTCCTTGGACTTTCTTCCTTTTATGCTTTCTGTGATCAACCTTGCATAATTTAGGTAAAACCTATGTTGATTATTTCTAACCATTAGGACATTAGAGCTGAATAACTCATTCAATACCAGGCACTAAATAAAGACTGATATCAGGATCTTTTTTTTCTTTTTCATTTTTTTTTAATTGAGGTAACATTGCTTTATAACATTATATAAATTTCAGGCATACATCATTATATTTCAGTTTCTGTATAGACTACATCATCAAGATCTTTCTACAGATAGCCATGATCAAATGTACTGGGATTGGATTAAAACCCTCACAAGATATTCTACTAATGGAAGCTGATTAGTCAGACGAAGAATTATATTTAGTTAATGATCAATTAATTTGCTAGAGCTTCTTGGCCAAAGTAAGAATTAGATATGTTCACTAGTGGTTTATAGTGTGTTATTCAAAGTTCAAAACTCCCCTGGAGGTTCTGTTTACCAGCTTGCCTACACTGTTAAGGGATATAGATGGATGAAATGCTCCCAGATGAACAGATTAGACAGCCTGGCTTTAGTTACATGACCAGCAGTGTATAAAAGATCCCTCTGTAAAGTTGTGTCTGAGAGCCCATAAAACAAGGTACATCAGATATATCTTGTCAGTTCATAATCTGAAGACAAAGCATGTCCTGTTCCACTGAGGGGAGACTCTGGAAGACCATCCCTGGAAGCTTTAGAGCCTCTCTGTGATTGCTTGCTTTTACTTTCTCTTGTCATACTGTGTCTTTATTTCGTTAAAGAGAATCAAATTTGAACATGGTGAAAAAACTGAAGAAAGAGTGAAATACTGATGAAATAATAACAAAGTTTCATACTGTATCTTTATTTCATACTGCATCTTTTTTCATTATGTGAATATACACTGGGAAGTCTTGTAAATCTTTTCAATTGTCCAACATTTTCTATTCAATTCAGGCAAATATTTCACTGAATATACTTCATTTATGTTTATTAATATTGTTCAGATTTTCTGTTTCTAAGTCAATAGGAGTTTTTTATATTCCATCAAAAATAATTTTTCATGTTTCTGTTTTAAATACCTTGGCATATTTTTCTACGTATTCTCAAACTTATTTTCTTCTGTGTCTGATCTTTAACCACCTTTGTCCTAAGAATCTTAATTTGAATTTCTTCTTGGTAAGTCTTGCCAGAGGTTGGTTTATATCCTAAATTTTCCTAAAAGCTGAATTTTATCCTGCAAATCAGCTGTTTATGCATTTTTAAGCTTCTTATAATAATAATTGATGCTTTAATTATTCTTTCCTTATGTTCTTCGGGTGTATTATCTTTCCTAGCTTCAGGATTGTAATACCCATTGCTTTTATTTTGCTCTTTCCTTTATAATGCATGTTTTAAAGCTATAAATATCTTTGCCTTTGCTGTATCCCATAGATTTCGATGTGTACTGCTACCACTGTCATTTTATTTAAGCATTTTCTGTTGGTTAATCACTAATAAGGGTTTTCTTTCCACCCAAATTTGTAAAATGGGTGAATAAGGTGTGTAGCTAGTTCTCTTATTATTTTATTTTTGTTTTTAATTTAGAGAGAATGGTTTGAGGACACTGATTACTTAAAATCAGTTGGGAATTCCTTTCTCACATGGAAATGATCAATTGTTTTAAATTAACCAACTATGTTAAATTAAGCCAATATAGACTTCAAGACATGAGTATTACAAATATAATCAAGAAATACTTTATCATTATAAAAATGATAATTCACAAGAACAAATTTATCATAAATGTGTATGTACCTAAAAACACACTAAGTACAGGAAGCAAAGATGGACAAAACCAAAGGAAGAAATAGACAAATCCACAATCTTAGTTAGCAGTACTGATACCCTACTTACTCTGACTGGTAGAATAAGGAGATAAAAAATTTTAAGCAGGCATAGACAAATTTGAAGAACACCATAAACTACTTTAACCTGATCCAACAACTAGAGTATGCCTATGCTGTTATATGAAAGTAAAACCATCAGGAAGATAGAAAACGAGCTGTGCAATAAAAAAAAGCAGGATTAAATCTCAAAATATTGAAATTTTACAGAGTACGTTCTGTGACAACAAAATTAGATTAGAAATCAATAAGAATAAATTATCTATGCAAACATCCACTATACTCACTAAATTATATATGTGCAGTTCTTTACACAACAATCATACCACATAAAGCTCTCAAAAGAGAATAAATTATTTAGAAAAGCATGAATATTTGGAAATTAAATGACAAACTTTTAAATAACTGACAGGTCAAAGAAGAAATCACAAAGAATTGTAGAAAATATTTCACATAGAATTAAATAAAAATAAAATGAATATAAAATTTTTTGACACACAGCTAAAGCAGTATTTAGAAGCAAAAATGTATTTTTAAATGTTTATATTTAAAAAGTAGGATGGTTTAAATCTATGTTTTCATTTTCTACTTAAGAAATGCGAAAAAGAGTAAAATTAAAATCAAGCTAATACGAAGGAAGGCAACAATAATTACACGAAAGACAGAAAATAGAGAAAATTGAGAAAGACAAAGAGAAAAGAGAAAATTAACAAAGCGAAAAACAGTGAATGTTAATAAAGCTAAAAATTAAAAAAGAGGGAAAATTAAGAGTGTTAAAATCAGTTATTTGAAAACATTAATTAGAAAACCCTAGGAAGGATGATCAAGATGAAAGAGAGGAACAAATGTCAATATCAAGAATGAAAGAAGTGACACCACCAGTGATGCTATAGAAGTGAAAGGAAAACAGAATATTAAGTGACTAATAGAAACAACTGTATACCCATCAATTTGATAAATTGGATAAAATCGAGATGATTCTTAAAAAATACAACTTCCTTGCGTTTTGACAGAGATAACATAGAAAATCTGAATAGCCCACTACCTACTAAAGAAATTGAATTCTTCATCAGGAAAGTCTTCCATAAAAGCAAACTAGGCATCAGATGACGTCCCAGGTGAATTCTATCAATCATTTAAGGGAAAAAATAATACAATAATAATCTTACACCTGTACTTTCAGAAAACAGAGGAGCAGAGAACACTTCTCAATTTGTTTTATGATGCCACAACATCCCTAAGAGCAACCTGGCAGAGACATTACAAGAAAAAGTAATGACAGATTAGTATCCCCCGTGAACATAAATGCAAGAACCCTTAAAAATATATCAGCAAGTCAAGTAAAAAAAATATAGAGAGAATAATATATCACCACCAAGTAGAGTTGACTCTAGGAATGAGAGACTTGTTCCACATTCAAAAATTTACATCTCTAATTTCCCATATTAACAGAATTCAGAAAGTCATATCATCATATGCATAAAAAGCATTTAAAAACATTCAACGTTGGTTGATGGTACAGCTTCTCACTCAGCTAAGTAGGAATAGAAGCAAATTGCCCGAATCTGATAAAGGGCAACTACAAAAATCCTAAAGTGACTTTATAATTGTGGTAAAATGTTGACTATCCTCTCCCAGTGGTCAGGAATAAGACAAAGATGTTTGTTCTCATCTCTTCCCTTCAACAGTTTACTGGAGATCTTACTCAGTGCAACAGGACAAGAAAATAAACAAAAAATCAAAATTAAAATGGACCAGCTGAAATACAATCTTGCATTTGCTATGATATAGTTACTTACAAAATAATACCTAGAATGAATACGGCAACTTAGTACAGTTTCAGAGGATAAAATAAATATACAAAAATCTAGTGCATTTCTTTACACTTGCAGCAAAAAAATGGAAAATGCAAGTTTGAAAAATAGCATTTGTAATACTAAAAACACAAAATAGCAATAAATTTTTTAGAACTGTAAATCTACACTTACAACATTACTGGGAAAATAGAAGCAGAAATAAATAATTGTAGAGACATATCATATTGATAGATTGAACACTCAATATGGTTAAGATGTCAATTCTCCCTATTTTATCTTTCATTAGACAAGCCATCCCTTTCATTATACAAGCAGACATTTCATAGAACTTGATTAGTAGTCCCTGAAATTTCTATGTTAATGAAAAGACCAGAATAACTAAAACTATCTTGAAAAGGAAGAAAACAATTGGAGACTATATATATTAGACTTCAAGACTTACTAGTCACAAGGCACTGTGACAGGGCTAAGGAGAGATAAATGGTTAAATGGTCTGAAAAGCAAGTCCAGAAAAAAATCAACACTTCCATAGTCAATTGATTTTCATTTCAAAATTTTTTCCATACGTATTGCTAGAACAACTGGCTATCCTTATGTAATAAAGAACACCAACCCCTGTTTTACACCATCTTCAAAAATTAATGTAAGTTGGATAATATGCCCATATATAAATGCTAAAATTGTACAGCTTCTAGAAGAAAATGTAGAACATTTGTACTGTACTGACTGTAAATATCATTTCTTTTTTTTAAAGAACTAAAATTATGTTAAACTGTAGACAGTAGATTTGTTTTTATATTGGTATGATACTAGTTTCTGTATTTTCTAGGCTTGAGGAAATCAGTAAAAATATTAAGGAGAGTGAGTCAAGGTGCCCTACACATAGAGAAGAGAAATACAGATATGAGAAGTAGAAAACTGGAATGAACACTGTGCTATTAAATCAAAATTGGTGCTGTCAATATGACTCAGAGATTTCAAGATTAATATAGATAACAAATGATAGATGACTAAATAGATACATAGATCGATGATAGATAGATAGATAGATAGATAGATAGATAGATAGATAGATAGATAGTTGATTGATACATAACAGTCATAGACATAGGCATAGGCAGATGCAGGTGTAATATAAGGAATTAGAAGCAATGGTGTTCTAATAGTAATGAGAACCAGATGTTAGTTGAAAACCTGGTGGTTTGTTTCTGGGTGGTTTGTTACATAGCTGACTAGTGCACATGATACAATTAAAATGTAGAAACTGTGTTTTGGTAAGTATCTAAGTTATCTTCCAGCTTGAAAATTATTTGTTATAATAAATACGTAAAATTTTTAAAAGACAGAAAGATACTACTTTCACAAGAAGAAATAGAATAAAATTTTGAAAATATTATAAAGAGGAGTTTACCTCTGCAGGTAACTTCAGGATCCCATTTTCCACTAGCTATCCATATATAATAAAGAACACCAACCCCTATTTTACACCATCTTCAAAAATTAATGTACGATTGATAATATACCCATATATAAATGCTAAAACTGTACAGCTTCTAGAAGAAAATGTAGAACGTGTGTACTGTACTGCCTATAAATATCACTTGTTTTTTTTAAAGAACTAAAAATATGTTAAACTGAAGATAGTAGATTTGTTTTTATATTGGTATGAAACTACTTTCTGTATATTCTAGGCTTGAGGAAATCGGTAAAAATATTGAGGAGAGTGAGTCAAGGTGCCCTGTACTTAGAGAACAGAAATACAGATATGAAAAGTGGAAAACTGGAATGAACTCTATTCTATTCAATCAAAATTAGTGGTGTCAACATGACTCAAAAGTTTTCGAGATTAATATAGATAAACAAATGATAAATAGATGACTAGATAGACAGATACATACCAAGATAGACAGACAGACAGACAGACAGTAGACAGATGGTTGATTGATACATAACAGTCATAGACAGGCATAGGCAGATGTAGGTGTAATGCAAGGAATTAGAAGCAATGGTGTTCTAATAATAATGAGCACCAGATATTAGTCTAAAACCACCAAGTTTCTGGGTGGTTTGTTACATAGCTGACTAGTGCACATGATACAAATCACTACGTAGAAACAGTGTTTTGGTTAATATCTAAATTACCTTCCAGCTTGAAACTTACTTGTAACAATAATTAGGTAAAATTTTTAAAAGACAGAAAGATACTACTTTCACAAGATAAGAAGAAATAGAATAAAATTTTGAAAACATTACAAATAAGAGTTTACCTGCACAGTTTGCTTCAGGATCCCATTTTCCATTTATACAGACTGAGTGCTTGGATTTTCCTTTGCATTTGTAAGTTATGTTGTCGCCATGATTAAATTCATTCTTATCTGATGGGTTTGTCTCATGCGGCCATATCTTTGGTAACTTACACTTCTCAAGTTCATCTGTTGCTATAAAGTGAAAATGTTTCCTTGAAAAGACCAATTATAAGAATCAAAGCAAATAGTGCAATAAGATAGCCATAGAGTCAATGGTATAATGAAATTAGAATGCACACCTACAAATTCCACCAACAAAGTTATTCCCCATCATATTGCGTAAGATGGGCTATTTTGTGTGAACATAAGTCCGGTGTACAGTCTTTGAAATTTCAGAGAAAATATCCATTATTCAGACATTGTGCACTTTGGGGATGGGAAGAGCATAAGAGGATCACTTTTTGGATGATCTATACAGCGAACAGTCATGCCATGACTAAATTTTGTCCCATAGTTGAAATCTGTGCAAATGCTCACATTCATTCGTTTCTTAATCTCAAGCATCTCTACATCATTTTTATTCCACAATCTTAAAACATTAAAATAACAACAATTATCTGTGAAACTAGAATATATGAAGTTGTTAGTTTAAATATATTTTTTCAAGAAAGGTAATGTAATATCATAAGAAAAGTACATTTCAGATGTATTGTATAGAATGTGAATATTTAGGCAGATATTTAAAGAGACAGATAATTGGAATAAAAAATTGGGTGCTTCAAGTCACAGCCTATTTTCTATATATATTCTTAGAATTTTTAAGAAGCTAACTTATACACCAGAACACCCTATATTTCAATAATATAATGCCATAATAGGACATTTTTGCTGGTTTGACTATGAGTTAAATACCGACTATAGAAAAATTTTATATAGTTACATATTTCAAAAATTCAATACAGGCGAGAGTCCTTTTGAATTCTGATAAAATATCAGTGTAGGATTTTGGTAGTATTTGTTAACGGTTTGTTAATGATCAGAGTCAGGTAATGATGAACAGAATAAAGAAAACCCAAGTAACTGGCCAATGAAAAGTAATGATTTTGTACTGCAACCTTGAAAAAACAGTTAAGTAAAGGAGACTAATTCAAGACACAGCAGAGTCTTGAGGAATAGTTCTATTTTTAGGACTGGTCCAGATTGTTGAGGGAGACAACACTAGATATTCTTCCAGAGATGGTAACTGAAGGAAGATCTGTGGTCAAGAGTGGTGGTGGTGGTTGTCACTATGTCCTGTGATTGCTTGGTTTCTGAAAGGATTTCTTTGTTTATTAAGAGAAAGTAAACAACTGAGTGGACTGAACGGCTAGACTAGAGGGAGGTGCAAAATAGACACTGAAAGGAGAAAATTGCAGTAAAGCCTATGACAGCTTGAAGGGGATTATGTGAAGGTGCATATAGGTAGAGAATTCACCTTAGAAAGGAAAACTCTGAGATTAGAAGAGAATATTAAGTGAAGCATATGTTTGGAGTACGTTAGAGTGGAAAGTTGAGAGTTTTCATGCCTAACATTACCATGGCTTTTTCCCCATGGGAAATAAGGTGAGATCATTTGTGGAGACAGAAGAGGACAGAGATGAGGTTTGGTCTTGAAGGACTGGCAATACCTGTGACAGGAATGTGTTTAGAAAGATGTAAGGATTAAGAAGCGACCAAATTTATTGATTCTTTTAACAAAATCCTAATGAATATCTCCTATATGTCAGCCAGTCTTTTGGGTGTTGAGAATACGTCAGTGGTCAAAATAGCTATAAATTCCTGCTCTAATGGAGCAGAGGCTCAGCTCTACCTTCTTCTTGGAATAATCAGTGACTAGAAATCTGATGAATAAGTAAGACTGGACATCCAGGGATCCCTTTGAATGTCGGACCCAAGAAAACTCCAGGAAAGAACTCATTCCAAAGGAAAAATGAAAGAGGACAGCGGGATTCTCCCAGTTATCAAAGACTTGGTCATCCAAAGGTCGGGATGATTCACTTACAGAGTGCAGGGCATCAATCAGATTTGTTTCCTGGCCCAAATCCTACTGCCTCCTATGACTTAGAGGGCTTGTGGCCCACCCACCCACCAGCCCATTAACCTCTTTCTGCTGTATTTGAAACAGAATGAGAAATTATCATTGTTAGAAGCTCTGGGATAGGCAAGATTCCTATAGGAGTATAGCAAGTGGGTATTTTCTCAACTCTTTTTCCTTGTTTTCCAGGGTCTAAAAGAAAGTGCCACAGAAAAACAAAAATGGTATTTGTGCAAGTATAGTTATATTTTCCTGGTAATTAGTACTTGTATTTTAATCATATAAATATATTTAAGCAAAATGTAGCTTCACACTAATAAAGATACACAATGTTAATATCAGAGACAAAAAGATTCATGAAATTCTATTGCTAATTTATATTTGTCCTCTGTACACACAACGAATTATCAACAACAAACATTTGGATTCATTGTAATTTAAGACCTGACATTTTCAAGAATATCTCTCAGTTTCAAAAATATGGTTGTGAATACTGTTTTTACAACAAAAATATTAACTTCTATTAAATGTCAATTTGAGAAGTGTATTCTCACCGATGCACTGAGGAAGTTGGGTCCAGGTTCCACGAAGACACATAACTGATCTGCGTCCAATCATTGTAAATGCTTCTCTGCAGTTGAACTCTACTGAATCTCCATGGTGATAGGGAGGGGCAGAAGGCTGGACATCGCCGTGATCAAGCTCAGGTACATCTCCACAGGTACTCTCCTCCTCTGTGAATTTTCACAAAAATGTGTTTATCTTGAAGATATAATTTATGTGTGTATATGAAAACAAAAAGTTGATTTAAGTTTAAACATTAATATTTTTTATACATTACCAATACACACAGGCAAGGTTGTCCATTTTCCATCAACACACTGAATTTTGTTAGAACCCTTCAACAGAAATCTAGGATTGCAAACATATTCCACCTCTTCGCTGTGTCCATATTCCTCTTTCTGTGTTTCTTTAACTTCTCCATTGGGGAGTGAAGGGGGTGAACCACACGCCCGTACATGCTCTAGAGTAGAAATACTGTGTAATTAATGCTTAAATTGTCTATTTTTTCAACTTAAAATTCCAGTAAAACGGAAAGATGTTTTTCCTTAATTTATTTATTATTTCTTATATAATTTATGAGAGCATCCTTAAACAATGACCAAACAATGGAGTTTACACCAGGTTCTTGTTTCCCAGGTCTATTACTTATACTATTGAACTAGCATATTGGAATTATATTTAAAACCAGAAAATAGGTTCAATAATCTAGATGTTGTAAAGATGTATGTAAACCACTTAATGAATATGGTTGTGTAAATTATAGCAATATTCATATTCCACAAAAACATTTTATGAAAACTTTCTGAAAAAATACCACCATTTGGAGCAAGCATTTGATAAACATATTTCAGCTTTGATTAAGCCATACACAAGATTGAATCGACTAGAAACCCCTTGAATATTCTTTAGACATAGTCAATGAAACTTGTTGTCAGGGCCACGCTATCTAAAATGTCCAATATTAATGGTGGATTTGTAGGCAAAAGGAAAAGTAACAAAAGAAATCCCTCCAACATCAGACACCATGTATGTATCTATGGAGACTTCCACTACATATCACAAGAAACAACTAGAGATTAATTTCTCAAAGAAGGAAATCTGTAGTATCTTCTATGGAACACATGTCCTTCACAGGTATACCTCTGGCTTAATGCATTAGATTATAGACACACTGGAAACAAACAGAAAATTGAGAGGAGAAAAAGTTGATATCCAAAATTCCAATTCTTGTTTCAGCAATTGCGAGATACATATTCACCTTTACATATTGGAAAATCAGGGGACCATCCAAAGTGGTAGCACTGAATTGAATCTGCTCCAACTCTTAGACGTCTTTGTCTGCAGGAGAATTTCAGTACATCTCCAACTTTGTAAGTGCGTTTCTTGGGCTCAACATTTAATAAGCTGTCTATTTGGGGAATACTGCATTCTTTTTCTATAAACAAAGTCAAATAATTTAATCAGAATATATAATCACTGCCAAACTAAATTTTATATTTGTCATGTAAAAATTAGGTGCTGGGAACTGCATATACAGAGGGGCACCAGACAAAATCCTCTTCCTAGAAAAATGCTACATTTACGTTTTATACACTTCTAAATCCATATGAGACTCTTTGAGCAATATTAAGGTATTGAACAGTGATATTTGTACCCAGAAAGTATATTTGTAAAGTCAACTTACTTATACTAGATCTGATTTTATCACTGACATTTATAAAATTTAATGTTACATTTTCTGTACTCTCGAAACATAAAAGTATTCTCCCACATTCAAAAAAACGAATGCTACAATTTTTAAATTGTACACCTATAAATAATTGGTAATTTTGTGTCAAGTTATTTGGAAACCAGAACACACACAAGAGGCATTTCTAAATGCATTTTAGTTAGAGGAACATTAAACACTGCTTGATTAATATTCTGTATGTTCAGAAATCAAATTGAAACTTGAAACAAATGAAGAAACATGTTCGAGGCCATATAGCTGGGTGTATTCTAGGTATTCTGAATATTTCTATAATATACAAATATCTATTCTTATTATACCTACAATTTATAATAGCTACTAATAAATTGTTAATTATTCTGATTCAAATAAGAAATGTGTAAAATATCCCTTAAAACTTGTGAAATTTGTGACATTGCTAAATATTATGAAAAATGCATTTTTCTTATTTAGAATTTTTCCATCTTGCAAATTAATGTATAAAATTAAAAATGAATTTAAAAATTAGAGTCATAATAAAAGAAATTTTTTACTAACTAAAACTCATAAAATTAGGCGTGTTAACATTTTTACAACTAATGCCAGAAAAATAACTCAATAAATTTGCTTTTGTTTTTGTTTTAATGTTGAGTCTTCAAGTTGAGTTGAGAAGGTAACACTTAACAAAAACCACTTGGATTCCTCTCCTAAAATTCTATTCCAATCTTCTACATAGCAATTCTTTTATTTGTATGTGTCTTTGTTTGTATATTATCTGCTCATTTTACATAAATTATCTGGAGCATCACATTATGAAAAACACTGCCTTAACAACAACAACAACAGAGCTTGGCTGTTGACTATTTTATAACTGTTATATTTATATAAAGATAATGACTTAAGAAATGTGATTTAAAGATTTTGAAGGGGCATACTCTGAATTAGAGATATTTGTCTTTATCCAAATTCAAAATCCTAAATAGTAGCACTGATGCTTGGAAACGTGAGTATGAATTTTTTACTCTGACGTGTACATTTATTTCAGATTGCTGTAAACAGTGTTGGGCTTAAGTGGCTTATGACAGCAACTATTATTTGGAAATCCCTCCCCAAAGGAGAGAACACCCAGGATATTGGAAATAAACTCAGATATCAGCCAATCTGGTTGCACTTTTCTGCTACATGTTTGAGGGAAGTTATTTGGAAAGACTAGTAAACTGTGATTTGTTCATTTGATGTTTGGAGGCCTACACCGTGCTGGAGAATTCCTAGCAATGCGTTCACAAGGTCATAAGTTTTTATAAAATTTGCAATAGAAAGCCATGTTGGCCACATCAGTTTCCACTGCTGTCTCTGTCACTCCAACTTCTTCTCCTTCATGTTTCCTGTCATCTGGTGACGTTGGAAACACCAGCAGAATTATATGGTCATGATTTTGCATTCTTTTTTAAAGAAGGCCCCTCAAAATGTAAAAGCTTCTGGCTTCATAAAACCTGGATCTGCCTCTAATCCCAGAAACGAAATTCGTGATCATCTTGAAAGCTTTCCACTTTACTTAGAATAAAATCCAAACTCTTTCCAATCCATCCCTTGCCTGCACTTCCAATGCCATCTTATATCTCTCTCCCCCTCTCAATCCAGACTCCAGGCTTTATGATCTTTGAATTGTTTAAATAGCTCAAGTGCTTTGCTGCCTCAGCTGTGGACAGACCCCTATCTCTATCCTGAATGGCTGTCACCCTTTCTTTGCATAGATGCCTTCCTATATAAAGTACATCCATCCATCCTCCCTTATTTTCAAAGTTCTTGGATTCTTTTGTTTCTTTGAACACAGTAATATGTCAAATATATTTAAAATATTTTTATCATTTCGTTCGTTATTTGCCTTAATTCATTGGTTTTTTCATGCTGGAATGAAAGGTCTCAAAAGGCAGACCCATGTTTGCATTTTTCACCATTTTCTCCTAGCCTATTTCTAGCCCATGATAGGTGTTTGCTGTCAGCGTGAATCCAATTCACTGGGACCAAGACACTGCTAAGCAAGTCTACCTCAGCTCTATAATGAGCTCACTGTGTGTCTCTCACAAGTCTCTGTTTGAAACCTTTGCTACTCTACCTAGTGTGCCCTCTCCTCCTTTCCCCATGCACCACTCAATCTCAGATGACTTTGTCTCGTATTTCAAAGGAAAATAGAAACCATCAGCTCCTGCTTCTTCCCAGCATTACATTTACACATCTATTTTCCTTCCTTCCTCCTGTGAAAAGTTGGAAGTAGCCCCATCACTGCCAAACCCTATTACTTCCACAGGAGTAATGTGGTTCCCTTTCTCTCCCACCTTCATAGGGAACTATCCGCCTCATGTATTCCATGTCTCCCTGCTTCCCTCTCTACTGCATCCTCATCAGCATTCAGTCTACTCTTATGTCTCCCATCTTTAAAAAAAAAATACTCCCTTGGGCTGGCCCGGTGGGGTAGTGGTTAAGTTCGTGCACTCTGCTTCAGCAGCCCAAGATTCGCAGGTTCAGAACCCAGTAGAAGACCTACACACCGCTCATCAAACCATGCTGTGGTGGTGTCCCATATACAAAGTAGAGGAAAATTGGCACGAATGTTAGCTCAAGGTCAATCTTGCTCATCAAAAAGAGAAGAAACAACAATACTCCCTTGAGTGTATAATTTCCTCTAACAACATTCTGAATTTCCTATTCTGTGGCACAGTCAACCTTCCTGAAAGAATTTTGCCCACTTGCTGTATGAAATTTCTTACTAATCATTTTTCTTCAGTAAATTCTATTTAGGTTCTGCCACATGTACTCCATCCAAAATTGTTTTTGCTACACTTATTATTGGCCTTGATGTAGCCAAATCCACCACATTTTTACAGTCTCCTAACTGGACATATCTACTGAATTAGAAATGTTCACCACTCAATTTATCATAATAATGCAAGTAGATTATAATTCATTAGGTTTATTTTTTGACAGATACTGTGGCAAGAGCTTTATAAGGATAATTTAGTCTACTAATCAAAACAATCCTTTGAAATATTATGACAATTGTAAATATTAAGACACTTTTCAGATAAGCAAGAGTGAAGAGAGCTTCAAATAGGCGTGGTTGCTGACCTAAGGTACATGCTTAGCGAGTGGTGGAACCGGAAGTAGAACCCGGCCAGCCTGACTCCACACGCTTCACTACTAACCACTCCGTCTGTTTCCTCTGCCTTCAGTCATTTCTTCTCCTCATGTCTGTGACAACATTCACTAGTACAGTTTTCTTCTGATTCTCTGGGTCCTCCTTTTTTCTATCTACTTTGCCTTCTCTTCCTCTTCCCTGTGACACCTAAATGTTGGGAAGCTGCAGGGCTGAGTCCTGAGCTCTCCTTTCCTTTCATTCTTTATTCTTTTCCAGTGTGATATCATCATTTACATGGTGATAATCCCACATGTATATCTCTTGCCTAGACCTACACATCTAACTCTGTGGTTTACATATCTGATTTTGATTGTCCATGGGCAAGACAACCATAATGTGTCCAAGTCAAAAGTTGGGATGTTCCTTCCAAAGTGCTCTCTCTCCTTCCAGAACCACTTCACCAAAAGACGTTGCCATTTACCTGCCTGCTCAAAAAAATAAAGTCAAATAAACATGTGAGTCCCTTGACCTCTTAATCTTTTTCATACCCAACATTCGAAACATTACCTATGTTTCTACCACCAAAACATATCCCAAATCTTTCCTCTGCTCTGCATCTCTCAGCCATCACCCTATCCCAATCCCCACCCTTTCTCACCCACATGGACTCCTGAATCTTCTCTTGTTCATCACAAGCACAGCATAAAGGAAAAGAAAACCTTCAAAAGTCCAAAGAAATGTATATTGTTCCTTTCCTTAAAACTCCTTCATGGCTTTTCTTCAATCATAAAATTAATACAGATGCTAACATGCCCTGAAATAACCTGGACAATCTTTCCTTTGTCACCTCTCCAGCCTCAGCTCATAAAATTCTCCCACATCTTAAGTAGAATAAACTCACCCTGAAATTTCCCAAATATTATTTTGTTTTCAATGCTTTGCACATACTGTTCCGTTGGTTTGGACACTCTACATCCACTCGGTTTTCTACAGATTCAAACCCTATTTCCATCCAAGGAAAACAGACCACTGATTGGCAAATATAAAAGAAATTCCTGTAACAGTTCACGGGACTTTTCAAAGTCAGAAAATAAAAGTTCTTTTCAGCACCTACAGAAATTAACACTCATGGTGGGACGGGTAAGACTGAACCAGAAGCAAAATACCTGAGTAAGTTGTAAGTAACTGTAATTTTGGTAATGAGCGCCCTGTTTTAAATAATATGAAAGTTTGCATTTGGAATAACAAAAACAATTATACTTTAATCACAAATCTATGATACATATGGCCCATGGGAAACATTACTTTAATGCCCGGTGTTAAAGGTAGATTATTATCTCCAGGCTTCAAAATAACCTCTGCTCCAAGTTTTTAATAAATCAGAAGGTGACACCTTGATTTTAATCATTGTTCCTTCAATATGAATCTTGATAATTCAAACTTTTCACAAATTAATGTTAATTTTGTTCATCTTGAACAAAAGCATACCTGATGAAACAATACTTACCATAACATGTGGGTGTATCAGACCAGCCATCATTTCCACAAACTATGGAACCTGTGGTGCGTCCATCTCTGCTCTCATAGCCATCACGGCACACGTAGTCCAATCTGTCATTGAGCTTAAACCATGTTCTATCGCTTTTGGCTCTGGCCTTCTCAATATGTGGCATATCACAAGATTCTAATGCATAATAGAATGGAAGATTTCACTTCTAATATTATTAAATGAACAAGCTGAATGAGTATGTCCCATACCAATGGGAAATAAAAGACTCTATCAATTAGTATGTGCTGATAAATTAAATATCATATGGAAATAATCTGAGAATGCCAGTGATAAATCTTTGTCCTGAAATTATTACTCTAAAAAGAGTTTCTACATAGTATTTTTATCACCACCTATACTTTTTGAAAAATTTATTTTAAGAATATTATTCTCAATTCAATTATACTCATGTTTTTATCCCATATTAGTAAGAAAAAAGGCCAGTACATTTTTTAGAAAAGCAGAATAGCATTTTGTGAATTAAGATGCCCAACTTATTAGCAGTCATGACATATATGCCAGAGAAAATGGATTAGTTGAAATAAAAGATTAATTCTCAACAATGCAAGTAAATTTTTTAAATTTCTATAAAACTCTGCCTTAAAACATTCTACTTTTAAAGCACACATGCTGATATTGCTTTCCCAAATAATTTCCTAAATGCTTTGTGTTCTTTTATACTTATCAAGATTGAATGTAGAGACAATTCTATTGCTTATAATTAGTTATAAGAAAGTAAATTGTTAAAAAATAGTTTTAGTTTTCACTAACATTATACTAGAGTGCTGTTAATAAAGGTTTAAATAATTTATTTCAAATTTTATAATGTGTTATGAAACCAGCTAGCTTAAGATTTAAAAAAAGATAGCAAAACTAAAAACATCCTAGTAAAAATTTATTTAATAGAGATATTTTCTCTTCCATAATAAGAGTGTTATAATGGATAGCTCATCACAATTTAGTATAAATTGAGTTTGATATGGAGGCAACTTTTCATGTTTTCTTTGCCTAGTGCCCATAGTAGGCAAAGAGATTTACTAAAGATGAAATGAAAACAGCAAAAATGGATATTTTAAATATCCTTTTCACTTAAACTAAATATGTTAAATATCATTTCAAAAAATGTTATTGTATGGATTTAGGATAATAAGATAAACTGAGCAAATTGTTCTTAGAAAATCTTCATAAACATCTAGGTAATGGGACAGGGAAATCTTTCAACACAGAAAAATTTGGTACCATCTAGAAGTGTTTCTCAGTCTCCACTAATTAGATGTTTAGGAAGATTTTCTAAGGGAGAGGATTTTTCAGAAGTGGATCTATCCTGCAGTATAAAACAAGTAAATTATAAATAGTCTAAGATTATGCATTATGAACCTATGACTTTGCTTAAAAAAATAACTATCCTGTCTAGCAGCAAGGACTGAGACGTGAAAGTCTGATCACCTTAAATCAGGTACAACAGGTACAAAGGTCTCAGCTAATAATAAATGAGTTTACACCAGAATACACATAAGGCTTCCTAAGTAGTTTTGAAATCACAGGAGGTCTTAAAGAGGGAACAGTTGAACTGAAAGATGCACTGATATTATACCCCACCAGTAATTAATCTTAAAAGGCAAAATAACATATATTCTCCTCAAAGTTTTTTTATTTGTCTTTTCAAGTGGCACCCTCTCAGACCCCCAAAAAAGAATTAAAGTAAACTTTTGTACAACGATCATCGGGATGAAGAATAATAACATAGTCCATTACTTACTAATGCACGTGGGCTGAGCTGACCATCCACTTTGCAGACATGTAATTGATCCTGATGCTTTACCACCTGCTGTTACATATCCTGGTTTACACTTATATCGTGCTCGTTTATTTAAGGGATATGTAAAGTCAGATTCAGAAATAAATCCATTCTCAATTTCTATATCTGATTTTGAACATGTTTCTAAAAGGGAGAAAGCATAAGGAAAAGACAAGTATATGTCATTTGTAAATGATAACCTGGAAAAATCCTAATCATCCAAGTTCTTGTGCGCAGAAAATAGGCTATGAGTTTCCAAAGATATTAAATCAAGATAATTTATTCAAATTTGGGGGGAACAAAACAAGATTTAAAATACTCAGAATCTCTTCTGAGAAATTATTAGAAATCTGTTGGTCTAATGAATCTAGATCCTAAAGTATACCAGAGCTCTTCTAGTAATGGGTCCTTTCCTGGGACTTGTGTTCAATATTGCCTAATTTGGATCTTTTAAGGAACCCCAGAACTCAGTTAACCAGTTGGGGTATCTCATCAGATGATGATCTCAGAGGATCTTCCACCACAGCAACCACAACCTTTGGCCCTGAGATTTTGAAATGTTGATCATAACTGGGTGCTTAAAACTATATGGATATAAGGAGTTCAATGAAGATGACAAAGATCAACACATTTATTGATCTTCTTAGGCCAAAATGATGATTCCTCAAGTTATGTACAAGTTCACTTGAAACAGTAAAAGTAGACTTTTGTCCTTTACTACGTCTCTGCACAGGACTCAGCTTCATTTATTCAATAACCCATGGATAAAGAAGACAGCAAAAGAGAAAACATTAAGTACTTTTAACTGAATGATAATAAAAAGATGTTAAATAAAATTTTGTGAATTGACACTAAGGTAGTGCTGAGAGGGAAATTTTACCATTAAATAGCTATATTAGAAAAGAAAAAAGACTGAAAATCAAGAATTGTTTCCACTTTAAGAAATTAAAAAAGAAAAGCAAACAAAACCCAATATAAGTATAAATTTGAAAAAAATAGAGAAAAGTTAGTAAGATGGTGGAATAGGATGGCTCGACCTCTCCTCCCCACACACAAACCGAATTAACAGCTGCAGGTGTATCAATTCCCTTTATTAGAAATACAAATCTGGTGGAGAGATTCCTGCAGACAAGGCAAGTGAGAAAACGGTAAGTGGTAGGAGAAACTGCAATACAGTCTCATCATAAATCCCACCCCTGGCACAGCACCATCCAGCTGGGAAGGAATGCCCAACTCGCAGCTTCTCCTTGAGGAACAAATGGTTGGAACCCTATATCTTGTGTCCCAAGTTTCCAACTGCTACTCCAGGATCTGGCTTCTAAGTCACCTGACTGGGAGGTAAAGGGCCCAGCATATGCTATTCTCCTGGGGACTACAGAGGACCAAGTGTCAGTTATGAGTGGGTGTGCGAGCACATCTCACAGTTCAGCCCCCAGCCAAGTGCAGAGTGAGCAGATCATAAAGCCCAGCTCCCAGTTCTCCATGGAAGGAGTTAGATCACGCATCTAGACCCTCGTCTTTTCCAGCTGCTGCCTGAAGAACTGTCTTCTAATTAACCTGTCTCTGAGAGCTGACGAAGACCACAATTGGCTAGATGCCTAGGGGCTCCAGAGAACAAAATAATGGCTTGAGAGAGCATGCGGTTTGAAGGAGTGTGCATGCATTGCCACAACTCCTCTCCCCACCTCAGTGCAGAGTGAGTGAAATGAGAAACTCCAGCTCCCAGCCTCACCCTGAGTAGAGAATGAACTGGACCACACATCTAGAACCTCAAATTTTCTGGCTGCTCCTTAAGGGCCTGGCTTCTATCTTGCCTATCTCAGGACACTGATGAGACTTGGCTTACTCTAGACTCCTGGGGAATGCTAAACATAAAGACCACAGGTTGGATGAGCAAAGAGTTTTGAGAAGCACCCAGAATCTCTGTCTGGGCCAATGATGATAGATTCTTCTACAATCAGGAGGAAGACAAGTGTGCCCACTAGCACCATTTTTGTTCAATATGTACTGGAGGTCCTAGCCAGAGCAATTAGCCAACAAATAGAGGTGAAAGGGGTAAATGGGCAAAAATCTACGGTGACAGATGGCAACTAGACTTTTGGTGGTGAACACGAGGTAGTCTATACAGAAATTATAATATAATAATATACATCTGAAATTCATATCATGTAATAAACCAATCTTACCTCAATAAGAAATTTAAACATTAACAAAATTAAAAATTTTAAAAAGAAATAAAAGCCATCCGAATTAGGAAGGAAGAAATAAAATTATCCCCCTATGTAGATGACATGATCTTATACGTAGAAAACCCTACAGATTGAACAAAGCTGTTAGAACCAGTAAACAACTTCAACAAGTTGTTTACTTGTTGAAGGAAGTAAACAGGAAAAAAATCAACATATAAAAATTAGAAACATTTCTACACACTAACAACAAACTATCTGAAAAGGAAATTAACAAAACAATCACATTTACATTGACAACAGAAAGAATGTAATGCTTAGGAATAAACTTAACCAAATAAGTGAACAACTTGTACACTGAAAATTATAATACATGAATGAAGGAAATTAAAGAAGACAGATAAACAGAAAGGCATCCAGTGTTCATGGATTGGAGTCTTCAACATTGTTAAATGTCCATACTACCCTAAGTGACCTACAGATTCAATACAATCCTACTCAAAATCCCCATGGCATTCTTTACAGAAATGGGAAAAACAATCCTAAAATTAATAGGTAACTACGAAATATCCTGAATGGCCAAAGCAATCTTGAGCAAGAACAAAGCTGAGGATATCACACTTCCTCATTTCAAAATATATTACAAAGCTACAATAATCAAAACAGTATGTTATTGGCATAAAAACAGACAAATAGATCAATGGAAAAGGACAGAGAATCCAGAAATAAATCCACACATATACAGTCAACAGATCTTCATCAAGCATGCCAAGAACACACCCTGGGGAAAGGATGGTACCTTCAACAAATAGTGTTAAGAAAACTGGATACCCATATACAGAAGAATAAAATTGGGCCCTTATCTGATACCATATACAAAAATCAACTCAAAATTACTGTACTGCTGTCAATTTCTCCTCTTCAAACCTGTCAATGTTTGCTTTATATGATTAGGTGTTCAAATGTGAGGTGCACATATGTTTAAAATTGTTACATCTTCCTGTTGAATTGACTTTTTATCATCATATAATGACCTTTGTCGCTAGAGACAGTTTGGGACAAAGTTAAAATTTTTGATATAACGATAGCTATGCCTGCATTCTTTTGGTTGTAATTTGCATGAAATATTTTTCTCCATACCTTCACTTTTATTCTACTTGTCTCTTTAAGACTAAAGTGAGTCTTTTATAGATAATATATCATTTGTTTTCTGTTTTTTTAATCATTCAGGTACTCTATTCCTTTTAATACTTGAACTTAATCTAGTTACATTTAAAGTAATTATTGATAGGTGAAGATTTACTTTTGACATTTCGGTACTTGTTTTCTGTTTTGCAATAGTTTTTTCAATCTCTTCCCCTTTTGATGTCCTCCTTTGTTATTTGATTATGTTTTGTAGTTATTTGCTTTGACACTTTTCTCCTTATCTTTTGTATGTCTATTACAGTTTGCCTCCCTAGCTTTTTGGAAATATAATTGACAAAATGGTATATATGTAAAGTGTACAATGAGATGATTTGGTACACATATACATTGTGAAATGATTCTAAAAAGCAAGTTAATTAACACATATATCACCTCATATAGGTATCATTTTGTTGTTGTTGGAATGCTTAAGATCTATAGTCTTACCAAATTTCAAGTATATATACATTATAACTATTATAGTCATCAAGCTGTGCATTAGATCTCCAGAATTATTCATCTAATAACTGAAGTCTTACACCCTTGGATCAGCATCTCCCAATTTTCCCCACTCCCCAGCCCCTGGTAACTACCATTCTACTCTCTGCATCTATGAACCTGACTTTTTCTTCTTCTTGCTTCTTTTTTGGTTCTGCATATCAGATTTATCAAGAAGTATTTGTCTTTCTCTGGCTTATTACACTTAATATAACGTCCTCTATGTTTATCCATGTTGTTGTAAATGGCAGGATTTCCTTCTTTCTCATGGTTGGGTAATATTCCATTGTACATATACATACCACATCTTCCTTATCTATTCATCCATCCATGGACACTTGGATGTTTCAATAGTTTGGCTGTTGTGAATAATGCTGCAGTGAATATGGGGGTGAAGATATCTTTTCCAGATACTGATTTCATTTCCTTCAGTAACATAGCCCAAAGAGAGATCATATGACAGTTAACTTTCTGAGGAAATTCCATGCTGTTTTCCACATAGCTGTAACAAATTACCTCCCCACCAAAAATGTACAAGTGTTCCCTTTTCTCCACATCTTCACCAGCACGTTTTATCCCTTGTCTTTTGGATAAAAGCCATTCTAACAAATATGCGGAGATAGCTCCTTGAGATTTTGATTTGCATGTACATGATGATGAGTGATTTTGAGTAATTTTTCATGTACTGGTTTGCTATTTACATGCATTCTTCAGAAAAACATCTATTCAGATCCTTTGCCCATTTTTTAATTGGATTGGTTGTTTATTTTGCTATGGAATTGTATAAGTTCCCGATAATATTTTTTTATTAACCCCTTATCTGATATATGGTTCGCAAATATTTTCTCCAATTCCACAGGTTGCTTTTTCATTTTGTTGATTTGCTGAGCAGAAGCATTTTAGTTTGATGTAGTCCTATTTATTTATTTTAGCTTTTATTGCCCGTGCTTTTGGAGTCATATGAAAAAAAAAATCGTTGCCTAGACCAACGTCAAGAAGATATTTTGTTATGTTTTCTTCTAGGAATTTTATGGTTTCAAGTCTTAGATTTAAGCCTTTAATCCATTTAGAGTAATTTTCCTCAGTGATTTAATACAGGGGTCTCATTTCATTCCTTTGGTTGTGGATATCCAGTCTTTCAAACACCGTTTACTGAAGACATTCCTTTCCCCATTGTTTATTCTTAGCTCCCTTCTCAAATATTAGTTAACTCTATATGCATGGGTTTATTTATGGGCTCCTGATTCCGTTCTATTGATCTGTGTGTCTGTACCATATAGTTTTCATTATTATCACTTTGTAATATAGTATGAAATCAGGAAGTGTGGTGTTTCTAGCTTTGTTCTTCTCTCTCAGGATTGCTTTGGCTATTCGGGGTTCCTTTGTGGTTCCACAAGAATTTTAGGATTATTTTTTATCTTTCTGTGAAAAATGTCAGTGGGATGTTGATGGATTGCTTTATATCTGTATGTCACTTTGGGTAGTATGGACATTTTAACAATATTAATGCTTTCAATCCATGAACATGGGATATCTTTCCATTTCTTCATGTCTTCTTCAATTTATTTCAACTATGTGGTATTGTTTTCAGGTTACAAGTCTTTCACCTCCCTGGTTAAATTTATTCCTAGATATTTTCTTATTTTTGATGCTATTGTAAATCGTTGTTGTTTTAATTTCTCTTTCTGATAGGTCATTGTTCATGTATAGATGAAAATGATTTTCATATGTTTATTTTGTGTCCTGTGGCTTTAATGAATTCTTTTATTAAATCTAAGAGTTTTTTGGTGGAGTCTTTAGGGTCGTCTATGTATAAGATCATGTCAGCTGCAAACAGAGAACATTTTACCTCTTTATTTCCTGATTGGATGCATTTTACGTCCTTTCCTTGCCTAATTGTTTTGGCTGGGACGTCCCGTACTATGCTGAAGAGAAATGGTGAGAGTGGACACCCTGTTTTTTTCCTGATCCTTGAAGCAAAGCTTTCACCATTTCATTGTTGAGTATGATGTTAGTTGTGGGCTTCTCATGCCTGATATTTATTATGTTGAGGTAAGTTCCTGCAGTGCCTAATTTGCTGAGAGTAATTTTTTTTTTTTTTTTTTTTTGCCGAGGAATATTCACCCTGAACTAACCTTTGTGCCAATCTTCCTTGTTTTTTGCTTGAGGAAGATTAGCCCTGAGGTAACATATGTGCCAATCTTCCTCTATTTTGTATTGGGTCGCTGCCATAGCATGGCTGACAAGTAGTGTAGGTCTGAGCCTGGAATCCATCCCCATGAACCCATAGGCTGAAGCGGAACCTGCCAGAATTAACCACTACTCCATGGGACCAGCCCTAATAGTATTTTTTTTAAATCATAAACGGATGCTGAAATTTGTCAAATGCATTTTTGGCATCCGTTGAGATTATCATATGATTTTTACCCTTCATATTGTTAATGTGGTGTGTCAGTTTTACTGATTTGCTTCTGCTGAACCATGCTTGAATCCCATGGATAAAACCAACTTCATCATGGTGTGTTCTCTTAATGTGCTGTTGAATTCAGTTTGCTAATATTTTGTTGAGCATTTTTGCATCTATGTTTATCAGTGATATTGGCTTATAATTTTCTTTTCTAGTAGTGTTCATGTCTGGCTTTGGTATTAAGGTAATGCTGACCTCATAAAATGATTTTAGAAGTGTTCTCTCCTATTCTCAATTATTTAAAATGGTTTGAGAAAGATTGGCATTAATTCTTCTTTAAAGGTTTGGTAGAATTCACCACTGAAAACCTCTGGTCCTGGGCTTTTCTCTGTAGGAATGTTTTTGATCACTGTTAAATCTCATATTCCTTGTCATTGGTCCATTCAGGTTTTCTATTTCTTTATGATTCAGTCTTGGTAAGTTCTATGTTTCTCTGAACTTATCCATTTCTTCCAGGTTATCCAATTTGTTCGTATATAATTGTAGAATTGTGTCTATAATCTTTGTATTTCTGTGGCACCAGTTGTAATGTCTTTAATTTTATTTCTGATTTTATTTATTTGAATGTCTCTTTTTTTCTCTAATCAACCTTAGGTTCATCAATTTTGATTTTCTTTTTTAAAATGGTAGGTCTTAGTTTTGTTGATTTTTTATATACATTATTTTCTAGTCTCTATTTCATGTATTTCTACTCTGATATTGCTTATTTTCTTCATTCTGTTGACTGTGGGCTTACTTAGTTCTTTTACTCGTTTTTGAGGTATAAAGTTGGATTTTTTTTTTTTTGAGATCTTTCTTTTCTCTTAATGTAGGTATTTATCACTATAAACACTTCTCCCAGAACTACTTTCACAGCTCTTTGGTATGTTGTGGTTTCTTGTTGTATCTTTTAAGATATATTTTGTCTTCTTTGACTCATTCTTTTATCAGGAGTGAGTTGTTTAATTATCATATTTCTATTTCTATCATATTCTATTTCTGTATCTATCATATATCTCTTTCTCCTTTCAGATATGTTAGTACTTGTTCAATATATTTAGGTGCTCCAATGTCGAATGCACATATATTTACAATTGTTATGGCCTCTTGATGATTTGGCCCCTCCATCATTGTATAGTGACTTCTTTGTCTCTTGTTACTATTTGACTTAAAGTTTATTTGTCCAGTATAAGTTTAGCTACACCTGGGTTCT
This sequence comes from Ceratotherium simum simum, assembly GCF_057802395.1. Classification (NCBI taxonomy): domain Eukaryota; kingdom Metazoa; phylum Chordata; class Mammalia; order Perissodactyla; family Rhinocerotidae; genus Ceratotherium; species Ceratotherium simum. The sequence goes on from NC_141935.1 coordinate 5,991,921, forward strand.
TTCAGTTTCCATTTCCATAGAGTGTCTTATTCCATCCCTTTACTTTCAGCCTATGTGTGTCCTCAAAGCTACAGCGAGTCTTGCCTAGTTGAGTCTTTTATTTTTCGATCCAGTCAGCCTTCTGTGTGTGTCTTTTGATTGGATAATTCAATTCATTTACATTCAGAGTAATCATTGATAGGTAAGGACTTAGCAATGCAATTTAATTAATTGTTGTCTAAGTGCTTCATAGTTCCATTGTTTCTTTCTCATTCTCTTGCTGCCTTCGTTTGAGAATTGACGCTTTTCCATAGTGCTATACCTTGATTTCTTTTTCTATCTTTTCTGAACGTACTATAGGTTTTGCTTTATGGTTACCATGTAACTTACATACAATATCATAGCTATAAAAACCTCGTTTAAGTTGATAACAAATTCACTTTGTTTGCACACACGAACTATACCCTCTGACTCCCCTCCGCACATTTTATGGTACTGTGTCACAATTTACATATTTTTCTATGGAGTATCCATTATCAAATTATTGTAGCTATAGGTATTTTTAAAACTTCCGTCCTTTGATCATTATATATGAATTAAGTGACTTTTACACCAACATATTAAAGAATTCAAGTATTCTAAATTTAACAATATATTTACCTTTCCAGTATGTTGTATACATTTATATGTTCTCATGTTAGAAATTAATGTCCTTACATTTCAACTTGAAGAATTGCTTTTAGCATTTCTTGTAAGGTAGGTCTAGTGTTCAGGAATTCCCTCAGCCTTGATTTGTCTGGTAAAGTCTTTACTGCTCCTTCATTTCTGTAAGGCAGCTTTGCTGAGTAAAATATTCTTGGTTGAAAGTTTTTTCTTTGTTTCATCACTTTGAATATATCATCCCACTCTCCCCTCCATCAAGGTTTCTGTTGATAAATCTCCTGATAGCCTTATGGGGGTGAATGTGAGGTATTTTTTGCTCTTGCTTCTTTCAAAATTCTCTCTGTCTCTGGTTTCAGCCATTTTTATTATAATGTGTATTGTAAAAGATTTTTTGTCTTGAATATGTTTGGGGTCTCGTGAGCTTCTTCATTTTGATAATCCATATCTCTTCCCAGATTTGGTAAGGTCTTAGAAATTATTTCTTTAAATAAACTGTCAGCCCCTGTCTCTAACTCATCTCATTCTGGGAATCTCTTAACGCCTACAATGTTTCACTTCATAAACTACCACAATTCACGTAGGCTCTCTTCATTCTATAATTATTTTTCCTTTGTTTTCCTCTGACTAGAAACTTTCAAATATCCTGTCTTCTACTTCACATATTCTTTCTTCTGTTTGGTCAAGTCTGTAGTTGATGCTCTCATTGTATTTTTCATTTCATTCATTGAGTTCTTGAGTTCCAGAATTTCTGTTCATTTCTTTTTATGATTTGTTTCTCATTGTTTTCCTGATTTGCTCGAACTGTCTTTTTGTGTTTACTTGTAGCTCACTGAGCTTCCTAAAAACAAGAATTTTTAATTATTTAATAGGCTAATCATAGATCTTCATTATCTGGGTTCAGTTACTGGAAAAAAATTGTGTGCATTTTGTGGTATCACGTTTCCTTGATTTTTCATGGTTCTTGAAGTGTTGCACTGCTGTCTTTGCATTTAAAGAAGCAGTCAATTCTTCTAGTGTTTACTGACTGAATTTGGTAAAGAAATAACTTCTGTCACCCCTGCTAGGGATTCTGATGCTTTTTCAGACCTTTTCTGTGGATATACTGGCTCTACACTTATTGGAACCTCCTGGGAGGGAATTCTTACAGTGTACGCCTTCCCTCAGTCCTGCAAAGCCAGTCTGGGTGCTAACAGCTTCCTGTTTGCTTTCCCTGAAGAAATGCTGAAGGATTAAGTTTATGCTTCCCCCATTCCTGTGGAGTGAGATTGGCTTTCTGAGTTTGCACACTAGCTATGTTCAAAGGCTTTCACTTTCCCCCAGTGAGAAAGTATTTGCTACTTTTGGGAGTATACACAGGGAGCTGACCATGGGATGGGGAGTGTGTGGGTGAGATGTGTTGGGGTGCATGTGGGTGAGTAGGACCTGCAGGCAAGGCATCTTCAGTGGCTAGTGGGCAGGGTTCCTGATGAAGTCTGCAAAGTGCTTAGTAGGATTTGTGTCCCTTGAGACATTCTGAGCCTGTATGTTGTGCTCCAAGCTCTTCCCAAACCAGCCAATCATGCAGATCGCCCCAATATTCTGGATGTGTTGGGGTAGAAATGGGCCCTTTTGTCAGTGATGCACACAGCTGAGGAAGTCAAACACTCACTAACAGTCTCTTTCTTTCCCTCAGTGAGAAAATCTTGGGCCAAGTGGATCTCTCTTGGCACTGAGCTGTGCCAGTGTAGGAGAGGGGTGACTCTGGTAAGTGAAACTGTACCTCTCACCCTCTTCAATACATCCAATCTGGGATATTTTTGCTCCAATGGTGAGCTGAAATGTCTCTGCTGGACCTCTCAACTCCAAAAATGGTGCTCTTGTCCATGGGTCGTTGTCAAAGTCAGTGTTCTTTGTGGGGAAGAAAAGGGAAATTTCTTTTCTGTCATCCCGCTGATATCACTATATTATTACATGTTTCTTCTTTGTGGCACTTTTACCATTTTCTTGAATAATGTCTATCAGTAGGCTCCTTTATTTTGCTATATATGTATCAAGAAATTTTTATATCCATTCATACACACTTGGAAAAAATTAAAATCAAACAGGTCCATTGGCAAAACAAGCAGTTGATATAAACATTTTGTCACAGGTAATATAGACGAGTCTTAGCAAATCATAAACATGTTAGGATCATACACCAGTGTACTTACTGACACGGATGCATTTGGGAGGTGGAGACCAGCCGTTCTCCGTACATGTCATTAATGTCTGCTCATCTGGAAGACTGTAGCCAGAATGGCATTCAACTTTTACAGATTGACCCTGTAAATAATTTTTTCCCCAATATGGATAATTTCCGTGTTCCAAGTAATTGAAAATACATTGTCCTAAGGATCATAAAAATGATAAATGAAAAATTTTAAAAACCCGTAAATTTGGCAAAAATAGTAAACTAACAACTATCCTTACAATATTTAAATTGGAATAAATAACCTTCCAAAAATAATATAGAATTTAAGAAATACTAAAGTTACTACCAAACATTTTTTAAAAATAAAAAATTACTACTGAATATTATTTACCTTTACTTTTAAATTAAAATATATATACATAATATAGATATTCTTATAAAGCCTCTCTTTTTATCTCTCATGTGATTTTCATGAAGAGGTCCTCGTGAAAAGAAAGATGTATATTGGTCATTTTGCTCATAGAACTCATCTTTTGGCCTTAATTTTTTCATATAAGACTCAATTGTATTCACTTAAGTGTTTAACTCTCTCCACTCTTTGAAATATTTGTTTATATACAATTATAAAGAGGTTTACTTACTTTGGCAGGGTACTGCTGGCGACCATCCTTCTTGTCTGCACTGAAGATAACCCCCTCTACTTCTTGAAGGAGTCACAAAATTTTGATCACAGTAATAGTAAAATTGTTGTCCTATAGGTACTGGAAAGTATGGTTTATAATAATCTTCATCATGTAGACGTCCATGTTTTATTTCTGGAAAATCACAAGGCTTCACTAGCAATAAAAAAACATAACAAAACCGGTATAAACAATGTTTTACCTCAATAAAAATCAAATTAGACATGAATGTTTCATTGATGAATTAGATTCTCTTCTCTTCATAATGATACTCATTGCATTAGAGTTTCTTGGACAAGAAAAGTTATAAAATTCGGATGACTAAGGTATGTGAGGAAGTCCTTGGTAATGAAGACAAAAACATGTCTTGTGGATCATATGATATAGAAACTTGTATGAAAACTCTCCAGAAAGAAAACTGCACAGATCTATTTAATAAAGTCTCCTTGAGTACATGTCACCCAGCCCTGGTGGATTAAATGAGCATCTTGATTGAGAGATGAAAGTACTGATCTTATCACTCAGCTCATCTGTCTTCTTTTTCTTTCTTTTCTATTCTCATCAGAAATCAGAGTCCTGTCTTTTCTTCTCACACCAACTCAATGTAGGAAGACAACGAGTTTTTTGTTTTTGTTTTTGTTTTGTGGATTAACATTCGTTAGTTTGTTTTCTATTTACTGCAAACAATGTGAGAAATAGAGTGAAGAACAAAAATTTTCCATTGATCACATCACACAGAAAAACAAATTCTTATTCATGCCTCAAATTAGTCACAGAGCCAAGTTTTCCTTTCTTTATCTCTCTAGAGAAATGAAGTAGCAATATTTCTTAATATTCAAATAGTTAAGATTATGGTAAACAACGGATTGTTTATTTCTAATTTTACCTGGAGAATGAGATGTATTTAAATACGTTTTATAAAAATTTTTAAATGAGGTATAATATACTAACAATTTGTTGAGTTAATCTAATATATTAAATAATTTTAACATATATGTTTAAGTGCTGTGTTGTTTATCACACGTTTATATATAACATTTTTCAGAAAAATTTGCCCTTTCCATTGGAAGATTTAGCGATAATCTAACACTTTTAATACCAAACTAGTAGAAGTTTTTTCCATGAAATGGGATTCTATTACAATAAACTTTATGCATCATGTTAAAAAAAGTTCCAACACACACACTTGCACAGATATACATGCACCAAGTATTCATTATCATCTTCATCTTCCTTAAGATCACTGCTGAATTTTCTTTTTTCTTTGATTAGAGACATTTTTCCAGTTGTTTCTACAGACTCATTAAGTGGATTATGAACTTTGAATCCTTGCAGATACTAATGTCTTTCTTTAACAAAGATTTGTGAATGATACCTTCTCTAGGCATAGGTTCTTGGCTTAAGTCCATAACTCTTATCACTCAAATGTCTTCACCACTTTTTTGAAGCTTCCAATATTGAGATTAAAATGCTCATTTAGTCTCATTCTTTTTAAGCAACATTCTAGTTTTTTACCCACCAGTTTTGGGGGATTGAGAGTATTTTGTCTTCACCCTTGGATGAATTGCATCATGATATGTCAAGATGTGTGTCATTTAACAATAATTATACCTCGAGCAAGCTTGACTCTTTGGATTTTCAAGAAAGTCTTAAGGAATTTAATTAATTTTTTCATTAAATGATAGAGGATAAAATTGAACTCTGGTTGTCTGATTTCAGAATAAACATGGTTATCCACCTCATTATGGTGCTTCAAAGAATCTGAAATAAATAAAATAGTCTATTGATATTTCTCTTCAAAAGGTACACAAAAGGGGCATAATAAAAAGTAGGTGTTACTATTGTCACAGGACTGAGCCCCTTGGTATTTTTCCCTTTGAGTTGGGAACACTTAAATCTGTCTTTACCATCCAACAAGATCATTTCTGAAGCAAATATAATATTTCACATATGGTCTGATCAGCATTGACGTTGGCAAGACTTAGAACAGCCTCATTCTAACTCTTACACTTCTACCGGTGAGGGTTGTGGTCTCATTAGCAGTTATGGTGCTTGCCTCATAGTTTTGACTCAAACTGATCACAACATTGATTGAAATGACACTAATTTTTAAAAATATTTCAAACTCTCTATATTTTGGCAGTTAATTCCTTTAACTCAAGCCCAGGATCTTATAGTTATCACCAATAAATGTCATGTTATTAGATTCAATCTATCATAGAGGATTCATTTTGAATAATGAATCTGTGCTAATGAGATTCAGTACATTACGCCCTCTGTCAGTCCTGCTGTGAATTTGTAGTGCATTTCCTCTAAATCTTGAAACTGTTTGATGACACAAGTGAGTAATGGAGCAGGCCTAAGAACAAAGTACTGCTTCTGAGAATCACATAAGGTTATTTAATGAAATAAACTATCTGATAAACCATCTAACCCATCTATTTCCCCATCTTGTCCACAAGAACTTCAGAAGGTCCCTTGTAGAATAACCTTGCTGAGATCCAGATACAGTTGGGCTGATCTGTCATTTTCAAAAACCAGCCAAAAACGCGGTTAAATATTTTCCTTAGGTAACTGATTAAGGAAGGCAATGTAGGAGGACCCGGAACTCACCTCCACCCACAGACATATCAAATTCACAGCTACATACAGAACAAATTTCTTCTGGAAAAAAACCAAAAGCTAGCTGAGTCACTCTCACACACCAGAGAAAAGCAGAAAAACACACATCAAATTCTGTAGGTGAGACAGGACACATCTCGCCATAAACCTCAACCTTAGCATGGTGACCCACAATCAGGAGGCAACTCAAAACACAAAGATTTTCCCTGAGGAGTGAAGGGTTTGAACCCCACATCTAGCACATCAACTTTCAGCCCTACACCTGAGATATGAGCCCCCAAACATCTAGCTTTGAAAGCCAACGGGGCTTGTGTCCCGAAGACCCACAGAGCAATGAACTGAGAAACGTGAACTGAGAAACAATTTTAAAAGGCCCACATGAGTGGACTCACCCACGGCGGGACTCAGTGCAGAGGGAGCCAACTGAAAAGGGCTCAGACCTTCTGTGGAATAGGCTTATTTGCCTGTCATAAACCATGGGCCTGAGGAGCAAGAATTTAAATTAACTCACATCTAGGAGCCTACTTAAATACTCTCCAAAGATGGAGGCCAGTCGATGCCATCTTTTTGCTCTTCCTCTGCCTCATGCCAGATCATCAGCATCTCCCAGAAAGGAGCTTGTACCCTTCTATGATGATCTGATTTTTGTGGCTGGCACCCAAGAGATGCTTCTAGATTGCTTGGCTCTGCTGGCCAGGAAGGCTTACACTTGCAGGTTCCAAAGGACTGTAACAAATGGAGAAAGAGTTTTTCACAGGCTCTTTCTCTGGAGGAGGCCGATTAGATTCACCTTCATTGCTGTGGACTGATGGTCAGATTTCTAATTAAAGGCACATCTAAGGACTGTCTTAATCCTCACCAGACACCTTGGAAGGCAGTGCTATCTTCACACTCTCCCTCTGCCATGCTCCAGAGCACCCTTAACTCCCAGATGGGAGCTGGTACAAGTGTCTGGTTCCCAGTTTTTATGTCTGGTGCACCAGATTTAGTGGCTGGCACCCAGGGGATTTTACTTGATCACCTAGCTTTAGTGGCCAGTGGAGCTTGTGGTCATGGGTCTCACAGGACTATAGCAAATGGAGAGAAAATTTATGGCCATCTACCACCCACATGGCACAGTGCAGATGCAGACTGAAGTACAACCTTGTCTGTCTGTGAAAGAGGCTTATTGGCTTGTCCTGGAGCTTTGGCCTGAGGGGCAGGCTTCTGGTTGGGGACATATCTAGTGGCCTACTAAGTGCTCTCCAGGGACTGAAGCCAGGTGACACCACTGTGTGTTGCCCTTCTGCCTTGCTTCAGCTCACCAGTATCAGTACCCTCATCTGAAACCACGATTTCTATGGCTGAAGCCTAGGGGATACCACTGGATCACTGGGCTCTGGTGGCCCATGGGGCTTATGCTCACAGTCCCACAGGATTGTAACAGATGGAAAAGGCATTTTTAACTGTCTACCAAACCCAGAGCACAGTAGAGGCAAAAGACTGAGGAGTCCGGTCTTACTGTGAAAGAGTATGAGCCTATCTTCATAGCTGAGGACTGAGGGGAAGACTTCTAATTAAACACAAAACTAAAGGCTGACTGTATTCCTCTCTCCAGAGACCATGAAGTGCAGGTGCTGTCTTCATGCTCTCCATTTACCAAGCTCAAGAGTGCTAGGATCTCCTGGAAGGATGCTGGTGTCCTGGCTTTTACATCTGGTGCCCCAGTTTTTGTGGCTACTGCACAGGGATCACCACTTGATTGCCTGGCCCCTCTGGCCAGTGGGCTTTGTGTTCACGAGTTCAACAAGACAGAAGCAAAGAAAGAAACAGGTCTTCATTGGGCAATACCCACAACTCAGCTCAGACATAGCAGGCAGAAGTGCTCATATCCCAGTCTAACCCTGAAAGAGGTATATTTGCATACTTTAGAAGATGCTGCCTGACAAGGCTGGGCCTGTGGCATAGTGGTTATGTTTGTGAGCTCCTCTTCGGCAGCCCGGGTTTGCAGGTTTGGATCCCTGGCATGGACCTACACCACTCATCAGCCATGCTGAGGCAGCAAGCTACACACAAAATAGAGGAAGATTGGCACAGATGTTACCTCAGGGTGAATCTTCCTCACCAAAAAATATGAAAAAAAAAGCTGCTGCCTGTGGTTTTGGCTTCCAGTTGGCCTGAGTCAAGGTGCTGACTGAGATCCTCCCTTTGTGACACTGACAGTTCTTGGCACACCCTCAACCACTGAGAGCCACTAAAAATAAATCACAAAGACTGGTGAGACAATCAAGAGCTAAGACACAGTTGAACAATAAGGTTCATCTCCTATGCGAAGTCACTCTTTCAAGACTGCGAGAGGTGGCTGTTTTATCTAATGCATAGAAATCAAGAGAGAGAGTAAAGGAAAAATAGAAGAAACAAAGGAATATATTCCAAATGAAAGAGCAAGATAAAACTTCAGAAAAAGATCTTAATGAAATGAATATCAGTGGTTTACCTGAAAAGGACTTCAAAGCAATGGTCATAAAGAAGCTCACTGAGTTCAAGAGAAGAAAGAATGAGCACACTAAGAATTTCCACAAAGAGATAGTAAAGATAAAAAAGTAGCAAATAGAAGTCACAGAGCTAAGAAGTACAATAACTAAACTGAAAAATACAATAGAAGGGTTTCACATCAGAAGAAAGGATCAGTGAAGTCAAAGACAAGGTAGTGGAATTCACCCAATTACAGCAGGAAAAAAAGAATGAGAATGAGTGAAAATAGCTGATGGGACTTATGGGACAACATAAACCAGACCTCATTCACATTATAGGAGTCCCATAAGGAGAAGAGAAAGAGAAAGGGGCAGAAAACTTATTGGAAGAAATAATGGTCAAAAACTTCCCTACCCTGGGGAAGGAAACAGTATTCAGATTCAGGAGACACAGGGAGTTCCAAATAAGTTGAACCCAAAAAGAACCACACCCACACACACTATAGTTAAAATGTCAAAAGTTAAAGACAAGGAGAGTACCTTAAAAGTAACAAGAGAAAAAGAACTTGTAATGTACAAGGGAACCTCCATTAGACTATAAGCAGATTTTTCAGCACAAACTTTGCAGGTCAGAAAGGAGTAGCACAGTGTCTTCAAACCGTTGAAAGAAAAAAGCTGCCAACCAATAATACTCTACTTAGCAAAGCTGTCTTTCAGACTTGAAGGAGAAATAAAGAATTTTCCAGACAAGCAAATGCTAAAGGAGTTCAGCAACACTAGATGGGCTTTCCAAAAAATGTTAAAGGGACTTTGTTAAGCTGATGTGAAATAGTGCTAATTAGTAACAGGAAAACATATGAAAGAATAAATTTCACTGGTAAAGGTAAATATAGAGTAAATTCAGAATAATCTACTGGTTTAAAGGTGGTGGGTTAATCACTTACAAAGTTAGTACAAAGACTAAGAGATAACAGTAGTAAAAATATAACTACAATAATTTGTTAAGAGAAACGCAAGATAAGATTCAAATTGTGACATCAAAAATGGGTAAAAATTTAGAGCTTTAGAATGCAATCAAACTTAACTTGTTATAAAGTTAAAATAGACTTTTAGAAATATAAATTATTTTATGTAAGCCACAAGGTAACTACAAAGCAAAAGCTGTATTAAATAAACAAAAATTAAAAAGAAAGGAATCTAAGCATACTACAACAGAAAGTCATCAAATCACAAAGGAAGAGAGCAAGAGAAGGATAAAAGAACAGAGGAATTACAAAACAACAGGACAACAATTAACAAGCTGGCAAATTGCAATAAATACATACTTATCAATAACTACTTTAGATGTAAATGGACTAAATTCCTCAATCAAAACACATAAAGTGTCTAAATGGATTGAAAAACAAGACCCATTTACATGCATCTTACAAGAAACTCAATTTAGACATAAGGACACACACAGACTGAAAGTGAAAGGATAGAAAAAGATGTTCCCTCCAAATGGAAACCAAAAGAAAGGTGGAGTAGCTATACTTATATCAGACAAAATAGACTTGAAACAAAGACTGTAATGAGAGACAAAGAAGGTCATTACATAATGATAAAAGGGTCAAAATAACAAAAGGATATAGTATTTGTAAATATCTGTGCACCCAAAATAGGAGCATTTAAATATATAAAGTGAATACTAACAGATCTACAGGGAGTAACATACAGTGATACAATAATAGTAGGGCACTTTAATACTCCACTGACATCAATGGATAGATACTGCAGACAGAAAATCAATGAGAAAACATCAATATTAAATGCCACATTAGACCAGTTGGACTTAACAGACATACGCAGAAAATTGCATCCCAAAGTGACAGAATACACATTCTTCTCAAATGCACATGCAACAGTCTCCAGGATAAATCACAAAACAAATTAAGCACAAAGCAAGTTGTAATACATTTAAGAAAACTGAAATTATATCAAACTTCTTTTCCCACCAAATGGTATGAAACTTGAAATGAACGACAAGAAGAAAACTGGAAAGTAAAACCACAATTATGTAGAGATTAAAGAGCATGCTACTGAATAACCAATGGGTCAAAGAAAAAAATCAAAAGAGAAATCAAAAAATACCTTGAGACAGATGAAAATAGAAATACAACATACCAAAGTTATGAGATGCAGCAAAAACAGTTCTATGAGGGAAATTCATGGCGATAAATGCCTACATTGAGAAACAAAAAATCTGAAATAAACAAACCAACTTTATACTTCTAGGAACTAGAAAAAGAAGAACAAACAAAGCCCAAAGTTAGTATAAGGAAGGACATAAAAATCTGAGTGGAAATAGAGACAAAAAGGCAATAGAAGAGATCAAGAAAACTAAGAGCTGGTGTTTTGAAAAGATAAACAAAATTGACAAAACTTAAATGGAATCACCAAGATAAAAATTGAGAGAGGACTGAAATAAATAAAATCAAAAATGAAAGAGAAGACATTCGCACAAATACCACACAAATACAAAGGATAATAAGAAACAACTTGCACAATTATACTATGAAATTGGACAACCTACAAGAAATGGATAAATTTCCAGAAACATACAACCGACCAGGACTGACTCAAGAAGTAGAACATCTGTACAGACTGATTAGTAGTCAGGAGAATGAATTAGTAACCAAAAACCTCCCCAAAACAAGAGTCCAGGACAAGATGACTTCACTGGTGAATTCTACCAAGTATTTAAAGAAGAATTAATGCCAGCTCTTCAGAAAAATAGAAGATGAGGAAACACTTCGACACTCGTGGTCTCAAACAAGGCCAGCATTACCCTGATTCCAAAACCAAACATGGACACCACAAGAGAAGAAAATTACCAGCCACAATCCCTGATGAACGTGGACACAAAAATCCTCAACAAAATATTAGCAAACCAAATTCAAGAATACATCAAAAGGATCATACACCATGATCAAGTGGGATTTATTCCAGGGATACAAGGATGGTTCAACATTCCCAAAGTAATCAATGTAATACATTACATTAACCAAATGAAGATTAAAATTATATGAGCACCTCAACAGATATAGAAAATGCATTTAACAAAATTCAGATTTACTTTACTCTCAACACAGTGGGTATAGAGGGAATGTGCCTCAACATAATAAAGGCCATACATGATAAGGCAAGTGCCAACATCACACACAATGGTGAAAAGCTGAAAGCTTTTCCTCTAAGATCAGGAATCAGACAAGAATGGTCACTCTTGCCAGTTTTATTCAACATAGTATAGGAAGTCCTAGCTAGAGCAATTAGGCCAGAAAAAGAAACAAAAGCATCCAGATTGGAAAGGAAGAAGTAAAACCATCATTGTTTGCAGATGACATGGTGTTATATTACAGAAAACCCTAAAGAATTCACCAAAAATCTGTTTGAACTGATAAACAAATTTGGTAAAGTTACATGATACGAAATCAATATATAAAAATCTGTTGCGTTTCTATAAGCTAATAATGAATTATCAGAAAGAGAAATTGAGAAAACAATCTCATTTACAATTGCATCAAAAGAATAAAATATCTCCATCCAAAGACATGAAAGACCTATATACTGAAAACTATAAGAAAACGATAAAAGAAATTGAAGAAAACACAAACAGAAAGATATTCCATGGTCATGGATTGGAAGAATTGATATTGTTCAAATGTCCATACTACCCAACGCAATCTACAGATTCATAGCAAAACCTTTCAAAATTCCAATGGCATTTTGCACAGAGATAGAGCAAACAATCTCGAAATTGTTTAGAACCACAAGAGTCCAAAAAGTCAAGGCAATCCTAAGAAAGAAGAACAAAGCTGGAGGATTCCTGCTTCCTGATTTCAAACTATATTTCAAAGCTATAGTAATCAAAACAGTATGATATTGGCATGAAAACAGACACATAGAGCCCAGAAATAAACTCACACGTATATGGCCAAGTAATTCATGAGAAAGGAGCCAAGAATATATAGCAGGGAAAGGACAGTCTCTTCAATGAACAACATTGGGAAAACTGGACAGCCGCATGCAAAAGAACGAATCTGGACAAAGCAAAACTAACTCAAAATGGATTAAAGATTCGAACTAAGACCTGAAACCATAAAACTCCAAGAAGAAAACAGAGGGTAAGGTCCTTCACATCAGTCGTGGAGATGATTTTTCAATTTGACGTCAAAAGTAAAGGGCACAAAAATGAAAATAAACAAGTGGGACTACATTAAACTAATAAGCTCCTGCGCATCAAAGGAAACCTTCAACAAACGAGGTTCTCCCTGCCAAATGGGGGAAAACGTCTGCAAATCATATACCTAATTAGGGATTAATATCCGAAATATGTAAAGTACTCATAACTCAATAGCAAAAAAAACAACCCATCTATTTAAAAAATAGCCAGAGGATCTGAACAGACATTTCTCCTAAAAAGCCATCCAGATGGCCGACACGTACATGAAAAGATGCTCAACATCACTAATCATCAAGGAAATGCAAATCAAAACCACAATAAGATGTCACATCACACCTGTTAGAATGCTATCATCAAACAAGAGATAATAAGTACTGAGGAGACTGTGGGAAGAGAGAATCCTTGTGAACTGTTAGTGGAAATGTAAATTGGTGTAGCTACTATAGAAAACAGTGTGGAAGTTCCTTGAAAACTTAAGAAGAGACCTAGCATATGATCCAGGAATTTAACTTCTGGGTATTTAACTGAAGGAAATGAAATCACTATCTCCAAAAGATATCTGTAACCTTATGATCATGGCAACATTGTTTACAATATGCCAGACACGGAAGCAACCATGGAAGCAACCTAAGTGTCCATCGATGGATGAATTAATGAAGAGAAGGTGCTGTATATACACAACGGAATATTACTCAGCCATAAAAAAATGAGGAAATCTTGCCATTTGTGACAGCACGGATGGACCAAGAGCATTATCCTAAGTGAAATAAGGCAGACAGAGAAAGACAAGTACCGCATCATCTCTACTTACCCGTGGAATCTAAAAAAAAAAAAAACTCATAGATACAGAGAGTGATTGGTGGTTGCAGGAGGCGGGGTGTGGGTGGAGTGGACAACATGGTGAAGGTGGTCAAGAGGTACAGACTTCCAGTTATAAAATAATTAAGCCAATGTCATGTAATGTATGACATAGTGATTACAGTTTCATTACTATATCATATATGTGAAAGTTGCTAAGTGAGTAGATCTTAAAAGTTCTCATCACAAGGGGAAAAAAATTTGTAATTATGTGTGGTGATAGATATTAACTAGACTTGTTGTGACCATTTAGCAATATATCCAAGTATCAAATCATTACGTTTTATATCTGAAACTTATATAGTATTATATGTCAACTATATCTAAGTAAATAAATAAATATTTTCCTTAGATCCAAGGAACACTGAAGTCTGTTTCATACTGATAATAGCTTCCTCTTCAAGGGTCTCATGCTTTGGAAATTCATTTTGGACTTATGCCTAGAATTAACATTGAGGCCCTTGACCTATTATTTGTATCACTACATTTTTCATTCATGGAGTATCCAATTTAAGTGGGTTCATTTTTACAAGGAATTGTGATATATAAAGACAGGGAATATGATTGTAGAGAAAGAAAACACTGGGAAAAGGGCAAAGGAAACACCCCCAGAAATAAAATACTCTGTTGAATTGAGCAGCACTTTGTTCCTGTGATGGCTTTAGAAAATTCCACAATGTCTTCAACACAGCTCCCTCCAAAAAGTGAAGGCTAATTCCTCTCCCCTTGAGTGTGCTGGGCTTAGTGACTCACTTTTACAGAATAGGCATGGCTGAAGTGACAGTGTGTAATTAAGTCATAAAGGGGATGGAGGTTTCCTCTACTCTCTTACCAATCCCCAGCTCTGGAGAAATTTAGCTGCCATTCAAGCAACGTGTGGAGAGACCCATGTGGTACAGAACTGAGGTTTCTGCGAAAAGCCATGTGAGTGAGCTGTCCTGGAAGCAGGTCCTCCAGCCCAGCCTAGCCACCCAGGAACTGCAGCCTACACCAGCATCCTGACTGCAGCACAGGAGTCTGACTCAGAACTGCCCAGCTAAGCCACTCCCAAATTCCTGACCCATAGAAACTCTGAGAAAATACAGTTTTGTTGCTTTAAGCCAGTATGTTTTGGGGGAAATTTTTCACACAGAAACAAGTGATAAACGAGGTGTTCAAAGACACTAGTCTTACCCAATATTTTAGTTCAGATTTTAAAATTACATTAGTTGGAGAAATATATATATTCATACAAAAACACACACACATATATTTAATGTTGAATAGCAAAAAAAAAAGATTTTTTTATATACAAAGATGTATTTGTGATCCTACTTAGAACTGGCTAATTTGAAAAGCAAAGAATGTTTCTAAAGCCTCTATTTTCCATACACAGTAAGGCAAATGTTTGGATTTATTGTGTCCCTATGTTTTTGTGTTTAAGAGAAAGCAAGTTCAGTGTTAAAAGGTAAGTCATGATATGAATGGAACTTACAGCTACACCTTGGAGAAGGTACCCAGCCTGAACTGGTGCATTTGGCCGTATTTCCTCGGGTGGCAGGATAAAAGCCATTTTTACACTCGTATCTGATTTCATCTTCAGTTCTGTGTTTAATCCTTTCAGGTGTGTAGACACCATTTGGAATATAAGGAGGATCACATGTTACCTCTGAAAAAAAAAGGATATGTGAATAATGTAGAAATCACTACACCTTAAAATAAAGTACATGAAAATAAAGAAAGTAGTTATTTTTTTGTCTTTACCACAGCACAGAATGGCACTAAAATGAGCACAGCCTCATATCCTTCCCCTCTATCACTCATTTCCCTCGTTGTATCTCTCATCTGATGTATTTCTGCCTACTGGACTCTTGAATCCTGTTTCTCCAAAGCCATCACATACTTCATGATGTTCCATATGTGGCAATGAATCCATAATAGATCACTTCGACTATTCTTTTCACTTCCTTCAACTTCCTTGGCTTCTGTAGTTTTCATAAGGACTGGTTACAAATATTCTGAGTCTCTTCTTCCAGAAACTTGGTAGGATTACAAATCCGTGCCCCTTTGAAGTAGACGTGGCCATATGACTTGCACAGGACAAGGAAATTAATGTGGAGGTAATATGTTTCCCTTTAGGGAGGAAGTTTTAAAAGCCATTGTGTGAAATTTTATGTTCTCTTCCCCACAGCTGCAGTGATTAAGGAAGGGCATGGAAAGATGATGTCTCTCTCCCCTGATTCTTACAATGGATATAATGAGCAGAGTCCATTCACATCTACTTTGGAAGTGAGCATGAACAATAAACTAAAGTTTATTTCCTATTCATACTGAGATTTTGGAATACATTTTTCTTACTGTAATAAGATAACCTAATCCAGGGTGTGGAAAACCTTTTATGTAAAGGACCAGATAAAAGGTCTCTGTCACAACTACTCAACTCTGCAGTTGGAGCACAAAAGTAGTCATAAGCAATGCATAAACAAATGGGTGTGGCTGTGTTCCAATAAAACATTGTTTACAAAAAAAAACAACCAAAAAAAGAACAGGCTGCTTTTGACCTCTGGGCTCTTGTGTGCTACCCCTTGACCTAGTCTATCCTAATGTATAAAGCTCCTTCTCAGTCCTTTCCATCAACTTTGCTCTATCTCAGCAACGGATCAATTTGCAACATTTCTTTTCTAATAAAATACCATTTTTTTTAACTATTGTAGACCTGTAACATAACCATTTATAGTGGTGTCATGTTGTATTTTAGACTAAATCCTGTGATGGACGTTCAGCATTGCCTGAAATCCATTTATATGCCCCCAATTTACTTCCAATTCCACTTCCCAAAGAAAGTACCCCTAGTCTCCTCATTTTCCTTAAGCCACCTAACACAACTGCTTCTTCATCAACAGGTAATAAGTCCCCACATTCACAGAAAACAGTTGAGAGTAAACACGCCCTAGATTTCTCTCCAGAATTCCTTCAACTCGAGCTGTATTTGATCTGGACTTAAGCCTCTCCCTTAACCTTTGATGATAAGGTGCTTTTTTTTTTTTTTTTTTGCCGTATTCATTCTAGCTCCTCTAGCCTGTCACTTGCCGTGAATCATGAACCATTGTTGACTCCTTCCCTCTCTCACTGTGTCAACCACTCTCTCTTAAGCTGATATGCAAGCTCCTCCAATATTCAACTCCTTCTCTCAACCCTGGGTCCAGGTTCAGTGAACGTACAACATTTCCCCTCCCTTTCACAGCCCACATCCTTAAAATACCATCTTACACTTGCTGTCTCCTTTCCCACCTCCCATTTATTCCTCAACCCACTGCTATCTGGCCTCTGACATCTAAATTGTGCCAGCACTAGTCTGAGAAATGTCACCAATATCCTCCAATTTCCAAATCCAGAACTCTCTGTAGTCCCCATGTCACAGTGGCTGGTATGTATCATGGTCTCCTTAATTGTTTGTTGAACTGAAGACACGGAAACCTTCTGTGATATTTGACACTGTTGATCACTGACTTCTTGAAGTTCTCCAATGCCTCACACTCATATTCTCCTTATCTTTGTCTGAACAGCAGTATTTTATCTTACTAATTTCACTTCTAACTGCTCCTCTTCCTCTACTCTACTTAAGTTTTAGGCCCTGCCAGCTTTTCAGGTCTCATCTCCTACCACTTTCCTGCTCACTCTCTGTACTACCAACACTATAGCCTTCTGTCCTGTCTTCACACAGACCAAGTTCATTCCTATCCTCTGCACTACCTATTCTTTATTTCTGAATGATTCTGCTCTGGATCTTCCTATTGATTCTTATCACCACCTCGGAAACTTCTTCCCTGGAGACCCTGGAGGTATTGTACGAGTGGATAGCTGGCCTTTATATTTGGTTCCACATGAGTTTTTCCCTGGATTCTACTGTTTTCCTCTTCCCATTTTTTGTGTGATTCAAGACATTTCCATGATAAAAATCTACCACCGTCATGCTAATCACCTCTTTAGTGACATCCAAATCCATCTATCCAACTGCAGCTTCACAGTGTGGGTCCAGGCATATAATTCAGAGGTGTATCCAACTTTTTATATGTCAAACTAAATCATCATCCTTCTCTCCATAGATGCTTTTCCTCCTGGGTTCAACATTTTAGTTTCTGACACAAGAACCTCACAACAGAAGCCTGGAAATCTACCCCACGCTCCTTCCTCCTCATCTCTCTAATATTCAATCAAACATCAAATTCTAAAAAGTTGTAATTATTGTTTATATGTCTCCACCTCTTCATACTATACTTCCACTGTGTATGTTTAGCTCCTAGAGGTATTGCAATAGTCTCTTAATTGATCTTAAATTTATTTTCCATTCCGCCAGACCCAGATTTAATAGATCTGTATTGGTAACACGATAATACACTTATATTAGCAATGAATTAATAGAAATAATAAAAATAATACGTGACCGCCTAAACCCAAGTTTTAATAAGATGTCTTCAGTGCTTACTGTTTATTGACACAAACCTCAGATGAACCTTAAATGTGTTCATTATTTCATTTTATATTTTCTCTCTCACTTCATTCTGCTATATGTATCATATTGTCATATACCCCCTGCAGTTTACATATCTGAGTTTTGACTTCGTATTATAACTGAGCTTACTACCAATGTTTAAAGTCAAATGCTAAAAGACATAAACATGTGAGTTTTGCTAACAGACCAGCCAAATAAGATTGGGAGAATTTTGTTAAATTAATTAAGAGTAGAAGAACTTATGGTGATTATTTTCAGGCAGTGGACCTTAATCCAATGATAAGTTTTAATTCTCTACTGTCATAATCTCCATTAAAATAAATGATGATATTAAAATATTGCCAGGACAGGTGCCTCTATTCAAAATAACAATCTTGGAGACTGTCCAAATATGTGGGGCTACATTTTTTCTACTGTTAGAAACAACCATAAAGCATTTGAAATAAGAATAATAATTCAAGGTTAGCACTCTATGGTGTGAATCAGTAGAAAATTCAGTCTGCACAGGGAACAGATGCATTTGGATCAAATGTGGCTTTTAATTAGCAGGTCTAGGTACTTTTAATTATTCCTGTAAATGACATTGTCAGACACTGTCCCTTATGGGATACAGAGACCAAAGTTTTGACAAATCACCCTCAAATAAAACCCCTGACACATACAAATCATAGACCAAATGAAAGAAAATTTAAGTTTTTTATCCAGGATTATTTTCTGTAAATTTCCTTTTATTCTTTAATTCTAAATTTCTGATAGATTTGGAGAAAACAAGATACAGAGATTTGGAATGCATCATATATCAGCAGGTAGATCCTTCCATTGTACCAGGAAAATAAGAATTTGTGATACATTAGCGGAGGTACAGAGAGTGGAGTTCCTTTTAATAAGAGACTCCCCTACATCTAGTCAAAGTAAAATGCATTTCAATAGTATGAAGCATGTTGTAAGAGAGAGTGCATGCTTCTCTAATTTGGGGCGAACCGCTCTTTGTTTACATTGATCTTTGGTAAACTCTCTTGTGAAAGAAAGTGCCCAATCCCAGTGCATCCCAATTCTGGCATCTGTGTCCCTAAAGAAAGCAGGACCCTGAAGCATACGGTCTTGAATCTTTAAGTCATGACTTCTGACAAAGAAAATGAAAAAGAAATTCTAAAAGGAAAATATTTTATAAATGTGGGATCTTTGGGAGGTGTGTGTGTGTGTGTGTGTGTGTGCCTGGGTACGTGTGTGTGTGTAAATGAGTCACATTTCGAGAAGTAAGCCTAGGAATTGCAGTAACACATATATGAAAAACAGAGATTTCCCATTGTTAAAACAAATATGTGCTAAGCAAGAGTTTTAAGTAGGTGGCTAAGTGACCAAGAAAATAAATAATTAGACGACCTCTATGAAGCAATCATGCTGTCATGAGTCCTATGTCCAAGTAAAATTGAATCCTCAAACTCTTGCTTTGAATTCATTGACCCTGGAAGGATGGTTTATTCTACCGTTTATTCTCAATACAAGACAAGCAGCCTGACATAAAATAAGTGGTTTATAAGTTCTGATGATTGGATGGATAAATTAACTAATTATTTAGGAGATGCTCTGGAAGTAAAACACAAGGCAGAGGTTAATGCCAGAGGACTCGTACACCCACATTCTTGGCTTAGGAACCACGGATGCCATGAAGACAAACAGCCGGACTCCACACACCATCAGCCTAACACGGATCTAATGTGGGTTACCACTGTCTTATGTTTATTAACCTCTTTCTAAAATATTTTCTTAACAATGCCTGAAAGTGGAGGTCACTCAATTGTGTAGGAGGATATATTTTCCTAGGAGCTGCTTGTGGGCTCAATCAAATTTTTAAAAAAAGAATAGAATCAACTCAAAAGTAACTCTAGCTTTTGTAAAAGAGGATCACTAAAACAAGGTTTAAACATGGAATTAGGAATACCATGATTTAAAGTTCAGAGGTCTCTTAAGAGGTCAGCTCTTCTTCCCCCAGGGTATAGCAGAATTTGTAAAGTCACCCTTTAGTAAGGTCCTGTGACCTCGTTCGTATGATACACGGTCACTTGTTTCACTCACTGCAGCAGCCCTCATCAAAAGCAAACTCACTTGTTTTCATAAATGTTTGCAAATATCTCAACACAGTTCTTACCACGCTATAGCTGTATCCTCTTGCAATTCTTCTTATGATATGATTTCTTATACTCCTCAACTATCTACATTCTCTCTTCTAGGGCATGATAGCGTGACACCATCCCTTTAAAATGAGGTATATTAAGCAGAACACAATATTACAGACATAATTTTTGGTGGGTAAAGAACATAGTTGAGATGAACTCTTTGGCTCTGAGGAACATCCTTCATTGTGAAGCCCAAAAGAGTTAATGGTTTCTTTCAGCACCATCATCACTGTTGATTCATATTAGGCCTGTGGTTAATGATATCTGCATTTTCTTCCACTTAATTCCATTGTCAATTCAGGTTTTTTCTCATATGATATTAATATAGTTTACTTCTTAAAGCTAAATGCTGGGCTTTAGAAAACCAATCTAGTTGTTTCAGAAGTGTATATACCTGGGAATTAGGAAGGCTGTTACCGTCCTGGCTCT
The DNA here is from genome assembly GCF_057802395.1 of Ceratotherium simum simum. Taxonomy (NCBI): domain Eukaryota; kingdom Metazoa; phylum Chordata; class Mammalia; order Perissodactyla; family Rhinocerotidae; genus Ceratotherium; species Ceratotherium simum. The sequence goes on from NC_141935.1 coordinate 6,012,666, forward strand.
GATCTAGACTTGTTTTTCGACCATAGACTAACTACTTAATGAGCTTTGAAATTTTCAGCTCCTGTTTATGCCTATCTCCAGAGTGAGAGTTTCATACCAATTAATCTCAAAATGGCCCTAGCATACAAAAAATTTTCAAGATGTATTGTCTTTACAGTAGTTGATGCCTATAAACATTAATACTCCATTATGAGAAAACAATAAACTTCTTAACTATAAGGAATAAATAACTGATAAAATATACAAGAAAATATATAGAAAAGAAATATAACATTACCTTTACATGAAGGAACTGGACTCCACCCAAATTTAGTGCACGCAGCGTCTCCTCTTTCACTGTATTCAAAACCCTGATTGCATTTATATTGAAATCGTTCATTTTGTTTATAAATTGTCTTCTGAGATATAGAATATCCATTTAAAACTGATGGTACTTTGCAGGAAATTTCTAAATAGAAGAGATTAAATTCCAAAATGTTTGTTATATATTAAAGGACTATGTCCAAGACATAGTTATATAAAGATCAAAATTTTATTTTCATTAGGTAAATTAAGCAACCAAACAAAAGTTCTATTTTGATTTGAATGCTTAATAAATAATTTCTGTTGTTCTTAACATTCATTTTTGAAGGAAGTTAAAATGCTTATTAAAATTATGTTGCTAATCTTATTTGATTTGAGGATAAATTACTCCTCTTGAAATAAATAGTGGCCAGTAACACTCATCAACTGTCTATATAAAATTGAATATAGATATGGGCAGTTTGTGATAAGTATTTTCACTGAGTGACCTGCAAAAATTACACTTTTCTAGTTATTGATCAAAAAGTAATTATAGACAAAACATTTTGTTGTTAAAGAGATTATTTTAACTCATTGTTATTACACCTCCAAAAAGTAACTGGCCTTCTGCTTTGTGCTTTCACCATCCATCCAAGTTTTCTGTCAAAGAAAATTGGCCATTATCTTTGACGCCATCATATCTCAAACAGTTTTCCTGGGATTAAAGCAACAATAACATATTTCTCAGATCCTATTCTCCCACCTTTCCAATCTGTTTTCCTGTTTGTAACTTAATGACTTATTTTCTTGATACTTCATTGATCCACTTAAAATCCTTCATTGATTCCCAATTCAGTTTGAATACAAGCCAAATTCTTCACACGGTGTATGGAGCACCTCAGAACCTTGTAGCAGCCTATCTTCATCCATCACTGTCTGATCCCCCACCTGTGTCCTACACCAGGGCCCCACTGAAAACAATGAGAACAGGGCAGCTAGATGCTCAATGAAGTCTCACAGCATTTGCACCTTCCTCTCCATGAACTTCCTGTGACTGGTGTGCTTTTCCCCTCCTCAACTTCATCCAAAAATTCTCATTCTTCCTTTAAGACTTATATTACGCAATAGTCATTCCAGCAAGGATTCACTAACCACAGAAATTTAGTTGTAAAAAGTAAACCCCATACTTGAATTTCTAGAGTATACAGTATTTACTACACTGAATATAAACATGTTTATCATGATTGACTCGAAGAACTAGTTTTGTCAGAAACAGTTCTTAAGAAGAATGCTTTTTTCTGCATCTCTTCATAGGATAGATTACACTAAGAAAATATAAAAATTTTGGAGGTTTTAGAAAATGTTAACAAATATGGCAGAAATTTCTGCTAAACAACTGTTGGTAAAACAAAGTATGTTGTTTTAAATGTATTGTCCATAACATTTCTTTACAAAACCCCAAATCGTCAGATTGGTCATGATGCACAAGTCAGCAGTATTACAATGAAAGAAATCTTGACTTACACTTTACTATCGAACCTTTTAAAAGACAATGATTGTTTAGTGGATTCACAGCAATATTTATACTAAACCCACGGTGCAAATACAAAACAGAGCCATTTCCTAGAGATATTATTTAAAAACAGAATGTCATCGTGATGCATCAGTGGAAATAAATAATGAATATTTGGCTTTTCAAATTAAAAAAAAAAAAGCTTATTCTGGAGGCCAATATTAAAACTTTTAGTAAAAATTCTTCGCATCTTATTTTAGCCATAAAAGCCCAGGGCAATTAATTATGGTTATAAGCGTAGACTTTCGTGTCAGATAACCTAGGTTTAAATCTTAACTCAACTATGTATGCCGTGATAATTTTGGACATGTGATTTTACTTCTTTGCACCAGTTTCCTCAGTTATGAAATAGAGGTGAAAACAGTGCAGAAATCATACAGTCATTTTGAAGGTAAAATGAGATGATACATGTGAAGAACTTAGATCAATGACCAGGCAATAGTAAGTACTCAGTAAATGGTAGTGATTATTAGTATTATTCAGATTCTTTAGGACACACAATGTTTTGAAATGCATATTTTCATGAGAAAAACTAAATCATTCAAATAATCAAATGAACAGTGAATGTTTCTTACCCACACATCTCGGTTTTTCTCCACTCCAAATACCATTTGTTGAGCAATGTATTTCTTTAGGTCCGTCAAGCATGAAGCCTGAATTACACTCAAACTGTACCACTTGTCCAAAAGTATATTCCTGGTCCAGTTCCAACGCACTACTGATAACTCGCCCATTCTCTGGTTCTGTCACTGGTAAACACTTAACAACTGAAAAAAATAAATATAACTTTTTCTAATAGAACTTGAAAACTTTATCATGAAAAATATGCATATATACATATATTTTATCTATAAAATCATCAGCAAAATAAGATTGGAGGAAATTACTTACATGTTTTGTTTTAAAGAAGCATTTGATATACCTGTTTGCCAGAGATAAATTCTGCTAAGTAAAAAACAATAGTAAGTTTAACTCTGATTCTTTTCTATGAAAGTGGACAAAGAAAATTATGACTTTGAATGACAGTTTATATTTTTGTAGCAACAAACAACTGTTTCTTGAATAATTGAGAAATATAAAGCTTGGGATCATTAAATACAAAATTCCATTTAAGTCCCACTGTAATATAACACTGTATTCCTACAAGGTGTAAAAGCAAACTTTCTGATTATATTTACTTCAACAGAGAAATAGTCTTTAATTTTCTTTCCTCTTCCACATCAGTGTTCAAAGTAATCTGAGTACTTCTTTTGATTCTACTTAATATTATCCAACATTCCTTACGTTATGGTATTCAAACTTTATTTTATAGTAGGATGACCCAAGAAGCTTGTTAAAATGGAAATTCTATGGCTATCTCCCTGCCCTATCACTGCAGATACTGATTCAGTAAGTCTTTAATAACCAAAAATTTCAGTTTTTAACAAACGATCCAGGTAATTCCAATGTAGATGTCCCCTAGAACATTGATCTCCTTCCTCTCATTTCCATAGACAAAAGATCTTCCATTCTCTTGTTTAGGCAACAGGATTTTTGAGTGATCACATTTCTCCTCTACCTCTCCACCTCTTCCTCTTCCTTGTTTCTTTCTTTCTCTCTATCCCGCCCTCCCTCTTTCCTTGCTTTCCTTTCTGCCTCTCTCTCTTCCTCCCGACACCTCAATCTCTCCCTCTCTGCTTACTCCTTTCACCATGGAATGGGGAAAGACTATTCTGATTGATCTCTTTTATTTCCATGATGACTAGAGATTGAGATTACTAACCCAAAATTTGGAAACAGGATCTACATTTCCTCCTTCTAACGGTTTGCTATATTGGTCAACAGGAAAAGGCAGAGCTCTCTCTTATTTCCTGCAGCTTTTCAGTAAGACCAAGACAACAGGAAACCTCTCTTGTCAGGCAAAAGAGGAGAAGTGTCTAAATCATATTCTCCACTTCAGCTGTTATCAGAGAACCCTACATTTGGGTGGTTATTGGGTGAGGGCCTCTTCATTAATAAAGCTGAAATTCAGATCTTCATTTATATAGTGATACTTGTGTCATTTCTAGTGGTTAGAGTCCAAAAAGAAAGAAAAATGAATTTTAGATTTCCTAATCTCTAATACTTTGAATATTACCTCAGATGAGGTATATTTATATTTGATTATTCACACACAAAATAACATAGCAATAGAAAGATCAGATATCCACTCTGTACTATATCAGAAGACACAAAAATAATTTGAGTATGAAATATTTAATGATAGACTTCAAGGATATTTTAATCTAAGACATTTTTAAAATCTTAGATATTTTAAGTATATTATTCTCATCAATCAATTTTACATCTACCTTCACATAAAGGAATATCATTGGTCCATCCATCTGCATCACATTCACGGTAATTAATCGTACCTAGAAGCTGATACCTGAAAACCAAAAATAACAGAATGGTGAGCTAATGTGTCTATATGCGGTTTTAAGTTCGATACCATTCTGAATGTTCAGAAACTCCATTTCAGAAAAATTAACAACATAGGCATTTTCTTCCTTTTCTTTCTTTCTTGAGAAAGGCCCGCAGGCTCTCAGGTGCATGGACTTGGAATAATCATAATTCTTGGTTCATGACACAAACCCATAATTGTTTCATGACAGTGCATTTATATTTTTTCATTGAGTCAGTTAACTAGTTACACTTAACAATGTAATAAGTTCCATGAGCTACTACCAAAAACAAAAGCCAAAAGTATGACAATAACCAACAGCTAATCTTACGTTACCCCTTCTCCAGTCTTATTCCGTACTCCCACCCTCCACAATTGTGACATTTTGTGGACACTTTGGGGTTTCTACATAATCAAGGATAGGGCTAGCAAAAATTCCTTAGGTGTGGTTCATTTTCAGCACTTCGATCTCCCCACTTCCATCCTAGAGATTCTTTCCAGAGTGTGGTCATGGAGTCAAGTCTGCTTATACAACCCATTCTGTGTGGAATTTATCTAATTATAGTAACTCATCAAGCTTGTCCTTAAAATCTAAAATGTTCCACTTGAATGAAAGTTTCTTGGGGCAGGTGCAAAACGTGCAGTCATTGCCAGAGGCTTTAGATTAAGGCAAAGCACCCTTCTCGATATTACAGTGGACAGCTGGAGGCAAAAAGCTTGTTCTCAAAAAAATAAATAACGGGAAGGCATTTTGATAACCTATAATTTGATAATTATAAAGAGACATAATTTTGAAAAAGCATCTCTCATAAACTTTTAAATAATTCTACATGGACAAATGTTTCCTTCATCTGCAAACAAGGACTGTTCTATCCATTATACAAATAAAACACAACTTTTCTCCTTCAAAAAATACCTTGTCTTTCTTTCTCTTTTTTTTTGTGAGGAAGGTCAGCCCTGAGCTAACATCTGATCCCAATCCTCCTCTTTTTTTTTGCTGAGGAAGATTGGCCCTGAGCTAATATCCATGCCCTTCTTCCCCCACTTTATATGGGACACCGCCACAGCATGGCTTGACAAGTGATGCGTCTGTGTGCACCCGGGATCCGAACCGGCGAACCCCGGGCCTCCAAAGTGGAGCACACGCACTTAACTGCTTGCACCACCGGGCCGGCCCCTACTTTGCCATTCTTTGATGGTTATTGATTTGCTCCTAATTCTCTAAGGGAAGAAAACGTTTCAATAGATTAAATCAGAGCCACAGAACTTAAAGTCAAACATTTACTCTACACTTCTATCATATAAAGGAACAAAATAATTGGTTATTAAAGGTTATCTGGGTCCTCTACTGGTACCCCCTTCCAACAGAGAAAGCAGATTTCCTGGCTAACATTTTCCATCTACACCAGAGACCCATCCATTCCCCCAAAGCTCTTTCGGTAGTTCTGCAAAATTCTACACAAAACCTCCTACGGCCCATATACCTGAGGGGAAGAGGGAAGAGAGAGAGATTGTCCAAATGTTGGTGGCTGCGGAAAAGTAATGGCTCAGGTTTCTGCAACCCTAGCCACACAAAATACCAGAAAAACTTTTTGCAGAGTGCCTCCTTAAAACTACCTACCTGTAGGATAATAAAAGTGGATACCCATATGGATATCCTGATAAGTAGCTAGTATTCAGCTAAGTAGGTATTCAGCAGAGAGAGGATGGATGGGGATAAAGGATCAAAGAAGATAGGTTGATTGTCAGAAACATGGGTGTAGTAAACCCACTTTACCATTAGATTCCACAACTGAGTCAAAAGATTCACATCCCCTCTGATAGGTAACACACTCCCCCAATAAAATTTTAAAATAGTGTAAAATCCTTCTGCTTCCTGACCTAGCATGGGCCAAGGACTTTCATTTCGCTGACAAATGTCTAGACCCGTTGGAGGCCCAAGCTGAGTGGCGGAGACAGTTACTCCAATATAGCGAGTCTATAACAGAGTTTACCCGTAATTTATAAAAGATGCAGGAGGCAAAGATGAGTTAAGCCAAGTCAGAGTCAGAGGCAAGTATGTCCCTAACTTCTTTACCACATTATAAATATTACTTATAACTGAGATTTAGGGAATCTAGTGGAAGAAGTCTATGAATTTGATCCCTTTTGCTAGGTCAAGGGTGAAACATAAAAAGTCCAGACTAGCCTGGATTGAAAGAGATATTTCGGAGGTGAAGAGTGGAGCAAATTGGCAAATTCATGCCCAGATGGCCTTAATCTATTTGCTCACGTGTAATAGGTCAGCAGTAATGACTGACGGTTGGGCTAAAAATGTCTGAAAAATCTCCCTCAAGTCGTGACCAAAGGGAGACTAAATCATAAGAACTAATACTTATTGAGTGTCTACAATATCCCAAGAACTCTTCTAAGGGTTTCAAGTGTGTGTCTTATTTATTTCTCCTGCCAATTCTATGATGGACCCGATATGTTTCTGCTGCTTCTTTTTTTATTTTTTTTTGTGAGGAAGATCAGCCCTGAGCTAACATCTGTTGCCAATCCTCCTCTCCTTGCTGAGGAAGATTGGCCCTGGGCTAACCTCCATGCCCATCTTCCTCTACCTTATATGTGGCATGTCTGCCACAGCGTAGCTCTACCAGCGGTGAGCATGTCCGTGCCTGGGATTTGAACCTGCGAACCCCGGGTCACCGAGGCAGAGCATGCAAACTCAACTGCTACATCACTAGGCTGGCCCCAATATGTTTCTGCTTTTACAAGTGAGGAAGTAGGAGTGAAGAGATATTTTTAAAAATACATACAGTTATTGAGTGGTGGAATTTTGGAACGCAGGCTTACTACAAAGCCTAAACTTTAAAATATTATATTTTATTGCCTCAAATCAATAAATAAATGAGGAGAGAATAATAAGATTCCGTTTGTAATTTCTCGATCCCGTTTATAATTATGTAATATAAAATTGTAATGATACTGGCTTTCCCACGTATGAAACTTTCTTCAAAATAATTTTTTGACCTGGCTGGGAATAACAGGGAAGAAAGAACACTGGGGGAGTAACATGAAAACCCAGTGAGTGGTTAGAAAACACAGAGTCATCAATTATGAACATAGTAGCATTTTTGGTCCATGTGATAAGAATAATTTGCAGACCGTGGAACCTTAAAGAATGGTAGTTATTATTTCAGTGTAAAAGTCTTTTTTCTCCAAAATTTTATAAGATTTTATCAAAATAGGTACCATGTAATCTAATTTTGTTATCATTCCCACGGTCCCTGACACATTGAATTCCCATAATACTATGCACATAGAGTGTAGTGAGGACTTGTTAGAGCGAACACTTATTTACCTGCATACTATTTTCCCATCATTCTATAAATACACTCTACCAAAGTAATTATAAATCATTTTAATTTTTCAGTGTTGAGGAGATAATATGGTATCTAAATATAATCATTTCCATTAAAGTTTAATTTTTCAGGTTAATTGTGTGCTACTTATAAAAATGCTCATAGAAAAATATACTAACCTTAAAAAATATAAATTAATACAGTTCCTATTTACTATATCAATTACAAATGATCTCAATTATAAACCTCTTTTTATATTGAGGACTTACCCCTCATCACATGTATAAACAACCTTTGCTCCATATGCAAACTCATCTCCTACCGCAAGATGGAAAGAACCAAATGGAGTATCCCCAGGATGTCCACAGGGCTTTTCTAAAATTAAAAAAAAAAGGGTGTAATAGCAGTATGTAACAAAGAGAAACACATCTTATGTAGGAGCTCAGGGACAAAGATATTTGATATTATATTAGAGGACAGAATTGAAGATATGGACAAGTGAAAAATGGCAAAGTTATTTTATAATTGAACTTACCTGTATGCTTGTTTTTTGAATTTTGGAAGATTAAAACCCCTTTTTAAGAATAATGATGGTGTATTGTTTTGTATTTAAATGACAATAATGATATAATTCAGTCAGTATTGCTACAATATCAAACATTCAGTATTTTCACAACTAAAGTTTTCGTAAATTTCACAAATGTATGAATTACTTACTCCGACATATCCTTGATGGATAAAGAGCCACCCATTCTCCCTTCCTGCATTCCATTATAATAGTTCCAAGAGTTCTATATCCAGGGCGGCATTTATATGTAGCTTGCGTGCCCTCCGTATATGTTAGTTCAGTCCAGGAACCTGATAGAATTTCTGTTTGTTTTCTTGGAGGAGGTTCGTTACAATCTACAAACAATAAAAGTAAGTGCTTAAAGTAACCATTTAAATATATCCTATGTTTAGGTTATTTTTGCTTTAAAAAATACTTATGTGGTTACAAGTCCAACCAAATGTATGTCTTAACATAAATAAAATATGCATTTTAACTTACATAAATTGAATCTACATAAATTTGTAAGAATAATTTTCCAGAGAAATAGTTATACTTTACTGGATTATTCTTAACTCCTACACTGTGTTCTACTATTTATTCATTTAATTTGGAAAATGTTTATTGAGCACTATTCTAAGTTCTGAAGAAAAAGCCAATGTATAAAAGAGACATAGAATGGACTGAAATTTCCTATAGTCTCGTGGAAAAAGTCCCAACAATAAAAGGGGCCTGCTTCAGATACACAACTGGTGTCCTCATCAAGACATTTGCCATATGTAGAAGTCACTCAGGGTGAGATTGAAGAGCAGAGGTCAAAACATCAGGGAAGCAAGATCGATCTATCATAGTCTTTTGGGATGGAGGAAGAAGAGACCAATCAAGTTTTTGATAAAAACTCAAGAAGGTCTCTACCTTGAGACTTTTGAATACAGAACTGGAGTGACTCAAAGTAAAAGTGTATCTCAAGCCCATCTGAGTGCAATGCCTGATTGAATCAAGAGAGAGCAGCACTCTTGTCAGTGGGGGTAAATAATATAAACTTTATCATTACATTTATTTCATATAAAATGTATGGCTTTGGATAAAAATTAAAAGAGACACAAGGCAGCAGAAAAACATATAACCAAAAATGTAGCAAAAGTAAATGGCTAGTAGAAGCAAATGCTCAGATCCAGATGTTGGAATTAGCATCAAGGCCTTTAAAATAGCTATTTTAAATATGTTAAAGGAACTATAGGAAAACGATAGATAAAATGAGTAAAAAGATATTCAAAAGAAAATTGATGTTGTAAAAAATCATACATTATACTAAAATTACAAAATAAAATTACAAAATAAATATCAGAAAAAAGGATGCATTGGATAGTCTGAAGAGTCAAATAGATACAGCAGAATACAATCTTAGTAAACTTGAAGAAGATTGATGTAGAAGTACCCAAACTGAAGTATAGAAAGACAAAAGTGTAGACAACAACAACAACAAACAAAACAGAGAATAAGAAATGTGTGAAGCAGAGTCAAGTGATGTAGCAGATATCTAATTGGAGTTCCAAAAGTAGAGGAGAGAATGGACAGAAGAAATATTTGAAGAAATAACAGCTCAATGGTTTCCAAAATTGGTGAAAGATGTCAACTCTAAGATTTGAAAGTTCAGCAAACTCCTAAAAGGGTAGATACAAAGAAAAACTATACTGAGGATTTGCTGAAAACTAAAGATAAAAGCAAAATCTTAAAAGCAGACAGAGAAAAGAAAACACATTTCTTTCAGGAGAACAGTAAAAATAACAGTTATGTCTGTAACAGTAACTACCAAAGCCTGAAAATAGAGTCTTGACATTTCTAAAGTGCTGAAAATAAATGGCAGCAGAGAACTCTATGTCCAGTGAAAACATACTTTAAAATGAGGAATAAATACACATTCTTGAACAAACAAAGCAGAGAGAATTCAACAATAGCAGACTCATACCACAAAAAAAAAACCCAAAAAAAACCACTAAAATTCGCTTGGCTGGAGGAAAATGATTCCCGATACATAAGCAAAAGTCTAAGAATGAATGAGCAGAACTGAAGAAAATAACTAGATGGGTTAATAAAAAGATTATTGAAAAATGATAAATAATATGCTATGTATATTTTACCAAAATAAAAAAAGACTATTGACTGTTTAAATCAATAACAATGCTTTGGGGCCGGCTCCGTGGCTTAGCGGTTAAGTGCGCGCGCTCTGATGCTGGCGGCCCGGGTTCAGATCCCGGGAGCGCCCTGAGGCACCACTTCTCCGTCCAACGTGAGGCCGAGTCCCACGTACAGCAACTAGAAGGATGTGAACCTATGACATACAGCTATCTACTGGGGCTTTGGGGGGAAAAAAACTGAATAAATAAAATCTTTAAAAAAAAAAAATAACAATGCTTTGTAGTCCTTCTAACAAATTCAGGAGTAAAATACAAATCAATAATCACAAGAATATCAAAAGATGGCAAATGAAATGAAACTGTTTTAATGTTTTTGCATAGTTTAGAATATTGTGAAAGTATTAATTTAGGGTGGACCATAATAATTTAAGTACGCTTGCTGTAATTGGCAGGGTAATCACTAAAACAATGATATTAAGAGATCTATAAAATAACTAACAGAAACGATACAGAGAGATAGTAAAGAATATTTGATTAATACAAAAAAAGGCAGGAAAGGAGGAATGGAAGACAAAAGAAAGAGAGGACACAAAAAATAAATAGCAATATGTTAGACTTGAACTTAACTGTATCAGTAATTACATTAAATGTAAGTGGATTCACCACTCCAATTAAAATACAAAGATTGTTGGAGGGAAGAAAAACAGAAAATAAAGCTCAAGTATATGCTGATTACTTTTAATAAAATGGGACAGATAAGTTGAAAGTAAATGATGAAAACTGATACACCATGAAAATATTAACCAAAAAAAGATGGTGTTAATACATTAATATCAGGCAAATAATAATTGAAGGTAGACAGTATTAACAGATAAAAGAGGGTCATTTCATACAAAGAAAAGGGCTACTTTAACAGAAAGATGTAATAATCCTAAATGTGTATGAGCAGTGATTGGTGGTGCTGGCTCTTACTGACCCACAGGAGGTCATTATACATATCTCTTCCCAGTACAGTTATTCAGCAATGTCATGCTGGTAACTTGAAATGGACCATATTGTGCCTATTTACACCATGGATATCAGCAAACTCTACAAATCAAGGCTTTTTTCTTTCATTTTTTTTTTTTTTATGAATAGTTTGTTGTTACACATTTGCCAGCACGCCACTATGCATAAACTTATTCATATACCTTCAAGATATAACAGAAGTAAAAGGAGAAGTAAACAAATCCACCATCATAGGTTGAGATTTAAACACACTTTTCCCAACATCCAATAGGCAAGAAAATGGAAAAATAAGGTTATAGAAGATGTAAACAACAATATTAACCAAATTGGCTTCTTTGTATTTATAGAACACAAACTTCAACAACTGCAAGATACATATTCATTATGAGTACACATGAAATATTCACAACAGACCATAAGGAAATCTCAACAAATTTCAAAAGATTGAAATCACTCTAAGTATACTCCCTGACCGCTAGACATTGCTAACAGAAAATAACCGGGATATTCTCAAAAGTTTTTAAGTTTAGCAACATTTCTAAATAACTCATGTGTTAAAGAAGAAATCATAGTACAAATTAGAAAATAATTTGAACTGCCACTAACAGAAATATGATACACATCAAAATTTGTGGGATGATACTAAAGCGGTGATTAGAAGGACAATTATAGCTTTATTGCATTAGAAATAAAGAACAGGGGCCGGCCCAGTGGCGTAGCAGTTAAGTTTACGCATTCCGCTTTGGTGGCCCGGGTTTTGCCAGTTTGGATCCTGAGCATGGATCTACTCACCACTCATCAAGCCATGCTGAGATGGTGTCCCACATAGAAGAACTAGAAGGACCTACAACTAGGATATAAACTATGTACTGGGGCTTTGGGGAGAAAAAAGAAAAAGAGGAAGACTGGCAACACGTGTTCGCTTAGGGCCAATCTTCCTCAAAAGAAAAAAAGAAGGAAAGAAAGAAAGAAAGAACAGTTGAGAATCAGTTATCCAAACTTCTAACTCAAGAAGCTCGAAAAAATTAAATTAAACCTAAGGAGAGTAGAAAGCAGCAAATGATTAATGATGAGACCACACATCACTCTCTCGATTCTAAGTGACAATTAAAGCATTTAAGCTGAAGATCCCTAAGCTTGCAGTTGCTCTGTATGAGTATGACCTGTATTTGCATCAATTCTCATCCTTTCTCATGGGGTGGTTGAGACATCAGAAGCAGTGTCTGAGGGTCTGAAATCGTTATCAAGTTCTTGTACTTTCTGATGTACTCCCTCTTCTGTATCACTTCTTGAAGCTAAGTAACCTTGGCACTGGCTAGGTCAACTGTATTATGTGGATTGGATGGACAATCTCAAATTGAAATCCACTCTGGCAGTCTTGCAATTATAAACCACTGGAGATGAAACGGAATAAAGTTGAATCCTTACTTTATTTCCAAACACACACAGACACGTGCACACAAATTCCAGGTAAATTACAGAGTTAGGCTTAAAAAATTGAAAAAAACACACGTATCTACTTCTTTCTCTTATAATTTCTTTAATCGCCTGCTATATCAGATGCTATGTCATTTTTGTAACCCTCTATTATTTATTTGTGCCATCTATCTAAAATCATATTTATTAATCTTTTCAGAAAACTATGAGTAAATAATAAAAACATAAAGTTTAGTGAATAAATTGTAAAAAGAGTATACACACATTAAAATACTTTAACATTAAAAATTCTATTTATGAAAATATAATCCATGCAAAATTTAAAGGAAAATTAACTGCAAAATTATTTTCGACACAAAAGCACTTCTTGCAATAACAAAAGCACTAACACTACCAAAGGAAAAATATCAGAGTATGACAGATCATTTTCTTAAGAATGGCCAATAACATAGCCATTATTAAAAATCAAAGACAAGAAAATTAAATATAAATGACTTTTTTGGTGAATTTCAATGACAAAAATGTAAAGGAAATGACAGTCAATTTTGTAGGAAATGAAGTGATATAAATATTATTAAATAAAATTAGAATTACAAATGACTATAATATTAATAGAAAACAATTTGGTGATATAGATAAAGATCTTAAAAGTGCTCATATAAATTAACAAATAATTTCAATCTAAAAGAAGTATCCTAAAGCAATAATCAAAGATTTGGTGAGCTATTTAGGTATAGGACGCTTATTACAACATTTTTTATAGTAGATAAAATGAGAAACAATTAGAATGCTAAAAAAATATGGATATTGTTAAATTGTGATACAGTCACCTGAGGAAATATTATCTGGCTTTTAAAAATTGTGTTTTGTGGAATAGTTAATAATGTGGGTAAATATTATAACATAAGAGTAAGGGGGGAAGGTAGCACAGACTTTCCGTTTCTAATGAAGTTATGTTAGATCAGGGATCAGAAGGATTAGGTTTACAGCTGACTTTCAGTAGCAATAACAGAAACCAGAAGATGTTAGTCAATCACTTCAATTTGTGTAAGGCAATAACTATCTACCTGGAATTCTATACAAAAAAATAATTCTTCAAGAATGAAAATTTTGATTAACAAAATTTGAGAGAATTTGCCATTACAGATTCACGTTAATGGAAAATAAAAGACGTACTTCAAAAAAAGGAAAATGATCCCAGATACAAGGTTTGCGATGAAAGAAATGAAGATCAAAGAAAACAATACCTATACAATAAATCTAAATGATGGCTGACTACAAAACAGTAAAAATATAGTCTTATGTAGTTTTAAATACATACATATACACACACATATACATACACATGAAGCAAATGACAACAGTGTGTTAACTGAGAGAAGGAAAAATAAAACTCAAGTTTTATAACTTTAAGACTCACAATGTCTAGAAGAATAGAAAGGAATTAACTAGCTGTGATGGCTTTTTTTTTTCATGAGGAAGACTGGCCCTGAGCTAACATCTGTGCCAATCTTCCTCTATTTTTGTATGTGGGACGCTGCCACAGCATGGCTGATGAGCGACATAGGTCTGTTCCTGGGATCCAAACCTGTGAACCCGGGCTGCTGAAGCAGACACTGCCCGAGTTAACCACTACCCCACCAGGCTGGCCCCTGTGAGGGCTTTTATGATGAATCAACTTGTCTAGGCAACAGTCCCATTATTTAATCAAACATTAATCTAGGTAGTCTTGGGAAGGTATGGTGCCAGATGTAATCCTAATCAATTAATTTTAAACAAGGTGATTATTCTGGATAATCTGTGTGAGCCTGATTAAATCACTTGAATGGTTTTAAAAGCAGGGCTGACGCTGCTCCTCTGTGGACAGCAGCTACCTTGCCTGTGAGTTCCAGCCTATGTTCTTTCTTTTCTGACTTCCGGCTCTATGGAGTTTGAACTTTTACCCAGTGCCCACAATTGCATTAGGCAATTTCTTGTCTCATAACAGATCTCTCTTTAGATAGGTAGGTAGGTAGGTAGGTAGGTAGGTAGATGGATAAACTTCTACTGATAATATTTCTCTGATTGAACCCTTACTGGTAAACTAGCATTGAACTTTGATAAGTGAAGAAAGCATGTTTTAATTTCTAGGTTAACTGCCAAAATTATAGAAGTAGAATTGAGATGAAAATTTCCAGCCTAGGTGACAGGAAAAGAGTAAATAATAAAAATCAACCAAACCAAAAGATGGCAAGATCAGAGAGAGGAAGAAAGACAAAAAAGGGGATCGAGTTGAGTGTTAGATTTTAACTTAAACATATCAGTAATTTTATTACACAGAAATGGATTAAATGCTCCAGTTCAAAGTCAATGGTTTTTTGACAGGATAATAAAATTCTGGCAAAACTGATGAAGCTGTGAGAGAGAAGGCACAAATAACCATGATCAGGAATGAAGAAGGGATACCACTAGAAATCTTGCAAACAACAAAAAGATTTTAACCAAATACTTTAAAAAGCAATTTGCCAATACATTTGAAAATATTGATAAAACTGACAAATTCCTACGAAAAAAACACGACAACAAAACCAACTCGAGATTTTTTTAAACCTCAAGGGTCCTATTACCAAAATAAACAAAGAAAACTCCGGCCTCACTTTCTAGAATAAGTTGGCTTCACCAGCTACTTTTACAAAACATACAAGGAGAAATAACTTTGTTTTTAAAACTTGACAAGGCTGTTTAAAAAAAAAAAGATAATGGATAGAGGACTTGAACAGGTATTTCACCAAAGAGAAAATCTAAGTGATCAATAAACTTATGAAAAATTACTCAAACTGAGAATGTAAATTAAAACCATAATATACCATGAATAAAATAACACGACATTGGCAAAATAAAAAAATCTAAAAATCCCACAACTTGGAAAGAATGTGTCACATCAGGAACTGTTGGAGGGAAGGAAAGCTGAAACCACCACAACAGAGAAGAGTCTAGCAACTCATAGTGAAGTTGAAGACATGTATTGTTCAGCACTCAGCAAGTTTCTTCCTAGGAATATATCCTGGAGAATTTCATGTATGGGAATACTGATAGCTATATGATTTTGTAATAGTCAAAAATGGAAATATCTGTAATGTTCATCAACAGTTGAACAGATAAAAACACATGGTATATCCATGCAATGCAATAATACACCAATGCCACATAATGACATGAAAAGAAAAAATACTGATCACATGAATAAAAAGGCACAAAGGTACATTACAGGATATTTCATCTATATGAATTCTATATAAATATGTCTATTTATATCTACCTATATCAATATATAATATAGTATATAATTTATGTAATATAATATTACAGTATTATTTCATCTATATAAAATTCAAGAACAGACATATATATTAGGGATGTGTACATAGGCTGTGAGTAAAAATGTAATTACTATAAATAGTAGTAATTACTATTAGAGTAAAAATGTAATTACTATAAATAGTAAGGTAACGTTTTCTTCTAGAAGAAAGATAGGAGTATTAATCTAGAAGAAACCGGGGGAATTTTCTGGGAGGCTGGGAACATTCTGCTTCTTGACCTGGGTGATTATAATGATTCGTAATAGAGTACATTCATATTTACTCACTCATATCTCACAATAAAGATATTAAAGTAATATAATCTACATATACAGTATGATTTTTATTTTTCAAAAAATTGACTACATGACATGAAGAGGAGAACACAGGAAATTAATAACAAAAAATCATGCCTCTGATTATAATTGCTAATATTTTTAATATTGCCTGCTGTTTAATTTAATATAACTACTCTTGATGTTAGAATGATTACATTAGTAAACCCCCAATACATTACTTTTAAAAAAGCAAATTCAGGTAGTTAGCACCATACATATTTACTGATATTATTTTCATTGCTAAACTCTTTTCTTAGTTGGTTTTATAATGATTGTTTAAGAATTCTGTTCTAGAATTTCTTTTCAAAAGGCAAGGGGAAAAAAATAATCAGCTGAGCCGAATCCCATGAGAGTACATAGCCATTATGAAAACGTTTTACAACATTTCATGGACCAGGAAGCTCCACGTGAAACTATATTTCTACGTAAGAAATAAGACTTGCGTGGGCTTTCATATGCTCTAGTTTTCTTTTGGAGTTTTTGCAAATTTTTAGCACATTTACGTCAAGGAACTTTGTAATAAATGATTCCACACTGCAGTCTTGATTTTTATAATTTAAGTAAACTTACTTTTAGGCCACTAGAGGGTGCGCATGCCCTATCAAAAAGCAACACATACCGCTCGTCCCACTCTTACCCCGCCCTCTGAAAAAAGCCCATATTTTGTTTTGTTTTGTTTTAATTTAATGTTCATGCTTTTACAGGTTTTTCTCTTTAATTACGGAGTAATATGTGTGTTTTTCACTTTCGAATTTCAGATCCTCCTCATGGCGTTCAGGTTATTGGAAAAATAAATTGGTTAAATTTCAAATGTAGATGCAACATTGTGAGTAGAGAACTATTTTCCACTAATATATTAACATTTTGATAAACTTAGTTCCTATCCTGTCATCACGCTAGTGCAAGGAAAGAGAAATAAAATTTTTCTTATGAATTAGTTTAATCGATTCAAATTCTTGTTATTAAAGTAATTAACCTACCAAAAGAATAATCCATCCAGAACACATTCAAAGTAATCCATCCACAAAAAAATTCAGACCGTTGGCTAGCCAGAGGCAAATGATTTTTCTTTCGGTTATTGTTATATTTCCAGATAATACGTTTATACCTCTAATTCTTGATTTTTCAAATTTAGGTAATTGCTTTTAACAACCAGACAAGGGTATGTCTCTTTTCACATAATCTTTCTATCAGCTTCTCACAATATTTATTCTGCGTATATCTGTTTACTATATATCCAGTTCTCATACTGATTACCCTTTTCACTGCATATAATACTTAGAACTCTGTGCTCTTCCCATGAACTTTAAATAGCATCTTTTGACTGTGTAATAAAAAGATATCACCCCTATTCCATTTTTCCGTCTTTACACTGCCATCTCCAAAACTTTAGTTCTGATTATCATCATCTGTCACCTTGACCTTGAAACAACCTGCTGACTAGTCTCCAAGTCTCTACTCTTCCATTCTCCACGGAGCTACAAGTGATTTTTGCAAAGCTGGTCATGTCACTCCTGTGATTAAAAGCCTTCTATGACTTTTCCTTTCACTTGTAAGACATTCAAAACCCCTTACCTCAGCCGTGGACCCCTTGTCTGGTTCTTGTCATTCTCTGATCTCATCTTGCCACCTTTACCATTTACTCACTGTGCCAAAGCCACCGTGGCTGGTTTGTTTATATTTTGTGGAGCATCTCAAATGTATTTTTTTTCCTTAGATCTTTTGCACACGGTCTTTTGCACATGTTGTTTTCCCTTCCTCAAGCACGTTTCCCACAGACTTTTTTTCTTGGTGAGGAAGATTGGCCCTGAGCTAACTGTTTGCCAGTCTTTCTCTTTTTGCTTGAGGAAGATTGTTGCTGAGCTAACATCTGTGCCAATCTTTCTCTGTTTTTTGTATGTGGGTTGCCATCACAGCATGGCTTGATGAGCAGTGTGTAGGTCTGCACCTGGGATCTGAACCCACAAACACAGGCTTCCTTGTGGGGCCACCTGCACAAACTTAACCACTACACCACAGGGCTGGCCCTTCACACAGAATTTTGATGGTTGGCTTTGTCTCATCTTTCAGGCTCTATTCAAATATTATTTCCTCAAAGTGATCCACTTACCTCTAGTCTTCAAGCCCAGCCCGGCTCAAGTCTCCAAACCTCACTACGCCATCTCTGTTATTTTTCCTCAGCCTCTACTTTACCACCTTCGCAACGCAGGTCGCAATTTGTAATTATTTGCATGTTTACTAGGATTTCATCTATCCTCCCATCAAAATATAAGCTCCCTGAAAATAAGGACCATCTGTGTCCTGTTTTCCATAACAGAGAGATTTTCATTAATATCCAGATCCTCTAACTTCAAATATACCTCTTGTCTACTCTTGTTCTAAACTTCAACGTATTGAGTATTATCAACTCATGTCATAACAAAATAAAGAAATGATTCACTCTATTGTCTTGCAACAATAATTAAGCATATCTCACAACATGACTTCCATTTGCCTAAACTGACAGATAACTAACTGTTCAAGCTAAGCTAAGCCACATCTTCAAAGATTTCTAATTAGAAGAAAAGAATTATTTTAGCCCAAGTAATCAAAAAATTGGCGTGTATGTACAAGAACCACATTTGCTCGAATTAGATTGGCAGTTCTTGAAGAAATAGAGCAGGGGGCTTATTAAATAGGTAGCACAAAAATATTTTCAAAAGCACAGAAACATTTCTTAAGGTACAATGTATCTTAAAACTTTTTTTTGAATAGCCATTTCATTTCTCAAGTTCTAAGTTAATGAGTCAACTAAATTTTCTCATGTCTAAGTATTTATTTGGATTTAAATAATGAATATTGGGCCGGCTCTGTGGCTTGGCGGTTAAGTGCGCGCGCTCTGATGCTGGCGACCCGGGTTCGGATCCCGGGAGCGCCCCGAGGCACCACTTCTCCCTCCAACACGAGGCCGGGTCCCACGTACAGCAACTAGAAGGATGTGAACCTATGACATACAACTGTCTACTGGGGCTTTGGGGGGAAAAAACTGAATAAATAAAATCTTTAAAAAAAAAAAATAATAAATAATGAATATTTTATCTTATGTGTTTGCATAGTCATTTAAATGCCAATTAATTTTTTTTTTTTGTAAAACGCTACTCACTTGGTCTGATTTGCCAATTTAAAATTATTCAGTCCATAAATAAGGAGTATGAATGCATTTGGCTATTGGACAGGAATAGGATTCATTTTGCTTTAATTTGAGGGACATAGTTATAAAATTTTGGTCAAAGTTAGAAACAAATATACTTTACATTTTAATAATCATCATTTACCTAATTTTTTCACTTTCAAAATTTAAGGTAGTTGTATTGCATTACAGACAGCGAGCTAATTACTTGTTTTCAATGTCAGTGTATTTACAAACTGGTCTTTGAAAAATCTTCTTAATCACATGAAATAAATCATGATAAAATTAAATATTTGAGAAAACCATAATCAAATTTGTACTGTATTGCTTTGGTAGACTAAAGTTCATCTCTGTTCAATTACTCTAGCTTTCTAAAATTATTTTGGGAAAAAAAGAACAGAAGACATTACTTTTTAAATTGCCTAATTCTTTTTTTTTTTTTTTAAAGATTTTATTTATTCATTTTTTTCCCCCCAAAGCCCCAGTAGATAGTTGTATGTCATAGGTTCACATCCTTCTAGTTGCAGTACGTGGGACTCGGCCTCGGGTTGAACGGAGAAGTGGTGCCTTGGGGCGTGCCCGGGATCCGAACCCGGGTCGCCAGCATCAGAGTGCGCGCACTTAACCACTAAGCCACGGAGCCGGCCCCAAATTGCCTAATTCTAAACTTAGTAGATATGAGAATATATTATAAAGCAAAACTAAAAGTCAATTTAGAAAAAAATAAAGCAAAGGGACAAAAGGGAAATAGCAAAAATAACTATTTTATGTTAAATTTATTTCTCATCTTCTCATTGGTATATATTCATATTACTTATATTTGTATATATATGATATGGTCCAATTAGCTTTTAAAAATAAGACATATTCAGATTATTTTACAAATAACATAAGAATACTTAAAGATAATTTAGTAAGTATTGTATAAATAACTGTGTAAAGAAAATATCAGTTGTAATGAAGTTTTTTTTTAAATAAAACTCTAGAAAAAGCAGATAGAGATTGTTTCATTTAATAATCATTTGAAGAAATAAAATTATATCTTTAAAATTTAAAAAGATGGTTATACAACTTATTTTTAAAATTTTAACAGTAAAAAAAGAGCATAAAGATAATTCCAGGATCATAAAAAGCAAACGGGAGAATGGATGGTAGCTGTAAGAAACCAGGGAGAGTAACAAGTACATCATAATTAGGACTGAAACAAGTTACTGTCAGGATACAGGTTGAAAATTCCACTGAAATCAAGTTTCTTGAACTGTGTAGTATTTGAATAGCTAACAGCTAATGCCAATTATTGCTCAACTCAAAATGTTAATTTTAAATTTTAAATTTTAAATTTTAAAATAAATTGTTAGTATTTAGAGAATAAGTTGTCATAAGGCCTAACTGGTGACTGTAGAAAGGAGCTCAGTCACAGGGTGCCACTCAAATGAGGACCCTGAAAATTCTGTTGCAGGAATAATTTAGCATCTGAATACTTATCATGCCAATCTTGGGGATAAGTTTTAAAAGAGAAAGGGAAGAAAAAACACACACTATACCCAATTTTACTTGTACTTGTGGTAGTTCAGTTGATGGAAGGATTAGAAATACCAGAGATGATTTCAGTCCTCCAGTTTTACAAAATTATTGTTGTTAGTCCTTTGTATACACACGCAATGTCGCCTCAGTCTTGAGTGTCCTCCTTGTCATCATCATCTGGTGAACTCCTATTCAACCATCAAAACCCACTCAAGATGCCATCGCAATCCTGACATATTTATCTCTCTTCATTGCAGCTCTTAAAAACTAGCTCCTCAACCCTATCCCACTCCATCTTCTCATTCCAATGTGGGTTTCCTGCCTTCCCTAAATGATCCTATAGTCTCTTTTGTTAATCTCCATCACAATACATTATGTGATAAAATATGTGTTAATAAAACACAATAATCATTCCTTTCATTTTCCCCACTAAGTGACCTCCTTTTGGGAAGTGCTAGTATAGTGTCTGGTACTTAGCAGTCACTCAAAACATGATAATTGAATGAACAAGTGAATGAATGAAAGAATGAATGAATGAATATGAAACTATTTCAAAGCCTTTCCGTTACTTCTGTAGATCATGGGCAACCTGTGGAAAGGGCACAGTAGATGGTAGCAAATGTAAAGGATAAGAGAAAACAAGGGAACAAATGTTTAGTGCACTTAAAGCTCTGCTGCATGAACCCAAGAAACTCTAACATCTGTAATTCCATTGCATATCTTGTCCACACGTCCTAAGTTTGAATCTATATTATACTTTTTGAAGTCAGAAATCCTTTTAATTTAGCTCAGAAAAACTTTTGGGAACCTTTGAAGGAACATTTCTATAATACTTTTCTATTTATTACATTTCTGGTTAACAAGGTTTCTGAGAAACTTGGCTCTTTCAGTTAAAATGTCAAAACAAACAAAAGTGTTCTGTCAGGGCCGGCCCCGTGGCTTGGCGGTTAAGTGCGCGTGCTCTGCTGCTGGCGGCCCGGGTTCGGATCTGGGCGCGCACCGACGCGCCGCTTCTCTGGCCATGCTGAGGCCGCGTCCCACATGCAGCAACTAGAAGGACGTGCAACTATGACATACAACTATCTGCTGGGGCTTTGGGGGAAAAAAAAAGGAGGAAGATAGGCAATAGATGTTAGCTCAGAGCCGGTCTTCCTCAGCAAAAAGAGGAGGATTAGCATGGATGTTAGCTCAGGGCTGATCTTCCTCAAAAAAAAATAATAATAAAATAAAAAAAATAAAAGTGTTCTGTCAAATCTTTTTCCCCCTTTCCTTTTATTATTTTTGTGATTTTTTTCCTGTCCCATTACTTTGCTTTCTCTGAGCCATTTTTATAATGTTTCGTTATAGTGTTAAACTAAAATGTAACACTTTCTTTTTCAGTTTCATCATGTCCTTTTTATGCACTGTGTTCTGGGGCTGGTTAAAGTTGTTAAGAAATGGGTAAAATGCTTATTAGTTAAGTGAGCACAGGACAGATTGGTTGGCAGAATCTCACAGGCCGGGCAGGTGGGGGATGTTGTGTGGGGTAAGGAGGACGAGGCATAGCTGGAAAGAAGAAAAAGTGGCAAGGCTGTAGAATAATCAGGAATTGAGCAAATAAAAATGGGGCAACTTAGACTTTGGCTCAAGCCCTCAAAATCAAAGGCCAAAAATGAAGAATCTTTGCTAACTTGTGCTTCAACTTATCTTTGGGAACTTACCCCTAGCTAAGAATAATTTTAGGAATACTTAAATAATTCCATTCTAGTTTAACATTATATGCAGGCAAAAGAGTAGCATACACATTCCCGGGCTATGCCTGCACTTAGAATAAGCAAGGCTGGCTGTGGCACACCTCTCCCTCCCTTAACATTCCTACGCGCATTTTCTCTACCCCTTCCCACGGCGCTTGCCGCAGCATTTCATCTGTCAGATCTAACCTACCTGGGAATAATTCCTCACCCAGAATTGCTGGGTCCTGTTCTTACCCTCCTCATCATCCAATTCTACCTTTCCCCACCAAAATTGTTGCAGAAAGGTGAGCAACTTACAACAATTCACAGTAAATTGTGGTGAATCATACTAAATTTAACTATCCCAAAGTATTTATTCAGAGTATTTTTCATTCCACATAAACTTTGGATTGGTTGAACTTAAGGTAATATCAATGTGTAGGACGTGTTAGAAGGAGAGAAGATATTGAAAACCATTGGGCCATTGCACAATTTTAATTAAACCTTATAGGTAAATACCCACACTAATATCTCTGAAAATGTGGGGTTTTGAGGGGGGAGGGGGGATTCTTATTTATCATACTGGAATTGAAACATAGAATTTAGGATTATAAACCACTATCACAAGTTTTATGGATTATAGCTATACATAATATTCACATATATCCTTATAAAAGAGTAATTTTTATTAATTTATAATTAATTCTTATGATATCCATAATATCAATTCTTTTTTTCCATATTAGGATTAATTTAAATTTGAAGCCATCTTGTACTTGAAACAATATAATATATAAAAAAAATAAGTTCTCCTCTTCTGATGGAATAGAATCTCTCTCTCTTTGATCTGTAATGTATTTCATGTCCTGAAAGAACTTTTTTTCCCTTTAAACCTCCAGAATTAAAAAACATCTCTCTCCAAACACCACAGCCAGTGTGTACTTGGACATGTTTCATTAGAGTTTTAATTTACTCACTTGAATCAGCCCAGTATTTCTGGGCTATGGCTAATTGCAAAGAGTATACACTTTTTAGACGCTAAATCTAAAAGGTCTACTTGAAAAGTTTGGTTGTCATATATTCCAGAAAGCAGAAACTATGTGGTATGATTGAGGAACTGTTTTCTAAACTTTGTCCTGTGAACCTGACCAGATTCTTAGTAGTCTGTGGCGACTCCCCCAGCCATGATTTTTTACCACAAGAAAGCAACTAATGTTCCTGTACCACTAGGAACGTGAGTGCAGACAACCTATTGCATGAAAAAGGTAGTACTTGGTCTTCAATATATAAAAAAAGGAAAAAAAAAAATAGAAAGTTGGGTTTTCAAATTCTTCCCGTTGGCTATTATTCCTCTTTAGCAGTGAATAATATTTTTGGTGGGATGTTCGCTCTTAACAGGGCAGAGGCTATTTACGAAAATGCTAAAATGTTTTGTCTAGTTGAAGAAGGCAGATTGTGATAGTGTTCAAAACTGTCTTTTCTCAATTTCTCCATTTAGCATTCAGTATTCAGTTTGGTATCTCTCAATATCTCAATTTAGTATTCCATATTTATTTCTACATATGAAATAAAAACAGAGGCAAATGTTGAAGTATATGTGGATATTTTTAACGATCAAGGCTGCTCTGTTGAGTAAAATATCCGTTAGGTATGGTAACTGATGCAGTTGATTGACATTTCGAACTAATTTAGTTTCAGAACTATTTGGCAAACAAGGAATAAAATAGCAGTTCTATATCCACTGAAAATTCATGTAATTTTTCTCGACTAGCTTGTGAATTAGATGTGTTTTTGTGAAAATCATGAGGCTAACCTAAGTGTTGCTTTAAATACTAAAGTTGTACTTTATCTGTTAGGAAACATCCAGATTTATAGTCATTTTCACTATAATATGTACAGTGCTAATGCTCAGCTCACTAATAGAAACTGATATCTCATTTAAACATACATTGTTGAAATATAAAATACAAGTGAAATAAGTCAGCAGGAATCAATTACATAAGCGAGGGGTTTAAATCACTATTGTTTAATTTTTATCATTTATACTTTGTAGCACCCGATTTTAATAATGTTTCAAATTACACTTTTTAATCACTTCAACAGTTTAATTAAACTTGGCATCAATACTTAAGTTTTAAACATGAGCTAGAAATAAAACAAATCTTCCTTGCATGACAAATGCCTACATAAAACCTCAGCAAACAATATGTAAACAGTGAAACGCTAGAAGTATTCCTACTAAAAGAAAAGACAGAAATACTTATGTAAAGAAAAATATGTTTGCTAAGATTGGTAACATTAACATTGTTCCAGAAGTCTTTGCCAATACAACAATATTTTACTTTTAAATACTAATTGTAATATTTAAATGTACAGGGAAATGATTGTATACCTAGTTTTAAAAAGTGGTTGGATATAAAGCTTACAAGCTAAAAATCAAGCAATAGCATATTAGAATGTATAATTGCAAAAAAACTCTATCTTTCCAAAAATATTAAACACATTTGAATAAACTTAAAAAAATTACTAAAGGGTATAACTAAAAAAAGATATCTGCCTTTATTTTCTAGGTTGAAACACCCTCAAGCACAGAGGTTTTGTGTTATTTGGAATATTTCTCAATGCTTAGAAGCTGACATGATGTAAGTGTTCAATCAAAAGTTGTTGACTTAGTGAAAAGTTCTGGGAATTTATGAATGATATCTAATTCACTTGGTTTGAAAATATCAATCAAATATCTATCACATAGTTAGTTACCCATCATGAACTAGGAAAGAAAATTTCCTCCAAGAAGAAACTTTTTAATAAATGGAGAAACAGTGCTAGAATTAAATTTAATTATGAATTCAGAAATTTTCTTACTGATAGCAGAAGAAAACTCCTACACTCATATTAACTACTCCTAAAGGCTAGTCTTCTAGAATATATCTTATATACAACTGCAGGAAAAAACCCTACTGAACAACTTAGATGTGACAAAGATTGCATATTTAATTTTTTTCAAATTTATATAATATCATCATTCGAACGATACAAGTAATGCTTATCTACCAGACTTTTAAGGCCATGGCAATATCAGTCATAGACGATAAATAAAATTTAGAAAGAGTTAATAGCTATATCTGAAATAAATCCAATCATATGATTTAAAGGCTTTTAATGTCTAATTTATGTTCTGGTTCTATGTATGTTCACATACTTCTTAATACTTTCACATAAAGCATTTTGGTGAAAATTCTAAGCAAAAAAAATTATATTTTATGAAAATTACAAAGGAAATGATTATGACATTATAGTTTTCAAAAATATTTATTCAAACATTTTCTAAAAATTTTCACTAAATAAAATTATGATGAATAATCAGATATGTCATCCAAGTAAGCTATTTATATTTTTTAAACTTAACACAGTCAAAAGCCACGCATAGACTAAACTACAGAACAGTAATTCACATTTTCTAGATCAAATTTTTATTACCACTGTAAAAAGCATATTAGCAAATGTTTGATAATATAGCTATAGGACAAAGTCTTCCCCTTTTACTCTTACCTTGTGCTACACAAATAGTCCATAACATAAGCCACACAATGTTTGCCGGAAATCTCATTTTTGGGGTCTTTTAGGGGTACATTTAACAGCTGACACTGCTCACACTAGGTCAGGTTCTCCTCTGCTAAGAACTGCGATTAGGGCAGGAAATTACTTGCTCCAAAAGGAAGTTGAAATGCAGCTTGAGAATTAAAAGGATTACTAGATGCTCCGCCCATCAGAAACTTTTCAAAGTAAAAGAAAAAAATCAACCGCAAGCCCCAGCAGTGTCAGAGTTTGAACCGGATTCTCACTGCATTCCTACGGAATGTTAATGCTGGACCCACTCTGGATTTGTTTTTATAAACCCAGGCATGTTCTCCGTTGGGACATGTTCAGATTCTTGGAATGTGCGAAGCAGTAGCTGGTGATATCCTCTGGATTTCATAAATCCTCCAGTTCTTGAAACTCCTTTCAGGTCTTGTGTGTCAACCTCAGAAGAAAAGTAATAGGACTCTTTTAAAAATCATTTACAGAACTCGAGCTTAGGCAATGCTTTCACAATCATGACCCAGACAACGTGAGTAAACTTTGCCAAGAACGCAGTACTGGCTGATATTGGGGGCCTGCTTTTCCCACAATTCATGAAATTCATCTTCTAAGGACTTGTTAGATATGTCTGTAAAGCAACAGGTTCACTCTCATTAGACATAAGAGTTTAATAATTCAAAAATCAAGAAATTAAAATGCTAATTGTTTTAAAACTTTGTATTGAAATATAATATGCATAAAGAGAATATAAGCAAGTGGTTTGCTGAATATCAAGAAGGTAAAGACTACCATGCAACCAGCACCAAGGTCACGAACTGAACAGCACTATTTCTCTGGAAACCCCTAGTATTCCCTTTCTGTCAACCTCCCTCACCCGCTCCCCCACCACACACAGCGTAACCACTACCCTGATCTCTAACCTATGGAATAGATTTGCCTGTTTTTGTACTTTATATAAATCAAATAATAAGATACTTACTCTTATGTGTTGTGGACATTAATAAAAGAAACCTTAACTAAATTGGAGTTGGGAAGGCCCATAGAGGGAGTTCTCACGCCCCATCACACATCCTCAATTACTCCGAACAGGCAGAGACAGACCCTTGCATCTTGGGCAGGAAGTAAAACCACTTTACTACTGAAGGAAGATTTTTCTCACCACCCAGCAACAGCTCAACCAATAAGAAGGCATTGCTGCCCTGAGCTGTTACTTTCCCCCAGTGGATTTTCATTTAGGACCGCCCCTTCCTACTCCCTTTTTTCTCTGTAAAAGCAGTGCTCCTTCTTTGTTGGATTTGCCCATGGTTTGCCATAGCATGAACATCTCGAATTGCAATTCTTCTGGCTGCTCTGAATAAACTCATTTTGAGATAAAATAACAGGCAAATTTTGCTTTCTACGTTTACAGTGTTTAGAGCTTTTCACTAAAAATGATGTTTAGGTCCTTCAACCACACTATTGGGTGTAGTTGCATCTCATTGA
Organism: Ceratotherium simum simum; assembly: GCF_057802395.1. Classification (NCBI taxonomy): domain Eukaryota; kingdom Metazoa; phylum Chordata; class Mammalia; order Perissodactyla; family Rhinocerotidae; genus Ceratotherium; species Ceratotherium simum. The sequence goes on from NC_141935.1 coordinate 6,040,559, forward strand.
TGTCTTGTAAGAATGAAAGTTTGCTCCTGTCATGTGTGATCTATTGACATGAATGAAGATGCCATAACACTTATGTCTCTACAATGAGGACATTGAGAACAAACTAGTTACAATATCTCAGTTCAAATAGTATTTGATATTACTCACAACACAAGAACTCTTTTAATGCCCTGAATTCTTGTAGTTCATTATATCAAGAAAACTTGAGTTTTTCCAAAATTTGACAACAATCCTAAAAATTTATAGGCCATTATAAATCATGAGTTGTGAACCTGAAGGGACTTTTCTAATATTTCAATAACAAGTAACAAATTTAAATCAAATATGCTAAAAACTGAATTATTTTTCTACTTTCTCTATATTGAAAATATTAGAAAATTACACCATGTGAAGACAAGCTCAAGAGAGTATTTAGCCAAAAATGTAAAAATTAAAGGTATCATAGAGTTGTATAAGACAATATACATATTATGTTCTTTCTGGTTTTTATGATGTCTTTGGAATTTTTTTAACTTTATAATTTATAATGATTTATTTCTAATTTTAACTTATTTTTTATTTATAATTTCAAATAAATATTTACTTTCAAATCTAATTTCTGTTCTCAGTTTGTGGTCTTTTCCTTAGAGAGTTCTGTCCAAATTGCATGCCACATCCAAAAAACCTGGATCTTTCCTGATTAACGTGTAGTATTAAAAGTGACAGGTAACAACATAGGTCAGTCTATACTATGAAATCTATAACACCTTAAGGCGTCTTATGTAGTCCTAAAGAAATATTTTAAAGGAACGATGCTTTGTATCTTTGATGTCACATGCAACTAATCACTGCATAACAATTTTTCTTATTGGTTTGGAATGGGCAGTTAGTAGCTATGGCTTCTGAACCATTGTCCACAAATAACTTATTACATTGAAATTTAAATTTAAGTTAACTAAATTAACTTAAATTAATTTAGTTCTTGACTTCCACTTCTGATCAATGTAGAACAGAGGGCCTGGATTTATCCTTCCACCTGAACAACTAAAAAGAATCAATAAACTGACAAAATGGATGAAAAAGAGTTTTCAAGATAAGGGACATCAGGCCATATAAAACAGGTATCTCTGAGGGATGGGAACTGAAAGACTTGGGCCCCATGATTGCTCCAGTTTATTTCCTTGAGAAAGTTTCTGGTGTTGAGGAACCCACGTAGAGCCAGATAGCTTCCCTAAGTCAAGGAAATGGGGCAGGGAATAGCAAGGTAGCTCGAGTTTGTAGGACAGAGTACTGGAGAGGAGGCAGCTGCACAGAGAGAGATATTCACAGAAATGTGGATTATTCCCGCAAGTATTCATATTCAGCTGAGTTCTGATTAGTGACTGTGTGCATGTGAGAAAACTATTTAAAGACAAAAAAAAAAAAAAACACTCATGAGGAAGGATGAGCAACAATACTGCCCACTTCTTGCACAGGGCTGAGTATATTGCCAGTTCCCACCAGCAGACTAAACAGTTAGAGGGCACTGAAGGGTTTTGTTCCAGTAGTTGAGGATAGTTAGCTCTAAGCTGAGCACTCCTCCACTCTCACCTAATAAATATTAAAACCAGAGCCAAAGGGTCCAACTAACCTAACTTAACTGCATCCCAGAACAAAACTCAAGAATATTTAGAGGAATTTTTTTTTTTAAATCCAGAATCTAACAAAGTAAAATTCAAAATGTCTGGTAACTGACCAAAAATCACCAGGCATGCAAAGAAGCAGGAAAATAAAACTCATATTAAAGATAAAAATCAATAAATTGAAACTGACTCAGAACAGACATCAATGCTAGAATTAAAAGAGAAGGACATTATGACAATGTTTTAACTGTATTTTATATGTTCAAAAGTTAAGTGGAAACATGGAAGATATAAAAAAGATCCAGAGATGAAAACTACAATGAGTGAATGAAAATTATAGTGGATGGGAGTAAAGATAGATTAAACATTGCAGAAGAAAATATTAGTGAACTTGAAGAAATACCAACAGAAACTATCCAAAAGGAAACATAGAAATAAAAGAGAATTAAAAAATGAATGAAGCAGCCAGCCCAGTAACATAGTGGTTAAGTTCCTGCACTCTGCTTCAGTGGCCCAGGGTTCGCAGGTTCAGATCCCAGGTGCAGACCTACTCACCGCTTATCAAACCATGCTGTGGCAGGCATCCTACACATAAAATAGATGAAGATGGCACAGATGTTAGCTCCGGGCCAATATTCCTCAGCAAAAAGAGGAGGATTGGCAACACACATTAGCTCAGGGCTGATCTTCCTCACCAAAAAAAAAAAAATGAATGAAGAGAGCATCAGTGAGATGTAGCACATATTCCAACTTGAAAAGGAGAAGGGATGGAAAAATTATTTGAAGTTATAATGGCTAAAAATTTCCCATACTTGATAAACTTACAGTTCCATGAAGCTCAATGAACCCCAAGCACAAGAAACCTGAAGAAAATTACACCAAGACACATTATAAGCAAACGGCTCAAAATCAATGATAAACAGAAAGTATTAAAACTAGCCAGAGAAAGGAAGACACATGACATACAGAGGGTAAGGGTGACAGCCAATTTCTTATTGGAAGCAATGCAGGTGGGAAGAAAGTGGAGCTGCATTTTTAAAGATTTTATTTATTTTATTTTTTCCCCCAAAGCCCCAGTGGATAGCTGTATGTCGTAGCTGCACATCCTTCTAGTTGCTGTATGCGGGACTCGGCCTCAGGATGAACGGAGAAGTGGTGCCTCGATGCGCACCCGGGATCCGAACCCGGGCCACCAGCATCGCAGCGCGCGCACTTAACCACCAAGCCACGGGGCCGGCCCCTGGAGCTGCATTTTTAAGTGCTGAAAACAAAAACACTGTCAACTTAGAGTTCTGTATTCAGTAAAAAAAAAAATCTACGAGCATAAAGCTAAGAGAAAGACTTTTCAGATCTATAAAATCTCAGGAGTTCACCACCAGCAGATCCACACTACGAGAAATGTTAAAGGAAGAATTCAGGCAGAAGGAAAATGATACTGCATGAAAATATGAATCTATATGATGGTATGAAGAGTATAGGAAATGGAAATTGCGGCTACATTATTTACCATGTGTAAATAAATCCCCAATAAAGCTTTCTTTTAAAAAAATCAATTCTTCAGTCTCACAGTCACATTTCAAGTACTCAATAGCCCCATGCGCAGTGCCTATGTTGCACAGCACAGGTGTAGAGCATGTCCATCATCACAGAAACTTCTATTGGATGGTGCTGTGTACATGACATGGTGGTCCGAACTCAGGGCCCATTATGCTCTGAAAAGGTATGAAAAAGAAGGCAGCATTTTCCATAGGCTGATCTTGATATATATTCAAAAAGGAGGATATGAAACAGCATCATAAATTCTCAATAATGAAACTCGTAGATACATCTGATAGGTAAACCAATCTAATTTATTTTTAATAATCACAGATATCAGTAGTATAATTCACATAGGAAGATTCAGTCATCTTTTACTCAGTGTGTGATTTTTATTTTCCAGTTGTCATGGTTTGGGTTTTTCTATCTGTAACCTCACAAAACCACCACCACCTCGACTGACAGCATCACTACTAATGCAGAATACAAATTACAGTTGCAATAAAACAAGAGAAAAATTGTGAAGAATCAATTTTCCTTTCTCCAATTAATTCAAACCAGGAGCAGCCTGTCATTTTCTGTCACTATTTCTTATTTGAGGTCAAATTTTCCTCCCCTAACTGACTCAGAGGTGTAACGGTCTTCTTTATGTCCTGATAGAAAGAGCTTAAAACCTCCTGACAAATTTCCTTATTATCTTTCCTCCTCTATCACATGAAAAACAATGTACAAATTACCCTATATAAGCATGGCCTAAGGTAAAGGTCGTCTTTCAGATTTATTTTAAAATATCTCCTCACTTACATGGAGAAGCCCTAAACATTCTAGAGTTCCCTTTCCCACTCCTTAGGAGGCTAGTACCTTCTTCCCAAAGGGACCCTGCTAGCAAAACCCAATTTAATAATTTGAATGGAACTGAAGAACAATTACTCCAGATTTTGTTTAATTCTAGTTGTGAGGAAGTGAAAACACAAGGACCTCCATTCCTATTTATTGCACTTATTTTATTAGGTGCATTTCTAAAACTGGATTGCAAGCTCTTCAAATAATGCAGCCCTTTAGAGGAGAAAGAAAAAAACCTGCCATCTCCTTGGCAACTTCCTCGGTCAAATTGAAGCACATGCAGAAAGCTTTAAAAGGCTTCAGAGAAAATTGGTTCTCCTTTCCCTAAACTAGCTGCCTCCTCTAAAGTCCTCTTTCCCAGGTTCCTAGGCATTTATCCTAGGGTACAACACACGATATACCGCACATTTCTGAGTCTTTTCTAGGCTATATTAAAAATCTCTGAGCAAAGTCACTTGTCTGACCCTGCACTGACATGGCTTTAACCTTCCAAGCTCTACTGATCTTATAATAATTGCTGATTAATGATTCATTTTTGTGTGTCTGGTGCTGTATTAAATGTATTATCTACTTTAAATCCTCATAAACCTTATCAGATAATTCTATTATTCCCTTTTTACACATAGGGAAGCTGTGACTTACTTAAGTAGATTAGAACCTAGGCTGTCTGGTTCCACAGTTGAACATTTGAACACTACGCTTACTGCCTTTCTGACTCCAAGTTCTATATTATTCCCAAACTTTGTTACCAATTTTTGCTCTGGACTGAGGAAACTCTTAGAGCTGGTCTTTTTCCAGTCTCTAATGAGGACTCATAGGAACGCAATGTAATATTTTGTGTAATGACGCTAAGCTGCATTTTGGAAGACTATAATTTCTTTTTGTAAATTACCCTTCTAAAAATACCTAATAAATTATGCACTGCAAGATAGAAGTAATCATTTACTGGGGAAAATAAAATAAGTCCTGCCTATGATGTGTAGTTAGTTGCAAATAAATGGTTATTAATGCAGTTAATATAACCATTTAGGTAAGCTTATATGTCATCATTCAAATGAAATTCAAATACAAAATGATACTTGAGAGTTCACATGTTTAAATTTTGACATTTATTCAACAATCAAAAGGAATAAAACATATGTAAAAACCACACTGGGTGTATGACCAGGTTTTAGTAAATTAGATTTATATCTAATATATATTATTTATTTTATTTTATATTTTTATCAAATAAATAATATATATTATTTATTTTATTTATATAATATCAAAACAACATGATTGCTGCTGGTTCCATTGTTAAAGTTTTTATTGTATTAAGAAATCCAATTAATTAATAATCATTACATCTTTAATAATATTTCTATTTAATGTCATCAGCAAATCAGCAAAAAGACATTTGATTGTAAAACATAAACTTTTTTCTTTCAGATAGTCTGAGAGAATAAGATATCATTCACAAACTACTTCTCAAAAAAACCAATTTTAAAGTAATTTTCTCCAAAATTTAATTTTATAGATATACTATAATTTGAAAATTAACTCACACATAATTTCAATAAACCAAATGATGGAGCATATTCTTAATTCCTTGGGAGCCTCCTTAATAGTATTTCAGTTTTTATTTTTCTGTCAGGAAAATGATTAGAGATAAATTTTAATGTCAAGATTATGAAGATCCCTTTCAATTATATATAAAATCTATTTTTTTAACTGTTCATAGATTAAAATTGTCATTTCTTAAAGAGTACAGTGTAAGGTATTATATATAAAGACGATTGAACTGTTGAACAAAATAGTCAATTATTCTTGTTTCATTTGTTATCTTTAGTCCTATCTCAGTAGTGGTCCAAACTCAGGCTTATTGTAATGATCTGTTTTGCGGGACACAGGGATAAGAAAAATATCTTGAAATGGTCACAGCATTTAATTTTAAAAAGACATTAAATTGGAAAAAATTGGCTATACTAAGACATTCCTATGATAAGACTTGCAATTAATAACTTTTTTTTGTTCTTAAAAACAATGGTCAAAATCGGTTAAACCTATTCTTGACAAAAAAAACGGGTGCTGCTAGTTGTTGACTCAACCCCTTTACCAGCAGTATCTATCCAATGGCCAACACAGCACAGGATTCAGGGTTAGAGGGGCCAGATAGAAGTGTTCATCAAGTCCTTATGCTAGTTTAAGATTGAACTGCTTATTGACCTTAGTATCATGAAATGAAATGGTATCCTGATTCTTTGCACAAGAGCTGGCTGCAAAGAAAAGCTGAATTAGATTACACAGCAGGAAAAGACAAGAAAGAAAGAGATATCTCTTCAATATGAACTTAACTGTGAAAAACTGATTATGTAATATTGGCTAAAATAAGTTTAGGTAGGAAATTTCTAAAATGAGAATAAATTTGTGAAGTTACAGACGCTGTGAATTTTTATATTACAAACCATTTCAAATTGTTGCCTAAGAATGTTATCCTAATTCCCAAACCCCCACTAGCACATCAAATCACACAATTGGGGACTTTGCTAACCTTGAGAAATTGCTTAATATAAAACTTTTAAATAATAATTATTATAATAAATGAAAAAGCATAATTTACTTTTGATCACTTCAAAAAATTCTGAAATAATGGTTTATGATTATGGGATTAATTTCTTCACCACTCACATGCTTTCCAGTTATTACCAATTTTGGTTTATATCTCTCATCTAAAACACTTGTCTTGGAAAACTCCCAGTAAGCTCCCTAATCATTTAGTCCTTTTCAATATGTTGATTTCCTAGGGCTACTGTAATAAATTACCACAAACTGGGTGATTGAAAACAACAGAAATTTGTTTTCTCACAGTTCTAGAGGTCAGAAGTCTGAAGTAAAGTTGTCCACAGGGCCACACTACCCCCAGAGCCTCTAGGGAAGAATCTTTCAGGGCTTCCTTCTAGCTTTTGGTGGTTGTTGTCAATCCCTGTAATCCCTTGGTTTGCAGTGGCATCACTCCAGTCTCTGCCTCCATTGTCAGGTAGTGTTCTTTCCTGTGTGCTGTCTCCGTGTTTCTGTCGAGATCTCCTTCTTCTTTCTCTTATAAGAACATCAATCACCGAATTAGGGAATTAGGGACCCTAATCCAGTATAACCTAATCTTAACTTGATTACATTTGCAAAGATCCTATTTCCAAATGAGGTCATGTTCATGAGTATGGGGGTTAGGATTTGAACATATTATTTTGGGGGGAGACAATTCAACCCACAACACTCAATCTTAATAAAAATTGATGCATTTGACACTTCTGACCTTTCCTCTTTGAAACTTCCCCTTCTTGTCTTCCATGATAGTGAATTTTCCTGTTCTTAATTGTCTCTAATCTAGTTTAGTCTGTCTTCTTGCTTGTTTTATCTGCTTGTTGTTGTGTTTTTTATAGCATTCCCATAATTTTGTCTTTAGTTCTTTCTCTTCCATAGTCTCAATCTCCTTGCATTTAATAATCACATACTGCTAACTACATGTGCTGGGCGCTGGCTATGTAGAGAAAAATAATCATAATTCCCGCTTGGGAACTTATGGCAAAATTGAGGGACACATGTACATATACCAGTAAGTGTAACACTGAGTAGAAAGGGACCATAAATAATGCAACAAGAAAACCTTCAAAATAGAGAAGATAGTCAAACTGAATTTTGAAAAAATAAGTAAGTGTTCAACAGGCTACTTTTCACAAATTTCTAGTACATTTTTTTCTTGGTGGAAAGATTTTAATTATGAAGTACATTTTGTTAATGGATATAATAATATTCATATTACTATTTTTCTTGGTGTTAGCGCAGAGAATCCTGGAATACTTCTACCCAGTTTCCCCTGTCGTTAACATCTTACATTGGTATGGTACGTATGAACCAATATTGATACATTGTAATTAATTAAACTCCGTGCTTTACTCAGATTTCCTTAGTTTTTACCTAACATCCTTTTTCTTTTCCAGAATCCCATCCATCTAGAGTATCACATTATATTTAGTCATCACGTCGCCTTACGCTTATCTAGACTACCATAGTTTCTTAGACTTCCCTTGTTTCCTTGACCATTTTGAGGGGTACTGATCAGCTATTTTGAAGAATCTCCCTCAGTTGGAGTTTGTCTGATGTTTTTCTTATGATTATATTGAGGTTATGGGTTTTTGGAGGAAGACCACAGAGAGGAAGGGTCATTGTCACTACATCAAATGTACATGCTATCAACATGACATCATCGGTGTGTTCACCTGACTACCTGGCTGAAGTGTGTTTGTCAGGTTTCTACACTTTTTACTTTTATCAGGTTTCTTTTTACTTTATCAGGTTTACTTTTGTCAGGTTTCTACACTTTTTACTTTTTTCCCCTTTCTATGTTGTACTCATTGCAAACAAGTTACTAAGCACAGCTCATATTCGAGAGGTGGGGAATTAAGCTCAACCTCCTTGAAGAGAGAATATTTGCATAAATTATTTGGAATTCTTTAGTACAGGAAATGTGTTTGCTCATTCCCATTCATTCTCATTCTCATTCTCATTCATGCTCATTCTCATTAATCGTTTATGTATACCAGTATGGATTTATGGATGTTTAGTTGAAACTTTGGGTGATAATCCAAAACTACATTATTTATTTCGTTTTACAAATTGTTCCAACTTTGGCCACTAAGAGCTCTTTCAAGTGACCCCTGTGTCCTTTTGGCCCCCATCATTTTGGTGTTTTAGCACTTCTTTACTTTCTGACACTACAAGATGATTCAGGATCATCTTGTATATTCCCTGCCCCAGCCTCAGAATCAGCTGTTTCTCTAAGGAGCCCTGGTTCCTTTTATTGGAAGATACTATTAGAAACCAAGAGTCAATACTGACTGTGCTTGTTGCTATAGAGGTGTTATTAGTTTTAGGTTCTTTCAGCTAGCAGAGCCAGGAAATATCTTCATGTATTCCAATCTATGTTATACACATATCTATAGTAATTTCCATATCTAACCATCTGTATCTATATTAAATTAAACATGAGTTCAGACTAATGGCTCTGACTCTAACCCAATACTACACAGTTTATTCTAGCCTTCCTCCTTGCTTATCTGTTACCTTCTTCTCCAACAGTGAGAAACCTGGATCTTATCATCCAATGTCTATTTACTTTTGTTGAATCTCAGTATACACGTATAGCGTTTTCAGAATTATTAACCCACACCCACATGAGAAATAACTTCATTAACTAGAGTAGTAGTTATGTACAATTCCTTTGATTTAGTTTTATAGTTCCAATAATTTCCAGAGTTACTTAGGTCAGCACCTTTTCTCCCTCCCCCTTCAATGAGGTTGTGTCATACATTTGCAATACAGTTAATTCTGTAGTTGCATTCTGCATTGCATCTTGAGACCCCTCAGTCTCCTAATTGATTGTTTAAAATTTAGATATATAATGGTTACTCTTTGTGCTGTAAAGTTTTATGAATTTTTGGCAAATGCATAATATCATGTATCCACCACTACAGTACCATAAACTACCCTAAAAAAAAAAAAACCTTCATGCTTCACCTAATTAAATTGTGAATTTCTAACTCACTAATTTTTATTAGTCTCCCTTATTCTCCAGTAAATCTCTTACTATCTTGGCTAAAGCCCTAAATTGTCTCTACTTTGAATTATTATAATGGAGGCTGGGAGAGGAGGGGAGCATAATATTGAAACATTCATGTTGTTACCATGTAAGGAATTCTAGCTCTGCAAAATTCCTTTCTTTCAAGTTCTGTTTCTTAATGCCTCAATGGATTTAGTCAATAAAACAAATCTGGCTAGAGCTTAACACATATATAATAAATTTGCCACCTTATCCAAATTTTGTACACATTATTTGTCTTAAATAATTTTATTTGCTTAAGTTTGTCATCATTGTGGCTATAGTGTCATATCCTGACAGTAATAGAAATTTCTTCCAGTGTTTTATCATCAAACATCAAATTTCCATCTATTCCTATTTAATTGTTTCATTTAAAAAAATGACTGAATTTTACCAAATATCTTTTTATGATACGTAACAATGTATGATATGTTACATATGTAATGTGTAACATACATATGATATGTATCAGACGGGAGTTTCTGTTTTGATTTATTAGTATAGTTATGTGAAGAGACCCCCCAAATTGAGGCACCAATAACTAGTTAATAGGTATCTCAAACCTAACAAGTGTAAAACAAAATTTTTAATTGACCACTCCATCCCAAGAAAGCCTACTTTACCCTCAGCAGTTGAGTTTATGACAAAACCTGGACTGAACTTAAAACAATTACAGAGATGGGGTAAGCAGGGATAAGGACTAGTTGTAGGATCTGATCCCCTACTTGCCTCCCAGTTGGAAGACTCCGAACATTCTTGAACTTGCCAGATACAGGATTTTACGTGCCTATTATCTTGGATTTTGTGTCTGGACTGTACTTGCTGTTCTTTTGCCAGAGTATATAGTTGATCAATTAAAAATAAAAAAAGGGATTTTATTTTACCTTCATTTCTTCCTTCTCTGACACTCGTCTTTGCTTTATGTAGATCCAAGCTTTTGACTTATTTTCGTTCTTCCTAAGGAAGAAGGAAATTAAAATTTCTTGTAGGACAGGTCTATCAGTGATGAAATCCCTCCGTTTTGTTTTGTTTTGTTTTGTTTTGTTTTGTTTTTTGAGCAAGTCTTTATTTCTCCTTCACTTTTGAAGGATAATTTTGCTGGGCATAGAATTTTAGGTTGGTAGATTGTTCTTTCAACACTAAATATTTCAGCCCACCCTCTTCTTGCTTTTGTGGTTTCTGTTGAGAAGTCTGCTGTAATTCTCTTCCTTGTTCCTATAATAAGTAAGGTGTTTTTTTCTCTGGATTCTTTAAGATTTTCTGTTTGGTTTTCTGAAGTTTGAATGTGATACGCTTAGGAGTATTTTTTTGTATTTATTCTGCTTGAAATTATCCAAGCTTCCTGGATCTGTGGTTTGGAGTTTGTCATTAATTTTTGAAAATTCTTGGCCAGTATGACTTCAAATATTTCTTCTGCTCTCTTCTATGTTTTTCTCCTTCTGACAATCTAGTTACACGTTACTCCTTTTGAAATTGTCCCAGAGTTTTTCGAGGTTCTGTGATGCTTTTTTTTTATTCCTTCTTTTCTCTTTGAATTTTAGTTTGGAATGTTCCTATTGATCTATTTCCAAGCCTTCTGATCCTTTCCTTGGCCTTTTTCAGTCTACTGATGAGCCCACCAAAAGCATTCTTTATTTCTGTTATAATGTTTTTGACTTCTAGCATGTCCTTCTGATTTTTTCTCAGAATTTCCTTTTCTCTGCTGGCATTATCCATCTGTCTTTGCATGTTGTCTGCTTTTATCCCATTAGAGCTCTTAATATATTCATCATAGTTATTTTAAATATTCTGTCTGATAGTACCAATATCTGTGTGGATCTGAGTGTGGTTCTAATGTTTGCTTTGTCTCTTCAGGCTGTTCTTTGTTGCCTTTGGAGTCTCTTGTGATTTTTTGTTGAATGCCAGACATGTTATATCAGGTAACAGGAATTGAGGAAAATAGGCCTCTACTGTGAGGATTTATGATCTTAGGAACTGGACTTTGTTTAATGTTTGCTGCAGCTAGAGATGGCAGAGAATGCAATTCCTCCAGTGTCGTTGTTTCTGTATCTGGTCTGGACTTTGGACTTCCTACCTACTCTTCCTCAGAAAGAGCCTGTGTCTGCAACTCTTTCATCTGTAATCAGCAGGGGCCTTTTAGTGTGGTGGTATGGTGTGGGGAAGAGGGGATGCTCTATAATCTTCCAATTAAATCTCATTCTCATGATAGGCCTGAATCTTGGGCCTGTGACACCATAGTGGTTTTTTTTTTGTTTACAGCCTTTTAAAAAAAAAAATCCCTCCTCTCAAGGTGAGACAGGAGGGCTAGAGGGGGCTGGAATGAGGAATGTTCTTCCCCATGATTCTGGGACAAGGCTCTAGCAAAATTTTTCCTCTTAGAAAGTAGGTCTTTTTATGGAGAAGGCTCTGGGCATATTTCACAAGGATTACACTCCTCTTGAAGATTCAGGAGGAGAATCTTTCTTGGGTCTTTATTGTGAGAATCTGGTGGGATTCCTGGAAATAAAACCAACAAAAGTGTGAGGATCTCCTGCAGGACTGCAGCCCCTAGGATTTTCTTGTTCTCAGTCTAGTCCATACTTAGTCTCCAGGAATTTGTCAAAATTACCATTTAAATCTTACCAGTTTATGGCTCAAGTGACTTTGCTCCAGATAAGCAGATCTGGGCTGTGACTCTCTGGATTTGCCTCTCTAGATTTCCAGGTAGTGGTTTGCCTGCAAACTCAATACTTTGTTGGGTTCAAGAAAAGTCATGGATTTTCAACTTATCCAGCTGCTTCTTCTTGTAAGGACAGGAGTGGCAACTTATTGGAGCTGAAAGTCCTCCATATTGTTATGAATGTTTTCAGCTGCTCAAATGCATAGGCATCTTGATTGGATATAGTCTGGCTTCTAAAAAAGCCAGAAGAATGCATGACTAGAAGGGTCTATACCTAGGATGCTTGCCTAGCTTGAACAATTGAAACAATGTTTCAGACTGGGAGAAGAAACACTACTTGGTCTTCTCACAGGGCAGTTACTGCAAGCAGAGACACTGTCTCAGATTATCTCCGACTTTAACAGCCCTGACCAGACAATGGAAGCCACTTCAAACTACAGTGGTTTATAGTGGCCATTGTTGTTTCCACACTGACACAGCAGTGACTGTGAAGAAAAAACCAAGTCATGCTAACGGCAAGTCGTTATTAAGTTAGACAAATGTTAAAACAATATTAACTCTCAGTGCATATCATCATCCTACAATGATGCATTTTTGAAAGTGGCCCTTCTGAGAAAACTGCTTATATCACATAGTGGGCCATTCTAGCACAACTGACTAAAATGGTTGACCTTGAATGAAGCCAAAGTCCAAGGTATCACCTCAATTACCATGTTGGGAGCTATTTGGACTATAATTCAAAGAAATGGTGTTATGGACTGAATTGTTCCCCCTCGTCCCCAACTAAGTTGTTAAAGCCCTTAGGTCAATGTGACTGTATTTGGAGATATGGCCTTTAAGAAAGTGATTAAGACTAAATGAGGTCATAAGAGTGGGATCCAAATCTGATGGGACTGGTGTCCTTATCAGAAGGGGAAGAGGCACCAGAGATCTCCCTTTCCACACATGCACAGAGGAAAGGCCGTGTGAGGACACAGCAAGAAGGCAGCTGTCTGCAAGCCAGTAAGAGAAGTCTCACTGGAAACCAGCCCTGGTACCCTGATCTTGGACTTCAAGCCTCCAGCACTGTGAGAAAATCAATGCCTGCTGTTTAAGTCACTTGGTCTATGGGATCTTGTTATGGCAGCCCTAACTGACTAACACAAATGGTAAAGATGAACTGTTGGTTCTGTAGCCAGAGACTACAAAGAAGTTAGGTTCAACACTTAATCAGCTTCTTTGGATATTGCAGCTAGTACATACCACAGTTGGAAATTTTGCCACAGCCTCTGCACCAAGCCAACAGAAAGATAGCCAAATCCCTACAGCTAGAGGCCTTGAAATCAATCCAAACATTAATAACTCAAGTGCTGCCCTGAAGCTCATATCTCCTTCAGACCCCACGATATTACAAATATCTGTGTACAGCCTCACAGCTTTTTGATTGAAACCTTTGGCAAAAGACCATCAGTACCCCCTCAGCCTTGAGGATTCTGCACTAAAGGACTTCTTCCCGCTGCAGAGTGGCTGTAGCTTGCCCAATAGATTCAGATTGTCTCACTACAAGTAACATCATGATTCTCTAATGGAACCTTTAAATAAGAGCCAAACTGACCTTGAGACCTTAGGCACCCTAACTAATCCATCTTTAGACACAAAGACAACCTGGTTCACTTTAAAACAGGATGCCTCCAGAGAGGACAAATTCAGTGGAATGATGCAGTCTTCCAACATGATGGCTTGCCAATAGCCCACAGCATTGATTGCTCTGCAAAATGAGATGAACATCAAATGGTGCTCCTGGACATCATTTTGGATTGGGACATCATCCCAATACTAACTGTATTTGTATTAGTATTGGGACATCATCCCAATACTAACTGAAATGTACCTTATCACAAACCCATGAGCAGACACTAATGGCCTAAAAACTCTCAGTCTATTGAACACATACTCAGGACTATAATACTAAAAGTACACCTATGTCAAACTGGATATGACAACTTGTTTATGAGCTTAATCTTTACATTACACAGGCGTATGTCCAAGTAAAGGAACTATGTTTAAGTCAAAGTATCTTCACTGACAAAACCAATCAAGAATGTAGAGCTGTATATCACTACTGTAGCCCGCATAGTATACTCAAATATACCAAGTTAATGAAATCAGATAAGAAAGCCAGCATTATTTTCAAAGCCTTTACTATTTGTGATTACACAAGCAAGGACCTTTTCAGGGCCAATTGATCTGATTGTCTTCAAATTCCTAGGTTTCACACGGCCATACCCACATCTGCCTTAGCAATGCTCCTAGAAACCCATGAGTCAGGGAGTGAAGAATGAGAAAATGTTGAGAAAGAAGAGTATATCTCCCTCCTTTTCATAACGGTATTGTTAAATATATGTAACATCTTCCTTTTGTGTGTGTGTGTGCACGTGCGCCTATTGTGATCTCTGAAGATATATGTACAATTTTTTAAATGCTTGCTTTAACCTCAGTGGGTGGAGGCAAAGATCATGTTGCTCAAGCAAGGATACCTGAGCAGACATGAAATTGGACACTGATTTTGCCTCAAGTGGTTTTGTTGACCCTGTCCTCTGCCCCCATAGATCGCTTATGAGAACAAAATGATGACTTTTGTGTTCCTACGTAACTCATCATTCTGGACATAGGACAATCAGTGTGTCTCATTCCCAAGGGAGAAACCAGACTTAATTGGTTGGGCATGAAAATCTCCAACCCTGGGAGATGGGTGGGAGAAGGGAGGGCATAAATAATTTTTTCTTTTCCTATCACAGAAATATACACATAGCCTCAAACATCCTTCTACAAATCTTTTGGGCAATGCCTTATAGTATGAATCCCTCTCAAGTTTGGATATGCCACATCCCACTTGATCCCAAGCTGTGTGGTTTCTCATTGATGCTCCACTCTCAGAAAATACTGGGCAAACTTCTCTACTTCCAGACACATTAGGAAACTCACGATGAGCTTGTGTCAATCAGAACTAATAGAATTACTTACAATTAATGAGTCTCCCCAGGGGATGAGAGACAGATATGGATGGTTTGGAGGCTCATTTCCTTCCTCCTTTTGGTAGCATAGCAAAGATCTGGCCCAGCTTGACTGAAGCAATCTGAGGAGAAACAAGATCTTTGGCTGATGTCAGCATTCCTAACACTCAAGATTTTTCCTATAGCACTTGGTTTACAGACTTTGGTCCTTAAATGGCCTCTTCCTAGTGTTCCCTTGCAATTTCTTGAAACCTTTTCTGCTAATTAAATTGTGTGTTTCCAAGTGCACCTTAAGCTATCTTAAGTACGTGTAACATGAAGTGGAGGCAGGGCTCTTTCTCTCTTTTGGGGACCATCCTGACCAGGCTTCTGGCCGTAGTCCACACAGGTTGTCAATGTCTGGCCTATGCCGTGAAACAGTGAGACTTCACGGGACTGCTTACCATCAGCTTATAAGTCTTAACTGAAGACTGAATGTCTTTCATGGTTTTATGACTGTTCAGAATTTTTTTTTTTTTTTAAGATTTTATTTATTTATTTTCCCCCCAAAGTCCCCGTAGATAGTTGTATGTCATAGCTGCACATCCTTCTAGTTGCTGTATGTGGGACGCGGCCTCAGCATGCCCGGAGAAGCGGTGCGTCAGTGCGCGCCCGGGATCCGAACCCGGGCCGCCAGCCCCAGAGCGCACGCACTTAACAGCTAAGCCACAGGGCCGGCCCTAGAATTTCTAAGTCTTTTTACATCAGTTTTGTCAGCTTCTACATTAGATAAATAATAGGAATTCTAGGAACTCTAGGAATTTATCTATTTCATACATATGTTCAAGTATATTGGCATAAATTGGTTCATAATAGCCTCATTATTTGTTTAATTTCTGTAGCATTATTTAAACATCATTCTTTATTCTTAATATTATTTAATTCTGACTGTTCTGTTTTTAGTTTTGATTAATCTTATCAGGGGTTTATCCACTTTATTAGTCATTTCAAAGAAATTAATTTTTGACTTTATTTGTCTTCTGTTTTTGTATCTTCATTATTTTCTGTTCTTATCTTTATTATTTCCCTCACTTTACTCTATTGGAATTATTCCGTTTTTCTATTTTTAATTCTATGAGATAGATATTTAGCTCATTAATTTTTATATTATTGATTTCTAATGTAAGAATTTTAGATATTCCATATACCTCTATGCATTGTTTCAACCCAGTATTCTAAATTTCTAAATATTGTGTAATTTCCACAGTGATTTCTATAATCCATGATTTGTATGTGCTTATTTTTGTATTTCCAAGTGTAGTTTTATTCTAGTTTTTGTTTTGTTTTGTTTTTTTTTTTTTTGTGAGTAAGATCAGCCCTGAGCTAACATCCATGCTAATCCTCCTCTTTTGGCTGAGGAAGACCGGCTCTGAGCTAACATCTATTGCCAATCTTCCTCCCTTTTTTTTCCCCAAAGCCCCAGTAGATAGTTGTATGTCATAGTTGTACACCCTTCTAGTTGCTGTATGTGGGACGTGGCCTCGGCATGGCTGGAGAAGCGGTGCGTCTGGGCACGCCTGGGATCCTAACCAGGCTGCCAGTAGCAGAGCGCACGCACTTTTAACCGCTAAGCCATGGGGCCGGCCCAAGCGAGGATGTTTTTAGATTATCACTTGTATTGGTCTGTTTTTAGTAAATTCTTAACTTTTGTATCTTAAAACATTTTTTTTTCAAAGATAGTGTTCCTGACTACTCAATTAGAGTCTGGCTTTTATTTTCTCTTAGCAACTTAAAGAGAGTATTGCACTAGCTTAGAGATTCCGTCTTTGCTTAAAGGGCTTCTTACTGTCTAGTAGTCTTTCTTTTGTTGGTGATTCGTCCTTTATCTCTGCCTACTTTAAAATTTTCTCTTTGTCTTTGGTGTCCTTAAGTTTTATTAATAGATGCCTAGGTTTGGATTTATATTTACTTATTTATATCCCTTCTGCATTCTTTGCTTCCTGTTTTTCATTTGTTCTAAAAAATTCTCAGCCATAATCTCTTCAAATGTTCTCTCTTTTTCATATTATATATTTTCTTTCTGGAACTCAGATTAGAAGTAGATTATGCCTTCTCTTTATAGCCTCGATTTCTCTTTCCTATGTGCTGCGTTATTCAGATTTACATATTAATTCAATATCTGAAGTCCTTATGATTGTCAATCTTTTGGTTTTTATTTCTGCTCACTCTCACTCTTGAAGGCAAGATCCCTTGTGTGTTTGATGATCTTTGTCAACTAATATTTACTTGATATGTGAGAATACTGAGGGCCTATTATTTTTTGTAAGAGAGAGAATATTTTCTTTTGATTCTGCCAGGTTCCAGAAGTCAACACAGTGCCTTGGAACATTTTAGATAGCTCCAAGTGTCCTAGCAGCTACATAAAGTGGCAGTAAAAAATAAACCTAGAATCTCAATGGTTTAAGATGATATTTCTATTTGTTTTTACATATAAAAATTCAAATATATAAAACACAAACATATACAAAATGTTATATTTGCATATACAATATACAAAAATACAAAAAATTTAAACACATTGTATATGTTTTATAAGTATGTTTATATAGCAATATTTTCTATTTGTTTATACTATTTCTCACTCATGCTACTTGTTTTTAGTGGGCAGTGCATGCACTGACAGTACATGTTGTTCTCGCCCAAGATCTAGGCCATCTGGAATGCCACCAGTCACCAAGACAGAGGGAAAGAGATCTGGCAAATTGCATCCAATTTCTTAAACCTTCTGCTGGAGATCACACAAATCTCTTCAGCTCCCATTTCATTGTCCAAAGCAGGTTCCATGCATGTGTTTAATATAAAAACTGTAAAGTATGCTTCTCCTGTGTGCCTCTAACATCCTCCTTCCATTACTTCCTGATTTTGCTCTGGTTCTAACATTTACATTCAATTTTGTAATTAATTTTTCCATTTTCTTCAAATCTTAGTTTTATGTCTAAGTGGATTTACTTTTTTACCACCAGTGCTTTCCAACTGTGGCTTCTCTGTTATTGAAATCTTAATTCTGATTCATCTTTTTTTTCCCTTGCATTTCATAATCAAATTTTTAAGACAGGCTCTTGGACTCGATTCCTTGATTTCTTGCATATTCATGAATTTATTTCCTTTATACTAAAATGTCAACTTGACTGAATATAAAAAGTCATAAGACACATTTCTTTTTTATAAGGGCTTCATAAATATTATTTCACTCATTTTTAACATATGATTATGTGCAAGAGTCTAATGTCATTCCTATTTTTCTCTTTTGCATTATTTTCCCGCCAGACTTCAATAGGATGCTTTTTATTTTTTAATCAATTTAAATCCATTTACCTTTTTAAGTTCCAAAATAAGATATGCTATTTTAACAAGTCATATAGCACAGAGGTATAGAAAATGTCGATACCCTTTATATCATCCACCAATCTCATCTCTCTGAGCTTATCTTTCTATTCTTTTAAAATATAAACATTTATTGCATTATAACACAGATACAGAAAATATGCAAATCGTATGTCTGAAGTGAGTTAATGTTATAAATGTAAACACACCAAGGTTAGCAACATATGGATAAACAAAAAACAGTACAATGCCAGTATTCTAGAAGGCCCCTCATGCTCCATTTCAGTCATTCCTTCCCCAAGGAGTAACCATTATCTTGACTTCTAAAAGCTAAAATAGTTTTGCCTATGTTTTAAAAAACAGAAAACAAAGTTCTTTGATAAATAAAATTTCACATAGACACAAAGAAAGATAGAAATTAATATCGTTTATATTTTTTATTAATAAAAACATTTGTTTACAGATAGTGTAATATCACGTACAAAAAGGCATATATATTTTGAGTCAACATGGTTGAATTAAATGTTGTGAGCAATTTGAAAGTAGACTAACTTTCCACATGAGCAAGTATCAATGATTGTACTTATGCGCAAAGGATGGTTGAGTTGTGATTCATTGCCATATGTTTAATAATGCTTTTTCTCCCTTTACCTTAGGCTGGTGACTACAAGCCTATTTAGCAAGGGTTTAGCAACGTTTTGAAAAAACATTCTATTGAAGTATTACCTACAAATGGGCCTGAATCATAACCATACAGCACCTGTGAAACCAGTAGTGAGATCTTTAAACAGAAAATTACCAGCACACCAATAGACCCTCTTCACTCCTGACTACTAAAACCTGAGTGTTTTTGCATACTATATAAATGATATCATACACTCTCTACTCTTTTGTGGCTTCTTTCACTCAACTCTATATTTGTGAGATTTATTGTTGTGGGTAGTTTTACTTTGCTCTTTCTCATTGCTGTATCACATTCTTTTGTGTGACTAACCACAATTTATTTATCCATTCAACTGTTAACGGGCATTTGGGTGTTTTTTGACCATCACAAATAGTGTTGCTATGGGCATTTTTATACCTGTCCCATGTCTTTGGAGCACATGTATACAAATTTTTAAAGAAAATACCTAGAAATTGAATTATTAGATTGTAGGATACACATGTGTTCAGAGTTAGATTCTGCCAAACAGTTATCTAAAGTAATTATACCAATATCCATTCCTGTCAGCAACAAATGAGAGTTCTCCGAAGCTTTCTCAATACTCTGTGTTGTCTGGTTTTTTCATTTTAGTATTTTTTTGTGGATTTGTAGTGATAATGCACTGTCGTTTGAGGTAACTTATTTAACAGTTTTATACTATTCATGAGTCTTTTTTCTATACTCATATATAAAGATATACAGATTTTTTTCCATTCCTTCTTATTTTGAGTCAACATTTAATACATATATGTGATTATTTATAACATATATTTGATGAATTACCATAAAATGAACCTATCCCTGCTTAAGAAATGGAACATTCCCTTTGTAGAATTCTTTACCCATCTTTGAAATTCAATATTTCAAAAATATTGGTTTTTCTCTTTTGCTATTTAATCATTATTTTAAATTTATTATGTATTTTGTATTAACTTACCTCCAGGAGCAGTGGGGATAACCTTACTCTCTAGTTCAAAGTCACCTTACCTGTTTGATTTTCTTTACTTATTCTCTTACTGCAAATCCCCCTCTAGTTTCTCCTTCTCTCCTTCTAATTGCCAAATACGTTAAATAATTTGATGGGTAAACATTTTTTGTCCATTTTCTTCTAAAGCATGTATTTCGCATACTTGCATGAATTATTTTTTCCTGTAGATCTCATACTAGTTCTTCATCCTTTTTACTCAGCATACTGTTTGTATTCTCTCTCCATGTTTGTGTATATACTGCTGCAGATTTTTCCATAATGTGCACCTATCACAGGTAACTTCTCCGTCCCCTTCAGTGACACTCACCCACATTACTCTAACTTCTTGCTACTCCAACAATGATGTGATACACCTCTTGTACTGTCTTCGTATGGATGATTGTGAAAACTTCTAGAATTATGTTGTTGGCCCAAAATGTTTATGTATACCAAATATGATTTAATACTAATAGATGGCTCTCCAGAACGGCTGCACCAGTCTATCTTCCCACACAGTACATGAAGGTTTCTATATCCTTATATCTCACTATTGTTTTAATTTGCCTCTCTCTATTTACTAATGTGAGTAAACAGTTCCTCCTATATTTCATATACTTATTATGTTTTGTTTCTTTTTCTACAAAATTCCTTTTCATATCCTTTTGTGGTTTTTTAATGAGAAATCTTACATTTTGTTGTTGATATGCAGAAATTTCTTATGTATTGCTTATATATTCTAAATTAACCCCTCATTGGTTTTAGATATTGTAAATGTCAGATTCCCATTCTGTCATTGGTCTGTTAACTTTAACCGGGTGCCCTTCATTCAGACAGCCATTGATTTTGTAAGTTTATCATGTATACAGCAATCCTGATTAAGTCTTTCATCAATGTTAATAACTTGTTTACTAATTCAACTTCTTCTAGAATTTTTCTTAGTTTTATTGTTCTTGATCAATATTTGCTAGAATACAAATATGCCCTTTTGATCTATAAATAAAGGATTTCCTTCTTTTCAGAAAAGTATGCTTATAGTAAACCTTTGGATTTTTAAATATATGTTCTATTTTCATATATTACGGTGTTCTGTCCTCATAATTGGTGTTACTGAATATATGTTAGGTTCTCATATTCAGTAACACCCATTATGCATATACTGTACTTTCTTTATTTCTCTCCTATCTCTATGATTTGATCTCTAATCAGTTTTACTTATTCTTTTTTGTTCCACTTTGTTTGATTATCTCAAGTCTGTCCTTCATGTCCCAAAATATAGAATACAAATTGTGTGTGTGTGTGTGTTTGTGTACTCTGCTTCTAATGTTGATTTGATTTCTATAATTGTTTTATTTCTCTCTTCCATTTTTTTCTGACTTCAGCGATCTTATTTTTCATTTCTGGTCTTATCGCTTTTTTCTTCATGTTTTCTTTAATTGATTTGAACTCAAGAAGACTTGATTACAAACTACCTTTTGATTTATGGTATGTTTCTTCTTCTAGTGGTATTATGTTTCTTTGTTCTTTTTTCTTCTTACATTGTTCTTGTCATACTTAATTTTTTATCTATGAGTATGTTATTCATGCTTATTTCTTTCTGATTTTTACTAATCTTGAATCGGGCACATGTATCTGGTTCAAATATTTGCTGAAATATAATTAAAGGTGAGAGATGCAAACTGAAGCAGTGGAAGCTTAGGACATGTCATCATCACCTCTGTTTTGTCCTCCCCTCAGTAAAAGTCTCCACTCATTATTTATCTTTCCATGTCTGTGAGCAGATAGTCTTCAACATTTTCACAGTAAAGCCCTATGTCCAGATGTCTAGGAGATATTTAGCAGTTACTAATTTATTTTCACCCGACTTTGATTAGCTGTCACCAGGATAATGGTGGTGTGTGCACTCTCTTCTTGTCTGTTTTCTGAAAAGATGACATATCACTGTAGCTCCTTATTCAGCCTTCCCTCACTCTTCAGTCTTTCGTTAGAACACCTGCATTCCAGTCACACCTTCCGTGCAGGTGTCTTTGATCCTTTCAGAGCTGTGCCATCTATTTTGAGGGACCGCTGCACTATTTAAAATATCTCTAGAAGTTTGCACTTGCTCTTGTCCTCTTCTGGCATTTTGGCCCCAGTAGCTTTTTTAAAATTTCCATTTGGAGTTTATGATTTGGTCTGTGACTATCTCCTAGTCCCATTGAAGATATGGCAGTCTCTATTTTTTCTATAATTTTCTTCTATAGCTTTATTGAGGTATAACTGACCTGCAATAAACTGCATATACTATTTAAAGTTTACAATTTGATAAGTTTTGACATATGTATATACCTATGAAACCATCATCACAATCAAGATAATTAATATATCTATCACCCCCAAAAGTTTATTAAAGTTTTCTGTATTTTGAATTCTCTTCAACTTTGTTCACTGTTCTCTTTTTTTAAAAATTGAGGTGTAATTGACATAAAATATCCTATTAGTTTCAGGTGTACATCATAGTGATTTGATATTTATATATAGCTGTCTCTATTTTTTATATTTGGTTGTTGTTTCAGTCGGCATTACAGAAGAAAATGGATAAAATTACAGAAGGAATCTATGCTTAATTCCCTGAAACTGCATAAAACTTTGGTCAGTAAAAATGTTTTCTAGTTGCTTATCTTTTAAAGCCTGTTATTATTGTGACATTTTACATTTTTCTATGGGATCAGGTGGCCTGATGCTTTGTGGTGGGTGTGTGATTACTGCAGACTGTAAAATTCATGACCTGAACTTGGAATGTTAGTGCATAACAATGATTTGAAAATTAGGATCCAAATAATAGTGGAATTTGCTGAGAAATAAAATGTAAAGCTGTCATACTACTTAGTTTTATTAGGAAATGATCTGGTATGAGCCAAAAAAAGGCTGTTAATTATTAATAGCACTTTGAGGATATTGCTATATGTGACAGAAATATATTCATTAGTTAGGAATTTTTTCAGGCACAAGTGATAGAAATTCAGTTCAAATTATATTAAGTAAAAAGAGTACTTATTGATTCCTATGACTGGGTATTCTAGGAGTGGTGCTTACTTTAGTCATGGCCAGATCCAGATATTAAGAAATACCTTTTGTTGCTGCAAAATGCTGGTCATTTCCAACTCATTCACAAGAAGGACACACATAGCTCCTAGTTAGAAATTCCAGCAGAAAAATGATTTCTTGATCCCAATACCCATACATGAAAAGTTCTTCTTTCCTATTGTCCATACTGTTTGACTCAACTCGGATCGTATGCCCATGCAGGTGTTTTATATACAAGGACTTTTATATACAAGAACAGGGTCTTGGTGGACCAAAAGTGAAGCCCAATATATTTAACTGGGATGTATCTCAATATCGTGATTACAATATGATCTCGGAAAAGGCTTTACATTTCTACTTTAAGTATGTGCAGAGTCCCTGAATTCTCTTCTGTTTTGTTTTGAAAAGGATTGGAGGAAAGAACAAACCATAAGATTAGACTCTTTCAGTGATCTTCATTCTTCAGTTGCAGATTGGAAAACCAAAGACACAGGATATTTACCCTGGTAGCTCCAAGTTTTGCCGAGAATCCTGGGTTTAAAGATGCTCTCTTGTTTCTTTTAGAAGTGAATGGACTAGTCTCCAGAGTTTCTGCAACCATTTTGAAATCACAGGGAGGAATATAGAAGGTAGGACAGTTAAATGCAGAGGAACTAAGTCCTTTGTGGCATCATTAGATCACTATACCAAGCCTTGGCTAAAGCTGCTCTAACTCTGAATTTTTCCATATGTGAGATAATAAATTTCTCTGATTTTTTTTTTTACAGCATAGTAGGTCAGATATTCTATTACTAATAATTAAGAACATCCTAAATGATACACCAGGACATTTTGGCCCTTAGCCTTTACTAAGTGTCAAAATCTCCTCTTCTGAGGATTAACAATCTGCTAATCTGGATAGGTCCTATTCACTTTAATGTTCTTTGATGGGTCCCTCTTCCTATACCTTCTCTTTGTCTATCTACCTAGGTCTAGTACCTACAATCTCCCCCCTGTATCAGGCATCCACATTTCACTTTTGACTTGTTCACTTGATTCTTGTTTCAGAGTCCAATTCTGCTTCTGCAGTATCTCCAATACGGATCTCTTTATTACCATTGAGTTATGATTTGGGCATCTATATTTTCCCTACTATTTGATTCGTTCCTACTCAGTAGCTCTCACAGGACTCTAGGATCAATGACCTAGCTTCTACTTTGCTCTTTCTATGCTACTCAGCTCCACCTAGGAACTTGGAATTAATCCTCCCTCTGTGATTGGGTTTATCAGAGGGCTGATCTGCAGCAAAAGTTTTTCACATTGACTGAAAATGAGAAAGAAGGAACACTTGGTGGGGAATTAAAAAACAAAGTTATTTGATTTATTATATTTACCATCTTGGTCCCTTTTGACCCATGTTCTGGTGTAATTAAGCTATGGATAAATTATTTTTGAAGGGTTGCCTGAGTAAAACAGAGAAGTCATAGAGAAAGCATGGTCTTAGAGAATTTGGTAGTTAACACTGAGGAAAATAATCTATTAATGATTCAGGAAATTAGTTGAAAAGCTCACTTTTGGCTGTCAGGTCATTAACATCTAATGGCATTCAGCTTTTCTGTACCGCACTGAAGATCACTGTACAACTTGGTGATCTTCCCAGGGCTTAAGTCCAAGTGAGCTCGTAGGTTTGTAGGCAAAAAAAAAAAAGGGGGGGGCGGGGAATAGAAGTGCAAAGGACAAATTAGAGTTGTTTCTTATTTATGTTTCCTAAATCTGGGTGAACGCCTTGTCAAAAATGTTAGTCTTAATATTCTTAAATATTGTATATTGCATTTGTGCATACTAATCAGTATTTCAATATATTTCATATTGGTATTTGAGTAGGAGGTGGTGAACTTTCCTCTTAATTATTGATTTGGCTATGACATTTCCAGATTGCTTTTTGCCATATCCTTATTTTCTGCAACTGTAAAGTTTGCGTGGACCCAGTGTAAAAATTGCATTACTCATTTAGCTCTGTAGCACATGTTCAGCTTGTTGCATCTGAACTCAATATGGTGCATATTTTTTTCCACTTTGCATGTGAATATAATTCAAGACACTTGTTTTAATTTTAAATGCCTACATGATCTGTCTTCTAACTAGAGAATATTTAAGGTACTTTTCTGATTATCCATATTTATTATTTCCATGGGAGTTCAGAACATCCACTTAGCAGCCAGATTTTTTTTTCTTTTTAACTTTAGTACATTTATGTTTTTTCAATTGCTCTGAGGGTACATTCTTTAGTTTATCTCTTAAAAGGTAATCAAAGCTGTTCAACCCGTTGTGTGAAATTTGAAAAGCATAATTAAATTCATTAGTTGCTAAATAACAAAGACGAGTTTATATTAAGAAAAAGACTTCTAAAAATGTAGATGTCTTCATTTTGAAAACCACATGTAATAACAATGGCAAACTATGTGGTGAACACCATTCTGAAATATTTAGATGTATTAATGTGTTTCGTCCTCAAAAAATAAGTGCTCTAAATATTCTATTTTGTAGATGGAGAAACTGAAGCCCAGTGAGTAAACTGCCAACGTCAAGCAGCTAATAAATGCCAGTATCAGGACTTAAATCCAAGCAGTCCAGATTCAGATCTCATATACTTGATGACCAAAGAATACTGCTTTCCAGGTAGCTGGAGGGGTGGGCGGGGGAGCAATGGAACCAGGTGTGGAGGGAGGCAAAGGGTAAGCGTAGGTTTTAAGCTAAACTATGCCCACTTCTGGAATTCAGAGCCTAAATGATAGAACTGCAAGAAAGGATTTACTAAGATTTTATTTGTGTGTGTATGTAAAAGATAAGATATGACTGCTGTACCCCTCAGGCTGGCGTGATC
Organism: Ceratotherium simum simum; assembly: GCF_057802395.1. Taxonomy (NCBI): domain Eukaryota; kingdom Metazoa; phylum Chordata; class Mammalia; order Perissodactyla; family Rhinocerotidae; genus Ceratotherium; species Ceratotherium simum. Next base: position 6,066,785 of record NC_141935.1, read on the forward strand.
TAGGGGTGAAAAGGTAACATTTACATTGAAAAATGAGCTATATGCTGACTCACCACTTTTTTGTGTGTGTCTGTGTGAGGAAGACCAGCCCTGAGCTAACATCCGATGCCAATCCTCTTCTTTTTGCTGAGGAAGATTGGCCCTGGGCTAACATTCATGCCCATCTTCCTCTACTTTATATGGGATACCGCTTCAGCATGGCTTGATAAATGGTGTGTCAGTGCCCGCCCCAGATCCGAACCAGCAAACCCTGGGCCGACGAAGCAGAGCGCGTGCACTTAACTGCTGTGCCACCTGACTCACTACTTTCAAAAAATAGATGTCACATGCCAAATGAAGTAGTCCAATCTCAGATAGCTAAAAAAATGTGAAATCACTAATAATATATCACCATTTAGATATCAACCTCTTTAATGATATATCTCTAGCTTCAATGATTTATCTCATTTTCTATAATTTTGTTTTTTTCTTGAAGACTGAATACAGAATGTTCAACTGAGGCTAAACAGTTGCTGTTTATGGCCATGTCTATTTATTTTCTCTGTCTTCTCAATCTGTAAGGATGAGTATTCAACATCCTGTCATTAGTATTAGTATTTTTCTGTTTTATTTCTATTTTTATATGATAATATAAAATGTACAGTAACACTCAAATTTTTTATAATTTGTAACTCAACCTGTGCAAATCAAGATGGTAATGGACACAGAGCTACCATTTAATACTTTGAAGTGGTGAGCTATATGAAAATAAATAAAAATCCAAATTTGGTATATAAAGGTAATATAATTAATATTTACAACTTCACTTTATGAATAAAGAAAATGTATGAATGTCAAGGATCTCATGTATTCATATATACCAGTACCTCAACCTCAATGTATCTAACACTATTATGTCTGGAAAAATGTGAGATTTTTCTAATTTCTTGGATTTGTTGTTACATGCTATGTTTACACTATCATGTTATTTGCAGTGAAAACTACTGTTAGCTTATAGCCTAGGGACATTGCATAATAATCAGGAAAATTGGACTTCCCTATCATTTATACTGAAATTGGTTACTTAGTGATTTATTTCACCTTTCCTTCGCTTCTGTTTAAACTTCTTCAAAATGAGAAGAATATTTTATTAGCATGAAATGTTGTCAAATTATTATAGATTTTAAAATAAAAAGTCTGGGATCATTTTTAACACCGGAATGAACAGACAGTAACTGTATAAGTTGCTCACGTAGTACAGAAATAATACAGAAATCATCCAAAGTTTTCCTCTTTGTAAATTAAATTAAGAGGAATCAATTAAAAATAATGACAATAGGGGCCGGCCCTGTGGCGTAGTGGTTTAAGTGCGCGCACTCCGCTGCTGGCGGCTCCGGGTTCGGTTCCCGAGTGCACATCAAGGCACCCATACCTTATATATTTTTTCCTTCTTGCAAGAATTGTTCTATTTCTCAAATCAAATGCTGCAAGAAAGAGGACCTCTTACACCTCAGTATAAGGCTTTGACTAAAATGCTTTTTAAATTTGTATGCATTACTTAGTTAAATATGACGCATGCATATACACGCATTTAAAAATAGTGCATAAGCTACATGCAAAAAAATGAAACTGGACCACTTTCTTACTCTATATACAAAAATAAACTCAAATAGCTCAAAGACTTAAATGTAAGAGCTGAAATCATAAAACTCTTAGAAGAAAACATAGGCAGTAAGCTCTTTGACACTGGTCTTAGCAATATTTTTTTAGATATGGCAACAGCAACAAAAGCAAAAATAAATAAGTGGGACTATATCAAACTAAAAGACTTTTGCACAGTGAAGGAAACCATCATCAAAACGAAAAGGCAACGTACTGAATGGGAGAATATATTCGCAAATGATATGTCTGAAAGGGGGTCGATATCCAAAATATATAAAGAACTCATACAACTCAACATCAAAAAAATCCCATTAAAAAATGAACAAAGGATTTGAATAGACATTTTTCCAAAGAAGACATACAGATGGGCAACAGTTACATGAAGATAGTCAATATCACTAATCACCAGGGAAATGCAAACCAAAACCACAATGATATATCACCTCACACCTGTTAGAATGGCTACTCTCATAGAGACAAGAAGCAACATGTGTTGGCGAAGATGTGAGAAAAGGGAACCCTCGTGCACGGTTGGTGGGAATGTAAATTGGTGCAGCCACTATGGAAAACAGTATGGAGGTTCCTCAAAAAATTAAAAATAGAACCACCATATGATCCCACAATTCCACTTCTGGGTATTTATTTGAAGAAAACAGAAATGCTAATTCAAAGAGATTATGCACCCCTATCTTCATTGCAGCATTATTTGCAATAGCCAAGATATGAAAGCAACCTAAGTGTCCATCGATAGATAAATGGACAAAGAAGATGTGGTATACACATACAATAGACTATTACTCAGTAATTAAAAAGAATAAAGTCTTGCCATTTGCAGCAACATGTGTGGACCTAGAGGGTATTATGCTAAGTGAAATAAGACAGACAAAGAAAGATGAATACTGTATAGTTTCACTTATATGTGGAATCTAAAAAACAAAACGAACGAACAAAACAAAACAGAAACAGACTCATAGATACAGAGAACAAACTGGTGGTTGCCAGAAGGGAGGGTAGTGAGGGGATAGGTGGAATAGGTGAGGGGGACCAAGAGGTGCAAACTTCCAGTTATGAAATAAATGTCAGGGGGATATAATATAGTCAACAATATTGTAATAACTTTGTATGGTGACAGATGGTAACTAGACATATCATGGCGATCATTTTGTAGTTTATAAAAATATCGAATCGCTATGTTGTACATCTGAAACTAATATAACATTGTATGTCAATTATACTTCAATTAAAGAAAAATAATGTCTATATGTGCAATGCAATTTTCCCATATTGGAATTGAAAAATCTAGGTAATTATTTGAACAAATCTTTTTTCCTTCCTTCACCCCTCCTTCCTTTCGTTTCTTGTCTTCTATCACTTGGAGAACTTTGTTTCTGAGTCCATACCATGTACCAGGCGCTGCTCTGCATGCTGACAAGATCAACAAGACCCTTGCCCTTGTGGAGCTTATGTTGTACTGGCAGTGGAGGAGCAGGGAGAACAAGCAAAGAAATAAATACGATAAATCATATAGTTATAACCATTTAAAAAGATAACTAAAATCAGTGATATAATAGTTTGATGTAATAGAGAGTGACTAGATGGCATCTTTGTGTTGGGTGATGAGGAAAGTCTTCTCTGATGGAGTGATAACGAAGTTATGAGGCAGCCATGGGAAGAAGGGAAGAAGGGGAGTCCAGAGAAGGCAAACAGGTGATGGCCAGTCCTTCTGGTGGAAAAGAAGATAATTGAGGCTGGAGTATAGTGATCAGCAGGGTATTGACTGCTTATAAATATAAAATCATATATTATACTTTTCTTTTATAATTTAGATTACCAATTGGGAAACATAAATAGCTACTAGTTATGTAAACTTTCTTTCTCAGCTATATTGGAAAGAGCATGCACTTTGGAGTCAGAAAATCAATACTTTGAATCTTGGTTTAGCACCTTGTAGCTGGGTGGTGTCATCTGAGCCTGTCCTCTCATCTTTCAAATGTGGACAATGTTATTTAGTTTTCAGAATTCTTGTAAAGCTCCTAACATAGTGTCTGGCACATAATAATCATTCACACTGCAGCTATTAATTTTCTAACATTTGTATGTTCTTATGCTTGAAGAGTGACAAAGATAGGACCTAATCCATTCACATATGCAGCTTCTCATTCACTCCCTAGAGAGTTGTTGATCATCCACTAATTGACAACTACTGTGGCAAAGTCTTAGTTGTGATTTCTTGCTTTAGCAGGTTTGGAGATGACAAGAGTCAGGGCAGAGGGATGATCAGGAGCAGGGTGCCTCGTCTAATCTATGAGCAGGGTTTGGAACATTAGCAACACAAGGATGGGAAGATTGAAGATAAAACCTGATGGGTATTTTTCCTTATATATATATATGTGTGTGTGTGTGTGTGTGTGTGTGTGTATGTGAACACATATATATGTGTTCTACATACATATATATATGTAGGTAGAAAAATAATGTGGGTGTGATTCCCGGATTATTGTAGGAGAACATGTTTCTAAGTTATTGGATCACATTTGGCACTAAATAATTCCTCCTTTGGCTCAATGTTCTCCCTCCAAACATTCAGTCAAAGTGAAGAGGGTTTAGAAGCAGACAAGTGGAAATGATATATGTTACCATTAAGAATGGTGCTGAATAAGATGTGCATTTAGAGACAGCTATGAGAAGAGGGCAGGAAGCAAGGAGGAATATCAAAGAGGATTTTACTATTAATATAATAAAATGTTACCTGTCTCCTGACACATCACCTCCCAGACAAGTTTTATTTTTAGAATGACAAAAAACACTATAGAAGTGTTGGGTAAATTATGTTAATTATTGGAATATCTTCATAAATCTCCAAATGGCCTTCCTCTATATTACGTACCTGTGCTTTTCAGGTGGAATTTGTGAATCGAATGTGATATTCTGCTTTTCATTTTCTCTGAACTGCTTCTTCTTTTCAATGTTGCTGAAATAAAAATGATTCTGCTCATGTGGCTAGACATGCTAAGAATATAGGACAGGTTTTGTTACATTTTTCTTCCTTTAGATAGAATCTATTTTAGCTTGAATCAAGGGTCACAGAATAAAACTAATCAAGAAAATAGAGAAACACATGTCTCTTTCCTCTGGTGGTAGAAGTTGAATTCCCTCTGGCTTTGCTTCCACCTCTCTACTCTGTCCCTTCTCCCCAGGCACCTTTGTGAGCTCAGTCCCTGCCCTCCTCTTCTCTCACAGTACCAAGACCCAGATGCATTTACCCTTCCTCAGTTTCAATAGCCATCTCTATATTAATGCTTCCCACTTCTATATCTCTGGACAACAATTTGCTCCTAATATTCAGACCCATATATTCAAATCTTTTTGACTTCTCCACTTGACCTTTTGCAGATGGCTCAAAGTAAAATCATTTTCTCACTCAAACCTATTTCTTTATTCCCATTTCACCCAATAGTAATATTCTTCACCTACTTAGTCATCCCACAAGCCTAGAAACTATCATTTATTCTTCACTCTCCATTAACTTTCACCATCTCTCAATTAGCAAGTCCTGTCAATACCGTCTTCTTAATTTCTTGCAAATCTGTTCTCCACTCTCTATCTGCATTGTAACCACTGCCTCATTTCAGACAATTGGCATAACTCACTTCAAATACTGTATAGCTTATATATGGTCTCCCTTCTTCCATTTTTGTCCTCCCCACCAATTATCTACACAGCTACCGTGGTGATCTTTCCAAACATGAATTGGGCTTTGTCACTTCTCTACTTAAAATCCTCCAAAGACTCATCACTGTCTTCAAGTTAAAACCCAAACTTGTTAGCATGGTGTGAGAGGTCCCTCCAGGTGTGGTCCTTAGTAAATGAAGGCAGCTCCTGATTGTCAATCTTCCTGCCAGTTTTTCTTTCTCCCTCTCTGCCCCCTCCCCACCTACGCATACACTCTGAGCTCAAACTGTTACTGGACCAAATGCAAGTCACTTCTTGGCAAGTTAAATCAGATTGCACCAGAAGTAGTTGACTCACAGAGCAGAAATTTTATTTGAAGCATATGACAAGGAAAATGGAGACCACAGGGAATAATTTCACAAAGCCATGGCTCCCCAAGTGCGGGGAGGTGGGTACCTTTATTTGGAGCAAGGAATGAATATTCAAAGGGGAAGTTTCATCATCACATGTAGAGGTGGGTATAAGCTTGTACATGTGTAGTTTGAAATCGTGCTTTTACATACATTGCATGACCCAAAAATGGCTTCTTTGCCCTTCCCAGAGGAGGAGAATTTATGATGTTAATGAGGGCAGGTTACTTTAGTACAAATTGTGGCCGATCTGTGCAGGTGTCAGTCTTGTGGTGGTGGTCTGGGTCAGTCTGGTTGGTCTGGTTCCAGGGTGGTTGTCGCTTAGAGCTTCTTCCTGGAACATAGCTGAAACTGCATGAGCTCAAGACCCCACGGTGTTAGATAAAGGAACATCTGCACCTTTCAAGAAGACAAGAGAATTAGGTCAAACACAAAAAGGTTAAAGTTTAGATAAGACAAGAGAAGCAGGTTAGAGTCCATGGCTGGTGACAAAACTACATGATACTTTGGCATTTGCTGGAATCTGCCATTGCTTTCTTACATCTATTATTTATACCTGTATAGTTGCTACTGCTTCTACCTCCATTTGACTCACTCACCTTTCTTTTTCATTCTTCAATGTAGATGTCAGCTCCTCCAGAAAGCCTTCCTTGATTTTCTAAAACTAGAATTAGATGTCTTTATGTTTTCCTTAGCAACACAGCAGCCAGTGACAGTCACTAGTGTGACCTATCACATTCTAGTGTAACTCCTGGATGGTCTGTCCTCCCACATGAACTCTCCCTCCCCCATTAGAGGATGAGAAGTTCAATTCATAGTGACTATTTAACAAATCTGTTAAAAAAATAATTGAACACGTCTCCTTCACACAGAGATGTTGTTATGTAGCTTAATGATGCTATCTGGATGTGGATGTGGATTATCCTGTCTTTTTCTGACTACACAAATGAAGCATCTAATGAAGTGAGTAGCCTAACATACAGAAAGCTATTTTTTTCTTTTTAAAATTCATTTTTAAATGTTTACAAGGCTATTAGACATAATCATGACAGTTTTGAGAATTTTATTATAAAAATGATGTACATAATATGCACATACTTTTTAGTTTTGAGTAAAGAAACCTCATCATATTCTATGATTGCAACTATGTTCATTATTCACAAGACAATTATCAATAAATTGTTTTTTATGAATAAATTCATTCTTCACCCATAGGAATGAATCTTTTCTTTTTATATTTAAATGTTAGTATAATCAATCAATGTACTGGAAATCAGAGATTTAAAAAAATATTTTTTCTATTGAAATAAGGGGAAGAAATTAGAAAATATTCTAAAATGTGTTTTCTAGAAAAAAATTCTTAAACTAGGGAATGAGTCTTCTCCCAAATCCTAATTCTTGAGACTATCTCTCCATTACATAACGATTCAGAAGATTTTAGGGAAGTACTCTTTTGTTGGTATGAGACCAAGACTAGTCTATTGCTCCGACCTACACTAGATGTTGATTAGTTGGCTTAAGAACACCAGTGAGAAAGGTGCAAAATTGAATGTACGGAACCAAGTTTAAAATTATTTCTAAAAATCAAATCTGATGTTATAGTAGAATGAAAGCCTTCACACACAGAGAGAGAAAGAGTCTATGAAATGGAGATTAAAAGAGCACAGTGAAAAAAAAAGAAACCAAGATAAAAATAGTGAAAGGGGAAATAAATTTTAACAGCAGGATATGACATGACATGACATGAAAAAAAAAAGAATTAAAGTGTAGAAGGACAGGTGGGAGAACTAAAAGTCGAAATTAATGACAAAAAATAAAACGTCTGCCTACAGAAAACTGAAAAGAAAATATAAAGGAGAGCAAAAGGATCTTCCAATTATAAATTTAAGTTTCAATGCCCCAAAATTGCTATATTTTAAGAATGTCAGGAGAGTATTTCTTACATTGCATTATTCTTTTAATTTCCTTAAATTTAGAAGTATGTATAAGATTCTTCACTTTGACAACAATTTTGAGGCACACAGAAAATTAGTGTATCATTAATGCAGGTTCTCCTGCTGGTTGGGCAGGCACATTAGGGTACTTCATATCATGTGAATCCTTAACAGCTGAGCTGTGACATTTTCAACCGAGCAGGTTTTTACTTATTTCTTTAAAGTTTTTTTTCTTTTTAATGTACTTGCTCCCTCCTAAAATGTTATCTGAGCACCTGGAAGCCAAATAATTAAGATTGTCCCAAAGGTGACAATAAAATAAGGGTGCACAGCTCTCTTTTAAGTAAAATGTTTTTGCTTTACTCTCTAACCTCCAGCATCTCAGGAGTGTAACACTCAACAGTAGCTACTTTTTTCTTTTTTTAGTGCCTTGTTTCTGAGTCTGTTACTGATATGTGCATATTTCAGATTTATGCCAAATATGTAAAGGCAGGTTATAATAAGATAAATAAAAATATAAATATTAACCTGGAACATTAAAAAAGTAAGCTTCATAGAGCTATCTTAATAGCAGTTGATAACGTCCAAAATATAAACCAGAGAATCTACCCCACCCCCCACAAACTAACAATGTAGCGATATAACATTCTTATCTGGCAAAGCGATTACAAAGTTCATGCAAAAGAAACATAAGCAAACACATAACTGTGGAGCCAAAGCAAACGTGAAAAAATATTAATTTCTTAGGTTTAAAAGCTTTTAAGGCATCTCAACACATACTTGTTAAGATTTTGCTATTTTGAAGGTGCTGTGCTAGAAAGATAAGCCACAGGGAGAGAAATGCATTAGTTAATCATATAACAGGCCAGAAGATAATAAACACTACAAGCAAAATACAACAGGTATGAAGGGTTCAAAAGAAGAAGGCATCATAACTAGCTGGGAGAATCAGGAAATCTCATCGAGGATATGTCATCTGAGACAGGTCTGGAAGGGTGGGCAGGATTTGGAAGGCAGAGACATAGGATATGATTCTTCTATTTCCACTGTAATTCTTCAGGTTTAGGGACTCAGCCTATTTTATCAGATAGTACCTTTTTGCCGATTTCTTCTTGCATTTCTAACTTTCTGTATCAACCCTCCACTACACGACCTCACTGAGAAATAATCACGTCAAATTAATCACTGTCTTCTGAATAAACCAAACATTTTTTAAAATCACTTTGCCTCTTCTCATACTATTCTCTCTGCTTGCTCACTGCTTTCTTCCCTTCCCTTAAGTGAGTTGCAAACAAGTACAGAATGCTTAGTTCATTTTCAATGTCTTTCTTGACTCCTCCATGAATTAGTGTGCTATCTCATAGGTATTTCCCAAACTTTTTGTATGTGGTCTGATTACTGTGTCTCCTGTTGTATCACCTCATTTATAAGTTTGTTACTATGAGATCCCTAAGGGCATGGGCGATAATAAAATCTCTGTATCCTCAGGCCCAGTGCCTCTCGGATGGTAAGCATTCAGTGTCTGTATATATATACCCTGATGAAATCAGTTGTTGGTGGAAGAACGGTAGGCACAAATAGAACCACGGCTTGTACAGCAAGGTTCACGTGAGTAGAGGTTGATACTGAAGAACAGACTCTGGATTCTCGGGTTCACCTCTTCCTCTGACTGTGTGGACCACTAATCGGAGCACACGGAAGGTTAAGCCCAGGCAGCCTGGAAGCCCACATCGCTACCAGTAGCAGCGGCAGTAATTTACTGGTATATAATCCTCCACGCGTTTCAATGTGCTTTCCCAGCCATCATCTAAATGTTTCTCTTCAGCGGCCTAAAGTGGCCCTTAATTCTCTTCCAGAATCAGGGAAACACCTCCCTTTCTTTCAGATGGTGAGGCAAAAACAGGGACTTTCCTGGGGCTGGGAGCGGGGATTCCCTCTCCAGGAACGTGCATTTTTCGCCCCGCCTACTCGAGCTGAAGGCTACCAAAGCAAAGGAGCTCGGGGCACCTTGGAACACTCCAAGCATCCTAGATCCCCCTCCTCCCAGAAATGGGTCTGGAGCCCGGGAATCCGCTAATTAAGCTCGCCCCCATTGGTTGTCCCCAAGGCACCTCCATGCCGTCACCGTGTTATGCTAATGAGGGGGAGTCTCATTGGCCCGGCCTCCGGTGGCCGCGCCGACGGGCTCCTGCGGGGAGAGCCGGGTGGGCTGCGTCTGGGACCAAAGCCCACCGGCTCCTGGCGCGGGCCCTGGGCTGTGCCGGGTGCACGCCCGCCCGGGGGAGCTGCAGCGGGAGGCTGCCCTTGGAGGAGGATCTTGACCTGCCTTTCAGGAAGGTGCTTCCCCAGCACGCCGCGCGCACTCCCACCCCCTCCCCTCTTTCTAGGCATCGCGCGGCTTTTTTCGGCCAAGTAACTTTTGCATTCCCGCCTCCCCCAAGTCCTGGGGACCAGAGGCGGTGCCGAGCCTGGGGGCGGTTCCTTGGCAGCGTTGAATCTTGCCAGAGCCAGACTTTTGCTCCTGGGCTAGCTTTGCATCATCCCCATCACACCCTCAGGAGAAAGGAGCCAGCCCCCTTTCAGCCTCAGCTTCCGGCTCAAAGCAGACCCCCTCCCCCTATCCCAGGCCCCGTCCCCTTCTCCTGTCCCTCTGTCGGCCACAGCATTTTTTTAGTCCTCTCCCTCTACTCCGCAATATTTTCTTTCTTTCTGCCTCCTCTCCTCCATTTGTTGTTTTGTGTGTCCCACTCTTTGAGGAAGGATGGTTGATTTGGAGAGCGAAGTGCCCCCTCTGCCTCCCAGGTACAGGTTTCGGGATTTGCTGCTAGGGGACCAAGGATGGCAAAACGACGACAGGTGAGTGGTGTGGTGCAGTGCTGTTCCGTAAATACAGCTGAAAAAGAGACAGAGATGGAGAGGCTCCAGGGGGGTTAGGAGGGATAGGAGGGAAGGGAGCCAGAGACTGGGGGAGGGAGTAAAGAGGCTCCTGGCTATGTCTCTCCATTTTGACTCTATAGAGCAATTGCTATAGACAAGGAACTCTTTCCCTTTTTCACTTTCTTATTCTTGCAGTGTATTTATTTGGTGCTTATTCTTTTGTCTATCTGTGCTTCCCTAGGGTGTGTGTAAGGCTGGTATGAGAAGTGCAATACGTCCAAATGGCACGCAATATCAGTGCCAAACAATTTTCTTTTTTTTTTCCTTTAGGTGTTGTTAATCAAATTCGAAAATGTATCCAAGTTGACTGAAAAAGCACATTAGAAACTTAAAATCTCCTGCACCTATTTACTTGCTCCTGGTCAGTGCTATCTTGACCTGCCACTGGGGATTTTATGCTCTTTAAACATTTGGAGTTGCAGGTAGACAATTGGTTTATATATGTAACAGGTAGTTAGTGAAAATGACAATGTTTGCAATTGAAAATACCCACTTGGAACAGATCACTGTGACTTCTATGAATAATGATGTTTGTATAGCATGATCCAACCTTTTCACGATTAATATATTTTTAACCTAGTTAATATATATGTCACAAAATTAAAACTAAGTTTCAAAACTAGAATATTCGTTTTTAGCAAAATATTCCTCATGTGTTTTAACTATAGCATCACTGCTTTGCCTAACTTTTGAAATTCCTCCTGCTGTCTCTGTCTCATTTAAAAGCACTTTTTATGTTTCATTGAATTTCGTATTTTCTGGAATTGTCATTTCATGTATCGCATGCCACATTTCCTTATTTTTAAATAATATATGTATACTAACTAGGCTCTCAACTCAACTGAAATGTTTCCTTGAAGTTCAGTTTGGTATTGATGTTCTGTTTTAATACGTAAAAGATCCATTATTGGTCCAGTTCAAAATCTCCTCCCCATTCACCACTGGGCAATACCTTCCTTCTTTTCCCCACCGTCTCAGCTCCGAATACCAACTCCTGTCCCTACACACAAGGGATTTTGTCTTGGGCATCAATTATGGCCTTCTTCTTTGGTCTCATATTAGTAATTTAAAGGGATATGGATGTTTTGTAGAGGATAATATTTCAATTCAATGTCTTCTTTTTAGGCAAAAACATATATATTGGTTAAAAATTAAAAGAACAAATACCAATTTACTAGTGTGCGTGGTAAGTAAGGTGTTCTGGTTGACTGAAGATAAAGAAAAGACTATTTCAACAAATTTGCAATGCTAGTTGACATTTAGATAAACTGTATTAGGCTAGTTAAATGGCTTATCAAGTGAAACACAGTGATCATAGCGATTGAATCTATATTTGTTACTTCAGGACCTCAGGATCATCATGTAGAATAGAAATCCTCATTGTGGAAAGTGTGAGGCAGGCTGAATACATAGAGGATATATTTTGGACTTGATGGTGGTAGCATGGTTTGTTTTTAATATTGAATCTAAGATATTAATTGTTCATGTGGTTGCCCTCATTTTTCTAAGGATGCTGAAGATATATTTCAGTAATTAAGAATTTTGGTTATTCGAATACTCTCTAAATAAGTCACTGCTATATTAATAAAAGTTTTGTATATTTATTTAAACTATCTATTATGATAAAATTTTATGCTAGCCCAACTTTAACTTAAAAATTAGGCAAATTTACTATTAAAATGCAGCATTAAACATTTCAAAAATTGTTTCTCCATTTTTAAAGATTTGACTAATTTGGTGGCTTTATGAAAACTTAATATTTAGTTTTGGTTCCATTTGTTGCCCATCTTTGAAGATAAGATCCTTTGATTAATAGGGACCCAGGCTTCAATCCTTTGCTTATTTATTCACTAGCTGAGTGGCCTTGGGCAAGTCGTTCAGCCATTATGAGATTCAATAATCTTGTTTCTGTAAGGTACAAGACTAACACACTAAGTTGTTTGTTGGCACTAAGCACTGGTTAGTGCTATATGTTAACTACGCTGTATGTTATATGTGTGTGTGTGTAAGCAAATATATTAACCTGTGCTATATGTTATCTCAGTCAATTCTCATACAATCTTTGAATAGTGGGTAATTATTTTAAGGACTAGGAAACTAAGTTTCTGGGAAATTAAATACTTGTCTTGGTAATATATTTTATAAGTGTATAGATGACACTTGAGCTTAAGTTCTTTGTGACTCAAATTCTTCAAGAAGCTTGTAAGTTCTTTCCACTCAATTAATTTGAATTTCTAAGGATAATTTTATAGTGTCTAGCATAGTTTAGGTGCTCATTAAATGTTAGTTCCCTTCTTCACTTCTGATTTGCAGTTTGCAATTCTTTTTTATTTTTCTTCGGAACCCTAAACTAACACGCAGGAAGGAAAGTCCTATCTTTTGTCTTTAATGTGGTCACAAATTTCTCTTTGCAATTAATTCTGAGTAGCAATCTCAGTTATCTCCGTGGACTCATTTCCTAGAGTTGAGAAGGAAGCACTCTTTCATATGGGAATAGGTAGACAGTTTCAACCAACAGATACCTTTAGTGCTCGGCCCATATTCCCTAGGCTGTTTTCTATGAATACCCTCTGCCTGAGGTTTTCTGTTTTTTTTTTTGTTTTCTCCCTGGCCTTAAGAGCATACCAGGCCCACTTGGAGAGCAAGCCAGAAGTGCCACTGAGTAAAAAGGGATTTGTTAGATGAATACCTTAGCTTCCTCGCTCCGTGTTTGGGGTAATTCTGAAGCGTGTTCTACACTGTCCAGTGGGACTGAGCTCCCGTTGCCCAGAGTGGTAACTGACTTGATATTGCAAGCTTTATTGGCTTCCTTCCCCCTTCTTGCCTACTGGTATTTTCTGGATCATTTCCCAAATAAACTACTTAGGCTGCAATCCTAATTTCGAGGTCTGCTTCTGGGGGAATCGGAGCCCAGATAGGTATCTTTTGATCTAGGGTCACAGCCTAGAAATGATGGGGGAATTAGATGATGGGAAAGTAGATACTTTCTACCTTGCTCTTCATTTTAAAATTTTAAATTCAATATTAATAGAGCCTGGTTGATTGGCATGTGAAAATGAGTGAGGCATAGAATCGATGTGTGAAGGTGTGTTGTTATAGACAGAATACTGGTGGGTTTATCGGGATACAGGAAGTGTGTACTCCACACCATAGATTTTCTGTGAATTTATATTTTACCACCTTTTGGTAGGGAAACATACACACAAACATAATGTACATGTAATATATATGTGTATATACATGATATATATGTAATATATCTGTATTCTATATGAAATATATATAATGCATATGTAATGTATATGTAATATATATATCAATGCCATCCTTACATAATCACCTCTCCTTCCTTTGTATTCTGATATCCTTTTCTGAGTAGGACGTAAGGGAACAGAGACACAGGAGTGCAGATAATTTAGCACGTGAATAACACTAGTTCTGGGAGCCATGAAATAAGTTTGAGAGTTGCTAAATGACAACACTGCTTATACCTTAGGGATGTCTGTTATATATATATGATGCACATTTATTTCTTTGCCATCTTGAGTAAAACTCAAAAATCTAACTCAAATTGTTCATATAATATTTCTTTAATGGTCCTTTATCCATTCAACTAATGATTGAATGTATGCTACTCTTCAGGGCCTCATTAAGTTAGGTTTTGGAAAGAATTTAGGAAAGAGTATGAAACAGTGCTTGGTCAGGAGGTGTTCACAGATACAATTAGAGGTGAACTTTGCCCCAGAACACTGACAGTATTGTTTGTGTTATGATGATGTCCTTGAAGAATTTCCATTTTAAGACTGTTGAGAAGATTGTGCACCATTTGTAGGTAGGATATTCAGTGTTTGCTTGAAAATAAGTTGCTGAAGTCACTATATTAGAGATGGCACAAAGTATTCAATATATTTTGAATCTAATATTTAGAATACTTAGTGTCTTCAAAGTTACTCTATGGTTGAATCTAACATGACGAGAGACTCATTTAACTGGTTTTATATGGGAGCCATTCTGTAATATGTAGAATTGTTGTAGTGTTAAAATCCATTATTTTCTGTTTTAATGTTTCTAAGATTCATAAAACAATAAAGATTTAGAATATTCTCCTGCAGTTAAAGATTGGTAAATTTCAGGTTTTAAATGCCTTCAGCCAGTTAGAACAGCCCTTCTCATCCTTCATCATGATTTGGTAATTTTGAAGTTTGGAACACACTACACTTGATATTGGATAAATTATCACAACTGTGGATAAATTACTGTTAATGGACAATTCTCAGTGTCAGTCATGCAGGAGTAGGCCATTTATTTAATTAACACCATTCTATTTTCAAATATCTATCAGTTTCAACTTCAGTAATTTTAAGTATTCTTTCATATTTTATAGGTGGCACTGAAAAGTAATGCAAGCAAGTCACCTAATGCATTGTTGTAACTGAAAACATAGAAGGATTTGAACAAAGAGTACAATTCAATCAATTAATAGTTTGAGTATTTATAAAATGAGGGAAATGTTTGGATAGCTTGTGGAGTATGTGTAATTTTAGATATCATACAATGCAAATATGTTACTTTATATAATCAAATTAAATTGGGGGAATGGGTTTTGGATTGGCATATGGCACATTTATGTAACTTACCAATTTTATCTCCCTTAATGAATTATATATTATTTTGAAAAGTAGTCATTTAGTGTAAATTTAATTCTGAGTTTGTAAATTCAGGTCAATAAATACATTTGTAAAATACTTTGTGTTATTAAAAAGAATAAAATGTTATTTTTACTGTTTAATTATATAGTGGAATCAACCATGCATTTGCAAGATCTATAAAAATGATTTAAGTGTTTATTGTTAGGGGCCAGCTCCGTGGCTTAGCGGTTAAGTGTGCGCGCTCCAGTACTGATGACCCGGGTTTGGATCCCGGGCGCGCACCGACGCACCGCTTCTCCGGCCATGCTGAGGCCATGTCCCACATACAGCAACTAGAAGGATGTGCAACTATGACATACAACTATCTACTGGGGCTTTGGGGGAAAAAAGAAGGAAGAGGATTGGCAATAGATGTTAGCTTAGAGCTGGTCTTCCTCAGCAAAAAGAGAAGGATTAGCATGGATGTTAGCTCAGGGCTGATCTTCCTCACACACACACACAAAAAAAGTATTTATTGTTAGAGAATCCAGACAATGCTGTGTTTCTTAGCACTATCTATTATAGTGAGGGAAATCTCCATGAATAAAGCAAAAGAAAATTACCTACTACTGAAATAGGTAATGGTGCAAAAAATGAGTTTAGATATATATAGTATAATAAATAAAATGTGGAGAAAAATGTGTTGTTTAATAATTATTGTTTTTTAATAGTTACCAAGAATTCAGATATTAATATTTTGTGGAAAACCTGTATGATTCCTTCCTTTTGTCCTGGTCTTATAGATAAAATTGAAATGTAGCTTTTCAAATTACTTAGAATTTATTTTTAAAGTTTGATTCCATTTAACCACTCCCATATATCCACTTTCTGTATATGGTTATGCATTAGTAATACCTCTTCTGTGAGTATTACACTTTTAACTTTACAAAGTACCTCTGAATATAATAAATTTTGGATAAAGGGAGTTGGAATGTACTAATTTCATTTTCCGCATAAGGTATGTGACATTTTAAGGAGAGAGTAAACTTTCTACTAAACAGTTTCTCCTTTGCAGCTTCAGGTTAGTCTTGAGGGGGGAGTGCAAAAACTTTCTTCCAGGTGGATGACCAAGAAAATGATTTCAGTTAGCATAATTGTTTGATCAAAATCATGAACATACTTTTTTCCTTCTCTTTTAGTAATTTAACTCAACTTCTGCAAAAATAGATTTGGAAGGTAGGATGAGAAATAACACAAATGAAGTCTAAACACTTATAGTTTGGTCTTTATTATTGGTACAAAATAAAAATTGAACTAACAATACTTTTAGTTATAACATGTACCTGTAGCTAGATTTTATCTTTTTGCTGTTGTTAATAGTGAATGCAGTATTTTTATTGGCTTTTACAAATCATGTTCTTGTTTATTAAAATGTTTTATATGTTCATAAATCATTTTGTCATTGATGGTTTGTCTGTTTTATTAGTGTATTTATATATTGCCAATGTCGTTTTGCTTATGCACCATGCCTGTCTAAGTTACCTTTAGAAAATGAGACAAAAAGAAATATTTTTCACGGTGACATTGAACCGGTTGCTTTGTATATTTATAGTGTGAAATTAAATTAGCTTGACCTTTTCTGAGCAATATTTAATTCCTTCGACAAGATGTTTTAAAACTGCTTTCCCTAAGTTTTAAATTGGTGATTAAAATTTTCTCTGTAAAAGTAATCAAAACAATAGATAATGATCCAGAGAGATAATTACTTTTACTCTTTGACAATCCTTGACTAGATATGGGATTTTTTTTTTTTAGTGGGTCATAAAAAAACAATTCTTCTCACAAGGATCTTAATCATCAGGAGGCAATCAAGTTGCAGTTTAGGAGAAAATCACTTGGAGAACAGAGTGAGAAGAAAAGGTTGTATCTGGAGCACTGACAAAATCTCATCCTCAGTACAAATTCAAAATTGGTTGTGTGGAATTGTAGAAAATGAGATGTAAGTGAAGGTAGGGGATTGGAGTCCCTTCTCATATTGAGTGTAGTGCCCAGGTAGAGTAGATGTGGGGAAGCAGGACCAGAAACTTCTTTCTGGTAGACGTAGTGCTGGTATGTAAATTCTTAAATTTAAATCCTTCAAGTTGTACGTAAGTGACCAAACTTTATGAACAAACAAATTATAAAGACTGAACGTAGATATATATACTACTCTTGCAATTAAATAAAATATGGAACATTGTTAAATCTGTCAAACGTTTAATATAGTCCATATTACATATACCTAATATACGTTTATAAATAATGATTATTCTACTTCATTCTAATTAACATAGAAACCAAGAAATTTGCCACATATTACAATCACGAGCTTTACTTTGTCAGCCAAACCACATTATTAGTTTTCTTTTACCTAAAACAATCATTAATATTGACAGCTTTTCTAATATTATGTATGTCAGTGTAGTTTACTTAGTTATACACTCATATATTACAGAACAAAGGCTATGGTTTCTTAGGAGCTGAGGTTTCCTTGTATTCCCTGTATACAACCACCTCCTGCCCATCTCTCCAACGTAAAGCTTTGTTCATGCACATTTGGCCTCAAATTTGCCCCAGCGTGTGGGCACTGGATGACCTGGGGCCACTGTGATATTTGATTTCATATCTCTCATGTAGAAGAGTGACCATGTACATGCTTACAGCAGATAAATAAAAACCCAGGCTCTGTGTAGTCAAGAAAACACTGTGAAGGGGCCTGCCCAGTGGCGTAGTGGTTAAGTTCGCACGTTCCGCTTTGGCGGACCGGGGTTCGCAGGTTCAAATCCCAGGTGCGGACAGATGCACCGCTCATCAAGCCGTGCTGTAGCGGTGTCCCACATACGAAATGGAGGAAGATGAGCAGAGATGTTAGCTCAGAGCCAATCTTCCTCACCAAAAAAAAAAAAAAAGAAAAGAAAGAAAGAGAACACTGTGAAAATGGCATTGGATCCTTAGTATCTGATCATCTGGAAGCAGAAGAATGGGTTAGAAATTCTGACCTTGATTCCTCAAGAACTAGATACAACTAGAACAAGCTGACTCTTAAAGAGAATCTAGGATGTAGTATAACGTCAAGGGAAGGAGGAACCAGTGCACATACTTGGACAAAATACATCATTTTTCTAAACTAATTCAGTGCACCAGTGGTATTAAATTTGTCTCCTTTGGCTGGGAAGTGGAGATGAGTTTGGAATTGGGAAATGGAGAAGTTAGATGCTAGAAAGGAGTAGAGAGAAAATGCTCCTGGGTGTGGGGGAGAAGAAGACCCCCAAAAAAGGGATACCAAGGACAGGGGGATCTCTCTCCACAATTTTGTCTTGATAGTATTTGTTTTCATCTTTTTTGACAAACAGAAGCAGTGAAGGAAAACAGGAACAGAATCCTTGACTGTCAAGCTTGGCTGGTCTATAGCGGACTGTGGCTGGCAGCAAGTCCCCAACTCTGTGACCCTTTCCTGTTTAGTCTTAACTGGTTCTGTCTTTGGAACTGTGGTTTAGTACTCTCAGCAGTTCTGCAATCATGCCACAGCTTTGAAGAGTGAGAAACATTTTCCTCTGTACATGAATTCCTAGAGCTCAGGGTTGTATTACTTCCAATTTTCACAGTATGTAAATTTGTGGAAGAAATGGACTTTGCGTACAAAGCCAAAAAAACAGTGAGTCTGAGAAACAAAGGACTGCTCATTCTTGGCTTTCTGGCACTGGACTTTGCACAGAATCATAATGATGAATTGTTATTACAAGGGTGCACTTAGCCCATCTTGTAAATCACTGGGTGAATAGGGATAAAAGCAGATTAACACATTTCAACCTCATTTAACTCCCTGTGGGAAAACTTGTAGATTGTCCACGTATTGCAAACAACCAGCTATTAACAACAGGGACCAGATGTGTGGTTTAATAATGGACAGCCTGCTGTCTCAGGTCTGTCAGAAATTGAAATACCACTCGATCTCCTGGGAATCAGATAAGGTGATCGGTAAGCTGCACAAGTACCAGCAAGGGGTGATGGCAACGACTTTGGTCATTGCCGCAGCACGTGGTGATCACTTTGGCAAATTACAGATGGAAGAGTTCAGTGTTTTGTTTCTATTTCTTGGCTCTCTCCTCACAAGAGTTCATGTGCTATTTCACCTATTTTTACTGAAAATACAGAAGATCAAGTGACAATGAATGATGATATTGAGTATGGTACCCATCATAAAGACAGTGAACATTTACCAAGAGCTTAATACCTATCACATGTTGTCCTACGCATGTTACATGTATTATTTCATTTCATCTTCACATTGGTGCTGAGGAATTCTATTATTTTTTCCTTTTTACAGATCAGTTACCTGAGGTACAGACGTATGTAACTTGTTCCAAGTTATATAATTATAAGAGGTAGAACCAGAATCTAAGTATTATGCCTACCAACTATATTTATAACATAAACAAATGTGGTTTAATGCTATTAAATAACACAAAGAACAAAATGCAAACAAATGTAAATGCTTTTGAAGGTAGCAAAATCACATAGCATCTGCATCCCTCTAGGCCAGTATTACAATGCTTACTCGAAAGGAAAGTTGTGGAATTTTCAAAGTAGGTAATATTTCCTGGGAGAAAATAATGTTTTTCCTCTAGATGTAGAGCATTGTTCTTTTGACAGATTGAAATAGGAAATTAGTAAAACAACTAAAGCAGAGATTCTATCTATTTACCATCTATCTATCTATCTATCTATCTATCTATCTATCTATCTATCTATCTATCTATCTAAATAAAACCAGAACGTATATGAATCTAAAAGACATCATATAAGATCATATAATTAACTCACCAAGACTCCTAAAATGTCCACTTTGGAAGCTTTGGCTGGGGTCATCCGTCTCCAATAGCTCTTTGTTACTTAAAGTCCATAACAATTATCTTTCTTTTAATATGGCTGGGTGTTCTTTGTTTTTTGTTGTTTTTTTTTCTCATGTTTCTCAGTAGAACTTTGGGGTTTCCTACTTATACTTCTACTTCCTAAGGTATTTGTACCTGTGTGAAATTCATTTTTCTCAACCATTGTACTGGTGATAATGAACCCTCTCTTGCGGAGACGTTATGAAGTTTAGATGTGGCCATGTGAATACTTGACTGGGCTTAACTCTTAGCCCTACCTGTTAGTATTTTTCACTTGTTCCGAAGAAGATTTGCAATGGTTCACATAAATACATGGGATAGTACAAAACAAATAGAAAATACAGAAGAACTAAAAGATAATAAGGGGGAAAAACCAACTCCGGTATAGAGTTGGTACATAATATGAATTCCGTGAGTTCCTATATAGTTACTGGAGATGGGCCACAAAGTTAGCTGGAGCAAAGAAGAAGACATGATCAGTCACATAAGATGAGAAATAAACTAGTAGTTCAGGAGAAGTACAGCTTTCCTTGGTGTTCAAATTGAAAGGACATTGCTCCCATGGATCTTCGGTTAGTGTACAACATTCTCAACCTCTCTCCTATCATAAAAGAGTAGCAAGTTTCATAAAACTTTTATAACATTCTCACTGCCAGGTGCTGATATAACTAGAAAGAATTACTCACTTAAAGTAGATATACAGGACACACATAAATGTATTTCAGATATATCTTGTAGGACAAAAAAAGGAACACCTGAAGTTACTGATAGATTATGAGTCTTTCATGTAATTTTCCCACAAAAACTTTTTTTAATATAGGTGGCTTTGATTAATTAAGAATGCAAAGACTTTAGAGTTATATTCTTTGTCAAGAACCTAAAGTGTAAATGTAGTCAAAGGCAAGGATGGCCATTTCTTTATGGATGGTCTACAAGGATTCTAACAAAAACACATGCCTGAATTGTAGTTATTCTCACCTCACACATATTAGATTCATTCATTTATTTTCCTTTCCTACAAATGCCTAAAGTAAATATCATACAATTGAACATTCTATTAAGACTTTGTAATTATCCTGAATTTAGTTATTTGTATAGCCTTATATATCTCTATATGCATAGATAGAGATATATATTAAGCACATAGTTATTATAGCAGACTTCTGGTTGCTAAGTAATTGACATAATATAAATAGCCTCAAACTAGAATATCTTTTGAATTTATCCATCACCACCAATATCACTATAATCCTCCAAATTCTCCATTTCAAAACTTTACAGTAGTTTTGTACTAATTTTTAAGCTTACTTTCCTAGTTAGTTCTTGATCTTCATCTATTCGTTTTTAGTAGGATTTCATTTCTTTTTATGTAAATTAGTACAACACTTACTAGCAGGCTCCATTGTTGCAAGTCTGTTCTCTGCATTCCAGCTTCCACGGCCAACTCAAGCCCCATTCAACCTATGAATTTTCATGATAATCTTCTTGAACATGATTTTAACATATACTATTTATATTTTAAAACCTATGCTATGTCACTAATGCTTTTTATGTGAAATTTAAACTAGTCAGCTCAGTATCCAATGCTCTTCATTAATTGATTCCTTCATTAATTCTTCCTAAACTGCTATTTGAAATTTAATCACTGTAGTTATCCACGGAAATCACCCCTCACCTCACCTGCTGATATCTGCTTCATTGACTCTCCTTAGATCATACCATGATCTGAGGCTGTCTTGCATCTCTTCCTGTCCATGTCATCCCTTCCTTTGCGACAGGACCCAAAACCGGACACAGAGCCAGAGTTATTAATGAAATCTTTGAAATCACTCAGGCTATTCAGTATATTTTATTTATCATTATGTTGTTTGATAATTACTCTCATGTTATTTCAGGTATAACATAACTTTCTAGGGAAAAACTATGTCTTTACTTTACTTTGGATCCTCCTACATTATTTAACACAAGTGTTTTATACAAAGACCCCAAGAATTTTAATTCTGTAGTATAAGGAAGATATTTTTAAAAGAAAAAAATGTCACAGCTATGAATATATATGTGCACCACACATATGTATATATTACTATAATAAAAATAAGGGGTCATTTGAATTTGAGATTTTTTTCCCCCCTGGTAACAAAATAGTTTTTTAAAGCTCATTCTAAACCCAGGTATGGGAGTTTAAATTACTTGACTTGAAAGTGCCTTTCCCACATCTAGTTTAATATTCACAAGGAGCTCTCCTTTGGAAGTGGCAAAGCAGAATGTGCTTCAGTCCGTAATTCATACTGTGACAGTTCAAATGACTGTTAAAGTGAATTCTGAAATTTACATAAGGAGCTGCTCAGTGAAAGCCATCAATCTGCTTGGCAGCCAGCAGCGCCATTGTCCAAGGGACTTGTGGAGGTGTTGTGAAGACCAACTTGAGCTCACGCTCAGATGGGTAGTGGTAGTAATACTTACATAATTGGGACGAACCAAAAGAATTTTTTTTTTTTTGGTCTTAAATCCTGTCAAAAAATGTTTTTTTCTGGGCTGGCCCCATGGCTTGGCGGTTGAGTGCGCGCACTCTGCTGCTGGCGGCCGGGGTTCGGATCCCGGGCGCGCACCGACGCACCGCTTCTCCGGCCATGCTGGGGCCGCATCCCATATACAGCAACTGGAAGGCTGTGCAACTAGGACATATGGCTATCTGCTGGGACTTTGGGGGACAAAAATAAAAAATAAATAAAAATTATAAAAAAAACCTGTTTTTTCTCATTGAGGAACAGTGCTTGTAATAGTTTAGAGTGTGTTTAATTTTGAATGTTAGTGTGAATAGAATGATTCTCTCAAGGAATAAAAAAAAAAATTGTGAAATGTATCAGTGACAGTTATCTAAACAAGTTCCAAGTCTTTGAATAGGAGGTGGCACATTATTCTAAAACATGTATATTCCTATTATTATTCTGTTTACCAAGTCAGATTCTTACTCGTTTGTTTTTGTCACACAGAATGAGCACTTTTGATTTACCTTCACTCTCCTTTTCAGTATAAGAAAGAAACTTGTAATACATCTCTTTACACTTACAGCTTTACTACCTCATGGCAGGTAGAAGAGAGACAAACTCTAGTCACTTACATAAATATATAATTAAATGTGTGCTTAAAAAGAAGACTAATTAAAATGTTCATAAAGTTTCTCTGACTTGCTGATTCTATTCCTCCTATGACATATTCCAAGTAACATGTCCTTTTAGTAAACCCATATAATGAAGTGAGGGGGAAGTTCCTCGGTGCATCCAAAATTGTGTTCAAATTCAACTTATTCCCGGTCCCATCTGAGGTAGAGTGATGTATGAAAGGTACTTGAATGATATGATTCACACTATCCCTGAGCTTATATTGTGCTGGAGCCATAAGACGTACAAAATAACTATTATATAAACTAGAGCATGGTACAAGGAACAGTATTATGGGAGTATTAGAAAAAGCTTCTTGGAGAGTTCTGGAAAGAAAGTAAGTTTTATAGATTAGGATTCATGGATTAGAAATAAAGTAGTAAAGGCCAGCACAAAGGCACAGTGGGTCTTCCACAGAGCTTGCTAAAACAGGGCATGTTCTAGAAAAAATGTGGTAAGTAAACTAAATTGAAAACAGTATAGCATACATGAGGATCAATAATGGAAATTAGTAGTTTGGGGGGAAGACTGTAGGAGAACTTATATTGCCAAGTGAAAGAGTTTGATTTTTTTTTCTGTAGGCTGTGGGGAATTGTGTAAAGGTTTTGAATAAGGTAGTGGCATGATCAAAGTTGTAGCTTTAGTGGAATTATTATTTCAGAACTGTGTGGCATGGTCTGAAAGAGAAAGAGTGGGGAGATTCCTTAAGCTACTTTAATGGGCTAAAACGGGTAGAGCAGTGATGGTGAAAATGGCAAAAAAAAAAAATCTAATAAAAGCTTTGGAAGTGTCATTAACACACGAGAATGGGTTGGAGTGAAGAATATCCATGTCAGGAAATGAGAGGAAATGTGAAAAGAGGATTAATTTCTGTTAGTGTCCATCATGTTCATTCAATACAATTTGATATTAATCATTTGGATTATAAATTCTAGGGGGCAAAATTTCTAGTATCTAATCAATGTGCCTTGCAAACCTCTAAGAAAGGTGCTATTTAATATACTCATTTTTGTTATTGATCAAATTTAATTCGATTCAGCAAGCACTAGTTAAGTCCTGAGCATGAGTTGTGGTCTGTGCTATTGTCTCTGAAACCAAAAGATAAGATGTTCTCAACTTTTAGTTATCTCAGAAAGGGAAGAAGGACAAATAAACAAGTAATTATTGTATAGCACATTATATAAAAATAATATAAGTATGAACAAATTATGGAGCTATCACAGAGGGAAAACAGTTATGTGATGATATTATGTATGTAATATGTACACATAAAAGCGACTATATTGTATTTAAAACATTTTAAATTTATTGTTTTTGTATTCTTCACAACATGGATGGAAAGGTAAAGCAATCCCGTGTGCATTTTATAGATAGAAACTAACTGAAAATAATTTAAATGCCTGACAAAAATAGCAGAAATCCTCTATTGATTCTTTCAGTTGCAAATTGTAGAAAACTCAGCTAAGATAGCCTTAATAATTAATACACTCAGCAAAACAAGAAGTCTGGAACTAGAGTAGTTTCAGGGTTGACTTTAGAGCCCAGGATATTTCCATTTTCCCCTCGGCATCCCTTGACCTGTGTTACTCTATCTCCTAGCGCTGGTCCCCTTTGGTCCCTGAATGGCTGCTCTAGTTCCAGGTAGTACTGTATCACATACAGTGACAACGTCCAGAGGCAGAGAAAAGAACTGTCCTTGCTATGCCCTTCTGAAAAGTGAGAAAAGTCTTGCCAGAGGCATCCCAGCAGATTTACTCTCATGTGCTATTGGCTAGGGTTGATTTTGTGCCGTGGCCAAACCAAAGGGCGATGAGACCGCTATAAATGGCTTAGAAGAATTCCATTCAACCTCCGCGGCTGGAGGTGGACTCAGCCTCCTCTGAAGGACTTTACCACTTCGAGGTTGATGAACAAAATCAAGTGTGTTTATGGGAAAAAAATGTGTATGTGTTTGTGTTGGTGAGTGGATGAGGAGGGAGGGAGGTTCAGCAAGGGTAGGAAACCCATAATTCTAATTTCAAGTATAGTTTTAACTTAGAGTATAAATATTTAACCCTTTGATTGTTTTCCTTCACTTCTGAGCCGTTCTCAGAGGAAATTATAGTTTCAGCAGGTATCCTAAGTCTTCTCTTGATAAACAGAATGGCCCAATATATGAATGTTCTCAAATTCCCTTATGAAAATTATAATGCAATAAACACTGCACCAGCTTGTAACTGGGCTTTTTGGAAAATTGTAGGTCACTCTAAATTGTCCCTGTGATATGTTGATTAAGGAGTTTTGAGAATGCAAGCCTTCTTTTATCGAAATCAGCATTTAATCACACAGGTGTTGAGGAAGTTTTGGTATTTTCAGTGCTGGGCAGTAGATGATAAGGAAGGGAATACGTCTATAAGCTGTAGCTGAGGTGAACTCTTCTTTCCTGCCAGCTAACCTCAGAATATCAATTTAGAAGCAGAAACTTTGTTTGACCTAAAATTTAAAGTAGACCAACCATCAAGATTATGAGTGATGGAGCACTTGCTCACGCCAACCCCTCACGCGGAAGAGCATATCCTACAGTATCTAGAAGAGCAGCGAACGAGAGACTGAAGGTCCTGCCAGGCTGCGGGGGAAGCAGCAGGGCCGGGCTCCAGAGGAGGAGGAGAACGGTAGGCTTGGGGTTGTCTTTTAAAACCTGGCCTACATCCCAGTGACTACCGCACCATATCTCTTTCTTGTAACAAATCATTTGACAATTACAATTTATTCTGCTCGTTAATAAATGTAATATTATCTGGCAGTAGCATGCATCTGGTGATCACTTATGGCAGATGCAGGAACTTAATATAGTTCTTTTTTCCCCCTGCCTTTTTATATTTTTGCTGATTTGGCATATTTAAAATGGATTGTAAGAAGAAGGGCCATGACAAGTTAGAGTGTGGAAGAGGTAAAGCTTGACAAATAGTAGTAGACTTTGCTTTATGCCTTTTAATATCTACTTTAGCGTTTTGGTGTTTCCCAAAGTCTACAGGTGCATGCTGTTTTTAAAACAGCGACAGCTATAAAAAATGTTTACTTTGGTATTGGAATGAGGAAAGCAAGGGAAAGTCCGAGTTATTTTATTAAAAAAATAGCTTTTAGAAGGTTTTTGTAGGAGCACATCCTAGGTAATGCTTAGTAAAAATTGATTTAAAAATGGATATGCCTAAATTAAAGACCTCTTTTAATGAAATGGGACGAGTTTGATAGACTATAGAATCAATTACTGAGACGATGAATTAAAGGGACAGTTAGATCTATTCAAAACACGTATAGAGATCCCAGAATATCAGGAGCGTGTAAGGGTAGCCAAATATATATAATAAATGTCACAAATACACGTACTAATGTTGTATACTTTCATAACGAAAGGAAAAACTTTTATAAGTTTTAGTTTTAGAGCAGAAAAATGAGGCAAAATGTTATGTTTAAACTTATTAGAAAACTCAGTTGCTAATAACCCATTCAAATAATTTTATTCTGTTATTTTAAAAATCAAGTTTTGACCTTTAATCCTAATAATTCTAGACTATAAATAGTATGCTAAATAGTATTTTTGAGAACATTTTTTTAATATAGTCGTACATTTTAAGGTATAAAATTGTTAAAAGAACAGGTAAAATTCTTTAACTCTTTACACACATACATTTATTTTATAGGTAGTGACTTTGAGGATTATGTTTACACGAATGGAGTTATACCAGAGAAAATACAGTTTCGTCAACTACCGTTTCACTTAACATGTTGTTAAGTAGATCTACTTAAATCTGTTAAGTGAAATGTATCTTTAAGTAGATTCCTGAAACCAGATTATTTATGATTGTATAATATTCCATAATATGAATATATCATATTGTCATTAGACATTTAGGTTGCTTTCATGCTGATGCTTTGCATTCTTGCCTCTAAATATTTCTAGGCATCTCTAAGACCTTGCTGATGATTTTCCTAAAGTAAATTCCTAAATGTGGAATTACCATATCAATGAGTAAGAATATTTTCTGGCTTTTAATGTATATTTTCATATTGTACTCCAGAAATATGTTTCAGTTTCTATGTACAATAATTATTCCATGTATTATTGTTATTTGATAAAAATTAATTGGACCCCATAACTACACAGATTCTAGATCATTGTAAAACACAAGTTTATAACATGGTTGACTAGAGGGCACTATATTAGTCCTTTTTACTTTCCTTGTGCATTTTCCTTGTATCATTATATATTTGTATCATTGGCAAAACAAAAGCTAAAAAGAAAAAACAAGGAAATTGACACTCAGTGCATGTATTAGTAATAACAATAAAAGTTATTGCCTAAAAAAGTCACAAAATGCTTACAATAAGACAGTGTTTTTGTTTGCTAATAAAAATCTCTATTTTGCTGTGTGCTGGTAAGAAAAAAAAAAGGAAAAAGATGAATGAATGACACAGACCTTGCCCTCTAGGAAAAGCTAATGATGTAAATGAATAATATTCAGTTTTTAGTATTTCAAGTAAATCATCGCATTTGTGGCGCGTTACACCCGAGACAACAGGGCAACAGCTTTTGCTTTAAATGCTTTGTTTTCCTGCCTATTTAATCCTCGTTCGGATACTACCCCTGCAATATTGAACAGCAAAAGATACTGAACAGCCACTCCTTCTCGAAATGGCAGTATGATTTAATAATAATAAGAGAATGTGACCCCCACCCTGCCTCACTGACAGGAAAGATTTTTTAAAGTATTGATTATGATGATAGTAATTTCTCCACAGTGTCTTATCAAGGCAAGAATAAGGCAGGCTTTGAGCCAGAGAGCTCTACTGTTTTTGAAAGATGCATCCATTTTTCTCTGGAATGAATTAGATAGTTGGAAGCAATGGAGCATGTCAGTATGTCAAAATGGGGTAATCTGAGCTGTATTAGTTTTGTAGCGGACCTTTATTTTATTTTGTTTTTTATCATGTTACACTTATCTAGGCCATTGGATAGTCCATTTAATTCAAAAGCTAATATCAAAGAGCTGTGTGACATCTCGATGGGTTATTTGTGGCACTTTTTTTTCATGAAAACGGTAGATTAGAATTTAAGTGAAAAGTAAAATAAATAACTTTTCTGTATTGAATAGTTATATAACGTGTCTATAAATTGTTGTAATTAAAGCCTGCAGAGCTGAATCTTATAAGCATCCACCTAAATTAGGACTCTGAATTTAAAACATGATATTTAGCAATCTTAATTATGATATAGAATGTTAATAAATGATACTGTTTGGTGAATTGTGGCATTATGGTATGCAGTTAATTAAAAAAGAAAGGTCATACACTTGTAGTGTCACTATAGCGTAGGTATTGAGGGCATACACTCTTAACCAACTGTTACTGTTAGGTCGGGGTCCCTCCTCAGGCATTTAGTAACTATGTGGCCTTGACAATTCTTCAATCTCTGTTGTTATCAGTGTCCTCATCCTCAAAATGAGGATTATAGTTTTACTACCTCCGGGAGGTGAGGTAATCCGTGAAAAATCCTTAGCTCAGTACATGGTAATTATTACTGCTAAATAAATGTGAGTTGTTTTTGTTATTTTATTAGTCGTCTGTTAGAAAATTTAGGACACTTTGTCAGTCTTTGGAAGTCACCAATATGTTGTTACTTGATTTTTTTGTTATGATTTAGGATAATTATTTTTGAAAATACATTTTAAATATATGAAGTACCAGTTCTTAAAGTTTCATTTGAATTTTTCTGCATGTGGAATATTTCCTTTATTTCACTAAGTAGCTTTAAGAAAAGTCGAATCTTGATAGGAAAAGTTTATTGCTGTTTTTTGTTTCATACGCTTTGAGTTTATTTTAACAATACTATGGTGATTGTACTTTGGAGAGCCAAGCTCAAGATAAAGATTTCTTTCTCTCATTACTTAAAGACAACAAGGTTTTTTTCTCATGTGAGCACTTATTAAATACCACAGTTAAGAGATCAAAGAAGAGACCCATGAAGAATATATAGTTTGTAATGGTAAGATACAGTGGAAGAAATTGTAAAGTGTACCACTTAGGATTTTTAAAAAAATGTTTTCCCCAATTTTAATTTTAGTAGCTGACAAAACTGTTTTCCTCTGGCTGTGTATTTCTCTCTACTTGTCTTCCTAAGAACTCATGTCTCACAAGAGAAAAGGTGATTGGATTTTGGTTCTACCAATAGCAGGGTGAGAAGGGGACAATAATGGTAACAGAAATGAATACTAAAGCATTGTAAGAAATGTTATTCTTCTACCAACAAGGGAAATATATATTATTAATCAACTAGTATCAAAGCAATTTAAGCCCCCAAATGATTAAATTCTTAATATTACTAATAGTTTTAAAATGGTAAATCAACAGTTTAAAACTCCCATGAGGTTACACAAACCTAAAAAATGGGAAATCTGGTAGCAAGAAGAGAAATGAAGGGCTTGATTAATCTGGTTCTTATATAATTAAGAATTCAATAGAGATGAGATTTATGTGCTTTTAAAATAAATATTTATCTCTGGATTTATATGCATTTAAATATTATCCAAAAAGATGATGCCATTCTGAATATGCTAAAGATGTGAAAATAAATGTATGTATGTATTTAAAGTAGTGCAGAAAAGGTCCCATTACCTAGATTTAAAAAAATTTGAGTGTCATCAGTGTTATTGCCCCTATCAAAATATTGTTGATGGGATATAAACACTAAAGTAGTTGAAAGTATGAAGTGTATCTAACATTTTAAGTCTTAAACCTTTAGATGAGCTATTCCATTTTCATTCTGTGAATTACTAAAACTATGTCCAAGGAATTGACTTTATAAAGCTAATGGATGGGTGAATGAAAAATCTTTCTCTTTCATTAAAAAAAGAAAATAATTATTCTAACATAATTCCATACTTCTTATTGCTCTGTTATTCATAAGTTAGCAAATTAATTTTATGATATTTATAATGAACATTATTTTGAATTAGTTGGCTTCCTCTTGGCCGTAATAGATAGTTCAGTCATTTCCACTAAATAGGCCAATCAATTCCCTTCATTTGGACAATTTGCTTATTGGGGTAGGTAGAATGACAAAGGAAATTTGTTAGTATTCATTGTAGTTAAAGTGAATGTGCCTGGTCCAAATAATCAAAATAGAAATAAAATCTACGTTTAGAAAATCTGTAAAGACCTTTAGGTTTCTTCCCCTCTCTTCACAGTTTATTCATACAATACCTGTTATTTGATGTGCAAGTCCCGCCCTCTCTTTGAAGAAATAATTTGTGTCCATTTGACACAGAACGCTAATTCTCTTACCTTTCTGATTTCTGCCTTCCCCTTTCTCTCTTGAGCCTTATTCCTACTCTACCTTTTTTTGTACTTCTTATTTTATTTCCTATTTATAACTACTACTCCCTTGGGTTGTCCTTTTTCTTTATACTCTTATTCCCCCAACTAGATGCCAGGTTCCTTTTACATCTTATTATACTCATACTTGAAGTAACAAGGCTTGGCAAATACTGAGCGATCAGCCTCTTCTTCCTGGGAACAATCCTGATTCTGAGCAGAACGCAGGTGTGCTGCCTCTTCTCCTTGGGGCTCAGGCCTAGTGGAAGCGCTCTCTCTACACAGAGTTCATCTTGCAGAACAGCCCTCTCCCTTGTCCCCGTCTAAAAATCATAGTGTTTCTTCTGTTTGGAACCCTGAGCAAAGTCTCCTGAATATTAGACTGGTGATGAATCGTAAATTTTATTTGTACTTGGATAAAATGTATCCAGAATTCCATTTGGAATCTTGAAGCCAGTTAATTTTACGCTGAATCCCAAGGTTCTTGGTCTGGCAAAGCCTATCAATTTACTATTAAAATAAAAGTTGATTAGAAAAATTGACAGGAGTTTTCTTTTGACAACAGTATTTCTAGTGACTACAATGTTTAATGATGTAATTTTCTGAGATATGTTCGTTCCTTTGTACTCTCTCTTTGTCTCATCTGCCTACTCTGCTGATTTAACTATGTAGGCACTGTCCTCTCTGCCAACGCTTCTTTCTTCTCAGCCTCTGGAATTCGCGCACCATCATACGTAAATTTCCCTACACCCTCAGTTTTTTTCAAAGAGAGTTCATTCCATTTGCTTATTTTAATAGGAACCAAGCTGTAACATTAGAATCTTTTCCATGAAAGCTGCTCATTTTCATACTATTCCCCATATACCACAGATCTGGAAGTGTGTTGCTGTTCTCACAAATTATGGACAATACCATTTGTGGTGTATGTTTCTTTACTATGACCTTTGTTTTCTCCTTGTCACTGTGTTCTGTCAACTTTTTGGTGGTTCCTCCACAATCATGGAGGGTATGGGTGCAAGCTTCCATTCTTTCTTCTTATCCCAGATTCTTCTATTACCCTTTTCACGTTCACCTCAGTGAACAACCAGTTCAAGACACTGGCTTTATAGTTCCTTTAGTTTGATGACTTTTATGTCCAGTTTCTTCAGCACTGTCTTGTAAGGCTGGGCCTTAGCATGACCAGAATTGCTTTACTTCTGGTAACTGACACTGCAGCATCCCACTATGTAACTGCTTGTCTGTCCATTGAACTGTCCTTCCAGTCACTAAACTGATTCATTTTTACGTATCATCAAGACCTTCAGTCTCTTGTACACTCCTCTTCCGTGCTTCTCTCCCATTCATTTTTAGCGTGTGTTTTCCTTTTCTGCCTCTTATTTACTCTTCTCCCTCCTTCACTTGTTAGTCTTACTGCTCCGCTGGTGCTCCTCTTAAAGTTTCTGAGATCTTTATCACGCCAAATCCAATGAACAATTTTCTTGGATTCTCCTCCTCTTCAAATTTCCTTCTCTTGGTTTCTATGACATCATTCTCCTTTAGTTTATGTCCTGCCCATTCTTTCTTAGTCCTTGTTTACAGGTTTCCCTTCTTTTGCTTACTCCTAAAAATTGTGTTTTACCAAGGATTATTTCTTGGCACTTTGCTCTTTTTACTTCTTACCCCTTTCTAGTTTACTTCATTCAAATTTCAATAACTTTAATGATATATTGCTGATTTCCAGAACTCTACATTTGTCTGACTTCTCGATCCTGAGCTCTAAAATTATATGTACTTCTTCCCACTGAACGTCTTTGCAGAGCTGTCCAACAGAGACCTTAGTCCAGAATGTCCAAAGTTAATTTTATCATCTCTTTAAAGCTATCTATTCATTGGTACTTTCTGTTTTGGGGAATGGATCAACACGCAGCCAGCCACCCAAACCAGGAGCGTTAAATTCTACATAAAGCTTGATTCACTACAAGTGTCATTGATTCAACTCATAGATGGCTTATATAAGTGCCTTCCTGTCTCCGTTTTAGTTCTTACTTTACAATCGATATGGTCATCTTTCTCATCTGGACTACTGAGAAGTGTCTTCATTGTTCTGCCTCAGGTTTTTCATCTCTGGTTACTGCCCGAGAGCTCCTCTGTCTGGAATGAGTAACCACCGTTAGAGACATTCCACTGCACCCCAGCCTGCTATCCCACAGTCAGCCATATTTTTGACCAGCAATCACTTAACCTTTGTCTCGGCATTTTTGGAAGACTTTCTTTTCTGTAGATCTTGATTCTTGTAATCCTCTGTATTTCACTCTTTCGCAACCTTCATCAGACTTTATTTATTCTACTTTCTCTAGTTTGATAGGCTGAAGCAGCCGACATGGTATCTGTACTCTGCCCTGATGCATCACTGCAGTGTAAGTGGTGTGGCGGTGAGAGCACAATTCAAAGTGCTGAGTCTTTGAATGAAGCCCGGTCCAAGCTGGCTTATCTTGAGTGTTTGCTGGAGGCCCTAACGATGTGGCCAGGACTGAAGAAACTAGGAACTTGACTTTCCTTGGTAAGGCGGCTTGTGCAGCTTGCCCTCTATCATTCTAGCTGATCCCAAACTACCTCTCAAAATCTCAGCTTCGCTTGTGCAAATTCACTTTCCCTGTTTGCATAAGAAGGAAAGTAACTCTTTTTGTTTAATTCCAAATCTGCCCACATTAGACATTGCGTTTTTGACCCATGTCATTAGTTACACATTAACAGAGGTTAGAATTTATTTCTTATCACATAGAGTCTAAACAGACAGACAGTGTAAAATGTTGAATAGAGTGATGTGCCTTCTCCCTGTTTTTTCCACCACATTTCTTCCTCCACCTTTTTCAAAGTTTAAGATAACATATAAATTTAAGGTAATAGATAGATAAAAGGATGCAGGGCCTAGAATCAAGGAAGCTGGACCTTTTTAGCTCTCTACAGCTGCCTCCAGGGTATTTCCTTTTGCTCTAAGTAATATGGGTTGAAATCTGTTCATTGACTTTAGCTCCTTAATAGATCATTTATAGACTATTACTCTTTACCAGGCATTCTTCTAAGTGCTTTACATGCCCCATGAGGAAATATAATATTATCCCTATTTTATAGATGAAGAAACTGAGATATAGAGAGGTTAAGTGACTGACCGATAGTTACAAAGCTAGAAAGTCGCAGATGTAGGAACTCAAACACTGTTCTTCTTGATTCGGCTGTACTGGAAGAGGATAGGAAAGTGTAGGAAGGGGAGGTGGGGATGTGAGTCTTTATTTCTCCAAAATCTAATGTTGATAAATAGATAATCAATAGATGCTAAATAAACACATGTTGATTTTGAAATACAGACATGCGCCATATAATATTTTGGTCAACAATGGACCCCGTATACAACTGTGGTCCCATAAGATTAGTCCCATTTAGCCTGGGTGTGTAGTGGGCTATACCATCTAGGTTTGTTAAGTACACTCTATGATGTTCCACAACGATGAAATAGCCTAATAACGCATTTATCAGAGCGTGTCCCCGTTGTTAAGTGATGCATGACTGCGTATAATAAATCTTTTTAAGGGAAGCTTTCCTGAAGGACTGGCAGTATTATTGGTTCTCCTATAGAAATATCGTATGAGAGAGACTTAATTTTCCCAAAGTGTGAAAATTTAGACATTTGTGATGCCTGTTATACAATTATCATCTGTCTATTCCTGTATACATCAGTATAATTTAAATAAGAGACCAAAAAAAATGGAAGACTTTGTTTTCAAAACATAAAGAAATGCAATGGAAGGAAGCAAATTGAGTGTTTTTGTAAGACTTGGCTTTTAGCAAATACTTTTTAGATTAATTGAAGATAATTTGTATTTCAGTAGGACTTCTTTCTGTATTCAGAAAATTGTTGTAAATGAGTGAAAGCAAATCTCTTCTTACCAATAATAACTTCTCCCTCCCCACCACCAGACTTCCCTTCCTTGGGATACTATGGAATTCTCTGGAATGAATCAGGCCACTGAGAGAATTTTGGATTATATTAAGATCATTAGACTCAAATTCTGGAGTAGCCTCAGGGCATAAGAGATGAGAAAGAAAACGAGGCAATATTTATCTGGTGCCATTCATTTTTAGTTAAGAGTAATCAAAACCCAAAAGCCTTCAGATTATTAAATTTAAAGTTTTATTTTGCTTAGTTTTGAATATATGTGTCTATGTCACATATAGATAAAAATAGAACTATTTTTACTAAACGAGTCTAATACTAGATATTTGTAAGCATATGGATTTAGGAAGTTACAAAGGTGAAATACTTAGGAGAAATATTCCCTGCTTGCTGCTCTCTAACTATCATGTAAAAATAATCTTTCTAATAAAAAAGTGAAGCACTGAAACCTAACCTGTATTTTCTTGCCACAGATTAACATTTATGTGATCTTATTCTGAGCCTTTGTGATATAAAGGCTAAAAATGCTAAAAGGATATTATATATATACTAATGTTTAGATGTTTAATGTGTTTTAAAAATTTGTATGTTTTGTAAATAGCTGTTGTAGCTGTAATTCCTTGAGAATAGATGACCTGCTTTTAGAAAAATATTTCTATCAAAATAATAAGCATACATAGTTCAAAAAGTCAGCTGTATCAGAAAGCTCTCAACAAGAGAACAAGAACAGCAAAGACACTTGGCCCCTACCTCCATCTCATTAGCCCTTCCATGATCTCCCTTCAGAAACACTTTTCAGTCCTTTAACTTTTTTTTTCTACCCAGAGTTTTCAACTCTATAGTATTTTTCTTAGTTTTTCAATTTTAGGCAAATCCATTGGCTCCCTACTTTGGAAGATGAGGAGTTAGCACCACCACACACACCTTCCACTCCCCAACCCCCCAATAGAGTTCTAGTTTTTGCTTAGGGAATACCAAATATGTATATTATATGACTATTTAAATATTGCTCAGAGCTGAGTAATATAGTGTATTATGATTATAGTTTTCTTATTCAAATTTTTTTTTCTTAGGTATTCAATCACTTTTTGTTTGTCTGCTAAGTTTTCTAGCTACCCATTGATAGTGCTTCCCCAAACACTCTAGCCGAACTATGAATCCTTTCTCAGAAGTATAAATCACGTAGTGTATCAGTCAGGGTGGTTCAGGTTATGCTCTGGTCAGAAACAGTCTCAAATCCTCAGTGGTTCTCTGTGGAGTTACTTAGGAACTCTTTCCCCTCCCCCTGAACCATCTTCATGCTTCATTCTGGACTCAGAACTCTCTAGGCTTATTCATTGCTTTCTGTCTGTTGATCGGGAACTTCAACTCATCATCATTCCATCATCTTGGGAATGCTTCTCACTTTCGTATATTTGGGTCTCCTATTTTCTAAATTTGTTTATTCCTTTGTGTTGGTGGAGAACCTCTTCCAGAAGCTTCCTGAGAAAAAGGGTGTTTAGGAGGAAAAATTTTGAGCTTGTGCATGTCTAAAAATATTTTTATTCTACCTTTCCGTGTGACTAAATATAAAATTTTATTTTGGAAACTTATTTCCTCTCAGAATTTGGAAGGAATTGTTCCATGTTCTATTATCTTCCTGTGTTTCCGTTGAGAAGACCACGAACATGTGAATCAGACTTACTTCTAGATAATGAAAACTTCTGTCCCCACTCTTCTGATATTTCATGATGATGTCCCTTGCTGTGGGTCATTTTATTTGCTCTTTCCATTAATTAATACTGAATTACCAAAAATTAACTGGAAGCTCTATGAATGGATGAGATTTGTTGCCTGTAGACTTTACTATGGATGGTATGGAGAGGAGCTGGTTGTTTCTTTTGTCATCGCACCCCACCCCCCATCCCAAATGCCAGTATTTGTAGTTCTTATGTCTTGGGTCAATTTCTCCAGGTTTGAGTCCTCTCGAAGCTTGGAAGAGGAGTCCCTTCTACATTAACTTGCAATGTGTCCATTTTAGGATAAGCCCCCTATTTTCAGACAGTACTACCTCCCTCCTCACTTTCTTTTCTTCCTGGTCTGCAACTGCTTTGTTTCCTCCTGCAGTGTTCTGGGGGTCAGGGAGTGATATTTGCGTAATGCATGTGGTGGAGAAGGTGATACTGGTACTAACAGGCCTTGCGTGCATTCTGTTTTCTCACTGTTCCTCCACACCCAAGTTTCCTGGTTCCCTCAGTAAAGGTGTCTTTCCAGTTTCGAGGTGCTTCTTGTCCATCTGTGTTATCTAACATCTGTGTCAGTTCTGGATCAGTTTCAGTTGGTTGGTTTTTGTCCTAACTATGGAGTATGTAATGACTACTCATTTCCAAATTTTGATTACAAATGAAAACTTTTTCTAATATCCATCATTGTGCTTTGAGCACTTTACTCTATCAGTGATTGAGGACAGCAGACAAGTAATGTAGAGCAGTAAGTAAAATTCCACAACATGCTGAAAACAGGGCAGATTACATTTCTCATGGGCCATTGTCCTTTTATCCTAATGAGAAAAGTATCCACAAACTTTCAAATAGCATACATGAAAAGGAAATAAAGAACTTAAAACTTCAATGGATTATATTTTTTGGCTTCTTTGCATTTCTAGTGATTTTTTTATTGGATTCCAGACATTGTGAATTCTACCTTTTTGGGCAGATATTTTGTATTTCTATAGATATTCTGAGCTTTGTTTTGGAATGTTGTTATTTGGAAACTGTTTGATCCTTTCAGGTCTTGCTTTTAAGACTTGTCAGGCAGGCCCAGAGCAGTGCTCAGATGAAGGCTTATTTTTCCTTGTTACTGAGACAAGTCTCTACTGAGTACTAAATTCCTGGGGATCCGGAGGTTTTCCAGGCCAGTTGGTGTTAACAGGCACAATTCCTGGCCCTGTGTTGGTTCTGGACACTGTTACCATTGGTTCTTTCCCTAGCCTTCCATTGTTTCCTAACATGCATATGATAATCAGTAGTCAGTTGAGTACTTGAGGGAGCATGTCTGCTGATTTCCGGAGTTGTTTCTATGTGCAGCTTTCTCCTCTCTGGTCCTATACCCTGTGAATTCTAGCTGCCTTGGTTTTTCCAGACACTTAGCTCTGTCTTCTCAATTCACAGTCTGCCAGGATCCATCTGGATTTTCCCTCCCTGTGGGAAATTTTCTCAAAGCAGTTACAGTAAAAGGAGGCTCACCTCCTCTTGTTTCTCACCTTTAGGGGATTACCATCCCTTGTTGCCTGAGGTTCATTGTCTTGAAATATTTTTGTTTGTATAGTTGCCAGTTTTTTGGTTGTTTTTGTGGGGAAGTGAAGCATGTAAATCTGATGCCTGTTACTCTGTCTTTTCCAGAAGTAGAAGCTACAGGATAGATGTTGGTTTTTAATTGATTATTACTGTACATTCTTATAAGAACTCCATTTTTTTATTCAAGCAGTTGATATACTAATCTGTTGGCATCATTGAACTAAAAAATGATGAAATTCCTCAAAGAAATATTTTTTTCTATTCAATGTATCATTGAAAGTCCTTACATGGATATTTCCTTAGAAATTGTTTGTGCTACAAAAAAAACTTGATCACTTTTCCAAGAAAATGTTTTGTTGGGAAAGAGGAGTTTAATTAACTTCATTGATTTCATCACTAAAGAAAATATAGGCAAGAAGGAAGAGGAAAGATCACTTATGAGATCAGTTGCTCTATGAATTCACATTTAGCAGTCTTTAAAAATGAACTTCAAAACCGACAATGCCTAGTGATTTAAAAAGCTTTAAGTAACTCTATAATATAAACATGTATATTTAAATGTAGCCAAAGATACTTTTTTATTTAAGAGGTCAGGTCTGTACAGATGACAAAAAAATAATATAAGATGTTGAAGAACACATTAACAGTCTTTTCCATTTACTTTATAATTTTCAGATATGCGTGTTTATTCCTAATTTGGCTATGAGACATTACAGATCTTTTTAGAATTGTATACTAGAAATAATGTACAAACTTTTCACATAACCATATGTACGATAGTATCTGTTTTACTCTGAAGTGTGCTATTGACTGGTACTCCTAATGAATTTTGCCTGGAATGTTTTTCTAAATAGTGTAAGTCCTTTAGGAGACAGTATACTGAAATAGAAAAGCCATTCAAATTCCTGTGCTATCGCTGCTTGTGTCTCCTTGGATAATTAGTTTAATACCCTGAATCTCAGTTTTCTCTTTATAAAATGGTTGTAAAACCAAGAACACTAGCTTTTGAATCAGATATATCTGTGTTTATATTGCTTTTTATATCTACTAGCCTTGAGTTAATTAATCTTGGGAGCTTTAATTCCAGCCTAAAATGAGTATAACCATATCCATTTGCATTGCTGATGTTAGGATTCATTGAAGACTTATATATAAAGAACCTGAAACACTGCCTGGCACTTCACAAATATTCACCAAATGTTAGTTACCATATCTTCCCCAGCTTAAGCTAACAAAACAGGTGGGATAATGAATCTTACATAGATATAAACATATTTGGAAACTATTAAAAACAGGGGTGCATATTAAATGGTAAGTTACATCTGTGGTAGTCATACAGGCTATGGGCTACAAACCTATAGCCAAGTTATCTGTAGGTTTGTGCCATAAATGTCCAAATTAAAGTCAGCTCAACTGACAGATCTTTCTTAATCTAAATAATGGTTGAAATGTTTCCTGGCTAAAGGTTAGGGCACTCACAGCTCTGCTATAGGCAGGGACACAGTTTAGTGCTATGGTCATTTTACTTATGACTCATTCACTGTAAAACTATAGTGTATTATTATGTGCATCTTCTCAAAAGAGAGATGTTGAGTGAAAAGAAAAAAAAATGATGTAGATATCATTGGTGAAATAGAAAATTACCCAGCTGAATCATGCTGGATCCAACAATTCTCAATTTAAATGGGGGTTTTAAGAAAGTGGTTAGTAATTGTATATGGATATCTGCCAATCATTGTTAGGTATGGAAAATCTTTGAAAGTCTTCTCTCCTTGTTTGATTAATTAAATAATTCACTATTTCCTCTGGGATAATAGCAAATTTCCACTTCTAAACCTCTCTGTGTTCTAACTTGATGATTTTGAAAAATGCCTCAACTAAGTTCCCCCTAAAATGGACACAGTGCAATTTATTTAATATGGAAATTGCCATCAATTTATAATGAGCCTTGACTTGTTTGAAATCATTGAACACAAGGCATCGTGTTATTTGTTGAAAACTCTGGGAGAAAAATCTGGGAGAGATTTTTATATAGAGAGAGACTTGATTAAAGCTCTTCTTTATCTGATGTTAGTTTTTAAGAAGAAAAGGAAAACCTTTTTCCCATGTAAGTATGTTTTTTCATTTCAATATTCCTGGATCTTATCCAAATAATGCAGACCATCCAGCAATTTCACTCTTAGGCTTATATCCCAGAGAAACATAAACTGATTTTCATGCAGAAACTTGTACACAAATGTTCACAGCAGCCAACCCCTGGTTAAACAAGCTGGGGTCACCCATACCATGGAATACTAGTCAGCAATAAAAAGGAAAAATGATTTCTATACTCATCAACTTGGATGAACCTCAAGGAAATTATGCTAGAGGAAAAAAGCCAGTCTCAAAAGAATACATACTACATGATTACATGTATTTAGCATTCATGAAATAACATGATTATAGGGGTGGAGAACAGATTAGTGGTTGTGAGGTGTTAGGGATGGGAGTGGTGGATGTGGCTATAAGCAGATGGATGAGAGAGTCTTGTGATGATACAATTAAGTATCTTGACTGCGGTGGTAGTTACATGAAGCTACGCGTGCGACACAGTTGCATAGGGCTGTGCACATACAACACACACACCAGTGGATGCATTTATAACTGGTGAAATCTGAATAAGCTCTTTGGATTGTACCAATTTCAATTTTTCTAGTTTTAGTATTGTGCTATCGTTACATCAAATGTTAACATTAGGGGAGGCTGGGTGAAGGGTGCACAGAACATCCCTGAACTTTTCTTTGCCCTTCCTGTGAATTTATAATCATCTCAAAATAAAAGATTGAAAAAAAAAAAAAACAAAAAAAAGCAAGCAGTAAACATAAATAAAATAAATGCCGCCAGGGAGAAAACAGTTCTCACGTCTCCTCCATTAGCAAGGCAAATTGTTAGAAATAAATTTACTGAATCTTATGAATATTTCAGCTAGTTTTCAATGAGGTAGCACATTATGATGCTCCTCTCTGCCCCCCTCCTTCTTTCCTTCCTTCTTTTAGTCATCAATTATTTAGTGTTCAAAACACTTTGAAGGATAGTGGATAAACAGCTAGAAGAAAATAGGAATATCAGATATCAAATCTTGAATCTAACTTTTAGTTCTACAGAGTGACTCATCAATTTAAGTTGTTAAGATCATTTTCACCTGGTCTGATTAGAAATCAAGACTGTCTCTCAGTAACTTTTAAAAAAAATAATTAAGCAATTAAATGGAGTGCTAGATGTATAACCAAATCAAAAGCACTATTTCTGCTAATTCATACCCCAAAAAGTGCAGTTGGTTTTAGATATAAGTAAGCCATGAAGTGGTTAAATACACAAGT
Source organism: Ceratotherium simum simum (assembly GCF_057802395.1). Taxonomy (NCBI): domain Eukaryota; kingdom Metazoa; phylum Chordata; class Mammalia; order Perissodactyla; family Rhinocerotidae; genus Ceratotherium; species Ceratotherium simum. The sequence continues at coordinate 6,108,014 of NC_141935.1, forward strand.
ACACGCACATACACAAATATGTTTAGGAATTATATTCTATACTTTCACAGAATTTTAAATGTATCTCTCAGAATTCTCTCCCTCTCTTTTTGATGTCTTTATTTTATTCTTAAAATTTAAAATTAGTCATAACTGTTATATGACTGTTCAAGTCATTCTTTGAAGTTAAATGCAGTGGACCAAGTCTCTGTGAAAGATAAGCAGTTGTTTCCTACACCCGCATTAGGTAAGATTTGGTCGAGCACCTATTGTGTGCCTTGTAGAAATTCAAAACCAACTTCAAATTTTTCAAAATTCTGAAAAGACAAGGCCTGCTATGGTTAACACTAGCTCAGATATACAGTTCCTGGAGATTTTTTTCTTCTGATTACATGTATTGTTTTATTTTATCCTACCATCCAGCTAAACCTGAAACATTAGAGCCCCTTTCCATTTATATCCTCATTTATAAGGAGTAGAACTTACACTTTCGGTTTTCTGAGAAGCAAGAAAGAGCATGCATCAAGAAACAATTGAAAATCATATAGTAGACATTCTTGTTCATAAAGGCTTTGCAGCAACTCTTTTGTTGGTGGTTCCCATGTCTTACTTCATTATACAAAGTGCCCGGCCTTCCATCATCTCAGTAAATTCTCTTTTCCTTTTTCATCAGCCTTTCTTGAAAGCCTACATTTGCCTATTCACATGCATCATGGTGCTCAATAAAAGAGCTTTTTAATAATAATATCCACCCTCATTAGAAAGCATTTACCTTCTATAACAATGGTGCTTTGCAAATTACCCCACCAAAAGTGGTGATGGTGGCAGATTTGCTGACAAGGTGGCAAAACATTTACTTTTCTCACTTGGATGCTTCTTCCTCAGCCTTCTCTGATTGAATTCATGGCACTCTCTCACTCTTTACTTCCTAAAAGGCCGAGGTTAAGACACCTAAGATCCCTTTTGTGTGTTGTTATCTAGATCTGCCTTCTTTCCTAGATGCTGGGAGTGATCCTCATTCACTTGTCCCCGTCACTCGGTCATCACACCCACTTCTACCACCCAAGCTTAGGTTCCTCTAGATATGGAGGATCCTATTTCTTTCTCTTCATTGGGAGAAGTTCTAAGTCCCTAGTGGGTCTTTGTATCAGATCCCAAACTTCAACATTGGAGGTTTAATTTTGGCAGGGATCTTGAGTAAATTCTCAGTCTCAAAATGTGTCACTACCATACTCTCTTCTTTTACAATTAAGATTTATTGCCACCACAGAAAGAGATTAAGAGGTGAGCACCACATGCTCATTAGCCCCTATCAGCAGGATCTGAGCCTTATGTAAGGCAAGAGGGCAATGGTGTCCATTACACCATTTCATTCATGGTGTTGGAATACATGACCTCGTAGGCTGTGCTTCTCATTTGTAAAACCTCCTTTAGGCAAGCTTTAACATCTGCACAATCTGGGTCAGATTTTTAGCATGGATACATGGATAATAGTGTACCAAAAATATACCCTATTTAACTACTAAAACAAAAGAATTGGCATTTCTGCTTTGTGAAGTCCCAAGAACAAACATCACCCCTTCGTAAACACAGCTCATTCCAAGTTGAGCTGGACCTTTTCCCTGGAAAGAGATTTCTGCATCTCTGGGGCAATAATGAAGTTTATTGGACTATATATGCGTCTCTGCATTCCTATGCCTTCTGGATTTGCACCATTTGGACTCTAATTTGCTAGGCTTAGGGCCTGATTGACCTATTGATCACAAATATCTTGTTTATAGACAGGAATTCCACAATGGAGGCAAAATGATCAGCATGATTCATAACCAGGAACCTAGATCTCTCTTGAGGACACTTGACTTTTCTTGAAAAACTAGCATAACTCTAATCTCTTAGGTACCAAACGTTCTACATCAAAGGGCTTATTTTATTCATTTCTACATTTCTTTCAGCTCTCTGTTTGAATTGAGGCCCAAGGCTACTATATTCTGGGATGTTCCCCAATGATAGCCATATCACCTCTCATTGTTTCTCCTCCAAAATCAATATTTTGAGCAAGGAGAGTCTGGAGAATTCTTCAGGTCTTTTCCCATGCTGCCCAGGTTCTTCCAACAGATGCTGTAAATGGACCCATTAGTATTTTATACATTCGAGCTTATTTCTCCCTTTTCTGTTTAATAGCAACATCCTGTCCATCTCTTTGCATAAATATCTAATCTTAAAGCACATATTATTTCAACGAATGTGTGTTGAGCATCTCCTATGTACCAGGCACTATTCAAAGTGTTACTGAGGTCATACAAGTGAATAATGTAGGCAAACATTTCTGCCTTCATGGGGCAGGGGAAGAGGAGGGGAAGACAAATTAATATAGATTGTCATATGGGACCATGTCAAACAGTGTGGCAGGAGTAGGCTAGGAAAGTGAGCTGTCTGCATGTATCTTACTTTAGCCTTCTGGACACTTCCCTTAGAGGAAATGAATGCTTGATTTTTTGGCTGAATGGATCATATGCACTCAGTTATTTATAGGGCGCCTTCAAGATGAACCCACTGGTGAAGACCATTAGCCTTCGCCTGGATCTAGTAGCAAGCCAGAATCTTATTGTTTCTGAAAAGGCCAGTACTCTCCCAAGGAAGATTTATTCTTGCTTCCAAATCCTAGGCATCCCTGTTTTGTTCTTCCTATGAGACCTTGTCACACCTTCTACATAGCACTCTAATCTGCCACAGACAATTTGTGTACCATTGCATCTGCCAGCTTGTAAGATGTGTATTTTCTTGCTTTGAGAGTGCTACTCAAACTGGTGTTCTCTACTCAAAGCTCAAAACTTTTCAGTTTACTTGGTATTGAGTCAGAGTGTAACACCAATATGTGGTATGCAAGTATTGGGATGAGGTTCCCACAAATAGGTCCGACTCTCCAATTCAGCACATCTTCAGATTTCGTTCTTTATATTACGAAAAAGTTTATCTGATTGTTTTAAAGTTAGATTTATTCAGGCTCAACCAAAATTATGTAATAAAAATGGATTATGAAAATCTGCCAACACAAATATTTAACCGATTTTTAACAATAAGAATGATCAAATTCCGGCAGTCTCTCAAATGAAACTTATTTCTAAGATTACTGCACTTTACGCTAAGAACAGGTTATTCTTGCTTTTTAAAAATTTTTGGTGTTGTTTTTGGCAGTTTTTAGTGGAATGAAGTGTTGTTTTGAATTTCCTAGCCCACCATTACACAAAACTCTTTTTTTACTCAAAGGGCCTTTTCTCTCTTGGCTCAGGCTTCCCGGGCCCTGGAGACTTGCTGTTGGTCAGAACTTCGTCTACATACAGAAGTCTCCTGTAGCCCTTGAGTGACCTTGGAGATGATCAACTGGGTTGTAGATTTTCTTCAATCTCTACCCCTCTCCCCACCCCATAAGATTGTCCATTTGCCCTATAATAAAAACAGAAGCATGAATTTATTTTTAATAGAAGTTTCTAGCAGTGTAGGAAATCACATTCTTTTAATTTTCTTCCCAATCTGGCCAATTTAGGTGAACATGAACTCCAATTGCTTAATTTTGAATAGGGATCTGTAGCCCCAGGTCTGCTATTCTCTTCCTTCCCTGGCAGCCAATATTACTTCCCTGTTGGTATCCTTTTGAATTAACTTTATTAACAAAAAGAATTCAGGCGATCTTTAGGTCTTTCTAGAAGTATGAACTTCTTCTGTAATGTTTTGCTATAGATAGCTATAGAGGTAATTGTTCCAAATGATCCTGAAGAAATCTACAAAGTTTAATTGGGGTGTATAAAATAGAGACCTAAACAAATGGAAAATATAGCTTTATCCTAGTGTGGTCACCAAATATCAGATGAATTCATAGGTTTATTACAATTCCAATAAAAGTTTAAATATGTATTTTATTGAAAAATTACCATATCACTACTAAATTAATCTGAGAATTAATTCAGATTAATTATATTTATATATCATATATATAAATATATATATTATATATCTCAACATTATAAAATAAATGTTGAGAATACAAGAGGTCATTTTGAAAAATAGAGACAGACACTACCAAATATTAAAGTATATTTAAAAGGAAGTATTGTTCTTTTAAAATTGTTATTCAAAAATTGGAGAGATCAATGTAACAGATCAAAATAGAGACCAAAATTGTAGAGGTCAATGAAACAGTATAGATAGTCCTGAAATGATAGGAAGTTAATATAAGAATTTAATATGTCATCAGAAGTAATCAATTAACTTTCAAAAAAAGAAATTTAGAAATATAACTGACTATAAAATTCAAATCAGTTCACAAATATTTCAATAGATTAAGAAGCTAAACATAAAATAAAAGTCCTAGAAAAATGAGGGGAAAGTCGAAATTCATTTTAGGATATCAAGGAAAGGATAGAAACTTATTAGGAATAAATTTAAGAGCAGTGACATTGCTTCAATAATTCCTGCCCCGTCCTTTGTCCTGGATTATCATTTCTTGAAAGGGATAGAAAACTACCCCAAGGGAACACATCAATAGATTTGATCTACGGACTCTGAGTTCTTTGAGCCCAGAGCTATGTCTTTTATTACTGTATTCCTAGCATAGTGTCTCTCTGGCCTGCATTCAACCAACATTTACTCTTGGCTTCAATTGTGTCAGACTCTGGAGGGAAAAAAAAAGCCCATTATATAACATAAAGACAGCGTTTTAATTCGTGGTAAATGTAGATGGAGATTACCACTGGCTATTAAGAAGAACAGAGAAGAGATATTTAGTCTGAGAGGGGAGCAAGTTTCAGGGTTTTTTTTTTGTTTTTTTTGAGAGATGATGCCTTCTATGCTCATATATTAGAGCTGCTGAGAATTGTGAAGAAAACCACAATGGCATAAATTGAAAGCCAAGGCTAAAGGCATAGAGTTATCATAAATGAAATCAAAGTCCTGGATGAAGGAAGCCTTGACTACTGAGGAAGGGTTAAAGATGTAAACGCTGCCTGGCAGTTCTTGTGCTGATCCATTATTTCCCATTTCCCATATAAGCACTTTGAATTGCTCTCCACACTCCTCAAATAGTTCTTCTTCACTACCTTCTTCTCTTTCTTAACAGAAGGCCTTACTTTCCACTTCAGGAATAAGACAGAAGCCATCACACAGGGGAGCTCCCTCAACTTCTTGTAACTGTACCAAAATAAGTACAACACCCATACTCATTGCTCGTGACACAAGGAAGTGGCGTCCTGCCAAGTAGTGAACAATGTGTCTTCTCTGGACCCTTCTTCTCTCACTTCCTGAGGAATTTCAAGCATCAATCCTGTTTGTAAAGATTGTGGGAAAACTTTAGAAAGTCCTAGGTTTATGCCAACAGCATTTGAGATTCAGTCTCATCACTCTGAGACTTATAAGCAATGTTATCACAAGGTTAGACTTCTGGGGAATGGGGAGATTTGAGTTTTGTTGTGGACAGATAAGGAGATTTTCAAGAGATTACACTGTCAAGAAGGCATTCCAGGTAGACGGAAGAGGGCATGCAAAAATTAGCTCTGTTCAAGAAATGGGACTTAGTCTAGTGTAGTTTAGTTAAAACGTTGATCTCCAAGTAGAGGAGGAGGGAGAGGTGTGGCTGGGTAGACTGAACTGTTTTGTGATGGACCTATTCTAAATTGAGGGATTCATAATTACTTTTGTAATGAATATTCGGCCAGTAAAGTTTTTGATTAAGGAGTAGGTTGATTAATAACTATCTTTCTTAATTAGATGTTATATGAACTTTGTGTTTTTTTTCTGTATTACTTGATGTGTTTAGTTATGCATTTTAGTACTTATTTTTGTCTATGGACCTTATGTGTATTTATTCATTGATTTTGTGAAATATTGTCACAATTATTTTAAGTGTATACTGAAAACCTAGAAGTATTTTTATCGTGCTTTTAAAAATATCTTGTAACAAACAAAGTGCTAAATCTCATAACGTATTTATGTACATCCTATACTTTTTGCATAGCAGGTACCATATTAAGTTGACATCCTTATAAGGCATTCATCTACCACAATTAGCTGTGGTAATGATATACAATTTCCTTCTTATCTCTAATGAAGTGCCCTTTAGATAGCTTTTTGTCAGTTGGTACTAGCATGACTAAACTATAAAAAATAGTTTGTTCATTGTGAAACTACAGGTAAGCTTCCATTTAGATTTTGTAAAGTTTCCCTTTTTTCCATTCTCACTCCCACCACCTTAATTTGCCTTTTTATTACTTTGTATCTGGCCTTGAAATAACTTCTTAAGACATTGGTTCCCTGTCCCTCCCATTTGACTAATCTTACATACTCTTATGCTTTGATCATGTTATTTCTTATTGAAACAATTTTTATTGTGCATCCCCCTGTCTTCTGCATGGTCCAAAGGATACAGTCTAAACTTTGCAACTTAACATGTAAAGACCACAAATTCTGATGCCAAATTATCTATGAAATCACTCAAACTGCTTTACTCAGGTAACTGTGTGCTTTACTACTTTATTAATTTTCCCTGTCTGGAAGGTCATTTTTTCATTGTTTGACCCTGATCAAATTTGACCTGGAGATAGCGGTCCCACTCCTCTTGGCAATAAAGGATCTTTAGTGATTTCCTGACGCAAATTATCTTTTCCTTCACTGCCTGCTTCTTTCTGGTTTATTTAGCTCAGTAAATAGTCATTGAGGTCTTAATTGGGAGGGAAGGCAAACATTCTTTTAGTTATTGGCATAGAATGATAACGACAAGGTCTATTGCCTTCAAATGATTGCATTTCAGGGTAGCCATTCACACAGATGATTTCAATAACACAATAACTCTTCAACTTCCAGTGGCAATTATATTAAGCCAGTCATCGTAATTTTTCATTACCGGTGATTGGAAAAGGAATGGCAGGGGCCAGGTGGGAGCATTGGAAGGAAAATTGTGCCCACTAAGAAAGAATAACAACAACAAAATGCTTTCTCTTTCCTAACATTCAGAGTGTTTCCTGACTTTCCCGGGTGACTGGGAGGGCTAAGGAATAGGATCTAGGTTAAGGTCCCTAGATTCTTGGCAGTTGTTGGGAAAGACCCAAAGCAGAATGCATGGAAGAATCATGATTCGACGCCCAAGTTCTAGATGTAGGAAAGCTCAAATACTGGGAGAGTCTCTAAAGAATCAAATCTCTCCCCTTTTATATTAATCCTCTACACAGAAGGTAGGTGGAGGGCACAAATGTGTTTCAACCAAAGATGCTGTGTTAGATTTAGATAGTGGAGTCTAGTTAAACTGAAGAGAAAAATATCTGGTGTAAAGGAAAAGAATATTTTTATTGAGTATTCAGGGTTTTTGGTTTTGTTTTACGTGTTTGTTTGCATTTGGTAAGAGAGGACTTTGTTAAAGCACCAAGCTAAACGGAATTTGCCCTCGAGGTAATTAGCTATACAGAAAAAAAGAAAAAAGAAATTAGAACCCTACTTCACTCACCCAAATAAAATTCAGAATAACTTATCTAATGGCTAACTTATCATTTTTGTTTGCTTTTTTCCAGTCACTTCAAATTCAGGATTTCGGAAACCAAGCACATGATCTTCCCCAAAACTTGCTCCTCCCTCTGTGTCTATATTTCTTGAACTATCTATCCTGTTATAAAATAACTTAGGAGTTATCTTTACACCTCTTACCATGATATCCTATTCATGACCAGATTCTATTGCTCTTATACACAAAATATCCGTGAATACATCCACTTGTTTCCTTTACCACTCCCATCGTATTCCCAGCTCCTCCCCTTTCTCTCCTGGACTATTTATTAGTTAGGTGAGACTATTCCATTCTTCACACCCATTTTCTCCTTTGCAGCCAAAGAGATCATTTCGATATGTAAAACTAAGCATATTTTTCCTCCTTTCACACTGTTGGGGAAAAATAATTAAAAACAAAATCTTCTTCCAACCCAGAAATTCTCTCCACAAAGGTATAAAACACTTTTATCATTGAATAAGCGTTCAACCAGAATTGGAAGCATGTCACAGGCAATCCTCTAAGAGACTGCAGACATAGAAATCTCACCCTCTAATAGAGCCAAGCAGATAGAACCCATTGCGTACACGTTCTCAAGACAAACAATAACTAATCTTCGAGTAAGAGGACTTGACAGCACCATTTATTGCACACAGTTCATCCTAACTTTACCTTGTAATTGGGATGACCATCTGTGTTAAGTAATTGGCTTTATCCAGAGGAAAAACAGACTTCTCATGTCTTTATAAGGGGAAGAAATTTTGCAACTTGGAGCCCTGAAGTTAGGTTGCTATCCTACTACAGACACTGAGAGATGGGGTACTGTCTCTCTTGATGTTTACACTTCAAAGAGATAACTCCTAGGTCCTTGAGAAAGACAGTCCTGGGTCTATAAAGCCCAGAAGAGACTTCCTAGTTTTCAAAAGGATTTATATCATTGCAAAAGATACTTATGAATACAAATTTTCTAAAGTAAATGCTCAGAGAGAAAGGAAGGTGGAGAAATCTCTTCCTTTATTTTCGACAGGGAGAATTAAGCCTCTTATTTTTAATTTGTGTTTGTTTTTAAAATATCAAAAACGTTTTAATGCTTTCCATTCTTCTGAGGATGGAGACCAGAAATCTTCAGAGGCTTACAGTGCTGCCTGTTCTCTCACCTGTCTCTCTGGCTTTAGCTCGCTCCCTGCTCTCCTCTTGCACATTTTTAGCTGCATTGTTCTTATTTTGCTTCATTAGAATTCACAGCACATTGCCTTAGCGCAAGACTGTTTTTCTCCTTCACCACTGCCTTCACCTAATTTATCCTTGGCCAGATCTTTACATTTCAGCTCAAGCATTCCTGTCATTAATAGCTGTCTGTTGCACTAGATTTTAAGCTACATGAGCACAGGGGCGGTATCAGATTTTGTTCACTCTTGCTTTATGCCAAGTTTAAAGTATGTTTTCTTGATGCATAGTAAGGCACCTTACTAATATTTTTAGAAGAATGGATGAAAAAGAATAACATGAAAAACTTAAATTAGTACAAAAGTAAAGGGGAATATAATTGAATATTTATCAAATATTTGAATTTAGGAAAGTTTCCTAAGATTAAAAAAAGACTGTAGAACCAGTTTCTTTAAGAAAAACAATGATAAAGTTGATTTAAAGTGTCCCATGTGTACACACACACACACACACACACACACAGACACACTCATATGTGAATCAAAAGGCAGATAGTGGGCCGGCCCCGTGGCTTAGCGGTTAAGTGCGCGCGCTCCGCTACTGGTGGCCCGGGTTCGGATCCCCGGCATGCACCGACGCATGGCTTCTCCGGCCATGCTGAGGCCGTGTCCCACATACAGCAACTAGAAGGATGTGCAATTATAACATACAACTATCTACTGGGGCTTTGGGGAAAAAAAGGAGGAGGATTGACAACAGATGTTAGCTCAGAGCCGGTCTTCCTCAGCAAAAAGAGGAGGATTGGCATGAATGTTAGCTCAGGGCTGATCTTCCTCACACACACACAAAAAAAGGCAGATAGTACATTGGAAAAATACAGCAATGGATTAATTGCTGTATTATAAAATTTTTTCAGAGGCTATTTTGCAAAGAATCAGGTAAAAAAATCCAGAAAGATGAAATCCAATAAATACTAACCACAGAAAAAATACGTCACCATTAAACTGAGAAATGTACATTAAAACGAGATGCCTTATTTAGCAGTGCTTTTTACAGTTATACTATTTAACGTGGAAGAGGATATAGTAAAATAGGAACTTTCTTACATTGTGAGTGGGAATGTAAATTTGTTCAACTCTTACAAAATGATTTGGCAATATTTATCAAGAACCTTGAAATGTTCATACTCTTTGAACAAGTAAATCCACTTCTGGGAATCTACTCTGAAACGCAGTAAGAACTTTGCACATAAAGGTGCTTACTATTCACAGTTCATTTGTAATAGTGTAATATTGGGCACAATCTAAATATTCAAAATTGGAGGAATAGTTTACACACTTATGGAATATGTATATTTATAGTATGCATTTCTATGCAGGCACAAAATACGATGTTTTTAGATAGTTTTTAACCACATGGGAAATATGTTCCTTTATATTTTTTCATCATTGCCAGGTTTAACATATATATGTTATTTAATATATAATATTAAATAACATTTAGTATATAATATTAAATAACAAAATATTCCATTTATTTACTTTGATCTATATTAAAAGTAAGTAGATTACACATAAAAGAATTATTGAAAAGATATTTTACCTTTAGGTAACCTTAAAAAGCTCTTATTGAGGTGCGTTCAAGTTAAGGCGAGCAGTCACTGAATATTTTTTCCGCAAGTAAAACAATTACTGTTTACCTACCTGTTTTTTATTTAGGCATGGCTTTTGTTTATGTGTATCTCATTTGTATTTCAAAAATATATATGCTCTCAAGATATTACTTGCTTTAAGAATGATATAATGTATTGTCACCTTTTCAAAAAATGGTATATAATGTTGGAATTAGAGATTTATAGCTAAATTTTCTATATATACTAGAAAAATTCAAAATCTGGCACATTTGATTCAGTGTATATTTTTCGGTTTTACTCTATTTTCAAAAATAATTAAAAAGTAAGTTTCAACTCTGAAATAAAATACATCTTAACTATGTAAAAAGAGGAGTAAATAGAAAACCATCAGAAAAATATTTGGAAAAAAGGCAAATAGAAGAGAAGAATTGTGAGCTTATTCAAGTTAGTGTTTTGTCTTCCTACTCTTGGTTCACAGCCTATTTGTTTTTGGTTCTGTTTTCCTGGCAAATCATTGACCAGGTCCCCAAAGACATTAGAGATTCTGGTAAGTTACATGTTACTTGGCTTATTGCACTGGTTATGGAAATATTATTACTCCCATTTCCTTACAAAAGCTGCAGGCCAAAACAAAACAGAAAAAAAAAAAAAAAGAAGAAAAAACCCCATACAAGTTAAGGCAAATTTAAAAATTATTATAAAATTATATATCAGATAAAATATCCTTACCCTATGATCTTCTTTGTTAACTGATAACTTGAGGTAGATTTTAATAGATTTAGCCATTTGATTCTATTCGGCATATATGATTTCTATATGCACATTTTTGTATGGTATACCAGAGTTGCATATATAATTTCTTAAGCAGTGGATAGGATGTGGGACTGTTGCTACTGAAGAAATTTCTTTGGTTTCATGTTATTTTCTAATTAGAAATAAAAATCACTCTATTATAATATCAGCTTGCAGTTAAAGAGTGCTTTTTGGAAAGTATTAGACATCAGCCGCATTGCTAGGATGCTAATTTGTAACATTTTGGAGACAACAGTGAGATAAAATATTAGAGATCATTCCCTGTCAGAATGTGCAACCTCTCACATCTCACCACATAAGAATAATTAGATCTCATTGCTTTTTCTTAATAATTCTGAAAAGTATTCTTTTATAAGAAGCTTGATTTTCTTGGGAACAGAAGATGCACCTTAGAATAGTAAATATATATTTTCATTTAAAAGAATATAGATAACTTGAAAACTGATTTATTAACCTACTTGATCAGGTAAATTACCTGACCTTGTTCACAAATAAGACTTTGAAAATATCAGTTTTTTTTTACTCCCCCATTTTAGTAATCTCATAATTTTCTTTTTTTTCTTTTTGCATACTTCTCATCACTTTGATGAGATTAGATGAGGCTGTGGTAAGTAAAATGGAATTACTTTGCTGTTAATTAATAAATTCTCTGTGCATGTTGGGCCACATTGTCATTTTTCTTATCAGCCCACCATTTTTTTCTACACAGAGATCATGTTGAATCATAAACTTTGTTAAGAGGGGAATATCCACTGAAGCCATGAAAAATTACATCTTGGCTATGAATTAATACCAACCTGCCTACTACAGGTGATAAATTTCAGTGGGAATGTTCACTGGGATCATTATATTCCTCCAGAAATGGTATAGGATGATATTTGCTTTGTTTTTGCTTAATTCTTACTCAAAATTCTGATACAAATACTATTAGAATTCTGAAAAAATGAAATTTTATGGCATCTTTATTTGTCTTTCTAAAACAGGAATGGTTTAGCCCTTTATGAATTATTACAGAGACACCCGGAAAATGAAAAACACTCATAATTTTAATGATAAAACAATCAGTAATTTCTCTTTTTAAAAACAAACATAATGTAGGGATGGGCACAGCTGTCAAGAGAGTTGGGGAGTGTCATTTTAGAATTAGAGTCTGGTCTCTTTGTTTCCCATTGGCATTAAAAATACTTACCTTGTTCTCTCTTTTTTTTCTACTTATTTTATTTGGGTACAAGAGAAGGGTTGGAATTCGGTAGGCAACTGCTGTGATGACCTGATAGACAAGGATAGGAAAAACAGAATTGACAAGAGTTTCAAGTTCATTATATTTATAAATATTTCTGACATATCACAAAATCACATTACTTTTAACATAGTGCCCAGATTCCTATTACATTCTGAACTCTTCAAAGTTAGCCTCACATGTTGTGGTTAGTTACAGGTGAAGCAATTCAAAAAGAATACCCTCTTGAGTTAATTTTTTTCTATAGTGTAAGATAATGGTCTACTTTCGTTCTTTTGTATGTGGCTGTCTAGTTTTTCCAACACCATTTATTGAAGACTTTCCTTTCTCTGTTGTATGTTCTTGGTTCCTTTGTCAAAAATCAGCTGTCCATAGATGTGTGGGTTTATTTCTGGGACCTCAATTCTGTTCTGTGGAGCTGTGTGTCTGATTTTCCTGCCAGTACCATACTGTCTTGATTACTATAGCTTTGTAGTATATTTTGAAATCAACATGGATGGACCCTGAGAGTATTATGCTAAGCAAAATAAATCAGACGGAGAAAGACAATTACTGTATGACTTCACTCATATGTGCAAGATAAACAAACACATAGACCAGACTGGTGATTACTAGAGGGGAAGGGGGCAAGGGGAGGGCCAAAGGAGTCAAGGGGCCCATTTGTACATTGACGGATGGCACCTAGACTTCTGGTGGTGAACACGATGCAATCTGTACAAAAGTCAAAATATAATGATCTACACCTGAAATTTATATACTGTTATAAACCAACATGACCTCAATTAAAAAAAAAAGAATACCAACCAGGGCAGGTAGAAAGAGTAAATGTTTATTCTGGTTAAAATGTAAGAGTGGAGAGTGTGTATGGGAACTGTGTTAAAAAGCCTGGAGATATTTAAGCTCCTCGAGGAAGTGAGCACCATGCTTATTTAAGTTAGCCTTTTTATCTAGCACTAAATGTAGCCCACAGTAGGTGTTCTTTAAGTGAATGTAATTGGGAAAGGAAACTTTTTTTGGTCAGAATTCAGAGCAACACTAAGATAAGAAGAAGCTGCAGGAAAACACATAGAAGAAGAGTTGTCCCATATTTAGGAATGGACTTCATCCCAATGAAGGGTTTCCTATCGCTAACACGAATGCTGACTGTTCATCTTTCATGGATACTTTAGAAGGTGTCTCTCTAAGGAATAGAGGAAAGTAGTTTTTAAGGAACATTCACATTTTAATTTTATGTGATCCTACTTTACATGTCCTTAGCATACAAAAATGCAGCCACCACGACCTAAATGAAATAGCAAAGTGGTCGAAGTTTAGTTTTTAATCCTCTGTTCACTTTAGAATCCCTTTCCATTTTACAACAGTTCTCCCATCTTCAACACTCTCAAAAGCCCCATGTCTACCTGCCACATACTGGCTCTCCTGTTTCCTCTCGCTCTACTCTTCATACAAACAATTCTAAATATCAAATTTTATGTTGTGTTCCTCAAACCAAAACAAAATCAGCACTTATTGATCAATGCTTTTGTGTTAACAATCTGATGAAAATAATTCAACAGAAGTTATGAATTTAAGATAGATTTAATGATCTCAGAGGGTATTTAAGCAGGAGTTAATCCCCTTCAATCTCTAAGTCGTCAGACATAGAAGAGGCAAGACAGGGAACTTCTAAGCTTTGCTTCTGGAAGCCATGCTGAGCCTACTGACTTTCTTCAGTGGCTCCCCAGGGGGCAATGCTGTAAAAACATGCACTGTGAACTGAGAGAGCATGGTCTGGCAAATATATGAAATCATGAATTATAAATATATAAATGTGAAGAGTTTCTTGTATTTAGAAAAACAATATTAGGAACATAATCTTCCCATGTCGCATTCAAATTTTCCATGGGGTCTACCTGGATTTACTCTCAGCAATCCCTTTTCTTCCTACAATACTTTTTTCCTTTTACTGTCCCCACAGCCTTTGGTTCAGAGCACAGAAGCATCTACCCGAAGGAAACAGAGGTTCCCATGATAACTAAGTAGAAAATGACTAGAAGCGAGGAACAGAGCGTGTTCAGTTTTGTGGTGTCTACTGGCCGATTCATTTTAGAACCTGTCCAAGTGATCCTGGGCTTATCTTTAAGCCTGTGTGCATGGATAAAATATAAATGTGGTCTATGTTTAAAATCCTAAATGGTGTTCTGTATGTTAACACAAGAGATAACAGAGAGACTACAAGGCTAAAGGTATTTTCTTGATTTTGATAATCTTTTACCATGGTATATCTAACAGAAATTATTTATATGTAATATAAAAATCCACATTTTTCTGACAGAGTGATCACAAAATGTACCATCTTTAAAATAACCAATCTTCATTCTGTGTTTTTTCTTACACATGGTGCTTGAAGCAAAACACTTAAGTGGAATCTAGACAATCCAAATGTTTGATTTTTCGAATGATTTTGCCAGGACCTTTGGGTTTAAATTTTTTTCTCTCACTCCTGCTGAGAAAGTGCATACATTTTGAAATTCAGTCTATTTGAGCAATGCTTTTTCCCCTTTAAGCTGATAATAAGCATATGGGAGTGGGATTGAATTTGAGACAAGCTGTTGATTTCTATTGAACACTCAAAAAATGTAAGGTATCAAAAAAAATTTTTTAACTATCCAGTGATAGGCTAAAATGTATTAGAATTTCAGTAAATTGATGTAAAATCATCCTGATGTGGGCTTTATAGGAAGAAAAGAATGGTTGGAGTATATTTCATAATTGGGGTTATGATTATTTTGCTTAGATCTTAGAGTTATAAATTTACAGTTTTCAAGGGAAAGAATTAAGAACCAAATAGGGATACTGAAATTCACACAATGGCAGTAAGAAATTTATTGTTATACATATCCTATCACCATTTTTTGTTATCTTTTGGTTTGTTACTTTTGGAACCATATAATTAGGAATTATATATATACATATAATTCCATATACTAATATATATATTCCATATAATAATATATTATAGATATATAATTCCATATAATTTGGAACCATATAATTAGGAATAACATATGTATATTATGTAGTATACATATACATATGTCTATACTCTTAATAAAAATTTTGAACATATAGAGAATATCCACTACAGATAAATGATTTTAAAGGATATACTTATAAATTTTCTCCTGTTCTCTATTGAGAAAGTAGGCTTCTAAGAAGTCACGTGGTGCATCTCAAAGGTGTGTCTCAAAGGCCCTGAGAGACTTGGGTTTCATCTTCTTCTTTATGATACTAGATGAGCACAGCCATTTAACTTTGCTGATTCTTACTCTCTTCCTTTGTAAACCAACAGGATTGAACCAGAAGGCCATTTCTAGTCTAGTTCATCTGACCAGAGAAAGGAAGAGCCAGTCTCAGAACATTTGGAAAACGCAGGAGTCTATCTCTGGGCCTTCTCACATCCATTTCACTCCACTCTGTCTTCCTTCTTCTTGCTCATCCTCTCTCTGCTTATGCCATGCAGGCTTCCAGGCCCACGAAATTTCCTACTGCACTCTTCTTCTTGCAAAGGTTTATTGGGTCTCTTATAACTTGCTGTTTAGTTTAACCTCTATCAAAATATCCAGGTTCTAGTGAACTAAACTCTGCTTTCAGCCAGCAATAAAAAAATAAGTACTCAAATGTATCTAAATAACAGACTTACACGGTTTTCCAATTTTTGTATGAGTTACTTGTTGAAAATCAATATTTAGAGCCTGGCCTCCAAGCCATTTAATGTCTATTTTTAACAAACTCCCCAACAGATTCTGATGCTGGTTGAGAAACATTGCTCTAGGATTTTTGTATATTACCAGAGATTAGGAGGATTTAATTCAAATTATAAGTAGACCAGAGATGAAATATTTGAGGTTCATGATATGATGCTTCAAATCACATAATAAAATTGTACATAATGTTTACAGGTTTCACTCCTTAGATTGTTCTCACTCTCTGGTGTGGGGGCCTATTGCCTGCAGAATAATTCTGTTACTTTTCTCCTAGGAAAATTCCCACATAGTAGTTAGTTCACTTTGGAATACTTGGAGTTCCTATGTTAAAAGATGGAATCACAGTAGGCAAAAATGGGAGAAAATGAACTTCCAAAATTATAAATTTCATTGAATAACAAATAGAGAAAGTTTGCTTTATCAGAACATAAAATCTAAAGGAATGTTTTAAAGAACTGTAAAAACAGATCTTCCTCAGGTGACTTAGTACGGAAGTGCAATGCAAAGAATGGGTTTTTACTATTTTTCTTTATTAGTGACTGTTGTTTTCTCTAATTCCCCTGATATCCTCATTTTCATGGCTTATAACTGTTTTGCTTATTTAATGAGCAACTCCCTGAAATTCCTTAAAACCTATTAATCAATGTATGGCCCTGGGTGCTTACTAGAAATGCAGAATCTCTGGATCTACTCCAGACTTAGGGAATTAGAACCTGCATTTTAGAAGATTCCTAGCTGCTTTGTATTTGTTTTGAGATTTGAGAAGCACTACCTTGAAATACCTTTTTTCTTGGGGCTCTACCATGCTGGAATTTACTTCTAATCTGTTACCTTATAAAATGATGAATTTTTAATAACAATGTTTTAAAGGATAGCTGTATTGTTTTTGTACTAATTATACACGTCTATTTAAGAATAAAAATAATATAAGGAAATATGAATAAGGAAACTCAGCCACTCAGAAATAGCATTATTAACATATGATAATTTCAGATATCTCTATCTACAGATACTGATGTATATATAGATAGAAAGATAGATGGATGGATGGGGAGACAATAAGAGAGAATTTTACTGAAATGGAATCATGCCATATATAAAACATTTTAAAATGAAAGATATTAAGTTAATTTTTCTGAATCCAGAATTATTCAGAATTGCTGAAAACAAAGAAATTTAAGTTAAATTGAAGATATTGATGAACTGGAAGCAAATGTTTCTTTACAAGAAGAGATATTAAATTTTAAAAGAGTCTTCTAAAATGTAATAACATCATGAAATGGATGTGTTTCAAGTTTAGACATCTGTTATCTGTCCAATGAAGGATGAGGAAATAAATATCATCGCACTGCCTCACACTTACACCTCCCAATTTTGTTTCTTCAAAACAATTTTTTTTTACAATGGCAAGATTTCTAATATTCACGTTCCATTCTACAATCATAATTTCAATAGTTACTTAAGCTTATTTCTTTATTTAGGAGTATAATTATCTCATCAGTAGTACTTACAGCATCTCTCATTCTGAGTTTTTATTCTGATGCATCTCTTAAATGCAAAGATTTCATTAAATAGTTTTATTCTCTCCCCAAGCAAGTCTAATGAGTATTGTTTTTTTAACTTCTGGCATGCCTGAGAAAGTATGTTCTCCTTTTATTGGAAGGCCAGTTTGCGTGGATATATAATTCTTTTGTTATTCTTTGTTGCTTAATACTGTAGACATTGTTGTGCTTTTGGATATTATTTACTTGAAGAAATCTCATAGCACTCTAATTCACCTATCCCTCTTTTCTTGTACATTACTGAATATATATAAAACTCTTTTTCTATGAAGTTTAGTAATTTTACCAGAACATTTCTTAGTTTTGCTATCAATTTTTTGTGGTGCATAGTGTGCCATAAGTTGCTGCAGATTTGAGTTTTCTTTATTTCAGTACGGTTTTCTTTGATAATGTTTTTAAATTCCTTTGTTTATTGTTTGCTTTCTCATTTTACTTGTTCTCATTTTTTGTAACTCCATTTATCTGTGTGTTCAGATTTCTTTGTTTTTCTTTATTTCAACACCTGTAGTAACAGGTTTTGTAACAAGTGGGAGATTTCATCCCTCTCTAGACCCTGACTCTTAGGTTTTTCCTTCTATTCTGTCACTACCCAGTGGGAATTAGCATCAATCTTCTGTTTCGCAGACTAATGACTATTCTGAGCTGTGGCCACAGAGTACCAGCAGAGGTGACTTGGAAAACACACAGAGCTATGGGAAGGTGCCCATCTGTTGATAATAGAAATGTCAAATTGTTGGCCGCTATCACTAGAAGGCCCATATGTCCCAACAATGACAAGTAGCTCATTAGGCTCCCTCTCTCAGAAGATATATAGTTTCCTCTATGATAAAGACAAATAGTATGATACCAAGAGGACAAGTGACAAAAGACAAAGATAACTTTACTTTGTCAAAATTAAAACCTTTTGTGCTTCAAAGGGCATCATCAGTAAAGTGAAAAAGACAATCCACAGAATGGAAGAAAATATTTGCAAATCACATATCTAATATTCTAGATATTTGTGTATATATGCAGAGTATATACACAACGTTTACAACTCAGTTAGCAAAAGACAACCCAGTTAAAAACATGGGCAAAAGATCTGAATAGGCATTTCTCCAAAGAATATGTACAAATGGCCAATTAGCACAAGAAAATATACTCAGCATCATTAGCTATCAGGGAAATGCAAATCAAAACCACAATGAGAACCTACTTTACACCTATTAAGATGGTTATGATAAAAAAGAGAGATGGGGCCGACCCAGTGGCGCAAGCGGTTAAGCGTGCGCGCTCCGCTGCCGCGGCCTGGGGTTCGCCGGTTCGGATCCCGGGCGCGCACCGACGCACCGCTTGGCAAGCCATGCTGTGGCGTCATGCCATATAAAGTAGAGGAAGATGGGCACGGATGTTGGCTCAGGGCCAGTCTTCCTCAGCAAAAAAAGAAGAATATTGGCAGATGTTAGCACAGGGTTGATGTCCTCACAAAAAAAAAAAAAAAAAAGAGAGATAATAACAAGTCTTGGTGAGGATGTGGAGAAGTTAGAACCCTCACATATTGCTGGTGGGCATGTAACAGGGTTCAGCTGCTTTGGAAAACAGTCTGGCAATTCCTCAAAAGGTTAAACGTAGGTTTACCCTGTGACCCAGCAATTCCACACCTAGGTATATACTCAAGAGAAATGGAAACATAAGTTCATGCAAAAACGTGTACAGGGATGTTTATAGCAGCATTATTCGTAATAGCCCCCAAACAGAAACAAACTGTATGCCCATCAATGGACGAATGGTTGTATGAAATGTGACATATCCATACAAGGGAATATTATTCAGCAATAAAAATGTATTAAGTACTGGTACAAGCTACAACATAGATGAACCTTACAAACATTATGCTAAGTGCAAGGAGCCAGTCACAAAAGATTGCATATTGTATGATTCCATTCATATGAAATATTCAAAATAGGCAAATCTATAAAAACACAAAGTAGATTAGTGGTTGCCAGGGGCTGGGGAAGTTGGATGGTGGGTGGGTGGGATATAGAACCACTGCTAATGGGTGAATGGGTATAGGGTTTCTTTTGGGGGCTGAAAATGTTCTAACGTTAGGTTTGATGATGGTTGTACAACTCTGTTAATATACTAAAAAACATTGAATTGTATACTTTAAATAGGTAAATTTTATGCTATGTGAATTACATCACAATAAAGTCATTAAAAGAAAAAAGCCAAGGGGAGTGCAGTCTTGCTTCCAGGTTTCTGTTTGGTCACTCATCGTGCTTAGCGGTCTCCCCAGCCAGATCCTGTTTCCCCAAGGGTCATGACTTCTGCTCACTCTCCCTGGTTTCATTTCTCTCTCCTTGTTGATGCTCCTCTCTCTTCCCTTCAACCCAGGTGATTTCCTTCATGATGATGGTGAAGATTGGCTCTAAGTGGATGAAGGTGGTTTTGATTCTTCCCTTGTTCTCTTGTTAGTTTTATAGTCATTGCATAATTATATCCCCCTGCCTTTCAACACCTTCTCTTTTTTTTTTTTTTAGTTTTTTTTTTTTTAATTTTATTTATTTATTTTTCCCCCCAAAGCCCCAGTAGATAGTTGTATGTCATAGCTACACGTCCTTCTAGTTGCTGTATGTGGGACGCGGCCTCAGCATGGCCGGAGAAGCAGTGAGTCGGTGTGCGCCCGGTATCCGAACCCAGGCCGCCAGCAGCGGAGCGCGCACTTAACCGCTAAGCCATGGGGCCGGCCCAACACCTTCTCTTTTGATTTCCAAAAACCTCTTGTGAAGATAAAAATCTAAACCTGGACAATTTTTAATGGTTGTTTTTGGGATTAGGGCTGTGGGAAACATCTAATAATTCATAGGAATTGTAAGTTCAGCTAGTAGCTTTTTGCATGTCTGGAGAAAGTATAAATATATTTGAACCAAATTATGTTTTCCAAACCTGCTAGGAGTTTGAGAAGTCCACTGGGATTGTTGATTTTTTAAAATCTTTTGCTAAGAATGAGGATTATTTTTTTTTCTCTTGTCCAGAAAAACATTTCACAAACTTTAGTTTTAAAGCCAACCTTCTTATTTTTGTGAAGTCAGTTATTATTTCAAGTTTTTTCTCAGCTGCACACATCCTGAGAAAAGTCACTCTGCTTGGTCTCATAGGAGACATTAGTGTTTGTATTACAAAACAAATTTGATGG
This sequence comes from Ceratotherium simum simum, assembly GCF_057802395.1. NCBI lineage: Eukaryota > Metazoa > Chordata > Mammalia > Perissodactyla > Rhinocerotidae > Ceratotherium > Ceratotherium simum. The sequence continues at coordinate 6,128,854 of NC_141935.1, forward strand.
TGTATAGTGAGACACGAAAGTGCCAAGCCTGCCAATGTGCCTGAACGCTGCTCGGGACGTTCTTTCTCCAGTGAACTCTATGTCTGAAAACAAATTAGGATGTAAAGGCTGCTCAGTGAGAATATGGAATCATATCAAAGAAAGCGCCCAAACCATCAGAGTGTTTCTGACATCCAGCAATTCACTTCCAGACTAGAGACATATTAGGCAAATTTATTTCCAACTTCTAAATCTAAAACTCTTCAAGTTGCTCTTTTCACCTTTCTAATTGCAATCCCATTTACATTAAAACACTTCTGTTGCTTTTGGAAGAAAGTTATTAGAAGCTGAAATATATATATCTATTTTGTAATAGTATTTGGTTTTTGAATAGGTACATGGTTTAACATTTTAAAACTTGCATAAACAAGAATAGAAGGAATAGAGTGAAAATTCTTTCCTCTCTCTGCCTCCACCCAGCTTTCATTTTCAATGACAATCAGCATTAACTGATTCTCTGTTTCTGATACACACATGCTTCAAGAAACATTCTATAAGTTTGGAAGCAAATACATACACATTTATGCATATTTCTTTTTTCATCTTTATACGCATGATGGTGACTATATAATCTATTTTGTACATTTCTTTTTTTCACTTTATAAGAGTCTTGGAGATATTCCACAACCGTGCATCAGTTTCTCATGTGTTTTAAATTTGCAGTGTGATCTCTTACATAGGCATACCATAACTTTTGGAAACAGTGACCTTTCTTTGATGTTTTTGTTGTTTTGGAGATACATTCAAGTTGTTGCGTGAATGAATACTTTGTTCTTTTTATTGCTGAGTAGTATTGTGTGGTGTAGATGTACCATGGTTTGTTTATCCATTTACCCACTGAAGGACATGTGTGCTGTTTCCAGTTTTGAGCTGTTACAAATAAGATGCTACGAACATTTGTGTCCAAGTTTTTGTGTGAACATAAATTTTCATTTCTCTGACGTAAATGTCTAAGAGTGAAATTGCTGGGTTACATGGTAGTTGCATATTTAGCTTTTTAAGAAACAGCCAAACTCTTCCAGCATGGTGGTACCATTTGCATTCCCATCAGCAATGTATGAGTGATTCAGTTTTTCACATCCTCACAGCATTTGCTGGTGTAACTTTATTATTTTTGGCCATTCTGATGGGTGTGTAATGGGTCTAATTTTTAAATTATGAAATGTTACAAATTTCATTCAGTAAGAGCTATCCAGAAAATTATAGAAAATTAGAGCAGATATCCAGTTTTCCAACATGGGATGATTCTTCAGAGATACAAATCCTAAGTCAAAGATTATACTTTATAATTTTTTTTTATTGTTTTATTTTTGTCCAGACTCCTTTTATCTCCCAATATTTCCTTTTCCATTATATTTTTACCTTCCCAGATTTATCTTTGAGAGTGTTAAGATGATAATGTGTGATTTTTTTATTGCTATTCACACTGACACAATTCATAGTTCTGTGGTTACACCAGAAGAGACTTCTGATTGATAATACCCTGTGAGATATACACAAGGCATTTTACTGAAATTAAACTTTAGTCTTCTGATTTTAGAATCCTCACAATTGCAGTATGTTAAAATGTTAATTCTCTAAGATATTGCCGAGAAACAGATGGGATAATTATCTACATATCAAATATAATTGTTTGGAAGCTACAAATTAAATCATGAACCAAATTTCTTATGCATGAAGCTTAACTCTAGTGAATTGCCTTGAAGAATTCTAAGTCAATAGCTTTCAAGACCACCACAACTATATTTAAAATTAATACTTTGCTTACGTATTTGCTAAACAGTTATATTATCTATTTATAGCTTAATATAAAATATCTCACAGTATTTATTCCCTTTTTCATTGTGCCTTGAGCATTTTCTGCTTCTCGATGTTCCACCAGCTTTTCCTCTAGGTGACTCTTACCCTTTGGATCTCTGTTCCTTGGTTATTTCCTCAACGAGGGCTTTGCTGAACTCTGTCATCCTTGCACAGAGGCCGTGCTAATATTCTCTGTCCTTCCAGTTTTAGTATGTTTGCTATTGATGTGAGCACTGCTGAACTCCAAACCAGGTTAAATCCTCCTTCCATGTTTCATTAGCTCTTGTTTCATAATACACATAGCGGCAGCTCCTCAGTGTTATTCATCATCCCTTAACAGAGCCTCTTGTTTATTGTCTTCAAGAGGAGGACCATGTCTCTTTTGCTCATTGCTGTTTCCCCAGGGTCAAGCTGGGTGCCTTGCCCATAGTAGGCACTCAATAAATCCGTGTATTTTTGTTGAGTGGTTTAGGGAATGAAATAATGGGCTTAAAATACCTCCCAACTTCTAAATTCCATGGACATGTTCATTATTCTTTTTCCAGTAAGTAATTTGTTCTTGACTCCCATTTCTTTGAGGGTGAGCAGGTTGATGAACTCAGAAGGAAAATTATGTCAGAAGGGAGACCTATAGAAAGTTGTCGTGGATTTAGTTTCCTCCAACCACTTTTAGATAATCTAGACTTATAGCTCCATCTCCTTTATCCAGTATTCTGTCTTTTGGGAAATCAGAGTTCTGTAAAAATGTCTAAGTGTTTACTTCAGATCTATGATCTCTGAAGTTTTATATCCGTAAATCAAATGCTATCAGGTTGCTCCATTTTCTTGTCTTGAAAAGACTTGATGTTGTTTCGTTATTGTGTCTATGGAAGGGTAATGCATATTTGGGTCAATTTGTAGAAAGTAATTAAGAAATTCTAATTAAGTGAAAAGTACACTTTAGAAACTATATATTCTCTCAATAGAATATTTAAGGTAGCTTTTAGCTCAGTGTAAATGAGTATAAATTAGTTATTTAAATGTTTTAAATCATTATCTTAAAATTATAAATGTTCTTTTATATTTCTTTTGTAAATTAAACTGTATATGCATTTTTGTAATTTGTCAGAGGAAATGATTTTGCTTAAAGTGTTTGATCATCTCATCTCTTAAAAATATTTCTTTAATATTTGAATAGGTGGCATATTTACATAAGTTAATAACCAAAAACTATATAAGAATATAGTGAAAAGTCTTTCTCCCAATCTTGTCCTCTACCCAATTTTCATCTGCACTCCTATTCGATAAGCATTATTTTTAGTATATCATCTCATCTCATAGAAAATGAATTAGTTAAAAGTGCAGCGTGTGTTATCAGATAATTAAAATAAATTGACTATAATCAAAAAATGAGTCTCTTGGGCCGGCCCCGTGGCTTAGCGGTTAAGTGTGTGTGCTCCGCTACTGGCGGCCCGGGTTCAGATCCCGGGCGCGCACCGACGCACTGCTTCTCTGGCCATGCTGAGGCCGCGTCCCACATACAGCAACTAGAAGAATGTGCAACTATGACATACAACTATCTACTGGGGCTTTGGAGGGGGGAAAAATAAAGGAGGAGGATTGGCAATAGATGTTAGCTCTGAGCCGGCCTTCCTCAGCAAAAAAGAGGAGGATTCAGCAGGATGATAGCTCAGGGCTGATCTTCCTCACACACACACACACAAAAATGAGTCTCTTAAAAGTCCTGCTAAAACGTAACAAAATAGGTCATGGCAGAAGTTAGGATTTCTTGCTCACTTGAGCAGAGATCAGCAAATTTTTCCTATGGAAAGGACCAGATAGCAATTATTTTAGGCCCTGGAGGCCATAAGGCCTCTTTTACAACTACTCAACGCTGTTGTAATTTACAAGCATCCATAGACAATATGTAGATGAATGAGCGTGTTTGAGCATGAATAAAACTTTACTTATGGACGTTGAAATTTGATTTTCATATAATTGCCATATGTCATGAAATATATTCTTCTTCGGACTTATTTCCAGCCATTTTAAAATACAAAAACCATTCTTAGTTCACAGGTCATTAAAAAAATAGCCAGAGGGCAGGATTTGGCATATGGGCTGTTGTTTGCTGATCCTTAAAGTACAGCAAGGTGTGTTGTTGGGTTCTACAACACAATTCATTTCATTTCTAATTGATTTTCTTTTGCTTAACTGTATTTAAAATACTGATTATTAAACGTATTACTTGTTTTTTGTCTTACATGTTCAAATCAATACAGTATTTAGGGAAGAAGATGTAACAATTATTGAGTGATGATTAGGTGCTGGACACTTTTTGGACTTTCTCTCACTTAATCCACTGAATCCTTAATCTCTCACCAACTCTCTGAAGTAGATATTCTTGGTTCTATTTTATAGATGAATTAATGAGGAAGAAGGGGATTTGCAACATTTCCAAGCTTATATACGTTCTAAGAGGTGGACTGTAGTTTTTAACATAGATTTATTAGACTCCATGTTTACAAAACTGAACAACTATTTTTCAGCCACGTAAACACAGTGCTTCCACTTAGTACAACAGTCTGCTCATGTTTAGGTGTTCGAAGTTTTGTTGTTGTTCATTGGTTGGTTGATGTTCAGTGCTGCTATTTTCTCAAAGATATAAGAAGGAAAATTGAATTCATATTTATTTTCGTTACATATTTTTTGCCTGACTGATTTAGCTTTATCTAGCTTCTTAAACTTTTAATGGGAATTGAATTGGAAAATTGGCAAATGGAGTTTGAAATACAGGGTAATTTTTTTTTTTCAAATAAGTTCCCTGACTTGACGTTATATGTATAATTTAATTTTTAATTTTGCAATTTCAGTCCATTTCCTCTTGAATCCTCAGATGTTCAGAACATTTGATCACATACCAATATTAGGAGATTGTTTTTCACAGTGGTTAGAGGAAGAATGAAGTGTTTTTTATGGGGATTATAAAATATATTGAAGCACATATTCTTTTTTTGTGGACTTAAAAACAATTAAGAGTGATCCTTGTATTCAACAACAGCATTGAATTACACTCACAATGTTGATAGTAAAGTTTGGCTACCCTTCAAAAGAGAATTTTTGGAACAACACAGGAAATGCATTTTAATTCACTTTGTTATTCTTCAAATTTAAGAATTTGGATAGATACTGATTTATTTCATAGAGATTATTTCAGAATATTTAAGGACTTTATTAAATTATTTGAACAGAAAATGTTTGAATAGGATTGTTAAAGTAAAAGCAAAAACTAATAGCATGCCCTTGTAACTAATGTTATCGTTTGTTAGCAAAAGGCAAAATATTAAGTTTGCATTTAAATCTTGCACTAATAGCTTGAAATATGTTAATCGGTTATGTGGTTAGGATCTTCTACAGTCATCAGCCATGCCGCAAGGTATTCTCTCTTTAGCCATGGGAAATACACTGGGATTTGTGGGTTAGTCTCCAGTCTACAAGAGCATTCTGTAAATAAATAATTTAATTCTTAAATCATAGAGCTTTAGAGATCACATAATTTCTTTAATTTTAATGATTGTTTGAAGGCTAATAATTAGATTTGCTGATTGACCTGTAGATGTCAGAGAAAATGATTTCATATATGTTTCCAAAATTTAAAGCAAAAGCTAATACTGAGATCATGCCATTGCATTTTATTCTGTTGATAAGAGTTGCAATCATTACTTAATGACTACCAAGATAAATGGAAGGGATGCCGTTTTTTTCAGAAGAGTAGTTTATTTAAAATAAAAATTAAATACTGTGCGTGGTTAAATTGAAAACAGCTGGCATGTGGAGCTGCCACATGTGGAATAATGTGGAATAATGCTGTCCTACATTAGAGACATTAATATCATTAAAAATATTAGTTGGATTTACTTTTAAAATTTTTGACAGTGTAAAATATTAATATTTTGAGATTTATAGGCATGTCAGAAATCTATAGTCAAAACATGATCAGCTTATTGAAAAATATTCAATATACCAATAATTTCATTTTATGTATGCACACTAATGATTTAAGTAAGCCCAGTGAGGGCACAGTATTCCCATTAGTCGATGCAGTGCCCAGTACCTGTGAGGTATTCGAATATTTATTGAATGAATTAATGAATGGCACTAAGCTTCTGTATATTTTGTTTTCCCAAAGAAAAATCTTATTTTTTTGTATCCTTTTATCAATAATCAGTAAAATAGGACTATTATTTCTTTTTATAACTGAAGAAACTGAGTGAGTTTATAGTGGATAATTTTGTTGAAATATATTCGTTATTTTTAATTTTTCTTTGTATTCCTTTCTGAGTTCAGTCTTCAGGAAGTTATGTAACAACACTGCATGAAATGCCCTTGCTTAGACAAAATACAAAATTGTAACATAATAAGGCACAAAGAAGAGATTGAAGCCATTTATTTATTTTTCATTCAAATAGAGATACATTTCATGGAAGTGCGTGCTTCATTTCTCAAGCTCTAAACCTTTTAACACATTTCTAAGTTAATTTTTCAACTGGGTGGTGCTAGGATAATAAGCAGAAATTAGGCAATTTTAAGAATAATCAATGTAAGACAGTCGAATGGTCCATTGAAAATTGAGTCTTACAATTTAGTAGAACCTAATTTTAATATGGCTTGACATTATACACAGTCATAGATACTTCAGATTAGGGTTCCCTATAAACATAATTACCTATAAGTTGTGTTTCTTATAACACCCTTATCCTTTAAGGTCCTGATGCCAGCAAAATCAAGGTTGTATAAATGTACAAAGAAAATAAGCATGATTCAAAAAACAAGTTTTTGGAGTCTTTTTAAAGAGCCCAAATTGGGATAAATTTTACTGCATTTTCTCAAATTTGTTAGAGTTGTTTTCAACTGTCATTTTTAATTGGGATTATCATGAACTGCTTCAGGCTTCTCTGGCTTTTCATTATCTATGTGCTACTGATAACCTTTACATAATAGGACAAACACTTTAACAAATAGGTAACAACTGAAAAATTGGAAGTTTATTCTTCAAAATTTCAAAGATAAAGCCAACTCACAGAAAAAATGAGATAGTGGTTGGCCATTTGGTGAATACATCATAGTGGCCTTACCTTGATGAGGCCCATGATACAATGTCTCAGACTCATCTTAGAATGCATCTGATTTTGTGAGGGCAGTTTCCAGAGTTATGCAATTTCACACCAACTGATTCATGCTCAGCAAGCTAAACTATAACAAACCATAATGTAAGGGTAGTGATTTTGTTCACGTTAAATCATATGCACGAGAAGGGAAATTATAATCAGAATTATACTTTGATAACATGGAATCAGAGAAATAGAGAGACAGGAGGTGTGCAATTTTGAGTGGTCTGTAGTGTGTAGTCCATGTTGTAGCTAGTCTCTACTAGGAGAATTATAATGTAAGAATTTTCCTCTGGTGTTGGGAAGGTTGACAGTTCATCTGTTTTTGTCTTCCCCTCATTGAGATGATTCAGCAGAGAGAAATCAGTGAAGTTGAGTCAGTTCTATAAAGTTGTCTGCTTTTTCTTGCAGTTGACTTGAAGATCTATTTATTATACGTTGATAAAAATGTATAAATCTGATTTTTGTAGATTTTGAATTTGCTTTCTTTTATCTCAAGCTTTACCATTTAATCTAATGTCTAAGAAACAGGATCTCATTCTCTTTTTTTCCCCTTTAAAAATTTTAAAGGCTAAGATGCGAGCTCTCTTTTAACATGTTTTTTCCTACTTAATGTTAATTTAGTTGGCAACAGCTTTCTTGGTCTTCCCATTTCCTTCTTATTCTTCATCTGAGAATAATCTCAGGGTATAGGCATTTCTGTATCAGCTCTAATAATTAGTCTCCTAAGTCTAACAAATACTATGTTAATAATAATTCTGTGGCTTGCACATATTTATTGCTTGGAGCAGGACTTCAAAATGAGAAACTTTAAAGTAATGTACCTAGCCAATTGTGTACTTTGAATGCAGAGACAATTTCCTTCATAATCTAGTAGGAAATCAGTTTACTCCATGGAACAATACTTCTATTTATGATTTTCTCTCAAAGTATAAATGTATTGAAAATTATTATCTATCAAAGGCATTCAAAATTGAAATATGGAAAACCATCAGCTGTGGGAAGCGGTCTTTGCAAATTGTGGTTTTCTGAGATAGTGCATTATATGTCTTAAGTTAAAAAATTTCCATCCCCCAAATATCACTTTCCAAGCTTTTGTCCACTGAGTGCAGGAGTAATGGGCCTTAATGACAGATATCATGCCTTATCTCCGAATTGTGAACGAAAGCCAACTTTCAATGAACAAAATTACTTTTGGGGCTGACTCTATGAGAAGAGAAGCCCGTTGGCCCCGGCAACATGGTACAAGTGGAGAGGCCTTTGCTGCTTCCCACCTGCTCAATCTACCCATTCTTCTAGCGCCTTGGACTTTTCATTCATAGCACTTATTCCAATGTGTAGTTGAACATTTATTGCTATGTTTGTTCATTTTCTGATTCTTCTGACTATAATGTGAGCTCTGAGAGTACAAAGACTATTTATCTTTTATTCACCGCTTTATAGACTATGCCAAGCACAATAGAAGACATAAAAATTATGAATGAATAAATAAATGCTTCTGTAATCAAGCTGAGACTTTTCTTTCCACATGGATTGATTTAAAGAATTGCTAGATTTCTGACCTGGGAGGAAGCTAGTCAAATCTCATTTTACAGGTGGGGAAACCAAGCATCTCAGAGATGGAAGAACTGGGAAAGTTCCTGAATTCACTTTGGTCCATGAGAGTGCTATCAGTGAATACTAGTACAGTTGATTCCTATTCATACCTGCTTCTTTCTGGATCATCATATTTCCCTTTTTAAATGATTCTTATAGTTATGAGACATAAAGACATCTTTACAGAGAAATAAGGACCATGATCTCTTTTTGTAATTGAGGGATAAATTTCTTGTTACATAGAGTCCTCAGAAGGCCAATAATGTTGAACTTTGGAAGAGTGGTTCACCACATCAGTAGCTTTTCTCATAGTCATTCTGTCAGCATTAGAAAGAAAACCTTGTGCTTTAGAAGATATTAGTAGACATAAGTATAAGCCTAAATTGGATTGTAATATCCTTGATAATCACCTAAGACACTAGTTTTGACAATACAAATTCCATTCACTACATCATTTATATAATCCTTGGTTTGCCCAGGAAAAGAATGGAATTCTAGTGTGACCAGATAGAGGTCTCTGTGTATGTCAATCATTTGAGAATCTCCTTGGCTTTTGAATTGCTACTGCTCTCCTTGAGAAGGGGTAAAATTTGAATGACCAAAATGTACATGGGAGGAAACAATATTCCTAGAATTGTATGGAGAAGTAAGCATTCTGGGCCCTTTTATTTCATTGCAATGCTTTATAAGTCATATGGTTTAAAGCCTTGGTTTATAAGAAGAGCTCAATAACTTGATTATTCATCAAAGCATATTAATAGAATGGAATATTATCCTATAAACATCCCTTTACATATGCAAAAGTTCAAATAGAGAGTGAAAATAACTGATTTTGACTCAGCTCAGAGAATTTGTTAAATATGTTAAAATTATTTTGCTGCTGATAAATTATTGGAGATTGCAATATGTTCACAATTTTTCTACTTTTTTCTTTTTATTTCATTTCAGAAATATTATGCTCATAGAATTCTGCTAGGGATGATGAAAATTCAAGGACGAGATAAGAAACATATGGTCTCAAGGATTATATGTATCTTCCCTCTTGTTTATCTCAACATTTTCCTTCTTTTCTGGTTAATAAGACCCATGTTCCAAGTTTAAGCTTGGAAATGTTAAAGAGTTCCAGGATGTTAAGTTTAAAAATGAACTTAGCTGTTGAGTTCTGTTGATGTTAGTTCTGGAAACTCAAGTGATGTCCAAATACATTACATGGAAATTGTACAAATCACCTACTTTTTCCTGTTTCTTGCTTGGCTACTGCTCGTGTTTATGATACTATTCAGAGTCAGAATGAGTTGTTCCTGGCAGCATGTACTGTTAGCCCAAACTCTAATGTTTTGAAAAGATGTTTCATGGACTAAAGTTTTAAGTCAGAATATTATTTCTGTTGATCCTCATTTGCAATCACTGTGAAATAAATAAATATGAACATGTGATAAGGCATCCCCTTCCTAAGGGGAAAAAGACTAATGAAGACTTGGTTTACTAAAAACCCACTTTCCTGTAGTATTGAGCAAAGGAAGCTAAGCCACAAAGTTGAGAATCTTGACAGCTCTGTATAGTCAGAACAAGAAAGTTAACTCACAGATAAGCCTACCCAGGTACTCCCAGTCACCACTTTATATAATTTCTAAATGCAGGAAATAACAGCATCAGCAGCCCCCTGTTCGCGTCTACCAGCAGCCATTTTAGTCTAATTACATTAAATTGCTGAAATAAAGGCATCTCTTATTACTTCATGGAGAGAGAGTCTAGGACAGAAAGACTAAAGATCCTGCTGAAATAATCACTGGGCTCTTGAGTTATTTTTGTTGCTTCAGTAAACCTAGCACAAATCGATATTTTTCAGTGATAATACTGTGAAGCCTTACTAAAATGTTTATTTGCTTTGGGGTGAAATTTTATCAAATCATGTGATAATAATGGTTATCATAAGAATACCAGGTTCATAAATGTATGAGAAAGGAAACATTAATTGAGAGGCTTCTACATGTCAGTTTCTATGTTAGATATTTCACATACATTCTCTTTGATATTAGGAAGTAGGAATTATTACTTCCATTTTACCCAGAGGAAACTGTAAGTCTCAATAACCTTGGTGTGTTCAAAGTCCTGTAGTTGGTCCGCCTCATAGCTGGATTTAAATGCAAGTCACATGGCTCCGAAGTTTGTCCACTTCCCTCAAGATTATAATCCTCAGATGGCAACCTGTCCTTTTGGAAGTCTGCTTGGGGATTCTGCTCTGAGAACTCAGAGGATATGTTTTCCGTGATGGGCTGGTAGGAAAGTATGGGTCCAGCTCACTTGAGTTAAAGAAAATGCTTCCTAAGCTCTAAACAGCAAAGTCCACACATTGTACTTGAAGGAATGGAATGAGCAACCCCCACAGACTATTCAGAAGCATAAAGGCTTTGAGGATATTTGATAATATGGTTCTTGATCCTGGGGTAGTAATAAGGTCAAGAATTTATGTTTTCTATAAAGTCACTATTTACAGTAAATATCTGGCCTTTGAAAATTCTTGTCTGAACCTAACAAATAACCCTGGGAAGTTGGCAGGGGGCTGAAGGCTAGTTGGCTGAACTAACAAGTAGCAGTTAGGACAAGGATCTCTCATTTCTGACTCTGAGTCTGATGTGATTTCCAGCATGACGTATTTTTAAATGACCTAATGTCTCAGCGAGCAGCTGTTTGGATCTTGGTAAATGACATTCAGCAAGTGATTGTGAAGGGATAAGCATTTTAGGAAGTAAAATCATGGTTAAACCTTGTGATAGTGATGGCATGTCTTATTTCATTAGTGTTTTATTTTTATTGCTTAAGTAGTACATGGTGACTATGGGAAAGGTGGAAAATACTGATTAACAACAGTCGCCAGAAATTTCAAAAAAACAAAAACATAATTTCATCAGTGCTAATAATTTGAGGAATAGATTTCAGATTTTTTTTTTCTATTTTTAAATGTATAGGCTCTACCCAAAGAGGATCAAAGCACAGTAGTATTTAGTAGCCTCTTTTAGTTTGTTTGATTTATTTATTGGTTTTCCACTGAATAGCTTTCCATCATTATTTGTGATTGCATACTGTTCCATACTATCCATGTGCCAAAAAAGATTTATCTGATTTTCTATTATTGGGCAATTACATTGCTTTGGTTTTTCACAAGCAAACCAAGATTATCATGAGCAAGACTACAAAAAATTTTTATATACTACTCTGTGCCATTGTTATCATATAAATTGCTAATATATTCCTAACATCTTCTTTAACTTTTAATGAGACTTGTACATTTTATATATTTCTGCATTTTTATTAATTCATACATGTATGTCTTTTCTTTTGTATATTCTGCCATTCCTGTTATGCCTGTAAGAAACTTCTCCACATTTGTCGTGTCTCTCAATATGTCAGCCATTTCTTAGGGCTCTTGTTAAACAATAGCATCGTCTTGGAATTTAATATTTAGTGTGTATGCATTTTTTATTGTAGAATGTCATTGATGTTTGAAATATGACCACCCACATTTTTCTGAGTTGTAAGGTTTGTGTCATTGGTATACATGGTCTCAGTATCATGGACTTTTCTTAAAATTAACGTCTGATTTTGTTCGCCAGAGAAAAGGTTATAGGTTATATTTTCTGAAACAAGTGATAGGTTCTATATTTTGAAAATCAAACGTCTTGAGACTAAGTGAATATAAGTAAAAAGATTTTTAGAAAGAAGCAAAGAGGAATATTGTGACAACTTATTGCTATTAATGAATGCACAGTGCTCTGTAAAATAATCATGTTAACCAGTACACTGGTCTTCCTGTATCATCAACATTTCCTTAATAGTCTGTCAAGCAATGCTGAATCAAAGATAGCATTAAAGAAATTAGAATCAAATGCTGGAGCTGAAATGTTTACATCCTATAAAATCTTTCCAAAGTAGTGGTAAAAAACAAAAGACTCCATTCCTTTGATCATGCAACTCGGTGAAAGGAGTTTGTGGCCGTAAACAAATTTCTTTCTCTTGAACACATATCTGAGCAGAAGATCGTAATGGCTCCACAGCTAGTTCCTTGTGGCTCCACATTTGTGCCTTTTCCACGACTTCAGCCATCAATGTCTGATTCAAGACAAAGGTACCGTAGAGTAAGCTATAACATCAATGAGATAATGAAAACAGTGTTCAAATGTTTTTGTTGACATGGATAAAGCTATCATTATTTGTTCTTTACTTATTTATTCATCCAAAATAGAGTACTTTTGATTCGTAATTTCAATGAACTTATATTGCATGTTTTAAATATATTTATTTTAATGATCAAGAGACATACATTTCAGAAAATTCTCTTTAGCGTTAGTAATATTCAATTCAACAATTTATTTTTGAGATACTTTAGAATAATTGAGTATATAAAGTTATACTCCCACTTTAAATCATTATCAAATTGCTCTAATTCAACATAATATCCTTTCTCTAACATTCTTGTTTAAATGGAAGGTATTTTGAATGTGCTATGCCTAACATTTGTTCTAAAAAAATCAATCACATTAAGATACATATTGAAGAGTTAAATATTGATGTGTAGCATAATTGTAGGCGTGAAAGGTATGGAGCAGTCTAACGCACAACTATTCATGCCTGACTCTGCTCTTGACTGACTACAATAGCTTTCTCTCAAATGCCTGCTCCTGTTCTGCTCTTTTTATCAGAACGTTTTAGGCCAGGCTGCCAGCATTGCAGATGGGGTTGTTACAAATGCATTGATGTCACCAGTCAAGGGAATAATTCTACCTAATGAGCAAGGGAAGTGCTAACCACTTTTTATTACTGAGAAACAGTCATGAGCCAGCAAAAAAGGAAACTCCCACAAAAAATAAATCTCCACTCCATTAATGATTATATTTTTTATGATCAACACTTCAAACTAAAATGCTTCTTCTTTAAAAGGACTAGGGTAAAGTAAGTGTTTGAGTAATAACCCATAATGAGTAAAGATTTATTGCATTTCTTATTGACTTGTTAGTCAATAACACCTTCTTTGGCTTGGATATCATTAGAAAATTAGATGTCAGTGGATGCCATTTCTATTTGATTCTTGCTTGAACAGAAAGATGGTTACTCTGAGAGAGTGAGGAAAGGATCACACATAATTTGTTTTTGCAGTTGAAATGGCAGCTTAGAATTTTCTGTTGTGCTCAAAGCAAAACAAAGAGTAATAAAGCTAGTGGTGTATAAAGACTATTTCTCTGCCTTTGTAAATACTTGGAGCTGCCCAGGATTGTGATATTGGGAGTAAAATATTTGTTCAGAGTAATTCTGCATCTTATTCTAACTTTCCAGGGAATATTGTCTTATGCAAAATCAAAAGGACTTGTCTTTCTGTGGATTTACCATGATCACAGCACTAATGTACTACATAAATTGAAAAGTTGTTTCAAAATGAGACAGGATATTTTGACAAAAAGCATAAGCTTTTAATTTTTTATCTGGAAGTATGTGTAATAGACATGGTCATTCTCCCCTAGAACTGATTATGGAGATCATTAGACTAGTGACATGATAGCTCACATTCCATTATTGATCATTATCCTGTTTTTTTTTTTTCCCAAAAATGCTTATTAGAGGTAGTTAATTGAAATCCATTTGAGGCTAAGAAAGTTAGTAAGTTAAAAAGTAAAGGAGAAGGGGCAGGAGAAGTTTGGTATGTTAGCAAGAGCCATGATCTGAGAATCAGACTGAATTATGTTCAGTGCTTACACTGTCACTATGTATGAAAGAGGTCCAGTTCAAATCACTTATCTACTCTGGGTTCCAGTTTTCTATCTATAAACAAAATTTAGCTCTAAAGAATTTCTTGTGTAGAAGGAGTTATGGACTTTCTAGTGTTTGTACAAGAAAAAGTATAAGAAATAGGGGAGTAAGTCTTCAAAATGCATTTTTATTTTCATTGTAAAATTGCACTTTTATCAGATCCCAGCTTCATGGCTCACTAGCAGTGTGATCTTGGGCAGCATCCTGAACTTCCCGAGCCTCACAAAACTCATCTGTATGATAAAGATAATAATTCTTAGGGCAAAGGAGTTTTGTAATATTAAATTAAAAAGTACATACCTAGCATACAGCAGGCATATGTTAAAATGCTGTCATCCACCTGGGTACTTAAAATGGTATGATTGATTAATATAATACAAGTACATTTTGGAAATGAAAATTTTCATTGATGATGAAAATATTTTCCACCTTGTTCATATTAGTCATTTGGGATCATTTTTTCCTTTTATTTTATTTTTACCCATATTTGTGAATTTCCTACTAAATGCCTTGCACATAATTAGGATAAAGTGATTGGGCCAGTTGTTGAAGATGTACAGGTGGAGAAACAGGTTTCTTGAATACTTTCTTGACCTCCAAATTGGACCTTTTCATGGCAACTGCTGAACTAAAATTAGTAAATCATTGTTAACATCTGCAGACTACAGTGAGCAATTAATTCAACTCTATGCTTCGTATAATATATTTCTTCATATGAATTATGTTCCTTCATATGCACCAGCAACTTTGGTTACATGAAATTATTTAAATTAATTGGAACTTTTCAAATTGTAACTTTGTATTTTTTATTTAAATGAAAGCTTCTGAGTAATTAAGCATATACCCTTCATGTGCTAGAAATCTATGCTACTTTCAAAGAGCACATGCTGATTCACAAAGGGAATAATGGTTTCCTATTAATATTCTTCCCCATGAAAAAAGTTCAAGCAGCTTTTAAAGTACTTGAAACTGTACAGATAATGGCCTCATTTTGGGGAAATTTGTTAGATTATTAATATCATTGGTTTTATGTCACCCCGTTTTGCTAGTAAAGTGTCAGTGTTTACGTGTGAGTAATTCTGAACTGATTTCAGGTAATGTTACCCAACTTTATGGTGGTATGGTGTGTTGCTATGTGTGCACTTTCAGCCTTTGTGGTACTAATACGTTATATTTTAATAACAAAGGGAAAATTACTGAAGTTAATAAATGCTCTGGTAAATGCTACGTGGTCCACCTTTTCCCATTAAAATGAATAAAAGCAATAATTTGCCGTTTCAAAAGCCCTTTTGTTTCCCCACTAAGAACTTTTGAGGGATATACTACGGAATCAGTACAGAGGGGAATGCAAAGAAGTGCAAGATAGTCAGCGCTTTTGTGTTGGTAGCATTTGAAGAAGAGACAAGAAAACATTTGCGGGCTAGCCATGGCCTAGTGGTTAAGTTCGGCGTGCTCCACTTCAGCAGCCTGGGTTCAGTTCCTGGGTGCAGACCCACACCACTCGTCAGCAGCCATGCTGTGGCAGCAGCTCACATACAAAACAGAGGAAGATTGGCACAGATGTTAGCTCAGGGTGAATCTTCCTCAGGGGAAAAAAAAAATACATGGATCATCCAAGTAAAAATACAAGGTCAGTCCTGACCAAGGGTCAGAACAAGTGATCCTTCATATTATATCTATATTTATATAATAGATATACACATAATTTATATACATATATGTGTGTTTGAACATCTGAATTGTTCACAGGTATATATAATTTGCCCCCCCACACACACACACATACACGGTCAATTCTCGTTATCCGCACTGGTTATGTTCTATCAAGTCTGTGTGAACAGTGAATTAGCGAATCCTTGGCTCTTGCTCCTAGGTAGATACAGGATTAGGTTCCTGCAAGCCTCTGGTCACATTTTCATCAACTGCTCAATATATAACCTTGTTTTAAGTGTGTTTCTGTTTAGAGACACCTTATTTAATATATACTTTTTCTAAATAATTAAATATATGTGATATTTCCTTATAATAAGACACTAACGGAGAAAGATTTAATAATTTCTTGATCCTGAATAACATGACCATAAACTTCTTTGGCTTTCAGACTTAGGACAATGCTATGCATTATGCTTTTCTTTTTATTGGTCATCATCTCACGAATCCACAAATTTAGCTGGTTTTCCCTCTTTTCTATAGCTTCATCATGCTCCATCAATGTCAATTTAACATTTTCCAGAGCAGGTTTACATACAGATGGGTGAATTTCCTCTTCTTCTCTCTGGATGGACGTTGAATTTATAGCCAATAACACTATAACTCATTCCTGGAGGAAGCTTTTCTAACAAACATCTCTGCTCTGTAAGGCACATCATAGCCTACTTGCATTTAGGAACACTAAACAGCACCTCAGCACTACGGCTTGAGGATTATTTTAAACAGCAAAATCACCCACAAAAAGTGCAAGACCATGACACTATTTAGTCTCTTTAGACCACTGAAAGGACATTTGTTTAATGTATGGGGCTGAAAGAAGAAAGAAAAAGCATGACCTTGTTCAGCCTCAACTTGGAACTTGCCCTACAGAAGACTCAAATTTTTTGCTGCTTTACAAAAATCCAAAAATTACTGTGACAACAGCTCGAGTATTGATTTGATCATTTTCTATCAGTCCGTTCACCATTCTTCAACAGTCAAAAACCACTCAATCGCAGATCCTTTTCTGGTATTTGCTTTCCTGTTAAATGACACCCACAACTAATCAGATGTTCAAGCTAGAAATCTGGGAGTCAAATTTGACTTCTTGTTCTTCACAGGGACCTCGATATACAACAAATCACCAAATTGTCTTCTTTCTGTTCCTAAATAAGTATTTGTGTGTGTGTGTGTTTTTTTCATTTACTTAACATCATCTTTTTCTTGGACTACTGAGGTTTCCTCACATTTAATCTTGACCCTTTTAATGCAATCTCTATACTGATATGAGCTATCAAAAACCACAGATGTAACAAAAGATTCTCTATTTAAATGGCTCTTCATTGTTTTTAAAGTTCAAGCTCAAACTCCTTAACATGGCTTAGAAAACCCTGGCACCTTTTCATGATCACCTTTCTTCACTTTCTCTACTCTAATCATAACAATATAGAATAGAAGAAAAGCTGAAAATTATATAATAAAACACATTGTATTTATTAAAGTTGAAACCTGGCATTTAATTTAAATTAATTTTTTCTAAGCTAGAAGATAGTTTATTTAACGTGAGATTAGATCTACTTTAATTCTCCTCCCTACCAGTAGCTAAAGATATATGTAAAATGAAATTTTAATAGCTAGGAAATACCTCAATAGGCTGATATCCAAAATACCAGATTTAATAGCACCGATGTAGAAGTATCGTAACGCAATTCTAATGTCATTTTTCAATATTATTTGTGGTAATGGTATTGAAGATATAGGAACATGAAGATCTTGCTTAGCACTGAAAATAAACCTTATCATGTATTACTTTAATATAAACTTCATTATTTTACACCATATCATACATCTTCCATCATACCATATACCATATCACCTCTTTAGTGGATATCAGTTATTTTATACTGCTTGCATCCGTTTGCTCGTTTTTGGTAATGATTCTTGATTTCTCTCTGGAAAACCACCTTTTCCTTCTTCTCGGTCCATGGACTTTAGTGCCCTCCTCCAGCCCACCCCTAATCCAAGCCCCAATTTGACATTGAAGAATATGACCAAGGCTAAGCCAATCAGACAACTTCATTCCCTGACCTCAGTGTTTAGTTTAGGTGTGGATATATGAAACAATGGAATCCATTGACACCCAGTGGAAGTTTTTCTTGAAATTCCGGTAAAAACTTGCTTCTCTTTCTTTCTGGACTTACCATGAACAGATGCAATTTCTGGAGCAGTTGCAGACATCTTGCTACCATAAAGGACAATCTGTTTTGGGATAAAGTAAGGGAAATGAAGTTGGGAGTTGGAGAAAAATAAGGTCTTTGTGTGAGTGATGAGCTGTTGGTTCAAGCCATCCTTGCAGTCACACCAGGCTGGTACTTTTCACTTGTGAGAGAGTTCAAATTCCTTTTAAATTTAAGATAGTTTGAGTAGGTTCTTTTTCTCTATTGCAAATAAAGTGTCCTAAGTGATGTAATGCATAACAAATAATATAGTCAGTTCAGGCATCTGAAAATTATTTTAAGAGTCAAAACATAAATGTGTAAGTTTAGTAACTTCATCACAGCAGATTTTACTGACTCCTCATATGTATTATTGCATCATTTTGGTATATGTACATCTGTTTTTCATCAGAAACGCTGGCACCTCTAATAATAATACTTTTTGCATATGTACTATCTTTCAGCATTTATATGTAATAGACTTATAGCTTATTTATGGACGAGTAAATTAACTTTTCATTTAATTTTTAACTTTTGTTAAAACATGAATTGACACCAAAGTAAATTTACAAAAAAGTTAATAAGAAAAAAAGGTAGAAGTTTCAAATATGCATGAAGAAAATGAAAGCTGGTTTGAAATGGAGCCAAGTACAGATACTTTCTGCATAAATATATTGGTTAAATATAATTTACAGAGATCTTCATATTCTGTGGTATATTGTTAGGCAAAACTACAAGTATTATTGGCATTTCCTTTTTTTCTTTAAATGAGAGAAAGTGTGACTCTATCATTAAGAACAATTGCATTACAATCGATTCTCAATTATTTTCACAAGGTGTATCTATAGTCAGACTTGAATTTCACATCAACTTTTTTCTAGTTCTAAGGAACACCTTCCTTGTTCATGGTGAGTCAGTGCTTGCTTGCTCAATTTTTGTGAATGTAAAAATGAAATATGCATATTTTCATAAGTACTAGAATTGTAAGCAAGTTTGCATGCTACTAGTACGCCTGACTTTATCATCTATTTTATAGTGTGGAATGACTGTTCTGTTAACAGAAACCTACCAGCCTTGTACTTAGAGTTGGAAGGCTTCTTAATAGAGGTTAAATGTGAGGTGGTAGCCTTCTGAGTTTTGTGGACAAGGTTCAGGATCATTGCAAGAGGCGTGCTATAATTATTCCCATAGCTCTGGATCCTAGTCAAGTTCTCTTCATCTCATAAATGCTATAAAGGCTTACAACGGAATCTTCGTAGTTCCTCTCTATGAATATTGGCAATCAGGGTGAGCCAGGACCTGGAATTTTCCGGAATGTTCCTTTAGTATTTTAAAACATATTTTTCAGTTTTCCTAAACCAGAGACATGGGTTTGGACAAGAGGCTGAGTCTCTAGAATGGACTAAGTCATTGATGGTGGCTTTGTTTCATTTGCTCTTTGAGATGAGTTATAATCATTTTTGTTTCTCTCTTAAAAACTGATGATTGAAATTCAGGCTTACTTGGTCTGGGAAATTTCTTACATGTTTCATTTCAGGGACTAATAGTTTCATGATTCTAAAAGGCATGTTTTAGCAGAATTATTAAAGTGATAGTTTTGGAACTTAATGATTTATTAGTATGTAAAAGAAAAATATACAACAGAATTAAATAAGTGGAAATCAACTATGTTATATTTTTATATATAGAGAAGCAATTGACTAGTGAAATGTGTAAATTAATATTTAAATATACTACATGTACTTATTTCGATGTTTAAGTGAATATTTAATTAAATGTTCATGTAGTACCCATTTTTAGCCACATTTATCAGTAATTTATGTGAAGTGTAATAGTTATTATGAAAGTACCAGCAAGGAAAATATATATATATATTTTCAATGATCTTTCTCCTACACAGAATAAAATAATGATATTACTACTGACTCCTTTAGTGGACTATGGAGGGGAAGTAGGAGATTGCTGGGTGAGAATTCCAAATAAGCCCCGACATGAGAACATATAAAGAAGCGATGATGGAAAATTAGAAAAATCATCAGAAGAGATTTAAAAATGATAATATGATTTTGTCAGATAAAAGTGTAAATAAGAGCCAGAGAAAAAGCAAACTTTTATATAGCAAAACTTATTCAACACCCAGCAAATATATTGAGTACCTAATATGTGTACTTGTCTCTGTTAGGTTCTGAAAACCAAATCAAAATGAACAAAATAGACACAGTTCCTGCTCTCATAATTTTAGAGCCAAGCGAAGCCATTGCTAGCAGCTTTGGAGGGAGACACAGCAAGAAACCTGCCCTGAAATCAACTCTTGATGAGACTTATAGTTCGATGTTATTAATGATGCATTCCATCTGGTACTTGGTAGCTTCCTGCCTATGTTAGTCTATTTTTGCTCATTATTCTTGCAAGGCACTAAGCTAAGCTGTTTCTACTTTGCTCAAGGAAGGTATACACTTTCAAAATGTAAATGTGCCATATTTCTAATGATATAAATATTTTTTAAAGTCGTCTTTTTCCTTCTTTTATCTTTCTGTGTCTTGAGTTCTATGGCATAGAACCAGTTATTACATCTCTAAGGTCCACTTGAAGGATAGAGATACTTAAAAAGGCGATTCCAATACACTGTAATAAGTACTATGGTAAAGGAATACAGTGCTAAGCAAAATATATGTGTGTCACTTAACAAAGGTTTTGGTGAGGAAGAAGTTCAAGTCACATCTAAAATGCAAAGGAAATGCAAAAGGAAAGCGAAAGAAAGCTTAGTTAATTTAAGAGTCATTCATGTTTCTTAAGGTCCACCTGAATATTTTATTGAAAAGTAGTCACCAACAGATTTAAAACCCCAATAACTTGTATGATGATGAAGTCTGGTTGAGGAAATAAAGAGGAATTGTGGTATGCTAGAGTATTCATATCACCCATAGCAAATCAGAAGCATGCATTCTCAAATTAACAAATGTGTTCTTCCTTTTGGAGCAAGGTTATTTGGGAGTTTCTGTTTCCCAGCATAGATGCCAGATGGCGTTAGCCACAGATTGCCAGCCTTTGCATGCTGATAATTGTCAACTTTGGATGCTGACGGAGTGTTAGAAGCAACTACTGCCGAGTAATTTTTAACTCCGTATATTAGTGAACATCCACTATATTCCAGGCACTGAGCAAACAGTGATAAGCCCAAACTGGTCAATATCTCTTTAGTGGAGCTTGAGGTTCAATGAGGCGTTAAGAAACTGTGCGATGACAATCTTTATTCTCCCTTAAACCAATTCTGAATTTTTATGGAACTCGGGATGCCATAATTGGAATTAATTTGAGGGAGGGAGAGGATAGTCCTAGGGAAGATTAGCAGGTACATCAGAGTACCTCCTGTCTCAGACACACTAAAGAGATGGGAAGAAGACAATGAGTGGTTATTTCCTTTCCAATACTTCCCTTTGTGTCACTATACATCACTCACTCTAGGATCCAATCTGGCAGTTTTTGCAGTCATATCTAATTAAAGGTCATGCCTGAGAATAGAAGACTGTGCACATCACAGTGCTTTCAATGATGTAAAATATTTTGCAGCTATTTTTGTAGAATGATACATGGATGGAGCTTCCATTTGGGTTCAATATTTCTATTTATCACTTAAAGTTTTGTTTTGCTTTTTTTTTCCAGGTCTTGCCTTGAAAATCAATTTTAACCTGTAGGCAAGTTTAAAGGCCTTTAGGTCATTCTTGCAAGCTAGTGTTAATTGAACATGTTCATTACAAGCATTTTTTTTCATTATCTTCTCTCTTACTCTGCTAAAAAGACTTTTACTACTTAAAGAACTCTAGAGAATATTAATATGTGCTCAAGTGAAAAGAAGATTCAGGTATAACTACGAGAGTTTTGTCTGAACCACCAGAAGGATGGATTTGACATCAGCTCAGATTGGGAGAAGATTTCAGGGAAGAAAAATCAGGAATTTAGGTTTGGTTCTGCTGAGTTGGAGATGTCCACTAGAGATCCAAGTAGAAAAGTTGAGTAGGAAGTTGAGTTTATGAGTTTGGGAGAGAGGACTGGGCTGGAGATATAAATTTGGCAATCTTGGGCATATAGATGGATTACACTTTGATTATAGCTATAAAAGAGGACCAATTTTAAGAACAGAAGAGAAAGAACCAGCCAAGTATACTCAGAATGAACTCAGAATGAAGAACAGAAGATAATGAACCAAGGATACAGCCAAGGATACTCAGAAGGGGTAAACTCTAAGGTAGGAAGAAAGCCAAGAGAATGGGGTACCCTGGAAGTCAAGTCGAGGATGAGGAGAAAAAGGATGTCAAGGATGAATGAAGAAAGTCATTCAAGGATGAGGAGATTGTCAACTATGCCATGCCTAATGCTGATAGGATAAGTAAGATGAGGACTGATACCTGATTTCTGTGTTGTGCCATATAGAGGTCACTGGTGGCCTTGACAATTGTAGATTTGGTGGAGAGGTGGAGTAGGCTGAAGAAAGAACAACAGGTGTGGAATTGGAGTCAGTGATTTCAGACTTATTTTTAGTGAGTGTTATGAGCTGTATCGTGACCTGCAAAATTCATATGTTGAAGCCTCAATCCTCAGTACCTCAAAATCTGAGTGTGTTTAGAAATAGGGCCTTTAAAGAGATAATTAAGTTAAAATGAGGCCATTAGGGTGGGCCCTAATCCAATCTGACTGGCGTCCTTGTAAGAACACACAGAGAGACACCAGGGATGGTGAACACAGAGGAAATACTCTGAGGAGACAGGCCTCAGGAGAAATCAACCCTGTTGGCAACTTGATCTTGGACTTCCAATCTCCAGAATGATGGGAAAATAAATTTCCGTTGTTTAAGCCACCCCATCTATGGTGTTTTGTTATGGCAGCCCTAGAAAATGAATACAGCAAGTCTTAGTGTTTCTTTCTTCCCTTCAATACCAATCAGAACCACGGCCAAGATGGCCAAGTGCATCCACCATTTTCTGCTTAAGGGATTTTTCTTAGTTTATGCACTAATGGTGGTGATTTTCAGGAAACTTGTTCTTTGTGGGGGACTTCTGTGGGGACTTTCTATGTGGCTCTTTGTGGGGTATTTCTTTGTTAGGTCCTCTGCCTGTCAAAATACAAATGCTATGCCATCAAAAATTGGCAGATAGCACCAGGGGGAACAGCAGCTTTAACGCTAGCTTACTTCTCTGGATTCTTATTTTCTTGTCTTTTCTGGCTTCTAAGGATTTCCCTTACTTTCCTACTAGCTAACCCATACATGTTAAACAGCAGTGTGGGGTGTGTGTGTTTAATTTATTTAACTTTTTTAGGTATTTCATTTGGGGAGGATTTATAGGACATTTCTTCTACCATATTGTCGGAAGCAAAATCATGAATTACTTTGAAATCTTTTTTGGAGTAAAGCAATTTGCTGTTATGTGTATGTTGACAGTTTAATCACAATGAATAGCTTGCTTTTTTATCAAGTTGAATTACCATTAAACTCATAAACAGTCTGTATAATGTACTTGCCAGTGTATCTGGTTGGATTCTCTAGAAGCAGACAATGATATGGAGTTTGGGTTGTGGGCTGTTCTGAGAAAGGTGTGACCTCAGGCAAAGTGGCTCATTGTGCCTGAGGCCAACCCCATAGCCACTGACAGCTGGAAATTATCCAGCTATTATTGAAGGAGGGGGATCTGGGTGCCATATTTCCATGTCTACCATATCCAGTCATATGGTGCTTAACACATGAGACAGTCTTAGGAAATAATATTGACTTACTAAAGTAGTTGAAACTGAATTCTTTTGTATGAAATTAAATTTTATCCACTAAATTCCTAAAATGTCTATCAACCATAGCAGTATATTTTATAATCTGTTTCAGTCCCTTTTGTAATCAGAAAAAAATATAATAAAAAATAAAAAGTAAATTTGGAATGTAGGGGGTCAAAAGGTACAAACTTCCAGCTATAAAATAAATAAGTCATGGGGATGTAATGTACAGCATGGTGACTATAGTTAATAATACTGTATAGTATATTTGAAAGTTGCTAAGAAAGCGGATCTTAAAAGTTCTAATCAAAAGAAAAAAAATTTTGTTAACTCTGTATGGTGATGGTTATTAACTAGATTCATTGTGGTGATCATTTTGCAGTATATACAGGTATGGAATCATTATGTTGTACACTTGAAACTAATATGATGTTATATGCCAATTATATCTCAATAAATAGCAAAAAAAGTAAATTTAATTCATATGATATAATATTTTTTTCTTTCTTGCTAAAGCTCGTATATCATCAAGGTTAAGTGTGGGCTCTGGAGTTAGACTGCCTGGTGTGAATACCAAGTCCACCACTTATGATTTGTGTGACTTTGGGCAAATGCCTCTGTCGCCTCATCCTTAAAATGCAGATATTAGGACCTATTAAAGGTTCATCTTGAGAATTAAGTGAGGTAACACATCAGTGTGCTCAGCGTAGTGCCTGGGCATTTTCAATAAGTAGTTCCTCTTGATAATGTTGTTGTCACTTTATTGATACATTTCTTGGCTTTTATTCAAGTTTGTTTAATTATCTTTTCTACCTTTCATTTCACATATTGCTATTTCCTAATATGCTTCCTGTGTGCTAGCCATTTAACTTCTTTTAATTCCCTGAATGTACTAACTTTTTCTCATACACTTTTTCCTTTGGTACCTGCTATTTCTTACATCAGAAAAGGTCTTCTTTGTGTCTCTCCTTCCATCTAAGCTTGGCAGTCATATTCTACATGGCTCCCTACAAATTCCTACTTGTGCTAAATATTTGATTCCTATACTTACTTGGTAGAGTATGGAAATTTCCTCTCACATAGCACCCTGGAGTCTCTCTCACCCCCCATTTTTTAATAAATATAGAATATTTAAGGATTTTTTGTATCCCCAGAGGCTCAGAATTAGTTTAGTTATAATTCTTACTTTGTGGCACACTCTCCTTATTGTTCTATGGACAGGCTCTCATTTCATTCATTTCATTCATTCATTCATTCCTTAATTTATTAATAACTTATTAATAATGTATAGACACCTATGGACACTTAAGGACTAATACTTGATTACTAACTTACAGCTAACTCTGGATTCCTCCCTTCTCTTCCCTGCCTCCCTCAGAGGTCTTCACTATCCTTATTTTGGCTTTTCGTTTTCTTGCTTTTCAAAAATGTAGTTTAACAGATGGATGTGTATCCCTAAATAAGTTATTGTTTGATTTTAGATATTTTTGAACTTGATAAAAGTGGATACCATGCTACATGTAGTCTTCTTAGACTTGCATCTTTTATTCAACATTCTGTTACTAAGATCCATTCATATTGTTGCATATAGCCATAGTTCATTAATTTTTACTGCAATATTCCATTATGTAAATATGCCACAATTTTCCCATTTCCCTATGAGTGGATATTTGAGTTACTTCTGTTTTCTGTGCTCTCGTTAACAGTGCTTTTTTGAACATTCTTGTACGTGCATCCTAGTGCACATGTGTAAGTTTCTCTGGCATTTATGTAGGAGTGGAATGGCTGAATTGTAAATAGGTGAATATTCAATTTTATTAGATAATGCCAAATTGTTTACAAAAGTGATTTCACAAACTTACACTCTACCAACAATTAAGAAATCCTTTGATTCACATTCTCGCCAAGAGTTGGTGTTATTATACTTCTGGATTTTCCCAATCAAATGGATGTAAAATGTTATTTCACTGTAGTCTTATTTACGTTTTCAAGTGTTGATGAGGTTGATCATTTCCTCCTAAGTTTATTAGCCAATATAGTTCCTCTTCTGTGAAATGCTGTTTCACATCTTTTGGTTACATGTTTGTTATTTTCTTAACAATTTAATAATAATTCTTCATATATTCTTGGTTTTTAACCTTTATTGGTTTTGTATCCAAGTATTTTCTCCCAGTTGTGAGCTTGGTTTTCGTTCTCTTTAAAATTTAAATTTAAAATTTATAAATTGAGCTGTATTCTCCTGAGCCCATCAGTGAAGTTATGTATTGATTTACACTTGTCTTTCCAGAAAAGGATATTATACATATTTTATGCTATTCTGGTTTTATTTGTTAGTTTGTTTGCTTTTTTTTGTTTTTTTGTCTCTTAGGTACTCTGACTATTCAAAGGTCAAAAAACAGTATTTACCATTATTTTTTAATAAGAGTTTAAAAGTTTCCTAAATCTGTCCAGAGGTGATTTAACCCATATGGTGTGAGATAGGGGTTCAATTTCATTTTGTTCCTATTTGGATAATCATTTAAAAACCCGTTTATTGAATAGTTCCTTTTTCCTATTGATCTGGCATACTACCTTTGTTATATATTAATATTCAATATATGCATGAGTCAATTTCTTGAATCTCTGTTTTATTCCACTAATCAATTTTTCTTTCTCTGTGCCACTTCTGTAATGTCCTAATTACTGTAGCACCATAATAAGTCTTGATATCAGGTAGGGAAAATGTTGACTCTTTATTTTTTTTCTCAAAAGTCTTTAATTTGATCTTTCACCCTCAATAGAATCAGCTTATCAAGTGCCACAAAATTCTCCATGTGATTTTCATTGGAATTTTATTGAATCTATGGATTGTTTTGTAATATAAATACCAAATTGTTTTCCAAAGTGATGGTACCAACTTAAATCATACTGGTAATTGTTAAGAAATTCTTATTCATTTCAGGAGGAACTGTTAAAGTATAATTTTCAAAAGGTTATAAAACATGTCCCTCATACAAATATAAATTGAAAACATATCAAAAATTATATTCAACTCGTTAGTTAATCAGGGAAACAGTAATACTTTAAAACTGGTCCACAGAGCGTTTAAGAAGCCGGGTATTTCTAGGCAACGTTAGAATAAGATTGCCGGGTTAGCACCCCTTCCCAAATGTCCACAGGGTCATAAAATTTAATCTTTGCAGTTGTCTCTTTTATTGGGTGGAAATTCTTTGCGTGCCTACTAAGCACAATATGCGTTAACGTCTGCTCCTTCACAGTTGTAAAATCAGAAAATCAAAATCAGAAAATCAAAAATGAAGACCAGCATTTCACTGAAAGAGCATCTAGCACTCGGTTTTGCCTAGTTCCGAGTTTTGGATAATTTTTCTGACAAATCTGACAGCAAATTTGCTTCTAGTATAACATTTTCACATTTTAACTATATCATTGTCTACCTTGTGGGACAGTTTGGGAAAAATGTATTGAGAAATTTCCACAAGAGAGACTTGTTTGACTACTAAAACAGTGAGATGATAACCAGATTTTTAGATTACTGATATATTTTTGTCATATACATAGATTTTAAAATAATTTGATATTTTGATTTCAGATTTTTTAGTGAAAATATAGAAAACATATTTATTATTTATTAGAAAATAGATTATTTTTTCCTTTATTGTTTTTTAAAATAGAAAACAAAGGCTAAAGATTCATTTATGTATGCAATGGATTCGTGACAAAATGGTGGATTATTCATTTTAATAACAGCCCTGTTTTCAGAAGTAATATCTGCATTTTACCGAGAATAAAAGTTAGCGAATCTGGTAATCAAATGCATATCATCTGATTCCAAAGGTCATGCTTTTAGCCCTCTTAGCCCCTACACTGTACTGCAAAATAAACAAACAAATGAACATACAAACTATTGTGGGAAAAATGTCAGTTTCCTAGAAAATCCATTAATTTTATTGTAATATTTTATTTGTGACTATTTTCTCCTCTTCCAAATTGTGTCACTTTGTCTTTAAATTTATTCAACCCCAAATGATTTACCTATTAAAAATCATGTATGTTACTTTTACTTAAGAAAGAAGAGTAAGTACTGAGAAATCCTAAAGAAATACATATGTCTCAGTGAGCTGTGCCAATTACTGAAGTCTGACTTCTCCCTCTGCAGAATGGAAGAGGCTGTCTGGAGGGTGGATTTAAATCTTATGTCATTGGTGCAAAGAGTTAAATAAACTAAAAGATGCTTCTTTCACTGCATATGAGTGTCTTCACGTAAATTCCAGTTTCATACTAACAAATAGCATCTGTTGAACATGACCTGACTATTTGAGACCCAATGGTTTCCTCTCCCAAAACACACACATTTCTCCCCAAACTGTGCTTTGCTATTCAATCATGCCACTTCTAGCAATCCTGGGCTGTGGGAGCATCATTGTATTTTCCTTCAAAGTTTTAAAATGACTGGTGCAATATTCCAATCTGAGTTAGAGATTACATTATATCTTCTACTCTCTTCTTTTAAGTATAGAGAAATAGAAAAAAGGATTTACATGTTGTAGTTGTTATGCCTTTTGATTGGGAGGCTGTTAGGTTTGTGGTGGGACCATGCTGCCTATAGGCATATTATATAAGTTTATAAGCCTCTCTGGGGCTAACAGCTTTATATTTCCAGAATGTATGTGTAAATGTATGCATGTATGTATGTATGTTTATGTATATATATACATATACGTATGCATGCATTTTAACTTTGAGGGCTTCTCTGTGTGTGCGCATGTGTGAGCATGTGTGTATTAGGAAGGAGTTGAGTTGAGGAAAGAGAAAAAGTGGAAATGATCTTGAAGCTTCTGATCTTTCCTTTTTTGAGGTGCTGGTGGTAAAGATACATAATCCTTACCAAGCAATTTGTTACAAGCCTAAATGCTGTGTATTTTTGATACTCTTTATTATATACTTAACAGAATAAAAGTGAATAAACGTTCTCTTATTTGCAATTTTTCTTTTCTTTTTTTTTCATTTTTTAACTGCTTGACCCAGACCTGCCCACCTCACACAACTGGGCGGGGGGGTATGAAGAAGCGAAATCTCTTTGCAATTTAACGATGAAAAAATGTACCTATATACTTATCTTAGCTTTCTTTATCTTTTGCTTCCAATGCTTAGACTTGAGTTAAATTGAGGTTGCTTAAATTTAATTATTTAAAATAAAATGAGGAAGTACAGAGAGTAGGCCCTGCAAATGAACGTTGCTCATGAGGACATGAGTTTTCTAACTGAAGAGAGACTTGAATACAAAAGTACTCTTGGGTGGACTTGTAATGTGTTTTACCATGGAAACCACAGATCGTGTATTTCCAGCTACCTGCAAGCCATGATTACCAAGGAGCTACAGGAGCGTAAATGCAATTATTGAGGGGCTATCAGCATCATCTGTAATGAAAGAAAATTGATGCATGATTGGCACTCCAGATTCTTTTCTCATTACCATTACATCACTGTGTGTACATATATGTGTATAAATATATATATATATTTAAATACACACAATCACATATATATATATACATATAATGTATGTACATATAGTAGCTGGGTTCCCCTTCCAAAAATGACATTATTTTAAATCTTATTTTAAAAATTCAGAGAATGCTATCGAAAGTTGTCAGAATGAATCTCTGCCTCCTTATAAGATGTTACTGACTAAAGGAGGTGAGAAAGTTAGGCTTGAGTAATTATGAAAAGAATTAGATGGGCAAAAAGAAGTTGGGGAATTCCTTAGGAGGGACTTTGAAGTACTTAAAGTGAGGTTATTTTTGTGCATACAGTAACGGTTGGAAGCCAGGCAGAAATCCCCTGGAAGTGTTTGAGTGTAAACTGGTGAAACTAATTTTTTAAGATGAAAAATCAATAGTAGGCTTACTTGTTAATTTACTTTTTACAAGGCTCCATTTGAATGGTTGCTCTGTTAAATAATTTAGTTACCAGAAGTTAGGAGTGAATATTTGGAAATGGATAGGAACCTGGTTTAGAGTAAATAATCAAAGGGCAGAATTAAATAAACATTTCTCAGTATTCCTGTGTGAATCTGGTGTTTGCAATGCTCTTTTGTAATATTTTACACATGACGTAGAACTCTCCGAATAATGAAGAGTCAACTTAATGAGGAGGCAAGAGGCAAGAGGAAGTAATGGAAAGACCAGTGTCCCAATTCTGTCCAAGGACTAGCTGTGTCAATTTAGGCAAGTCACTAAAATTATTTAAATTATGTTTCTTTTTCTATAAAATAAAGTGGATGGTTTCCTTACCCAAGTCATAGCAACATTGTAAAAATTAAATAAATCAACAGTAGTGTAATTTTTTTCCTAAATATTCATTAAATCATGGGGAGATAGTGCAAATAAACAAACAAATCTAAATTAATAAAATTGAGAAAAAATTAAAAACCTGTGGGGAATTATCATTAATCACAAGGTAGATCAGTTTGGAATAAGAAAGAGCTTCCAAGATTTCAGCTTACCACAGTCCCAAGTTTTGCATCCTCAAGTACTTATAACCTAAGGAAGGAAAGGAAGATGCTTTTGTCTCTCCCACCATACTGTTGAGTGAGAGTCCTTAAGGTTTTTACTGAAGAAAGAACTGGGGACCCCACTAATCCCTTCATTCAGGCATTCAGCCAGTAATAGTTAATGCCCAATAGGTCCCAAGTAATATGTGAGCTGCTAAAGCTATAAGTGTGAACAAAATTCAATATGGTGCCCGCCCTCATGGAGCATACATTCTTATGGACTTTGTATAACCTAGAAGTGCTACTGTCACCATCAGAAAACGACTGTATTAGTTTCCTAGGACTGCAGTAACAAAGTACCATAAACTGGTGCCTGAAAAGAACAGAAGTGTATTGACTCACGGCTCTGGAGTAAACAGCTTGAAATCAAGTTGTTGGTAGTGCTATGCTCTCTCTTAAGCCTCTAGGGGAGAATCCTTTCTTGCCTTCTCAGTTTCTGGTAGGTGTTCCTTGGCTTGTGGCAGTATAATTCCAATCTTTTCCTCTCTTTCCACATGGCCATCTTCTTTCTGTGTCTGTGTCTGTGTCAAAATTTCCCTCTTCTTATAAAGACACCGGTTGTATCGGGTTAAGGACCCATCCTACTCCAATATGACATCATCTTAATTTAACTAATTATGTCTGCAATGACCCTAGTCCCAGATAATGTCACATTCTGAGATCCTGGGGGTTAGGACTTCAACATATCTTTTGGGGGGACATAATTCAACACATAACAATGACTTTAGGGAAAATAAGGGTACACACAATAATGTAATACATTTGGAAAGGGGTAATTCTCATAAGTGTAAACCCATAAACCCAACTGTGAGTTTGGTAGTGGTGAGGATGGAGTGAGAGAGCCTTGGCAGTAGTATATGGAGAGACTTTAATCTTTCTCCTTACTCACTGGAGTCAGAGCACCAAGCATGGAATTAGGAGGATGGTACAATATAAAAGCACAGAAATGATGCCAGGTGAAAAGTTCTTAGAAATGGGAATTGTACTAGGAGATGTGTATATTAACTTGCCATCCAGATGTAGATTTTCCAAAGGAAAACCACCAACCAATAAATAGTGAGGGAGCAGAACTAACATTCATCCACTGATCCTGCCTGCTGAGACCAGAAAATCCTGGCAGATACTGCCTTGTTTGAGGTGAGTATAGTAATAAAAAACTCAAACATGGATTCCGTGGCCAATATTGCAGAATCAGAGGGAGGCAAGAAGGGAATAGCACCAAGTAAAACAGAAGAAGAATTTTCCTTTGATAATGATCTATATCTACTATAAGTTCCAAAAGAGAATTTCTGCAAAAGTTTGGCCTTCTAAACAGAGTCCAGGGCATTAATGAAAAAAGCAAAATAAGTGCTTCTGAAGGAACAACCCGGGTCAAAATTATTTTTTATGTTGTTAAAATGGTAAAGCTTACTTTAAAGTTACTGAATAAGAATTTTAAGAGTGAAGCAAGAAAATTACACTTTAAAAAGAACCTGCATGATTTTTACAATAAATTCAAGTACCCAGAGCAACGGAGTGAAAGGAAAATGACACAGAAAAACAAAGGTAACAAATTAAAATCAATGTTAAGGCACTGGATACTGTTAGGGCAAATTGCTAATGGATATACAAAAAAATTCTCTATAGTAATCAAAATTGTTCCAGAGCATAGAAAAATCTGGAAAATTTTTCAATTCATATTAGAAGATATTAGAGTAATCTAAAGATGATAGCGCATCAATCTTAGTTAAGACTTTAGAAGAAAAACTCCTAAAAATATTGGAAAATGAATCCAGCAGTAAATTACCTGAATAGTTTACTATTAAAAAAACAATTTATTCCAGAATGGAAAAACTAATTGCATAATAAAAAAACTTAAAACAATTCACCAAATCAGTGTCAAAAAAACCCCAACAGTGTACCATCAACTTGATAGATTCAAGACAGGTTTTTGATAACAATTGACATCCATCCACCCCTGATATGATTTTTAGTAAAATATAAATATATATTGCAATTCCAGGGTCAATGATATAATTACTGCTAAAGCACAAGATGCCTTCTCTTACAAGAATGCACATGATAGTTGATCTTTTTCTTCAAAAAGTGCTATTCAACGTAATAAGACAAGAACAATGAAATGTAAATAGAAATATTGGGGAAGATTTCCAGGTGACATGATTGTCTGCCTAAAAAACCGAAGAAAAAATCCTGAAAAAATATCACTGCCTATAAAGGAATTCAATATGGTAGCCATTTACAATACCAAAAACAAAAATTATAAAATACCCAGAAATAAATGTCACACAGAATATGTAATATCCACCCAAGAAAAACAATAAAACGTTGTTGACCAATATAAATATAGCATTATTAAACAATGAAAACATGTCAATAGTAATAGATACCACCTAGTAATCATTATGATTCCACTTTTTTACTAAATACAATTATAATTGTACTATTATATTGGAGTAAATGTGGCCAAATGATTCTACATTTCATCTTGAGTATAAACATGTGAAAAAAATGACATTTTAAGAAGTGATGAGGTCAGATATACCTTAGTGTATTATTCAGAACTGTATGTTCTGGGGAAGGTCTAGAAAGAGTGCATTAAATTGACCTGTTTTTGATCAAAGTAAATTCCGATAAAGTTAGATAGAAGGAGGGAGGTCAGAAGAGAGGAAGAAAGAGAAGAAGAGAGGAAGGAGGGAAGGAAGGAAGAAAGTGAAAGCACATTTAAATCTGGAAAAGGAAATAATAAGAGGATATTTAAAATCATGAAAAAAATTAGGAAGGATGCACACTAAACTGTACTATATCCCTGAGTACTGGAGAACTGGATGATAATGGGGAACGGCCCACAACAGTACGCTAACACTAACTGGCCTTGATTCTGGGAAGGGTTGTCATTAGATTGAAAAAAAGAAAGCTGCACTTTATATTGTAGATAGAAAACCTAACAGACGTTTTTCTGTACCTGAGAGAAGACATGGATCAAAAAGTGTTTTGCTTGTTTTTTGTTTGTTTTTTTACCTCTAACTTTAGAAAGCATTTGTATAAATTTATAATTTAATATCATCCATGATCCTCAGTGAGAATATTGAATCAGAGAGATCTCTAGATTAATTAAGAGTTTTACTTCATGTAGTATTATAATTAGAAGGGAATTTGGGATTCATTTAATGAGAGACCTCACATCTTGCAAAATTGTCTTTACCTTCAGGAAAAAACCCAGTTACTTGCAAGCTGTTATCCAGTCTTTGGCACATTTGTATGTATTGGAGAGCTCTCCACTTCACAATGATGGCCATTTCAAAGTTGGGTAATCTCATTCATAATTCTCATATTTCTCTATGATTAGTTCTATACAATAGAGCATCACATTATGAGTCACCTCATTTTAATTATGATGGCCATGTCAGTGTTTAAAGAGACAGCCATTCTGTTACTGCTAACTCTTCATATTTAGACTAAACATTTCCAGTTCCTTAAAGTTGTCCACGTATGATATGCTTCCCAAATCCCTTATTATTTTGTGCAAGGCTTTAGATGATCTCATTTCAGTTAAAAAAATGCACCTCTGTTAAATACTCAGTACTGAATTCCAGCTATTATCTTGAAGAATGGACCCATATTCTTATAAATTTGATAATTGTAGGAAGCAAATCTCCATGGCCTTTGCTGAATTACTTGTGTAATAGCCATATGTCCTCTTAAATTTACTTTTGTATCCATAGCAAATTTGAACTAATTTAGCTGGATACCAGTATTACAGTAACTTTATTTAAAATGAACTGCCTTTTTCATTTGATAAACAAGGGGAACAGATCCAATGATGGATTTCCAAGATACTAGTGGAGTTCTGTGTCTGTGTGTGGGTGCATCCACTTTTGTAGCATGTGTGAGTGTGTAGGCTTGTGTATGTGTGTGGGGTGTGTGCATGTACATAGGCATGCATATGGAAGTATTCTGCTGAAAGATATCATTGCAGTTTTCATGGCTTCTTTCTGGAGAAATTAGCAAGTAAAGAGAATCTTGATTTCTGTCCTTTTTTTCACTTTACATATCAGGTGAAAAAAATGTGGAAAGTAAATCAGAAAATGATGAAAAGGAATGAAAAAATGTTTATGGATGGAAATGTTTTCTTTAGGGATAAGAGATAAAGTTAGAGAGCATTCAAATCTTTTAGAAGGTATAATGGATAAAACTTGGTTTGCAATTGATAACAAATGTCCTTTTACTTTTGTGACACAACAGGCAGCTTTTAAAATATTCATGAATCTTCTTCAATATACAGCATAGAATATAGTAGTGAAGTATTTCTCTAGTACATGAGCATCTTCATATGTCAATTTTTTCTCCACTTTTATCTCCCATGTATACTTCTGCAAAAACAAAAAACAACTATCTAGTTTATATGGATTACATTATCAAAATTTTGTGATATTAGGAAAAATTAAAATAAATCTGTTGTTTGTATCAACATTAAAATGCTTTCTTAGCTGTTTTGGGAATCCTAACTTATAATGCATATATTTGAGACTATTTAATTAAGAAAATTTCAAATGATGATTATTAACAAGTCACCTTGCACTGAACACAATATTTCTTTTCACTCAGTGTTTTGAAAATATTACTTATGCCCTATCACATGAGAGACGGTTTACTAAAATTTAGGGAGAAAGCAAATGTATGTATTAGAATGTATTAGAATTTTTTACTCTGTTGATATTATTTTATAGTGGAACAAATATATAACATTCAGTTAAGTGATTTGTCTAGTTTGTAACCTATCTATGGTGACTTGAACATTCTACTGGCCATTACCACTCCTTGACTGACCCATATATATTTTAATTTGAGCCTAAATAAATAAATAAGAAGGTAAAGTATCCCATAATGTCATGTCCCAAATAGTGTCAAAGTGGAATGAAAGGCTCGTTAAAAGTGGATTTTCAGGCCCAGTCCCTTAGGATTCTGATGTAGTAGACTTGGGGTAGTGTTGCTCAAACTGAATTTCTCAAGCATCCAATTGAATCTTATGATATGGGCAAAAATTGGGAAAACACTGATTCAAAATTATTCCATAGACGTATGAAAGACTTTTGCATTATTGCAGATTTGAATCATCCATACCGCTCATTACATCCACTAATACAGATAATTGAATTAACTACGTATATTTGAACTGACTATACCTTTAAAATTAAAAAAGTAACTGCTTCTATCTAAAAAGTTCAGTATTTTACTCAATTCTTATTTTCTGTGGTGGGAATTCACTCAACGCATTCAATCAAGTAATTTATTTTGATTTTCTTAAGTATTAGTCTTTAGATTAATTATGTTTTTATTTTCTGTTTGCAGGGTACAAGTTGAATTCTTTATGAATGAAAACACATTTAAAGAGAGATTAAAGTTATTTTTTATTAAAAACCAGAGATCAAGTAAGTCATTCATTTTATTCCCCTGTCTATGTGTTTGTATATCTATTTAGCTCAAAAGATTCCAACTGTGCAGTCCTTTTGCAAAAACTCTTTTATAGAGAGGAATAAACTTGATAATCTTGTCTGCCAGACAGTGAGATTTTAGAAAGCTGTGGATATTACATCTGGTGGTGTTAAGGTTTCTTGAGTAAGTTTTTTTTTTTTCTTATAATTTTATTTATTTTATTTTTTCCCCCAAAGCCCCAGTAGATAGTTGCATGGTCATAGCTGCACATCCTTCTAGTTGCTGTATGTGGGACGTGGCCTCAGCATGACCGGAGAAGCGGTGCGTGGGTGTGCGCCCGGGATCAAACCTGGGCCGCCAGCAGCGGAGCGTGCACACTTAACCGCTAAGCCACGAGGCCGGCCCTCTTGAGTAATTTAATTTTCCATATCCCACACCAATAAGTAGACTTCAAAGTGGGACTATCTGAATTAGAACAAACGTTAAGAAAAATAATTTAATGAGAGGTCCCCATATTTTAACAGTGAGGGACACCTAAAACTTACTTTGAGAAGACACTGGTTGTACTGACTGACCTTAATGGGGAATAATTTTGTGATTTAGTGAGGAAGAGTTCAATGTTTCCCAGTTATGCCTAAAAACAAGAAACATTTAGGATGTTCTGAAATGTATAGACTACTAGCATCCTTCCCTGGAGATTTTGAATCAGGAAGTATAGGGTTAAGTGCAGTTTAACATCCCTATGATTCTTTTTTTTTTTTTTTTTTGAGGAAGATCAGCCCTGAGCTAACATCCATGCCAATCCTCCTCTTTTTGCTGAGGAAGACCGGCCCTGAGCTAACATCTATTGCCAATTCTCCTCCTTTTTTTCCCTTTTTCTCCCCAAGGCCACAGTAGATAGTTGTATGTTATAGTTGCACATCTTCCTAGTTGCTGTATGTGGGATGCCGCCTCAGCATGGCTGGACAAGTGGTGCATCAGTGCGCGCCTGGGATCTGAACCCGGGCCGCCAGTAGTGGAGCGCTCGCACTTAACCCCTAAGCCACGGGGCCAGCCCCCCAATGATTCTTATCATCAGATGAATTTGGGAAACAGTGGAACGTCAAGAGGACATGAATTTGGCATAGTCACTGACCTCCTAGTCCCATTCAAGGTTGACATGTCGATGATATTTGTTACCTCCCCATAGTACCATATATTTTTAAATGCCATGTATAATGAACCGATATGCAATTTTCCATATGATTATTGCTTAAAATGTCAACAAGCCATGGAGAGGTCTATATTAGGTTGGTGTAGACTTTGCTGTCTCTGAACTTTGACCCCTGAATCCTCTTGGGGTGGTCTAAATTAAGTTGTGCCTCCATAGGTTTCCTCAATGAGAAAAGCCTGAGTTGTGAGAAGTTACCCAAATACTGACAGTAGGGAATATTTCAATATGTAAGGCACACTGGCTAGAGGCTCTTCATGGTAAGTTAGCTTCAGGGTTAAGGCTAATAATAATTATTGGTTCTCTAATCTGGTTGTTTAGAATTTCCAAGGAAGCCCCACCAATAGATATTACCTAAACAAGCCACATCATCTGAATAGAAGGTTTTCTTGATTTTAATACTAACAGTCCTATCTCTCTAGGCCAGAAAGGATAGATGCCTTATTTGAACACTTCACTTGCAGCCACCTTTGACTAAGCCATCGTTTCAGGAGACCAGTTCTATAAAACCAGGGCAATTTCGTTAACAGTTTAGAGACTTTCTAAAGAGCCTAACCCGTAAATGTCCCTAACATTTTAACAGGAAAACTTAGGAAAAATTACACGATTAATAAGCATTAACCTTTTACTGTTAAGAAATGTTACCTCAAGTACACTCACATATAGCAGAGTAGAAAAAAGACATTTCATTTCCAGATTTTATTAAGTTATAATTATAGGAAAGCCTTTCTCAAAATTTTATGATGCATGAATCAGATATCGCCTGATAATTGTGGGAAAGGTGATGCTTCTAGTCATCAGATTTTAAGCATGTTTTGCTTAATGTTAGTTGCTCTTCTTTATAATCAAGTATTAGAGGCTTCATAACTGTGACCTACACAGTTTCAAAGATACATACATGGCAGTCTTAATTCCTACAAAAAAAAAAAAAATTTTCACTTAAAGTGAAAAGTTAGGTTCAACTGGTCGAACTAAAAAATGTGTGTGAATGTGTCTGTATTTCTCAGCATATGCTATTCAGATTTCTCTGTAATTACGTAATTACTAATTAAATGTGTAATATATAATTGTATACATGATTATAATTTCTCTATAATCAAATCTACAAGGTGTTCTGATATAAGATTTATAACTTATTCTGTGAGTTTGTAACCAGCTAGATTTTCTAGCTAGCTAAAATTTGTCTGCAAATTGATGGATAAATAAAATGCTTACTTCTAAGCATATTGGAACTAATCTTGATTGGACATGATTTTTATAGCTTCTGAATGCTCAAACCTAGATTTACTCTCAGTGTATAATAGTCACTGTCATTTGCAGTACATCAATTCTGTCATTCTCACTTTTTGTTTCAATATTCAGCTAATTAAATATCAGCTACCTAGAACTTCAGAGAGTTTAGACAATTATGGTGTTGTAGTTTCTAAATGCAATTTAAGTGCTGTACTTAAAGTTGATATTTTTGACAACTCATTTTAGTCTTTTGTGAACTAAGTTCAAATGAAAATCAATTTTTTATTGTTTGTTTAAAGGTCTAAGAATACGTCTGTTCAATTTTTCTCTCAAATTATTAAGCTGTTTATTATACATAATCCGAGTGCTTCTAGAAAACCCTTCACAAGGAAATGAATGGTAAGGTATCTTTGTCTGACCTTCAACAATATTCTTTAGATCACTTTGAATTGTATCATAGTTTTAAAGGATGTTATATAGGATACATTTTTCTCAAGGACGTTTTAGATGTTTGTCACAATTAAATTGATCTGGCTTTCAGTTAATATGTGAATATAATTCTTGTAGGTTCTTTTTAAACATCTCCTCTTTTATTGTTTATTTTGTCGTTATCTATTGTTTATTACCAGTGTAATGCTAATACTGGACACTTACCCATAAAATTTTTATTGCTAATCAAAGTACTCTAAGTAATTGCTTAATATGGGTCAGTCTCTTTAAAGACCCAAATACCTTTCTGTTCTTGATTTACATAGACTCCGAAAAGTTTCACTCTGCTGTTAATATTATAATAGTATTAATTATTGTTAGTATTAATTATTGTTATCACTGTTAATAATAGTATTATTATACCAGCTTTATAAGTATTTTCAGTTATAGTCTAGTTGTTACTTTACTTTTTTTAAGGTTCCTTGAGGACATTATGCTAAGTGAAATAAGTTAGGAAAAGAGAAATGTCATATGATGTCACTTATATGTGGAATCTAAAAAAAAAGAGCAAATCTACTCGTTACTCTTGAATAGAAACACTCCTGCATTTATTGGGAGGAATGACCATCTCAAGTCTCAGATTTTGCTTGTATAGTTCTTTATCTTATTTGAGTTAAATTACTTATTGATTTATTTTAACTTCTTTTTCCATTCATTATCACGTTGCTTTTATTAAATTGCATTTCTATTCATTCATGGACTTTCCTTTCTAGGGTCTATCTTTTGTAAGAAGCAGTCGGGAAGGGGACTGTGTGTGTAATGGCGTGAATAATTTTTATCTCACCACCTTGGCTCCCTGTCCAGCCTACTAAATTTAAAATAATTTTCAAAGCAGAAAACAAATTTGATGGATAACTTCTGTGTCATTATTTTTTCATGTAGAGATTTGCCCTAAGAAAATGAAAAAATAAAGATTAAGGTAAAATGGAAAGTGAGGGCATAATACACATTTAAATGAATTGGTTACTCTTCATCTCATTTAGATGGTGAAAATGATTACATATTTATTAAAGGGTTTGGAGACAAGTTAAAGATTAAATGAAATTTTATTGTGTAATAATTTATGTGATAATTCCTCATAATTTATTTGATGAAATACAATTATGAATATTTCACTATATCTTTATTGAATACTTACTGTGTTTTCATATTGCTGTAAGTGAAGATATAGCCATGAAAAGGAACATTTACTACACTCAGGGAATTTTCAGCTTGTGGAAAGGTGGTATATTTTGGAGTTCTTGCTATTTTCTGGCATTGGGTAGTTGTTTTATGTATGTGATTTCCTTCAGTATACGTTTAATCTTATTATCCCCACCTTCCATATAAAGAAGCAGAAATTTTCTCATATTTGCCCTCTGCTCTGAGGCCCTCAGCACTAATCTTTTCATGTCTTTTATCCCTGTTTAACTCACTGACCACAGAAAACTAGCACCTTCTTGTTCCCCCGAATTCTGTGTATTCAACTTATCTACTTGGAAGTCTAATAGGCATTTCCAACTTGCTGTGTTCCCGTGGGCTTCTTCTGTGCTCTCCCCCATCTCAGTGAATGATGACTCCATCCTTCCCCCAAACCCAGCTCCACTCACAGCCTTCCACATTTCAGCTGATAAGAACTCCATCCTAACAGCTGCTCGGGCCAAATGCTTTGGAGTCATTCTTCTCTTTTGTCTCACACTCTGCAGCATATGCAAACCCTGAGAAAATTCTGTTATTTCTACCTTCAAGAAATATCCAGCATACACTCACTTCTCAATGCCACCACCCTGGCACAAGCCACCTTCTCTCACCTGGATTACTGCAAAGCCTCCTAATCAGTCCTACTAATTCTGCCTTTGCTCCCCTTTGGTCTAGTCTCATTGTAGCAGCCAGTATTCCTTTAAAACATAGGTTAGATCTTGACATGGCTGTGCTCTGAATGCCAGAGTGCCTACTATGACCTGTAAGAACCCCTGTTTTCCCTGTAACTTCACCTCCTACTGCTCATCCTTCACCATTTTGCTCCAGCCACATTGGCCTCTTGTCTGTTCCTGGATCATTCCAGACACACTTCTGGCTCAGGGCCTTCATACCCACTATTCCTTCTGTCTGTAATTCTCTGCCACCAGATAAGATAGGCAGATAAGATCCTCAGATCTTGACTCAAAATCATTTTCAGTGAAGCCTTACCTAAACATCCCGTTTGAAATTGCAATCTCTTTATAAGACTCCCTCGAATACTTTTTTTCCCTTCTTCCTTTTCATTTTTCTCCATTACCTTTCTCTCTTTTATATATTGAACATATTTTACTTGTTTATTATGTTTTCTGTGTATTCCATGTGGATTGCAATGGATATTCCATGAGGACACTGTTGTCTGAATCCTCAGAGCCTGACACAAATTCGGCACTCAGTAATTATTAAATGAATGAGTGACTAAAGGAGTAAATGAAGGTCATTTATAATCTGATCTTTGCTTACCTCATCTCACCAACCTGCTACTCCAGCACGCTGACCTACTGGAAGCAACTTAAACATACTCTGCTCTGCATTGTCTCTGGACCATTGAACGTTCTGCTCCCTCACCTTGGACCCCTGTTTCCACTCCTCTCCCTCACTATCGGCTCTTTGTTAAGCTGCTTCAGGACTCCTGGTGCTTCAGGATAACAATTTCTTGGAGAACACTTAATCTGAAATTCTTACCTGACATCATGACCTATTGCCCAATTCCACTCTGATTAGGAGTGTCTTCTGGGAACTCTCTGAGCATCCCCTGAATACTTCTGTCACAACACTTAACACATTGCCATTGATTTTATTATTTACTTCTCTGTTTTCCCTAAACTCTCACTAAGGGCAAAGCCCATGTTGTATTTGCCTCTGTAGCTCTCATACTTAGTGGAGGACTTGGTGCGCCAGTGAATGTTGCTGAATTAATGGAATTATGCTCGACAGTTTTTTTAATAATCTTGCACAATCAAGATGATTCAAGACCACTGCCTACAGATGTCAGTGCATATTACATTTTTCTGACTGTGTTATTAAAAATGGTTCACATTACAAATCCTTCTAAGAACATTCCAGAATTGCTTTTAAAAATTGGTGATTTATAAATAAAATGTACATTAGAGAGACTTGAAAATCATAAAATAAGGCATGATAGAATGCTTTTAGGGTAAAAGGGCGTTGGCTGGTGATAGCGAAGTAAAATTATGTTATTTGAAAACATTAAGAGGAACAAAGTTTCCTACAATTAACTTCTATGCCATATTACTAAGAATATTCAACCATAATTATAGAGGATATACATTTGAAAAATCAGATTACTGCAATTAAAAAACATAACAGAATAACTCATGGCTCCATTTTGAATACAATGTTCTGCTTAGTTCCCATTGTCAATGCAGTATTGGTTAATGAAAAACAGAAGTGGCCTTTATGGGCACAGGCTCTATTTTAAAATAATGAGGGCTAATTCAGCAAAGAGATTTATTTGATTAGAGCTCCTGACATAATAAAGCTGCGGATATTTTGTGCGGCTTTGCTTTATTTTTAAGTCCCTTCCAGGAGTCAAAACTGATTAGAAAATGTTGCAAGTATGGATAAGCTGAAGGATATGCAAAAAATTTTACTGTTAATGTATGAAATTGTGCAAGTGACAAACTGTGATGTACACACACTTTGTAGTAAATGATTTAAAGGCATTAACAAAGGAAACACCTCCAGCATGTAGTTTGTGAATTTCATTGAGAGATGAGCCATCAGCATTGACTCAGTGTCCGCTG
This sequence comes from Ceratotherium simum simum, assembly GCF_057802395.1. Classification (NCBI taxonomy): domain Eukaryota; kingdom Metazoa; phylum Chordata; class Mammalia; order Perissodactyla; family Rhinocerotidae; genus Ceratotherium; species Ceratotherium simum. Next base: position 6,171,585 of record NC_141935.1, read on the forward strand.
GTGCCTACAGTTCTTCACTGTGTGTCAAAACTCATGCATCCTTTCCAGTTTAAAAGCTGTCAAAGTGATTATTAGTTTTTAACATCAAGTGATAGAGACAAAGGTAAGAAACACATGAATGTGCTTATATTTTGTGGAATTCGGATTTGCATTTAAAATCAGTGCCTAATATAGCAACAAATGTGTTCAGGTGACATTCAAATTTTAAAGATTATTTCTTCTTTAAGGTAACAACCATTAAAAGAAGAAATAAAATTTTGACAATATCTTTTAAATATCTGATGACCAATAGGAATGAATAGTGTAATGTAGACCTTTTCTTCTCTCGTGTATATTGGTTCCAGTATAGATTAAAGTAGCATCAAGTACTCTAACACATAATCTCAAAAATTCAAAAGGATTTTTTTGTTTCCTAGAGTCTAATGTTAGTTTTCCTAGTCAGTGTAGACCTTTTCTCCATGTGGTGATTCACACACACACACACACTATACAATACAATACATAAATATAGTATGGTAAGTACAATATTATACATACAAGCCATTTTGTGGCTCTGTGCTGTCCTAAGACCTAAGAATCCTTTGTAATCAGCTTCCAGAAAGGTAAGGAGAGCATAAAGAAGTCACATACACTTTTTAAAATTCTTGGCCAACAAATGACAAGCATGATTTTCTTGTATTTCATACTCAGATCTCATGTGAGAATCAATCACATCTTTGTACCTTGACACAAAGGCTGAGAAATGCCACCTTTGGCTGAAGAGGGGCTTTTTACACTCACCTCTATACCGTGGAAGGAGGAGCATGCATGTTGATAGATAGAAAGCCACCTCTGCCTCAGCCAGTGTACGTCTGATGGAAAGACCCTTAAAGTCTGTTCTCTCAAAGAGTCAGTGTTTAGTCCTCTCCACAACATACTGACAGTTGGTTGTCTAACCTGGTATGAAGTCCATCCAGTGTTTTGAAAGCATTCCATTATTGAAAAATCTTCCTAATGTATTGTCAAGACCCTACCATGCTTCAGTATCCTAGTCACCTCAGTTTTGGACACATACTAAATTTTGCATGTCCATGAAATGTGGGCCTAGTACCATACCTGTTATTCAGTTCTTGGTATTTTTTATGTTTAGGAGAGTTTTGTAATGTTCCTCTCTGGTTTAGTATACTACAGTTTTGTTAATACAATACAAGCTTGCGTTCATTTTTTTGGTGAGCTATCAATCTGAGTGCATCTCAACTTTGTGATGCACAGGTCTTTTCACATGAATTATGACCCGCATGTTGACCCTATTACTTTCATGTGTTTACCAAATGCTTTATCCTTCTGGTTAACGTATTCACCCCCCGACCTCCACCTCAGCTGCCAAAGCTGATCTGACATTTTCAACAGCTATTTTCTTACCTTTAGGAGAAACCATAAATAAGCGTGCTGTGAAAAGTGGCTGAGGCTACACATCACGAACCTTCTCTGTTTGACTTCTGCCATGATTTCCGTAGTTTGAGATGGCTCTTCCAGTTCTCACAATGATGCTTCAAACATGAATTTTCTCTATAGGCCTGGTTTAATTCAGAATAAGACACATTTCATAATTTTATTTTACTAATTTTAATATAAATATTTCAGAATATCAATTTTGTTTTTATGTTTGCTTTAGTTGCTTTCTTTTTTATAATTTAAAAAAGTGAACTTTATTTTTTATTATTCTATCAATGGTTCATGAATGTTACAATACAAATAAATATGGCAAGAGAAAAGAAGGTAAAAATTATCTAAAATCTCAACACCTATAAATAAGCACTTTTAGTATTTTGATGACCAATCTTTTGTAAATTCTCTACATATACACACAGATATATAACACACTCATACTGACGTAGTTAGGATAATAGTATATACATCATTTTTATCAATGCCCTTTTTCTCATTTACAGCATTTTTGCTACTGTTAATGATCATGAGGCTACTATTTCTCTTCTTCTTGAGTATTCAGGTAGATTCTGGTTACTTTCCTGCTATACTTGACACTGCAATAGATATTCACGTACAGGTTTTCTTTCTACCTAGTGCTTTTTTGTCAATGGGATTGAAGCTTCATTTAGAGTTATGGTCTGGCTTCCTATTTCAGTTTCACCCCTCTTTTATTTTGGACGTTATCTAGGAATGTGCAGATCAGATCCCACTTTCTTTTTTCATCGTAAATCCATTTTATGAAGGAGAGTTTGGACATTAGCTTTTATTAGAAACTGTACATTTTCCTTCTATGTATTTATCCACTTTAGTGCTTAGTAAATGGGCAAAAGAGACAGCTTTTCATTGGAGATCTCACTTCCCATTGAAATTTATATATTAGAGATTTCTGGAAGTGTTGTTTACGGATTATGAAACCTATTCCACATGACATAATCATGTCCATAAAAATCTTTTATTCAAAATCTTATTTAAATTTAAATACTCTATGATATTTCAAGACCTGTGAAAACAACATCCCAGACCAAAGAAAATGCCTTTCGTTTGGTATAACTAGCTTTTAGTAAATCCATGTTAATTACCAATTTCCTTTCTAAAATGCTCACAAACTTCTGTTCAGCAATTTATTTTATAGTATTCCAGATATTGCTGTCTACTTAACTATTTAGTAGTTTTTGTAGCACATCATTTTTCTATCTACAGAACTATGTATCTATCACTCTTTACTCCTTCATACCTTGTTTTGGTCTGATTTCTCAAACGTCATTGAGAATATAAGAGATGTATTTTGGAAAAGACATCAGCTGTATTTTTGCCTCTACTGGCACCATCCGTTTGTTTATATTGAATGCCTAGCCTACTATCCACATGTACTCAGAACAACATTGGGACTACAATGGTGAGTAAAATAGACACACTGTTTCATCTTATGGAGCTTGCAGTTTAGTGAGAAGACATCTATTAAGAAATAGATTTACAAACATATAAAGTTACAACCGAGATAAGTGGCAGGAGAGGTATGGTGAGTGACGTGGCCTGAGATGAGTTGACTGCATTGATCAAGTGGAAGCCTCAGAGAAGGTTTTCCTGAGACAGGGTTGAGCTCAGAGCCTAGGACGAGGGAAAAGCAACGTAAAAAGTGTTGTGATAGGAAGGAGCATGTCACAGTTGAATAAGTCTAAGAGTGCCATGTTAAGAGTTTTGGTCTTGATCTTAACAAAAGTGTAATACCAACACACAGTGGGGCACTGTGATCAAAATGCATTTAGAAAGAATCAGCATGGTTGTAATTTGGAGAAAAAAATGTAGAAGGCAAAAGAAGGAGGCGTTGGGTCCCAGTTGATAGGCTTTTGTAAGAGACATATTGCAAAAAATAATAGTTTAGATTAAGTTGGTTCTGGTAGTAGAGATGAAGAGAGGTAGATAAATTCTACAGACATTTGATGGGAAGAATTGAAAAGGTTTGATGACTAATATAGTAAGTATTTACAAATACAAGATCGGAAAATATATTAAGATGACGTCTAAGTTTTTGGGTAATCAAACGTAATAGAATTTGGTGCCATTTACTGAGATATGAAAAACTGAGGACCAGTTTTTGGGAGAAAAGTCACAGGTTTAATTTGAAGCAATTGAAGATGTCAATTACTCTGGTAGATGTGACATTTTGGAATTACAGAGTACTTTAGTTGAATATACTAGGTAGTTTCTTTGAATAATATTTTAAAGTTTTATAATTCTTTTTAAAATAAGAATTTTCCAAAGTTTATTGCTCTTTGTTATCGTTTAACATATTACCAAAAAGAAAATGACTTAAAGATTTAAAAATACACTTAATATTTTATGGGGCTCCTCCAATATTTCATAACTAGAGAGTGAGTAGTCTTTGTTCTGTTTGATCTGCATTTTGCATTTTTTTGGCAGCATAATGTAACTGTTTTCATCTTTTCCCAAGTAGATTATATTGCTGTGAATGACCCCCCATTTGAGTCAACTGTACAACAAATGAGGTAGATAAGGGTAGGGTATAAATAGAGAAAAATTATAACTAGTGGGACATTAGGAGTGTATGGTGTTCTTGAAGAGTATAAACAGTTTTTAACATCAGAGATAATACGATTTTTAAGAGTTATTTAAGGACAGTCACTCCTTATCCTGCATAATGTTCTATGCTAATGTCAATCACAGGTTTTTTTTGGTGATATGTTAAATGTTTTATAAAAATCCAAATTCAAAATATTAATGTGCTCTATAATCTGAGTTACTGATTTTATTCTGATTATTTATACTGTTGAATTTGTATTGCCAAAATATTAACAGCTTTAAAAATAACAAAATCTTAGAGTTTATGGAAGACACTTACGTGACTTTTCAATGGAGAATTGACTGGTAAAAGGTTTGAGGTTTTTCTACCCTTGCATAATCACTCTTTAAATAAGGCCCCATTATGTTTTCTTTTATTATTAACATGAGACCAAAAACGAAATTAAAAGAGTTTTTTCCTGGAACAGAAATGAATATTATCTAAAAGAAAACTGAAACAATATGAAGTTTCCTAATTTTAATTTTGACATTTTATTGTCTTTTTATGCTAGCATTATTTATTTCCCTTTTCAATTGAAATTTTAAAATGAATGCATTTCTCACATTTTTTAAAACTAACATCTTGTCATTCTTTTCATAGGTCTCATATCTTTTGGGTGAACAGAAGTCTACCTTTATGGGGCTTACAGGTTATGTACAATTTTGTTTTATCCCTATATTTTTGGATTTATTATATTTCTCAGAGAAATACAATTGGAGAGAAAACTGTTGATATTAAAAATGAGTTTATTTTATTGCTGAATTAATCTTGATGCACATCTTAGACTAACATTTTTATTCCTTTCTTCATGTTTGCCTAAAGCCTCCATTCTATCTTTTGAGAATTTCTTCAGGATCAAGATCACACTTCAGAAAGCTTTTGAGGGTGTGGAGAAAACCAAAATAAACCAGTGTTTAAGGAGCCACAAATTACCCAAACTACTTTAGATATTCCTGTTATATAATCCATGAAAAATTAATCAAAAGCCCATAACCATGCTTAACCATGTTTGCTTTTTGCCTTATATCCTCAGTGTTTGGAACATGGTAGAATCTCAATAAGTAATTGTTAAATGAATAGACTGATGAATGAGTGGCTTATGTTACCAACAGCAAGAGCTTGGTCCCTATGCAGATAATTTTGTAAGTAAAACAAAAAGTAGGCCCGGACATAAAAGGAGTCCTGAAGAAAAAGTAAGAAAAGGAGAGGAGCGTGTCTGAATTTCATCATTGTTCCCCAGAGTCCTCTGTGTCTCTTCTTGCTCCTTTGTCTGTTGAATTTCATGCCCAGCAAACTTTTGACAAGTTCCCATCTCCGCTACTCCTGTCTCTCTCCTACAGATACTTTTTATTTTCTGTTATTTTTCAAAAGTGAAAATTATTCAAAGAGTAGAGTCACTAACAAAAAAAAAAAATTAGAGATTGGAAGACAGTTGAGTCTGGAAAAACTCTAAGACTCATTATTAATAAACAACCTTTAAAATACTTTAAAATCAAATGTTTGGTTTGTCTTTTAAAGTCACGATGTTGGTGAAGTCCATACATTTTATATGTGATAATGAATTATTTCAATTATGTATGCTTTGTGATCATAACTATGAAATCAAGTTTTTACTGTGTTTGAATATTTCATACTTGGTTGAAGTCAAGTTGTATTTTCTGTTTTTTTACACTGACTTTCATTGCAATGTTATTAATTTACAAATACTCTTCAAATATTGAAGTGTTCACTACAAATGCAGTCTTTTAATCTCCAGCTAGATTCCTATATAATCTTTCAGTGAGGTGCAAATTTAAAGTAAGTTAATATTTTTATGAATAGTTATACATGGCCTTGAAATATATTTTGATCTATTCAAATTGCTTTTATCTAACACTGATATTTTAAAATAATAATAATACTCATTTCCAAATAGGATTTCAACTAATCTATGCTAAAAATCTTCTAGAGATCAACTAACACTGTGTACCTATAGAAAAAAGCATAGATGATTATGATTTAGAGGACTTGTGGAGAAAATCTTAAGTGGTGTGAGTTTTCTATCATAACAATGCCTGGCTACTGTATGCACTTCTGAACATATTTGACTTATATTGCCGTGCACTTCCATGTTTTTTATTGTCCTTATGGTTTAATAATACTTAGATCAAAGTTTTCATTCCAACTGCAGTCAAAATGTAAAACTCCAGAGTATCTGCTTTCTAATGAAGATTGTCGTAAACCTCAAACATCTATAAGCAAATATATTGCATATCTGAGTCATTTCTTGTTTATGTTAGCTTATTCTGATTCTATTTATCTATCCTAAAGTGCATAGACTATTTAACATAATAATTTGGATATCTTTTCTAGTTACTTTTTCTGTTGGAACCACAGCTTTGGTAGCTCAGCAGTGAAAACTGAATATGCAGTAGAGAATATAGAGAAAAATGGGGCTTGTCTAGGAGGATGCAGGACTAGCACTTTCAGCTGCAAAAAGGGAGTTGGTTGTGAAGTGCATTCACAAAAAATCTGAAAGTATCTTTAAGTGCTTGCACAGACCGTTCAGTGTCCAAGGACATTGCTGTTTCAGTTTGTTTGAGGTGTGTGACAGGATAGAACATATCATTCAACTGGAAGCTTGTGTTCTTTTATTTTCTGAAAGGAACTGCTGTTTTTGGTGGTGGTACTGGAGCTGGTGGTGGTGGTGCTGGGAGAGGGCGTTATCTGGGGCAGGCAGTTGTCTGTGATTGTGATTGTGTGTATTAGGAGCACACACACAAGAACCCATCCTTCACATGTCATGCAAACTCCAGCCAGTCTATTCGTAGCCCACATTTACATTTGAGATAATAAATAAAAAATGTTTATCAAGGAGTATTAGAAATTATAAATCTAAGCCGTAGTGCTGGGGACGGCCTGCAGCCTGCCATCTGTATACCGAAGTGCCACATAATATCTCCTAAATCGTATATCATATATATACACATATATATATCATTACAAATGTACATAGATATGTATACACCTATATGCCAAATATATATACATATATACACACATATTATGTACATATTTATAAAGGCAATAGTATTATAATTATGAATATGTATTTTAATTTCATTGCATTTTCTCATTAAGGTACAATTTATATTTTAGGTTTCAGTGGCATTGATAAGTCTATTTGAAACAATACTACTTGGTTATCTCAGTTATAAGGTAAGTTATTTTAATTAGAAGCTTTCTGCTGATAGAACACATTACTAGCATTTACCCAGTATTCCTCTATTTGTAATTCATACTCTGGGGATATAGCAAGCTCTTCTTAGACCACTTTAATTATTTTGGATTTCTCTAGTATGTGATATAAAACTGTAGCAATGTAGTAATGTTTCCCTTGGTGGCTTAAAAATATTTCACTAATTCTTATGGGTTAATTTACCCATTTTATGAATGCTCATTTAAGGCAAGCAAATGGAATAGTGTGGCTTTTTGATGTTCTCAACCTCTTTTCCTGATCTGCACAAAAAACATTGAGGGAGCAAAAATATGTCTGTTAGGAATTATTTTAATGAATTCTCTTAATTTTTGGTGAAACTTTATTTGGTTGGAACAATTTAACAAATATTTATTGAGTTCCTATTGGATGGAGAGCTCCACACTGTGCATTGTTCTTTTCTCAGTGAGTTTATAATCTAAAAAGGGAGTGAGGAAGGAGAAAATTATACAGATAATAATAATACAAGACAGTATAATATGTACTTCCAGTGAGGTGCGAATAAAGTCCTATGCAGGCTCATAGAGAGATCATATCATGGGATGAAAAGAAAATACTTGACTGCTTTAAGCAGAGTCCTTGAATCAGTGATTTCACCAAGGAAAGATGAAAAGACAGGACATAGGGGTTTATAGAATTAGCAAAGGCATAAAGGAAGGAATATGCATATAAAATTGGAAGAAGAATAAATATTTAAGTTTAGGCAGAATATAGGGTATTTGGGATAATATTGGTGGAAAAAGTTTGGGACGATATTGTGAGGGCCTGAATAGCAACATATAATGGGAAATTGATAGAGGATGTTGAACTTGAGCATTCTATAATTGTAATTAAGTTTTGGGAGTATTAGTTTAGAACGTCTGTGCAACACTGGTCAAAGAGACATCACACTGAGGCCGTGTGCTCAGTTCAGACACAATTGCAACATGAAAAGAAAACTGGGAGTGAATGTTCGACTGGGTGAAAGGAATAGACAGATACGATTCAAGATAAATTAAGAAGGTAGAAACTAAAGAAATCAACTGATTGGTTGAGATAGGTGAAGAAAAGGAAAAGTCAAATGTCATTTTAAGATTTTCAAAGTCCGAATGACTGGGCATGTGGCAGTAAAACTAAGAAAAATTATATGAAGAAAAAAAAAATCAGATTGGCATTGAGATAGATGAAATAATGGAAATAGTTTTGGAAATGATGAATTTGAGGAGTTTATGGACAAACAGGTAGACGTGACATGCAGACAATTGAAAATGAGGATCTTGGATTTGCAGAAGAGAGAAGTTTATCAGGATTTGGCGGGCATTTTCACAGCAATGGTGAAGGAAGCTTGCAAGTCTGTTGAGTATGGAATAATAACCAAGGGAGAAGCTAAGGCTCATGTTGTTGGAGATGCTTTTATTGTGGTTTTTGGAAGAAGAATGGAGCCACAGAGAAGACAGAGACATAGGCAAGAAGGGTAGAAAGTCATAAGAATGGTTGTCATATTCATCACTAATGTTCAGTTCACAGTTTCTGCATGTACTATATCAACAAGTGTACTCAAGGTTATGTTTTTGGGGAACTCTTATCTAGTATATAAATTTCTTTCTCACTTTTTAAAACATATGGTTTTGAAGATATTTCTTAGGCTGCTTTTTAATCCTAAATTTAGAGGGAGAAGTCTTTACAGACTCTTTCACCTTTCTCTCTGGCTTCATTTTTTTTTTTTTTTAATTCTTGTTAACTCCATCTAAAGAAAATAATACCAATATCTAATGAGGTGAAATTGATGAATTAGAAAATGTAGAAAGAAAAGAATGAGGGCTTTCCAAAAAATATAGATGGGTTGATTTGACATTTATGAGAAAAAATAGGCTGTTAGAAATGGCTAAGGAAGAAAAGTGTTATAGGAAAGCATGCAAACAATGGCAAGTATAGGAAGAAGGCTGAGAAAAGGCCATTGAGTTTACAATTTAGGAGATCATTTGCTATTCACCTTTAAGAGTACTATTGAAAGTCAATGTTAAGTGAAGAATGTTGATTGGTGCAGGAGCTCAACGGAAATAGTAGAATGAGCCAGAGAAGATTGCCTAATCATGGAAAAAGTCTTAATCATTTAAAGAAGGTAGTAGATGGGACAAGAAAAAATGATGAATGAAGCAAGGTTTATAAAAAGTAAGAATAAGCTGGAATAGGAACTTGAGGTCTATTGATTAGCTTTGATAATATTCTGTTCTTTTCTGAGAGCACAGAATATGGAACATAGTGCTTGAAAGAATATTTTGAAGCTAGCAGAGGGAAGCTGGAAGAGGTTATATGTGGGTAGTCATCATCTCTAAATTACCTAGAAAATACTACCTCAGTGATGAGCAGCATAGACTAAGATGCTGAGGAAGGATCTTTTAATGGTTTATTAGTATATCTCCTTGTCAAAATACGTGTTCTATAAATATGTACTGCTTGACTAATCTGGATTTTGGATACGTAGAAGAACAAAATAAAAATCAGTAAATTAATATCCAAGATTTTATCCTCTAAGTTCCTTAGTATTCAAGGATGTGATGAATGTTGAATGTGATATATGAAAAGTGACATACTGAAAATTAGGCATGTGGGTGTTTTTGGAAATTGATTAAATCTCTTTTACTAACACAAGTGTGCGTACAGATGTATAAACTGGCTAAACTATTAATCTGTATTTGTGAATGTATTTGCTCCAAATTCTACTTAAAAAGTAATATGAAATTAACTTTGTGCTTTGCTAATAGAACTCTTAGCCTTGATTTAAAAAGTCATTTAAAAGAAAAAACAGATTCAAGATAATTTTCCATTGTAGTCATATGATGCTGACATTTGTAATTAATTACTTCCTACCATTTATAAAATGAGAGGAAAACATTATAAGACCTTGTAGACAGAGCCAAATGATATATATTATTTCCATTCTGACCTTCATAAACGTTAATGGCTTTGATGAAGGAGAAGTAGATGGTAGTTGAATCCTGTGTGTTACAAAGGAAAGGATAAAAAGGAGTTGTGTGACATTGGAAGGATAGGTTGCTATTAATCACCTTCTTTTTCTCTCATAAATTCAGTCAAACTCGTGAACTATTTTGACTCCTTCAATAGACTGTTGGATAAAATTTTTGGAATGAATAAATTATATAATTGGTAACTATTTATGGCCTATAAATAAGGCAAGTTTGGAGAGCAGAACTTCAAAGAAGCTCCTCCTCTCAAATTAGATTTTTTAAAAAATTATAGGGCAAGTGCACAGAAGTGGATATTCCATTAGCAACTGTATCCACACCTAATATTGTTCTTTGATACTTTCAGTTCTGAAATATCAATATTAATAGCAAATTAACATACACTTTTCTCATTTGTTTACATATGTATACTTATATAGAGAGATAATGTAGATATGTATACAATATATATGTATATGCAATATTTTAAAATTAATAAAAAAATATAGTATTCTGTAAGCATCTTATAATTCTTGAAATTAGACATTCTAAAATGAGCATGACTTAATCCTTAACAATTAAAACAGTTTAAACTATTATGGAGACTGCGGTTTTTGAAAAACAAAGACTGATGAGTAAAAGCAAAAAGAGCAACAACTTTTTAAAATATATGTTGAGGTTAGCATATAATGATTTAAAAATCCCTGACATCAACTTTATCTTCTCTCATACAGAAGAGCAGGTCTGTCCCTAAATCATCATTCCATTCATGTTTATAGCTGCTTGGCAAAATACCCACGTGATTCACCCAACAGTAAATTTCTTATTCTTTTGTCTATATCAACTGCTTTCAAAATAGAACTCTATTTATACACACACATTCATTAAATCAAAAGGAAACAAAACAAACCCCAACATAGTTCTCAAACCTCTGCAAATAAAAATTCAACACACCTAGAGGGCTTTTGTTAAATGTACAATTTTTTTTCCTATAATCACTTTATAAAAAGCAACAATTTTGAAATTTTAGTACCATGATGGAGTTATTTCTGGAAAAGAATAAAGCATCTGAACTAGGGCTCCTAGATACTCCTAGATACTAGTGATTCTGCTTACAAATCCATGGAAATGGTCAATCTAAACATTGTGGAGTTTACATTCAGATATACAAAATAAGACTGCCATAGAGTTACTGCACTATTTTAAATTCGTTGAAAGAAGATAAGGTATCAGCCTTTTTTGTTAAATATTTTAAATATATTCTTAATATTGAAGAAGAAAATGTTTTTAAAAAGTCCCTTGGTCCAACCCGGGCTAACAACAACTAAATTAACATAAGTCTTATAATTTTTAAAGTGCTTTTTAGAGTTAACTAGATAATAGTTCTTAACTGCCACTTTCCTTTATGATAAATATAAAAGCCTGATACATTTTAGAAAATCATCTGTTTTTTTGCATTTTTGTTGATTAAGGAAAGTTATGTTCATACCAAATGTTGTAGAATGGTTGGATTAAGGTTTATTTATATTTCACTGAATTCTGTCTATGAGAAGAGGAACATAGAGAGTTCTACACATTTAGAACAGATAAAGCAACCTCTTAGAAATTTTTTTTTTTCTTTGAGAAGTTACCTTGTGGAAGAAGACTAATGTCTTTTATCTACTTGGTGAAAATAAGACTAAATGAAATAAGTATTTAACATAATTTTGAAAGGTACTCTGCCTGCCTTTTGGATTTTATTTCATGCTTCTCTCTATAGTGGCATTCTATAGAAATGTGCTCTCTTTTTTCATTATAATTGCTTTTGTCATGTGGATTTATATCATGTGATTTATATGTTAGACTCCCTAACAGCCAGTGAAATCCAGGGATATTTTCTGTATTTATTTTTCAGTAGCTAATTTTAGGAGAGATAATTTATGAATGTACCTTTAAATTAAGAAGACAACTTGAGATCTTAGAATTAAACATAATGAATATAACTGAAAAGATAGTCATTTATTTTTAACAATGAGCACATTGCCCTGTTGTGTAATTTTAGATCATGAAAATTAGTCCCCAGTGGGAAGTTCATTCAATTGCCACAACACACACACACACACACACACACACACACGCATTTGCTATGAATCAACAGTAGCATGTTTGACAAAATGTGGTTACAGTTTTCATTTAGGAGCTTCAGGCTGTCAAGCACTGTGCTAGGAACAGAGCATAGAGTCCTGAACTAAATTGATGCTCAATGGACTTCATGAAATTTAAAATCAAGTGTTGTTTTAAATATATAAATACAAACTGAAAAAAGTCATGTGAAGGACATTGATGGAGAATCAAAAAAACTAATGTGGGAGTCTGATCTTGTCTAGATTGTGTGTGATAAGGGGGTGAGAAAAGTCTCAAAAAACTCAGGATTTTGACCTGAGAGCTGAAAGACGTATGTGAGTTAACTAGGCGAAATGAAATTGGAAAGGAAGGTGAAGATTTTTCAATCCTCTTAAAGAGCACAGCAAAGGCCCTGGAATATTCTAGGACTGAAAGTTCTTTGGAAAGAATGACCTTTAAAATAAGGGTGGAAAGGTCATCAAGAGCCAAATGATGTAGTACCTTCTAGGTTGTAATAGAATTGTTGTCTTTGTTGTGAAAATAGCTGCACAGTTCAAGAATTTCAAAGTGAGTGGGTTTGGGATGGGTTGAGGGTGCATGGGATTGGTATATTAGATGTGCCTTTAGACAAATGATCCTGGCGATATTGTTTTAGGTGAATTGGAACGGGGCAAAAATGAAGGGAAGGAGACCAGTTGGGAGGCTAGACCAGGTCAGAGAACGGGAATGGAGTTAGAATGAGATCTAGACAAACTCAAAAATCTATTTGTGGATCAGGAGGTCTTACTGACCAATTATACTTAGGTAATGTGAAAGGAAGATGTAAAGAGTTTCTCCAGGATTTTTGGTGTGTGTTACTGGGGAAGTCAATTTTCCTTTTAGACATATTACTCACAACGTGCCTTTGAGGCATCCATGTGAAGCAGTGGAGATCTAAAACAGAATCTCAGAGATACAATATTGATCTGGGCTAGAGATACAACACAGGAAGTCATTGGTTTATTACTGATAATAAGTTGAAGTTGAAACACAGATGAAATTACCTAAGATGGGTATATAGCCAGGTACTTGTGAAATGCTTTCCTCCAGATCATTTCTATTGAGCTCTGTGGTTACAAGTTTAACAACTTGTATATAACTACATTCAGGAAGGCTGTAAACAATAAAATTCTTTCCAGTGTTTCCGTTTGGATCCAATAGAAAGAAATATAAATACTTAAGTTCAAAAAATAAAACAATTATACCAAGGAGGAGCAGAGTATGTATAAAATATTTGGTAGTTTCATTTATTCATTAACATACTTATTGAGCCCCAACAGGCATATAAACAAATAAGTTCTATAAAATGTTACAAACACTCATCAAGGAGATTGTGGTGAAGGCAGGTTGGGGTGTAGGACGTTCCAAGCAGAGGGAGAAGTTGAGCAAAGTTATAAAAGTATGAAATAGCCTCACTTGCTCAGGAAACTGTATAAAATTCGGTGTGGACGAAGCTGTGGCTGAATTCAAGATGGAGATAGGAATACAGTAGGTACAAAACAGACCAATAGCCAGAGTCCAAATTATGATGCTTCATAGAATATAATGAGGATTTTGGATGTTATTATTTAGGCAACAGAAATTTGGCATTTTAGAAAGAATCCTCTGGCCTTAATGTGGAAGATAATTCAGAAATGAACCCAACTAAGTCTGATATCAGTTATGAGACTTTTTTAATAGTTCGAGAAAAAATCATAAAAATCAAATTGATGTGTTATAAATGGAAATGAAGAGCGCCATCCGAGACATGAAAGGTTTTTGTGTACTGTGAACTAAGTTTATCCAGTGTGTCACAGCTAAGAAAACTCCTAATGCTAATCTTGCAGTAGAAAGATCTTTCCACCAGTGGTAACTGTCCGCATACTCTCCTCTCCTTACTGGTCACATCAGTCTCTTTTCCTGTGAGCAATCATTGACACCAAGGAGAGATATACAGTGACAAGTAAAAAGACAGCAAGGAAAGAGTAAGCCAAATATTAAGCATTCTGGAAATGGAGTCATGTAAAAAAACTGATGAAAAAAATGGTAATATTAACTTGCACAATAAGAAAAAAACTTAGCATAATTGAAATCAATTATAACTGGTGGAGTGAACAGGCCTGACTCAGTGCAAGTAGGAAAGTCTTCCTACACTTCTTCAAATCCATGCATCCTCCTTCTGATCCATGCTGATCAGATGAAACCTTGGGCAGGTTCCATAGTTTTTCTAGTCTCTTCAATTGCAAAGCAAATCTCTGTTTAGTATTTAAGAAATTATGATTAATATATACACATATATAGATTTAAAATTCTCATCCAATTTAAGGCTTCCGTTTGTCCTCAGCTCAGAACTCCATGGGGCAGGGAATCATCGTGGGGGCTCTCTCCTATTTCTACCTGCTCTCTTATTTGATGGCAGCTGATTTGGGCCCCTGCAGGGCTGAGGAGGCACAGGGAAGGAAGTGAAGTTAGTGTCTGGAATGAAGTTGCCTGACGGGCTCAAGTTGCCTGGTGTTGGGTTGCTCTGCCTGGCAGATATGAGCAGGGCTGTTGTGGTCCTCCTGAGGCCTCAGGCTGAAGCTCCCTGGTTGCCTCAGTGCCTCAGGCTGGCCACTAGGGCTCTGACGCGGACTCTGGGCTTCTGAGGTCCCCCGTTTGTTGCGGTGCCATTTCCCCTTCAGGCACGTAGCCTTCCTGAGTGTAAACTTTTTAAAAATGATGGCAGGTTTCGTTCTTTAAGGTCTTTATCTGGTTCCCAGAAGGCAAGTACCTTTGTCTTAAAACTGGCATAATTGTGGCTTGCTCTCATCTCAGCCCTCTTTCTGTTTGCTGTGCTCTCTCCTCATTTTCACGTTTTAGGCGTTAGCCAAACACAGTCTCTATGTCTGAGCCAGGCTCTCTAAGTGGTTCCTTTGAGCCCTTCTCACTTACCTTGAAGTGATGAGAGAAGTACCAGGGCACCTCTAACATCTCTATACAGAGGAGTTTCCATTGCTTCTATTTCTTCCACCTGCTCCCCTCCTACCACTTTTATATAGCCTGGAGATGGATGGTGAACTAATGATAACAAGACCTATTACTTAATGTCAGCACATAGACAATAGCTGATCTAGAGCCTCGCTTTGTGATGTGGAGGTATTTTACATCACTGTAATATTTTAAGCATTTGGGACCTCAAGGAAAATTAAGAAAGACTCCCAATTTTATAGTCAGTGTTATAAAATAATTGGAAATTACGGGGAGCCAGATTTCAAATTGCCTTTCTACTACATAGATCTCTTCATGGAAGAATAAGCTGCTTTAGGAAGCTCTGAGTTCTTTTTCATTGGACACCATTCAAGGAAGTTTCAGTGATGACCTATTAATATCAGGGTCTGTTTCATGGGTGTGTGATCTGTGCAGTTGGACAGAGCTGCCCAATTAGAAGGGCCTGTTCTTGTTTTAATGTTCTGATGGATGTCACCTTCTTGAAATTGTTAATAATTTGTTAATAAGAGGCCCTGCATTTTCATTTTGCACTGGTTCCCGCAAATTATGTGGCCAGTCCTGAATAATATTGTTGTACTGTGTGGGTTGGGAGACTAGAATTTAGATGATTGAAAATGCCCTTCCTTTTAGTTTTATTAACATAAAGACAGTGTTAATACCAATGAACATCGTTAACAAGCGTGTGTGTTTACGAACTATTTAATATACTTTACAGTTTTTGAACATAATTATTATAGTAAAAAAATAAGCTTGTCACTTTTTCATTGATTCTGTAGGTTTTTAATATGTTTTATTCTTACCAGTAACTTTTCTTCCATAAAATATTGTATGATCAATATTCAATATTCAAGGATTACTATAAACATTAGTTTTACTTCTTAAACTTACCAGAAAATTGAGAGAGCACAATTACATTTAGAAAAATGATCTCTAAAAGTCATTGGTACATCTTCATATAATGATGTGGTATTCTGTTAATGTAAACATCCTTCTTGCTAGAGAAATTCTGAGTGCTGTCTTTTTTCCCTTTAATGGAATTCAGTATAATTGACTTTCATTTTAATTCATTTTTTCTTGGAAGGGAAACATCTGGGAACAGATTTTACGAATACCCTTCATCTTGGAAATAATTAATGCCGTTCCCTTCATTATCTCAGTAAGTCCTAAAAGAATCTTTAAAATAAATAATTTTATCATTAGTCTTAAGTAAAGTCTTTAACTCTAAATGCTAATAAATAATATATTAGGTCAGATAAGTGAATTTCTCTTTGGTTAGAATCATGGTGTTAAAAAATAGTCAAATCAGTTGGATAACTGGATTGTGAAATTAAATGAAAACTAATGAGATTTAGTACAATAGCAAAATGAAATGCTTTTTAGAAATATATGCTCTAAAGGTGCCATTTAAACAAGTGTCAATGTTGTCTAAACTGACTAGAAATTAATCACTCCATTTCTTGTGTGTATGCTGGAATTAAACAACAAAAAAGAAATCAAGTGGAACTAAGTATTTATAAACGTTTCTCCTGCTGAGAGTATATTTATCTCTAGTTTAATCATAGGATTTACTAAGTCCAGTTCTCTCTTTCGTAAGAAAGTTGCCAGCAGCCCAACAACCAGCAATTTGTTTCTTCATCACTGTACTGTGGAGTACCAATTCCACGATGATCCTGTTCAACTGTGGTCCCATAAATATGTAACCAGCACTTTCCCATTGCAAAATCAGACTTTAATCTCTGTTTGATAGAGGTATAATAATGTCTGTTGGGAATGTGCTTTCTAACACTCTATTTGAGTTTTATTCGGAAAATTATGAAAATAAGTAGATATTATCTGAAGCTGTTGCTCACTTTTGAAAATTATTTTAATTTGAGTGATTTATCTAGAGGAGCAACTAAATTAGATAACCAGGCTAAGTAAAATTCCAATTGAATATGGTTCCCCACTGCCACTTAAAATATTTGAATCCAAAGAGAGGAAGTGGTAATGTTATAAAATGGCAAAGCCTTATCTCCTTTTTCCTACTTTTCACCCCAACTTGCAGAGAAGAGAGAGGTGATGTCTGTTATAAACTGTCACACTAAAGATTTAACGATAGAATTAGCATAGTTATAGCTGACTCCCAGTGAGAGCTTATTACTTTCTTTCTGCTTCTACAATAATTTCCCAAAGAATTTTCCCCTAAGTAAGACTTAGATAATGAATGAAAAGATCATATCTGCTTCTTGCATTTCATTAATGAGTTTAAAGTATTTGTCACGTTTTAAATCATTATACTATCTTTCATAACTTTTGTTTTGCATTTCTTTTCAATCGGTTGGATATGATTTCTTGCTTTGAGATAAAAGTTTAGTTTTGATTTGTTTTTCAGATATTCTGGCCTTCCTTAAGGAATCTATTTGTTCCGGTCTTTCTAAACTGTTGGCTTGCCAAACACGCCTTGGAAAATATGATTGTAAGTATAAAAGTTAAGTTAAGTGCAAATATAAAAATATTTTTCACTCCTCCATTATTTCTTACTTACTTTCAATGCTCAGATTAAACACGGAGAGAAGATGATGTGAGGTTTTAGTCTTGTACTTCCTCATTTTGCTTTCTTCCATAAAATATAAGCACATACTATTTGAATTTATTTAGTTATAATTAAACTTCTAAATGTTTTGTTTTTAAACTGCTTTCAAATTAATTTAGTATCTTAGTAAATAGATTTATTTAAATGTTGGTAAAAATGAAAGAGTTTTGGTAAAATACTGTTAAATAATTAAAGTGATATGTTGCATAAATGTCTAAGCTAATAGACTTTAAGTCTGCTTGTATCCTAATCAGAATGAAAACTTATAAAATGCCCATATTGCGAAGTCACTACCTTTGTAAGACCCTATGACCTGGTAAACAAAGTGGTTCAGATTTTCCAGATATCACCAAACCAAAGCTCACTGCTATTTGGACCAGTCCAACTAGTGAGCCAGTCTTCTGAAGACAAATAGCCTCTCTTCCAAGGCAATCTGTTGATGCATAATGGGACCCCTGGTTTTAAGGGTTCAGTTGGTAATGTTGTCAAAGTTTTCTTAACTGTGGGTAGTTTCACATTCCATAAAAATCTATGGGTTTTATAAGGCTCCGTACTGGAGCTGGAAGCCCCTCATTTAAAGTCATCTTTTTAGATTGGGTTGGGCTGGGTTGTGAGGGAGATATTAGGAGGGAGAAAGGGAAGCTGGAAATAAGAGATGCAGAACTCGGAGATGTGCCAGAGTTGCATTTTGCTCAAGGCTGACCCTGTTGGGGAGGACTGATTTATAACTATGATCAAAACATGCTTACTATAGGCTTCAGTACTTGTAAGTGAGCTGTAAGACATTTGCTATTTAGTCCTTCATTCTACAGATGTTAATATGAGTCCACCATAAGCTAAGTACTCTGATATGATAGGTGAATGATTTAACTTCTTTGCTAATTTCTTCATCTTCAAAAGAGAATAAAACTACCTACATTACAGACTTGCTGTGAGAATTAAATGAAATTACATATACATACATATATATGTATGTGTGTGTGTATGTTTATATATATATATATATATAATATTGTATCTAATATAAACATAGTAAGGGCTCAGTGTTGTTAATTTTACTACATGGAAATTAAATTTGTTTAGAGGTGAACTTGTTTTTCTTTTAAAAAATTGTGAAATTATGACAAAAGTTTTGACCAAAAGGAATATTTGAATAGCATTTGAGTATTCACAACCAGATGAATGTTTCTAAACATTTATATTAAGTAACCACTGGAGTCTCATGAAAGTATGTGGCCAAAGGATGGGAGAATGTAGCAAGTGGAGTGGTTTGCAGAAACACTGGGCTGTCTTAACTGTCCAAAAATAAAACCGTTTCACTAAATATAGATTGCCTAAATTGCTAATGAAAAACATACGCCAGGAAAAAATAAACCTCTTGGCTAATTTGTGTTATTAGCTGTTGGAAAAAATAACGTAACCAAGAGAGGAATCATTAGTCAGTCATCGTGAGTAAAAGCAGTGCTTTGCAATATTAATTTAGGATTCAATTTCTGTTGTATTTCTATATTTTGCTTCTCTTCCTCTCGCTGGTTGCTGAAATTTTATTCATTTTTCTGCTCTTTAACATTGCTGTCAGAAGAAAGTAGGGGATGAGAGGTGAAATTTTAGTCAACTTAGTTTTTTGTTTTCAAAAACAGTTCTGCGTAAATGTGTGGTAGAGAGAGATAAAATAATGGATGGTTGAGATTTTATGTTGGTGACGTTATTTATCTCATGTAATACTGATTTTAAGACTGTTAAAACTTTATTATAAAAAATTTGAGATGAACAGAAAACTATAAAGTAAAAAATTATGAAAACCTACAAATCTACCATACAGACTAAATACTGGTAATAATTAATATCCTTCTAATATTTTCTGTGAAAAACCATGCACACATATGATACATGAAATTATGTTGTATGTTCAATTTTATAATTTGAGTTTTTTGTCATACACTCGTGTGTAATGGACAAGTTCCTGTGTCATTAAATATCCCTTTTCAAATCATTTTTAATGAAGGCATTTGAATCTACTGTATAGTTTTGATCAATTTATTTAACCATTGTCATTGCATATTTTAGTCATTTTAATACTAATGAACATTCATTATTTCACACTGTTATAATTTTGCAATAAAGATGAACATACATACATATTGATTTCTGTCTCTGATGATTTTCATGTGGTTAATTTTTACAAATTATGTTATTGAGTAAATATTCATTAAGTGAATGAATGAATGAAATAGAAAGGACATACTTATGAATTATGACTCATAGTACCAAATTACCCTCAAGAAATTTGTAACAATTACATGAGCAGTATCATATGTAAGTGCTCATTTTTTTGTGTAAAAATATTTTGCATAAACAGCAGTGGGTATTATTATTTTTTAATATCTTTCAAATGGAAAGTTAAAAAATATGTCTTGAATTTACATCTCTCTTAGTGTTAATGAAATTAAACTTAAAAAATTTGTTCATTGGCTACTTAATTTTTTTGTTTTTATGATACATTGTCTAACATAATTCATGTTATTTTTCCTGATTCAGAGAATGAGATATGATTGTAGTTTCACCTACTATTACTTTCCCCTTAATTGAATTTATTGTTTTCTGATTTTTTTTTTTCTTTTAATGAGGAAGATTAGCCCCGAGACAATATCCATTGCCAATCCTTCCCTTTTTGCTGAGGAAGATTGGCCCTGGGCTAACATCCATGCCCATCTTTCACTACTTTATATGGGACGCCGCCACGGCATGGCTTGATAAGTGGTATGTAGGTATGTGTCCAGGATCTGAAACTGTGAACCCTGGGCCGCTGAAGCGGAGCATTCGATCTTAACCACTATGCCACCAGGCCAGCCCCTATTTTCTGATTTTTAAAATTAGAATTTCACATAAGAAATCATGCTTTCCATGGATGGCTTTTGGGGAGTCAGTGCAACATCTCTACAGATGTTTGTAAGGCGAGTAAACTGAAATTTGGTGCTTTGGTGATCTCCCGTAGTATTATCTTTGTAATATGAATGCTATAATAAGATATATTTAGAACTAGGCAAAAATGAAAATTTGCTGCTATATCCATTTAAAGTATATGTATTGAATATGCACAAGATTGTTGAAATGTAACACATAGTACTAAATGTAATGAAATTCATGAACATTTAGTGTGTATCAAAATTTAAATATACTTTTTCTGTATTATTTTAGAATGATCTACACAGAGCCATTCAGCGCACACAGTCTGCAATGTTTAATCAAGTTTTGATTTTAATATCTACATTACTATGCCTTATCTTCACCTGGTAAGATTGTACATATCAGCATTTTTATTACATTTCATTTAATTATAGTCTCTAAAAAAACAATATTATAAATCATTTTGATTTAGAGTTGGCTAAAATAAATAATAGATAAATATTCGCTATAAAATGTGGTGAACCATCTACAGGAATCAAAGTAAAATTCTTACTTCAGTCTTACAGAAAAAACAAGAAAGCGCATCTATCCTTTGGTATTGATATTTACTGCAAACCTGACGTTTTCCGAAATGCTGTAAACAACCAAATCATAAGGATTTTCACTGCATGTCATAGTTGTCAAACAAGAATTTTTCCTTCAAACCTCTGACATAGAGGTGCCCCTATCTTTCTACAATCTTCAGAGCAGGAACACTGTTGAGAAAACTGTCACTGCCCATCAGTGTCGCTGCCTGTGGCTTCTCTCCAGATGTTTTAGTGTGCAATCAGGTAGAAAGCAAGGGCAGATCTCCTGACAGTGCAAGGCAGGGTCTGGTACTTTGCTTTATTGTAGAAAACAGTTATTTCTTCTTTTGGAAAGTCCCACTTTGACAATTATAGAGTAGTCCAATGTGAAATGGTGCGCTGCACATATGGATTCATGCAGATCCTTAACTGGAGAAAAACATGTGAAAATCAAAAAATGAGGTTGAATGATATATCTGTTTGTCAGGAGTCCTCGATATTATATGTAATTGTGTTTTCGCCTGGATTTGACCTATTGAGAAAGAGAAAAAGCTAATTAGGAAGTTCTAAAACAGGAAGAATGCACTCATACACTAGTATAACTGAACTAGATATGAATATAGCTATAGATGCATATTATGTAAATATACATAGAGATATATAGGTATGACAACTACTTTGCATCAGTACTATGCAGTTAATATTTCTTAAATAGATTTAAAGTATGTTTTATTGGATACTTTTATATTTTAAAAAAACCTATTTTAGGGCATTTAATGTCTTTAAATATAAAAGATCCCTCTAAAATTGACAGAATGCCATCTTATCGTTTAAATTTTTTTTTTTACTTTTCACAAACTGTTTTTATTGCTCACCTAGTAATTATCTAACTGCATAAATATGAAATACAGCAATGACTTCCCAAGTCACTAAAATTCATAATTTTAAAATAATGACATCATTTGAAGAATTTTGGCGTTTTTTTACTTAAAGAAAAGTACTTAAAATTAAAAATGTTTGCATATGTATGCACATGCTAATATTTCAGTTGCTGAAAAATTACAAAAAGTAAAATGAATGCTCTCTAAATATTATATGTAGTCAAAGTAAATTTAGTAAAGAGGAAATTGAAATATCAATGCTAAAATAAGGACAAATTATTTTTATATGATGACACCTAACTTAGTACTTTTGTTGTGGAAGCATCCTCATCACGATGAACCATCTGTAGTGGTCTCTCTGTTTGCTCTTATTTTCTGCTATATGTCTATTTCTTGAGTAGTTTTTATTTTCGAAGGAAACAACTTGACTAATTTTGCCACTTTGTTATGCCAAGGGATACGACAGTGCTAGATAAAAGGTTTTCGTGATCTATATGAAATTTCTGTTATGCAATTTATTCATTATTTAAATCGTTTGTGTTCCACTGTTTGTTTTATTTGCAATTATAGTTGCTTTTGTTCTTTTTGTTGTGTGTATATGTATTTCAATTTTTGACATCTGAGGGGCAGTTTTGACAGGTATCATCTAATGTTACAGTTGTCACCAACATGTGGATATGAGTCTGTCTCTTAACATGCAATTATTATATAGACTTATGTTTAGATACATAAAATATTATTGTTTTTAATCGTATGTACATTAATACATTTACATTAATATATTTTTAAATTATAATATCTACAATGATGAAACCAAAGTTTGATTTCTTTGTATATTCTTCTTTAGCATAACAAGAAAAATGTCTTCATAAATCATGATCATCATAGTAAGGTAGAATAAGTCTAATTTGAATTCACCATAAAAAATGTCATCTATGAGAAAAATATAAACAATGTTATATTAGTTATATTATGCAGGCTGTTTTAACCACGAGTTATACCACAGACACTATGAAATACAAATATACACAAAGGTACAATAACTTAAATGAACAGAAATGTCTACGCAGTGTGTCCAAAACTGTTACATCAGCTTAATGCTGTTAGAGACTGAATTTCCTTGTATCTTGTTTTCTGCCATTCTTAAAACATGGTTTCCATCTCATGGTTCAATATGGCTGCTCTAGTGTTGCAATTACATCCTAACTCCAGCCTGAAGGAAAGAAGAAGATAAGACAGAACCCAGCAATTGCATGCATAAGAAATTGCATGCTGAAATTTGGTCATCTATCCACACATAGCTGAAACGGTGTCTGCAAAAATGTAGTCCTGCTGGGCAACAATATACCCAGCTGAATATTGTACTATCATGGGAAACAGAAAAACTGGATACTGTGGAACAATAAACAAACTCTGGCACTGATAAGTCATAAAATCCATATGTACATCATTTGTTTAAAACTGAGGGCTATCCTAGTTTAGAGCCCTTGGGCAACTTACGTAATTTACCTAGCCTTATTTTTCATGTCATTAAATGAGGATGATATTAATCTCCTTATAAGATTTTTGTTGTGTTTTTTAATGAGGATTAAATTAGATATGTTTATAAAATGTCTAGCAGAGAGCATAGCATATGGTGTGAACACTCCAAAAATTTAATTTTTTCTACTTGAAATATCCTCTTTATATAAGAGGATTAAATTATCATGTGAATCCCCAAAAACTAATTTACTCTAAAACCATAGTAACTTACTAATAATACTATGAAACAGAACCAGGATGCCTAAAATATTTAATAGGTAATATGAGAAAACATCTTCCTCTACTGTAATGTATTCAGGTTTTCTGCACTTCCTACATTTTTTTAATATTTGTTTCCTCTGCTTAGTCTCACTAGGTTAAGGATAGTGGTAACATCTTCCTCTCTCTCTGGTTCCATTTAATACTTTTAATTTTATGGACACAGCATCGCAACATGCCCATGGCTGCAATCTGATTTCCTTTAGGGCAGTTTCTTTATTTGGCCTTAGAATAAGATGTTAAGTAGAAACAAGGGGAATGATAAGTAGGGGAAAGATTCTAGGCAGCAGATAAGGGAGTGACTGCTTTTTAAAGATAAAAGTAAAAACTATTTTTTAGACTATTTAGGAGTTTTTCTCCTATGAATAAAGATTCTATCATTTTTGGCCTACTCACTGAATATTGAGCCATATACCATGTCAGAAATTACCATTATTTTTCCTACCTGACCTATCAAAGAAGGATATCTCAGATATATGTGTATATATATATAAAATATATATATATTTGTGAATATGAATATATATGGAGAGAGTATATGCGTGTACAATCTCACCACGATATAACATATATATACACATATTATACATATATACATACATATATATATTTTACATCATGATGAGATTAGTCGTACTTAATTCCTCTTACATTTTGTCATAGAGCAAGACATGCAATGCTTTTCCAATTCAGAACTTTTAATATATACTTTATAATTTAAGCCCCAAAAGATTCAGGAACTATCTGATGAACTGGCTGTATTGTTCACGTACCTCACAATCTTAAAATTACCTGTTTTGGAAAGCTGCTATATGGCTTTAAAGTATGTCTTCTCTTCATCATTATTAACATTACAAAGAACTATCATTAAGCATCTGTCTACAAGAGACACGTGCTCAGTGCCAAACGGAAATAAAAATTAAGCTGCTAACCCGCTCTCTGTAGCAAATGTGCTCAGAATTGTTTTTTGTGTTATTGTAATGGAAGTGGACTCATCTTTCCTCACGTTGGCTGTGTACTCCTCTTGATCAATAATGCACACTTCCAAGACAGCTGGGGATTGTGATTCAGCCTGTGTCTCTGTAACAAAGCAGAGGAAACTGGTACATCTGGGAATTACGTGCATGACTTTAGATTAATTATCAGCATATTCTAACCAATAATAAGTACTCTAATTTATAATGCATTTGGTGTTTCTAATTTTACACTAGTAGACATTTTGTGCCTACTTTATGTCAAACTTTAATTTTTTATTTGAATATGTATATTTACATATTTTCATATTATTTCATAGAGTTGTAACATAAAGATCTATATTAGGTTAATGGATATTTTATGTTTTAGTCCAATGTAAAAAGTTCAATTCACCTCCTCAGTCTTATTTAAGGTGAAAATAAATCCATTTATTTATGGTTTAAAAATGGGATCTGGTTAAACATTATTAGCATGCTTAATTCAAAAGCATTTGGGATTTTCTTGCACATCTCTAATTAACACTTATTTGAATGCTGGATGCTTAAGTTCTTGAACTCTATTTACTGATTCAACTCTTAAGACAAAGAGCTGCTTGGGAAGTGGACAGTGGGAAGATAAGTACCATAGTTAGGAGAAAGTATTAGAACATGGTCTAATGATGTTACCACCGACATGATATTTGATTACTAGTTTTGTTTGATCACATTTGTTTTGCTTACATTATAAACGAATGACAGAAAGTGCATTTGTCTGAAGATCTGGCAACTGACTAACAACCCCCAGGTTTGTATTAAACTAGAACAAATAGAAAACTATTTGTCCCAATTAAATTTTGCCTAAGTGGGCTGCCAGATTTTAGGCAGTTAATTAGCCAAGAAAAGTAAATTCAAGTTGGGAAAAAGGAAAATATGGTTATTTAACATATAAATAATAATAATGTAATTATTATTAATATGAGAATCTAGGGAACATGGTTTTGAATTAAAATTCTGTATCAAGCAATATTGAAATATGAAAAAAATGTATAGTTATTTTCAAGCATGCAGATCCTGAGAATAATGGCTAACATTTCAGGTGGTTACTATGTCAGGCACTTTTCTGAGCACTTTATGTGTATTAAGTAATTTAATATTTAATAGCGTATAAGGTAAATTCTATTATCTTCATTTTATCGATGAAGAAATTGAGGCACAAAATAGTTAAGGAACTTGCACAAAGGAACAGCTAGTAGATCTGTTTAAATGTCCACTAATCTGTGGTCCGTGCTAAAACTTGAGGAAGAAATAAAGACATTACCTACAAAGGAATAAGAATCAATCTGATATCTATATTCTCATCTGAGCTAATAGTTTCTACAACACTTTTCCCAAGTTTCCAAGGAAAATTAATTTACAACCTAAAATTTGATAGAATGTAAACCATCATTGAATAAGAAGGGTAAGGTATAGTTAGCTTCAGACATAAAAGAACGTACAAAGTATGTTACCTACTACATATTAAGGATGTACTACAGAAATAAGACAAAAAAGATAAAGGAAAAGGAAATAAAATATAGTTTATGAGAAGCAATGGTACATGCAATAGCAACACACTGTTTCTGTCGCTGGGAAACCCCATTTTCACACTGCATTCTATCAGAAGTACAGTTGAAGGCTGGCCAGGCAGAGGCGGAGACACTATTTTTATTTTCTCTGGCTTGGGCACCTAGGCAAGGGAGGTTTCCACTTAGAAGCTGGGGTGAAGGAGTGAGAGAAAGCCAAAGTTGTCATACCACACCAACCTGGGACCAACTTCTAATCGTCTTTATAAGAGAAGTTCTGTGGGAAAGACTCTGTGACATTAGTTTTATACCACTCGAGATGGTCAGACATGTATAAAGCAATCAGGTGATAATCTCAAAAATGAATACGCTTAGAGAATATGACACCTATGAGGTCTCCTTGAAAAAATTACTCTATGACAATCTAGCCAATTAAGAAATAAAACTAAGAAAAATAAAGACTTGATAAAAGAGATGAGAGAAGAGAGAAATCGGTTTAATTGTAAGAACAGACATGAATGCTCAGTTCCCAAAGAGATCCTAAAGTGTCACATAATAATAAGAATGATAGTTAATATTTATTTGTCTTACCTTTTTTGCTAGGCATTTTTTTAATGCTTTATGTATATTAAATTGTTTAGTTTTGTGCAACAACCTTCTGTGGTAGATATTATTATTCTCATTTTACAGACAAGAAACAGAGGCACAAGACAGGTTAAACAAAAAGATAAACCTTAGTTTATCTAAGGTCCACAACTAGTAAGAAGCAGAGCTCGGATTTGGACCTAAGTGAATTGGTTCCAGAACCCACACGCTTAACCATCATAATATTATTTGTCTGATGTTCTAGAAGTTATTAACCTAGATATATAAAAATAATAATCAAATTAAAATAAATCAGATAGATTTATGATAATTTTCTCATTTCTATTACTGTGAATTTTTAAATTACTGTTTGAAGTAGAATTATAGTTTAATAAGACATTAAGGTGACAATCTCTTAATTTTTAATGACATTTTTGATTAACTATAAAAGAAAACTTTAGTCATTACTATCTCTTTTGTGTGAATCTTTAGTAACCTCAAATTCAGAAAGTTTCTCATCTTTATTTTTTTTTAAATTTTAGCAAAAATAAATACAATACATTTAGATAAAATTACCACATATTCATGATTACGATTTGTTCAAATTATTTCCTTTTACTTGTTCATCCATCTCTCTTTCTATATTTCTGTGTATCTATAAAAATATAGATGCGATTATATCAAGTGATTATGTATGGATATAAGATTATGTATGATTTTTTTCAACTTTCTTCTTTATATTTTGTGCTATGGTTTAAGTTTTCATGATGAATAGGTATAATTTTTGAAAACAAACAAAGTCACAAAAATTAAGGAATGTAAAAAGAGACACCAAAATTTAACACAAAATGCAAAATGCAATGATCACATTCAATATGATTTGTATAATTTCCTCCCATTAGTCAAACGATTCTCATATTAAGTTTTTCAAAAATCCAAATTTTCCACCTTTCTCTTTCATTTATTCATTGAGTGTCAACTTTTAGATTGAAGCTCTTCTATGAGGTTTTCTTGAAGGCTATCTGAATGGTGGGAGATGCCCAAGCTTTATGCTTCTCAGTGTTGGAAAAAATTGTAAAATGTATAATGTTTCATTAATTATCAGTGTTTCATGCTAGATTTTTATGATATATAAGAACAAAGATTTAATTTTCCTTTCTTACCGTTTTATGTTGAGCATCTCCTATGGTTGGAAAATACAAGATGCTTAACAAATGTTTGCAACTGGTAGACAATAACATTCAGGGGTTAAAATCCCAGAGTGATATCCTTATCAATTGGAGATAACTTAACTATATTGTAAGCTAAGCAGATTCAAGCCATATATTTTGAAAATGATCCTTTAAATACCCTCTTTTCACAGTTAACTTTGGTGTGAGGTCATGGAAGGAATCTTTATAATCATAACCTTCAATGCCAGTATGATTTTATGAAGACATACTGGGATTGTTATCTTCTACCAAAGAGATACAACTGGGTAGTAAAACTTCCACAACTTTTTAATTAAAAAGAAATACTCTTTGAAATAATTTTTATGAATTGCATACACATACCTCATGAATAGGAACTTCCACATAAATCAAATTTTGGCTGTTAATTTTGTCTCAATATAACTTCTGAATTTTTGTCTTGAGAATTTTTCTTCCTTTAATTATAGAATTTGTAAAAGCAGAACAATGTAATAAAATTACTGAAACTATCACCTCCTATGTTGAGCTCAGAAACAAATTGACTAAATACTAGAGAGCATTGTAATACATGTGCTATCATGCTTTTCTCTTCCAATCATCTTTTAGGAGTTTTTAGGTTTTTTTCTACTTCTTGCTTTGATTTTTTTGGTTCTGAAATCTCACTTTTGCTTGTCCCATCCGACCTAAAATCAGATCCTCTCCTGAAAAGCAGACTCCTGAAAAGTCTGCTCATCATCTATTATTTTGAAATAAAGAAAATGCATGTTTGTGCATCAAAGTATAAGAGGGCAAGTGGTCCCTTTTCCTGAATTACTAAATTGCAGTGTATATTGATTTTAGATCAACAGCTTATGGCATGATTCACTAACCTTTTTTGCATAGAGACAAAGACAATGCCCAAGAGAGTGAGAACTTTTTTTCAACAATAGAAAAACTAGATTTATCATTATTTCAAAAACAAAATTTCTCCCTAGAAAATATAAAATCCTAATATCTCAAATTATCTTAAATTCCATGGGAATATTAGGTTTTAGGCAGATACTCTACAGGAAATGAAAATGATTATTTGGAACAATTTAATTGGTATTCATTTAGTAAATACCAAAGTGCAAGTTGTGGGCTGATTTGAATGCTAATGTCTGAATTACAAGCATAAAATCAAAGTGTGAGATGCTTTCAGCACAGAATGCCATTGCTAATTAAATTTTTTCAGTAACTTTGCACAGCCATGGGATTTGTAGAGAGTGCATGGATATTTAAGGTTATTTATTTCTGCCATGTGACTTTTTTTTCTCTGAAAACATTTTGTTGTACAAATTGACATTTACCAGGTGGTGAAAAAGTTTACGATCTCAATATTTCCTCTCATTTAAATTAATATTTTTTGGGTAAACCTTGCCAAAACTTGAAAAATTTGTATAACTAAATGTATAGTTAACATTTTAAAAGAAGCAAATTTTAAAACGCATTAAGTACAAGTGATTAGTAATTAAGGTGCTTTTGTTATTATATATAGGACCTGTTTAAGTAAGCAAACCAATTATGATTTTTCAGTCGGTTTAAAGAGGATAACATGAGAGTCTGTATTTTAAATCCTAATTAGATATTGTTCAGATTTTGTTTTAGGATTACGTAACACTGAAATTTTGTATGGATCTGTGTCAAAGATAACACTTAAGAATGTTTTGTAAAGAAGCGAACCTCACAGTAGACTCTTAAATCTAACATTCATGGAACATTTAAAAAATAGTCTATTTTTATTTAAAAAACCCCAAAACTTTAACATTGAAACTTTAAAAAAAAATGTATTTAATTCATTTAAATTCTTTTAATATTTGAAATATATGCTTATCTAGTATAATTTTTCAGTGCCTGTATTATTTTTTCATTTTTAGTATTGCTTTTTTATGAATCAGCCATATTTTAACAAAAAATAGGTATGACTTTGTACTAGGGTATGTTTGACCAGATACAGGTTGGGGCTGAGATGTGTGGTAAGTCTCATGCTGCACCTGTTCAGCCCCAGCCAGACCTGCACTGGGAGCTTTGTCCTGAATGACTCCAGAAGCTTCCCAGTGCCAGGACGCCATCTTGCAATGCTAGCTCTTATGATTGCTAAGAGCCCAGGTCCATTAGTGCTGTGAATGGTGCACCTTGAGGCCATAACACACTTGGGTGCTCTCCCACCAGTCCTCTCAGCAGTGGGTGAGCACATTCTCCTCTAGGTCAGGACAAGTGTACACTGAGTTACGTTACCTGCTGGCTCCTTCTTATGAGTGATGTGTGAGAAACCTTGACTAAAAATAGATAGCTTTACAATCGATGAAAAAGATTCTCCATTCTGGTTCAGTCTGTGCTTAAACCTTCATGTGCATTTCACTCGGGTGGTTCTTAACACGATCTTATTTTCTGTCACTTATTATGAACTTCCTGAGTGTCCATCTTAATGACAGCTGTTGTCACACCAGAGTGACTACAGAGTTGTTTTCTTCGCTAAGCGTTAGGGTGTGCTTGCTCTTTGCTATAATGGTAAAAATCATGAATTGGAACTGTATGATCCTGAGTTCATATTTTGCCTTTTCCGTTAATTAATTCCCTGAGTATACCTTCATATCATTTATTGAACACATAAATTTGTTAAGAGGGTAGATCTCCTGTTAAGGTTTCTTAATGCAACAATTTTTTTTAAAGAAGTTGACAGTGTTAATGGCAAATTGGATGTAATGAGTGAGAGAAAGAGAAATTGAACGATGACTGAGATTGCATTTTGGGAAACTGACTGAATGATAGTGCCATATGTGAGGATGAGGAAATCTGGATAGGAACATAAGAGGAGAAGAAAGAATCCATTGTAGTTGAGATGCCTCCTAGAAACCTAAGGTGAGGTATTGACTAGCCATTTGTCTATAGGAGCCTAGAGTTCAGGAGAGGGGTTGGGACTAGGTGGTAAATTTGAAAATCATCAGACTATGGGTAATCATTAAAGGCAGATGATTAGGAAGGGATGAACAAAGTGGAATTTTTTATTAAAAACAAAGGAAAACAAAAAACTTAACGGGATAGTAAGAAACATTGTATAAGAATAAATGGCACAATTTATAAGGAGACAAGATCTTCATTCACCTTTGTGTACAAAAAAGGTGGTAGTAAAATATATTAAGTAAAAACTAGTGAAATTGCAAGAATTTGATAAAAATAGCATTGTAGCAGAAGATTTTAATAAAGAATCACATTGCTAAAATGGATCTGTGAATATTTTTTATTTTCCACTTCTCCAAACATAGCCTTTTCTATACCTTCCAACCCAGATGGATGTCTATTTTAAACCACAGTCGACGTCAGAGATTTTATAGTACATTTTCATTATAATAAAAGCATTTTCTTACCATCAAGCAACCAAATCTGTGCAGAATTCATACATCTTTTTAAAACATCATAAACTCTATTTTTTTCCCTTTTAAAATTCCTCCTCATATTTTCCTCCTGTTTTTCCCTTCTTATGAATTCTGCTCCTGTTACCTAACTCCTTAAATTGCTTAGACACTTTTGCATTTCAACTGACATTTAGAATATTTATACTCAGGATCATGTATCATTGCTGTTTTTCTCACAATTTCCTATTGGTAAATTCTGTAAATTATTTCATCGTATTATAATTTACCCTCCTTCTTGCCAATAGTCTTTGCCAATCCATTTTAATGTATTTTGATTCAGTGTTGAGAGACCCATTTCAGTCTTGCCCCTTTCTCTAGATTCATCACTTAATGTAATACTGTCTCCCACGTTAGGGTTATATTAACTTTCACCAATATTTTGCTATGCAAATTTACAGAATATTTCCGATTATCCCTAATAATCCAGATTTGTTTGACTACTTACTACTCTTTTTTAGTTCCTGTC
Organism: Ceratotherium simum simum; assembly: GCF_057802395.1. Taxonomy (NCBI): domain Eukaryota; kingdom Metazoa; phylum Chordata; class Mammalia; order Perissodactyla; family Rhinocerotidae; genus Ceratotherium; species Ceratotherium simum. Next base: position 6,203,862 of record NC_141935.1, read on the forward strand.
TCTCCATTGAATTATATTTATTATAGACATTTGCTATATCTTTATAGATAAGTTTTTGGTATTTATTTTTAGGTTCCTGGTTTGCTGGCAAATTGATTTTAGGATGTTCTAAATATCTCATTTGAATTTAATATAAGCTTGTTCCCTCTAGTGTGCCTACTGTGAAGGTGAAAACCCACTTTCAATCCCCTGCTTTGTAATTATCTTTTATATTGACAACTGAAGCTCGCCATTCTCCTTTCTTCAAGCAAAATATCCCCCAAGTGCTTTAACTTTTCTCCCCAGGGGCTTTTGGTTTGGTTGTCTTTCACTAAATCTTTTCTATTTTATAATTATAAATTCAAACAAAGCCCATTGCTGAATAACCACAAAGACCAAGGTAATTTCTATAAATACATTTTGTAAATTATAAAGTGCTTTTTAAATACAAAGTAGTGTTGTGTTTTGTTTTGTTTTTTAAGGAAGACTGGCTCTGAGCTAATATCTGTGCCCATCTTCTTCCATTTTTTATGTGGGTCACTGTCACAGCATGGCTTGTTGATTGGTGAACAGGTCAGCACCCAGGATCCGAACCCCCAAACCCCGGGCTGCTGAAGTGGAGTATGTGAACTTAACCACTATGCCACCGGGCCTGCCCCTAAAGTAGTGGTTTTTTTTGTTTTTGTTTTTGTTTTTGTTTTTTGTGAGGAAGCTCAGCCCTGAGCTGACATCCATGCCAATCCTCCTCTTTTTTGCTGAGGAAGACTGGCCCTAGGCTAACACCACGCCCATCCTCCTCCACTTTATATGGGATGCCGCCACAGCATGGCTTGACAAGCAGTGCGTTGGTGCACGCCAGGGATCCAAATCCAGGCCACCAGCAGTGGAGCCTGTGCACTTAACTGCTATGCCACGGGGCCGCCCCATCTCAAGTAGTGTTTTTTATTGCCATAATTTAGGGGACAGATTTCTAATTTAGCAAAAAAAAAAAAATTGGTCATCTTAGGCTTTATTTCTCACAGGGGCATATGTATAAATAAAGCTATCTGGAGGGACTTTAGGGAAAGACAGAAATTCACTGGATTGGAATATATGTTGGTTGTGTCACTTTCTTGCTGTGTGACTTTCATTAAATGATAGCCTCTCTGAGCCTTAATTTATTCATTTGTCAAATGGAGATAGAAACATAGTATATAAACTTCCACAAAAGGTTTGAGGCAGTTTTAAAGACAGACAAGAAATTTGGTCATTAAGACAGAAATAGAGGAAACAACAAATCAACAGAGTAGGGATGAAGTATAAACCTGATATGAAGCTTTTAGTCAGCTGAGGTAGTGGGAGAAATGTAATTTTACTTAGCCTTCATTATCAGAGAGAAGAAAGCATGTCAGTTCCTCAGTGGAATTAATGTCCTCTTTCTGACCCTTTCCTGCCGAATTCAGGAGTCTCATTCTGTAGGCAGAATGATATAGAGATGTAGATGATCGCTATAGAAGCACAATATATGTTATTTCTTATAAAAATTTTTATAAGGCAAAAATAGCACTGGCTTCCTGCCTATTCGCTTGATGTTTTCTAAGCCCTCATAATAGCCATGTGACACTCTGACGTATGAATTACTATTTCTAGTTTAGAGAGGAAACAAATAAGCTTCCAAGGAAGGAGGTAAGCAATTTTTTGGCGACGCCAGCAACGAGCCCAGGTTTGTCTGACCAGGCTCTTCATCTTTTCTGTGCATAACAGGTCTTAACAGTTGCTTGAAAGCAATTCTTTCAGAGGACAGTGTGTTGTGGTACAAATTATGGTGCTTTGCAGGGTTCAGCTTTATCCTAGGAGATAAATTAGAACACATAGAGGAGTGGAAGGCAATTTATACTTTCACCTGACTTTATCCAACATAATTTTCCCTTTTTTTTTTCCCCCAAAGCCCCAGTAGATAGTTGCATGTCATAGCTGCACATCCTTCTAGTTGCTGTATGTGGGACGCGGCCTCAGCATGGCTGGAGAAGCGGTGCGTCGGTGCGCGTGCGTCCGGGATCCAAACCCCGGGTCGCCAGTAGTGGAGCGCACCCACTTAACCGCTAAGCCACGGGCCGGTCCCCAACATAATTTTCTTTCCAGACATTTGATAGGAGTTAGAGAGAAGGTTATCAAGGTTCTTCTTGCCCTCCAGGACACGCCTCCTCTATCTGCTCATAGATGCCTGTGGCTTCCGAAACCATCTATAAGCTGATAACTTCAGCAGTCCAAAACAGTATTTTTGATTCTTCTCTCTTTCCAGGCATTTTTTTCCTCTATCTTCTCAGTTATCCCACTGCTGTCCCAGTCCCTTAGAAAAGTAGAATGCTTGGAGACATCTAGACTCCTCATCTATCTTCATGCTGAGCATCCAATCTATCCGCAAGCCTGATTGGCTCTAGGCCACAGTCTCTCTGGGCTCCATCCACCTCTCTGTCTGCACTGTCCCTACTCATCAAACAGCCGTTCTCTCTTGCTCGGATGATCTGATCTGTCTGCTGACACCTTTGTTGTCTTACAGTATATTTCCACGGAGCAGTAAGAATGTTCTTACAAGTTTAATAACTTCCATTTGTTTCCCAAAGCACTTGGACCAAACAAACGAACATATTTGTGTGGCTCTCCATGGTCCGGCCCATACTTACCTCTCTGACCTCAACTGATACTGTCTTTCCTCTCAATCACTGGGCTTCCACAGCACTGCTTTCCTCCTGTTCCTGGATATGGTGATGATTCTCGGCTTGTTTTTTTTTTAACTTAATGTTCTCTTTGCCTTGTATAAACTTCACTTAGCTTTTGGCCTCTTGAAGAACTTAGCTCATATGTTAAATCCTTAATGAACCCTTCTTACAACTCAATCAAGAGTCCTGACAATTCTGCTACACCATCTACCACCACTTGTTCTGTAATATATTAGCCTTCTGTTATCTTTGATCATTTGCCTTTATCAGAAATTAGGTTTTTATATTTTACTTATATAAAAATACATTATAGAATGAAACTAGTTTGTACAGTATGTTTGAGGAAAAATATTTGACTGAAGATGTAAAAAATAAAAGTGATTTTAAGTTCAATTATATTGAAAGAGATTAATAATAATGGACACCTTGAGGGTTATTATTCTCTCCTGTACGAGCCATGTTTTACACCTTGCCACAAGTATTAGAAACATGTAGAAACATTTTTTAGAGGTTTTTATTTCAGGTGGTTAAAAACAGGTTGTAGTAAAAGGATTGATGTTAAGAGAATCTTTTTCTCTTTACATTACTTAAGTAAAAGGTAATGTAGACGAATTTCTCACTTAGGAAAGACAGTACAGCTTAGTGAAATTTCATCTTATTTGGGACATTCACCCTAGTTAATAGTAGCTAAATAGCTAATTCATCATTTAGTTCCCTAGATTGTAAATTTGGTTTACTTTTGGTACAGAGTAGGATTTAGAACATAGTGCCTAAATAAACTAAAGTTCCTTGAGGTAACTGGTTTCCTTCCTGACTATTTCTCTCTTAAATGAAACATCTAATTTCAACATTTTCTTAGAGAAGGCTTATATTATTTGCTTTCTACAAGGTTGAGGGGAAGGGATGAAAAACTTTATGTCCCCAGTGCTACCTTTTATGAATAGAGAGATCCTTGGTCAAGTATTTGACTCTTTCTTCCTAAGATGCTGCCTCTGTAGAGAGAGGAGTAGACTAGATGAGTTGTTCTTAGCCAGCGTGCTGTGGTTTCCTGTACGCCCCAGAACATGCACAATGGTGTCATCAAAGCTGTATCATTTTATGACATCCATAATTGGTAAGCATGAGGGCAAATGCTGTGAGGATAATCTCTGTTAAATGAAAATTTTGAGCTGAATGGGTCTCATAATGAGAAAAAGTAAAGGAAATAGCATATTTTTTGTATATGTTAGATTCTAAAAATGCACTCTTTGCTTAGTTAATTTTTTTCCTCATGTCAAAAAAAATACAGTCAAAGAATTTCTTGAATGGTAGTATCTCTATTGCAATATTAATTTCTAGTTTAATCTCTTTGAGTATAAATAATCTGATATGATAAAGCTCTTACAAATTTTTTAAAAATTGAAGTCATAGGAGCAAAATGTACATTAGGTAAATGTTAACACAAATCATGATTTCCAGTAAATTTCTTTAGTTTGGAATGAGTCATTGACCTCCTGAAACTGCTCTTTGAACAAATATCATTGATCAGGAAAATGGTTGTAATTTCCGGTGAAAAAGAAGAATAAATATTTACCTAGGAGACCATTCTACCTAGGTAGTGATATATTTGACGTTAGCTTACTAGCAATTAAATACACCATCAACAGAAAGCTTAGTCAAATGCTCAAATAAGCCAATCGGATACTTATCAAGAGTGTTCTTACTCACATGGGGTTATATTTGTATATTTCAGATTTATCTGTGAATATGATACTCTTTGAAATAGATACAAATTCACTTAGCCATCTCTTAGAAAGGAGAAATTTTTCAATTGATTTTAAGCAGAAATTAAGTATTATGAGGGACAGCCCCATGGCTTAGCAGTTAAGCGTGCGCTCTGCTGCTGGCGGCCCGGGTTTGGAACCCCCGGCGCGCACCGACGGACTGCTTCTCTGGCCATGCTGAGGCCGCGTCCCACATACAGCAACTAGAAGAATGTACAGCTATGACATACAACTATCTATTGGGGCTTTGGGGGAAAAAACATAAATAAATAAATTTATTTAAAAAAAAGAAATTAAGTATTATGAAAGTAAAAGTGCTATCATTATGACAAAGTTTTTCTGTTGCCAAATGTGACATTTTTAATATTACATTTTAAACATTAGATTCTAGTAAATGATTACATAAAAATAAATGTCTCTTTTGCTATGAGAGTAATTTCCACTGCTTACAATGTGAAGTAACATGTTAAGCTGTGTGTTCTCTTTTAGTTTTAGTGGCTAATTAAATCTGGATCATTTGAGATAGAGTAAAATAAAGCCTTATTTTGTATCTTACTCAATTTCCAGAAACTATTGACTAGAGACTGAATATTTGGGATCGGTCTTGTTACGTGGCAGTCACTGGCAAGACATTCTTGTGGGAACACGTTAAATGAGTATAAATCAGCTTAAATTAACTAATATTTATTTGGTGCCATTTCTACTTCACCTGTGCAAAGACATATAAGTTGAATGTTCATCTTACTACTTCTTGATAATAAAAAAGAAATGCATTGCTGAATCAAACCTTTTCTGAGGAGAATTGGGATGTATACATATCTTATTTTTATCAACTCTAAATATGAACATACCTTTAAATATATAATGGGAATTAATGGTGAATAAAACTAATATTTTATTGGCTATGCACTTCACTTCTAAGAACCGAAATCAGAGAGGTAAAAAAGAAATTCAAGCAAAAAAAAAGTAAATTGCAAAGAGGCAGGAGCTCACAACTTAGAAAATGCTTTAGGATTGTATTTAGTAGCTTTTCTAAATCCGTTATTTCCTCTGCTCAGAGCTGTACTTCACTTGGATGATTTGCATGGGCAGTATCTTAAAGGTGATTTGTCAGCCTGGAGACTAAAAGTCTCATGTAAATATAGTTGCTGCTTGGGGCCATGGTAACCACTCAGAGTGTCAGCAGACATTTATTAATGTGCTCACCCCTACTCAATTTCATCACATCATTCATTCTCTTGCTTTAAATTCTTCATTTGGTTTTCAGAGTTTTCAGGGTAATATAAATTCCTTAGTGTTGTCTATAAAGTAATTTATGGTTAGTCCCTACTTACTTCACTGGCCTCATCTCCCCTTATTTGTCTTATTCTCAAGGCTGTACTGTAGACATATTGCACTATAGTAACGCTTTTCACAGTTGAGTTTTTTATGCAAAGTTCTGTTATATCTTCTTTGCAGTAGAAGTTACTTTGAACTGTTCATGACTTGATTTTGAAGCTTTTTCTTTTATCAAGAACACCCTTTTTTTTTTTTTTAAGTAAACTAATGGTTGAGAAGGAGAAGTACAAATAAAGAGGAAAGCAGAATAGGTGTGGTGCTTTTTTGTCTGTTTGTTTTGGAAAGTTAAACATTAAAAAGGGGGAAAACGGGAATACAGTCCTTAGATCTCTTGACCTTCTTCTATTACTGGGAATGCAGCAAAGATCTAGTTGGTAGAGATCTCAAATATTACAATGGGACTCAGAAAGCCAGTGTAAACCACTCCCAATGTTAAAGTCAGAAAAATTTACATGAAGAATCATTTACATGTACATGGAATTTATCAGCATCTGTGTGGGCACGTGGGGGACATCTGTAGACCCACACTTACACACACTCCATAGGTGTCTGTGAGTGCGCGCGCGCACACACACACACACACACACACTCTTTTTACATCCATTGCAAGCCCATCCTTTTCTATAACCTATCATTAAATGATATAGTCTCTCAGTGATCAGTTCTCAGCCTTTTCATTTCTTTTCATATTTACCTCCTAGGAATATATCATATAGTTTAGCTATATTTTCTGTAATCCTATAAATATTTCAGTAGAGTGTGATATATACGTGTCCAGACAAGTTAAAATCCAGGAAAGGCTAATAAGCGTGTGACAGACTCTAATCGGGAACCCATGATCAGGCTATCACCAGTTTCAAGCATCAATATCTGTGTCAGCATCTTTACATATTAACGTAAGCGGAATTAGAAATATTTTTCAAGACACGTGGTTGGCACAAAAGTGTTGTTTGATTATTTCTGCCCTTGCATAATTGGATTATAAGAATATGGTGGGCACAACAGCCCAACCCTTTAGGGAAGTGGTGCCTTAGGTCTAGAGACGCTTTCAAATCTGTTCCCACTTAACAGAGGTTTCTGTCATCTGATTCCAGAAGACTGCTAGCTGAACCTGCCCTTGGAACATTTTCACATTTCCCTGGTATGAACCTCTCTTTCAATGCGTTTGTTGTTATGCACAGAAAGACAGAGAACAAAAATCTCTTTGATCCTACAGAACAGGGATAAATAAGTGTTTTATGTGGCAGAATTTGGTCTAAGACTTGCTTTCATTGTATAATGTTTGGCAGCAAGGTTTTGGGGTGGGGGGTCAGGCCGAAGCCTCCACTTTTTCTCTTTATATTGGAAGTCACAAATATGTACCCAAAAGATGCTGATAATTGTGACCAGAAAAATTTCTATGGCTATGATTACATCCTTTACATCCAACTGTTTCTGTGACATTTCCTCTTAGAGTCTTCAAACTAAATGTGTCCCAAAGCAAATTTATGCTATTTCTTCTGTAAATTGTGCACATCTCTGAAATAGCAACTACTGTCCATTCTCTTGGGCAATCCCAAAGAATGGAGTCATTCTTAACACCTCCTGTTCTGTTCACAATGCACAATCAACAAATGCCAAAGATTTTACCTCCTGAATATCCTGCAAATCTATCCACTTCTGTCCCTCTCAGTCATCACCTCTGTTATCTAAACTATCATAATCTCTTTACAGCAACAGGGTATAACTCGTTTAGTTATGTCCACTCTGGCTCCATTCCAAACCAACTCATGGCATCCAAAGTGACATTTGTAAAATGTAAATACGATTGTGTCCCCACTTACTTAATGCTTGTTAAAGATTTTCTGTGTGTCTTGGGATGAATACAAAACTCAATATGTTCTACATTTCCTGCTCGTTCACGATTCTCCTCATTTTTTCATTCTCATCTCATATCCTTGTTTTTTCCTCTCTGCTCAGGGGTGCTACTTTTTGTTTTCCTACTTCCTCCATCCCACTAACCTCCCTAAAAGGCTCTACTTTCCTTTTATGCAGAGTAAAGTCTGAATTGTCTTATTTATGTTAACGTTAACATCACTTTTTCATTGAAGCCTGATTAGGTCAAATCGCACTGTTATAGAAATTTGTAGCACTGCGGGGCTTTTCTTTGTATATTTTTATATACTTACATTAGTCATCATTTTCTATCTTTTTCGTTAGACTCTAAGCTCCATCAAGGAAGTGGTCATGCCAGTTTTTCCGTATCACTGACTCCCCCAGTAGCTACTACTGTGCCTGACATAGTAACACAAATAAATGGGTGAACAAATAAATGTAAAGCTTTTTCAAATGCATATGATCTACAACAGAGCAAAGATAAAATTACAAGCACTTTATTGAAGGTTCAGGAAAGAAAAACGCTAAAAGTTTTCCAGGAAGCAAGAAGTAGTGAATAAAAAATGTTTTCCTTTATTAACAGCAATAGAAGATGATTAATACCACACTGCCTTTATTTACTGTCTTAGCCATGTTACTTTGTTTTAAAAAATACAAAAATAATTATAATAGTTTTCTGCTGGTGATCCAGGTACCCATTTTTCCCAGTAAGGGTTTAATTTCTTAATATTAGAGTCCTGTAAAATGAGAATTTCAAGAAGAATATGATCATGATTTTCCCAGATTCTTGACTGTACCCTGTTATTACCTGTGACCATAATGATTTTATCTCCTTTTTTTCACCCAGTTTAATCCTCTTTAATCATCTCTTTTATCCCACTGCCTTGTTTATTTGTCTACTCCCTTCACAATTCATAGTAGAAAATATATTTTGTATTGAGATACAGCACACATTTCTTAATAAATGATTATGGATGAATATGAACATGCCCAGTGCAGCACATAACCTGAGGAACACAAAACTAAGTGATTCTTAGTTCCATTCTTCCTACCATGAACCAAAAAACCCTACTTCTATCTGCATACATTGTAATAGTAATGGCCATATTGATGAGTCTATGAGTAATTTACAAAGACTGTTCAGCAGATGCTATTATTTTTTTTTTTAAATCATTAATGATGAAAGGAGAGGAAATGTAATAAACTGCAATTTAATGTAATTTTGTTAAAAGAAATATATTCTATAGGACTGGTAATGGGCAATGTGGAATCCCTTTAATTGAAGTATTTACTATAAGAATGAAGGAACATTTAACGACTCTTATGGTTGATATAGTCTTAGTTTCTATCTCATACCCTGATGATCCTTCTTTCACTGGGTGAGTGAAAAAAAAAAAAGGTAGATTTTCAAATATGTAAATTAAGATGTTAGCTTTTCTAAATGGAGGGGTATTTAGTTGAAGTGAGACTTAAGAAACGAATACTTTATATTAGTCTTTTCATTTCTAAGGATAATTAGAAGTTAAATGCTTGCTATGATATATATCATGGCTCTATGTATTTAGAGCAAAATGGGCCCTAATCCTTTTTTCATTAATGTGGTTATGATTTTTGCGTAAGTATTTTAATAGATTCTTTCACTAAAATTATCCTTTGTGAGATTTAATAGTATTCCAGTTAACAAAAAAAGTAGAATTTTTAATTTTTTAATGAGATACAATTTGGAGTCTTCCTTTCCATTTGACATGCTCAGTTTAGTGATCCACATTTCAAATAATTGCAGTGCTTGTGAAAAAATTTGTCTTGTTCTCTTAGCTCCTTTGTGAGCAGGGAGAGGAAGCCTCTATGCTTTTCCAGTGCTCAGTGTAGCTGTTGTAGGCCTGTGTTTGTAAACTGTACTTTGTCAAATGTTCTCGAAGTTCAGATTTGTAGGAAGTCAGTAAAGATCAAGGAATGATGAGTAAGGCATATTGATTCTTGCGGCTCTATGGAAGGAAGGGCAGGTCATTCCAAAATGCATATTTACAGGTTTTTCAGCAGTATTAAATTGAGATGAAGGGTAGAGATGGAGCATTTTTAAAATGTTGCATTTTAAAATTATATCTTTTGATTTCCATTAAAAAAAAGACAACTTCAGGGCCTGACAGTTTCACTGTTAAATTCCTTCAAGGAAGAGTTAATCCAGAGTGTGGACAAAGGTAATAAGTGATTCAAATCATTTAATGATTAAACTGTGATTCTGAAATAGAGACAAAGCATAAACTATGGACTAATGTTCTCCTAGTTTAATTCATAAAAGCTTCATCCTTTAGATACTCTATCAAAACTAAGAACTTTGGCAGATATGTTTGGTTAATGCTATGAAAATTATTCCACTTTCAGAGATTCTCAATAAACATTAAACGTTAAAAGGATCTGCAAAGTCTTTTGCTAAAGAAAATACCCTTAACCCAGAGTTGGCAAATATATTTGACTGCAGAACCTTGAATCTGGTTAACATCTACTGCCAAACTGGGTTTTTGAGGAACATAAATTGACAGAGAGAACTATAAACCAAGATCACTTTTAAAAAGATAGATATAAAAATTCTATATTAATAAATTGCTAAAGTCAAAAGTGCATTTACATTAAAAACTAAAGCAAAACAAAGCAAAATATCAAACAAGCAAAGGCACACTTACTAAATATTAAATACCTCAAGGGTAGATATGAGTGGAATGACATTAATAACTGCTCATTTATATCTTTATTATTTGTCTTGTAATAACAAGCACATATTACTATTTTTTTTTGGAATTGAAAATGTTAGAACTGTAAAAAAATTACCATCAAGTAGAGTATACTCAAGGATTGTAAGAATGGCTTATTATAGTATATGTTAATGAAATACATTATCGCAATGGACTGGACATACGTATCTTAACAGGAAGGATAAATTCAACATATCCAAAAAATGAAATAATTTTCACCTCTCTCCACCTGCAAAATTTTCTCTAATGTGCCTTACCTTATGTTATTATTATCCATTGCCTTTAACTCCTGCTATTTATAGGTCGTAGTGGAAAATCAATAAATATTGATTAAAAACCAAATAAAACATTGTACCTCTCAAGAGCTGTATTTGTTTCATATGGTTCTAGACATACAGCCAATCTCTTACCCTTTTTGATTGTGGAAGTATCAGATGCTGTGAAATTTCCAAGGGCATTTCTCTATGTTTCTGGTGTATGTTGGTGGTAATCAAGTTCTGAGCAGGTATCTAAGGATATATTTGACTAACTGGCATTTTGTCCTCTGGTCTGCATAGTTTAAATGCATGTCTGCTTTGATTTAGAAAAACTTGCAAAAGTATCATGCTATAAATATTTCTAAAGGGTTTTTATTCTGTGACAGTGATCTTTAAAATAGACATTGTCACAAATGTGTATTCATAGAAAACTAAATTGCATTAAGGCAGAAATGGCTATGTGAAATAGTTTTGAAAGTCCAGTTTAAGCTCAATATTGTGAATATTGACCACAGTTATGCAAAAACATAAATATGTGCATAGGAGGAATTCTCTGCTTCCCAAAATGTACAGAATTTCAAAAAACAGGTATATTTAATCTACATAAAATAGAAAATCCATAAGTTATGTAAAATTAAATACCGATTTAAATAACTGAATGTGAGTTTATGTGTAAAATAATATAAAAAGAAAAAAATTCTATTGGGATTTTTTTTCCAAAATATTACTATTGTAACATTTAATTCTTAAAATATTACCATATAATGAAATACTTAGTAGTTACCTACGTCAATGAACTATATAAATATATACATATATGAGGTGCATATATGCAGTCTTTTATATAATTACAATAGAAATTCTTTCATTCAAGCAATGTCAGTGATAGGTAGTCCTTTTTTAAAACAAATCACTAGCCTGATATTGACATTTTGGACCAGAAATAGCTCTTAATCTTTTTTTCTTTCTCTTACTGCATTTCCAAGAATTAGTTGTCAGTTTCTGTAAACGATGACAGTGAAGCTCCAAAGGTCAACTAATATCAGCATGCTGCTCTTTCTAAACAGTTAAAGATTATTGCCTAACTCTTCTTTTTGGATCCCTCCATGCCTGCCCATGTTTCCACTTCCACAGCAGTTGAGAGCTGCAGGGTCGAGAAAAGATTGGAGAAGATTATAGCTACTCATTAATCCTTGGATGATTTTCTGCTGCTGATAACTCTGTTAACAAATCAGTAGCAACGAGAAATAGACATGCTATTTTCTCATCGCTACTCTCTTTCTCCGTAGTCCCTGACTCTCTTGTTAATAGTACGTTTATTTTTTTGTCAAGTGGAAAACAGAGGTTTTGTAACACTTTTGTGTGTATATTTCATCCTTATATTTGACTCATTTTTGTGCTTCTATTACTTTTATGCTGGGGCCAGAATATAACTAACAAAATACTACAGAATTCATTGAATGTTATTATGTGTCAGGCATTTCACTGAGCAGTCGTTCATTTAATTCTCATAATAACCAAATGAAGAAGTTAATATTATTACACTTACTTTTCAATTGAGGAGCATGAAGTTTAAAAAGTTTAAGTAATTTACCTAAGTTAGCATTAATCAAGTTACAAGTTAAATATTTGATTATTAATTTATGGTATTATTATTAGGAGTAGAAGAGGTCAAAATCATTCACTTTAGATTTTAGAAACTCTTTTTTGTGTAGACTAAGGTGTCATATTTATATCTGCATCACTAACATACAGCACAATGCCTGATTCTAGTAAACCATCATTAAATGTATTTGTATGAATAAACATGAGTTACTTTTATGATACTAGGTTACCATTTCTCGATTATGAAACATTTTATAGCACCTATTGGTGTTATAGAAATCTTTTTTTCTTATTTAAAATTTACAGGTATTATTACAATAGACAAATTATAAGAAAATTACATTCATTTCCCACTTTCCATTTCAAAGTCAATCACTACAAATGAAACTGAGTAACTTTTATGCATATTAACTAAACAAAAAGATAAATACAACATGGTCTGATATTGATTTTTTTTTATATCTTAAATTGCAGTAAATTATTTAATTTCAAATGTTTAGGCAGATGATACAGGATAATAAAAAAAATTTTGTTACAATTAGATGTCCACTAAAATCAAGGATTTTAAGCAAGGCTTTTTAAAAAAATACTATTGCCCAGTCACAAAACAATATTAAATTTGATTACTAGAAAGTTCATAAAGATAACAGTGTTTGCTAATATCCACGAGCTATGATTATTTATTTTTTAATTCTGCGTTATTAAATTCTCCTGCTACTTTCAATTCAGAATATGATTTAAATAGTTAACTTGGTCTTTGACTGAAAAGCTGTGTCTGTTTTACGACAAGGCAAAATAGGATATTTCGATTATGAATGTGCAGTATTTGAGCACATTCTTGGATTTAGTTTATCAGAAAATCTGTGCCCATCACTAAAATCACTTCTGGGTACAGACACAAAATAATAATTAACTGAAATTCATCAATTATGATCAGGGAGAAGAGGCAGTTTTCATTTAATAATGGCTCCAAAGACATCTGTGGATGAAATGAGATAATAGTCTATATTAAAAAGGATTATAAATCACTGAATATCTTCAAATCCTTGTATAGCATATTGTAGCATTCACAGTTCTGGGAAAAATAGCTAACATATAAATGAAATATTAATGTTTATGCATAATGCAAATCAAGGATATTTCAATGCGAAAGCTGTCTTATCCTTAAGAATAATATAATTAACAAACTATCTGTGTATCTACTTATCTTGAAGATACACTTTATTCCCTCATAAAAGTAGCTGAATTACTATTTGGAAAGATAGTTTATGTGATCAATCTAAAAATATTTTTTATTTGAATGATTAACTTAAAGCAGTAATTTAAGTTTTTATATTTGTTATCTTCAAAACATTCCTAGTTGTGTTGCCTGTAACCAAAAGAGTATGTAATGAGGTGGCAGGTACTCTTAACATTCTGCACATGTTGCATATAGATGCTTCCTAACTGGTATCAGGAAATGATGCTATGGCCATGTAATGTGATCGGAGTAGTCTGGTCTCTGCCTTTTTATTACACTCCTTGTCTTTGGTATTTACTTTTGTAAAATAAAAATATGAAACAAGTAATTTCCAAAATACTCATTAAATCTAAATTTTATGATTCTATGAGGAGGTTTGAAAAAGTATTTTGTTTCCCTAAATAGTGTGAATATTCTGTCTTTCGAATTTGATTAGCTAGTGCAGGGGCCGGCCCGATGGTGTAGCGGTTAAGTGCGTGCGTGGCCGCTTCAGTGGCCCGGGGTTCACAGGTTCGGATCCTGGGCGTGCACTGACGCACCACTTGTCAAGCCATGCTGTGGTGGCATCCCAAATAAAGTAGAGAAAGATGGGCATGGATATTAGCTCAGGGCCAATCTTCCTCAGCAAAAAGAGGAGGATTGGCATCTGATGTTAGCTCAGGGCTGATCTTCCTTACTGAAAAAAAAGTATTTGATTAGCTAGTGCAAATTTCTGCAAAATTCCCTTCTAAATTATTTCTAACCATCATGTAATGTGATTCTTTACATAAACACAAGAGAGAAAAAGTGAAATAGTTGCAGAATTTAATATGAAAATGACAACAGAGTCCAGATTGTATGTTGACTATAGGCAGATCTCTCTCTAATATTGAGAGTAATTTTTTCTTCCATAAAACGTAAGCTAAACACTTTTCATATTATGATAGTAATATAACTAACCTGATTGACTGACTTAGTATTAAAGTATGCAACATTCACTAACAGTGACTTGAATGGGATTTCAGGTAAAGCTTTTGGTTAGTAAATAGTTAAATGTAGCAACTTTAATTCAATAATTCAAATAGTTTCTAAATATGCTAATAACATAGAAAGTTTAGAATGTAACAAGACTACATAATTGCAAGTTTTATATTTGAATATTCAATTTGATTTTATAAAAAGACAAACTGTTAGTTATACAATTTACTTGTGTATTTCACAAGCAGAATGAGTTTCAATAAGTAAGTCAATGCATTTCAAATTTTCCAATTTCTCATTTATTATATTATTTAAGTAGAGCTATCTGAAACAAAAGCTGGAGTTACCAATACTAATTACTAGGGAGAGTAAAACCTAATTTGCTTGTTTATAGTACTTGAATAACTCAATTGATACTGATTACAAGGTGGTGGGAAAGTCAATAGATTTATGGAATATTGCATCTACCTCCTTTAACGAAGTGTTTAGTTTTGTCACTTAATTATATTAGATTCCACAGCTAAGGCAGTGGTCAGATAAAACTTTTTGTGTGCTTTTTCTTTTCTTTCTTAAATTGTCTTTAGTTTATATCTAAACAGGCTAAATGGCTTGGTGATTTAAATATGGTCAATGAGATCTATGTATTTTAAGTTCAGACCCTCATTCATTCACTCAAGAAATATTAACATCATTATGTGCTTGACACTATTTTAGATGCTCAGGCAACAAGAATGAAGAAAGCACATGGCTCTCTGCCCTAATAGACCTCCATTCTTATTGATGGTTATAGGCAATGGACACCAAACCCAACAAATGACCAAACCATTTTTTTTTTTAATTAAGCAGGATAAGAAAGACTAGGAGCATATATGATGGTCAGAATAGGACTAAAGACTTGAAGGATGGGAGGCGTTAGTCATGACAATATCTGGGACAATAGGGTTCCAACCAGAGAGAACAGTCCATGACAAGGTCCTGAGTCAGGAACATGCCTGTCATGTTGGTCAAAAAGCAAGAATGCCAGTGTAGCTGGGGCAGCATAAACCACAGGGAGAATGGTATAAAACGAGGTCAAAAAGCAGAGAGAGGGGTCACATTGGGTAGTGTGCTGTAGGCAAATGAAAGAACATTAGCTTTTAGTCTAAGTGAAATAGGGAACCCTCTCACGGTTTTCAGTAGAGGAATAGCATGATCTGACCCATGTTTTTGTAGGACAACTCTGGCTGATATGTTGACAATAGGCTATTGGAGTGGAAGTTTTTATTATAGTGCAGGGAAGAGAAGACAATGGCATGGATCATTGTGGTGGCTGTAGTAATGGTGAGTAGTGATTGCAGATTCTGTTTATGTTTTGAGGCTAGAAACAGTGGATTTTGCTAAGGGTTTGGATGTGGGTTGTGAAAAAAAGAAAGACAGAAGTCAAGGATGACTCCAGGATTTGGGCCTAACTGACAGAAAAGATGAATTTGCTACCATCTGATGTCGAAGAATTTGGGAGGAGCAAATTTAGAAAGAAAGTTTAGGATTTGATTTGGGCATGTAACTTTGAGATGTCTACTAGAAATAAACGGAAGAAGTTGAGAGAGGCGTTGGCTGACGCTTGGCATATTTAAGGAATAGCAGTGAGGTTGGTGTGACTGGAGGGCAGAGAGTTAGGGGATGGTCTCAGTAGATGAGGTCAGAGAAGGGCCAGGGGCTTTTGGAGTCTATTCTGAAAATGACAAAAGGGCATTGAGAGTTATCAACAGAGAGGGAACAAGATTTGACCTACGGTTTAAAAGAGTTGCTCTGATCTTGCAGTAGATATTTAAGTATTCTCCGCCTTAATTTCTCTTGAGGGGAAGGAACTAAATTCATTTATTTATTACAAAAATATTTATTGACTCAAAAGATAATATGTTAACATCAATATTTTTAAAAATATAATGACATTGTAATCCATGAACATAAGCAGTGACTCATTTAATGAGACCCTAAGAGAAACCAACTGGTAGGGCTATTCAAAATTAGAGAAAAACTCTAAAAGTAATTCAGTATATTCACCTTGATTAGCCGTTTAAAAAAAGCTGATTTTTGTTTTTGTGTAATAATACCAAACATGTAACAGCTGATATGGGAGTCTTCATTTTCATATTGACTTAGAGAGCACTAAGGTATACCAAGTCTTTAAGCTTAAGTGTGATATTAATAAATAGGTAAAAAGCTCACATTATTTTCCTAGGTCAAGTAAAATGGCATTTTACGTAAGGATTGTAAAAAATGATTGTAAGTATGGATTTAACTACAGTTATATCAAGGAAATTAAATTCCTTGTACTGTGGTTTATTCAACAAAATTTATTAGGATTTATATAGGTTGTGTTTGGTATTATCATTTATATGGTTTGGCAGATTGGAAAACATGGCCACAATACTTTGTAGCTCCTCTCATAAAGTGATGGAATCTATTTCCACACCCTTCTCTCTGGGCTGATCTTGTGACTTGCTTGGCAAATAGAATGGGGCAGATTAAGCTAAGTCTTAAGAGGACTTGCAGCTGCCATCACTGCCCTGAGACAGTAAGGAAGCCAGTGGAGTCTACTGGAGGATGAGAAGTCACGTAGAGAAGAACCAAGGCACACAGCCAACAGTGAACACGGACCATTTCGTACAAGAGGGAGGTCGTCTTGAACCTTTCATTCCAGCCAGACTTCTAGCTCAATGCAGCCACATGAGTGAGCCCAAGAAAACCAGAGAAGCGTCCCACCCAATGCACATAATCACGTGAAATGATAAATTGTTATTGTTTTAAGCTACTAAGTTTTGGGGAGTTTGTTATGCAGTAATAAAAAACTGAAACACATGAACGAATTATTTTCTGGAGTTTGTTTGCATATATTATTTGAGTATCATTTAACCAGGTGTTCTTTTGTTCATTTAGCAGTTATTTAAAGTGGCTACTATGCACTTTGTAGTAAGTGCTCTAGGAAATAAAAATATAAAGTATAAATACTATCATTAGGGTAGATAATAGTTGAGTTGGGGTGAGAAATAGTAAACCCTAAATATAGGTATTTTTGTAAAAGTTTTGTCAGCTAAGACATCAACTCATACATGCTCTAGGAATTCAGCAGGAGCACTCTAAGTTGAGATTCAAGGAAGGCTTTATGAGGGAGGTCATATTTGAGCTAGGGCTCCAAAAAAGGGGAATTATAATAGGTATTGGGGAGAGACAGCTTTCAGTTGAAAGGAGTAGATTGGACAAAAGTGGACACAGGGGGCAAGGATTCCATATTGTGATAAGTAAACAGTCCAGATAGTAAGTGAAGGGAGATAAGTGAGAGAAAAGGTCAAGAAAAAACAGATTAGATCCAGATGTTGGAATCTACTTAATTCTCTGTGTACCACATATCTATTGCTGAATAAGCCACCCCAAAATGTAGTGGCTTAAAAGAGTTTGCTGTCTCACAGTTCTGTGGTTGATAACCAGGGCAGTTTTCTTGCTGGTGTCACCCGTGATTACTCTTGGCTTCAGTCGTATGATGGCCTGCCAAGAGCTGGAGAGTCCAAGATGGCCTCACTCTCATGTCCGACAGTTGATGCTGTCTGTCACCTGGGACATTTTGGTTTTCTTCCACATGGCCTCTTATCCTCCGGTAGACTGATCTGGTCTGCTTCACAGCATCGTAGTCTCAGGCTTCCAAGAGAGAGAGAACAAGAGCTTCAGGGTCTCCTAACTTCAGTAAGTGATGGGGAAGCATCACTTCCACAATATTCTATTGGTCTAAACAAGTCATTAGGCCAGCTAAAATTCAAGGACATGGAGAAATAGATTTCAGTCTTGGTGGCAGGTACAGCAATATCACGTTGCAAAGGGCCGTGAACATAGGGAGATGATGATTTATTGGCAGCTATTATAATAATCTGTCATACCACAAATTGGAGAATGTTCTTAAACAGTAGAATCCAATGGCTTCTTTGAACCTGAGATTGACATATCCAAGTGTGTGTAATGAATACTGTCCTTACAAGTAGGTTACATTAAAAGAATGACAAACTGAGGACCAGGAAGCACAATAGGAGACTTTTCCAGTAGTTTAGGTCAAGGTAATATATGTCTGAATTAGGAAATGTACGTTTTATTTATGAACAGAGATTGGCTTTTAATGGATAGTTATGCAAATATAGTAAGCCTTTAAATAACATGTGAAACCTTAAAAATATATTAACTTAGTTATCATCCTTCTCATTCAGTTTTCTACTGAAGTGGAAAAGTTATGCATAAATTGTTTGCATTCTCAAATGTATATTATTTTAAATAAAATAAATAAACCTACTCCACGGAAATGTTTATTTTTATCACAGTTGTTATCTTTGGTTATCTTAAGCCTTCAGTTGAATGGTCTTACAATTAGCTTGACTATTATATTGCATAGGGGCAGCTGAGCAAATAAACTGAGATGAATCAATTCATTTGACCTGGCAGCTCACACAAAATTCCTAAACAGAGAACAAGGACAATTTTGCTGAACCATTCTAGAGACCTGGAGTTAAGAAAAGGAAAAGAGAACAGTTTTTGCCTCAAAAGTACAATGATGACAAGCATGTGCTCTTTCTCTTCTGTGCCGTTATCCTCCTCTCTGTGTGTCCACCCATCTACTTAACTAGCCACCAGCTTATACTCTGCCTTAAAAAAAATGATTTAAGATAGTTGAATGTTTATGATATGTAACTTAGACAAATAGGGAGACAATGTTAAAAGGCAAGAAAAGGAATTTCCGGAATTTAAACATTGGATATTACTTCTTCGTGGTCATCATAATTGAATTATGTCTGCTGGTTGTGCGTAGAAGTTGTAATGAGTGTCGAAAAGTATACGCTGATGTTTTTGACAGCTTTATAGAGGTATAATTTACATACCATAAAATTCACTCATTTTAAGGGTAAATTTCAATCATTTTTAATATATCCACAGTGTTCTGTAATCATCACCACATCTAGTTTTAGAACATTTCCATTACCCAGTTGTCACGATCAGCCGCAGGCAACCACTAATCTGCTTTCAGTCTCTTTTCTGGACATTTCATATAAATGGAATCATACAATGTGTAGTCTTTTACATCTGGCTTCTTTCACTCAGCAGGCTTTTTTTGTGGTTTATCCATATTGTAACATAGATTCACTCATACCATAAAATTTACTCATTTTAAGTGTAAATTTCAGTCATTTTTAATATATTCACAGAGTTCTGCGATCATCACCACACCTAGTTTTAGAATATTTGCATTACCCAGTCCCCAACATCAGCCCCAGGTAGCCATTAATCTGCTTTCAGTCTCTTTTCTGGACATTTCATATAAATGGAATCATACAATATGTAATCTTTTACATCAGGCTTCTTTCACTCAGAAGGCATTCTTTGTGGTTTATCTATGTTGTAACATGCATCAGTACTCGATTCCTTTTTCTTGTGGAATAATATTCCATGACATACTGATTTTTAGGTTGCAAATCTCATATCTCCCTTCAATATTGTACAATATATATGTATCTTTCATAATCTCACTTTGCATTATTTTTTGCTCGTAGCAGTGCTATTTCTAATGCTGTTTTAACAATTCTACTTTGGGGACATCTTGTAACAATTTCTCTGCTGCTCCCTTGCTTGCACACCATCAAAAGCTTCATAAAGATGATTGATCCATTTAAGGATTCCTTTTGAGAGTCACTTGGCAATTGATAACTCCTCAAACCTTTCATACATATATATATATATATATATATATATAAACATGAAACACACACACATGCAGTAAAATGTCTCTCTTCCTGTTAAAAAAAAGAAGACTATTGAAATTTTGACAGGGAATAGATTTAGCAACTTCTGGTCTCTGTTTCCTTGATGTGCATTCAAAATGTTTGTTTAAGTCACGCATGAAATTCAGTCTATTCATTTTACATGCTACTCAAATATACTTTGTGGTATTTTGGCTACAATTTTTGGCTATTAATCGAAATAAGACTATATCTGGTTGGTATAAGAAAAAAACTTAAAAATAACATTTTCCTGAGAAAAAAATACATTGTACAATATAAGATCCCAGCTACTACATGGCTTTATGAAATATGCTTTAGCTTTCCAAAGAATAATGGTGAGCAATAATGTGCCCAATTTGGAAGTTTTAATTTTAATGCACATTTGTTTCTTTAGTATTTGTGGAATCCAACATCTGGAACGAATAGGAAAGAAGCTGAATCTCTTTGACTCTCTCTATTTCTGTATTGTGACATTTTCTACCGTGGGCTTCGGCGATGTCACTCCGGAAACATGGTCCTCCAAGCTCTTTGTTGTTGCAATGATCTGTGTTGCTCTTGTGGTTCTACCTATACAGGTAAACACAACCATGTTAAATTTTTTAGAAATGTGCAAAATCTTACAAAATCAAATCTTCCATATTTAAAAAGAAATGTAGAGTGGCTTATTAGTCTACCAGTAATGTATTAACACATGCTGTTTTTACATCTAGTTAGTTAGTTAAAATTGTCTCAGAAGTGCTTTTTTACGTTATGCTAGAAACACTGAGGGTTTTTTCCTCCAGTCACAACCGATAGCTCACATCTCATTTCAGTTCTCCAAGATGTTTCTTTTACATGTAGGGTATTTAACTATATTAATTATAGGATAATATAGTTTTCATTGTAGAATGTTAGATCAAGGAAATAAACTTGTGAAGGGTTGATTTCTCTTGATTCTTGAAATAATCTAAAAGCCATCCATCATAATGAATAAAAATTGATTACATATGTTGGTCAACTGAAACAAACAGAATCAGAAGATGATATGTAACTTTTGCAGCATTTTGGGAAGTGAGTAAGGAGACTGCAAAGGAACAGAGATATAAGATGAGACTAAAGATAAGTAGATGCAATCTCCAACTCTTTTACAATGAGCTCTGGGTGTCCATGGGCAGGCAGGTCAGAAACAGGATATGACAAATGCAAAGCAAACGTGTATACTCCATTCCACAACCTTTGGCCACAGTGTATCTAAATATACTTTACATAGGTATAAAAATGATCTTCCTATTCTATTTAATCATGCAGGTCTTTCTTCCTGACGTCCCTCCCCTATACCCTTCACTTCCCTTACATGCCAGCTACTATACAACTAGAACGCAGCCTTGTGTGTGTGGCAAGGGTGTCTTCCATTGAATGAAATGTGGGCTGAACTTGATGGAAGAATGTGGAAGAAATGCGAATGAGGCTTTTGTCTTTGACACAGCACATGACATATCATGGCTGCATACTCTACTGGGCATAAAGCAGAGGCACAAACCTCTTAGTGCCCTGTTATGAGATAATAGGAAAATCATTGATATGTTTCCTTAGAGACTGAAGCCCCTGGGAGGCTTTAGCAACCTCTGCAGCAACCAAATGAAAAGTCTGCTGTTGAAGGAAACACTGATAAATTGATAATCAATGAGTTCCATCTAATAAATTGAGTATACCTTATAAACAATAGATGTATTGCATTGATTTTTATTTTCATGTCCAGTGTTTCTCATTCACCTGTGGAAAATGCATTACAGTTTGAACAGCTGGCCTATTTGTGGATGGAGAGACAAAAGTCGGGTGGAAACTACAGTCGACACAGAGCTCAAACTGAAAAGCACGTTGTCCTGTGTGTCAGCTCACTGAAGATTGACTTACTTATGGACTTTTTGAATGAATTCTACGCTCATCCAAGACTACAGGTACGTTTTTAAATTACATTGCGCACTATACTGGATCGTACCTGCTAACATATTGTCGAAGTCAATTAACTGATGGTGCAGCCTGCATTCTGGAGGATTTTTATTTATACACTCAAATTTAGAAAGAGTAAATGAAGAACTACAAATATAACCAGGAACATAGAAAAAATGCTGGAGGAATACACATTATTTTAAGTTTCCTTCTGTATCTACACTAAAAGACAGATGGAATTATGTTAATGCTACAAAGAAAGGTTTTCTTTGAATTAAATGGACGGCTTTTTTCTCCCTTGGGTAATGCATAAATGATATTTTTGTGAAACAGGGAAATATAAAATATAATAAAACAATAAAAAAATCATTTCAATATCATCTGCTCACTTGAATATTTCAGAATTTTATCAAGTGTTGCTGATGGAAATGTGAAAGTCTAGAAGTTCCATTTTTTTCTGTTGTTTCCTAGAGTTTAACTAGGTCCTATTTATGGTAGCAATAAGTGACCAAAAACTGGATAATAACTAGCTGAATGGAGAACATGAATTCAGAATAATCTCTTCATCTGTTTAGGCAGATAAAATCCTCAGATACTTCCTCCATTTACCATGGTACTCGGCCAAATTAGATTTAGGTAATCTCCCTTCCTGCTTAATCCAGTCCAAACAGCAAAGAGATACCTGAAGATTTTGTATTTCCTCCATAATTTTGTCAAGAGATTGGATAATCTGAGATTAAGACATATTTAGTATATCTAATTATTCTTCCCTTAGAAAAAGTAAAGATATTTTTTTCATGAATACTTTGGAGATCTTTTTAAATACTATTTTTTTTAATATTTAAAAAAAATCTAATTTGTAAGTGATACTTAAATGATATATTCTTTTGTTTTCCTGTTAATTAATTTGCATTTTTGGAGAAACTCAATGCTTGTCTGTTGGGTTTTTTATTATTCATATGAAATAATTTCGGTTTGCTCATTATAACCCACAAAGAAAATCCATTTGGGGGAAAATTAGATTCCCTCAAAATTTGATCCTTAGTAATTGATTTCATCTAATATCAGTATAGGGAATTCTTAAAACTCCAAAAATTCCCACTAGATATATTTTAGAGTGACAAAATGGTAGATGTTTACCAGAGAATTTGAATTCCTATAGATCAATTGTTTTAAATCATTCCAGCACTGAGTACCTTTGTATTTTCTCTAAAGGACCGGTATTTTGAAATATTTTGATCTCAAACTTTTTTATTTAATTTACTTCATCAGTATTATCAATATTGTTATGAATCCTTATCCACTCAGCTATTCATCAGAAATTTTTCAAAATTGTCAGTTCATAATAATATTACCAAACAATATAAATCACCATCAGAGTTTTTATTCTACAAGTAAGAACTTGAAATAGGAATTGATAGTTAAGAACTTCTGCCTGGTATGCAGTGTGTATTTTAGAGTCAGCCTGAAGTTATAACTGAAAACTTTATAGGCTGGAAAAGTATGCCTAGTGATAATTACCTTCTCTCCATGGTACTAAGAAGATTCGAAAAGGTCAGGAAGAGGGATAGTATCATGTTTTTTAATACATCCATAGGTTTTAAATGCAAGATTTTATTTATTAGCAAGAGATCATTTCTATTTTACCATATTTCAAAATGTCCTTATATATTCTATTTACCTACGTAGCATAAAACAAAGCATTGTTGTTTCTATCCCATTGCCGACTTTGTTTTGAATAGGATTATTACGTGGTGATTTTGTGTCCTACTGAAATGGATGTGCAAGTTCGAAGGGTACTACAGATTCCAATGTGGTCACAAAGAGTTATCTACCTTCAAGGATCAGCCCTTAAAGATCAGGATCTGTTGAGAGCAAAGTAGGTATTCCTATCTATTTCCATCTTTCCATGCTTTCATATATTTTTCTCTCCTCCAAATTTTAGTAATTTCAGTATTGTAAGATGTGTTTTAGTATTTTCGAATACAGAGTTTTGCCTTAGTACCACTGCTGGTGAAATTGCAAGGTTAAAAATATAAAATCAGTGTGTTTGCTCCTCTTTCTCAGTGCTAGGATGTTCAGCAGACCATGTCCACACAACACAATGAGGAAGGTGGCGTGCTGTAATTATCTCAGGCTGTCAGGGATGAGCTGAGTTATCCAGACTTGCTGTTAGAATAGTTTCCAAATCTCTGAATACCGTTTTTATTCCACAAATAAAAATCTTGGGCTAAACAATATGTGAGATACCAAAGCAGTTGAGTTAGGGTTTAAATTTTAAAGAGTTTGTATTATGTACTGGGCAGATAACACTTGAGTTGCCTGGTGTCAGAGATGAGAGTCCTTGGGGGCTGGAGGAATCAGAAAAGTGACAGAACCTATGTAGTTGTTCTCTTATTGTTGAACATGTGGCTTGAAGATGACATGGTCATAAACGTTTGTCACAGGTCCTGGGGTTTATTGCACATGAGCAGAGTGAGAGCAGGGTTGGTTAGACCATGGACACCAGAAAGTCAGGACATCTGCAAAACAACATCTGTTGTTTCAGAAGCCAGAAGACATCCGTAGCAGAGTTGGCTTTGCTCGATTTTTCTGTTGCTTAAAGTTTTGAACATGTCTTCATGTTTATCCTTGAGTTGTCCTGTGTGCTGTTTTAGATTTAAAAGTCTCTTCATTGAATTTTACGGCATAAGTGTTTTTTATTTGTTGTTGTTTTGTTTTTTCTGGATGTCTTGAGTATGTGGGTTTTTAGTGGTTATGTGTGTGTGTGTGCATGTTTTGTGTTTATTTATGCATGTTCTATGTGTGCGTTGGGAGGGGGTGAGGTTAATGGAAAAGAATAAAAGAAAACTCCAAGACTCCTTTTTGCTGCTTAATCCTGCAAGTGATGACTATATATCTTGTAACAGGAACTCTGATATTACTTTTGATTTATATATAATAGGTCAATTTAACTGAGATTTTTTTCAATGATATAATAACTTCTGAAACAAAAAGTCAGTAGAAACTATCAGGATATAATGAATGGTACATGATTGGAAAATTAAGCTTCTTTGAGTATATATTAGTATTTTGGGTGATTAAATACTTCAAATATGTTGTCATTGTACATGCCACAGTTCTATAATAAGTCACATTCTCCTAGTACCTCAGGTAAAACACAGCTTTAGATGTTTGCTATTTTCTATCTGTACTCATTATTTGAGAGCTCTAAAGAAATAGTTACTTAGACACATATATTTAATTTGGATCTTTATATTCAAATGGGTAGATAATCAATATGCCTAATTTATTGTATAAGAGTTAAGTTCTTCACATTTTGAGAATTAGTAATGCCTATATTATGTTCAATATGAATTTGTGTGATAAACGAAGGCTTTTTACTACCTAATAAATTAATCTAAGCTATTTGTATTAGCTGTTAGAATCTTAGCTAGGTGCTCTCTAGGGTTAACGTAACTCATTTATTATTAATAGTATTAAAAATGATTTCTTAGCAAAATCAATCATATTGCAAGAAGCATTCCTCCATAGGAGTGAAAAAGGATGGAAATGAGGACGAGAGAGAGGTCACAGGCTAGTAACTGGGTTAAGAAAGAAGTTAGATGACAGGACCCCCATCTTTGTGTTCATTTCTTATCCTTGTGTCATATAAAGATTTGGGATTTAATGTTAACTAATACATTCTTCAACACAATTCTCCATGCAAGAAACAAGGAGTAGGATTCTCCAAGCCAGTCACAAAAGTCAGTTGCATGAGTTTTGGATTTTTGGTCAAAGATGATGTTTAGAAAATGTTAGGCAATGCTCTTATCATCTTAATAACTATGGCTAAACATTTTCCGAGAACAGTTTTGTTTGGTCTAATTCCGTAGACTTTTATCTTTCCTCTCCATAGAAAATATTTTTGGGGAGGAAGATTTATTTTATCACAAAAACCAGAAAGATAAATCATTCCTTGTTTTGGAAATAAACATTATATGTTTTGAGAACAGTATTTACCAAGCACTGAAACATACTGTTTATCACTAAATTTAAGAAATATGGAACTTTAGCATGAGGGGAAGGGGTCTGGAACAAGATGATGAATTATCTCCAGGAAATATGAATTTATAGTAGAATTTGACTTCTAAAGCCTAAGTAGCTTTGTTCCGTCTCTCTTAGTTAAACTGAGGCATTGCAGTTAAAATGTAATTAATCATAAAATAAAGGCCAATACAACTCCCTTAATTTAAACAAAGCATATATATGAAAAAACATATAATCATAAAAGAGAGAATAAAATTTAACTTTTTTTTTAACTTCTGTCATTATAAACTATTGAGTTATATAGCCAGTTCAACAGCCATTATTTTGTTCACATATACAGTCAAGATCTGCTGAAATCTAACTTTCATTTAAGCTTAAGGATATTCAGTTTACATGTACATTGTGTGCATTGAACTAAGCATTGAAATTCTAGTTTTCAGATAATACACAGATGTTTCAGTGTGTGATTATTTTGTTTTTCTGTCTGCATTTAGGATGGATGATGCTGAGGCCTGTTTTATTCTGAGCAGCCGTTGTGAAGTGGATAGGACATCATCTGTAAGTTTCTAAAATCTCTTTTAGTAAACTATTCTTTTCACTTTAGAAGATTTTTTTTACTTTGATCTTTTTTTTATTTTTTATTTTTTATTTTTTGCCCCCAAAGCCCCAGTAGATAGTTGTATGTCACTGCTGCACACCCTTCTAGTTGCTGTATGTGGGACTCGGCCCCAGGATGGACAGAGAAGTGGTGCCTCGATGCGCACCCGGGATCCGAACCCGGGCCGCCAGCATCGCAGCGCACGCACTTAACCACCAAGCCACAGGGCCGGCCCTACTTTGATCTTTTTAAATCTGTCAACATTAAATATTGGTGACCTTAAAGTTTTACTAGAGGGAAACAAACATCTCTAAACTGTCTTTGCCATAATATAAAAATAGTGGCATCATTAACTGTGTCAACAAAAGTGGTTTTGAAGTAGTTTCTACTAATCCTTGGGTTTTCTGTTGATCACAATGAAATGAGTCATTTACAAACAGAGCTAGACCATTTTTAATTAAATATATCCCATGCTATGTAATTTTGTTAAAATGACCTGAATTTCCTCAACTCAAAAACAAGGCAGATGGATCAGGCAGTCTACATTAGATTCAGTTGGAGAGTTTCTAAAAAATATGCATTTGTGAAAATTCTATTCAGGATACATAGGATGGGGATTGGGAATCTGTGTATTTTAAAGATACCCAGGTGATTTTGAAATACCTTCTAATTTGGTAACCTTTGGCTTATATGATCTCTATGATGTATTTTTTTAGATCTAAATTTCTATAAACTTATAATTTTTTATTTTTTTTATAAGGAAGATCAGCACTGTGCTAACATCTGCCAATCCTCCTCTTTTTTTGCTGAGGAAGAGTAGCCCTGGGCTAACATCTGTGCCCATCTTCCTCCACTTTATATGGGACGCCACCACAGCATGGCTTGCCAACCAGTGCGTCGGTGCACACCCAGGATCCGAACCGGCGAACTCTGGGCAGCCGCAGCAGAGCACACGCACTTAACCGCTTGCGCCACCAGGCTGGCCCCCTGTAAACTTTTAATTGATTAAACAGTATAATTTACTAAATTGTAACTTCCATTTTTTTAAAACATGCATTTTAATTCTATTATTTTTAACAAGTGCCTTTTTATCTTATATTGAGTAGATACAGTTACCTCCTGTGTTTCTAAGCCAATGAGTCCGTCTCTAACCATATATCTGTGGTGCACAGACAATTAAGAGCCTTGGTGGCTTCTGTAGTGACCAGAGAAAAGGCAAAATATGCATGGGTCTTTCAGGGACGTGTTTTGCCCTTTTCTGGAACATCTAATCGCTGTGCTCTGTTACATTAATTCAGGACTGTAAGTCCTGAGTGTGGCAGGCTTTGTGTTGTCCTCACTCTAATTTACCTAAACTTCTTATTCATTTTTAAACCAACTTTCTCATCCTTCGTTTGAAGAGGGCTGTTACAGGTTGAATTGTGTCCCTCCAAAACTCATATGTTAAAGTCCAAACCCCCATAATGTGAACTTATTTGGTGAAAAGGTCTTAACAGAGATAATCAGTTATAATGAGCTCATTAGCGGGGGCTTAAGCCAGTATGAGTGGTGTCCTTGTAAAAAGGGGACATTTGGTGACAAATATCAAGGAGAACGCCATGTGTACCTGAAGATAGCCATCTATAAGCCAAGGAGAGAGGCCTGGAGCACATCCTTTCCTCGCTGCCCTCAGAAGGAACCAATCCTACCATCACCTTGATTTTGGACTTCTGGCCTCCATGGCTATGAGACAATAAATTTCAGTTAAGCCACCCACTTTGTGGTATTTTGTTACTGCAGCCCTAGCAAACTAATACAAGGGCATAGACCAAATAAATCATTGCAGAATTTGTAAAATATTTTTCTCTATATATTTTTAAAAATTCATCTGCTCCTCTCCTTCTCCACAGTTACTATCTTAATTCAGACCAGACTTTCCTCAGTTCGCTTAAGTATTATTTCAATAGATTCTTAATTGGTTTGGTACATTAAGTGCTCCAAACATGTTTATTGAATAAGTGAATTTGAATTGAACATATTCTGCCTTGTATTTATACAGTTATTTAACTTATGGAAATGTGAATCTTGTGCCCCTCAAGTGGTAGCTTGGTTTCAAAATATTTGCAGTCCTCCAGTATCTATAATGCCTTTGTGTAATGTGGGGGAAGAGGGAGAATCCCCCTCTGCCCTTTCCCTTAAGGTTCTTATAGCTGGCCAAATAATTAACAAGACAGGTTAGCAGGAGAAAATAATATCAAGTTTAATAACATGTATACATGGAAGAAACTGAGAAATGAGCAACTCGTCCCTCTGTCTAAGCTGCTTGCTTAAGTATTGTAGCTAAAGGCCAGGAAGGTGTTGGGGGTGGGTAGTGGTCTGGGACTTCAGAGGGCAAGAAGACAATTCTTTACAGGATCATCTATAGATAATGTGGTCAGGGAGAGATAGAGTTTTTTGATAAAAGGGGCTTGGTGCCCCTCCCATTGTAACATCTATTTTACATTATCATTACAGCCATCATGATAGAAGATCTGTTCCAGGAAGGAGCCACCATGTCAAATTCTTTAGGCACTTAATGGGGGAGGTCAAATGTCCCTCAGAGAAAACAATCAAGGTAAAGAGATATATTTCAGGGTGGCCAAATCTTGATCTCCCACAGTAACAAGGGGAATTTAACATTAGAGAATAAATACATAATGCCTTTAGCTTACTCTTTACAATGAGAATTTGGGGGAGAATTTAATTTCAGTTAAACAAATGCATTCCATTTCCTCCTGACACTCTACTAAATTTACAGGAAAGGAATAAAAAGGTTTCACTCTTAAGGACAAAGGAGGTGATAGATGAGACAACACTAACAAGTTTGGAACCTAGAAAGCAGATGGATGAATGGTAACTGACTTAACAGACAGAAGGAAGTTAAAATTTAAGTTGAGAGAGGAAACAAAAAAGAAGCAGTATGCTTTTTGCAACGGAGCCTCAGAAGTCTCAGGAAATAGAAGTACCAGATGCCTCTGCAAGTAGGGTTATATGTAGGACTAAATATGTGAATGGCAATTAAAAGTCTGTAAGAGAAACAGTTACATTCCCTGAACCACTCCACATATCCATTGCCAGTCACTTTCCCCACCCTGGGAAAAGAGGGTTACTATTTGGAGAACTTGATCCAGGGAGACCTTCACTCAGAAACTCTGGGTGCAGCTGAAGGTCCAGATAAAATTCAAGGGAATTAAAGAGCAAGTCGCCTCACTGAATGTGAGATGTTTCTCCCAAATGACTCTGAGAACCCTTACAGCCAGGTCCACGTCTCCACTGACACAAAGTGGGAGGAATTTTCTCCAGGGAAATGGTCCATCTCAAGAGAGAATGTATGTATATAAATATATATGTATGTATAATATATAATAAAGTACGTGTGTGTGTGTGTAAAGATATAAAGTCTGGAGTTCCCCAGTGCAATATCATAAACTGATCATCTTACAGTAAAGTCCATGTGAAAACAAGGCCCCTATGTTCACTCAGGTCCCAAACAGCTTTCGAGTGCTTCACTCCTGCATATGTTCAGACAGTAGGGATCATTGGACATTTAAGGAAATTCCTAACAAGAAAACGAAAGAATAAATGAACAAACAAACAAAAAGCACACGGAAAAGAGAAAGCACAACAACACTTTACAATTCTGGGAAAAGAAGGAGGTTTTAAAACATATAATAAATATCCTCAGAGTAATATGAGAAGATGAGAAGAGTCTACATATATAAAACAAGCACTGTAGGCTGCAGAACCAAACAGTTCAAGACAAAACAAGAAACATTCAGTGAACCAAAAAGAGCCCCTGGAAATTAAGTAGAGAGTAATAAGTGAAAAATTAAATGAAAGGTTTAGAAGAAAAATCTAAGGACATTGAAAGAATGAAGAATAATAAAATGAATAATAAACCAAATAATGGAAAAGTGGAGTCAAAACATGAGAAAATTAAAGAATTAGTCAAGAAGAAACGATATCCATATAGTTAGAATTTACAAAAGGACATCCAGAAGATGGTGCAGGAGAATATTATCAAAGATATGATACACTCAAATTTTCCAGGCTGAAATTGTCAAATTGAGAGGACCCACTTATTACAGAATAATAGTTAGAAAAACTTGTGCCAATCAGAAAGATTGAGAAAAGAGAAGGACCAATAGAAAGAGGAGAATGAAAGTGAGGAGGAGGAGGAGAAAAAGAAGAAAACATTCAAAACTAAGGATGGAGAAACAGAAGGTTTTCAGACTTCTCAGCAGTAATACTAGAAGCCAGGGAACAATGGGACGATGCTGTCAAAATTCTGAAGAAAGATGTTTTGCCACTTAGAATTCTGTATCCTGGCAAAATTTCAGTCGAGGAAGAAGGTAGCAAGAAAGATATTTATAGAAATTAAAGATTTCAAAAATGCACAATCCTCAGGAAGCTGATGGAAAATGTGTTTTACTAAAACCAAGGACTGAGTGACTATAAAAGACTACTCAAAGGAGAAAATGGGAATTCCTAGGGTTCTGGAAAAAGCAGATGCTAGGATAGCAGCTGGGCAGCAGGCTCTGAGGGCAATAGGGTGGGCTGCCTCTGCAAAGAGATGAAATTGGTGCTACTGATGTGGGTGAATGTATGGAGAGGAGATTTCCACTTCTGGGCAGATGTTACGGACTGAATTGTGTGCCCCCTAACCTCCCGTACCTCAGAATCTGATTGTTTTTGGAGATAAAGCCTTTACAAAGGTAATTAAGTTAAAATGAGGCCATTATGGTGGGCTCTAATTCTGTCTGACTGGTTTCCTTATAAGAAGAGGAGATTAGGACATACAGAGAGACACCAGGGATGCGGGTACACACACACAGGAAAGGCCAAATGAAGAGGCAGCAAGATGGCGGCCATGTGCAAACCAAAGAGAGAGGCCTCAAGGAAACAACCCTGCCAGCACTCTGATCTTGGTCTTTCGGCCTACAGAGCTATGAGAGAATAAATTTCTGTTGTTGAAGCCACTCAGTCTCAGGTATTTTGTTATGGCATCTGTAGCAACCTAAAAAAGCAGATTTTGAATTAGCGATGAGTGGTTGGAAAATGAAACAAATGCCAAAAGAGGCCATTATTACCTCTGGAGGAAAACAGATCATTCAAGATGGAAATATAGTGATAGCACTCACCATGGTTTACTATAAATGATAGTCATAATAATATGAACACTGAATATTGATCTCACCAAAATTATTATTGAACTCTCTTTAAAGGATTGAGGGAAGGGAAATTGAAAGTGGGGTGAGGATGAGGACAAGAAAGCTATCTCTTCTATTCCATGGTAGAAAGTCAGTTGAAAGATCCAGAAATAGTAAGGGGCCCACCCAGTGGCGTAGCAGTTAAGTTCACGTTCCACTTCGGGGGCCGGGGTTCACGGGTTTGGATCCTGGGCGCCGACCTACTCACTGCTCATCAAGCCATGCTGAGGCAGCAACCCACATAGAAGAACTACAACTCTACAACTATGATACACAACTATATACTGGAGTTTTGAGGAGAAAAAAGAAAAAAAGAGGAAGATTGGCAACAGATGTTAGCGCAGGGCCAATCTTCCTCCAAAGGAAAAAAAAAAAAACTCTTTAAAAAAAAAGAGAAATAGTAATAAAGTCATATTTAGAAATATAGAGGCAAATAACAGAAAAATAAGTTTTAGTGATTGCCTATGTGGAGTGGAAATATGGTGTGAGAGGGTGTTCTTACCTGTTATGAAGCTTGTAAAATTATTTGTCTTTTTGAACTATGTGTGTGTATAGGTCTGATAATATTTTTAATTAAGTTGAATTTGGAAATATTTCTTTGTCTAGGAAAAAGTTCATTAGGCTAAGAAATGAGCCTTTTGTTTTGGGGAGGTAAACAGTTTCCTCTTCGTACCAGCTCCATCTAAGTCTTGAGATGCCAGCAAATGGATAGATTTTCAGTTGAACTGCATATATTTTTTATATACTTATATATTTTTTAATTCAACTTTCATCCAAAAACTTAATTAAATTATTCTATGTTATTCACATCTGTGATTCAGGAGATGCTACAGCTCATGCCAACAGAAGCCTAGTAAAAGAAGTAGAATTCAACAGCTATTGTTCGAAGAGGTAGCATACCATATCTGTGAAAAGTTTAGCAGAGTAGCAAGGTGTCAGTGGATAGAGAGAGCAAGTAAATCCTTAAAAACCCAACAGGAGACTTCTGGTTTCCTGTTCCCCATGTGAGGAGTGTGGAAGTCACCACTCTGTCCACACAACAAGTAAAAAGCTGAACAGACTGAAAAATCAACAACTCTTCCGTGATCTGTAAGACAGGTGAGCACACAGGGCAATCCACTGCCTCCAAGATTGGAGAGACTAGTCGGCAAATACAGAGACTAACAATTTACCAGAATGGAGACTCAAGAGTGGAAACTGCAATGAGAACCAGTGCGGAGGCAGGAAAACCTGAACTGTAATGGATGAATTACTAGAGGCTCCATGTGGACATCTCTGAGAATTAAAAACTCCAGGAGGACCCAGGCATTGGAGGTGCCCACAATTTTGTGAGGTTTACCTCCAGGAGCTCAACCAGGTTCCCAGAGTAAATATCTGAGAAAAACCCCTTTCTCCAGCATGGGGAGGGGAAAAGGAACCATTCTGAAATAGCCAGAGCGCTCTGTTCTTAACGCCTGCCCTCAGGGGAAACTAAGCATATAAATTTGGGAGTAATAACATATAGATGAAGTTTAAAGCTGCAGGACTGGGGGATCACATACAGATTACATATAACTAGTGAAGAGGAGTCTTTGGACTGAAGCTAGGTGCAGTCCATTATTTAGAAGTCATGAAGAGGAGTAGAATTCAGCAAAGAAGAATAAACAGAAAAATGAGTAAGGAAGAGATCCAACACAAAGTGGGGCTCTGCAAACTACGTGAAAGATGCATTCAAAGAAAGAAAGAATGTTTCAAATGCTTTGGACCGAATAGTGGTCATTGGATTTGGCAACATGGAAGTCATTAGTAACCATAATAAAAGCAGTTTTTGGTGGAATATTGGATAGTTAGCCTGAAACAAGCTTTAGAAGAAAATAGGAAACTCTTCTGCTTCCGGCCATATAAGAGTAGTTAGGACTGGAATAACCCAACACAAATGTTTAGAATACTGGTTAAAATATACAAAACAATCATTTTCAGACTGGACAGCAGGCAGTGCAGGACTTTGATATATGAAGAGAAGGAAACCAGTGAGATCAGCCCTAAAACCAACTCTGCTTTCTACCTGGAGGCATTTACCAGATCCTGGTGCAGAAAAAGTGAATCCAGGCAGTTCGTGACAGTTTTCCTGAGCTGAGAAGACAGAGATCTGAGTAGAAAGGAGAGACGGTGGGAATGTACATAGCAGAGAACCCAGAGGAGAGAGCTATGCATGAAAAAGTTCAAGTAATCTACACAGGGGTCCCCTTGAAACTTGGCTGAATAATAAGCCACACATGTGTAGGATGAGACTTCCTGAGGCCAGGCAAAGAACAATAATTAGGAAAAGAACAACTACCAGGGAGATGTAGAAGAACCAAAACTTGTGCAGGGTTAGGAAATACAGACTTCTGACCAAAAAGTGTAGAGAGACCTTGTTGAACACCCTAGATGTTCATTAGAGATTTCAGAAAGGCCACACTATAGGTATAGGGTAAAGTCATTCTAGAATAGAAGAACTCTAAAAATAGCTTAACAGAGCTTAAAAACAAGCCTCAAAATGATAAAGCTTATCCACAAGTGACTTCCTGCCAGAACAAAACTCAACACTCTTGGAAGGATAACAAAAAATTTAGAGAGTCAACAATGTACCATTCAAAATGGCCAGCCTCAAATAAAAAAAGTACCAGATATGCAAGGAAGCAGAAAATGTGTCCCATAACCCAGAAAAAACAAATCACTCAACATGAAAAGGTCTAGCAGTGACAGAAATGATGAAATTAGCAAACCTTTTAAAGTAACTTTAGAAATATGCTCAAGAACGTGAGTGAAAGCATGAGCATGTTGAAGAGGGACATGGAAACTGTTTCTTCAAAAAGGGTATTCTAGAGCTGAAAAATAAAATACGGTAAATGAAAATGCCACTGGATGAGCTAAAGAGTAGATTAAACACTGCAGAAGAAAATATCAGTGAATTTCATGAATGCATGATATAAACTATTCAAACTGAAGTGCAAACAATAAAAAAAGAGAAGAGCAAAGAAAGAAATAAGACCAGCCTCAGTGACCCATAGGATAATATATATATGTGTATATAATATATATGTTTATAATTTATGTATATGTAAATAATAATATATATATACACACTCTATTAAGTGTTGTGTCTACTTTGTACAAATTGCCTGTAAGTTGGGGACGAATTTATTTACTTATTTTAAGTTAAGCAATTCAATTTTACTTTATAAATTAGTGATCCTAAAAAAATAAAATGCCCAATAGGTAAGTTAGCAAAATATACTCAAAACATAAAAAATAAGTCTATCATATGCTGACTGCTACAGATACATATTATAAATTGAAAATTGGGTTGAAAGTGACCTTTGGTCAGACCAAGGTCTTACCATTTTCTGGGTCATAAACTGTAATGGAAAATCAAATGAAAATTACAAATTCTCATAGAAGACTGGGAAACAGTTCATGTACAAAATTTCATCTACAATGTCTGAGTTCTTTCATGGGTCATTTGGAGTTCAGTAAAAAAAATCCCTGCCATAGTTAAAGTAATTTATTTTAAATCCTTACAATGCCAACAAATGATTTTTAGATACTTCAAATTATACAAGTTGAATTTTATGTAGACATTTTAGCCAGTTTGATTTTTAGATAAACTGACTTGAGGTGAAATATTCTGTTTTCACAGGAGTATTATCGGCTGACCCGATAATACTCTATGTTACCTTCTATTATAATTATAGGCTGCCTATTCCAACATTGTCACAGTCGATACTTTTACTTTTTGATTACAATTAAGTGTAGCATATCTGATGTAAGGATGAATTTGTCAGCAAGGAAAGTAAAAAAATAAAATCAATATCATCCTCTGCTTTTAGAAGAATGAATTAAAAATCTTGTTTTTGTGCCAGTTTTATTATCTATATCAGGAAAATATTTAT
This sequence comes from Ceratotherium simum simum, assembly GCF_057802395.1. Classification (NCBI taxonomy): domain Eukaryota; kingdom Metazoa; phylum Chordata; class Mammalia; order Perissodactyla; family Rhinocerotidae; genus Ceratotherium; species Ceratotherium simum. Next base: position 6,239,818 of record NC_141935.1, read on the forward strand.
TTTCTGTTCCTCATGTGACATTTATGACATAGTATACTGAGTTCCTTTTTCCTTAATTGCTCCACTCACAGGATCATAGATGTTTATTATATCTTGATAGGGCACAATGCATGAATAAAACAAGGAAGATTTATGGGCCTTTAGGATAAGTACTTCATTCCATCCATTTATCCACTGAATTGAGATATTTACTATACTGTCATGCACCTAATGCTCTTTGTATTATCTCATTTAATGCTCACAATATCTCTGAAGTAAATACTGTTTTTCTTATTGATCTGTGAAATGCAAATGAAAACTAGGTGCTAGGGATGTGCTCAGGGTGAGTAAAATATAGACCTGGCCCTTGTCTTTGTGGAACTTACAGTTTAGTGGGCATCGACTTAATAAAAATTAGGTGGGGTTAATGCTATGTTAGGACAAATACAGAATATGATGGGAACAAGTAGCATGGGCTTAAGTAGAAGAAAGGGCTTACTAGGGTCAGTAACAAATGGTTGCAGACAAATTGTGTCACGTCAGAAGTCCTGGAGACTGAAGAGTGGAGAATGCATTGTCAGTGGAATAAAGAGTCCAAAGGCTAGGGAAGTAGTTTGGGGACAGTTTAATAAAGGGTCTTGCAAGCCCTGTTAAGCGGTTTGCATCTGATGCTGAGTGGTGAAAACCACTGTAGGATTTTAAGCAGCCAAATACAACAATCATGTTTTAGTTCGAAAGTGTAATAAATCTAAGAACAAAAAACTAGTAAAAAAAAATATATGAAACTTCAGATAGATTGGTGGACTTGCAGGCTGTTGCCTTTACTCCAAGCCAGAAGTGATAGTAGTTTATTCGGACACAGATTGTGGCAGTGAGGTTGGGGAGAAGTGGACATATTAGAGCAATATTGAGGAGGCATAATCAATGAGACTTGAGAACTGACTCAATGTAGGGGTAAGGGAGACGGAGGAGTTTAGGATTTGGTGTCCGGTAGCATCCACCTCTGGGAAAAGGAATAATTACCAGCAGGAAGATAGTTCAATTTGGGACAAGAAGGTCAAAGGACAACCAGGGACACAGTGTCAGAGAAACCAGAGAAGAAGTCAGTGGTCTATATGTCACATGTTGCCTTGAGTCAAGTAAAATAAGAAGAGCGAGCTGTCCACATCCATTTTACCAGAATAATTCAAAATTTCAGTCTGAGAATCAGATCCATTTAGTAACTTTTCTTTACACAGTTTGTAAATTCTGGAGTAAGAGTAGACGCTCACTTCTAATTTGTGACTTTGAAGCTCAGCTTTTCCCACTTTTTTTTTTTTAATTTTTTTGAGCAGTTTTGAGTTTACAGAAAAATTGAGCAAAAAACATAGAGAATTCCCATACACCCCCTCCCCCCATATATCCTATTATTGACATCGGGTATTATTGTGGTACATTTGTGACAATTAATGAGCAAATATTGATCCATTGTTTTTAACTCAAGTCCATAGTTTACATTAGGGTTCACTCTTTGCACTGTATGTTCTATGGGTTTTGACAAATGTATAATGATATGTATCTGCCATTCACAATATCATACAAATTAGTTTCACTGCCCTAAAAACCCCCTGTACTACACTTGTTCATCCCTCTCTTCCCCCTCCCCCACTCTGCCAAGCCCCTAGAAAACACTGAACTTTTTACTCTTTCCAGTTTTACCTTTTCCAGATGTTGTATAGTTGGAATCATACAGTAGGTAGACTTTTCAGATTGGTTCTTTTCATTTAGCAATAAGCATTTGAGTTTCCTGCGTGTCTTTTCATGGCTTTATAGCTCTTTTTTATTACTGAATAATATTGCATTGTCTGGATGTACCAGTTTATTTAACTGGTCACATATCAAAGGACATCTTGGTTGCATCCAAGTGTTTGCAATTATGAATAAAGTTGCTGTAAACAATCAAATGCAGGCTTTTGTGTGGTTAAATCATTTGAGTAAATACCAAGGATTGCCAGTTGTTGGATTATATGGTAAGAGTATGTTTAGTTTTATAAGAAACTGCAGACTGTCTTCCAAAGTGGTTGTGCCATTTTGCATTCCCACCAGCAACGAATGAGACTTCCTACTGCTCCACATCCTCACCAGTATTTGGTGCTGTCAATGTTTTGGATTTTAGTTATTCTAGTAGGTGTGTCGTGGTATTTCATTCTTGTTTTAATTTGCAATTCCCTAATGACATATGATGTTGAGCATCTTTTCACATGCTTATTTGTCATCTGTTTTTCTTCTTCGGTGAGGTGTCTGTTCAGATGTTTTGCCCATTTTTTAATTTAGTTGTTTGTTTTCTTATCATTTACTGCTTTTACCCTATCAGTAACTTTATATTTAAAATGCATCTCTCCCAAATAGCTTAGAATTGGGTCTTACTGTTTTTGTCCTTCTGATATTCTTTATGTGTTAGTATGTTTAGTCCATTAACCTTTAATGTCATCATTCAAAAGTTATGGTTGTGTATTATAGTCCCTAGAGCAGTCACTAAAAAAAATTTGAAGGATATTTCTAAAAAGCAAATAGGTATATTAAACTTGAATTTCTAAAAGAAAAAAAAAACATCAAATAATAAAATAAAGTAGAAAAGAGGAAACAGAGGAACAAAAATCAGTGGGAAAAAAACAAAACAATTTAGTTGGACCTACATCCAACTTTTCATAGTTTACTTCATGTTAATATTGTGCAACTGGTTAAATTAGAAACTTTGCATTTATTCCTCTTTTACTGTCCTTTCTGTTATAGTTGTCAGATGTTGGTTATCTTCATAAATTTGAAACCTCACAGTAGTCTTTTGTATCCACTCAGATATTAACCTTTTTTTTTTTTAACTGAGGAAGATTTGCCCTGAGGTAACATCCATGCCAATCTTCCTCTATTTTGTATGTGAGTCGCTGCCACGGCATGGCAGCTGACGAGTGGTGTAGGTCTGCGACTGGGAACTGACCCCGCGCTGCTGAAGTGGAACATGCCGAACTTAACCACTAGGCCATGGGGCTGGCCCCAAATATTAACCATTTTTGATACTCTTGTTTGATTTCTGAAGTTCTATCTTTCCCTCTGGTGTCATTGTTTCATTGTCACCTGGTTTCCATGATTTCTGATGAGAGTCCTTGGTCATACGACTGTTTTTCTTTGGCTGCTTTCAAAATATTATCTTTATCTTTATTTTTTGATAATTTGATTACAATGTGCTTACGTGTGGTAATCTTTTTGTTTATGTCATTTGGATTTGCTGAGCTCCTTTAACTTGTAAATTTATGGCTTTTACAGAATTGGGAAGTTTCCAGCCATTATTTCTTCAAATCATTTCCTGCCCTATTTTCTCTTTTGTTTGCTTCCTGGGAATCCAATTATGTTATGTAAAACATTTTTACACTGTTCCACAAGTCCTTGAATTCTTTTTTCATCCCTTTTCTCTTTGTTTTTCAAGTTGGGTAAATTCTATTGATCTATGATCAAGTTCATTGACTCTTCCTATATCATCTCCATTCTATTTCAAAGACACTCCGTGAATATTTTTCAGATATTTTAGCTTTTTGTTTAATTTTCTGAATATTTTCCCTTACTATGCTGAGGTTTTCTCTATTTATTGTGAGCATATTCCCTTTACTTCATTGATCATACTTGTAGTACTGCTTTAAGTCCTTGTCTGATAATTCAAACATCTAGATCATTTAGAGTCTAACATCTGTTGGATATTGTTTTGTTTGTTTCCCGTGACAACAGGTCACATTTTCCTGGCACTTCAAATGTTGAGTAATTTGCAGTGTATTCTGGATATTATGTTACATTGTGGAGACATGGATTCTCTTATATTCTTCCAAAGAGTGTTGAAGTTCTTGTTTAAGCAAACAGTTAATTTGGTTCAACTCAAAATGCAAATGCTATCAGCCTAGCAGCTGGCAATGATTCAATTCTCAGTTGAGATTGCTTTTATTCTGCCCCATGCATGAATGGTTCAGAAGTCAGCCAATGTTGTGTAAATTTATACACAGAATTTGTGGTTTCTGTTCTCTGCCTGTCCCTTTTCTGGGATTTCCCACCCAGCAGAATAATATTTAACCAGCTACCTGGGCACCCCATGGCCCGGTGAAGTTACACATAAAATTAATCATCACACTTAATTAGGCTCATTGTCATGTTTTGAATGTTTGCTGTAAGAGGCACATTGTTCACTTAAGGAATTCTGGTTTACTATTCATCAACTTGCACGTAACTTAAAGTTACCAGCCGTTGACAACAGCTTCTTTCTGCACTTCTTTTTTTTTTTTTTTTTTTTTTTTTAATAATTTTATTTATTTATTTATTTATTTTTCCCCAAAGCCCTAGTAGATAGTTGTATGTCTTAGCTGCACATCCTTCTAGTTGCTGCATGTGGGACACGGCCTCAGCATGGCCGGAGAAGTGGTGTGTTGGTGCGCGCCTGGGATCCGAACCCGGGCTGCCAGCAGCGGAGCGCACACACTTAACCACTAAGCCACGGGGCCGGCCCTCTTTCTGCACTTCTATAAGCAATCTCTCATATCCATCTGTATTTCTAATCCTTCTTTTCTTTCCCTAACAATATTGTCAAACAGAACTGTCTGTGACGATGAAAATGCTCTATATCTACACTGTCCAAGATAGCTTTGAATTAGCCAAATGTGGCTTTGAACACTTGAAATATGGCTAGTGTGATACAGGAACTGAATTCTTAATTTTAATTCATTTTAGTTAATTTAAATTTAAACAGCTACATGTGGCTAATGGCTGGTGTATGGACCAGTGCTAACCTAGAACATGTTTTTGCTTCTCTTTTCAAAATGTATTAGCTAATTATGTGGCATATTTCTCTTATAATTTGCTTTGATTTATTCAGTTGGTAAATAATAATTTATGAGGTGACACTATTTGTAATATTTCATGTTAAACATGATTTTCACTTCTTTTCTAAGTCTTAGCATAATTTTTAAACTTTTTTTGATTTTTTTTAATATCTGAGAGTTATTGATCTCTTCCAACACACACACACGTGCATGCACACTCACACACCCCCAGAGTCAAAATTCTTTTACCTTTGCTGTTACATAAAAAAGTAAAATAATGTATTCTCTACATGTATGGTCATTCCCCTTTTACCAATCTTTCTAAGCATGTTGAAATTATTATAAATCCATATTTTTTTTCATGGAAACTGTTACTACAAACTTTTAGTTATGCTGCATTTCTGAAGGCTTCTGATCCTCAATTATTTTCTGGAAAAATTAGTTTTGAGCTTGTCAAGAGCATCCTGCCTTAATCTCTGCTAATTTTCTAAGTGCTGGTCATTAGCACTGGTTCGATTCGATGCTGTTACTCTATTCTGTAAAAATAATAAGTATCTTTAAAAATAAGTCCTCACAATGAATTATTCTGTATGTTTAATTTTAAACTGTTGATGTGACCATTTAACACACTGATGGACGGTTTTTTGTTTATATATTATAAATTTTTCTATTTATTTCAGGATATTTTGATATTTATCATTTCAGGACCACCAAACAATTTTGAGAGCATGGGCTGTAAAAGATTTTGCTCCAAATTGCCCTTTGTATGTCCAGATATTAAAGCCTGAAAATAAATTCCATATCAAATTTGCTGGTAAGTTTAATCTCGAATGAGATACTTTGAATTTCCTCAAACTCCCATTGTGATTGTAAGAGTTATGTCTCTGAAGTTAGTAGCAACTTAATATATTAATGATTCGGTGAAACAGAAGGATTTCTTTTTTATCATCTACTTGTTATAAGAGAATTTATTCAGTTTCAAATGTGAGAAGATAATGTTTTGGGATGAATCTTTACTTCTTTATATAATTTAGTGATTTTAGCAACTAAACTTAGTGGATACCTTGGTAAGCCTAAATAGATTAGCACTGATTTTTTTTTTTTTCATTGTAGAGGTTTATTTTTTTATTTTTTATTTTTTTAATTTTTTGTTTATTGCAGTAACATTGGTTTATAACATTGTAAAAATTTTTGTGCATAATAGAGACACAGATTTCAAATGCTATATCAATTAATTTATGGTTAACGTTTACACATAGATAGATAATACTTTGCTATAGATTATTTAATATACCTGTAAACTTACCATCAACAGAGTCATATTTTAAAATGTATTCAAGTACATTTAAATAGGTTTAATTTGGGGGTATATTTGGAAAACAATTCAAGAAAAGATGTATGTGAGTTTTTCATGGAGGCACTGCTTTTAAAGTAATTATTCACGTATGTGAATATATGTGAAAGTATGAGATTATACTTTAAAATGTTAGGAAATTGAACAGTAAAATGATATTTTATTTTTTTCCTAAATGCTTCTGTATGAACTAATTTTGGTCCAGGCAGTAACTTACATACATTGTTTTTTCAAATATAACAACCTTGTTTTTTAATATTATATTTCACTTTAACAGCCTAAAGCTTCAAAAGCCATTAAAATGTAAATCATTTTAACTATGTGTTAACAAAATGTATTTCCTTCAGAAGATGTATTCACATATCTTAAAATGCTTACCTATTAGTACATGATGTTTAAATGAAAAATTATAAACACTAAGACATTTTTAAGTAATGATAAGAAAACCGTAAGATTATTGGTATTCAATGTGCTCTGTCTTTTATCTTTTAGCCTCGTTACTAATGACATAAATTTTTTCTAAAAATGTATAGCAAACAACTTAAAGCGATAGCTCTCAACTTTGGCTGCATTTTAGTATCTCTTTGGAAGATTTTTTTTTTAAGTGCTCGTCATAGATATTCTGATTTAAATGTTTGAGATGGTGCCAGGGTTTCTTTAAGCCTGTTCCCTAAAGTGAAAATTAAAAATAACGGTACTTTCTCTGTAAACGACTTTGTGAAATTAAATGGAAAAATAAATGTAAAGTACTCTATTTAATACCTGTTATATATGTAACTAGCGTTTAAGAAATGCCGATTATTTATCAAAAAGACCTTTGCCACTAAGCTGCTTTATTTTTATTGTTATTTAGCAAAAGGAATATTTTTGCAAATTTTTATCATATCTGGTAATTACTTGCTATGAAAAATTTTTAGGAAGGCAGTAATGTTATAAACACTGGGCAAAGTTCTAAACATATGAATTTATATTCAAGTGTCACCACTTAAGATTTAGCTAGGCAAATTAGTATCCTGAGCCCTATTTTCCTCTCCTGTTACATGGCCATAATATATGATGTCTGTATTCTATTGGTTAAAATTGGCAGTAAGGATTAAATAATGTCTGAAACTTATTAGGTGCTCAATAAGTGGGTATTGAATGTGGATCTTAAACTGTAGTTTGGGAAGACAATATGTAATTTTGAATGTGTTAAAACTAAAATTCAGAACAGACTTTAGTTCTTCCTTCTTTAGCAAGCCATTGATATGCTCACAACAGATAGATGAAACTCACTGAAATAGTCTACTTTTACAAACGGAAAATTACAAAGACTATTTGCATTGATTCTCTTTCATATTCTTATTTTGCCATTATTTTAGTAAACTCATTGAAATGAATGGAACATTTAAAAGTTGTCTCCCAATGGTTTATCTCAATATTTTTCATTTATGGCACCTGCTGAAATTCCTTTTCATAATGTCTGTATTCTTTTATGGCTGAGATTACAGCATCTCAGAGGAGCTCTCTTTATGTTATGAAAAGATGAAAGCACCCTAGTTTCATTCAAATGCCATAAAAAGCAGTTTGGGGTGACACATGAGACTCTCAAACCAATAGAGTAGTATATTTTATATCTCAGCATGAAGTTAAAAAGGTTATGGACTTTACCTTTCCAAAACCAGTGTATGAAGCCGTCCCTTAGTTTGTGTGGTAAACTGTTACAATAATGTTCGTCACTGAATCACGCTCCCCGTGTCTGTGTCCTGTTCTGATGTGACTTTGCAGTTTATTCCACAAGGAGGTGAAATATATCTCCCCCTTTGAATATTGGCTGGTGTTGTGACTTGCTTTGATCAATAGAATGTGACAAGAGTTATGCTGTATGACTCCAGAAGCTACACCTCAAAAGGCCGTACAGCTTCTGCTTTCCCTTCATGGGAACACTGCCCAGAGACTGCCCGTGAAGAATCCTCATTTAGCCTCTGTAAGGGTGAAATTCGCGCGGAAAGTGATGCTCATCCGTCTCAGGCACCTCACCTCTCTAGCTCCCTCTTTACCCACTAGCCAACCCAAGGAATCAGGCAGACCCAGAGAATTTTGAGAAATAAAGTGTTAGTTGTTTTAGGTCACTAAGTTTTATAGTTATTTGTTATTTAGCAATAGGTAACTAATGTAGTTTGTAATAAAATAATAATTGCTTTAATCTTAAGTCGTATTCACTTGATAATATTCACTATATTTTAGTTCTTGTATTCTCATGAGTCTTAATGGCACAATTCCAGTTATCACAAGATATAAAATGAGAAATTTTTATTTCCATTTATTTAAATAGCCTCTTCAGGGCCGGCCCCGTGGCTTAGCGGTTAAGTGCGCGGGGTCTGCTACTGGCGGCGCGGGTTCCGATCCCCCGCGCGCACCAATGCACCACTTCTCCCACCATGCTGAGGCCTCGTCCCACATACAGCAACTAGAAGGATGCGCAACTATGACATACAACTATCTGCTGGGGCTTTGGGGAAAAAAAAAAAGGAGGAGGATTGGCAATACATGTTAGCTCAGATCTGGTCTTCCTCAGCAAAGAAAAAGAGGAGGATTAGCATGGATGTTAGCTCAGGGCTGATCTTCCTCACACACACACACACAAAAAAATAAATAAATACCTTCTTCAATACACCCTAAATTGTGGAACTGCTACTATGATTATAATTTATGTATTTTTAAAAAGTAAAATCCATGTTTTCAAAAGATGAAAAAGAGAAACTTCAGAATTTGACTTACAAGTATATAAAATATTGGAAAGCAAAAACAATGTAGCAACCTAGCAACTGTTACTTTATGCAGATCTACCATTCATATCATTTATAGTCCTTTCCTCCTAAACGAAGTGACTGTAGGCATTCATTAAAGTATTGAATTGTTACACTATTATTTGAATGAATTATTATGTTAATTATTATACTCTTAATTATAATTAAAATAATCTTCTGCACTTTGATCAGAATCACAGGGGAAAAGTCCATATGGACATGATTTCAGCTATAGAAAAGATATGCTCTTACTCATATCACCAAGAGAGGAAGGTAAAAATAGTAAGCCTAGAGATAGACAGAAGGAATAAAATCCTCAGTAGAAAAATAGTTTTGAGAAGAGATTTCTTCATTTAAACCAACACTACAATGTACAATGTACTGTATACAAGTACATTGCAAATTGTAATGAGACTCAACATTCAACATAAAAATATATGTCACAGATAATTTATTTTTAATATCACAAATTTCCTAAGAAGGAAATAAACTCAAATTGGCTCTTAGAAAAACAATGTTTACTTTCAGCAATTTATCCTTTTTATGATAAATTTGTCAAAGTAAAGAGATTTATATTGCAAATTCTGGATTGAGATCATCCTCAGTCAAATTTTCACTCTGCTGTATATTAACTGAATGACCTCAGGCTTCCTAATCTCTTTAAGCTTGATTTATATGATATGTTAAATGAGGATAATAAGAGACACTATCCTATAAGCTGTTATAATTAAAAAAAAAATACTCAGAAGAACATCAACCACTAATAATTGGTACCTATCAAATTGATGATTATCCTTAATCTTGAGTGCCTATTTCTCACCCTCCAGACAAGTCTGTATTATCTTTGTTTCCAGGAAAAGTAACTGAGAATTGCCTGTGATGTCTTACAAACAGCTTATTATAGACATTCAAGAAGCACATAATTCTCAGCATGCACATATTTTCCAGAGAGTAGAAAAAGAAAGCTATCTCCCCAGCTCATTTTATGGGGCTAACATAGTCTTGATACAAAACATTAAGTATAGTATCAGAAATGATAATTAGAGACCAATTTAATTGATTAATATAGTTGAAAATTATATGAAATATGTTAGCAAAATTAGCAAAGTAATGTATTTAAAAAATAATATATCATCACAAAGTTGAAATTATTCCAGAAATAGATCATGTTAAAGGAGAAAATATTATCATCATTTCAATGGTTACAAAAAAAATTTTTAAGAGAG